>NC_136810.1:21830262-23183078 GCF_951216825.1 Electrona antarctica
TACAGACATGGCCTAGAGACCAGTGGTTCTCAAACTTTTTCGTGTCAAGGACCCCCAAATCGACATTTATTAGGCCACGGAACCCCCCATTTGAAAACATATGCCAGTGACCCCGATAAGGGAGGAATTTTACGGCTCTAGCAGTGATTCCGAATTAATTTCATGGACCCCCCTGTTTCACACGCATTATGCTACAGAGCCCCGATTTAATGGCATTTCTATCTCTGGGACCCCAATTTATATTGTAAAACCACTGTTAATTTAACTCTGAGAGTGGACAAATGGAACCAAATGGACCCTAATGGGTCCATTTGTACACTCTCCTGAGTTACAGACCCATAAGGGTCCATTTGGTTCCCAACTATCTCTTATTGAGCTAGGGACCCTCTGGATCTCCCTCAAGTACCCCCAGGGTCCTTTTTGGTCCTTTTTTGCCCCGCAAAGAGCTCTACTATGATGTCGCCGTCCCACGGGGCCAATCACAGCACTTAGAGTTATTATTATATATTTTTTTCGGTGTAAAAAAATTAAATGGATGTCATGATGAGACAGAGCTTTTTTAAAAGTTACGCTTAACACTCCGATTGCCCGGGCTTATTTAATCCATTAATTCATAGCGCCCAAGCGATTTATAGCAGCGGAGCACTTTTACCGACGGACCGGATGTTATCCCGGATGTGGATGTAGCAGCTAAATGTAGCCAAAACACTAGAGCCGATCGACAACAACGGGAGGTAAGATTAAATCTACCGCGACTGGACAGCGGGGGGGCCGTCTAACACATGATATTTTCTTAGAATTGGACGGGATGATTTAGATGTTATAGTTATTAACGTTTTAAGATTTTCGTTCTCGTCGGCTAAACGGGGGGGGGGGGGGGGACATTTTCGATGACGTCTCACTCTTGCGCAACATCGAGTATTGCGCAACAGGCGCTCCTAGGCTGTGGAGCGATGCGATCGGTTTTCATATCAATAAACTTCGTCTTTTGGATAAAACTTCGTCCTGGGCGCTGGGTGTTACTAATAGAAAGGACGGTGAACTTCATCCTGGGCGATTGGTGTTACTAATAGAAAGGACGGTGAACTTCGTCCTGGGCGCTGGGTGTTACTAATAGAAAGGACGGTGAACTTCGTCCTGGGCGCTGGGTGTTACTAATAGAAAGGACGGTGAACTTCGTCCTGGGCGCTGGGTGTTACTAATAGAAAGGACGGTGAACTTCGTCCTGGGCGCTGGGTGTTACTAATATAAAGGACGGTGAACTTCGTCCTGGGCGCTGGGTGTTACTAATATAAAGGACGGTGAACTTCGTCCTGGGTGTTACTAATAGAAAGGACGGTGAACTTCGTCCTGGGCGCTGGGTGTTACTAATAGAAAGGACGGTGAACTTCGTCCTGGGTGTTACTAATAGAAAGGACGGTGAACTTCGTCCTGGGTGTTACTAATAGAAAGGACGGTGAACTTCGTCCTGGGTGTTACTAATAGAAAGGACGGTAAACTTCGTCCTGGGAGCTGGGTGTTACTAATATAAAGGACGGTGGACTTCGTCCTGGGAGCTGGGTGTTACTAATAGAAAGGACGGTGGACTTCGTCCTGGGAGCTGGGTGTTACTAATAGAAAGGACGGTGAACTTCGTCCTGGGCGCTGGGTGTTACTAATATAAAGGACGGTGGACTTCGTCCTGGGCGCTGGGTGTTACTAATAGAAAGGACGGTGAACTTCGTCCTGGGTGCTGGGTGTTACTAATAGAAAGGACGGCGAACTTCGTCCTGGGCGCTGGGTGTTACTAATATAAAGGACGGCGAACTTCGTCCTGGGTGCTGGGTGTTACTAATAGAAAGGACGGTGGACTTCGTCCTGGGCGCTGGGTGTTACTAATAGAAAGGACGGTGAACTTCGTCCTGGGTGTTACTAATAGAAAGGACGGTGAACTTCGTCCTGGGTGTTACTAATAGAAAGGACGGTGAACTTCGTCCTGGGCGCTGGGTGTTACTAATAGAAAGGACGGTGAACTTCGTCCTGGGCGCTGGGTGTTACTAATAGAAAGGACGGTGAACTTCGTCGATTGGGGTGTTAATGGGAAAAGCTTGAGATCCGGATGAGGCATTTGGAGGTTAGGTCTGGTCAGAGCCATCTAATAGAAGAGTTGCGACATTGAGGGGGCAGAAAACAGCCCGGTCACATGGTCCATGTACTCGCGCGAGCCCCATAGCCACTCGGTGGCGCGCTACGAGCATGTAGATCTGCTATTTTTTAATATGTTTAAAACACCAAAAGGGGTTTCCGCCCAAAATGGGTTATAATAATAATAATAATAATAAACTTTATTTATATAGCACCTTTCATACATAAATGCTGCCCAAAGTGCTTTACAGAGCAGAATAAAAATAATAAAAACATAAACAAGAACATTAAAACAGGCCGGCAGTTAAAACAATAGGACAATAGCAAAGAGCATAAAAACAGTGGCAGATCAGTACAAAAATAAGAACAGAGATTTAAAACTCAAGAGAGTGAAGAGATTAGTTTTAATTAAAGCTGCGTCTTAAAAATGTCTATAGAGGGTGACTGAGCTGAGCTGAGCTGTAGTGGCAGTTTATTCCAGGCTGTTGGCCCATAAAAGCAGAAGGCTGCCTCGCCATATTTTTTAGTAGCCACCCTTTTAGGGAGTTCGAGCAGGCCAGCAGTGGAGGACCAGAGGGGACGGTTAGGGACATATCTAGGCAGATAATCGTGGAAATAGGAAGGTGCAATACCATTAAGAGCTTTATAAACGAGTAAAATAATTTTAAAATCAATCGTAAAAAACACCGGGAGCCAGTGTAGTGAGGCTAAAACCGGGGTAATGTGATCTCTCATCTTAGTTTTTGTTAAAACTCTAGCTGCAGCATTTTGTAGTTGCAATCTATCAGTTGTTTTCTTTGGTAGGCCGGAAAAAAGGGCATTACAGTCCCGATACTGTATCAGTATCGGAAAAGTATCGGTATCGGCCCTTATTTGTCATATCGGTATCGGCCAATATGCTGGTCTAACCAGCGATCGGACACAGGGGTAAGGGGTTGACATTATGGCAAGTAAATAAAATGTTGGGGCATCATGTGGAGTTTGCTTTTGAGTTGCCCCAAACTGCAAGTGCAGTGAGGAGTGAGGAGTCTGCTAAAAAACACAACACGAGATTAGCTAGAGCTATAACATAACACAACACAAGATCACAACACTGGTATCGGTATTCGGTATCGGCTAGCGCAGAAATTGTGGTATCGGCATCGGATCGGGAACGAAAAAAACATCCCTAATTACAATAGTCAAGACGAGAGAAGACAAAGGCATGGATTAGCGTCTAAAGACAGGTATGCTCTAATTCAGGGAAGGGCAACGTTGTCGATGGTGAGGGCCACTATATTTCCACACTCACTCCAGAGGGCCACATTGCGTATTACGTTTCTGTAGCAAAAATAGCCGATCTAGATCGGCTATTTTTGCTATTATTTGAATTTAAATCCTGTTTTTTTTTGTTATTTTTGAATTGGAATCCTGAAAAGTAAAATTTTTATTTAATTTCAAATGCCTCTAATTATAGTTATGTTAACTTTATGAACTAAATACAAATACATGGGACATAAGAAAATAACAATTTAATACTACTCATTAAGCTACTAATTTAGACTGAAGTAATAAAGCGGGCAAATAAAGTGTTTTCAAATCAATACTATATCAGTATTGTGATATTAACCTGAGGGCCACATTAAGTGAAGGTGGGGGCTGCATGTGGCCCCCGGGCCGCCAGTTGCCCATGTATGCTCTAATTCATGATAATATGTTTCGAAGATGAAAAAAGGATGAACAAATGACGTCATGACCACGTAATCATTACGTGCTGATATAGACAGACAGACACTCGTGCTGATGTAGACCGACAGACACACACGGTCAAATGAATGCCACAGACGAAAAACAGTCTAAGTCCACACTATTGATCCATAATGTATAAATGATAGATAAGGGTTCAGGACAACGAGGCCTTTTCGTGGAGGGGTCAGAATGAAATTTGGACTTGAGACTGTTTTTCGTCTGTGGTACTCAGCGACTGGGACCGCTCAAAAGGAGCCGGTGTTCCAATGGATCCCATATTCTTATCTAGTCACAGGCATTGGCTCAGTGTTTATATATCAAAAAACTATAGTAGGCTAGATATGCAAGCGGACATGTCGCGACTCGTTGTGAGCTTGTAGATCTGCTACTTCTGCTTAACATGCAACACTGTGATGAGGGCAAGCATTCATTCATTTAACAGCAGGGGTTCTCAACCCAAATTATTTTGGGGGGGGTCCCCAAATTATATATATATTTTTTTTTGGGGTCCATTGGGGTCCCAGAGATAGAAATGACATTAAACCATTTTGGGCGGGAACCCCTTTTAGTGTTTTAAACATTGTTATAATTTAGCTATTGAAAAATGGCAGTTCTACAAGCTCATAGCGCGCCACCGAGTGGCGCGCTACGAACTTGTAGGTCTGCTATTTTTGAAAAATCGTAAAAATGTGGCACAAATCTTTGAATATATATTCTTTCAAAGTGAATGTTTTTAACTCGGGTCTAAATGCCATTAAATGAGGGTCCGTAGCCTCTAATTCAGGTCAAACCTGGCTTCCTTTCCTTGGCAAATATGTTTTCTAATGGGGGTCCGCGGGGCTAATGAGTGTCAATTTAAGGGTCCTTGACATGAAAAAGTTGGGGAACCACCGCTGGCCACAGAGTGAAAGTATAAGCAGCACTGAGAAGAGAAGCCAACTAGTGCGTGTGTTGTTTTGGTCCAGCGCGACGCGGAAACGGAAGCTGTGAAGCAGTATTGTTTTTGGCAGCAAATTTTTATTTTAGTTTTAGTCATAGTCTCTTGAATAGTTTTCACTTAGTTTTAGTCACATTTTAGTCACCTGGAATGTTTTAGTGTTAGTCTAGTTTTTGTCGACTAAGTATCATACGTTTTAGTCGACTAAATCTACAAGCATTTTCAGCATGCAACCAAGTGTAAAATGACTTATACTGGATCTCTTGTCCACTAGTCCCTTCCTAACATTTTAGTCTAGTTTTTATTTGTTGACGAAATTGTCAGTATATTTAGTCTCAGTTTTAGTCGTCATTTTTGTCGACGAAATCAACACTACTACTGGCCGTCATGTGCGTAACGTGCGTCAACGGCGCTCAACGCGGACCTCAAAATGTGAGGTCAGCTCTGAACTTCCGTTCGCTCGAGCCATTGAGTTATAACGGTACTTCCGGCGGTCTTCCGGGTGCTTCAAAAATGCAACTGAGCTCCCGGTCCTCACTCTATCCTTTATAACTCTATATGTAAACGGCATGCACTTCCGCATACTGGCTAGATATGACTCGGCCTCCCGAGTGTGACCACACGGGCAGAATGATTGTGTCAAATGCATATATAGATGAATGTGGACTTGAATAAAGTGTGTGTGTGTGTGTGTGTGTGTGTGTGTGTGTGTGTGTGTGTGTGTGTGTGTGTGTGTGTGTGTGTGTGTGTGTGTGTGTGTGTGTGTGTGTGTGTGTGTGTGTGTGTGTGTGTGTGTGTGTGTGTGTGTGTGTGTGTGTGTGTGTGTGTGTGTGTGTGTGTGTGTGTGTGTGTGTGTGTGTGTGTGTGTGTGTGTGTGTGTGTGTGTGTGTGTGTGTGTGTGTGTGTGTGTGTGTGTGTGGCAAGAACAACACTTGCTTGCCTTCCCCATGCTGACCACTCTGATCTCATAATAACGAAGGCCATATCTAAACATTTTACACTGCCTGTGAGAATGTACAAACATTCCTGTGTCAAACCTTCCATGTTTCAACTCTGTACTGAGAATCCTGAAATCTTTGCACATCTCTCTGCTAACACACCCAGATGTTATTGTCAATGAAGAGAACGGATCAGTTTCCGTCATTGAAATGGCCTGCACCTTTGATTCTAGCTTATAGGAAGCCTTTATGACCAAAGTCATTAAATACCAGCCGCTTCTCCAGACCATCATAGAGCTATGCTATAGGTGCAATCTACTTGTGTTTATCTTCGGCAGCCTAGGACACGTACATAGGTTGGTTGTAAGAGGCTTCCAATAACTTGGGATGCCACAAAAAAAGCAGCTAAACGGCTTGCAAAATTCTGTGCAACCTCTTCTACTAATCGGTAGCCACCAAATATGGCGAAGAAGACGCTGTTACTTGTACCAGGGCTGGACTGGGACAAAAATTCGGCCCGGGCATTTTCGCGTGAATTTGGCCCAGACCGGCCCACCACAACCAGCGCGCAGATAGGAAACATAATATTATGTGGCCCCCCCCCTGCACTGCACCGCCGGGGGGGGGGGGTCAGGGGGGGCGCTACCCCAGAATGGCAGCACGCCCGGACCTTTCCTGGTGGCCTGCCGCCTATTTTTTTTTTTTTTTTTTTTTTTTATCATGGCGGCCCCCTACGGTCGCGGCCCACCGGGAAAATGCCCGGTATGCCCGGTGGCCAGTCCAGCCCTGACTTGTACCCCTGAAGTGTGTGTGTGGGTATTTGTCCGGGATTTGCTGATTGCATTCTGTACAGCACCTTGTGAATATTTGTGTCCTTAATACTTGTGTTCATATTTGGAAGCCTCGGTAATGTCCATAAATCAGTGGTGAGGGGCCTGCAGATTGCAGGCATGCCCAAGCCGAGAGCTAAGGCATCGGCAAAATTCTGTTCAGTGTCTGCAATAATTGGCAGTCGCCATATATGGAGAAGGCGATGCTTCCTGTACCCGTGTTCTGTATCCTGAAGCAGTTTTCCAAGTTTGCGCATCCACTATTGTTTGTGTTCAAGAATTTCTTGTAAAATGTGAACGCAAATAAAGATGTTAAATGTGTGTGTGTGTGTGTGTGTGCGTGTACGTGCGTGTGTGTGTGTGTGTGTGTGTGTGTGTGTGTGTGTGTGTGTGTGCGCGCGTGTGTCCAGGCGTGTATAGACGACAACGCGGAGATGGTTCAGTTCCTGGTGGAGAGCGGCAGCAACGTGAACCACGGTGACAATGAGGGCTGGACACCGCTGCACGCCGCCGCCTCCTGCGCCTTCATCCAGATCGCCAAGTGAGTTTACTGTTCATTCTGACCAGAGCAGTGAGTTTACTGTTCATTCTGACCAGAGCAGTGAGTTTACTGTTCATTCTGACCAGAGCAGTGAGTTTACTGTTCATTCTGACCAGAGCAGTGAGTTTACTGTTCATTCTGACCAGAGCAGTGAGTTTACTGTTCATTCTCCACAGTATATAACTTTGTAATGCTACTGACGTTTGTGCACAACAATCTTGAAAACAAAGTAATACATTGTGGGTTTGAGCTGACAGGCCCTTCTAAATGTCAATCAAGTCACCTTAATTCAAGTGGCAACATTTTAATTACATATATTTTTTTAGGGGCATGTACTGTGATCTACCTGCACAGCCCTTGTGATCTACTGGTAGATCACGATCTACCTTTTGGGCACCCCTGGACTAGAGGGTAGCACAGGTCCATGAAATAAAAATGGACCTGAGAATGCTGCATTCACGCCACAGCGATTTGGAGTGAGCCTGCGCATCCCAAGTCCCAGCAGTGCCCCCCCCCCCCCCCCCCCGCCGCCACACACACACACACACACACACACGCACACAGTCACACACAAGTCTGTTCAACAGATAATATGGAATATAATAATTGCAATTTCAGACGCCCCGACCGAGTCCCGTGGCAATTTGGAATGGGTTCCGACCCTGCCCGAGGGACAAGTCAATATTTTGGGGCCTGAAACGGCTCGGTTCTCGGTGGACACATGCCACCCTCTAATTCTGACAGCGAATTCTGATGTAGCTTTTAGCCATAGTCTTATGACTTTTGACTGTGTGTGTGCGTGTGTTTGTGCGTGCGTGTGCTAGGTACCTCATTGACCATGGGGCTCATGTCGAAGCGGTGAACAGTGAAGGAGAACTCCCTCTGGACGTGGCGACAGACGATGCCATGACCAGAGCGCTGAAAGCAGAGATTAAAAAACAAGGTGAGGATTGCTCTGACATCACGTTTAAACACACAATTATTGTCCAGACAAATGACTGAAAAATATTTGTTTGAGGGGCGCTAGCCCCTCCTATATTCAGCTTTAGTGTCGATTTTCGTCTTACACCAACATTAAATTCCCATTGACAACGAATGGAGAATTTACGTCATATGTGGACTAGCAAATCGGCTATTTTTGTCCCCCACAAAGATCAAATTCCCATTGACAATGAATGGAGAATTTACATCATATGCGCCCCTCACTTCACACGGGTGTGATTTTTTTTAAATTTGTCATTTCTCTATATATATATTCTTTTTATATATTTGTATATAACACTACTGTGTTTTCTCTCATCGTATTTTCAATCCATCTTTGTCTGCAGGCATCGACGTGGACAAGGCCCGTAAGGAGGAGGAGAGGGTCATGCTGGAGGACGCCAAGGCCGTGTTGGCTGGAAGCGGAACCCTGAGGCCTCACCCAAACACCAAGGCTACGGCCATGCACGTAGCCGCCGCCAAGGGCTACATAGAAGTCATGAAGTTAGTATAATACTTATGCTAAATGCTACATAGATGTCATGAAGTTAGCATAATACTGATGCTAAATGCTACATAGAAGGCATGAAGTTAGTATAATACTGATGCTAAATGCTACATAGAAGTAATGAAGTTAGTATAATACTGATGCTAAATGCTACATAGAAGTAATGAAGTTAGTATAATACTGATGCTAAATGCTACATAGAAGGCATGAAGTTAGTATAATACTGATGCTAAATGCTACATAGAAGTCATAAAGTTAGTATAACACTGATGCTAAATGTTACATGAAAAAATAAGTTCTAAAGATATTTTAAAATATATTTTCGGGAACGGAAATGGCAGCTTCCTTACCCCGGGGGGTGTAGTTCCAGACTCTATATAGCATTCGGAGATTGTGGAATAGTTGTCTGGATACGCGAGAGCCCAAATATGTAGTCCAGGCCATTCTATGATGTCATGTCGATGACATCAGGGTATACTCCATATTGTGGGGATTTGCGGATTTATCAATATGTTTGTCTGTGTGCGTTGTGTGCGTTCGCGTGTGTGTGCGTGTGTGCGTGCACAGGGTTCTGTTGCAGTGTGACATGGATGTAGACAGCAGGGACAGTGACAGTTGGACTCCGCTCCACGCTGCCACTCACTGGGGACAGGAGGAGGTGTGCACCCTGCTGGCGGAAAACATGTGTGACATGACCGCCGTCAACAACGTGGTGAGGCACGCACGCACGCACGCACGCACGCACGCACACACACACACACACACACACGCACACCTAACCCCTCCCTCTCACAAGAAAGCCTTCCCATCTTAGCCTTCTCTAAAACGCCCTGGACAACGCTCCACACGTCCCAGACTCTTCTCCCTTCTCTAAAACGCCCTGGACAACGCTCCACACGTCCTACACTCTTCTCCCTTCTCTAAAACATCCTGGACAACGCTCCACACGTCCTACACTCTTCTCCCTTCTCTAAAACATCCTGGACAACGCTCCACACGTCCTAGACTCTTCTCCCTTCCCTAAAACATCCTGGACAACGCTCCACACGTCCTAGACTCTTCTCCCTTCTCTACAACGCCTTGGACAACGCTCCACAGGTCCCAGAGTATTCTCCCTTCCCTTAAACATCCTGGACAACGCTCCACACGTCCTAGACTCTTCTCCCTTCTCTAAAACGCCCTGGACAACAATAAGAACTGATGATCATGTTTTAGGGTGGAAAAAAATCACGGCACTCCATCTTTAAGCATTATGTTATGCTTTAGCTATTGAAAAATAACAGATCTACAAGCTCATAGCGCGGCACCGAGTGCCGCGCTACGAGCTTGTAGGTCTGCTATTTTTTTTTAATCCTGAAAATGTGGCGCAAATCTTTGAATATATATTCTTTCAGAGCGAACATTTTGAATGCAAATCTTTGGGTCCCTGGAACAACATAGTTTCAGATGGGGGTCGACGACCAATTACATATAATTTTTGGGGTCCTTGACATGAAATATTGAGCACCACTGATACAGAAACATAAGGTTTTTCAGAAAACTGTCAGGATTTAGAAGACTTTATTTTAATTTTTTTTGACGTCAGGCCTAAATGGGTTAATCTTCCACAGGGTCAGACTCCTCTAGACGTAGCCGATGAGAACCTGGTGGACACACTGGAGGAGCTGCAGAAGAAACAGAACGCTGTGAGTTATCATTACATCATCATCATCATCTATGTATTGGTAGTTCTCATTCAGTGTGGTTTTTGGCAGCACATTTAGTTTTTAGTCGTAGTCTCTTCAATAGTTTTCACTTAGTTTTAGTCACATTTTAGTTACCTGGAATGTCTTAAGTGTTAGTGTCTAGTTTTAGTCGACTAAATATCATAGGATTTTAGTCGACTAAATCTACAGTTGATTTAGTCGGCTAAAATGTGTTTTGGTGGGCCTTGATGCCGTCGTAACGACTGTTTAACTTTTTACAATTGCTGAAAATAGCCGATCTACAAGCTCACAACGCATCGCAGTGTAAAATGACTTATTCTGGATCTCTTGTCCACTAGTCCCTTCCTAAAACTTTAGTCTAGTTTTCATTTGTTGACGAAATTGTCAATATATCTAGTCTTAGTTTTAGTCATCATAGCTTAGTTTTCATTTAGTTTTCGTCAGTGGAAAAAGGTAGTCGACGAACATTTTTCGTCTTAGTTTTAGTCGACGAAAACAACACTGTTCTCATCATCATTATCGTGACATCATCCGCTCATCGGTAGTTCCCTCCAACGTTCTTACATCAGGAGGACCACATTTTATGGTGGACTTTGGGTTTTGCGACCCCACCCTCGATGTATACGGTAAACGGTGTCAGTTGGAAATATGAAGCATGCATTTTATGAAACAAAGCATACGTTGATATATCTATTAGAAAATGCATTTAAAACGCTGTGATTCCTTGCTTTCGTGAATCTGGGTCCCGGGAGAAACACAAACTTTGATCCAAAATTAATTTTGAGTGAACTTTCCCAACACTGTGTGTGTGTGTGTGTGTGTGTGTGTGTGTGTGTGTGTGTCTCTCTCTTCCAGTTACGCAGCGAGAGAGAGAAACTGGCTCCTGTTATCGACACCAGCCCTCCTATCTCCATGGCACCTGTCCGCACACGCAGGTCAGTGCACGTGTGTGTGTGTGTGCGTGCGTGTGTGTGGCAGCAGTTATTGTGCATGTGTGGGCGTGATGTTTTTTTTTCTTCCACCAGCCGTTTTAGGTGTGAAACTATCTGAAAGCACATCATGTTGTTGTCACTGTCCGGTGGAGACCATGAACAAAACATTTACTTTTACTAGTTATTATTTAGTCCCAAGCATTGGTTCAATATTTATTAAAAACCTTAGTACCACTCATTTTCAACATTGAGCTATGTCATTAACACAATGAGCGCCGGGATTTCTTTCAAAAATAAGAGCTTGGGGTGCCGGGCAGATATAATAATAATAATAATAATAAAACTTTATTTGTATAGCACCTTTCATGACATGAAATGCAGCTCAAATTGCTTTACACAAAAAAAGAAAAGAAAGGCAGGGCATAAACAATACAGTGAGGACATGAATAACATTTTTTTTTAAAAAGACAAATAAATCAATTAAAAGCAAGGGTGTATGGCAGCTTTTACTCTGAAAGCTGCAAAAGAAATAGCAGATCTACAAGCTCACAGCGCGGCACCGAGTGCTGCGCTACGACCTTGTACAGTAGGTCTGCTATTTTTGAAAATGTGGTGCAAATCTTTGAATATATATTCTTTCAGCTTTTAACTCAAATATTTGCTTCATTTGCTACATATTTTCAGATGGGGGTCGGCGGCCAATAACATATAATCTTTTGGGGTCCTTGACTTGAAAATGTTTGAGAACGACTGACATAGAAACATGGGTTTTTCAGAAAACTGTCAGGATTTAGAAGACATTTGTAGAATCGTCCTCAGGTCTAAATGGGTTAACACTTCACAATTTCCGCCGGGATTAAGTAATAACATGCCAGGATATCACCCCGTTCAACCCTTATTTTGAAGATCCAAAACGCCGCGACCGGATGTTGTTGTTGTCAGCTTAATGGTGTGTGTGTGTTGTCTCTATACTGGATGTTATTGTCTGCCTGGAGCATGATCAGTACTGGCCCGGCGCCATTACTACGACCGCCAGGCTCCGGTGCAATAAGTGTTGGTTTTGACCAGAAATGCGGCCTGTGAGACTAAAGCATTTGACTAAAGCACATGGGCTCCATTTTCGTCACCGCTAAACCCCTTATCCCTAAACTTCTTCGCCTTTTTTGACTATTTTGCAAAACATTTTTGAATAGTTAAAATGGCCAGTCTACAAGCTCACAACGTGTCGATGTAGATTGGCTAGTTGAACTATTCAAAAATGTTTTTCAAAATAGTAAAAAAAAGAAAAGAAGGTTAGGGATAAGGGGTTTAGCGGTGACGAAAATGGAGCCCTAAAGTTACTGAAAGCGTGCGTGCGGCGTGCGCGCACGGTGCACCAAGGGCTCGACAGTGTGACTAGGTACTCGCATATGCTACTAAATATAATATAATATAATATATATATAATAATATAATAAATAGCACCGTGCGAGTTGTAAAATTAAATTTGTAGCACCGGTGCGACTACAGAATTTGACCATTCAATCGTGATAAAGACAAGGCAAGTGCACATTCTATAGTCGCGGTTCTATACCTACATTTATATTTCTTAGTACGGCGGTGTCGTTCGCCAAAAAGAGCAGATCTACAAGCTAACAACGCGTCGAGGCTCAATGCATCGTTCATTTGAAGATCTGTCCCCTTTGCTCCCACCGCCCCGCCCCTCCCTGTGTTGCTGGCTGCTCAGTTCTCTTCCCTGTCAGCAGCGGAGCGAACGCAGCAGGATAGCATGATAGCATAGAAGGAGTTGCTTGGACCCCGACAAGTTGAATACTAAACTTATTTGGAAAGTTTGGAATGTTCAAACATCACTCGATATAACTTTTACCAAACGTTGGTGAAACAGCGTGCAGCCGTGCACGCAAAGAGTGCACGTGCGCACGCACATGGAGTGGACGGATTGATTGATAACCAAAACAACCCTTGCTTAGCACCTCGCTTACAAAAGTGTGTGCGCAGGCTGCGCAGCGCAATACGAATGACCGACCTGTCACCTGGCTGCCGCTGGATACATAATTGTATTACTATTAGTCAGTGGCCTGCATAACGAGCAACGGAAAAAAGGCAAAGATCCCCCCACCACCTCATTCCACCACGCCGAGGTGTATATGTACGATGTTACAATACTAATTCACCATCGAGTAGCCTCTGCACTGAATATCACACTCGCATGATAGAACAGCAGGATACAAACGTATTGTCTGTGTCCATGAGCAACATGAAATTAATTTCTCCGTTCATTGTCAATGGCAAATCTTAAGACGTGTGGGGACTAAAGCTGTATAGGAGGGGCTAGCGCCCCTCAAAAACACATTATTTGCTAACTTTTCATCGTGCTCCTAAAATAATTTGTGTGCTACTAGTTTTTTCAACTTAGTAGCACACGTGCTACTTGGAAAAATGCTAAGCGTCAAGCCCTGGGTGCACCACAATCAAAGATGGCGCAGTCAACTGTCTAAGCTAATTTTTACAACTGAATAAACGTTAGGCTACGCATTTTGGCAGCGTCGCTTCCCGACAAATAACGGAGGCTACGTTTTTTTGCCGTGGAAACGGTTAATATACCTTAAGAGTTATGTGGAAATAATAATAAAAAAGTCCCCCTCCCTTCTGTGTTGCATAGTTCAATGTTGAAAATGAGTGGTATTCCCCTTTTAAGCACTTTCAGTGGTGAAAAAAAAGAAGCATAAGTGGCAGATCTACAAGCTCACGTAGAGTGAGCTTGATCTACAAGCTCACGTAGAGTGAGCTTGTAGATCGGCTATCTTTTGCAAAAAACTGTAAACATGGAGATCCAAGGTTTCTACCCGACAACAACAACAATGTGATATAGGCTACATATATTTGTTTTATCCTTACAGCAATGTAAGTTTGTTTTTTTGCACGATCACACTTTCTACCGTCACATTGGCAGTAGCAAGAACTCTGCCACTGGCAGACAGGTGCTATGAGTGATATTATGCTTTTATGTTAAAAGAACAAAAGTTTTAAACATTTTGTTCAATAATAAATAATGTTAAATCGCTCTATATCAGTGGTTTTCAACCCTTTTTCATATCAACGGCCATTATTTTATTCTGCATATTTTGAGCCACGGACCACCGTGCCATTTAGTCTCTCCAAGACCCAAAACTAAAGGAATATTTGTGTTATCGTTGGATAAGATTGTGTCCATAATTCCATGCTGTATTGATGTTGTGCCTTTAGGAGAGATAACGATTCTTCCAAGACACAATAATTGTGTAGACTTCTTGTAAATTATTAAGTAATGCCAGATGTTTAACTCTTGAGATCATAACATGATCTCTCAAGAGTTAAATACCCATATAAGGGTCCATTTGGTTACCAACTCCATCCTTTAGCTGGGGGACCACCTGGAACGCCCTCAGGGACCTCTGGTGGTCCCCGGACCACTGCTTGAAACCCACTGCTCTATATTGTGACAGTAATCATTGCTGTAGAGCGTGGCAGTCCAGGGAATACTTCCCCGTTCATTTCCCCCCATAGACGTTTCAAACAGTATTTATTTCAAGACGTTTAGGCCGCGGACAAAGCCCAACTCTTGTTGTGACAAATCATGACAATAAACACAATGTTTTGGGCAGATCAAATAATTAGTAAGAAGAAGGGGGGAAAAAAAGGCAGGGTACAACACTTTTTGTTTTGTTCTTCGTCTTACTAATAATTATTTGATCTGCCCAAAACACTGTGTTTATTGTCATGATTTGTCACAACAAGAGTTGGCCTTGGCCTCACTCACACCTAAAGACACACGTCCTGTGTCTTCTGTGTGTCATGGCCGCCTCAATGCATTTCCAATGGGAGTCACATGGTTTGACGACACAACCTTGTTGCATGGGGGGGAGGGGGGGGGCAGAAGACAGGCAATGCATTGAGGCCATGACACACAGAAGACACAGGACACAAGTGTGTCTTAGGTGTGAGTGAGGCCCTTGTCCGCGGCGTAAACGTCTTTAAATAAATACTTTTTGAAACGTCTACGGGGGGAAATGAACGGGGAATTATTTCCTGGGCCACTCGTCGTTCTGTGACTGACGCTCTATAGAGTGTTCTTTCAGTAACAGTAAATAGCTCTATATTGTGATAGCAATCATCGTAACCGGTAATAATTTAACATATCACTCACAGCACCTCTAAAAAAGGATAATCCCTGAGCATCACATTGCACAACACCATGCCACCGTCCGTCCTCGTTAACCACTTTAAAACCTGTCAAGATGTTTATTTTTGTTTATTTTTTCATAAATGTTAAAAGTAGTGGAAATGGCAGATCTACAAGCTCTACAACGTGTCGCCTCTCAGCTAGGGATGGGGATCATTCCTTATCAGTCCTTCCTCTCCCATTATGGGTAGTTGTTGGCCGAACTGGTTCTAATAACCCGGAGCACTCATTCCCGCGGACAGACAATCAGAGGTTGTTGGTTCTGGCTGATATAATGCTGATACGCAGCATTGATTGAATCATGTGGGTCGTCGTGCAACAGGACTTTTTTTCTTTTTTTTTTAATCTTCTGTCATATCTTTGTGGCTTTCGCCGACTAGGGATCACACACTGCAAGAGTTCACCAAGATGCCGGTACCAGACCCGATACATAATAGGCTAGATGCCGGTACCAGACCCGATACATAATAGGCTAGATGCCGGTACCAGACCCGATACATAATAGGCTAGATGCCGGTACCAGACCCGATACATAATAGGCTAGATGCCGGTACCAGACCCGATACATAATAGGCTAGATGCCGGTACCAGACCCGATACATAATAGGCTAGATGCCGGTACCAGACCCGATACATAATAGGCTAGATGCCGGTACCAGACCCGATACATAATAGGCTAGATGCCGGTACCAGACCCGATACATAATAGGCTACATTTTTTTTTTTATTCCAATTCATATTGACGTCTCACGTAGTAGGTGCAGCCAGGATCCATGATACATGCGCGAGTCTCTCTCTCTCTCTCTCTCTCTCTCTCCTCTCTCTCTCTCTCTCTTTCTCTCTCTCTCTCTCTCTCTCTCTCTCCACGCACAGCCACACACACAGGAAATACACAGGACGAAAGAGAGAGACAGGAGTCGGGACGCTAAATCTTGATTTTCATTAAATAATTATGACTCTCTGCCTAGCGCACACACACACAGAGACACACACACACAGAAACACACGCAGAAACACGCACGCACGCACGCACACACACACACACGCACACGCACGTTGTCCAAATGTTTACCCTAGATAATTCCCTTGCGCTTTTATCAACATTATTCAAGTGAGATGCGTTGGTTTTAACGACTATTTAACAGCAACATTAGGCTAATATAGCTACCAATATGTATGACACCTGGATTTACCCAAGGAATAAGTAGGCTTTCTACCCACGGAATAAAGGTTATATATTATCTATCGATACAGACAGACTTTCTGTCTGAGAGCACAGCTTTCCTGTGCTCTCATTGGCTGTGATATGGACCTTCTCGGGCTGCGGTCGCAGCCCAGTTCATACTGTGTGATGTCCGGTCGTGAAGGCATCGGAGAAAAAACCTCAGCGATCAAAGCCCGATCAGATCGTGGGGTTTTGTTCGGCGAGCGCCAAATATGCTCCCCCGACAGCATAATCGGAGCAAATATCGTGCAGTGTGTGCTAGTAACTCTCAGATGAATTGAACGGAAAATTCTAAATGGTGCATTTATCCAAAGCGCTTTTTCATAGATAGATTTCGGGAGAAATTAGGGTTTCAGAGTTCTTGCTCAAGTTCTTGCTTTGACACTTTAACACTGGGTGGGGTAGCCCGGGATCGAACTGGGAACCTCACGGTTCCCCATTCGGCCACTCTACCCCTGAGCCACTGCCGCTCCCAACGTCATACATGTATGTATGTGTACCTATTGTGGTTTAGTTCTGTTTGTTTTAGTTTTTTTTAGATGGTTTTGTTGCACTGCAAGTGGCTGAGGGGGGGGGGGGACGGTATTGACCGCCTCCATCCACCTACCTACTCGTGATGCGTTCGTTGTGTGAGCTTGGTACAGATCCCGCCGTTTTCCCGCTATATCCGTCGCCCAACGACTATACGAACACAGGGGCTGTTTAAGTGGTTAATTGAAATGACACGCGCCGCGCACGCCCGTTTTGTCGTCATCGGCCCAGCACCTGGAATGATGGCCTTGTCACTGACGAGCCGCTCGTTTTGCATGTTGCCACCTGTGTTGTTGCTCCGCCCCCCCACCCCGCCTCCCCCCCTGGCCACTCCTCCCTCCCCTCCCCAACCCCACAACCAGGACCTCAATCTCTCGTATGAGCAGCCGGGAGAAGATCTGCCTCCACGAGCGGGACAAGCACCCCCCTCCCCCCGCCCTGCAGAGCCCCCCCGCCGAGGAGGACGAGGAGGAGGCGGCTGGGCAGCAGCAGCACGCCCAGGTAAGAAGGGCGTGGAGAAGCTGCTATTTATTTATTATTATTTTAATCCCCGGGTGGGGTCGTCACATGGTTTTTTGGGGGCTCCTCAAAGGACAGTAAAGTTTTGATTGATTGATTGATTTTATTAGACAATAAGATGCAAACAGCGGTCTTGTTTTCTCAACTCGCTGTTTTCTGCAAGACATCACTCTATAAGCCATATCTCTAAAACTGGTGGGTCAAACAGACCAACCAATATGTAAATGTTGAAGCTATGATTTCCTGCTTTCATATGACGTGAAAAAAACGAAAATGAATAATAATCCAATGACTGTCTCCCATTTGCGGTGGGTCATTAATGAGAACAGTGTAGTATTGTCATTTCTATTACAACCCTAGGGTAGATACCCTCACAGAAACCATGCAGTAATCCTGGTCTCTGTACTACCTCCCCCTGGCCAGCCGGGGCGCCTGATGGAGGGGAAAGGAACTAGTGTTCCTTCCACGCACTAGGTCCAACGGGGGGAAACCCCTGAAAAAAATGATTACAAAAAGATACAAATTATTTTGAGAAAGGAAAAAAAGAAAATATGTCTAATAATTGAACCAAAAGTGCTAATAGACGGCGTAGGAAAGTAGACAAATTTGGCTTTTTGAATTGTCCATAGCCTACCAATGACACACATACCAAAGACTGTAAAAATGGGACCCAATGCCTCCTTGCTTGACACTCAGCATCTAAGGGTTGGATTGGGGGGTCTAATCAACTAATAATTCCCTCACCGCTCCAAGAGATGGGTTAAATGCGGAGAACAAATTTCATTCAAATTGTGTGACTAATTGTTTAACTTTGACTTTGGCCTAAAAGACGAAGATAATTGTGTGTTATCTTTTTTCTTTTTTTTTCTAATGTTCCATTGTTCCATGCCAGAAATACAACAAAAAAATGAATTACCATAATTTCTGTGACGATTAATCGTACTAAAACGTTGTGATCGTTACGTTCCTCAGAGCCAGGCTCCGCCCCCTCAGGCCAAGGCGTCAAGCAGCTCCAGTTCCGAAGAGGAGAGCGAGTCCGAGAGCGATGCTGAGTCAGGTATGTCAACAACACTATCGCCCCTCGTATCCTCAGTACGATCGATCGCCTGATCAATCGTATTGATTAAATTAAGCATTTCATTATTCTTTCTTCGTATTTCTTTTCTTCTTATATAGATGAAGATGTGCTCGGTGTTGGCTATATAAAATATAGTTATTGTTGTTGTTAGTAGAAATATTGTTTAAACCAAGCATTTTCAATTGTTTGTTCGTTTTGCAGAGAAAGCCAAAAACCGGGAAATCATCAACAACTTGAACAACAAGCGCAACAACAGCACCACGTCGCTCCTGTCTACCTCCATGGCCGCCAGCACGCCAGGGAACGCCCTGAAGAAGGTATAGCGTGTAGGGGCGGGAACCCCTTTTTGGTGTTTTAACCCCTTTTGGGGCGGGAACCCCTTTTGGTGTTTTAAAGCATTGTTATACTTTAGCTATTGAAAAATAGCAGATCTACAAGCTCATAGCGCGGCACCGAGTGCCGCGCTATGAACTTGTAGGTCTGCTATTTTTGAAAAATAGTGAACATTTTAAACTCAAATGTTTGCTTCTGAGGGGTTCCTGGAACAACATATTTTCAGATGGGGGTCGGCGGCATATTACATATAATTTTTGGGGTCCTTGACATGAAATATTGAGAACCACTGATATAGAAACATACACAGAAAATACATTTTAAAAAATACATTTTGTAAGTTTCAGGCCTAAATGGGTTAAAACACAGCATAGATACAGGAAACTGGCTTAATGATTTGTCTTGCAACTATGGTGCTTTAACCCATTCCGTGCTATCCTCGAGATATCTCGTGGAAAGTTATTATTGCCTCCGTTAGCTTCCACCGCTAGCATCCATATATCATTGTAGAAAAAGCGCACATGCTTAGCTGCGGTTCACGTGGACGGGGTGCCGCCACGACCCGAGTCACCGACTACGGATAAGCAGTTGAGGATGGATGGATGGATGGATGGATGGTTTGGGCATAACAGCTAGGGCTGCAACTAACGATTATTTTCATAATCGATTCATCGGGCGATTATTTAAACGATGAATCGATTAATCGGATTATGGCACCTTTTTGCAATTACCTTTAAAATTTTGCTTCAAGTTATTGTAGGCATGTTGTAACTAACAATAAAGACAATAAAAATGAATACTCCTTCAAAATCTATATTTTACCCCCTTTTTTGTACTTTGTAATGATACTGTAATCTGTAATGTTGACCGTGTATATTCTTTCCATTTCTATCTCTGGGACCCCAATTTATTATTATTTTATTTCTATTGTAAAAATCAATGTCAATTTTGAGAGTCCATTTGGTTCCATTTTTGCACTCTCTGTTACAGACCCTTTTAGGGTCCACATGGTTTACTTGCTAACTATCTATAATTTAGCTGAAACTCCCACTATGAGAACCACTGTCCTACACACACACACACACACACACACACACACACACACACACACCAGCATGCTAGCTGATAGAGGAAACCGTTCTTATTTAGCAGCCATATTAGCATGTTCTCTAGGCTCTAGTATCACTTATTGCCAAAGTTAAACAGCACTGAACAACTGATCATTGTTAAGCAAAACGTTCTGCTTTTGCCCTGTGCCCACTTCAATGCGCTGCTGAGTAACACAGGTGGAACAAATTTGAGGAGCTAACGAGCTACACTGCTAGTGCTCCGTAGACTGCCAGATTCAGACTTTGGGGAGCATTTTTGGTCATACGACAAAAAATATGGACAGTGGCGGTGCTCACAAATACCATGTTTTGGGACCTGTTTGGGGCATTTTGCAACCTGTTGATGACGTTGATGAGCTCACAGATCAGCTGTTTTTGCGGAGCTCATCGCAGCCACAGAGCGACTTGACGCTCTCTCTCTCTCTCTGTGTGTGTGTGTGTGTGTGTGTGTGTGTGTGTGCGCGTGTGTGTGTGGGGGAGACTGAAGTTGGGAGAGAGAGAGAGGGGTAGATGCGGAGCGCTCAGGTCACGTTCAAGACAATCTCGTGTTGTTTATACCGACCCGTTGCATATTGATCGTTCAGCCTAGTGCCATTACTGAACGGTAAAAAGAAAGCAGCTTTACGTTAGATTTTAATGTTGGAAAACACCCGCGATTAAATCGATAATCAAATTCGTTGGCAACGAATTTAATTATCGATTTTTATCGATTTAATCGATTCGTTGTTGCAGCCTTAATAACAGCTGAGGTCTGTACCGTAATAGACACAAACCGATTGGTGATGACCGGTATGTAGGTCATGTGACACTGATTGATTGATGACCTGTGTATCGTGTGTCCTCTCTCTCTCTCTCTCTCTCTCTCTCTCTCTCTCTCTCACGTGGCGTGGCGTGGCGTGGCGTGCGCGTGCAGCAGGAACCAGCCAAGCCTTCTTCGGCCCCCGAGGCCCCGGGTTCGTGGCGCACGTCGCTGCGCAAGGCGGGTAGCTCTGTGACCCTGGGCTCGGCGGGGGTCGGCTCTGACCCCAGCCCGGACCCCCCCGGTGGTCTGGTGGGGATGACCCGCTCTGCCTCCAGCCCGCGGCTCAGCTCCGAGGCGGCCGAGACCAAGGTAACAACAACAACACCACAGCACATGATGAACCCAGTGTTGATTCCCTCGACTAACCCATTTATACCTGAGGACGATTCTTAAAAAATGTCTTCTTCCTATGTCAGTCGTTCTCAAACTATTTCATGTCAAGGACCCCCAAAAATATATGTAATTGGCCGCCGACACCCATCTGAAATTATGTTGTTCCAGGGACTTCCCCAGAAGCAAAGATTTGAGTTAAAAAGGATAGAATATATATTCAAAGATTTGCGCCACATTTCATGATTTTTATTTCTACAAGCTCGTAGCGCGGCACTCGGTGCAGCGCTACGAGCTTGTAGATCTACTATTTTTCAATAGCTAAAGTATAACATAATGCTTAAAACACCAAAAGGGGTTCCTGCCCAAAATGGGATAATACTATGATGAAAAATGTTCGACTACCTTTTTTTTCACTGAAGAATACTAAATGGAAACCAAATAAATTATGCTATGATGACTAAAACTATATATTGACAATTTCGTCAACAAATAAAAACTAGACTAAAATGTTAGGAGGGGACTAGTGGACAAATATCCAGTATATTGGAAGTAAAAGACACATAGACATTTTACACTTGGTTGCATGCTGAAAATCGCCGATCTACAAGCTGCGCTGCGACGCCTTGTGAGCTTGTAGATCAGCTATTTTCAAGTGTAAAATCAGCCATTACGACGGCATCAAGGCATCAAAATGCAGGCAAAATTAATCTGAGTTATCCGATGTTCACAATATGTACTGTACATATATGTACTGTACTGCAGGGGTTCTCAACGTTTTTGGCCGGGGACCCCCGGAAATGCTTTGGCAACGTCTCGGGACCCCCGCCCCGCCCCCTCCCGACCCCCAATATAAATTGACTGCTACAATAACCTTAAACCATTTTGGGCGGGAACCCCTTTTGGTGTTTTAAGCATTGTTATAATTTAGCTATTGAAAAATAGCAGATCTACAAGCTCATAGCGCGCCACCAAGTGGCGCGCTACGAGCTTGTAGGTCTGCTATTTTTGAAAAATCGTGAAAATAAAATTTAAAAAAAATAATTTGGCGACCCACCGAGGGGTCGCGACCCACGGGTTGAGAACCCCTGCTGTACTGTACTCAGCATAGATCATGCTGAGCTATGTGTTTAAATTTGAAGCGTGCTGTGTATAATGAAGCGATGTGAAGAAAGTCCCCACTCGGATCTCCACACACAGTGACAGCGCTCTATGTTTACGCACAGACAGAGGATCTCCACACACAGTGACAGCGCTCTATGTTTACGCACAGACAGAGGATCTCCACACACAGTGACAGCGCTCTATGTTTACGCACAGACAGAGGATCTCCACACACAGTGACAGCGCTCTATGTTTACGCACAGACAGAGGATCTCCACACACAGTGACAGCGCTCTATGTTTACGCACAGACAGAGGATCTCCACACACAGTGACAGCGCTCTATGTTTACGCACAGACAGAGGATCTCCACACACAGTGACAGCGCTCTATGTTTACGCACAGACAGAGGATCTCCACACACAGTGACAGCGCTCTATGTTTACGCACAGACAGACACACAGTGACAGCGCTCTATGTTTACGCACAGACAGACAGACAGAATATTCTGTACACTGCAGTGTTTTTATGTTTCCTTAAAGATGGAGTGCCGTGATTTTTTTCCACCCTAAATCAGGTCTTATTGTTATATAAGGAGGTGTAATTTTTTCAAAAAAGTGTACAGTATTTGTTACAAAATTTAGTTTTTATGTGGGCACGCCCACCAGTTCATTAAGTATGCCTGGTTTGCCTGGTGGGTGGTGACGGGTGGTGATCCACCTGAACTGAAGCCGCACCCACAGCCGTAGTTGTATGATAAAGGGGGAGGGGTTAGGGGAGGGGCTGATAGTGTGATGTCACTATATTACTGTTTATTTCATTGGCCCGTTTGACTGTCAAGGGTTCAGCCTCCAGGAAGAAACCCTAAATACAAAGTGAAAACACCATTGCACATAAAAACGACTCCAGGGTGTCTAATGAAGTACTGTCACCCCATAGACACATGAAAAACTGGAAAAATACAAAAATTGTGGCACTCCATCCAATTGATTAATGTGCTCATCTGACCATATTTCGATGAGGGCTTCGGTCTCATTCGATCACGTCCATTCGATCACGTCTATCCACGGTAACGGGACATCCGTCTCCAACTGTGTTTACTCCTCATATACTCCTCACGTTTCATTTCCTTTATTTTGATGCGGATTGCATTCACACCTGCAGTGAATCGCAGTCAAGGTGCCTTCTAGTTCGGAAGCGAACTAGAAGGTGATTGTTTGATGCGCACCAGAATTCGAATGAGCCTTCACACCAGGCCAAAAGAAGAATGAGCCTTCACACCAGGCCAAAAGAAGAACGAGCCTTCACACCAGGCCAAAAGAAGAATGAGCCTTCACACCAGGCCAAAAGAAGAATGAGCCTTCACACCAGGCCAAAGGAAGAATGAGCCTTCACACCAGGCCAAAAGAAGAATGAGCCTTCACACCAGGCCAAAAGAAGAATGAGCCTTCACACCAGGCCAAAAGAAGAATGAGCCTTCACACCAGGCCAAAAGAAGAATGAGCCTTCACACCAGGCCCAAAGAAGAATGAGCCTTCACACCAGGCCAAAAGAAGAATGAGCCTTCACACCAGGCCAAAAGAAGAATGAGCCTTCACACCAGGCCAAAAGAAGAATGAGCCTTCACACCAGGCCAAAAGAAGAAGCGCACTTTCCGACAATATGCAGCAGGATTAGTTTTAAGCGCAGTGAAGCATCCTGGTGAGAATGCCACCTTGGAACCATTAGAGGATCAGCCAGGGTTTAGAAGGTTTGGGGATGAAACAATGGAGGCAAGGTTGAGATGGTTTGGACATTGATGTTCTCAAGTTCTGCCCATACCTACGTATGCTAAAAGTAATAATAATAAAGTAAATTATACTACCCCCGAAAAAGCGACCTAACGGTAAAGCTGGCGTAAATGGAAGTGGATGTGTTGGATGCAGCTTGAAGTGAACTTTACTCAGAAAATACGAATCGAAAATTGGCGAAACTGGCACATTTTCAAGATGATTTGGCCATTATCTCCGGAACAGAATGTCCAATCTGCTCAGGTCAGAGCTTGTTGGATGCTTGACTTTGAGGACATGAAGCACATAATGACACTTTTTTCGAGTGTCCGGGCCAAGTGTAGTAATTGTTGGGTCCGGGCCAAGCCTCGGGCTGCCCCACTAGGGCCCGGTTAGGGCCGGGCCTTAATTTCCAGGCCCGTTGAGAACTTGCAAGGTGCACTGACTGAAGATGGAGCTGCCAGGCAAGAGGAGAGGAGGAATGGAGGTGGCCATGGAGGAGGTTGATGGAGGAGGTGAGAAGAGGTCCATGGATGTGCTGAGAAGACGCACTTGGAATATCTCTGTATCTAATATACGGCAACCTTTCCCCGTGTTTCTTCACTAGTCCGATCCAGAAGAACACAGTTTGCCGTCCCACTTCCACAGAGCTGACAATGAGGTTATATCTTCCCTTCTTCTCTGGAGTCCTGCCTCAAAGCAGACCAGTGGTAGAAAGCTGTCGTTTCCCCCCGATGTCATCGCTAGGGACACAATGCATCAGTAAGCAGGAACTGGGGATGGCCAGTGGTGGAAAGTACTTTTATTTCTACTCCACTACATCTCAGAGACAAAATTTGTACTTTTACTTCACTACAATTATTTGAAAATTAGTTACTAGTTACTTTGGAGATTTTTTTTTCAACGTTATACATTTTGGCAATTTGAAAATAGCCGATCTATAAGCTCACAATGCGTCGCAATGCAACGCATTGTGAGCTTGTAGATCGGCTATTTTCAATAGATTTTGTACACATTTTTAACTGGGACATTCTGCAGTATGAGTACTTTTACTTTTAGTATTTTAAGTACATTTTGATGCCGATACTTGTACTTTTATTCAAGTACATTTTCAATTCCGTACTTTTACTTGTAGCGAAGTAGTTCTAAATTGCAGTATTGGTATACTTTTACTTAAGTAAAATAATTGAGTACTTTTTCCACCACTGGGGATGGCAATGGAGGACCGGAAAGTCTGACCGAACCTAGATGTGGTGAGAGAAGGACATGGCAGGTGGGCTGGAGTCACAGAGGAACACGCTAGCAGATGGATGGAAACAGACGATCCTCTGTGGCCGACCTCTGACTGGCTCTGAACTGAGAAGAAAAGACAAAACCAAACCAAACAAACACAATGCTGCTGTTTTTTAAATGGATAAGGAATAAAGTCATGATGACGGGGCTCAGTTACATCAAGCAATATAATGCCGTGTGCGTGCGCGCACATCTTTTTCTTTCTTCTTTTATGGTTACGACATTGTTTACAGAATAGTTTGGATCCATTAGGAGAAGAGAAGATTCAGAGTGTGGTTATGATTAGACCTTTCGAGGTTAGGTTTCGTGGTTGGGGTTTGAGCTTCGCCTGATGTGTACCAAGTACAGTATATGTCTGTGTGTGTGTGTGCGCGTGCGTGCATGTGTGTGTGTGTGTGTGTGTGTGTGTGTGCGTGTTACACACCCTGGAGGTTTGAAGTGTCCTTTTAAACAACTTTTCTTGTAACCACTGCACTCTGACTTATGGTACGCTACCCGCTTAAATCAACATTGTAAAAAATATAGGTAATGGGTCGCACATGCACAGCAAGAATGAATTTTTAATTTTCTACATCACAAATAAATGGCAGATGTTTCGGCTCTCCAGCCTTGTCCTTTTTCCCACTGACGTCACGTACTGTAACCCACTCCGGTGCAGCGGGAGCTGCTCACAGACAGCACTGTTCATTTTGTTCGACAAAAACTATGACTAAAAAATGTTGGTCGATTAACCCTTTTGCTATCCTGGATTCCAATCTGATTTCGACAATACAAATTCACGGAATGCCGCGAATCAGGCTGGAACCCCAGGCTAGGACCCAGGCTGGAAGGGACCCAGGCTAGGCTATGAGAGTGGCAGCGGTGGCCGAACGGATAGCGGCGCGGTCTAGATACCGGAAGGTTCCCAGTTCGAATCAGCCGTCCGACACGTTAAAATTACCACCGCTGAAATGCCCTTGAACAAGGCATCAACCACTACGATGAAATGTGTTCTATGAGCAGGGCCTGGCTGGAAACAAGTTCTTGAGCTTAGCCCAGATACCCTGGGTAAATATAGATTTCATTTCATTTCATTTCATTTCATTTCATGACACTAGCTCATTCTATATCAATGGGATAGTTCCAATGTTTGGAACTATAGCCCGAGTGTTCCAATGTTTGGAACTATAACCCCGGTGTTTTAAGCATTATGTCATACTTTAGCTTTCCAATGTTTGGAACTATAGCCCATAGGCACCTGCTTTGTCTCAATGGGATAGTTCCAATGTTTGGAACTATAGCCCATAGGCACCCGCTTTGTCTCAATGGGATAGTTCCAATGTTTGGAACTATAGCCCATAGGCACTGCACTTTGTCTCAATGGGATAGTTC
Source organism: Electrona antarctica (assembly GCF_951216825.1). Taxonomy (NCBI): domain Eukaryota; kingdom Metazoa; phylum Chordata; class Actinopteri; order Myctophiformes; family Myctophidae; genus Electrona; species Electrona antarctica. Next base: position 21,857,173 of record NC_136810.1, read on the forward strand.
CAATGTTTGGAACTATAGCCCATAGGCACCGCACTTTGTCTCAATGGGATAGTTCCAATGTTTGGAACTATAGCCCATAGGCACTGCACTTTGTCTCAATGGGATAGTTCCAATGTTTGGAACTATAGCCCATAGGCACCGCACTTTGTCTCAATGGGATAGTTCCAATGTTTGGAACTATAGCCCATAGGCACCGCACTTTGTCTCAATGGGATAGTTCCAATGTTTGGAACTATAGCCCATAGGCACCTGCTTTGTCTCAATGGGATAGTTCCAATGTTTGGAACTATAGCCCATAGGCACCCGCTTTGTCTCAATGGGATAGTTCCAATGTTTGGAACTATAGCCCATAGGCACCGCACTTTGTCTCAATGGGATAGTTCCAATGTTTGGAACTATAGCCCATAGGCACCCGCTTTGTCTCAATGGGATAGTTCCAATGTTTGGAACTATAGCCCATAGGCACCGCACTTTGTCACAATGGGATAGTTCCAATGTTTGGAACTATAGCCCATAGGCACCCGCTTTGTCTCAATGGGATAGTTCCAATGTTTGGAACTATAGCCCATAGGCACCGCACTTTGTCACAATGGGATAGTTCCAATGTTTGGAACTATAGCCCATAGGCACTGCGCTTTGTCACAATGGGATAGTTCCAATGTTTGGAGCTATAGCCCATAGGAGATTAAAGCGTGTCACCACTCGCCACTCTCTTACTATTCCACTCGGACAACCCCGCACAAAACAGGACATCTGGTCAACCTAGTTAGTACGTGTGCGAGCAGGTGTGCGTGCGTACGTGCGTTTGTACACATAAGTTAACTGTCAAGACAACTAGGTTAAAGTTTAATTTTGTGTGGTGTATACATTAACCCATTCTGGACGGGAAACCCTGGTGTTGTAAGCATTATGTTATACTTTAGCTTTTGCTCATAGCGCGGCACCGAGTGCCGCGCTACGAGCTTGTAGATCTGCTATTTTTTGAAAAATTGTGTGGCGCAAATCTTTGAAGTCTAAGATACCTTGGGCTCCATTTTCGTCACCGCTAAACCGCTTATCCCTAAACTTCTTTGCCTTTTTTACTATTTTGAGCTTGTAGGCCAACTATTCAAAAATGTTTTGCAAAATAGTAAAAAAAAAAAAAAAAAAAAAGGAAAGGAAGTTTAAGGATAAGGGGTTTAGCGGTGACGAAAATGGAGCCCCGAATCTTCATATCACTGGTCCTCACTAATGATTATTATAGGATGCCACCATTTGTGACCAGATTTGAATGAGAGCCTGCCATCGTGCAAATTCCAGCTTTTCACCAGAGGAGAAAAACTTTTTTTTCCTTTTTTTTAAATTAGTTAATAGCACTGGCAGACTCTTCACATACTAGAGCATGTCTGAAATAAGTGTCAGAGCTGAAATCGACATGTAAATATGAAATAAATGTAGCTAGGTGTAATGTTAGAGACCACATAATTGAACCTTTCAAGCCTGTTTTCTCAACTCGCTGTTTTCTGCAAGATATTACTCTATTCAAGGTTCTTTATTATTTGTCTCCCGAGGAAGACATTTGTCTTAGACAAAGGGCCCGCATGCAAGTGTAGCCCTTATGCCCATGTCGCCGCAGTGCAGCGCCAAAATACATCTTTCTTGCAACATCAAGCCATATGTGACCAGATTTGACTGAGAGACTGCCATCGCGCAAATTACCGCTTTTCACCAGAGGAGAAAACCTTTTTTTTTTTTTTTTTTTCTTTTTTTTTTAAATGAGTTAATAGCACAGGCAGACTCTTCACATACTAGAGCATGTCTGAAATAAGTGTCAGAGCTGGAATCGACATGTAAATATGAAATAAATGCCCAAACATGTAGCTAGGTGTAATGTTAGAGACCACAGCAGTGAACCTTTCAAGCCGGTTTTCTCAACTCGCATTTTTCTGCAAGACATTACTCTATAAGCCATATCTCCAAAACTGGTGGGTCAAACTGAACAACCAATATGTCAATTTGAAGCTATGATTCCCTGCTTTCATATGACGTGAAAAAACGAAAATTCAAAAAAATCCAATGGCAGTCCCTCAGTCAAATTTAGTCACAATTCTCCAAAACTGGTGGGTCAAACTGAACAACCAATATGTCAATTTGAAGCTATGATTCCCTGCTTTCACATGCCATGAAAAAACGAAAATTCAAAAAAATCCAATGGCAGTCCCTCAGTAAAATTTGGTAACATTTTCTGTGCTGGCAGCTTGGTGAGCTTGTAGGTGGGTAAAAATCCAAAATGTGACGGTTTGTTTTGCTGGTTTGAATCCCAGGAGCCCAGGCTGGCGCGCGTGCCCCCAACCCCCACCCGCAGGCTGTTCAGTATCCCAGACAGCAGCACTTCTGCAGACAGCGCCACCAACAGGTGAGATCACGCCATGGCATGGCATTATGCTGCACGGTAAAAAACAAAAACCAGTACTGTAAAAATAAGCTCCTCATTCACATCCATTGTAATCTTGATCTACAAGCTTACAACGCATCACTTCGTGACCTCGTTGTAAACTTGTAGATCAACTATTTTTAAAAGTATACAATTTATTTTAAAAAATTGCAGTAATTTGTCTTAAAGGCAAACAGAAAGTCTTAAAGGCAAACAGAAATGTAAATTATATTCTTAATGTTCCAATTTCCGATCGTTAATGGCAATCATTTGTGTGACAATGAATTGTCAACTTAAATGTGTAATGGTGACAGCCATAGAAGTTAGAACGCTAAACATTAGTTTAAATGTGTGTTTTGATGCTACGCTTAACGCCATTGCCGTAGATCAATGGCAATTGCGATTTTATAGCGCTTTCGATCGATCAAGCCATAATGCTACTTGCGTTAGCATCGGGTAGCTAGCTGTTGTTGTCATGACAATGTGTCGCCCATCTTAGATCGTCGTCGCCATAATAATCCATCTGTTTCTTTCAATCGCCTGTATCTCCTATTCCTTGTCCCAGATGGAATTTTTGGTCAAAACAACGTTTCTTTGATGGCACAGAGCCGGCGATGTGGACTCCTCCAGTGTCCCGGTATAGACCCATCTTGTAAACAAGGCCTGTCCAGGACCTGTTCTACTTACTAGGTTATGTTCACTTCCGGTAGTCTGGAAATGTGGCTTTTCAAAATAAGAGCTCAACAGGGAAAAATGCTGGCGTGAATTAGATCCTAATTTTTCAATAAATGCTAGCGGGCTAAGTGTTAAGTGTTTTTTTCTTCTCCCACCACTGGCGTCTGCGTGGTGTATTACCGTGTGTCACCACTGGGCGTCTGCGTGGTTTATTACCGTGTGTCACCACTGAGTGTGTGCGTGGTGTATTACCGTGTGTCACCACTGGGCGTCTGCGTGGTGTATTACCGTGTGTCACCACTGGGCGTCTGCGTGGTGTATTACCGTGTGTCACCACTGGGCGTGTGCGTGGTGTATTACCGTGTGTCACCACTGGGCGTCTGCGTGGTGTATTACCGTGTGTCACCACTGGGCGTGTGCGTGGTCGGTGTATTACCGTGTGTCACCACTGGGCGTGTGCGTGGTCGGTGTTATTACCGTGTGTCACAACGTGTGTGTCTCTCTCAGCTGGTTGAGCCGTAGCTCTTCTTACACCCGCCGCCTTCACAGTAGCCAATCAGGGAGCGACCTGAGTGGCTCCGCCTCCTCCTCGTCCTCCAACGCCTTCCTGCCACGCAGGTCAGTCATATACCCCTCCCTTCCCCCCCCCCCCCCTCCCTCCCCCCCCCCCCCCCCCCCCATCCCAGACCTGTGTTGATTGGATGTTGGCATTGTTGTTTACACAGCTTTCTTTTTTTTTGCGTTGCCACAGACATGCATGGAGTTGTTTTGCTGTAAAAAAAAGACTTGTTTGTGTTGTTGTCGTTGGCATAGTTTGACTCGTGTCATTTTTTTGTTTGTTTGTTTTTGTCTTTTTTCCAGCTCGTCTTACGGGAGGAGACTGGACGACCCGGCAATAAGCTCCGCCCCCAGCGGCCTCAATCGGCTCAACAACCTCGTGTCTCAGAGGTACCGTTTACCGTGGGGGTCCCGGGGACCCTACAGGGGGTCCCTGAGGGAGTTCCATGGGGTCCGGGGACCCCCAGGGGTCCCTGAGGGAGTTCCAGGGGGTCCGGGGACCCCCAGGGGTCCCTGAGGGAACGCCAGGGGGTCCCCGGACCCCATGGAACTCCCTCAGAGGGAACACCAGGGGGTCCCCAGCTATAATGATAGTTTGGAACCAAATTAACCCTTATGGGTCTGTAACTCTAGAGTGTGCACCAAATGGACCCGGGTGGTTCCAGTTTGTACACACTCTGAGTTAAATTAACATTAATTTTATAAATTGGGGTCTCAGAGATAGAAACGGCATTAAATGTTGGTCCGTAGGTACTAATGAAGGCTCTGTTCCATTCTGGTCAAACAGAGTTAATGACGCTAATGAAGGCTCTGTTTCATTCTGGTCAAACAGAGTTAATGACGCTAATGAAGGCTCTGTTTCATTCTGGTCAAACAGAGTTAATGACACTATTGAAGGCTCTGTTCCATTCTGGTCAAACAGAGTTAATGACACTAATGAAGGCTCTGTTCCATTCTGGTCAAACAGTGTTAATGATACTAATGAAGACTCTGTTCCATTCTGGTCAAACAGTGTTAATGATACTAATGAAGACTCTGTTCCATTCTGGTCAAACAGTGTTAATGATAGTAATGAAGGCTCTGTTCCATTCTGGTCAAACAGAGTTAATGACGCTAATGAAGGCTCTGTTTCATTCTGGTCAAACAGAGTTAATGACACTATTGAAGGCTCTGTTCCATTCTGGTCAAACAGAGTTAATGACACTAATGAAGGCTCTGTTCCATTCTGGTCAAACAGTGTTAATGATACTAATGAAGACTCTGTTCCATTCTGGTCAAACAATGTTAATGATACTAATGAAGACTCTGTTCCATTCTGGTCAAACAGAGTTAATGATACTAATGAAGGCTTTGTTCCATTCTGGTCAAACGGTGTTAATGATACTAATGAAGACTCTGTTCCATTCTGGTCAAACAGAGTTAATGATACTAATGAAGACTCTGTTCCATTCTGGTCAAACAGAGTTAATGATACTAATGAAGGCTTTGTTCCATTCTGGTCAAACAGAGTCAGTATTAATGATTAGTGATCGACCGATATGGTTTTTGGCCGATATATCCGATCACCGATTAGTGGACAATCAAAAAGCCGATAGCCGATATTATGAACCGATATTAATTTAAGTTAAAAAAAAAAAAAAATTGTTTTTACAGTAACATAAATTCCAACACAAGAATTCCTTTAAATGCATTGGAGAATATGTATCGCTTATAAAAAAGGAAGTGCAAGAAGCACCAACATCGTTTCAGTAACACTCCCCCCCCCTCCATCAAATGCAGCTTTTTTTAAAATTCAAGTGCAAACATGTACTGTAGCAGCATATATATAATTGTATCTATCTATCTATCTATCTATCTATCTATCTATCTATCTATCTATCTATCTATCTATCTATCTATCTATCTATCTATCTATCTGTGAATGCACCAATTGTTTGTGTGTGTGTGTGTGTGTGTGTGTGTGTAATTGTCCAGAACCGCCCCAAAAAGGCCTCTGCCCGGGCTCTTGACCAGGCCCATGCCCAGCGTCCATATGGAGCTGGCCTGTTCTGACCTCACAGCACTCCATATTTGGGCATGCCTGACACAGAAGACAGAACTCCACAAGCTGGCTGCATATACTCCCTATTTGGGCATGCCTTACAAAGAACTCCATATATGGGCATAAAAGGGAGACAGACCTGATATCTGGGTGGGGCATTCATTTCCAACTTGCATCGTTCCAAGTAGATCAGTGCCCAATGGGCTGTAGAGGCCCTATGGGCACCGTTCTAGTTTATCAAAATTGGTGATCTACAAGCCCACAGCACATTGCATCATGACATGTTGAGAGCTTGTAGATCTGCTGCCCAAACTCTCCAAAGCCATGTTACCAGTGCTTAATTTCTAAATTCTTAGGTGCCGGAGCTCGGGTGCGTGCATGTGCACGTACGCATGCACGTGCGCATGCACGTGCACGCATGCAAAATTCGTTTTTTTTGCCTTTTTTTAACACAACCAACGGCCAGCCCACCTATCAGAACACAATAGAGTAGGCATATAGACGTTTTTTTTTAATATGTCTTTAAATGTTCTGATGAATTGAAAATGGAGGACCCTGAAGTAACAAGTCTTTTTCGATAACATTTGCAGCAGCAGTTCACACAGGGGTCCGCCGGCTCACAACACACAACTACAGTAGGCATTTGCAGTTCAGTTGGCACAGCGGCTCAACTTATATTACCTACTGTATAAAATACAGTAGTCCTATAACAAGTTAGGGTGGCCCATCATCAGAACAGTACGCAATGTAAATACCTGCATGCGCATTTTGTTGTTGTCCTTATCCAAGTTCCTCCTCCGCCTCCTCCGACTCCTCCGATGAACTCAATAATGCTACTACTACTTAATTCTGTACTAGTCTCTTTTTTTATTTCGGGCCCACCAAAGCAAGCGTTATGATATTCGATACTGATCGACCCATGTTGTAAAGCCGGGTGTCTTTGCGAGATTTGGCAATGCAGTCAGTTCTGTTCATAAGAACTCACCATGGCATGTTGTATTGAAAACAAAACGCATGCTGTCCCCAAGGCTAAACTCCAAGTAGCAGTTCATCTATTGCTCCATAAAAGTATGAAAGTTCCATATTCCATATCCAACAAACGACAACAAATGCAAATTGCAAAAGTCGAGACGAGTTTTTATTTACGCATCCGACACAGAGTATTAAAAGGAGGATCCGACACCGTCAACAGTGAGGCGTCAAGCCGGGGTTCCATAGCCACCTATTTCCTCTCACAACGGGCACACATTTCAAAATAAGAGTGTTTTTTTGTTTGTACTTGCAATGCGATCATTCAAGCCATGTTTTATTTTGGAATCGTACTGGAAATAGAAGTAACTATGACGAGGAAGAAGCCTAGTTGACTTGAAAATGAAACTAAAATTATAATAGAGACGTATTGTATACTGTAATGTGCATTTGGGGTGGCGGAGCGCCCTCTACAGCTACCGGAGCTGCCTCTACAGGTGGCTTGAGCTCCCGGAGCTCAAGTGACAGGTACCGGAGCTGAGCTCCGCCAAGCTCCGGCTGAAATTAAGCACTGCATGTTACCTTGTTTTTACTCCACCACTGAAATTTGCCACTTTCAAGATCACTGGCCACTTTTTTAATGCATGTAGAATTTGTTTTTACCATTCATTTTATAGCAATAAAAGACAATATGTCTCAAAACACTGGCCAACAGTAAAATTATTGGCAACTAAATGAATATGAATTAGAAATGAAGACTGCCAATGCTACTGATTGGTTCATTCTTCATTGGCTTGCAGTTAGTTATTGCATATAGACTAAATGCAATAATCATATTAGGCTGGTCAGGATGGGGGGAAAAAAAAGTTGTGCTTCAGTTGGCTGGCACACACACACACACACACGACAGGCAATCAATAGACAACGCGTTACAGCTGTTGTTTGCAGCGTTAGCAGGCAGCAGCTAGCTTGGCTAACGTAGTTCTACCACTGCTCTCTGTCCCTCTCACGTGTGGATTTTATTTTGGTTAATTGAAGATGAAAACAGCAAAGCTTGTTATGGTTACAAGGTTAGTAGCCTATAATCCTTTCTCCTGCCTGCAGTCAGTGCAGTGGCCCTCTCTCTGACTCCGTGTGTGTGTGTTTGTGTCTGTGAGAGAGAGGAGACGTCAGTGCAGAGTGGAGCCGTGTCTACTACTCCACTGGGAGTGGAGCACTGGGAGTAGAGATGTGACGTTCGTGAACGAGTCGGATCATTTGAACGGCTCTTTGAAAGGAACGATGGGATCCGGTTCACAGTAGGGAGCCGTTCCTTTTTAGAGGAGGAGGGGGGCAGGGGGGTTTCAACCAGGGCCGGTCATGAGCAAGCTGGCGCCCTAAGCAGGATACACTGGGGAGGCACTGGGGGGGACACTGGGGAGGGACTGGGGGGGGACACTGGGCACTGGGGAGACACTGGGGAGTGGGGAGTCACTAGGGAGGCCCTGGGGGGACACCCCCCCCCCCCCCCACCCATCGGGAACGTCGTTCAAAAGAGCCAGTCTTTTGAACGACTCTTTGAAAGGAACGGATCCCAGAGATCCGGCTCCCTTCAAAGAGCCATAAATCCCATCTCTAACTGGGAGAGTCAGACACGCAGCTATACATCTCCTTACAACCGTACTCTACCGGATTTTCAATGAAAGTGGTTGTTTCACCATGTTTGCGCATTTATGAGAAATATAATAATCGGCCGTTTTTTTTTCGATTATTTGTTTTTAGCACCGATACCGATATTAATGAAAAACATGAATATCGGTCGATCACTATTAATGATACTAATGAAGGCTCTGTTCCATTCTGGTCAAACAGAGTCAGTGTTAATGATACTAATGAAAGCTCTGTTCCATTCTGGTCAAACAGAGTCAGTATTAAATATACTAATGAAGGCTCTGTTCCATTCTGGTCAAACAGAGTCAGTATTAAATATACTAATGAAGGCTCTGTTCCATTCTGGTCAAACAGAGTCAGTATTAAATATACTAATGAAGGCTCTGTTCCATTCTGGTCAAACAGAGTCAGTGTTAATGATACTAATGAAGGCTCTGTTCCATTCGTATGCGACAGACTCACTCAGGAAGCGACGGAGAAGAAAGAGCAGCCCTCCGTCACCACCTCCTCCTCCACATCTGGAAGCACCTCCTTATCTGGAACAGGCACCTCCTCCTCCACCACATCTGGAAGCACCACCTCCACCACCTCTGGAAGCCTCTCCTCCTCCTCCTCCACTGCAGGCGACACGGAGACCAAGCAGAGACGCAAGTGAGTGAGAGATCTGGAGCAGAGTAAAGAGGGGTGCCCGTGGTGGTACCTTAAGCCGTTCTGGACGGGAACCCCATTTTGGTGTTTTAAGCATTATGTTACGCTTTAGCTATTGAAAAATAGCAGATCTACAAGCTCACTGAGTGCACTCAGTGCCGCGCTACGAGCTTGTAGGTCTGCTAATTTTTTTTTAATCGTGAAAATGTGGCATATATATTCTTTCGGAGCGAACGTTTTTAACTCAAATTGTTGCTTCTGGGGGGGGGGTCACTGGAACAACATATTTTCAGATGGGGGTTGGCGGCCAATTACATATGTTTTTGGGGGTCCTTGACATGAAATATTGAGCACCACTGACGTAGAAACATAGGTATTTCAGAAAACTAAATGGGGTTAAGCCAAATTCCAATCCCCCAAATATCGACCACTCGCTCACTCACACTCAGTCACTCCAACGTGGAGGTGTTACGGTGAAATTGGTGACCTTGGTGAGGGAGTGTAGGATGAAGGCTCTGTATGTCCTCCCGGTGGGGGCTCCTCACTGACATGTGAACCAGTGATATATGACAGTACGTCCTCCCGGTGGGGGCTCCTCACTGGCATGTGAACCAGTGAGATATGACAGTATGTCCTCCCGGTGGGGGCTCCTCACTGGCATGTGAACTAGTATGATAAGACAGTGTGTCCTCCCGGTGGGGGCTCCTCACTGACATGTGAACCAGTGAGATATGACAGTACGTCCTCCCGGTGGGGGCTCCTCACTGACATGTGAACCAGTGAGATATGACAGTACGTCCTCCCGGTGGGGGCTCCTCACTGGCATGTGAACCAGTGAGATATGACAGTACGTCCTCCCGGTGGGGGCTCCTCACTGGCATGTGAGCCAGTAGGATAAGACAGTACGTCCTCCCGGTGGGGGCTCCTCACTGACAGGTGAACCAATGAGATATGACAGTACGTCCTCCCGGTGGGGGCTCCTCACTGGCATGTGAGCCAGTAGGATAAGACAGTACGTCCTCCCGGTGGGGGCTCCTCACTGACAGGTGAACCAGTAGGATATGACAGCCGTGACGGCACACAAAATGGCCCACCCAAACTGACTACTTAACACGGCAGCCGTTAAAGTGCCACTTAATTTTCAAGTGCCCTCCCGATCAAAAAAAAAACAGGAAAAAGCTCATAGCGCGGCACCGAGTGCCGCACTACGAGCTTGTAGGTCTGCTATTTTTGAAAAATCGTGAAAATGTGGCGCACATCTTTGAATATATATTCTTTCAGAGCGAACGTTTTTTTAACTCAAATCTTTGCTTCTGGAAGGGAGTCCCTGGAACTACATATTTTGAGATTGGGCTCGGCGGCCAAATACAGATAATTCTGGGTGTCCTTGACATGAAATAGTTTGGATGGTTAGGATTTAGAAGGCATTTGTAGAATGGTCTAAATGGGTTAACGTCAGGCAGGCTGGCGCTGAGCCAGGCATGTGTTTAAATGTTTAGTTGGATCACAATAACAAATCATAAAAGGAGAAGCGACCGACCGCGGCTGTCCTATCCACCCATGTGGCTCTTCCTCTGGGCGTGTCTAGAAACCGTAAGCGTTCCTTATATAGACAACTAGTGGCCAGGAGGCTGAATTACACCGGCATACATGTAGTACCACACAGTTTATAGTTGGGTTTTTTTAGCTCTATAATGGGATGGCGATCATAAAATACATTTCTCAGGTGGGTTTCCAGGTCCACTTGTTTATCTTGTATCCGGTAGGAGTTCTCTCATTCTCCCCGATTGGATAAAAGTGGTATCCCGGTATCCTGAAAATGCTTTTTCTGTTTGTTGAATATCAGCAATAATTGCTTGCAAGTGTAACAGCCGAGCTACACCGAGCGAGTGTGCGCCAGCCGCGCATATACCCGCACTTAAAATGGGACTGGATCCATAAACGCACGCTGAAAAGCCTGGTGTAGCTTGGCATTAATCATTGCACATGGTGATTATGTGAAGGTGGTCTGTACAGTGGACAGGTGATTATGTGAAGGTGGTCCGTACAGTGGACAGCTAGTCTCTACAGGGGACAGGTGATTATGTGAAGGCGGTCTGTACAGTGGACAGCTAGTCTCTTCAGGGGACAGGTGATTATGTGAAGGTGGTCTGTACAGTGGACAGCTAGTCTCTTCAGGGGACAGGTGATTATGTGAAGGTGGTCTGTACAGTGGACAGCTAGTCTCTACAGAGGACAGGTGATTATGTGAAGGTGGTCTGTACAGTGGACAGGTGATTATGTGAAGGTGGTCTGTACAGTGGACAGGTGATTATGTGAAGGCGGTCTCTACAGTGGACAGCTAGTCTCTACAGGGGACAGGTGATTATGTGAAGGTGGTCTGTACAGTGGACAGGTGATTATGTGAAGGTGGTCTGTACAGTGGACAGGTGATTATGTGAAGGCGGTCTCTACAGTGGACAGCTAGTCTACAGGGGACAGGTGATTATGTGAAGGTGGTCTGTACAGTGGACAGCTAGTCTCTACAGTGGACAGCTAGTCTCTACAGGGGACAGGTGATTATGTGAAGGTGGTCTGTACAGTGGACTAGGGCTGGGTGCAATAACCGCAATATCGCCATACCGCCGGTATACAACGCATACCGCGGTATCGGGTTCGTTACCGCGGTAAAAAAAAAAAAGGGTTCTAACCCTAACCCTAGTTCTAACCCTAACCCTGGGTTCTAGGCCTAAGTGCATATGGTTGATATGAAATAAAGTGTATCATAATAAACAGTGAGGCTCAGTCAGTCTAATCATATGCCAGCAACACCAGAGGGAGTTCAACAAACCATGTGCAACCCAGATTCGGCACAAACAAGTATTGATTGATTGATTGATTGAACTATTTATTAACAGTTTGCAGAATTACAGTAGCCTACATTTCAAGCACAACTCAATACAAAGACTGTTAACTGCGAGTGGACGACACGACCCAATAAAGCATTACACTTGTTTACAAGAGGGTCCACCTAAATTAATTTCACTCCTATGCCACAAAAATGTGGAACGCCCTACCAACTGTCATTAAGACATGTAAATCCCTTGACTCCACCCACCCCCACCCACCCCTTTTCCCCCTCACTGTATATGTTTTCCCCCTTTTTACCTCCTTTATGATGATTTCCTGTTTTTGGCTTTATAGAAGTGTATAGTGTACAAAATGTTATGATGAATTGAACAAGGTGGACCCTCTTGTAAACAAGTGTAATGCTTTATGGTGTCGTCCACTCACAGAGTAACAGTTAACAGTTTTTGTATTGAGTTGTGCAAATGTACTGTAAACTGTTAATACAAACTTAAATCAATCAATCAAGCAATAATGTTAACTCATGGCTTGGGGACTGGGGAGGCGCGCAGTTGCTGCGTGGTGTGGAGCGGCTGGAAGTTGAACATTTCAATTCATCATATATTAAATCTATCAGTTAACTTGGAATTTGTTTAATATGTTTAAGATTTTAGGTTCCATGATGAGGGGACGTTTTTGAATGGTGGTGTTTGTTTCATGCGATGCGCTGCTGAGCGGGCATTTCATTGGAGTGAGAATGGTTGCCATTGCGATTCCAAGTGAGACAGTGTGCGGGATTCTTTTTTTCTCTACTTCTCAGTTCCAGTTATCCGACGCACCTGTCCATTGTAGGTGTGCAGAAGGACTTTTTCTTATAGGTGTGCAGAAGGACTTTTTCTTATAGTCAGTCAAAAGATAAAAACATTTCTGTCCGTCCTGTCTGTACAGCTCTCTCTCTCTCTCTCTCCCGCCCTCTCCCCCTTTCTCTTCTCTCGCTGACAGACATCAATACAAAGTTGAAACCGTTACGATGCGCCCTTATCCATAGGCTACAGCCTAATGTCTCTCTCTCTCTCTCTCTCTCTCTCTCTCTCTCTCTCTCCCTCTCTCTCCCTCCCTTTCTCTTCTCGTCTCTCGCTGACAGACATCAATACAAAGTTGAAACCTGTTACCTACGATGCGCCCTTATCCATAGGCTACACGTTTAGCCTAATCTTTCTCTCTCTCTCTCTGACGGTCTGAGCAATGCACGATGCACCTGGCTGTTACAAGAGCGCGAGGTATTAATATTCTCTCAAAACAAAGTCGGACAATGTTTTAAATTAGGCTACTCCAAACCAGACCCACCTATAAATGTTGTCTGTTGTGACATCAATGGGATCGCAGGAAAAAGACGCTCAACACAACTTGTCTTGATCTGAAATGATGTGAAATCCGTTCGCTTTTTTATTTCTTTTTTTAACAGCGGGCTGCGGGAGATGTCTGACGCGGTTGATTTGATTGACACCCGAACACGTGTTGCGGCATTGACATGCCAATCTTTCCTTAATAAAACTGTAGTCCATAATATCCGTTCCAAAACTCTGTTTGCCTGCACCCCCTGTTACCTCCTCCGCGCGCCCCCCCCAACGCCCAGAATGGTTATTTGGATTATAATCACACAATCAAAGTCCGGATCGTTTGCAGCTGGGGTTAATTGCCTCGCGCTGCGCAAGGGTCTTCACAATAGCGCTGTTGTGGATTTAATTTTGGTAAACTGGATAACAACAGAAACACGTGGAAAAGCTATATGAGTCGTCTTGTCTGTTGTCTCTGTAACGGTGCCACTGTGTGTGTGTGTGTGTGTGTGTGTGAGCTGTGAGGGAAGGCCGCGCATGGAGGAGGAATGACACTGGAACTGCACTAAAGACACACAGCTGCTCTATACATCTCCGTATACGGTGTTTTACCGGATTTTGCAGACCTGCTCTAACATCTCCATACACGGTGTTCCACCGGACTAAATAACACTATAAAACCGGAGTATTTTTTTTCGCGCGGGGGGGTGGGGGGTGCGGTAATTATCGCCATACCGGCGGTATGGGGGCCGACAATAACCGCGGTAATAAAAATCCCATACCGCCCCAGCCCTACAGTGGACAGGTGATTATGTGAAGGTGGTCTGTACAGTGGACAGGTGATTATGTGAAGGCGGTCTCTACAGTGGACAGCTAGTCTCTACAGGGGACAGGTGATTATGTGAAGGTGGTCTCTACAGTGGACAGCTAGTCTCTACAGTGGACAGCTAGTCTCTACAGGGGACAGGTGATTATGTGAAGGTGGTCTGTACAGTGGACAGGTGATTATGTGAAGGTGGTCCGTACAGTGGACAGCTAGTCTCTACAGGGGACAGGTGATTATGTGAAGGTGGTCTGTACAGTGGACAGCTAGTCTCTACAGGGGACAGGTGATTATGTGAAGGTGGTCTGTACAGTGGACAGCTAGTCTCTACAGGGGACAGGTGATTATGTGAAGGTGGTCTGTACAGTGGACAGCTAGTCTCTACAGGGGACAGGTGATTATGTGAAGGTGGTCTGTACAGTGGACAGCTAGTCTCTACAGGGGACAGGTGATTATGTGAAGGTGGTCTGTACAGTGGACAGCTAGTCTCTACAGTGGACAGCTAGTCTCTACAGGGGACAGGTGATTATGTGAAGGTGGTCTGTACAGTGGACAGGTGATTATGTGAAGGTGGTCTGTACAGTGGACAGCTAGTCTCTACAGGGGACAGGTGATTATGTGAAGGTGGTCTGTACAGTGGACAGGTGATTATGTGAAGGCGGTCTGTACAGGGGACAGGTGATTATGTGAAGGCGGTCTGTTCCCTCTAAAAAAATTTTGGTCTGAGCAAACACTCACACCAACTATCCAAACGTTAGATAATGCGAAGTGAGCGCCCCTCACCCACCTTTTTTCAAATGGATTTTGGTATACGAGTGAATCAATGAATAGTTACATAAGGTACCCAAGTTACTAGCAATCCTATCAATTTTAGGATTATTCAGTTAGTCTATATCAGTGGTTCTCAACCTTTTCAGGCTGACCCCCCAAAGTAATCATATTTGAACTGGGGACCCCCCACCCAGACAAGCAACAGAATGGTTCCACAGATCAATATTGTGAAAATAGCCGATCTACAAGCTCGTTGTGAACTTGTAGATCGGCTATTTTCACAATTGTTGCCTCTTTCTTTATTATTTAATAATCTGGCCAATGTTTGACCAGTTTGTATGTATAGCATGGTTTGCTGATTACTTTTGATGCAGTAATGGTATTTTTCTTTTAGAGCCTTTGAGGTATTATAGTCTTAAAAGTCCTTAAATTGTCACTTCACTGTCATCTGGGGTCAGCAGTGGACAGCTAGTCGAATGGGTTCGAATGGGTTACAATCTTTGTAAAGCGGTTTGGATAAAAGTGCTATACAAATACACCATTTACCATTTTTACCATTATAGGTAGTCCGGACACGGGGTGATTATGTGGCACTGGACTTTAAAAAAAAAATATTATCAGTGCCTGGCACTTTCATGTGTGTCGTTAGCCGGGGGAAAATAGTGGACATTGTCCCTAAAGCCGCTGTGGTCCATCAAGGCTGATTTCAGTCCTGCCAATTTCTGTTTTAAACCATTTAGACCTGACGTCGAAATTTAAAAAAATGTCTTCAAAATCCTGACAGTTTTCGGGAAAAACCTTATGTTTCTGTATCAGTGGTGCTCAATATTTCATGTCAAGGACCCCGAAAATATATGTATTTGGCTGCCGACCCCCATATGAAAATATGTTGTTCCAGGGACTCCCCCCTAGCAGAAAAATAGCAGACCTACAAGCTATGTGCTATGAGCTTGTAGATCTGCTATTTTTCAATAGCTAAATTATAACATGATGTTTTAAAACACCAAAAGGGGTTGCCGCCCAACATGCATAACTCTCAGATATTGTGAGAAATAATTGTGTGTGTGTGTGTGTGTGTGTGTGTGTGTGTGTGTGTGTGTGTGTGTGTGTGTGTGTGTGTGTGTGTGTGTGTGTGTGTGTGTGTGTGTGTGTGTGTGTGTGTGTGTGTGTGTGTGTGTGTGTGTGTGTGTGTGTGTGTGTGTGTGTGTGTGTGTGTGTGTGTGTGTGTGTGTGTGTGTGTGTGTGTGTGTGTGTGTGTGTACGCGCACGCACAGGTCCTACCTGACACCAGTGAGGGATGAGGAGGCAGAGGCTCAGCGTAAAGCTCGTTCCCGACATGCTCGCCAATCGCGCCGCTCCACTCAGGTACAGCCGTCTGCTTATTATAACCACTTTTCTTGTAAATATCGGTTGTTGCGCGTCGTGTTTCACTCTTACCGTCCTAAAAACTACAATAAAATATTGACCTGTAGTTATCATGTTAGATAGATCGATACTTTTATTTGTCCTTTTCCGGAAATTTGTTTTGTGCCCAGCAGTCATCAGGATATAAATAACCAAAAAAACACACACTACAAACAGATACACACACACAATACATTGACAATACAAGACAAACCGCTCCTCTCTTGCAGAGAGAGGGGAAAAAAGAAACAAAATACTAACAAAAGGCTAGTCATAGTTCCAAGAGGCATCACATTGCATTACATTTTATGCACAGAACTGAAATGCTTGTTCATAAGTCCTTTACTCATGGGAACAAACGATCTTGAAGCCTATAGCCTGCAGTGTTGTTTTCGTCGACTAAAACTAAGACGTATATAAATACATATATTTTTGGGGTCCTTGACATGAAATATTGAGCACCACTGATACAGAAACATACGTTTTTTCCAGAAAACTGTCAGGATTTTTTAAAATTTCGACGTCAGGTCTAAATGGTTTAAAACAGAAATTGGCAGGACTGAAATCAGCCTTGATGGACCACAGCGGCTTTAGGGAAAATGTTCGTCGACTACAGTTTTTCACTGACGAAAACTAAATGAAAACTAAGCTATGATGACTAAAACTATGACTAAATATACTGACAATTTCGTCAAACAAATAAAAACTAGACTAAAATGTTAGGAAGGGACTAGTGGACAAGAGATCCAGTATAAGTCATTTTACACTTGGTTGCATGCTGAAAATAGCTGATCTACAAGCTCACAACGCATCGCGCTGCAACGCGTTGTGAGATTGTAAATCCGCTATTTTCAGCAAGTGTAAAAACAGTCATTACGACGGCATCAAGGCCCACCAAAATACATTTTAGTCGACTAAAACTAGACTAACACTAAGACATTCCTGGTGACTAAAATGTGACTAAAACTAAAGGAAAGCTATTCAAAAGACTGACTAAAACTAAAATCAAAAGTCGCCCTGGTGGTCAAAGATGGTATTGGCTGTGTAACGGCGTGTCTTCTATCCCTAGTAATTTACCTATAGCTAAGCCCCTCCCCAAACTGCTATGGTCCAATCACAGCTAAGCATAACATGGGTTAGACAAACCTCTCCACCAATAGTTTTCCTATATGACAAAACATTGTTTTTAAAAAAAGGAGGCATATTACATATACTTTTTGGGGTCCTTGACATGAAATATTGAGCACCACTGATACAGAAACAAAAGGTTTTTCAGAAAACTGTCATGATTTAGAAGACATTTGTAGAATCGTTCCCAGGTCAAAATGGGTTAAGTGAGGTGTGACCTCTTTGATGTGTGACACAGGGCGTGACGCTGACGGACCTGCAGGAGGCAGAGAAGAGCATGAAGACCACAGAGAACAACAACAAGGACACGAAGAGCACGGAGAACAAGGACAACAAGGACATGAAGACCTCGGAAAACAAGGACAACAAGGACATGAAGACCTCGGAGAACAAGGAAAACAAAGGGAAAGAGGACGACCGGGAACAGGACAAGGACAACAAGAAGAAGGCGGAGGAGGGGGTATGTATGTGATGTCCAGTGTTGTTTCCGTCGACTGAAACTATGATGAAAAATGTCCGTCTACCTTTTTTTCACTGACGAAAACTAAATGGAAACTAAATGAAAACTAAGCTACGATGACTAAAACTAAGACTAAATATATATATCGACAATTTTGTCAAGAAATAAAAACTAGACTAAAATGTTAGGAAGGGGACTAGTGGACAAGAGATCCAGTATAAGTCATTTTACACTTGGTTGCATGCTGCAAATAGACGATCTTGCGACGCGTTGTGAGCTTGTAGATTGGCTATTTTCAGCAAGTGTGAAATCAGCCATTACGACGGCATCAAGGCCCACCAAAATACATTTTAGTCGACTAAAATCACATGACATTTAGTGGACTAAAACTAGACTTGCACTAAAACATTCCAGGTGACTAAAATGTGACTAAAACTAAATTAAAAAAGACTGACTCTAAATTTGCTGCCAAAAACAACACTGGTGATGTCATGCCATGATGTCATACTGGGGTTGTGATGTCATGCTAGTGTTGTGATGTCATTGTACGATTGTTTCAGTCAGTCTGTGTCCATCCACGTGCCGTGGGTATTTGAGCCCTTTTCTAGGGAAAAATAAAAAAACGGAAGTTAGCTCATGATGAGCAATCCTAGCGCAGGGGAGGGTCGCGGACCACCATATAGGCATGAATTATTTTACTGCGGCCACGACCGGCCCTCAAAAAAAGCTTGTTTTTATTAGAATCACAATCTGGGGATTAGATTCAGAGATAAAAGGGTGTTGTTGGAGTCAATGAGAGGACCTTTCTACTGCGGACCATCCACTTCCGGTTTGTCGTTGCACAACACAGAAGCTGATCAGACTACCGTCTATCAGCTATAGCCGCGATCTGTAAATTAATCTAACGTATAATTAAGCGAATCTGTGTCTGTGAATGTCTGTCTGTCTTGTCTTGTCTTGTCTTGTCTTGTCTGTCTGTCCGTCCGTCCGTCCGTCCGTCCGCCCGTCTGTCCATCCTAGCCCCCTTGCTCCTCACTGGCTTACCCAGTTGATCTGACATTTCACACAGACATTGACCATTCCATTAGGGCATCTGAAAGCCCTTTTTTTCAATTTAACAAATTTAACGTTGTTTATTAAATGTATTAGTTATTGAATTTGAAGATCAAAGACTCACATTCAAGTATTTTTTCTCACACTTGGAGGGGACGTTCATAATAATAATTAAAATCAAGCAGCAGTCGGCCTCATGGTGGCGCTCTAACAGGCCACTTTACATTTCACTTTATAACTCTTGAACCGTAGGTCATAAAATCTAAATTTAGTTTTGTCTGCATTCATTTCCCCTCCTGTTGCCATTGCCCGACGGGCAATGGCAAGTGCCTCTGACGCGACATACCAAAGCCTACACGGGTTTTGCAAGACACGCGCTGTGATTGGCCAGTTGCTGTGATTGACAGCCTAACCCTAACCTTAACCTCAGTAAAACTATACCTAACCCTAACCTTAACCTCAGTAAAACTATACCTAAACCTAACCCTAACCTTAACCTCAGTAAACTTAACTTGCCCGGGGGCGTGGTTATAAGCACAACCCGTGTAGGAATTAGTATTTAGCGCCTCTGACACCAGACTGATTACACCTCAAAATACATACAGTACAATAAAATGATCTATTCAATTGCATCACCCACATTGTACAAAATTTTATTTGGTGTTCATATATTCAAATGGGTAAGGACTAGTCAATATAAAACGCCTTAAGACGATTAGACTCGTCTGAGGCACCAGGCAGCACACCTAAACCTAAACATAACCCATGTCTAACCAATGACTAGTCTAAACTAAGTATGCACCTCAGTATACTCGTCTTTAGCATCCAATGTGTTAACCGGAAGTGAGCTGGCGGTCTTAAGTGGCGTCATACTGGTTTGTGATGTCATCGTGTGTTAACAGGAAGTGAGCTGGCGGTCTTATGTGATGTCATACTGGTTTGTGATGTCATTGTGTATTAACAGGAAGTGAGCTGGCGTTCTCGCATCGCCAGCTTGCAGAAGTCAGACCTGCTGGGCCTGACGCAGCCTGCCGGCACGCCACGCCCCCAGACCTCCGACACGCCCCGCCCCCAGGCCTCCGACAAGAAAGGTAGCGTGGATAACTTTATTGTGACTGAACTCGCCGCAAAGCGGCCGCTATGGGCTACAGTGGTGTGCACTTGATAGTGGCAGGGGTGGTACCCCCCTGGTACTCCTGTGGTACCACATTTTTCATGGAACCACTTTATTCTATGCCGTCACCACTACATGGCGGCAGAGGGCAACTAATGCTAATACACAGGCATGTTGTGTCCGTATGAGACAGGGCTGCTTAACCCTTACAGCGCTAGCATTTATTGAAAAATTAGGACCTAATTCACGCCAGCATTATTTTCAGTCGAGCTCTTATTTTGAAAAGCCACATTTCCAGTCTACCGGAAGTAGTATTAACCTAGGGCGCTGAACGGAGCCTGGGGAGGCCTTGCTTACAATATGAATCCAAACCGGGGCACTGGAGTGCTCCACATCGTCGGCTCTGTGCCATCAAAGAAACGTTGTTTTGACCAAAATGCCATCTGGGACAAGGAATAGGAGATACAGGCGATTGAAAGAAACAGATAGAATGGACTATTATGGCGACGACGATCTAAGATGGGCGATCCAGTGCTGTGCTAACAACACAGCTAGCTAACCGGCTATCGTAAGTAGCATTATGGCTCGATCGATTGAATGCAATATAAAAGCGCAATTGCCATTAATCAACTGCAATGGCGGTAAGTGTAGTGTCAAAAAATAGGCTTCAATTGACCTAGATTTACGGCAATGGGGCTGAAAGTATTTACTGGGTTGACTATTAGTTTATAATCAAGAATGAAATCAAGTCATTTTGAGGCAGAAACAAGCTTTCAGTCTACAATATATGAAATATAACTCCCAGGAATGGCACATAATACAAAATGCAGGGGTTTCATTAGCCATATGGATACATTGAGTGGGTTATAATGTTTAAACATATTCAAATATAGGCCTAACGTTCCTTAACCTCCCAAAATGCCTGTTGTTAAGGAAAGGGCTAGGATGAATTCAAAAGCAATTGTTTAGTTATACACAACCGCATTTATTCTTAGTGCCTCAGGCGGGAATCGAACCCCAGGCTCTGATTTGCAAGCTCACTGACACAACCCACTGCGCCATCAACTGGTTAGTTGGTTACTGTATGTAGTTCCAAACTTTGGAACTACAACAAAGCAGAGCGCTATGGGCTATGTATTGGAACTACAACAAAGCAGAGCGCTATGGGCTATGTAGTTCCAAACATTGTAACTTTCTCATTGATATAGCATGAGAACTTCCTCATTCCATTCCTACAATGGGAGTCTATGCTAGTGACGTAACTCTCTATGGGTCTGGTGTGTCCACTCACTGTCCACCCTGATTATAGCTGATTGGCTGCTAAGGGAAAAGGGGGGGGGTGTCATGTCCGAGCTGATTGGCTGCTAAGTGAAAGGGGGTGTGCCCTGTGTCAGATGGCGTGGTGGGTACAGGGGAGAGCGAGACGGAGCGATGGGCGAGAGAGAGCCGAGAGAGGAGGCGAGCGCGGGCCAGGAGGAGAGGACAGCGCACTGGAGAGGTAATTATTAATTATAATGATATCAATTGAATCACTGGAGAGGTAATTATCAATTATAATGATATCAATTTAATCACTGGATAGGTACATACATTTACTTATTAATTATAATTATATCATTTTCACTCAACAAATTATTCATAACTGTAATCACCACTTAATTAATTAAACTAAATGGGTTAACACCTTAAGGGCCCGGGCCTATTTAATCCATTAATAAAAGGTGCCCATTGTTTATAGCAGGGGTTCCCAACCTTTCTATAGTCACGGACCGGCTCATGTCTGGAAAACATCTGGAAAACGTTAAACATGCGCAATTGACGCATTAGCCTACTTTACCTGGGTAACATCAACTTCTGATACATATACTTGACATGAAATGACAATCCTGTACCGTCACCGTGTAGCGCTTTGTTTCATTAGTGCGATCGTTATGAAATAGGCTGCAGCTGTTGTCCCGTGGCTGCGCACACATATGAACGGGTGAAGATCATAGGAGGAGGTGAAGAGAAAGAGTCAACTTTTCACGCTGATTTTCCAAACAGTTTCCCAGTTTCTAGGAATTACATTTTGGGCAGGCAAGATGGATCGTCGTCGCCCCCCGTCGCACAATCAGTAACACAAAAGGTTTTCAAAGAGATATACCTGCCAGACGAGTAGGAAACAAAGGCTGCCTGAAAGGCATGCATTTGCATTCCAATGGGTGATTGAGGGTCGCGCACTCTACTACGCGCAGCGGCCAATCCACTGCCTGTGTTTGTCCTTTCTTTTTTTCTCGTGGATTTTGAAAATACGACGGGAAAACTTGTGATTAACTTCTCGCGTACCAGTGGTCCGCGGACCGGTGGTTGGGAACCTCTGGTTTATAGCACCCGGACCACTTTTACAGACGGACCGGATGTTGTTGTGAATGTGTGTAGCAGCTAACAATAGCCACAACACTAAAGATGCGATCGACAACAACGGGAGGTAAGAATGAATCTATCGCGACTATAGCGACTGGACCGCGGAGGGCCGTCAAACACAGGATCTTTTTTTATAATTAGGCGGATGATTTAGATTGCGAGTTATTAACGTTTTAAGATTTTCGTTGTCGTCGGCTAAACAGGCAGGGAACATTTTCGATGACGTGTCACTGTTGTGCAACACCGAGGATTGCGCATCTAGCCTGTGGAGCGATGTGACCGGTTTTGATATCACTAATTTGACAGAGATTAATCAATATCCGTCTCGCACATGACCCTGCACTTGAACTTGACGGTGATTTACGTCATGGGCCATTAAACTGTTAACCACATGAACCCCCGCTAAGCCTGGGGGGAAATATCTATAAGCAACGCGATGTTGTGAGCTTTAGATCTGCTACTTTTGGTAAAGAATTAACCAGAATCAGCAGTCCAATATATTACTATCTAGGCCTACATAATGAGGTCTTTATGTATTTATCGCAATTCAATTAAATAATCTTATAGAGTTTTTTAAATGAATGAATATTAATAAAAACACTTAAAACAATTAATGTGTCTCACATGCATTATATTTAGCCTAAGTTTGTGATAAAATAGGTTATTCTCGCAAATATATTCTAACTGATTCCTCTCCTAACGTCATGCACTGGGTGATACAATGAATCAGAATAGTAATACTATTGCAAATTAATATACTTGTTTTATTTATAAATAAAATAAAATCAATAAAACAATTGCAAATAAATGCACTAGATCATTTGTCTCGAGATCTGTAGCTTCGAGATCCGCCAGGGAAGAGAAGAGAGAGGAAAACAAATGTTTAAAAAGTACATTTGTACGCGTTGATTTCTTTCGCTGGTTCAACTTCTGCCTCATCTGAGTTGGAGCGCATGCATGCAGAAGCAGCGCACGCGTGCAAACGTGCATAGTGACCATCGGATGGTCCCTACAATTCCTGATGCATTGTGGAATACTTCAGTCCACTACAAAGTCAAAGTCGTACGATTAGTCACAGACGTTACCGCAGTTAAATTTGTTCTCCGCATTTGACCCATCTCTTGGAACAGTGAGCCGCAGCGTGCGCCGCGCTCGGGAATCATTAGTTGATTTGACCCCCAATCCAACCCATTGATGCTGAGTGCCAAGCAGGGAGGCATTGGGTCCCATTTTTACAGTCTTTGGTATGACCCGGCCAGGGATCGAACCCCGACCTCCCAGTTTCAGGGCGGACACTCTAACCACAAGGCCACTGTCTGGTACATTAGGGTGCAAAAATGCTCAATACACATTCGGACACTAAAACAAAATGGCGGAACCCCAAAGTAGTGCACTATATGGTGGCGTAGGGAATTAATTTGAACGCAGCCCCTGTGTTGGTGACACTAGGAGGTTCTGGGCACTGTGGGTTGCCTTTATGAGCAGGGAGACGGGAAGCATTGAGACAGGTGTGTTTTCTGTCTCTCTCTCAGAGTGACGACAACGAACCCAGCGGAGAGGATGAAGTGTCTGTCAGCACCGCAGATACACAGGTGTGTGTGTGTGTGTGCGTGTGCGTGTGTGTGCGTGTGCGTGCGTGTGTGTGTGTGTGTGTGTGTGTGTGTGTGTTCTATGGAAGCATGTAGAATGCTGAAAATAGCTAATCTACAAGCTATCAATGCATCTACAAGCTCACAACTCGTCGCAACGCAACTTGTAGATCAGCTTATTGTACTGCAGATACCGTATTTTATTGTAGATATTGCTTGTGTTTTGTATTGTAGTTGTTGCTTTTAGATCAGCTCATTAGTGATCATTAGAATTTGGAGCGGTCAAGCTAGCAGTACGTGCTCAGAGGCGTCTTTTGTAACCCTGAAGGTTTCAGAAATGCCATGAAAGCAAACGTTTAACCCATTTAGGCCTGACGTCCAAATAAAAAAAATGTCTTCTAAATTCTGACAGTTTTCTGAAATACCTCATGTTTTCTATCAGATTCAGTGGTGCTCCATATTTCATGTCAAGGACCCCCAAAAATGATATGTAATTGGCCACCGACCCCCATCTGAACATATGTTATTCCAGGAACCCCTCAGAAGCAAAGATTTTAATTTTTCAAAAATAGCAGACCTACAAGCTTGTAGATCTGCTATTTTTCAATAGCTAAAGCATAACATAATGCTATAAACACCAAAAGGGGTCCCCATCATGAATGGGTTAAAGCCTCAGTCTGTGATTTCTTAAAAGGGTGGTTCTTCAAAAGGTTAGTGAAAAACAACGGCAGTCAAAAGGGGATTACGGTGAGTTAATCCCTCAGTCAAACTGTTAACGCTTCTAAAGAGAGATCAGACTTATTTATAGCGCGAGGTAGTAATGGAAAGATTTCACCTCCAGGTTTTTGGGGGGGAGGGGGGGGGGGAATGGCAGGCGGGGGCTTTTCAGAGTAAAATCTGCCTCATCTGCTTGGCATTCCTATCGCCTTTATTCTGAAAAACATTCCCCGGCAAAAAAAGTGTTAACTGTTTGTTTGTGTGTTTGTGTTTGTTTTTCTTCCCCCTGACCAGTCGGAGCGACAGTTAACCTCCAGGTAGGTTCACTCTGTTGACCTTTTGACCCCTTTTCACTGTATGACCACATTGTTGTCAGCATTGTATTGTCCATATGATTGACCTTTGACCCCTGTTGCTCTCAGGTCAGACCCGGCCGGAGGCTCGGCCAGCAGAGACTATAAGAAGGTAAGCCCTGATGGTCAGTGGTACTAGGGCATTCACTTCTAGTCATTTTTACTAGTTGACTACCTTTTTACATAATACTACCTATTATGTAGGTAGTATATGTTTTTTGAGTGGTGCAACTCCCCTCTCCCCCTGACCCCCCCCCCCCCCCCCCCCCCCCCCCCCACTCGGTGGTGCGCTATGAGCTTGTAGATCTGCTATTTTTTAATAGCTAAAGTAGGTTTCCTGCCCAAAATCGGTTAACTGAGAGTGCAAATGGAACCATTTGTACTCTCAGAGTTACAGACCAATAAGGGTCCATGCCTCAAGGACCCCTGGGGGTCCCCGGACCCCACTTTGTAAAAAGGTAATTTACTGTACTTAACTCATTCGCCGCGGCCATGCAACGTCTTGTGCAACGGAGGTAAACCGTGGACAAAAAGTGAAAAGATTTTTTTAGAATCCATTGAAATCCATCTGAAAATATGTTGTTCCAGGGACCCTCCCAGTAGCAAAGATTTGAGTTAAAAACTCGCTCTGAAAGAATATTCAATGATTTCAGGCACATTTTCACGATATTTCAAAAATAGCAGACCTACAAGTTCATAGCGCGGCACCGAGTGCCGCGCTATGAGCTTGTAGATCTGCTATTTTTCAACAGCTAAAGCATAACACAATGCTTAAAACACCAAAAGGGGTTCCCGCCCAAAATTGGTTAAGTTGACAATTAATTGTCACACAGATAATTGCGATTAACAATTTAATTGTGTTTTTTTTTGTATCTCGGATTCTTTTTCCAGGCTTCGTTTTTGGTCAAAACAAGCTTGATTCACGGCTCATAACCAAAGTGTTGATGATTGCCGTTACAAAATGGATGTTGTGGGTGAATAAAATAGTCAATCGCGGGACACGTTGCATAATCGATTTACCACTAAATTAATACTGAAATGTTATTTTAATATATTAACTTGTGAAATAAGGCGAGTAAGGTGGGTGAGTAAGTAAGTACAATTTTGAGGATTTTTTGCTCTACTACTTTACTTCTACTCCACTACATCTCAGAGGCAAATATTGTACTTTTACTCCACTAGAGTTATTGTTAAGTTGCTAGTTGCTTTGTAGATTTTGATTGTTATTACAAAAACATACTTTAACCACTTCTGGTCATCCCTATATACTTCGGCTATTTGAAAATAGCAGATCTACAAGCTCACAAATGGTATAGATCTTCTATTTTCAAAGGATTTCCATCCTGGGTTGGTAGGGGTACTCGCGGGGGCTGGGTGCGGTGTGCTGAGTCGAACATGTCAATGTGATGGCTTATGTGTCTGATTGGCTCCTGGTTTTACTGAGGTTAGGTTTAGGCATACTGTAGTTGCAAAAACGAGAACTGTAAATCACAGCGACTACTGGCCAATCACTGTACTAAGAGAAATCTATGAAAATCTGGGAACTAAATCGTTACCAAGAAATGTCTTCACCAATGTGTTTCTAAAGGTGTCTAATAACATGTACTAAAAGTTTGAAATTCAACTCCCGTGGGAAATTTGAGTTATTAGCATAATATGTGACCATACCCTTAACATCCTATATAAGGCAAAAAAGTCAAAATTTCATCATGCTTTAAGTAGCATGTGACATATGAAACTAGGGGGTTTTCATGATTCTGAATTCATTCCAAGCATTAGTTTTGCACAAAAAACACTCCTTGGGAGGAAAACGTCAATAGCCGTCATCACAAACGTGATGAGGTCAGCACATTTGGTCAAGTGGATATGGCCTAATTTAGCCCAAGGAGTGTTTTTTGTGCAAAACTAATGCTTGGAATGGATTCAGAATCATGAAAACCCCCTAGTTTCATGTCAAATGCTACTTAAAGAATGATGAATTTTTGACTTTTTTGCCTTATATAGGATTTTATGGGTATGGTCACATATTATGCTAATAACTCAATTTCCCACGGGAGTTGAATTTCAAACTTTTAGTACATGTTATTAGACACCTTTAGAAACACATTAGTGAAGAAATTTATTGGTAACGATTTAGTTCCCAGATTGGTCAAATACCTGATAAAATGCCCTTACTACTGGCCCAGAACTGCGGTGGGATCCATAATAATAACGTGTCAAAGACATTATAATGGTCAATGACTGGCTGCTACATTATATTATTATATAACTTTACATGGGTTACATCTTCTGATAGTTGTACTTGAATGTTTACATGAGATAATAATCATAATAATAATAATTCATACGTCCAAAATACAGCTTGTGACGACGCGTGCTGATAAAACGATAAACACTGTGGAAGGCCTGCGATGCGTTAAGGACACCAAGGATTCGACAGTGATGTCACTGTTTGTGTAGCTAAAAAAATTTAGCTATTTTCTTAACACTGAATCCTTCATTGTGAACTCGGTCAACTTTTCGAGACTTGCTACACGGTACCACCGGTGGTGGGGAAACGCTGATCTACAAGCTCACAGCAGCAGGACACGTTTCGGATAACTTTCGTACGTCCTCATGTGCGTGTGTGTGTGTGTGTGTGTGTGTGTGTGTGTGTGTGTGTGTGTGTGTGTGTGTAGTTGTTTGAGGACGTCTCCAGGGAGAACAACCAGCTTCATTCTCAGCTTCAAGACACTCAGAGGATCATCAGCCAGACCAGAGTGGAGCTGGAGAAAGCTGCACAGGTACGCACGCACGCGCACTCACACTCACACTGCACAGGTACACGCACATAGGTAACACCGGGGAATCGAACCCGGGCCTCCCGCGTAGAAAGCCAACATCTTAACGACTAAGCCAAAGGGATATCCCTATGACTCAGGGGATGATATTAGACTTTTGAGGCCATCAGGCTGAGGCTGTGAGCCACTCTGCTACACGCACGCACACACACACACACACACACACACACACACACACGTGTGTTTACATTCCATCATCATGACAGTGTCGCTTGCCAAACGGATGAGTTGTTGTGGTCAAGCGACACTGTAGCCTGATGGAATATAAACTGGGATACCTCTCCCTGCATTATATTTAATAAAAGCAGTGGAACGAACGTGCGCACACACACACACACAACATGTTCAAAATTGGGTATTTGTGTGGATAGAAAGACATGTAGGGGAGCCCAAAGAAATGGGAAAAGTTGAATTCCATGTTATAGGTCCTTTATTAAATGTCTGTCTGTATGTCTGTCTGTCTGCCCGCCTGTCTGTCTGTCTGTCTGTCTGTCTGTCTGTCTGTCTGTCTGTCTGTCTGTCTGTCTGTCTGTCCATCCAACAGAGACAGGAGAGGTTCAGTGATTGCTCTGCTCTGCTGGAGTTGGAGAAGAAGGTAAGAGATCTCTGTCTCCATCTCTGTGTTCGACACAGCGCGACTCAACGCCAGGCGCCGTGTCGTGAGCTTGTAGATCGGCTCGTTTAAAATGAGCGCTTGCCTCCTTTTGAGTGGTAATATTTGACAATCTGGATTGATTGATTGATTGCCCCTTGCTTCCATGTCCATGCTCTTCATCACCTCCTCACCGTTGTCTTCCTCAGGAGAGGAGGATGTTGGAACGACGTGTAGCTGAGTTGGAGGAGGAGCTAAAGGTGAGAGATTATTAGTATTGATCTCATGTCTGCCAATAAATTATTTCGCCCTTGTATGATTTGGCGATTGATTGATTGATTGATTGATTGATTGATTGATTGATTGATAGACGCATAGATAGATTCACATGAACAAGAGACATTTCATACTATAGCACAGATCCTGTTCATTGGATGCTATCCCCACCCCATTTCTCAAAGAAGTTTTAGATAGTATAATTGGAGATATTTTAAAAATTGTTAATAGTTCTATTGAGTCAGGCGTCTTTCCAGACTCTGGAAATGGCCGTGGTAAAGCCTCTTCTCAAGAAACACAACCTGGACCCCTTCTTAGAAAAAATTGTGTATCATCAATTAGATGCTACAAAAAAATAAAGTGCAGTCAGTCTGGCTTCCGGAAAGGTCATAGTACTGAAACAGCACTTGTCAAAGTAATTAATGACCTTATCTGCAGACAACAAAAACCAATATGCGAGACCATATCACCCCAGTTTTAGCCTCCTTACACTGGCTCCCGGTTGTTTTTAGAATTGTTTTTAAAGTTATTTTACTTGTTTACAAAGCTTTAAATGGCCTCGCTCCCACCTATCTCCAGGACTGCTTGCCCAGGTATGTCCCAAACCGCTCCCTTAGGTCCACCACTGCTGGCCTGCTTGAAAAGCCACAAAGAATGGCATTTAAGAAATATGGGGAAGCAGCGTTCTCCTTCCACTGGCAAACCGCATGGAATAAACTTCCAATGCACCTTAGGCTGGCACCCTCCCTAGATGTTTTTTAAAACACAGCTTAAGACCCACTTTTTTACTCTTTCATTTGGCTGAGTCCTTTGATTTTTGTTTTTGTTGACTCACTGTTTTACCTATTTCATTGTCTTTTATGCATTTTTTCATTACGCCTCTGTCCTATGCTTTCACTGATCTTGCCCTGATTGGTGTGATTTTTTTGTGATGTTTGATGTTTTTAAAAAATTTTGTACTTTGATTGTGCCTTGATTGTTATGTTGTTGATATTTTTAGTTGTATATACTTTGTACTTTATTTGTCTTGTAAAGCACTTTGCGCTGCACTCGTGTCATGAAAGGTGCTCTATAAATACAGTTTATTATTATTATTATTATCATCATTATAGAGATATGTCCATGTTGTGAAGCTGTTTTGAAGCCTCCCTCCCTCCGTCCGTCTCTCGCTATGCAGGTCCTGGGAGACTTGAGAGCCGACAACCAGCGTCTCAAAGACGAGAACGGCGCTCTGATCCGCGTGATCAGCAAACTCTCCAAGTAGCGAGAGCCCCCCCCTCCAGGAGAGACGCCGTCCTCAGGGCTGTCACAATTATTACATAATCGCATCATCGCAATTATTTGAGATAATCGCAATTATTGCGTGCATAATCGCCTAAATAAAAATGAAAAACAGAAATAGCAGATCACTTTCTGACGGGTTGTAAGCTTGTAGATCGGCTATTTAAACGCCATTTCAAAAAATAAACATTACAAGATAATTAAATACGTCAGTGATTTCTTAGTATATTTAAGTTATTTGTCATATCTGCCCCTGTGCAATTTTTTTTATTATTACGAGGCCTTAAAGGCAATCTGAAATGTATTTATTTCTTTATTTGTATTCATATGTTGTCCAATGTTCAACGCCCCAAAACACAATTAAATGGTGAACTTAAATGTGTGACTAACAGCCCCGGCCGTCTCCCCTCGCATCCCTCCAAGTAGCGAGATACATTACCAATTCAAGTTGACAATTAATTGTCACACAGAAAATTGCGATTAACAATTTAATTGTGGGGTTTTTTTACGTGCACATTGGAACGTTACAATCTGTATTTCTGTTTGCCTTTCAGGCCTTCTTATCACAAATAACAAATAACTCTTTCCAAAAAAATTACAAAATAGCGGAAACAAGCTTACAACATAGAAAAATAGTAAAAATACTTAAAATAGTTGATTTACAAGCTTGTAGATCTGACATTTTTCAACATGGAAACGATTGACGAGTATGCAAAAGATAATTGCGATTTTCTCAAATAATTGCGATTAGACGATTGATTATGCAGTAATTGTGACAGTCCTAGTCCTCCCCTCCCCTCACATCCTTCCAAGTGCCAAAGAGAGCCACAGAAAGTCACGACGACAACCGAGGCAGGACAAAACCACATCCCTCCCAGTCCCACGCCTGACTTACGTACGTCGCTGCGCGCCGCGTCTCGCCACCGAATCCTGTCGCGGTGCTTATCGACCGGCTGCGTTCGGTTCGGTGCCAGACAGCGGTGCGCAATGACGTGATACTTTAGAATGTAACGGGTCCATTCGGTTACGCTCTTTGTTTTAACAATCACATCATCGTAGGTTTATTTTTTATTTTTTTTGTCTGACAGAAATATAAAGGTATCGTCAGCAAAAAGGACAAACATGCTATTAGACTACAAATCATTTACATCTATCAGGATGAGCAGGGGACCAAGGATTGATCCTTGAGGTACACAACCGTGTCAAATTCCACAAATCTCTAGTTATATACAATTGGAGGCTTTTTACTGCCGAGAGCAGTGAAGACCTCCCACAGCACCGTGCACGACTGACCACCAGGGGGTGCACACACCAGGGGAACATTGACGTAGTGCACACACATTCCTACGCGTGCATCACTTCCTCGTTGCACATTCCGTAAAAAACAAAGAAAAACGCAGCGGCAACTCGGTGGCTCCTGTTAAGATTCCCCACGACTAGTGTTATTTTCTTTGTGGTTCACATTCACGCGAAGTTTTCACGTTTTATTTAATTTAATTTTCTTTTTTTTTTCACGAATTTGACTAATGATGATCCTCCTCGGCCTCCGTGCTTCTGACCCAGTGCTCCTCAAAGTGCGGTCCGTTTGGTTTCTTTTGGAAACAAAAACGAAAAAACTACAGAATGACATCAGACCATAACCCCACCCCCACAAGAACTACAGAATGACATCAGACGATAACCTCACCCCCACAAGAACTACAGAATGACATCAGACCATAACCCCACCCCCAAAAGAACTACAGAATGACATCAGACCATAACCCCACCCCCACAAGAAGAACTACAGAATGACATCGGACCATAACCCCACCCCCACAAGAAGAACTACAGAATGACATCAGACGATAACGCCACCCCCACAAGAACTACAGAATGACATCAGACGAAAACCCCACCCCCAAAGTTTTGTTTTGTTTTTATTTTGTATTTTTCAAATGAAGACCCAAGTCTGAACAGTGTTTCAAACTTGTTTTTGTTTTGTTTCGTTTGATCCTAAAGGAACATTTCAGCTTTTTTGTCAACATCTCCACTCACTAATGCTCACTAATGGGACTAAAATGTAATTTCCTGTCCAAACCACGCCTACCAACGGCATCATCGTTGCTTCATTTCAAACGAGATCTTTTAGGCTGTAGGTTTCCATTAGCTCCGAATAACCACCCTCCCCTCAATCGATGATGATGTCACTTGGTAGGTGGGGTTTTGGGAGAGCGTCTGTCTACAGCCCAACCAATGAGACGTGGTGAGTTCAGACGGACACGGTGCCTAGTTACAGCACATGGTATAAGGAGACGATGGAAGATAAGGCTGAAAATGGCTGGAGTGCTCCTTTACAAAAAAGCATGGGTTCTCAACACTTGGTGCGGGGACCAGAGTGAACCAGTGTGAGGGCCTTTCACAGGGTCCATTTGGTTCTATTTGTACGCTCTCAGAGTACAGACCCGG
The DNA here is from genome assembly GCF_951216825.1 of Electrona antarctica. Lineage (NCBI taxonomy): Eukaryota > Metazoa > Chordata > Actinopteri > Myctophiformes > Myctophidae > Electrona > Electrona antarctica. Next base: position 21,889,542 of record NC_136810.1, read on the forward strand.
GTCCATTTGGTTCCATGTGTAAACTCTCAGATACAGACCTGTAAAGGTCCATTTGGTTCCATGTGTACACTCTTTTACAGACCCGTAAGGAAAAAATAGCAGATCCACAAGCCTGCAGTGTGTCGCGATGCAAAGGAGGTGTGAGCTTACAGATCGGGCTATTGTCAACTAAGATATTTAATTTACAGCAAAAACAAAAGTTCATTGTACCAGCCCTGAGCGACTCCAGTCAACCACGCCTATAGGGTTTATGTGGTTAAAGGGATATTTCACTTTCAAACATGTTTGGGGTCATTTTATCGTCTACTCAGGCTTTCGTGTCTCACCCCGGACACTTTGTAAGTTGCTTGGTTCAGTATTTAGATAGTTGATCATTCATTTTAGCTGCCCCGCCCCCTTCCTATACAAACCCATTGTAACTGCAAACGCCATTTTAACCATTTTAGATTTGTCACAAACACCCGCCTTTGGTTCTATCGTGATTGATACAGTCAGTCACCAGATAGATTTGATTTGATTTGATTTGATCCGGTTGTTTTCATTTCCCCTCAAAAATATATTTAAAAAAAAGTAATGTAAAAAACACTGCCCCCCTCACGCATTAGAAGGCCGATGTCAGTCACCTTCAGAACCGAGGACGGGTGTTTTCAATGAATCCATCGTGGTTAAAATGGAGGTTGACGTTACAATGGGTTTGTGTAGAAAGGGGGCGTGTCTGATCAAATTAATATCAAATATCTAAATACTGAACCGAGCAACTTACAAAGTGTCCGCGGGTGAATCACGAAAGCCTGAGTACACTTTAAAAAGACCCCAAACATGTTTGAAAGTGAAATATCCCTTTAACCACTTAAACCCTATAGGCGTGGTTGACTGGAGTCCCTCAGGGCTGGTACAATGGACTTTTGTTTTTGCTGTAAATTCAATATCTTAGTTGAAAATAGCCCGATCTGTAAGCTCACACCGCCTTTGTGCCGCGACACACTGCAAGCTTGTGGATCTGCTATGGGCAGATTGGCTGGCAACATTTGATTTTTTTTCCTTACGGGTCTGTAACTCTGAGAGTGTACTTGGAACCAAATGGACCCTTACAGGTCTGTAACTCTGAGAGTGTACACATGGATCCAAATTGACCCTTACAGGTCTGTAACTCTGAGAGCGTACAAATGGACCCTTACAGGTCTTTTTATCGTTTTTTGTGTACAGACGACCCTCGATTTTACTCACCGTAGGCGGGTGTGTTTTTTTCCGTAGGAGACAAGTTCATCTCGGGGGGTGATCCAAGAATTCCCCTTCCATTTCACTCCTGTTATAACCACGATCTTTAGCTGCGTTTTTCTCCGAATCTTTTCTCCATCTGCGCCTGGATTGGCAATTAGGCGATATTTGGACCTCAATAAAAAGTATTCAAAGCCCCGCGGTTAGCATATTAGCGCCTCTAGCAGCACCGAAGGAGCTCCAGACTGGTTCAAAGATGGCGGATGGGGATTCTGTATGAGCGTTGGCGTTTCCGTGGTGCTTCGAGTGCAGAGGGGGCGGGGCACGGAACGAAACTATGTTGTGCGCATGTGTTTAAACACATTCCCTGACAGGTATTTATTATTAATTCATTAATTTTGCCCCTGCCCCGCAATCTTTTCATTCTGAGCTTTTTGTTTTGAAAGCGAACAAATTCACAACTTTTGTAAACCGTGATCATTTAGTTATCGACCGTGAATAAAGCTTCTGGGAAAACAATCCGAGATAAATGCATTTTGCCATCTTGTTTCCGGTCCATCGCCTGTTGAGAGGCTTTCATTATGTTGCATACGAACGCTGGCCTAACTTAATCAATATAAAACATTAATTGACAGAATGAATGGCAGTAACATCTAAGGTGGGTATTGGATGCTTGCATATGTACACTCAGTTGAGGGAGGGGGGGGTCCGTAGTCTAATGCTTATCATATTGAGGGTCCCCAAAAAAGGTTGAGAACCACTGCTTTGAACGAAGGTCCCGAAGGCAGGACGGTCCATGAAGTTGATTCAGATTTTTTATTTTTTGTGTTTTTGAACCCACCTACCTCTGTCGCACCTATGCACTCCCCCTCCCCTCCCCCCCATCCCCCCGCGCACGTATGTTTGACCACAGACCACACACTCCGTGCTCTTACGCCCCATGTAGAGGTCGTGTTCGCAGAAAGCCATTTTATTTTCATTATTTTTTTGCTCTCAGTGCCTTTCCTTATTTAATTTCTACAGTACACAAAGACTCGGGTTGGGAATTCTGGTTCCTTAACGATTCCCTCTTGAATGGTCGGATTCCTTAACGGTTCCCTTTAACAATCCCCAAAGGGGGTTCCAAATGGACCCTCACAGGGTCTGAAACTCTTGAGAAGAGTGTACAAATGGACCCTTAAGTTGGTGCCATTCGTACACTCCCAAGAGTTATGGTGGTGCTTGAAATTAAAATTAAAACAAATAAAAGTTTGCGAACCCCTTTTGGTATTGTAATTGTATTTCAGACGTGACATCCACACATATGCAGCTCTGACAGTGTGGATAAAACCCAGTTTCCGGAAGCCGTTCCAAAATGTGATGGAATCCATTCCGGTTTTCCTCAGTGTTGGAACCGTAGGAAGTAGGAGATCCCAACCTTTAGTAAAGAATCCTCTTCCCAGAGCCCAGAATCCAGTTCCACGTATCTCGGTTGTCCAGTATTATTATTTTTTTGGGTGCTTCAAGTAGAAAACAGTTCAGCTTATGGAGAGGAGTGTCGCTCATCAGACACCTCCCGTCTCTGTATCGTCCATGTTTACCGTTATCAGGATGTTCGTTAGGGATGCGCCGATATATCGGCCACGTTATCGGTATCGGACGTTATTTGCCGGTATCCGTATATATTGCTATTGACAAATGAGTTGACGTTCACCGATGGCAGTTATTTGGAAGCGTACATTTTCTGTTGGCTCTATCGGTGCGTTGTTTTCTGCAGCATACTAAGCTGAAGATTTGCTACAGTTTGTTATTTTTTTCCACTGGCACAAAAGTCGGAATCATAACGAACAAATGACAAAATAAACAAATAGCGGTTATCAGCTAGCCGCGGCTAAATTGTTATTTCAAACATCAGTGTTGATATATCGCCACGAAAATCTCCCTATATCGGTGCATCCCTGCTATTTATGCGGATATTGCAGATGACGCAACAACGTTCATCAGCCGTGGACGTGTTCGAACGCCGCGCGGGCGGCGGTAAAACAACCGCTGCGTGCGAGCGGGCGCTTCTTGACGACATGATAAAAAATAAATAAATAAAACGCTTTCTGTGAACACGGCCCCTCGTGCTTTGTCGCAACGTCGTCGCTGCCGCGCGCCGGGAAAAAAAATGGCGCCAAAACGCCGTTTGTGTGCGACGTGTAGGTCGTAATGAGGCATTAATGGCCGCAGATCCAGAAGCACTTTAAAAACTTCAACTGCAAGAGTCCTCTGTTTTGGAAGGGCCCTCCCACTTAGGGGGAGGAGTTAACAGAGCCCCTCCCACTTGTAGGGGAGGAGTTAACAGAGCACCCTCCCACTTGTAGGGGAGGAGTTAATCAGCTCTACAGGGCTAAAGGTCGAAGGTCATTGTTGCACAATATAGAATTGTTGCCTATTATGCTATGCATTGTTTTTAATTATTACCATTAATATGATACAAAAAAAAAGATATTTTCATATTTTTCCTGTCCGTTTGTCAGATTGCTCACATTTTTGTAAGGGAGTGTGGTTATTGTATATTGTATGTGTATAAAAAATAATATTTAGTCTTGGAATAATAATAACGTCAAAAATGAAGTGTTTTCATCTTTTGGTCTTTTTTCACAATTGTTGGTTTTCTAATATATTAAATGAATGTCAGCACCTAAAGCCGAGAGACTGTGTCGCATTTGTGGGGAAATTACTTAAATATCCCCAAACTGTTACTTTTCTCTGTTAATTTTGAGAGCAATAGTTTTAGCCATAGTCTTGAATACATTTTAATTTGGTTTTAAGTCACATCTTAGTCATCTGAAAGGTTTTCGTTTTAGCCGACTAAATCTACAGTTGATTTTGTCGACAAAACAATATTTCGGCAGGCCTTGATTATGTTGTAATGGCTCATCTTAGACTTGGTTACATGCTGAAAATAGCAGATCTACAAGCTCACACCTGCTGTGAGCTTGTAGAGCGCCAAACATTAAATGCATTGTCCTTTTAGTTCTACTGGATCGCTTCTCCACTAGTCCCTCCCTGACATATTAGTCTAGTTTTTATTTGTTGACAAAATTGTCAATACATTTAGCTTAGTTAACAGCTTAGTTTTTTTTTTTTTTCGTTAATAAAAAAAGGTAGTCGACGAACATTTTCCATCCTAGTCGAAATAAATCAACAGTGATTTTGAGAGCAGCAGCAGTGCTGTCTCAGGGCCTCTCTCTGCCTAGCGGTGACCAGTATCCCCCCCCCCCCCCCCCCCCCCCCGGGCCAAGACAAGAGAGGGGGAATTCCCCTTTAGGGCTGCATGGGTGGATGACGATCATATTGTTTAACCAGATGTCCTGCATCATCATCATCATCCTCATCTGGCCTGTAAGACACAGGGATGCATATCTTTGGTCCGACGTCCTAACGGTCCGACACACAATATTCCGACACCCTAACCCTAACCCCAAACCACACGGAAGCCACGGGTTGAGTCTTAACCGGCCACGCATGTGTCTTAACCGGCCACACATGTGTCTTAACCGGCCACACATGTGTCTTAACCGGCCGCGCATGTGTCTTAACCGGCCACGTATGTGTCTTAACCGGCCACGCATGTGTCTTAACCGGCCACGCATGTGTCTTAACCGGCCACGCATGTGTCTTAACCGGCCACGTATGTGTCTTAACCGGCCACGTATGTCGGGAGCCGTGCATGTGTCTTAATCGGCCACGTATGTCAGACTATTGGTACGTCGGACCATCGTATGCCCCCCCGACCCGAGTGGCCATCTTGATGACATCATGGCCACGTTGATGACATCACCACCACGGTGCCACCTCGATGACATCGACCGCCACAGAATGAAGTGTTTACTGATACGGTGATGGTGCTGCTACTGTTTATTTTCTCATTAGCAATTAGCATTTTGACGGCGTGTTGTTGTTATTATTGTCTCCACCAGGCCGAAGGCATGGGGAGAGAGTATGTTTTGCACTCCGTCCGTGTGTGTGTGTGGCCGTCCGTCCGTCCGTCCGTCCTTCCGTCCGTCCGTCCGTCCGTTACCAGCTAAACTCCGACACCGTTAACCCGGTCGATGCCAAACTTTGCGCACACACTCCCTGGATGCCAACGATGAACCTCTGCCCCACATTTTCCAGAACGGCCTGTTATAGCGCCACCATGAGGCAGCTTTTCACATTTTGTACCTAAAACTGCACCGATCTGCGTGAAACGTTGCATGCACACTCCCTAGAGGCCAAGGACAAACCGTTGACCTGCATTTTCCGCATCTGCCTTTTATAGCGCCACCAGGAGGCCGACTTTTGTAAAACACATTTTTTTATATTACTCCTCCAGATTCTGTCCAAAAATCTCACAAATCGTTACACAGTATCTCTATGGTCATGTGCTCAAGTCGGATCTGTCCGATATTTCATATTCCATCCTAATTGGCTATAATTGGCTTTCACAGTTTGCAAGATTGCCCCCTTTTGAACAAAAGCCTCAAATCATGAACGCAGCATGCAATTTACGTGAAATCTTTCACACATTTTCTTACTAGGCTGAGGAATATATCCCACCCTTTTCACATTGGCCTGTTATAGCGCCACCAACAGGTTGATTTTTGCAAAACACATTTTTGGAACAAAATGCCTCAAAAACATGTTTATATTAATCCTAAACATTTTGCCAAACATCTCACACAGTCCTATCCTCCTGGTGGAGACCTGTGCCCAGAAGGGCACTTTTTCTAGTTATGTCTGTTTCTGTCACTGCTGGAGGGAGAGACATTTCCTGCCCCCTGTGTAGGTCCCCCCTCCCCCTCTCTACACAGAATGTCTTCGTGGGGAAAATAGCCAATCTATAAAGGTTGTGAGCTTGTAGATCCACTATTTTTGCAGAGCGGTCACCAAAAAAAAATAGGGGACACCCGTAAGTCCAGTATAGTATAGCCAGGATTTGAGTGTGTCCAAAAAATCTCTGTCACTACAATGTTGTCCGGACCGACTGTGCGCGCGCCGCGCGTGTGCGCTTGTGTGTGCGTGTGCGTGTGTGTGCGCGTGTGTGTCCGCGCGCGTGTGTGTGCGGACCACTGTCTTGTAGGGGGAGATGGGCTGCTGACAACCATGCAGGGCTGAGCTCCTAATAAGGTCGCTGAGCCAAGAAGCTACTCTGTAAATATAACCCTGAGAGAGGGAGGGGGGGTAGAGAGGGTGGGGGGGGGGGGGGTTACACAGAGGGAGAGAGAGAGAGTGAGGGAGAGGAGGAAGAGGAGAAAAGAGCAGTTGTAGAAGTAAACTCCGTAACAATAGGCCTACCACTAAATTAAAATGCTCTTACAAGCGGTGGATAAACTTTACTCTTTTTCTTCTTTTTTTTAAAGTAAAAGTTCGGAATTCAAAGTGTATATAAAGGCCTAATTGAGTAAAAGTATTATACCGAAATGTACTTGGAAGTACCAAAAGTAGAAAGTGCTCATCGCAGAATATGTCCCGTTTTGCACGTTATTCAAATTATTAAAAAAAATTATAATAATCTTTTGAAAATAGACTATCTACAAGCTCACAGTGTGACGCATTGTGAGCTTGTAGATCGGCTATTTTCAAATGGCCGAAATGTAATATAGGGGCTGAAGTGGTTCATGAAATGTTTTGTAAAAAATAATCCAGATCTACATAGTAACTAAAGTTTTAAAATAATTGTACTAGAGTAAAAATAAAATAAAAAGAGCAATATTTAACTCTGAGGTATAGTGGAGTATAGGTAAAAGTGTTGAAAGTTGGAAATACTCCAGTAAAAAATACCAGAAAACTACCTATAAGTATATAATAGTACTTGGAGTAAATGTACACACCACTGTTTACAAGTATGGTATGATATGATATGATATAGTACTTTATTGTCAGTTCACACTGACATTTGTCTTGCAACCCAGCAGCCAAGTATGCAGAAAACATACACACATTTGACATAACACAAAGAACAAGACAATTTACATACATAAAGACATGAAGACAAGAGCAATGTCCACCACCTAGATTACCCTGTGGCTACTACAACTCCTCATGATTAAGCCTCAAAGTCGACTGGTGGACAAAGGACCTCTTTAGTCTGACCTTATTGTATGTTGGTACACCATATCTCCTTCCTGAATGTAGCAACCTATATTCAACCTATATTCTCCATACAACACATGTATGTCCTTTATTCCACTTGTTACTTGACTGAAATTACAAAAGCATTGTCATCAATATGTACACAGAAACGGAAAATGTACTCAAGTGTTTTGTAATTATTTATTTTTTGAAATGGCAGATCTACAAAGCTGATGATGTGACGTGCCCGCGAGCTTGCAGATCTGCTACTTTAAGATTAGCCCCAAACTAAAGCATATCGCTCGCTTAAGTATAGTTAATGATGTCTGTGCTAATAATCTGCAAAAGTATAACTATAGTAGTAAGTATTTCAAAAGCAGTCAGATAATTATAGTGGAGTAAATAAAAAAATATACTTTGTACTTCATCTCTTCATCTCTGCTGCACTACATCTCTAATGTGCCTCGAAATTATACTTGCAGTACAGTAGCCTACTTGTATGTACTTAGTTACTTTCCACCAGAGAGACAGGAGAGAGAGAGAGAATGGTAGTGGAAGAGGAGGTAGAGAGAGGAACTATAGAAGAGGAGAGCGAGAGATGTAGTGAGAGAGAGAGAGAGAGAGAAGCGGATGGATTGCAGCCTTATATGGGCATAGCAGTGCTTTTCCCAGGCTTTGTGGAGCTGACCTGCTGGCACGCTGCCAGCAGCAAGGCACACCGGCTGGTTCCTGGGCGCCACCCAGTGGCAGAGAGAGGCACCGCAGTGCATCAACGTGACAACAAACACCTGTTGCTGTTGTTTACGGTCTGTTTGTTGGTCACAATTAACAACACTGACAACAACTGTACTGTATCACTAAGACTAACAACATAACAAATGACTTACAGAATAAAAATTAGATTTACACAATAAGATTATGAAACTAGCCTATAATAATTATGGTGATTTACAAGTTTACGCGTATGCGTAAACGTGTAAATCATCTATTTTCAAATGGCTGAAATGTATAGGGTTGAAGTTGTAGTTTTGAAATATAATATATTTCAAAAATATTGTATTTTTACTCCACTACATATTATGTAGCGGAGTAAAAATACAATATGTGCCTCTGTGATGGAGTGGAGTAGAATTAAAAGTACTAAAGTACAAATAACTCTAAAGTCAAAATGGTACTTCAGTATACAGTACTTAAGGGTGGATTGATTTCATTGCACTATACTCCTACAGACGGGTCAGTGGGGTGGCACCTAGCCCGGGACACATACCGTTATTCACCTAGCCTGGGACACATACCGTTATTCACCTAGCCTGGGACACATACCGTTATTCACCTAGCCTGGGACACATACCGTTATTCACCTAGCCTGGGACACATACCGTTATTCACCTAGCCTGGGACACATACCGTTATTCACCTAGCCTGGGACACATACCGTTATTCACCTAGCCTGGGACACATACCGTTATTCACCTAGCCTGGGACACATACCGTTATTCACCTAGCCTAGGCCACATACCGTTATTCACCTAGCCTAGGACACATACCGTTATTCACCTAGCCTAGGACACATACCATTATTCACCTAGCCTAGGACACATACCGTTATTCACCTAGCCTGGGACACATACCGTTATTCACCTAGCCTGGGACACATACCGTTATTCACCTAGCCTAGGCCACATACCGTTATTCACCTAGCCTAGGACACATACCATTATTCACCTAGCCTAGGACACATACCGTTATTCACCTAGCCTGGGACACATACCGTTATTCACCTAGCCTGGGACACATACCGTTATTCACCTAGCCTGGGACACATACTGTTATTCACCTAGCCTGGGACACATACCGTTATTCACCTAGCCTGGGACACATACTGTTATTCACCTAGCCTGGGACACATACCGTTATTCACCTAGCCTGGGACACTTACCATTATTCACCTAGCCTGGGACACATACCGTTATTCACCTAGCCTGGGACACATACCGTTATTCACCTAGCCTGGGACACATACCGTTATTCACCTAGCCTGGGACACATACCGTTATTCACCTAGCCTGGGACACATACCATTATTCACCTAGCCTGGGACACATACTGTTATTCACCTAGCCTGGGACACATACCGTTATTCACCTAGCCTGGGACACATACCGTTATTCACCTAGCCTGGGACACATACCATTATTCACCTAGCCTGGGACACATACCATTATTCACCTAGCCTGGGACACATACCATTATTCACCTAGCCTGGGACACATACTGTTATTCACCTAGCCTGGGACACATACCATTATTCACCTAGCCTGGGACACATACCGTTATTCACCTAGCCTGGGACACATACCGTTATTCACCTAGCCTGGGACACATACCGTTATTCACCTAGCCTGGGACACATACTGTTATTCACCTAGCCTGGGACACATACCGTTATTCACCTAGCCTGGGACACATACCGTTATTCACCTAGCCTGGGACACATACCATTATTCACCTAGCCTGGGACACATACCATTATTCACCTAGCCTAGGACACATACCATTATTCACCTAGCCTGGGACACTTACCATTATTCACCTAGCCTGGGACACATACCATTATTCACCTAGCCTAGGACACATACCATTATTCACCTAGCCTAGGACACATACCATTATTCACCTAGCCTAGGACACATACCATTATTCACCTAGCCTAGGACACATACCGTTATTCACCTAGCCTGGGACACATACCGTTATTCACCTAGCCTGGGACACATACCATTATTCACCTAGCCTAAGACACATACCATTATTCACCTAGCCTAGGCTAGGACACTTACCATTATTTACCTAGCCCACCTAGCCTGGGACACATTCCATTATTCACATAGCCTGGTACACATACCATTATTCACCTAGCCTGGGACACATACCATTATTCACCTAGCCTGGGACACTTACCATTATTTACCTAGCCCACCTAGTCTGGGACACATTCCATTATTCACATAGCCTGGTACACATACCATTATTCACCTAGCCTAGGACACATACCATTATTCACCTAGCCTAGGACACATACCATTATTCACCTCGCCTGGGACACATACCATTATTCACCTAGCCTGGGACACATACCATTATTCACCTAGCCTGGGACACATACCATTATTCACCTAGCCTGGGACACATACCATTATTCACCTAGCCTAGGACACATACCATTATTCACCTCGCCTGGGACACATACCATTATTCACCTAGCCTGGGACACATACCATTATTCACCTAGCCTGGGACACATACCATTATTCACCTAGCCTGGGACACATACCATTATTCACCTAGCCTGGGACACTTACCATTATTCACCTAGCCTGGGACACACACCATTATTCACCTAGCCTATAGGACCCATACCATTATTCACCTAGCCTAGGACACTTACCATTATTCACCTAGCCTGGGACACATACCATTATTCACCTAGCCTGGGACACATACCATTATTCACCTAGCCTGGGACACATACCATTATTCACCTAGCCTGGGACACATACCATTATTCACCTAGCCTAGGACACATACCATTATTCACCTAGCCTAGGACACATACCATTATTCACCTAGCCTAGGACACATACCATTATTCACCTAGCCTAGGACACATACCATTATTCACCTCGCCTGGGACACATACCATTATTCACCTAGCCTGGGACACATACCATTATTCACCTAGCCTGGGACACATACCATTATTCACCTAGCCTGGGACACATACCATTATTCACCTAGCCTAGGACACATACCATTATTCACCTAGCCTAGGCTAGGACACATACCATTATTCACCTAGCCTGGGACACATACCATTATTCACCTAGCCTGGGACACATACCGTTATTCACCTAGCCTGGGACACATACCATTATTCACCTAGCCTGGGACACTTACCATTATTCACCTAGCCTGGGACACATACCATTATTCACCTAGCCTGGGACACTTAACCATTATTCACCTAGCCTGGGACACATACCATTATTCACCTAGCCTGGGACACATACCATTATTCACCTAGCCTGGGACACATACCATTATTCACCTAGCCTGGGACACTTAACCATTATTCACATAGCCTGGGACACTTAACCATTATTCACATAGCCTAGGACACATACCATTATTCACCTAGCCTGGGACACTTAACCATTATTCACATAGCCTGGGACACACACCATTATTCACCTAGCCTAGGACACATACCATTATTCACCTAGCCTGGGACACATACCATTATTCACCTAGCCTGGGACACTTAACCATTATTCACATAGCCTGGGACACATACCATTATTCACCTAGCCTGGGACACTTAACCATTATTCACATAGCCTGGGACACACACCATTATTCACCTAGCCTAGGACACATACCATTATTCACCTAGCCTATAGGACCCATACCATTATTCACCTAGCCTAGGACACATACCATTATTCACCTCGCCTGGGACACATACCATTATTCACCTAGCCTGGGACACATACCATTATTCACCTAGCCTAGGACACATACCATTATTCACCTAGCCTAGGCTAGGACACATACCATTATTCACCTAGCCTGGGACACATACCATTATTCACCTAGCCTGGGACACATACCGTTATTCACCTAGCCTGGGACACTTACCATTATTCACCTAGCCTGGGACACATACCATTATTCACCTAGCCTGGGACACTTAACCATTATTCACCTAGCCTGGGACACATACCATTATTCACCTAGCCTGGGACACATACCATTATTCACCTAGCCTGGGACACATACCATTATTCACCTAGCCTGGGACACTTAACCATTATTCACATAGCCTGGGACACACACCATTATTCACCTAGCCTAGGACACATACCATTATTCACCTAGCCTGGGACACATACCATTATTCACCTAGCCTGGGACACTTAACCATTATTCACATAGCCTGGGACACACACCATTATTCACCTAGCCTAGGACACATACCATTATTCACCTAGCCTATAGGACCCATACCATTATTCACCTAGCCTATAGGACCCATACCATTATTCACCTAGCCTGGGACACATACCATTATTCACCTAGCCTGGGACACTTACCATTATTCACCTAGCCTGGGACACATACCGTTATTCACCTAGCCTGGGACACTTAACCATTATTCACATAGCCTGGGACACACACCATTATTCACCTAGCCTGGGACACTTACCATTATTCACCTAGCCTGGGACACATACCATTATTCACCTAGCCTGGGACACATACCATTATTCACCTAGCCTAGGACACATACCATTATTCACCTAGCCTAGGACACATACCATTATTCACCTAGCCTAGGACACATACCATTATTCACCTAGCCTAGGACACATACCATTATTCACCTCGCCTGGGACACATACCATTATTCACCTAGCCTGGGACACATACCATTATTCACCTAGCCTGGGACACATACCATTATTCACCTAGCCTGGGACACATACCATTATTCACCTAGCCTAGGACACATACCATTATTCACCTAGCCTAGGCTAGGACACATACCATTATTCACCTAGCCTGGGACACATACCATTATTCACCTAGCCTGGGACACATACCATTATTCACCTAGCCTGGGACACATACCGTTATTCACCTAGCCTGGGACACATACCATTATTCACCTAGCCTGGGACACTTAACCATTATTCACCTAGCCTGGGACACATACCATTATTCACCTAGCCTGGGACACATACCATTATTCACCTAGCCTGGGACACTTAACCATTATTCACATAGCCTGGGACACATACCATTATTCACCTAGCCTAGGACACATACCATTATTCACCTAGCCTGGGACACATACCATTATTCACCTAGCCTGGGACACTTAACCATTATTCACATAGCCTGGGACACACACCATTATTCACCTAGCCTAGGACACATACCATTATTCACCTAGCCTATAGGACCCATACCATTATTCACCTAGCCTAGGACACATACCATTATTCACCTCGCCTGGGACACATACCATTATTCACCTAGCCTGGGACACATACCATTATTCACCTAGCCTGGGACACATACCATTATTCACCTAGCCTGGGACACTTACCATTATTCACCTAGCCTGGGACACATACCGTTATTCACCTAGCCTGGGACACTTAACCATTATTCACATAGCCTGGGACACACACCATTATTCACCTAGCCTAGGACACACACCATTATTCACCTAGCCTAGGACACACACCATTATTCACCTAGCCTGGGACACATACCATTATTCACCTAGCCTGGGACACATACCATTATTCACCTAGCCTAGGACACATACCGTTATTCACCTAGCCTGGGACACATACCGTTATTCACCTAGCCTGGGACACATACCATTATTCACCTAGCCTGGGACACATACCGTTATTCACCTAGCCTGGGACACATACCATTATTCACCTAGCCTAAGACACATACCATTATTCACCTAGCCTAGGCTAGGACACTTACCATTATTTACCTAGCCCACCTAGCCTGGGACACATTCCATTATTCACATAGCCTGGTACACATACCATTATTCACCTAGCCTAGGACACATACCATAATTCACCTAGCCTGGGACACTTACCATTATTTACCTAGCCCACCTAGTCTGGGACACATTCCATTATTCACATAGCCTGGTACACATACCATTATTCACCTAGCCTAGGACACATACCATTATTCACCTAGCCTAGGACACATACCATTATTCACCTCGCCTGGGACACATACCATTATTCACCTAGCCTGGGACACATACCATTATTCACCTAGCCTGGGACACTTAACCATTATTCACATAGCCTGGGACACACACCATTATTCACCTAGCCTAGGACACATACCATTATTCACCTAGCCTGGGACACATACCATTATTCACCTAGCCTGGGACACTTAACCATTATTCACATAGCCTGGGACACACACCATTATTCACCTAGCCTAGGACACATACCATTATTCACCTAGCCTATAGGACCCATACCATTATTCACCTAGCCTAGGACACATACCATTATTCACCTCGCCTGGGACACATACCATTATTCACCTAGCCTGGGACACATACCATTATTCACCTAGCCTGGGACACATACCATTATTCACCTAGCCTAGGACACATACCATTATTCACCTAGCCTGGGACACTTACCATTATTCACCTAGCCTGGGACACATACCATTATTCACCTAGCCTAGGACACATACCATTATTCACCTAGCCTGGGACACTTACCATTATTCACCTAGCCTGGGACACATACCATTATTCACCTAGCCTGGGACACTTAACCATTATTCACATAGCCTGGGACACACACCATTATTCACCTAGCCTGGGACACATACCATTATTCACCTAGCCTGGGACACTTACCATTATTCACCTAGCCTGGGACACTTACCATTATTCACATAGCCTGGGACACACACCATTATTCACCTAGCCTAGGACACATACCATTATTCACCTAGCCTATAGGACCCATACCATTATTCACATAGCCTGGGACACATACCATTATTCACCTAGCCTAGGACACATACCATTATTCACCTAGCCTATAGGACCCATACCATTATTCACCTAGCCTGGGACACAGGTTACACCCCGCGGCAAAGCAGTCAGCAAATCACAATGCATTATCAGCACACCCAAGACGCTCCCCATATAATGCAATCAATCAGAGCTCTCTTCAGGCAATCAAGGCAGCTTCCCAATTACAGCATCTGCATAGATAAACACAAGTATTTTAGATTCACATGTCACAGCAGAATGTGCACCTTCTGTGGGACTGAGAATCTACCTGTTACAAATACAATACAGCATAAATACTACAAATGTATATTGTTGAACAGCACAAATACAATATATGTGTATTGTTGATCATAATAAATTACTCTGACAGAGGCTGCCCAAACATTCATCATCAGCCCAATGTTTGTGTTCACACAAACCCTCAAACCTGGGTATACTAACAAATCACACCTGTGTGAAGTGAGTGGCGCTAATATATTAAAGTCTAACTCATGTTGATTGGGTGATGTAATGGTGATGTAAAACAAACGGTGCCAACACAAACATTAAATGCCATTAACAATAAAGAGACAATATGACGTAATGAGGGACAATATGACGTAATGAGGGACAATATGACGTAGGCCTACAGTACATTTCCCCATCATTGTCAATGGCATTTAAAAAAAAAAAACATTGAACTAAAAACAAACATTAAACCCCTCAAAAACTGAACTATGCAGGTGCTCAACGACTGGCGGCAGTTCTTGTGCTCTGTGAATGGCCCTTTAGGCTGCTCAACAGTGCAACTTTAGGTCACCCAGTGGTATTGCAGCTGTTGAGGCCTCATACTCGACATACAGACAGACACTCGGTCACTGAAATGGAGTGGTTTGGCATCGCAAAACGGTCTGCAAGCTCAAAACTAAAACATGCATTCTTAGGGCCGATTCATACTCCTATTTTACCACTGTGTCGGCGCTGTAGTGCCGAAATGATTTTGGCTCGTCAGAAAATTTCAGTAGCACCGAAGACCCGACTTCAGCCCCCACCGGGAGGACGTACTGTTGTATCCTATACTGACTCACCTGCCAGTGAGAAGCCCCCACTGGGAGGAAGTACTGTTGTATCCTACTGACTCACCTGCCAGTGAGGAGCCCACACCGGGAGGACGCACTGTTGTATCCTATACTGACTCGCCTGCCAGTGAGGAGCCCCCACCGGGGTTACACCCCGCCACTCCGAACCATCGCTGTTCCGATCGTCCACTTCAATTGGTCTTCTCCCCAAAGCATTTCCCCTTTGTTGTCCAGGTCTGGAACATATTCAAACTTTTCCCCCTGCAAGTCTGCCTCATGTCCAGACAGTCCAGTATGTCATTTTAAAGGTTTTTATTACTGACAAACAGCCAATCTACAATCCCACTTGGTAACACACCGGCTGAGCAAAGTGCATATTGAAGATAAAAGTCAATGACATTTGTGATGATTTGATTGGCTGAGCACGGAATGTGATGTATGATGATGGATAATGATGTATAATGATAAGAGTGCCCCTCACTTCACACAAGTGTGACTTTTTATTTTTGTATTTGTTTTTATTTTTTGAGTGGTGTAAACCACTCCTACAACTGGCTTTTGTGTGCAGAAAAAAATGAGCATGGTTGCTATGTTCAAAATAATTTCTGACGTAATTAAATCACACCCGGGTGAACTGGATGACCGTAGCAACCATGGTCATTTTCTCTGCACAGAAAAAGCCAGTTGTGAAATCACATCCGGGTGTGATTTCATTACGTCAGATCAGAGCTGATCAGGCTACATAATACCTTACCTTATTTCATTACGTCAGACATTACGTCAGACCACAGCTGATCATGCTATATAAAACCTTACACCACTCAGTTCACACGGGTGTGATTTTTTATTTTTAGGGGGGGCTTAATGATGTTGGACCGTGATTTTCATCCAGTCCAGAGCTAGAACAGTCCTGCTGATCTACGTAGGTGGTGCGCCCCCTACTGGCTCCAATATATGAAGTTTGTATACGTAGGTTGTGCGCCCCCTAGTGGCTGCACTGTCCCACTGCATGCAGTGTGTCTACGTAGGTGGTGCACCCTCTGGTGGCTCCACTGTCCCACTGCAGTGTGTCCAAGTAGGTAGTTAAAGTCCGGAGTTCAAAATGTACTTGAGTAAAAGTACAAAAGTATCGGCATCAAAATGTTGTTTCCACTGTCTGAAATTAATTAATTCAACATGTTGTGATTGACAGAATGCCATATGCATGTTGCATTGCAAACTGGCCATAAAGGTGAATTAGTTAGGTGAAAGAGTATAATTATTGCGACCGAAGGACGCTGTTGACTATGGAATTGTGCATTTCCCCTCAGTGTGTGTGTTGGTTGTTCAGGGAGAGAGATCATGTGATATCACGTGACATCATCAGGGATGGCATCAATATTAAGCCCATATATGGAGCTGACCTGTTCTGACATTCCATATGTTGAGCCTTCCCCATCCATCCTTCCTCTTTGATGTCTCCCTTTTGACTGATACCTGTCCATTTAAAAGTTAGGCAGCCGGAAAAAAATAGAGTTCATAACAGGCCTAAAAATTAAGATCTTTCCCCCATGCCAAACTGCCAGCGCTCGCCCAGCAGTCTGCTGTCACCCAGGCAGATATGTTGATCTGACCAGCAGTCTGCTATCACTCGTGCACGAATACGTGCACACAGCCTCGCCCTCAGGCGTCTTACTGGTACTGACATTTGCAAATTGTCTTGTAAATACAAATTAACCCTCAATTAAATTGTGATTGGCTGGGGGGATGATCAGAGGAGCAGAGTTTGTACCATTTTGGTTCATATATGGACTGAAGAATGGATAGAGTCCCTCAGTGAAGGTGCAGCCAGTGAAAGAGTACAGATGAACTCTGGTCTCCACATCATAAAAGTAGACCAGACCCTCCTCATAATCCACAAACACTCCAACTTTCTGGAGCTCCTCTCTTACAGGGAGGACGACAAAAGGGTTAGCAAGAGCATTGTACTCATTTCCATTCCTCAACCATATAGTCCAGTAACCATTGTTGGGACACAGTGTGATACGTCCCTTCCTGTTGATGGACTCTCTGGCTACTCCTACTGTCCAGTCAGTCTTCCCTCCAACCTGAACCTCATAGTAAAACCTTCCCGATGAGAAGCTTTGTTCTCCTAAGACAAAGACAGAGGTAGAGAATCTCTCTTTGTTGTCTGACAGATCTTTCCTTACATTTCCATGCCTCACTTGTTTTCCATCATCAGACAGGATGAGGTAGGGATGTGCTGTATCAGGATCCAGAGTCACATCAACTTTATATTGCTGGATCCTCTTCAGCTCAGCATCAGACGGCTTCTTCTCCATCTCTTGACTGAGTGTCTTCTCCAGCTCAGCCACAGCTGTCCTCAAAGTACCCACACATGAACACGGATGGACATTGATCTTTGTCCAGTCCTTGCTGGGTGGAGGGTCATTGATGGAGGTGAAGTTCTGGAGGTGTTCTTCAGTGCAAGAGAGCTCAGAGCTTCTCTTCTCCAACACAGTGATTTCCTCCTTCAGCTCTTTGATGAAGCCTTCAGCCTGTTTTTCTGCTGTTTTCTGCTTCTCTTCAATCACATCAATGAGCTCAGCCTGGCTTCTCTGAATGCAGTTGATCAGAGCAGTGAAGACCTGGGCACTGTCCTCTATCTCTGCGTCTGCATCCTTCCTGCTGAGCTCTACTGAGTGTTGGACCTCCTGAATCTTCACTCGTCTGTCCTGGACCATTTGCTGGATTTCAGCCTCTGTCTTTCTTCTGTATTCTTCTTTAAATGTCTGACTCCTGAACTGTTGAACCATCTCAGAGATAAAAGTATTCACGGAGAATGCTGGTCTCGTATGGAAGGTTGTGTTGCACAGTGGACACTGACACACCCCCTTAGTGTCCCAGTAATGTGTGATGCAGGTTCTGCAGTAGTTGTGTCCACATGGAGTGCTGATTGGATCAGAGAACACATCCTTGCAGATAGAACACAGGAACTGCTCTTCAGAAAGGAGAACGCTGGCAGACGCCATTTCCACACACTGAGGATAAAAGTAAAAGTATGAAACACTGGGAAAATATAAGAACTACTTGAAACCGGCCGGACTGGAAACAGTCCCTGTGATTTATTTAAGAACTACAACCAGTGATTTCTAATGTTGCGATCCAACAACGATTTAGATTTTGGTGGGTGGTGGGTTTACCTTCTTGTTACGGGGCCTGATGTGGACGATGTGGAGTCTGCTTCTCTCTCACTAATGTCCACGCTGTGTAGTTGCTTTTAAGCCCAACTGCCTCCGGTTGCGGATCATCAAAAATGATGTTGGCCCTGCCCAAATATGGAGATCCTTCCTATCTGTTCCAATAGTTTCAATTGGTCAGTCCAGCGGGCTTCTCAGTGCCTCCCAGTGGCCAGCGGAAGTGCTGTCCAAATAGTTTAATTAATTCATAATAATGATGAATTGCATTTTTATAGCACTTTTCCAAGTGCTCAAAACGCTTTACAATGGTTCATTCATTCATACATTGGGAGGTGAAGTGGCGAACAGTCGACGCCAGCGTCCTCACTTCCCACATTCACACACCAATGGTGGCGAGCTCACACCGACCAACTCATTGGAGGCAATGTAGGGTTCAGTGTCTTGCCCAAGGACACTTCGACATGTGGACAGGAGGAGCCGGGATTAGAACCGCCGACCCAGGGATCATTGGACGACCTGCCCTACCACCTGAGCCACAGCCGCCCCCATTCATAAAAATGTATACTGTATATGGATGGATTGCTTCATCGAGACATTTTTGAGCGGTGCTAAACGCTCCAACGTGTGGCTTTGTGTGTGTGTGTCTGTTGTGGCGTCTCGCTGAGGGACCGCACGCCGTACCTCCACCTCCCCGGAGAGAGAGAGAGCGTGGGAGGCGGAGTAGAGCGCAACAGGCTGGGCTGCGTAATCGGAGGCAGGTATTATCACGATTACCTGCTGGAGAGCTTCAGATGAGAAACACCTGCGCTTACTGATGCCCTATCCCCCGTTGGGCTCGGCTGGAAACGAGGCTTGCAAGTACATGGCTTGGAGAATGGAGAATTCCCTTTACCAATCCTTTATCAATCCTCACACTATGCATTATTATTCCGAATTTCCGCCCCCAATTCCCATCTATCTATCTATAAATGCATCAAGTCTCTGTACCTCTGTCTGTACGTGTGTACGTGTGTCTGTATAATGCACGTAACTCGAGAACCGTTCACCCCACCGACTTCAAATTTGACACACGCGTTCCACACCCCCGCAGGGAGTGCAGTGTCCGGCGTCAAGTCGGTCAGACCCGCACGGTTGTCCAGAACCAGAGGACTCTGGACAGGGCCCCTGCCCAGGCTCCATATATGGAGCTGGCCTGTTCTGACACCCCACACTTCATATTTGTGCATGCCTGACACAGAACTCCATATATAAAGCGACACAGAGAGACAGATTCAGAAATGTCCATAATATATATGGGCATAAAATGGACACCCGTGGAACGGGTACTCTGACACGGCATGGATATCCAAGTTCATGTGAAAATACTTTGAACTGAGAAAAAGTGCATGTGAAAATACTTTGAACTGAGAGAGTGCATCATGCATGTGAAAACACTTTGAACTGAGAGAGTGCACGTGAAAACACTTTGAACTGAGAGTGCCCGTGAAAACACTTTCAACTGAGAACGTGCATGTGAAAACACTTTGAACTGAGAGTGCACGTGAAAATACTTTGAACTGAGAGTGCACGTGAAAACACTTTGAACTGAGAGTGCATGTGAAAACACTTTTAACTGAGAGTGCACGTGAAAACACTTTTAACTGAGTGCACGTGAAAACACTTTTAACTGTGGAAGTGCATGTGAAAACACTTTGAACTGAGAGTGCACGTGAAAATACTTTGAACTGAGAGTGCACGTGAAAACACTTTGAACTGAGAGTGCACGTGAAAACACTTTGAACTGAGAGTGCATGTGAAAACACTTTGAACTGAGAGTGCACGTGAAAACACTTTGAACTGAGAAAGTGCATGTGAAAACACTTTGAACTGAGAGTGCACGTGAAAACACTTTGAACTTAATTGGTTCTCAAACATCATCATGTCATGGACCCCATAATTAATAATGAAGTATATAGAGCGCCAAAGTCCTGATGTCACTCGCTCATCCCCTGGTTCCAAGACGTTCGCGGAGGTTTTTTCTATGGAGAAAAACATTTGGTCATCTTAAAATCATCTCATAAAATAATTGTGGTCCAAAAATAAACAAACTGTCTCTGCGATATTGTCGGGGAGGTGTCTTTGTATCGTTTACGACAGTCAGTCAGTAATATTACAGTCTGTTTCTGTAGCGAAGTGAAACTTAATTATTCGGCAGCAGTAATGTTAGCGTTTTTTTCACAGTCAGTTGATTGTTCATATCCATAGGAGTGAAACCGCCTGGAAGATTTGTTTAATATTCAAACAGTTCTTATATGAGGCGGTCTAAGATCCATGGAAAAAGGGAATATCCGCACTCTCTCAATACAGTATGAGTTTCTTTATTTCATGAAATCACATGCAGCAGCAGCAGTCCACCTAGAGCAGGGGTTCTCAACCCGTGGGTCGCGACCCCTCGGGGGGTCGCGACCCACATACTGGTTTCAGTATTTATTTAAGGTGTATTGTCTCTATTATTAAGGTTATTGTAGCAGTCAATTTATATTGGGGGTCGGGAGGGGGCGGGGCGGGGGTCCCGAGACATTGCCAAAGCATTTCCGGGGATCCCCGGCCAAAAACTTTGAGAACCCCTGACCTAGAGAAACGGAACGCGTTTCGGCACGCAGGCCTTCCTCAGCGTTTCAAACTCAGTTTCAAGACTATCAACTTGACTCCCTGAGTAGAGCACGCCTTCACCTATAACGGTTTTGGCGATCTAAGATCCCCCTATGGGGATTACAAAATGCAAATAAATAAATACACAAACCCAAGATCCCCCTATGGGGATTACAAAATGCAAATAAATAAATACACAAACCCGTGGACTTAACGGGTACCGAATTTGTTAAAATGTTGTTGTTTTTTAAATCGCACTCGTGTGAAGTGAGCGGCGCTCTTATCATCATACATAATCATACATCACATATGCATACACACATACAACTGAGCACATTCCATGCTCAGCCAATCAACATGCACGCAAAGCTGTCCATATACTGTAGGAGCCCCGCTCAAAATTATATATAAAAACATCTTCCAAATTTTCCACATTTTATTTCAAGTATTTTTTGAGTGGTGTAAACCACTCCTACAACTGGCTTTGTTAGTCTGTCTGTCTGTCTGTGCTCAAAAAATGAGCATGGTTGCTACGGTCACCCAGTTCACCCGGGTGTGATTTCATTACGTCAGACATTACGTCAGACCACAGCTGATCAGGCTATATAAGACCTTACACCACTCAGTTCACACGGGTGTGATTTTTTAGGGACGCAGGGCGCTATATAGCCCCATATGCCCAGCTGTGTGTGTTTGTGTGTATCCCTGATTGGATTGGCTGAGCAATGTGTGTAGTACCCCATAGCGATGATTGGATTGGCTGAGCACAGAATGTGATGTATATCATGTATGATGATAAGAGCGCCCCTGATCACTTCACATGAGTGTCATTTATTTTATTTTATTTTAAATAGCAGATCACGATTCATATCGCACCGCATTGTGAGCTTGTAGATCACAATGATCAATCAGTTGTAGTCGATCAAGTTTTAAAGTGCAGTCGCTTTCTTTTTCCGGCATGTTTTCCTAGACCTGGTTGCTGATTTCTCTCACAATCTGGCAACATGTAGCACTACTAGTCACTAGTAGTGACTAGTATGCAAAAAGAAAGTACTATAGTCTACTAGTCATGTTGCCAGATTGTGAGAGAAATCAAATCAGTAGTAATGTGTTCAGGAATCCGTTCCACGCGGTAGTGAGATCCAGTTGCCGGGTGTTCGGTAACGCCTCTTCCCTCAGGCTGGAGCAAAAAAACAAAAACAAAAAAAACAGGAGTAGATCTACAAGCTATCGACGCGTCGCACCGCGGCGCGTCGATAGCTTGTAGATCTGTTCTTTTTGCAAGCGACCCGTTCAGACCAGACAGTGGGGGAGTCCTGACTGAGAGAGAGACTTCAGAGCTATAGCCTACGGTAGTTTCGGGACTTTTAAACTTTGTAAAGTGCTTTTAGACACTTTGAACTACTAAACTGCAGCAGATCGTAGCTACAGAAATGGGCTGTCATTCTGAGGTGTATAATTTACAACAACAACAAGTTCAACAACACGGTTCATTTTTTCATTTGATCGCAATATTTGGATTCCTGCATTTCGTTTTGTGGTCAAAGAAGAGCTGAATTGTGACTTTTCTTTTTTGATGAGCCTGAGCTCAGCTGCACTCACGGTACGAAACAAGTTTCAAAACGAAGTGCATCATAATCCCATGGTTTAATTCATGTACAGTGCATTTTGTATTTATTTGTTTGATTGTTTGCTTTTTTTTTTTCCAGAGATGAGAGTTTTCGTCTGCCTGCTCGCTGTGCAGATCTCTGTGTCGTGGTGAGTGTACGTGTGATATGCGGACCACCCCCTTTTTTAATATAATTGTAAATTGTTTTATAATTATATGCTTCATAGTCTGCATGATCATCATCATGCAAAACAATAACGCGGTGGATGATAAAAGCATAGTCTACACTATAGGCTACACTAGCCCAAACTTCAAAAATAGATAAAAAATCAGACCAGTCTGAAGTGAGTGGTACTGTATTGTACTGTACGGTTAAACCTAACCTTATTCCTAACCTCAACCTCAGTAAAACGATGCCTAAACCTAACCCTATTCCTAAACTTAACCCCAGTAAAACTATGCCTAACCCTGGCTAAACTTATTTCTAACCTTATTCTCAGTCAAACAAAATAAAGAATACAAGAACCGCCGCACCGAGCTGTCGGCGTGAGGTCGGCGGAAAAAATCTGGGGCGAGTTGGAAAAGGGGCGACCTGACCTGGTACCTGTGTGAGGCTGTGCAACAGTGACACTTGGTGGCTATTTTCGTGCTCGGACCCAGGAACCCACACAAATAGCTGTCTCTAGGAGTGGTTGCACGGTTGCACTACTACAAAATACTTAACGGCAACGCCGATTAAAACCTGTGGGTCGCGACCGGGGGGGGGTCGTCAAATTATTAAAAAAAATAAAATGGAGAGTTTACATAGTACATATAGTAGGCTACATTAATGATTATATCTGGTTTCAGTATTCATTTATCATATATTTTCTCTATTAGTAAGGTTATTTTTGCAGTCAGTTTGTATAGGGGGTGGGGAAGGGGGGGCTGGGCGGGGGGGCGCGAGACACGGCCAAAGCATTTCCGGGGGTCCCCAGCCAAAAACCTTGGACGAGAACCCCTGCTATAGGGTACCGCCGTCCAAAATTCAGAAAAGGTAACCGAGGGTCCTGAAAGGGGCTAAGTCTACACCGAGTGCCGCGCTATGAGCTTGTAGGTCTGCTATTTTTGAAAAATCGTGAAAATGTGGCGCAAATCTTTGAATATATATATTCTTTCAGAGCCAACGTTTTTAAGTAAAATCTTTGCTTCTGTGGGTGTCACTGGAACAACATATTTTCAGATGGTGGTCGGCGGCCAATTACATATATTTTTGGGGATACTTGACATGAAAAGGTTTGAGCACCACTGACATAGAAACATGAGTTTTTCAGAAAACTGTCAGGATTTAGAATCGTCCTCAGGTCTTAATGTGTTAAGTAGGCCTACATTTTGATACCATTACCTTTGTACTTTTACTTCAAGTATAAAGTTATAATTCTGGACTATTGAGTTTGTGCTTGAAATGTACTCTAATTCTGCAAACTGTTAATAAAATTTTCAATCAATCAATCAAAACCAGAGTGTTTCAGTGTTGATGATATGGACAAAATGTAAGTACTTCTTTCAACCACTAGGGGCTGTTTTAATCAAAGTACACAGTGTACGAATCAAACCGACAAAGCATCCTGTGTCATTTCAGATTTTAGCTAAAAAGCATTATTTGATACTTCGGCATCTATGTAAAAAATAGCAGATCTACAAGCTGATAACGGGTCACACCATGCACTGCTATTTTTGAAAAATTGTGAAAATGTGGCTCAAATGTTTGAATATATATTCTTTCAGTTTCAGAGTGAACGTTTTTAACTCAAATCTGTGCTTCTGGGGGTCCCTGGCTGGAACTACATATTTTCAGATGGGGGTCGGCGGTCAATTACATATAATTTTTGTGGTCCTTGACATGAAATAGTTTGAAAACATGTCATGTCATGATTTGGAAGACATTTTGTAGAATCTGGTCTCAGGTCTAAATGGGTAAAGTATATTGTGATTTTGCTTTGCGTTATTTTTTTTATACTAGAACATTTTAAAATGATTATAAACAACATAAACAACACGTCCCAAACTCTTCTCCCTTCTGGCCCCAAAACTGTGGAATGTAGTCTGAAAACCCACCTTTTCAGACTCCATCATGGCCCGTAGCACTTACCCTACCCCCTTTGATAGCACTTTTTAGACTTAGATAGCATTTGAAACAGACATATAGTATGTCATGTAGACCAGGGGTTCTCAACCCGTCGGTCGCGACCCCTCGGGGGGTCGCCAAATTATTTTGGGGGGGTCCCCAAATTATTTTCAAAAAAAAAAAAAAGATTTTCTTTTTCTTTTTGCAACTGAATGGCTGGAAAGTGGAAATGAAGAGTTTACATATAGTACACATAGTACATGCTTACACCTTCCCTAATGATTATATATGGTTTCAGTATTTATTTATGGTGTATTGTCTCTATTATTAAGGTTATTGTAGCAGTCAATTTATATTGGGGGTCGGGAGGGGGCGGGGCGGGGGTCCCGAGACATTGCCAAAGCATTTCCGGGGGTCCCCGGCCAAAAAGGTTGAGAACCCCTGATGTAGACAGCACAATAATTGCATTGTATGTAGTCATAGCACTTCATAGGACATATGTATAGCATAGTATAGCATATATGTATAGTATATATGTATAGTGTCATTATATAGATATGTTCTAGTTACGTTCTTAGCTTATGCATGTTTCATGATAAATGCATTTTTAAATATGTGATGTATTCCCATGCTTTTTTGTTCTTGCTTAATGTAAATCGCTCTGGATTAAGAGCGTCTGCTAAATGCCTAAATTGTAAATTGTAACATAAACCATGGAAAGTTAAATTATACACTTCAATGCAGCCAGATAAAAGGTCAAATAAATCAATAATTCTGAAAAAATAAATCATGATTCGAACTTCAACAATTTGAAAATCGTGAAAAAAAAGAAAAAGAAATGAGTCAATATTTTTGTTTGTTTTGTTTCTTTGCACACCCCGGCCCTATAAACCTCTGTCTGCAGATCATATCTCATCTCTTTACACACCTGTCATCATCTCTCAAGTGGACACCGCCTCCCCCCTCCTCCTCCTCCCCCTCCCCCCATCATGGAGGAGACCACCACCAACCACCAGGCGACAACAGAGGTAGAGGAGGACCCCTACGTCTTCACCTCGGATGCGCTGCCCCCCGACCCACGCTTCCTGCCGCCGCTGGCCAACGGGCGGCTGGGCTGGCGCGTGTACCACCCCATCATGCACATGGGGGGGCTCTACAACGGCCAGGGGGGCGACTGCCACCGCGCGGACGTGCCCTGCCCGCTCGCCGTCACCATGGAGGCCGCGGAGGAGGGCGCAGAGGAGGCCAAGCATGCCTACAGTCTGGACATGCGCACAGGTAGTTAGTGGAGAAAAAGTACTCTCATGTTTTACTTAACCCATTTTGACCTGAGAGCAAATTAGTAAGGGATAATATCTGGCTAGGTGGTCATTGTCGGGAGATAATTCACGGAGTTTAACCACCGAGGCAACCTGAAGTTGAATTATATCCCGACAATGACCACCTAGCCAGATATTATCCTGCTTATTACATGGCTACCTATAACATAAATTAATACATTGACCCAGCGGAGCGGTCATTATCAACACATAAGTCACTGCTGAATTCAGCGATTGACCAATCAGAATCAAGCATTCAACCAAGCCATGTAATAATGTCTTCTAAATCGTGACAGATTTCTGGAAAAAAAAACATGTTTCTATATCAGTGGTTCTCAAACTATTTCCTCGTCAAGGACTCCCAGAATCATATGAATTTGGTCGCAGACCCCGATCTGAAAATATGTTGTTCCAGGGACCTCCCCAGAAGCAAAGATTTGAGTTAAAAAATACTTTCGCTCTGAAAGAATAAATTATATTCAAAGATTTGCGCCACATTTTCACAATTTTCCAAAAATAGCAGATCTACAAGCTCGTAGCGCGGCACTCGGTGCTGCGCTATGAATTGCATTGTATGTAGTCATATCACTTTAGTGTAGTGTAGTGTAGTGTAGTGTAGTGTAGTGTAGTGTAGTGTATATGTATAGTTTCATTATATAGATATTCCACTATTACGTTCTTACTAGCTTATACGCATGTTTCATGAATACTACTTTTTGTATGTGATGTATTGCCATGCTTTCTTTGTTCTTGCTCTGGATTAAGAGCGTCTGCTGAACGCCTAAATTGTATACATGTGTGCACTTCCCTGGTCGTTCCCACGTGCAGGTATCTTCACCCACACTCTGCGCCTGGCCGCCGGGGGCGGGGCCACCGCCACGCAGTCCTTCTACGCCCACCGCCACTACTCACACCTGCTGGTGATGGAGCTGCTGCTGGTGCGCCACGCCGACGCCGCCTCGCCACCGGAGGGCGCCGCGGCCCCCGTCACCGTCAACCTGGTCAGTTCCTTCAACCCTCATACCAGAGACATCCGCTTCCACAAGGCCGCGGACTACAGAGGAGGAAGGTAATTAAGGCTGAGGAGCGGTTGGTGTTTCTAAACTGAATGTGTTGTTTAAAGGATAATTTCAGACTAGAAGACTTTCTTAACCTTTATTTGTAGCTGTTACGTCCCCACCAAAGAGGTCCAGGTGTTATTTTGTGCAAAAGCGCATTATTGGCTATTTCCCCTACCATAAGCCCTCAATGAATTGAATTGAATGGGGCATTGGGTTTTAGTGCTAATTTGCTTATTTCCATCGCTTAAAAATCCATTGTTTTGTATATATCCTCTCTTCATACTGTAAATAGTATCCCAAGCGGCACACTTTACTACTTATTTCGGTGGAAATATGCGAATTAGCACTAAAACCCAACGCCCCATTGAGGGCTTAGGGGAAATAGCCAATAATGCGCTTTTGCACAAAATAACACCTGGACCTCTTTGGTGGGGACATAACAACTACAAATAACACCTGGACCTCTTTGGTGGGGACATAACAACTACAAATAACACCTGGACCTCTTTGGTGGGGACGTAACAACTACAAATAACACCTGGACCTCTTTGGTGGGGACGTAACAACTACAAATAACACCTGGACCTCTTTGGTGCATGGGGACGTAACAACTACAAATAACACCTGGACCTCTTTGGTGCATGGGGACGTAACAACTACAAATAACACCTGGACCTCTTTGGTGCATGGGGACGTAACAACTACAAATAACACCTGGACCTCTTTGGTGCATGGGGGCGTAACAACTACAAATAACACCTGGACCTCTTTGGTGCATGGGGACGTAACAACTACAAATAACACCTGGACCTCTTTGGTGCATGGGGGCGTAACAACTACAAATAACACCTGGACCTCTTTGGTGCATGGGGACGTAACAACTACAAATAACACCTGGACCTCTTTGGTGCATGGGGACGTAACAACTACAAATAAAGGTAAGAAAGCCTTCTAGTCCGACTTCTTTAAATGGAATAGCCTCCTGTGAGTGTGAAGTTATTCACACAAAGTTCACCTAACTTTAATTGCTACTACAGGGACAATAATTGCTATTGTGATGTCACGATTTCACTATTTATGTCATCGGCACGTTTGATTGTCAAAGTTTCAGCCTCCAGGAAGAAACCCTAAATACAAAGGGAATTGCACATATCAACCACACCAAGGGGTCTAATGAAGTACTGTCACCTCATAAACGCATGAAAAACTGGAACAAATACAAAAATCATGGCACTCCATCTTGAATGCTCTTATCTGGCTGCATTGAAGTGTATGATTAAACTTTTCATGGTTTATTTGTTTGTAATTGTTTTTAAATATTCTAGTAAAAAAGCAAAGTAACTTGAGGGGTGGGAATCGTAACATTGAATCGCAACAGTTCGTTGAATTGCAGAATCGCAATAGAATTAAGAATCTCAATATAAATTGAATCGTCACCCTAGGTATCATGAGTGAATTGTGTATCGTCCTGTCCCACCCCTAGCGGAAACCTGGTTTGTCCAAAACGGCTAGATAGATAGATAGAGCAACCAGTAGACCAAAATTAAGCAATAGTCTGACATTTCTTTATTAGGAACAATCCCTTGAGATGAACCATCTCGTTTTCAAGGGGGTCCGCAATTATTCACAAAGTACACTTCATACATAAAGACACTTTTTACAGACAGTTCAACCAGACAAAACAAGACAAGACAAAACAATACAATTCATAAATAAACAAACAGGAAAAACAAAAAACAAAAACAAAACAACATTTCACATAACATGGACATAACATAGACATAACACATGGATCAATGCATCATGGATCTATTACAGTGATGATTAATGAAAACATGAACAGGTAGTCTCAAGATGAGAGGACAGCATAGTTTTAAACAAATGAAAAGATGTTATTGAACGTATATGGACAGGTAGATTGTTCCAGTCACAAGGAGCTTTGAACATGAATGATTTTTTGCCAACTGATGTGGGTATGTTAAAGTAAATCTGTGAACAATGTCTAAGTTGATGTGTAGAAGTGTATGGTATCATAAGCTGTTTTAAATACTGTGGATAATTGAATAAGCCAGAAGAGATCTCAGTTTACCTTGTATTTTATAATGGCTGAGAGGTGTAGTGAGGCACGGCGAGTCATTGCTCAGTGAGGCGTAGTTCTGTTTTTATCAATTTTAGTTTCCGTTATTTAGTTAGTTTTAGTAAACTATACTAATCACCTTGCTCCACAGACACATCCACGGGCAGATCAACACGCCCGAGGTGGCGGGGGGCCCGCTGGGCTCGGTGCATCTCATCTGGACGCCGCTGCCGGACAGCGTGACGTTGCTGCCCGACCAGAGCCAGTCCCGCTGGGGCTTCGTCCTGGCGGTAGGCGACGGCCCCGAGGCCACGCAGGCCAGCTACGACCAGGCCCTGGAGCTGATGGCCGCTGGGAGCCTGAGGCCCTCCCACCAGAACGCCTGGAGCGAGGTGTGGGTGGAAAGCCAGGTATGATTATAATAATCATTTACCTTTTATGGGGCTATAGTTCTCAAAGGAGCACCACCAGATTTTTAGACGGGCAGCGAGTGACGCAGGCGCTGTCGCCTGAATCGGCAACAGGTCTGCTCCAGCTGCTCATGATGAGGGGCGCGGGACGCGTAGCGTGAAAAAAACAAATGCTCACCACAATCCAGGTCTAGTCAGCCGCAGGGCATGTGCGCACGACACTTTCACGGGACCGGGCCCGTGAAAATTCGCTTGCTGATATAATCGCCCCTCAACTTCTCTGCGCGTCCAAAATAAACGCACGCCTTTCATTGGCAATGAATTGCTAGCCATGTCAGTCGCTGCCCGTCTGAACAGGCCTTTAAGTCAGAATGAGACACATCAAATGAACTACTCACCTATAATGCCCAGGTTCCATTGTTAACACATGAGTGCCACCTGGTGGACGAAAGTGGTGGTGCTTGGGTGGTGCCACGAAAGCACCCCAGAAAGGCTTGCCAAACGTTGAAGCTATGTGAGATGTTGTGAACTTGTGGTGAAAGCTGGAACTGCAGGTGTGGGGCCCCTGCATTTATCACGAGGAAACCCCGCGCAAGGGGGTTTAACATTGAGCACTCGGTTTGCACTTCCACATTTGGACACCAACTGTTTTAGACCGTTCTACCGGGTCCTTCAAAACGCCACTGAGCGACTTAACCTTCCTGTCTGTCTGTCTGTCTGTCTGTCTGTCTGTCTGTCTGTCTGTCTGTCTGTCTGTCTGTCTGTATGTCTGTCTGTCTGTCTGTCTGTCTGTTCGTCTAGGTGGAGGTGACGGGCTCGCCTACCTTGAACCGCGCTCTGATTGGCTGCATGTTCTACCTGCTGAGCGCGTTCCCGTCTTTGCACGAGTCCGCGGGGTCGTTCGGGGGGGTCAGTCCTGGCGGGCTGTCCAACGGGGGAGACGGACAGGACTACTGGGGACACGTCTTCTGGGACCAGGTCTGTCTGTCTGTCTGTCTGTGGCCTCATTCACACCTATAAAACACCTGTCTTGTCCGTGTCTTGTGTCTTGTCCGTGTTTAATGGCCGCCCCGATGCATTTCCAATGAAAGTCACATGGTTTGACCAAACATTTTTTGTTTGATGGCTGTGTTCTGCCCCCTCCCCCCCATCAAACAAAAATGTTTGGTCAAACCATGTGACTTCCATTGGAAATGCATTGGGGGCGGCCATTAAACACGGACAAGACACAAGACGGGTGTCTTTTAGGTGTGAATGAGGTCTGTCTGTCTGTCTGTCTGTCTGTCTGTCTGTCTGTCTGTCTGTCTGTCTGTCTGTATATTGCTGTAGAGTGTTTGTTCAGTTGTATCTTCCAACATTACATCCATAACTCCCGTTCCAGGACATATGGTCGTATGGATGTTGGCAGTCTCAAAGCCACTGGAAACAGACAAAAAAAGCTTAAAGGACCACTTCACCACTTTTCAACTTCTCTTCCTATAATTGGTCCTAACTAATGTTCATGATAAAATACCACCATTTTTTTTCCTACTCAGTCTGTGTCTCATAGGAAGGCTGTGGGCAGTTCAGAAACCCGTCCACCAGTGACATCATCAATGGTGAATCCAAGCTAATAGAAACGGCAGGCTTTCTTTTCCTGAAAAGTTGCAATGCAAAAGTTGAAGCCATCGTTCTCACGATAATAAAAATCTAAATATATTTTAAAACAAATCTTGTTTAAAAAAGAATCTGCCTAATGATGATGTCACTGGTGGACGGGTATCCGAACTGCCCAAAGCCCTCCTATGAGACACAGACTGAGTAGGAAAAAATTGTGGTGTTTTATCATGAACATTAGTGAGGACAAATTATATGAAGAGATGTTGAAAAGTGGTGAAGTGGTCCTTTAATTATTTCCCCCGAACCATCAGATACATGAACGAACTGATAAGAACCAGAGCGAAACCGGGCACAGGAAAACGCAACCAAGGTTCATGTTTTAGGTTGTTTTTAGAGAAAGTAAAAGATGAGTGTTAATTCATTTTCATTTGCTTTCTTTTGTTTTAGCGATTTTTGCTGTTTTTGGCAGGAGGACTAAATACGTCTTTATTTACAAAAGATTATGGCGATTTATTTATTGTATTATTTACTATAGTCCTACTAGACCCCAAGAAATTACACCTGGCCACAAAAGAGCACAGGATCTACTGAATGTGAAGGTAGCCTACTGGGGGGAAGCCACACTGTGTGTCATAGGCTCAATACAGTATGTCAGTTTGACACATTCAGTAGATCCCGTGATCTTTTGTGGTCAAATATAATTTCTTGGGGTCTAGTAGGACTATAGTAGATAATAAATAAAGAAATCGCTATAACATTTTGTAAAAAAGAAAATAGATATTTAGCCCCATGTTCGAATGCCCCCCCCCGGCCCCCTTTCAAATACAGCTAAAATCCCTAAAACAAAAAAAGCAGCAAATGAAAAATAATTTCCGCTCATCTTTTACTTTCTCTAATAACAACCTAAAACATGGACCTTGAAATCTTGTTGTATACGTATATGGAACATAACCTTATACTGTGTGTGTGAAGCTGTTGACAGAAAGTCTACCTAACTCTGCTATGATATATGATACTCTCTTTGTCTCTTTGATACTCTATCCCTTTTGTTTGCTGTGTTTGTTGTTTGAATGATATGCTATCTACGATGCTGCATTGTCTGAAGGAAGCCAAGCAAAAAATATGTTTAACTCTTACATATACGTACCTGTACACAAGATGGAACAATTAGTACAACCTTGAACACTGCCGGCTGCCGTAGTTCACTATGATGGCTGTGTTTCAGGACATTATGGATGTGTACCCTGGTGTAGTTCACTATGATGGCTGTGTTTCAGGACATAATGGATGTGTACCCTGGTGTAGTTCACTATGATTGCTGTGTTTCAGGACATAATGGATGTGTACCCTGGTGTAGTTCACTATGATGGCTGTGTTTCAGGACATAATGGATGTGTACCCTGGTGTAGTTCACTATGATGGCTGTGTTTCAGGACATTATGGATGTGTACCCTGGTGTAGTTCACTATGATGGCTGTGTTTCAGGACATAATGGATGCACCCTGGTGTAGTTCACTATGATGGCTGTGTTTCAGGACATAATGTGTACCCTGGCGTAGTTCACTATGATGGCTGTGTTTCAGGACATAATGGATGTGTCTCTCTAGGTCGTCCTCAGACGAGCCCTCCATCGTCGTTTCCAGTCATCCCGGTGTAGTTCACTATGATGGCTGTGTTTCAGGACATCTGGATGTACCCTGGTGTAGTTCACTATAATGGCTGTGTTTCAGGACATCTGGATGTACCCTGGTGTAGTTCACTATGATGGCTGTGTTTCAGGACATCTGGATGTACCCTGGTGTAGTTCACTATGATGGCTGTGTTTCAGGACATCTGGATGTGTACCCTGGTGTAGTTCACTATGATGGCTGTGTTTCAGGACATCTGGATGTGTACCCTGGTGTAGTTCACTATGATGGCTGTGTTTCAGGACATCTGGATGTACCCTGGTGTAGTTCACTATGATGGCTGTGTTTCATATATGGATGTACCCTGGTGTAGTTCACTATGATGGCTGTGTTTCAAGACATATGGATGTGTACCCTGGTGTAGTTCACTATGATGGCTGTGTTTCATATATGGATGTACCCTGGTGTAGTTCACTATGATGGCTGTGTTTCAAGACATATGGATGTGTACCCTGGTGTAGTTCACTATGATGGCTGTGTTTCAGGACATCTGGATGTGTACCCTGGTGTAGTTCACTATGATGGCTGTGTTTCAGGACATCTGGATGTACCCTGGTGTAGTTCACTATGATGGCTGTGTTTCAGGACATCTGGATGTACCCTGGTGTAGTTCACTATGATGGCTGTGTTTCATATATGGATGTACCCTTGTGTAGTTCACTATGATGGCTGTGTTTCAAGACATATGGATGTGTACCCTGGTGTAGTTCACTATGATGGCTGTGTTTCAGGACATCTGGATGTGTACCCTGGTGTAGTTCACTATGATGGCTGTGTTTCAGGACATCTGGATGTACCCTGGTGTAGTTCACTATGATGGCTGTGTTTCAGGACATCTGGATGTACCCTGGTGTATAGTTCACTATGATGGCTGTGTTTCATATATGGATGTACCCTGGTGTAGTTCACTATGATGGCTGTGTTTCAAGACATATGGATGTGTACCCTGGTGTAGTTCACTATGATGGCTGTGTTTCAGGACATCTGGATGTACCCTGGTGTAGTTCACTATGATGGCTGTGTTTCAGGACATCTGTATGTGTACCCTGGTGTAGTTCACTATGATGGCTGTGTTTCAGGACATCTGTATGTGTACCCTGGTGTAGTTCACTATGATGGCTGTGTTTCAGGACATCTGGATGTACCCTGGCGTCGCCCTCTTCTACCCGCGGCTGGCGCAGGCCGTGCTGGACTACAGGGTGAGCACTATTGACGGAGCGCGGGACAACGCCCAGAAGCAGGGGCACAAGGTACCCGTGTTCGTTGTTTCTATATTTTTTACATTTTTATCCCACGATTTTTGTAATCAATTTCATTTTTACACCCGGTGCCAATCGCCTAATATAAAGCTGTAATCCTGAGTGCAGCAGTACACACTCTGTTAGGGTCCATACAGCAGTACTGACAGCCGTACTGACAGCAGTACTGACTCCACTGTGAGGGTCCATATACAGCAGTACTGACTCCACTGTGAGGGTCCATATACAGCAGTACTGACTCCACTGTGAGGGTCCATATACAGCGGTACTGACTCCACTGTGAGGGTCCATGTCTCAGCCCCATACAGCAGTACTGGCTCCACTGTGAGGGTCCATGTCTCAGCCCCATACAGCAGTACTGACTCAACTGTGAGGGTCCATGTCTCAGCCCCATACAGCAGTACTGACTCCACTGTGAGGGTCCATGTCTCGGGCCCCATACAGCAGTACTGACTCAACTGTGAGGGTCCATGTCTCAGCCCCATACAGCAGTACTGACTCCACTGTGAGGGTCCATGTCTCGGGCCCCATACAGCAGTACTGACTCCACTGTGAGGGTCCATGTCTCGGGCCCCATACAGCAGTACTGACTCAACTGTGAGGGTCCATGTCTCGGCCCCATACAGCAGTACTGACTCCACTGTGAGGGTCCATATACAGCAGTACTGACTCCACTGTGAGGGTCCATATCTCAGCCCCATACAGCACTACTGACTCCACTGTGAGGGTCCATGTCTCAGCCCCATACAGCACTACTGACTCCACTGTGAGGGTCCATATCTCAGCCCCATACAGCAGTACTGACTCCACTGTGAGGGTCCCTATACAGCATTACTGACTCCACTGTGAGGGTCCATGTCTCAGCCCCATACAGCAGTACTGACTCCACTGTGAGGGTCCATGTCTCAGCCCCATACAGCAGTACTGACTCCACTGTGAGGGTCCATGTCTCAGCCCCATACAGCAGTACTGACTCCACTGTGAGGGTCCATGTCTCGGCCCCATACAGCAGTACTGACTCCACTGTGAGGGTCCATGTCTCGGCCCCATACAGCAGTACTGACTCCACTGTGAGGGTCCATGTCTCGGCATCCATACAGCAGTACTGACTCCACTGTGAGGGTCCATGTCTCAGCCCCATACAGCAGTACTGACTCCACTGTGAGGGTCCATGTCTCGGCATCCATTCAGCAGTACTGACTCCACTGTGAGGGTCCATGTCTCAGCCCCATACAGCAGTACTGACTCCACTGTGAGGGTCCCTATACAGCAGTACTGACTCCACTGTAGCTACGAACAGCCGCCTCCATATCTTCTCACATTTACTGACCCACCTATGCATATGTACTGATTTAGTGTGTGCAGGGACTGAAGTGTCCATGGGAGGGCGCTGTTTCTCTTGAAAAAAGGCCGCACAACTCGTCGTGATGCAAGATTTATTTTCCCACATCTGTTCCCCTGATGCCTTATTTGCCTTTGAGATATTTTCTTTCTCTTCTGCACTGCATATATATTTGTTATCTTTTTTTACTTATTTTGTTTTATGCATCCTAATGTCATTTTAGAATTGTGTTTCCTTTGCTTGATGTTTTGCATAAAGCACATTGAATCGCCTTGTTTAAGTGTGTGTGTGTGTGTGTGTGTGTGTGTGTGCGCGTGTGTGTCTGCGTATGCAGGGACTGAAGTTTCCGTGGGAGAGTGCTGTGTCAGGAAGAGAGGTGTGTCCTGAGGACATATATGGGGAACAGGAAGTTCACATCAACGGAGACGTGGCACTGGCCTTCCAGCATTACCTGTACCTGACCCGAGTATGTCTATCACTACTACTACTACTACTACTACTACTACTACTACTACTACCACTACTACTACCACTACTACCACTACTACCACTACTACTACTACTACCACTACTACCACTACTACTACCACTACTACCACTACTACCACTACTACTACTACCACTACTACCACTACTACCACTACTACCACAACTACCACTACCACCACTACCACCACTACCACCACTACCACTACTACCACTACTACCACTACCACCACTACCACCACTACCACTACTACCACCACTACTACCACTACTACCACTACTACCACTACTACTACTACTACTACTACTACTACTACTACTCCCCTCTCCCTTCGAGATATAGGGTGAGAAGTTCAGTCACTTGAGAGAGACTCAGAGTTGACCCTGGCTGCTTCTTGATTTCGAAAGGAGCCAGCTTAGGTGGTTTGGGCATCTGGTTAGGATGCCTGTCTCGAGCGTCTCCCTAGGGAGGTCCTCGATGCATGCCCCACTGGGAGGAGACCCCCGGGGCAGATCAAGGATCAGATGGAGGGATTATATCTCCAAACTGGCCTTGGATCGCCTCGGGATCCCCCAGGTGGAAGTTACTATTGTTGCCCTGGATCTCAGCCGGAACTGCTAACCCCACGACCCGACTACAGATAAGCGGTTGAAGATGGATGGATGGATGACGAATCACGATGATGATGAGAATACTAATACTTTCCAACATGACTTGTACCTGATCCGAGTACGTTTATTAACACATTCCTGCCCAGCCCTCTAGACGAGGTCGTGGCGCTCGTAACCGTAGAAATCCGCGAAATGAGCAGAGAAGAAGGGTCACTTCCGCCCGAGCCGGAAGTGATGCAGTGTAGCGAGGGGCCTAGGGGACGGACGAGGCCCCCGGAGCGGCATCATGGTCAGTGTAGCGAGGGGCCTAGGGGACGGACGAGGCCCCCGGAGCGGCATCATGGTCAGTGTAGTGAGGGGCCTAGGGGACGGACGAGGCTCAGGAAATAGGCCAGGAAATAATTCCCAATGCATTTTTGCCATAGACATTTCAAAAAGTATTTATTTAAAGACCTTATAAGCGTCGTACAAAGCCAACTCGTGTTGTGACAAATCATGACAACAAACACACTATTTTGGACCAAACAAATAATTACAAAGAAGAAAAACAACAAAAAAAGTGTTGTAACCTGCCGTTTTCTTCTTCTTTCTAATTATTTGTTCGGCCCGAAAAATTGTGTTTGTAGTCATGATTTGTCACGACAAGAGTTGGCTTTGTTCGAGGCTTAAAAGGTCTTTAAATAAATACTTTTTGAAATGTTTATGAGGGAAATGAACAGAGAATAATTTCCTGGGCCCTGGTAGGGGGCGGGACTGCGATGCTCTATAACCCTGTGCGTGTGCACGTGTACCGCGGATTAGCATGTATGCTGTTTCTACAATGGGAGGCCTATGGAGGCTAGCGGCGGAAGCTAACGGAGGTATAAAAAAAAAAGGTAAACAAATATTTTTAAATAATCTTTAATCAAATCTCGTGTATGTCGTAGATGGCTCAGATGGAATTAATTACTTCAGCCCCTGCCCTGCAGCGATTTCTCGTTTTTTTCCTGAACTTTCAAGTAGTCACAGCAAATTTATCTCCAGTACGATCGATCCCTCGACTGTTGAAATAAATAAATAACGTTGTCATCGAGACCATCCGTTCCCTATAGCAGTGGTTCCCAAAGTGAGGTCCGGGGACCCCCAGGGGTCCCCAGCTAAATGATAGTTTGGAACCAAATGGACCCTTATGGGTCTGTAACTCTGAGAGTGTACAAATGGAACCATTTGGTTCCATTTGTACACTCTCAGAGTTTAATTAACATTGATTTTACAATATAAATTGAGGGTCACAGAGTTAGAAAGAGCCGTAATTATATTCTGTCACGGGGTTCCCTGACTGTGTGTGTGTGTGTGTGTGTGTGTGTGTGTGTGTGTGTGTGTGTGTGTGTGTGTGTGTGTGTGTGTGTGTGTGTGTGTGTGTGTGTGTGTGTGTGTGTGTGTGTGTGTGTGTGTGTGCGCGCGGTCACTCAGGATATGACCATGTTCACGGATCGACGGGGCAGTGAGGTCATCTGGGGCGTGGCAGACTTCTGGGTTTCCAAGGCGACCTGGAACCCTGACGACCAACATTACCACATCCTAGGTATACTGACCACAGTGCCTCATCCTATAGGTACCGACCAATAACAACCTTACCTCATCCCAGATACCGACCAATCAATGATCAGCATTTAGCTACGTTACCTCATCCCAGATACCGACCAATCAATGATCAGCGTTTAGCTACAACGTTACCTCATTATAGGTACCGACCAATCAATGATCAGCGTTTAGCTACAACATTACCTCATTCTAGGTACCGAGTAGTGGTGGAAAAAGTACTCACATTTAAGTAAAAGTTTTTTTACAAGTTAAAGTATCAATGCTGCAACGTAGAACTACTCCATTACAAGTTAAAGTATCAATGCTGCAACGTAGAACTACTCCATTACAAGTTAAAGTATCAATGCTGCAACGTAGAACTACTCCATTACAAGTTAAAGTATCAATTCTGCAACGTAGAACTACTCCGTTACAAGTTAAAGTGTCAATGCTGCAACGTAGAACTACTCCATTACAAGGTAAAGTATCAATGCTGCAACGTAGAACTACTCCATTACAAGGTAAAGTATCAATGCTGCAACGTAGAACTACTCCATTACAAGGTAAAGTATCAATGCTGCAACGTAGAACTACTCCATTACAAGGTAAAGTATCAATGCTGCAACGTAGAACTACTCCATTACAAGTTAAAGTATCAATGCTGCAACGTAGAACTACTCCATTACAAGTTAAAGTATCAATGCTGCAACGTAGAACTACTCCATTACAAGTTAAAGTATCAATTCTGCAACGTAGAACTACTCCGTTACAAGTTAAAGTATCAATGCTGCAACGTAGAACTACTCCATTACAAGGTAAAGTATCAATGCTGCAACGTAGAACTACTCCATTACAAGGTAAAGTATCAATGCTGCAACGTAGAACTACTCCATTACAAGGTAAAGTATCAATGCTGCAACGTAGAACTACTCCATTACAAGTTAAAGTATAAATGCTGCAACGTAGAACTACGCCATTACATGGTAAAGTATCAATGCTGCAACGTAGAACTACTCCATTACAAGGTAAAGTATCAATGCTGCAACGTAGAACTACTCCATTACAAGGTAAAGTATCAATGCTGCAACGTAGAACTACTCCATTACAAGGTAAAGTATCAATGCTGCAACGTAGAACTACTCCATTACAAGGTAAAGTATCAATGCTGCAACGTAGAACTACTCCATTACAAGTTAAAGTATCAATTCTGCAACGTAGAACTACTCCATTACAAGTTAAAGTATCAATGCTGCAACGTAGAACTACTCCGTTACAAGTTAAAGTATCAATGCTGCAACGTAGAACTACTCCGTTACAAGTTAAAGTATCAATGCTGCAACGTAGAACTACTCCGTTACAAGTTAAAGTATCAATTCTGCAACGTAGAACTACTCCATTACAAGTTAAAGTATCAATGCTGCAACGTAGAACTACTCCGTTACAAGTTAAAGTATCAATGCTGCAACGTAGAACTACTCCATTACAAGTTAAAGTATCACTTCTGCATCGTAGAACTACTCCATTACAAGTTAAAGTATCAATGCTGCAACGTAGAACTACTCCGTTACAAGTTAAAGTATCAATGCTGCAACGTAGAACTACTCCATTACAAGGTAAAGTATCAATGCTGCAACGTAGAACTACTCCATTACAAGGTAAAGTATCAATGCTGCAACGTAGAACTATTCCGTTACAAGTTAAAGTATCAATGCTGCAACGTAGAACTACTCCATTACAAGTTAAAGTATAAATGCTGCAACGTAGAACTACTCCATTACAAGGTAAAGTATCAATGCTGCAACGTAGAACTACTCCATTACAAGTTAAAGTTCGGAACTCGAAATGTTAAAAGTACAAAGGTATTGGCATCAAAATGTACTTAAAGTACCAAAAGTAAAAGTATACAGAAAGTCTCATTTCATGTTTTAAAATGTATAAAAACGTTAGAAAATGGCCGATCTACAAGCTCACAATGCATTGCATCGCGACACATTGAGCTCTGTTCCACCGGTTGGTTCCCAATGGGAACCGCTTTTGGGTTATTTTCTTATAGTCCATGAGCCAGAGCTCCAAAATTGGAACGTTAATTATAAATTGAGTGGGCAAAACTATACCTATATTTAATTGTTTATAGGATCAATATAAGTACATTAATATATATAACCCTTCCACAGTAGTAATTTTTTCTTCTCAGGTGTCATGCAGTTATACAACATGTATGTATCTCCATGCAGGTGTCATGCCACCCGATGAGTATTACTACAACGTCAACGACTCTGTGTACACCAACGCAGCAGCCAAACTCAGGTAGGCTGGTAGTACTGCTATAGGAGTATGCATAACACATCCTATACATATTAAACACATTGACTCCCAAACCTGACTTGCCCGACCTAGTTGATAAAGACCCCTCCCTGCCGAACCCCACCTATATGTTTCATTTGTTTTATCGGATGATATTGGTAACTTTTAAGACATACAAAGTTTACCACGGACACTGTGGGGTACGTCTCACGTTTGGATCACGTGACCCTCGCTTCTCAGGGCTTCTGGGTAATGGAGTCACAATGCAACGCCTATGGAGAATCATGGGTAACGGAGTCACAATGCAACGCCTATGGAGAATCATGGGTAACGGAGTCACAATGCAACGCCTATGGAGAATCATGGGTAATGGAGTCACAATGCAACGCCTATGGAGAATCATGGGTAATGGAGTCACAATGCAACGCCTATGGAGAATCATGGGTAACGGAGTCACAATGCAACTCCTATGGAGAATCATGGGTAACGGAGTCACAATGCAACGCCTATGGAAAATCATGGGTAATGGAGTCACAATGCAACGCCTATGGAGAATCATGGGTAATGGAGTCACAATGCAACGCCTATGGAGAATCATGGGTAACGGAGTCACAATGCAACGCCTATGGAGAATCATGGGTAACGGAGTCACAATGCAACGCCTATGGAGAATCATGGGTAATGGAGTCACAATGCAACGCCTATGGAGAATCATGGGTAATGGAGTCACAATGCAACGCCTATGGAGAATCATGGGTAATGGAGTCACAATGCAACGCCTATGGAGAATCATGGGTAATGGAGTCACAATGCAACGCCTATGGAGAATCATGGGTAACGGAGTCACAATGCAACTCCTATGGAGAATCATGGGTAACGGAGTCACAATGCAACGCCTATGGAGAATCATGGGTAATGGAGTCACAATGCAACGCCTATGGAGAATCACGGCAGCCTCCGGGTCGCTCTGTTCTCCGTACGTTGTTTTGGGTGGCGGTGGCGGAGACAGAATAATATGTCTCGACATTATGAGAAACGACGGCGCTATTTTCAAGGCGGACGGTCGTGAAATGGAGCTACGTTCACGACCGGAGTGATTCTATCAAAGGTTATTGTAAAACCTCCGGCAGGGAAACGATGTTTCTGATTGAAAACGTCGGCGATGAATATGTTGAACCTCAGCTGCACACACACACGCAACACACAGGGCATAATGCGATACATGTGTTGAACCTCAGCTGCACACACACACACACGCAACACACAGGGCATAATGCGATACATGTGTTGAACCTCAGCTGCACACACACACACGCAACACACAGGGCATAATGCGATACATGTGTTGAACCTCAGCTGCACACACACACGCAACACACAGGGCATAATGCGATACATGTGTTGAACCTCAGCTGCACACACACACACGCAACACACAGGGCATAATGCGATACATGTGTTGAACCTCAGCTGCACACACACACACGCAACACACAGGGCATAATGCGATACATGTGTTGAACCTCAGCTGCACACGCAACACACAGGGCATAATGTGATACATGTGTTGAACCTCAGCCGCACCAGTGTTGATTTCGTTGACTAAAACCTTTCATCGACTACCTTTTTTCACTGACGAAAACTAAATGGAAACTACATGAAAACTAAGCTATGATGACTAAAACTAAGACTGACAATTTCGTCAAAAAAAATAAAAACTAAACTAAATGTTAGGAAGGGACTAGTGGACAAGAGATCCAGTATAAGTAATTTAAAGAAAATAGCTGATCTACAAGCTGATCTGTGAGCTTGTAGATCAGCTATTTTCAGCAAGTGTAAAATCAGCCATTACGACGGCATCAAGGCCCACCAAAATACATTTTAGTCGACTAGACTAACACTAAAACATTCCGGGTGACTAAAGGCCTATTCATAGTCTGGATTTTCGGTGGTGAGGTGACCACCGCTCCGGTGGTGAGCTGACCACCGCTCCGGTGGTGAGCTGACCACCGGAGCTGAAATAACGTTGAGCGGTGGTGAGTAAAAACAGAGAGAAGGGCTGGAGCTGTGGCGGTGGTTTGCTATTCACCGCGCCGCGTGACGTCATGTTGTAGTTCGGTGGTCACCCCACCACCGAAAATCCAGACTATGTATGAGCCTTAAAATGTGACTAAAACTAAGTGAAAACTATTCAAGAGACTATGACTGAAACTAAAATCAAAATTGGCTGACAAAAACAACACTGAGCCGCAAACAATTGCGTCAACAAATAAAAACTAATACTAAAATGTCCACCTGTCCACCAGGAAGGGACTGGTGGACAGGAGATCCAGTATGAGTCAAAGACGAATCATTTTACAAGCTCACAACACGTCGCTGCATAATTAATTAAATTAATTAATTCCACCCGACAGAGACAATATTCGTGTGTGTGTGTGTGTGTGTGTGTGTGTGCGTGTGCGTGTGCGTGTGCGTGTGCGTGCGTGCGTGCGTGTGCGCGTGCGCGTGCGTGCACACGCTCTCCAGTCTGCAGTTTGCGGTGGAGTTGGCAGAGTTGCTTCAGTTCCCGGCACCCAAGGAGTGGCAGGAGGTTGCGGACAAAATTAAAATCCCCTTCGACGAGGCGAACAAGTTCCACCCTGAATTTGACGGATATGTCAGAGGTAATACTGTACCCTTACTGTACCCCTACTGTACCCGTACCGTTAATTATGTCAGAGGTAATGCTAGGGCTGATCTATATTTTTAGTTTGTTTTGTGTGCTTGCCCTAACAGGGCATGCCATGCAAACCCTCTCAGACATGTTTATTCTCAGCCATGAATACCTGTTGGAATTCAATTTTATAGCTCTAATCTGATTGATGTCTTTAACGGTAAAATGCATTCAAGTTGTATGATTCAAGTTAATCTCAAGTTAATCTTGATATGTGCTGTTCTTGAATACCCATGGGGGGTTTGTTATTGCTCTCTGGACTTTTGCTTAGCATGCTGCTTCGACAGACCTCAGAGAATATCTCCCTTTGTCTTGAGTGTTTCCTGTCTAAATTGATACTTTGACACAGTTTTTGTACGCCGATACTGATGTCTCTCTCTCTCTCTCTCTCTCTCCCCTCCAGGCCACCCGGTGAAGCAGGCTGACACGGTGATGCTGGCCTATCCTCTGGGGTTGCCCTTGACCTCTGAGATCAGACGAAACGACCTGGAGATCTATGAGGCCGTCACTGACCCCAA
The DNA here is from genome assembly GCF_951216825.1 of Electrona antarctica. Lineage (NCBI taxonomy): Eukaryota > Metazoa > Chordata > Actinopteri > Myctophiformes > Myctophidae > Electrona > Electrona antarctica. The sequence continues at coordinate 21,934,027 of NC_136810.1, forward strand.
CGGACCGGCCATGACATGGGTAAGACCCTATAGTGGAACCAGACATGACATGGGTAAGACCCTATAGTGTAACCAGACATGACATGGGTAAGACCCTATAGTGGAACCAGACATGACATGGGTAAGACCCTATAGTGGAACCAGACATGACATGGGTAAGACCCTATAGTGGAACCAGACATGACATGGGTAAGACCCTATAGTGGAACCAGACATGACATGGGTAAGACCCTATAGTGGAACCAGAAATGACATTGGTAAGACCCTATAGTGTAACCAGACATGACATGGATAAGACCCTATAGTGGAACCAGACATGGCATGGGTAAGACCCTATAGTGGAACCAGACATGGCATGGGTAAGACCCTATAGAGCGTCGCAGTCCCGCCCCCTCGAGAGACCCGGAAAAGAAATCCCCATTCACTTTCCTCATAGACTTTTCAGAAAGTATTTATTTAAAGACGTTTACGCCACGGACAAAGCCAACTCTTGTCGTGACAAATCATGGCAACAAACACAATTTTTCGGGCCAAACAAAGAATTAGAAGGTAGAAAAAAACGGCAGGTTACAACACTTCTTTTGTTGTTTTTCTTCTTTGTAATTATTTGTTTGGTCCAAAATATTGTGTGTGTTGTCATGATTTGTCACGACAAGAGTTGGCTTCGTACTACGTTTTGAAATGTCTATGGGAAAAATGCATTGGGATTCATTTCCTGGGCCTGGCGTCGTCATGAAAGGGGGTGGGACTGCGACGCTCTATAGTGTAACCAGTCATGACATGGGTAAGACCCTATAGTGGAACAAGACATGACATGGTAAGACCCTATAGTGGAACCACACATTACATGGTAAGACCCTATAGTGGAACCAGACATGACATGGTTTGATTGATTGAATTATTTATTAACAGTTTGCAGAATGGGTACATTTCAAACGAAAGCACAACTCAATACAAAAGCCTTTACTGTGGACGACACCATGGTAAAGCATTACACTTGTTTAGTGTTATGGTCCACCATTTTCAATTCATCAGAACATTTAGAGGTGTAGAAATATACCCTTCTATATAAAAAGATCACAACTGTGTGAAGTGAGGGAGTAGACAGGTTTCTGAACTGTCCACAGCCCTCCCCTGAGAGAGTAGATGGAAATGGTTTAATTCCTGCTCTATCTTCTCGTGTGTGTGTGTGTGTGTGTGTCCGTGTGTCCGTGCGTGTGTGTGTGTGTGTGTGTGTGCACGTGTGCGTGCGTGCATCTCTCCAGTCCATGTTTGCTGTTGGCTGGATGGAGCTGGGTGATGCTGACAAGGCACTGCTTCTGCTCCAGAAGTGCTTCCAGAACATCCAACAACCCTTCCAGGTACGACACAATAATAATAATAACTTTATAATAATAACTTTATAATAATAACGTTATGTATGTATAGCACATTTTAAAACATGCGTTACAAAGTGCTGAATAACAGTTAAATAAAATCACATCATAACAGCGTAATGATATAAAAGTAAGATTGGTTGAGCCAAGCAATAAAACAATTAGTATACCCTTTGGTCTCAGTGTATCAAATGACTGAAACAGATGCAAACATATGCAATACAATTATGGCAATTGAGGAGATCCTGAACTTGTTTTGAACGTGTTTTGAAAAGTGTTTTAATTATTATTTTTTTTACTTGCCAGGGTTAGGGCATTCCACAACGTGGGTGCTCGTGCGGCAAAAGCCCGGTCACCCTTCATGGTGACTAGGTGTGTCACAACCCTTCCAGGTATAGTCTCGCATTGCCAGACCGCTTCAGGTCTCGGGTCGACCTCTCGGGTATTTTCAGAATCGGGGGGTTGGGGGGGGGTATGGTAATAAAATAATCTCCACGCACGCACGCACGCACAGGTACGGAGTGATGAGAAAATAATCTCTCCCCACACACGCACAGGTATGGAGTGAATCTGCGGACGGTACCGGAGCTGTGAACTTTTTGACCGGCATGGGTGGCTTTCTGCAGGCCGTGCTGTTTGGATTCACAGGCTTCAGGTCAGTTCTCATGTCCTGTAGACCTCCTTAGAGTCTGGTTTTACAGACCTCAGGTCAGTTCGTTCGGCCTGCAGGCACGTGCAGGGTCTTTTCGTGCTTGGGCACCTGCCCTTTTGCCTCAAAGTGACCAAATAAGTACAAGGCTCTTTCTGACCCTTCGGTCCTCCTCCCTGTAAGAGAGGAGCTCCAGACAGTGGGAGTGTTTGTGGATTATGAGGAGGGTCTGGTCTCCTTTCATGATGTAGTTCAGAGTTCATCTGTACTCTTTCAATGGCTACTCCTTCACTGAGAGGCTCTATCCATACTTCAGTTGTGCTGCTCCTCCGAAAAGCAGGTATAATCACTAAATATACTACGAGCATTTACAATATATTGTGTACATTACACCGTATAATTGTATACATCACCAACCTGCTCACCGGGAGCTGTTAGGGCTTCAGTGGCTTGCTCAAGGACACTTCAAAACGCAGCCAGGAGGATCGGTGCCGAGCATCTAACCGAGAACCTTGTTAATCCAAGATGGCTGCTCTAGATATACAGTACATAGCCTTCAGATGTAGTCCTGTGTCGATCAGAGCACACAGTCATGTCCATTTGAAGAGCTGGAACACTGCTGTCTATCAGACTTTTGTTTGTTTTAGAGCACTTATGACGTACATCGTTTTCCTGGCCAAGTCTATGGACTTTAATGTTTGTTAACTTATAGGGCACCAAATGACGAGATGTCATGTGGCCGGTATAAATGCAGCGGGCGCCCCTCACAAGTGTTATTTTTGAGTGATACAACCACTCAAAAACGGGTGTCACGGGTGTGACAGTACAGTACAGTGACAGTACAGTACAGTAGAGGGACCCCCTGGGGACCCCCACAACCATTCTCAACCATTTCGGACGTGCGGCAGCTCGCTGGAACCGGGCTGGCCCCCTGGGCGCGTTCCTGGGGGTCTCAAACTGGTTGAGTTGCACCACTCACTTCACACTGGTGTGATTCTTTTATTTTTTACTTTATTTTTTCAGAGAAAAACAAACTTTCCGTTTACACCGTATATCGCTGTGAGCTTGTAGATCGGATTTTATTCCGTCTTGTTCATTTCAGAATATGGATGCTAGCTAGGGTTCAAGCAGTTTAACTAATTTAAAAGAAAGTGTGAACAGCAATGCCTGAATTGTAATTGTAAATTAGGACATGACTGCCTGCTTCCTTTCAAATTAAATCTGACATTAAATGTGTCAAATCTTTGAGTGTTCCCCATCCTATACATCCTATACACAATCACACTCTTATAAACTTTTATTTAATTTAATTCCCCCGCTGCGTGCCAAGGCAGCAATATAGCAGTGATAAAGCTTTATATCAAAACCAACCGGCCAACGCTAAGCACCAACCTGTAGCCTCTAGATTCTTTGCTGCTTGTTTTTATCAGAAAAAATACTCCAAAGTCGTTGTTTTTGTCCAATCCGTCTGACGTTCAGATGTAAATGTTTTTTTGATCGCATCGCGCCCGACATATTACCATTTCTAGTGAAAGCTAAGACATGTCTGCTCCTGCTAAAACAACTTCCACTCTACACTTCTGTGTGTGACCTGGATGAAACTGACATCATCAGTTTAAATTCTCTGGCACCGTGGTGTAGTACTAGATTGAAAAGGAGGAAAAACGATATGCACATCCCAGTTTTTATACGGTGCTGGACCCAAAAAAGTGATCAAATGAAGAAAAATTGGAATGTCCGCACACAATATAATTCTGCAGAATTATATCGTGTGCAGACATTCCACTTTATCTTCATTTGTAGTACTAGGTTGAACCACTAGGCGGCACTAAGAGTGTTAATTACATCAGGCTACTTAAGTAAATGTACTTTGCACCGGTTGTCTCCAGGGTCCAGAAGCACTGCCTGGCGTTCTCTCCCATCCTCCCTAAGGACCTGTCTGAGCTCTGCATCCGTGGCGTCAGTTACCTAGGCAACAAGATGGACTGGTTGCTAAGGAGAGACGAGGTCTGCGTCATCCTGAGGGAACCCTCGGCCAAACACTGCCCCCTGGAGGTTGTCCTGGAAGCTACAGGCACCAGAATCCCTCTCATAGCAGGTAATTAAACTACAAATACCAGAATCCTTCTCATAGCAGGTAATTAAACTACAAATACCATAATACCTATCATAGCAGGTAACTAAACTACAAATACCAGAACCCTTCTCATAGCAGGCAATTAAACTACAAATACCATAATCCCTCTCATAGCAGGTAACTAAACTCCAATTACCAGAATCCCTCTCATAGCAGGTAATTCAACTACAATTACCAGAATACCTATCATACCAAATAATTAAACTACAATTACCAGAATCCGGTAATTAAACTACAATTACCAGAATCCCTCTCATAGCAGGTAATTAAACTATAATTACCAGAATACCTCTCATAGCAAATAACTAAACTACAATTCCCAGAATCCCTCTCATAGCAGGTAATTAAACTACAATTACCAAAATCCCTCTCATAGCAGGCAATTAAACTACAAATACCAGAATCCCTCTCACATTAGGTAACTAAACTGCAAATACCATTAAACTACAATTACCAGAATCCCTCTCATAGCAGGTAATTAAACTGTAATTACCAAAATCCCTCTCATAGCAGGTAATTAAACTACAATTACCAAAATCCCTCTCATAGCAGGCAATTAAACTACAAATACCAGAATCCCTCTCACAGTAGGTAACTAAACTGCAAATACCATTAAACTACAATTACCAGAATCCCTCTCATAGCAGGTAATTAAACTGTAATTACCAAAATCCCTCTCATAGCAGGTAATTAAACTACAATTACAAGAATCCCTCTAATAACAGGTAACTACAATTACCAGAATCCCTCTAATACCAGGTATAGCTAAACTACAATTACCAGAATAACTCTCAATTCAAATTATGAGGGGCACTAGCCCCTCCTATATACAGGTTTAATGTTTGACTTTAATTCAATGTTTGTTTTGTAAACGCCATTTATAATGAAGGGAACATTTATGTCATAATGTGCCTCATTACGTCATATTGTATCTTTATTGTTAATGGCGTTTTATGTTTGTGTTTGCTCCGTTTGTTTTACATCACATTACATCAACTAATCAACATGAGTTAGACTGTAATATATTAGCAAACCTCACTTCACAAGGGTGTGATTTATTGAGTGGTCTAAACCACTCCTACGACTGGCTTTGTTAGTTTACGTGTCTGTCTGTCTGTGCTAAAAAAATCACACCCGTGTGAACTGAGTGGTGTAAGGTTTTATATAGCATGATCAGCTGTGGTCTGACGTTAAAGATCTTTGGCTAGGTAGACTCGTCTTCTGATGTGATGATTTGTGACCATGAAGTTGATTCAGCTGGAGTTTTTGTCCGATGTGAGGTATTATATAAGGTAAGGTATTATATACCCTGATCAGCTCTGATCTGACGTAATGAAATCACACCTGGATGTGATTTCACAACTGGCTTTTTTTGCGCAGAGAAAATGACCACGGTTGCTACGGTCATCCAGTTCACCCGGGTGTGATTTAATTACGTCAGAAATTATTTTGAACATAGCAACCATGGTCATTTTTTTCTGCACACAAAAGCCAGTTGTAGGAGTGGTTTACACCACTCAACACAAAAGCCAGTTGTAGGAGTGGTTTACACCACTCAACACAAAAGCCAGTTGTAGGAGTGGTTTACACCACTCAAAAATGAGCATGGTTGCTACGGTCACCCAGTTCACACGGGTGTGATTTCATTACGTCAGACATTACGTCAGACCACAGTTGATCAGGCTATATAAGACCTTACACCACTCAGTTCACACATTTTTTTTCAATTCAAAGGGCTTTATTGACATGAGAAAACATATGTTTACACTGCCAAAGCAAAAAGTGGAACAATACAATCAAAACAAAATGTATGTACAATTGAAAGTCAGAATCACCAATAAATCAATTTCCATGTACCAAGATCACTCAATACAGATAGTGTAGGAATACACACAATGATTAGTCTTTAGGGTGGTTGTGTTCCATTTGATATCCTTCTCCTATCACAGCAGCTCTATTATTTCAATTAACTTTTGTTATAGTGACAAATCAACAAGTTGCCTCAAGACACTTTGTAACATAGAGACACAGCCAAGACATTGTCCCGCCATGAGCATGCAAGCAATGTGTACACTGATGAATTTAATACATGGGACCACAATGGAAACCAGCCCTCAGGGATGTTTGTGTCATGTGTGTGTTTTTTCAGGAGAGCCAGCAACCTTTCCTCGAGAGGCTGGGAAAGTCTGCCCTCTGGTGGACTCGACGTTTCCTTGCTGGCCACTCTGATGCCATAAAGCAGCAAACTGATCATCTCTTAATTATCAATCAATGAATGAATGATGAATTAATTTGTTGCTCACTAATTAAACTCGTCTCTTATTGGTTTCATTTGTTGTTTTATTCTGCGTTTATACTGCGTTGTATCTGCATTTATTATTATTATTAATATTATTATTATCAATGCCATATTTCAGTTGTTCTCAAACTATTTCTTGTCAAGGACCCCCACATGTAGTCATTTACTGAGAAGCTGGAGGTCAAGAAACTCGAAGAGAGTTATGGCCGATCGATTCATACTCCTATTTTACCGTAATTTTACCGCTGTAGTGCCGAAATTATTTCGGCTCGTCAGAAATTTTCAGTAGCACCGAAGAGCCGACTTTAGGACGGTGAATTAAGACTATGAATGAGCCTTTAGCCCATATCCCCACCCAACACAACAGTGGTCCCCAGGTTGATTCTAAGTCAGGGTGGTGGTCCGGGGTCCCTCGTTCACAATCAGTTGAAAATCCCTGATGTAGCCCTGATTTGGCCTCAGATAGCGGTTTCTGATGTTATCAGATGATTTCATCTCCGTCATCAGCTAAGACCAAGCGATGGATGTTGTCCGACTACTAACCCTATCATTAACCCTAACCCTAAAATTAACCCTAACTCTAACCTCAGTCTTAAGAAGTAAACAGAAAGTGAAGTTGTATAGCGCAGAGTCGCAATGTTTTCACAGAAGAGTTTGTGTTAAAAAAAATCACACCCGTGTGAAATGAGGGGCGCTCTTATCATCATGACGTCGATTTGCTCAGACACTATGATGTAAAATTGTCCTTTGTCAATGGAAATGTAATCTTTGTAGGACAAAAATGTAATGGTGATGTAACGGTGTCAAAACAAACTATCTTTTATCTAAATTATCTTTATTGTTAATGGCATTTAATGTTTGTGTTAGGGACAAGATGACGTACATTTTCCCTTCATTGTCAATGACGTTTTTAAAACAAACATTGAACTAAACACAAACATTAAACCTGTATATAGGAGGGGCGCTAGCCCACGCCCCTCAAAAAAGACACTAAGCCGATTTGCTCGTCCACACACATTCGTACATTCACACTGACGTACATTCAGTTTTGGTGATATGGCGTATAGAGTAGTGTCTTGCAGAAAACAGGCTTGAAAGGTTCACTTATGTGGCCTCTAACATTACACCGCTACTTGTTTAAGCATTTAAGCATTTATTTCATATTTACATGTCGATTTCAGCTCTGTCACTTATTTCAGACATGCTTTATGTGAAGAGTCTGCCTGTGCTATTAACTCATTTTGGATTAATTAATTAAAAAAAGAAAAGAAAAGAAGAAAAAAATGAGTACATCATCGTACATCATCATGAATCATCTCATACTCTCCAATCAGACTGTCTGTTGCCACAAATCTACTACATATTTTTGGCGGACATTTAAACTAATTTCTCCTTTCATTGTCAATGGCAAATGAAACATTAAATTCTCATTGACAATCAATGAAGAATGTATGTCATGTGGAAATTAATGGAGAAATTGCGTCATAGCCTATGTGGAAACCAATGAATGGAGAATTTTCATCTGTGTCTGAGAGAGAGAGAGAGAGAAACTTTAACATTAGATCCTGTAACTGTTGGTGGGTTTGATCAAAAGGGTGGGCGGGGCTTCCAACCAGCTCAGGTGTCAGTCAGTAAGTCACGTGACGGGAGTGGGCGGGGTCAAAGTCCAACACGCTCCTTGTTCACTTTGAACGTCGCGCGCACACACACACGCACACATCCGGTCTGGGGAGCGGATACGGAAACCACCAAGTGTGCGTGGCTTGTCTTGTGTGTGTGCGCGCGTGTGTGCGTGCGTGTTCCGCCTGTGTGTGTGCGCGTGCGTGCGTACATGAGTCCGGATATAACCACATGACCACCGAGGGGGCGGAGTCACATAGAAAACCAGGTAAACCAACGCGGAAGGAGGCGGCAGCCGGTAGCAGATCTACAAGCTCACAACTCTTCGCTGCCGCGACGCGTTGTGAGCTTGTAGATCTGCTGCCGCCGCCTGCTCAGCCCCCACCCACGTGTTTGCTCACAGCAAACAGCAAAGCAGCGACAGAAACCACACCTGACTGCTCCTAGTATTATTATTATTATCATCATTATAATAATGATTATATGAATATGTTACCGTTCCGTTGAAGAGAAGCACTACAGCTGCCTTTGGAGAAGATTAAGAATTTACATAATAATATGGCTGCTGTTGTGGAGCTTTACACCCAGGTTGGTAAAGATGTTCTGTTTCATATTTATTATACCATGTTGGCATGTCACATGATGACTTGTTGTAAGCTAAGAGTGAGAGACATATGGAAAGTCCACAAATCACTTTTAATAAGTTTAACACTCTTTAAAATCACTATAGTTCTCAAACTTTTTCGTGCCAACTATAAGGACCCCCAAAATGGATAGCCTATGTATTTGGCCACGGACCCCCATCTGGATAGCCTATAATAGCCTATAATATTTTCCAAGTGACTGTTTTCACAACTGAATGAGTACACAAATTAAATGTAGAAAAATGTTTACATAAGATTTTACAAAATATTTGATTTTGCTTATGTTCTATTCTAGAGGTAGGCCTACTAGACACATCGAATGTTCAATCACTAAATAATGAATGAATGAATGAATGACTAAATAATCTATTATTGTGTGTGTGTGTGTGTGTGTGTGTGTGTGTGTGTGTGTGTGTGTGTGTGTGTGTGTGTGTGTGTGTGTGTGTGTGTGTGTGTGTGTGTGTGTGTGTGTGTGTGTGTGACTGTGTGTGTGTGTGTGTGTGTGTGTGGATATGCAGGTTTTTGTAATTGTATCATTCATTGCATCATTAAATGATGAACGAATGAATGAATGATTCAATGACCTGTTATTATTTTGAGACCGTTCCGATATGGCGTTTTTACGAATGAATGAATGAATGAATGGATGAATGGATGAATGAATGAATGAATGAATGAATGGATGAATGCATGAATGGATGGATGAATGGATGGATGGATGAATGGATGGATGAATGAATGAATGCATGAATGGATGAATGCATGAATGGATGGATGAATGGATGGATGGATGAATGGATGGATGAATGAATGAATGCATGAATGGATGAATGCATGAATGGATGGATGAATGGATGGATGGATGGATGAATGGATGGATGGATGGATGGATGGATGGATGGATGGATGAATGAATGCATGAATGGATGAATGCATGGATGGATGAATGGATGGATGGATGGATGAATGAATGAATGAATGGATGGATGAATGAATGAATGGATGGATGAATGGATGGATGAATGCATGAATGGATGGATGGATGAATGGATGGATGGATGGATGAATGGATGGATGGATGGATGGATGGATGGATGGATGAATGGATGGATGAATGAATGAATGAATGAATGAATGCATGGATGGATGAATGCATGAATGCATGAATGGATGGATGGATGGATGGATGGATGGATGGATGAATGCATGAATGAATGAATGAATGCATGAATGGATGAATGCATGAATGGATGGATGGATGGATGGATGGATGAATGCATGAATGAATGCATGAATGGATGAATGCATGAATGAATGGATGGATGGATGGATGGATGGATGGAGGAATGAATGAATGGATGGATGGATGAATGGATGGATGGATGAATGGATGGATGGATGGATGGATGGATGGATGGATGAATCCTCCTCTTCAGTTGAACAGGGTGTGGATTCCAGATGTTGAACATGTGTTCTGTTCAGTTCAACAGGGTGTGGATTCCAGATGTGGAACATGTGTGGAGATCAGCGGAGATCAGCAGAGATTTCCACCCCGGAGACGATGCTCTTCACCTACGACTGGAGGACGGATCTGTACGTTTATTATTATTATTAAGGGGCCAAGAAGTCACGTAGTGACTTTGGTCACTTATTGTTTTTGTGTTTATTTTTCTTCTTCTCCTCCTTCTTCTCCTTCCGCCAAAAATAGCTGTTCTGGCTGAACTGTGCAGTCGGTTTTCGCGAAACTTGTCAACATGGTAGAGGGCCATGCCAAACGGTGACTATGCGAAGCCCATGACGATTGGCCAAATGGTGGCGCTATAGCACTCAATTGAAAATGAAAACTTTGAACGTGCATATCTCATGACCGTTGGCAAAGGCACTTTGATACACATATGTGTCTCCTCATGCCGAACAACTTTCGTGTTCTGACTTTTGACCTCTGACCTTTAGATCACCCGCCATTTTGAATTATATGAAAAACAGTTAAACTGTATCTCATCCCAGGATCTTTGATCAAAATGTACGAAAACTTCTACACGTTAACTTTGGACCTATACGGACAAATAATCGTAGCACATTTTTGTTAAGTGAAAAAATTAAGTTTTTATGAGCCAATGAAAATTGCTGTTTTGTGAAACTTCTTCTGCACCTAATACCTAAATGAATACTGGATGATGTTACTGTTTAGAATGACTCAACTGACAGTGTCTGCATAGCTCAGTTGGTAGAGCTCTCGCCTTCGGACCACAAGGTTGTGTGTTCAAATCCGGGTAATGACAACTCAGTGTATGCATTGTGTGCTGCAAGTTTTGTAATGACTCAACTATAGAAATATTGAAGTAGATTACATTTTACCTCACTTTTTGACCCATCAGGCACTAGGACATGGAATCACAATAATAGAGATACTAGTAGCTGTAATAGTGAAATAGTGTAATAAGTCTCATTTTGTAATAGTGTAATACGTGTATTTAGTGTAATAGTGTAATAGTGTAATAGTAGTGTAATAGTGTAATAAGTGTAGTAAGTGTAATAGTGTAATAGTGTAATAGTATAATAGTAGTGTAATAAGTGTAATAAGTGCAATAGTGTAATAGTGTAATAAGTGCAATAGTGTAATAGTGTAATAAGTGCAATAGTGTAATACCGTACTGTACCATAATGTGCTGTACTGTACCGTACTGTACCATATGGTACTGTACTGTACCATACTGTACTGTACTGTACCGTACTGTACCGGGACATGTTATGAGCATGTAGATCTGCTAATTTCTAAAAGTTTGAGTACTTATGCTGAACTAACACTGAATGATTTTCCTGTTAACAATGGAGTAACTGATTGTCTCCGTGTAGCTCAGTCAGTACAGCTCTTGGCCTTGGACCGCAAGGTTGTTGTTTTCTGTTTTATGTTGTCTTCTATCTTGGTCCCGCTTTATCGCTGCTTGCAGCTATATTTATTATTATTATTATTATTATTATTATTATTATTATTATTATTATTATTATTATTATTATTATTATTATTATTATTATTATGATGGAGGATTACATCGACTCACTGGCCTTGGAACGTCTCGGGATCCCCCAGGAGGAAGTCACTAATGTTGCTCTGGAGAGGGAAGTCTGGAACACTCTGGTGGAGCTGTTGCCCCTGTGACCCGACTACGGATAAGCGGTTGAAGATGGATGGATGGATGGATTATGAAATCATCACGCGTACGTGCGTGCGTGCGTGCGTGCGTGCGTGCGTGCGTGCAGAAAGTTTTGATGTACCCTTAGAGATTACACAATCAACTCTTGAGAGTGTACAATTAAATGGTTTAATTGTACACTGTACAATTAAATGGTTTCATTTTACACTCTCAAGAGTCCTCAGCGACCTGCATTTGCTGTGTTTAAACAATCCCGAAATTGTTTTGCTTATATGTATATTTTGAGATGTAATTGCTAGTCACATGTTTGATTGCTAACAGAGACTTTATTACACAGTCCCAATCTGTGATTACCCACCGGGTGTGATGTGTGAGGTGATATGCAGTGATTTTGTGCACCTGCACCATGTCACCACTCCTAAAAGGAACCTACATTCAGTCACTCTCCACACTGATGAAGGCTGGATAGCCGAAACGTTTGTCCCCTGTACTGTTCAAAATGAAATACATGTTTTGAACTGAAGTCTTGTTGTGTGCGACCCACTACCGTTATTCATTTGATATGTTTTGAACGGGTAACGCAACTTAAAGTCAGAGCGCGGTGGTCACATACAAGTTATTTTGTAAGGTTTTCTGACCTCAATTCCACCTCCCAATAAAACCCTGTTACATTGAACATTCAGTGGATCTCCTGTGGTCTTCGGTTTTCTGAATAATTAGGCTCAAACAAGTGCTCTGATCTCAAGTCCTGCCCCTACTCCTCCCTTTGATGAGATTTTTCTTGTATTATTCCCAGGAGTTGCAGTACCCCGTGGAGACCTCCAGGCTGCCTCCGCTACGGAACCCAGACATCCTGGTAGGAGCATAGGGATAGGACGGTGATCGCTATCGTCGTTTATCGCGATAAAAAAAAATCAGTACGACTTAAACCAGTGGTTTCCAAATGTATTCATATCAAGGACCCCCAAAAATGAAACCCGAAATGAAAATTAGCCTGCGGACCCCCCATTTGAAAATATAGGCTATGCCAAGGACCCCCCATAAGAGAAGATGTTTTACGGCTGTAGCAGTGATTTTCAACCATTTTCATTTCAAGGGGTCCCCGGGTTTGACCTGAATTAGGCTACGGCCCCCTATTTAATGGCATTTCTATCTATGGGACCCCAATGCATAATATATTGTAAAATCAAAGTTAATTTAACTCTGAGAGTGTACAAACGGACCCATAAGGGTCCATTTGGTTCCTAACTATCATTTAGCTGGGGACCCTCTGGAACTCCCTCAAGGACCCCTAGGGGTCCCCAGACCCCACTTTGGGAACCACTGACTTAACCCATTCTGGGCGGTAACCCCATTTGGTGTTTTAAGCATTATGTTATACTTTAGCTATTGAAAAAATAGCAGATCTACAAGCTCATAGTGAGCTTGTAGGTCGGCTATTTTTGAAAAATCGTGAAAATGTGGCGCAAACCTTTGAATATATATATTCTTTCAAAACGAACATTTTTAACTCAAATCTTTGCTTCTGGGTGGGTCCCCTGGAACAACATATTTTCAGATGGGGGTCAGTGGCCGATTGCATATATATTTGGGGGTCCTTGATACGAAAATGTTTGAGAATGACGACATAGAAACATAGGGTTTCTCAGAAAACTGTCAGGATTTAGAAAACATTTGTAGAATCGTCCTCAGGTCTAAATGGGTATAAACCCTCTAAAACGGAACATGCACAGCAGTACTAATCGACCCGCAGAACCTGATTTATGTATCGTTGGCCCGTCACGGTCATACCAATAAAAAGTATAATTTGTTATTTACATTGTTTTGAACAAGATTGCAGGTATAGTATTTGTTCCTTTAACCCATTTTGGGCGGGAACCCCCAACATTTATAGCATTATGTTACACTTTAGCTATTGAAAAATAGCAGATCTACAAGCTCATAGCACGGCACCGAGTGCCATGCTATGAACTTGTAGGTCTGCTATTTTTGAAAAATCGTGAAAATGTGCCTCACATCTTTGAATATATTTTCTTTCAGAGTTTCAGTCTTTAACTCAAATCTTTGCTTCTGGGGGGGTTCCTGGAACAACATATTTTCAGACGGGGGTCGACGGCCAATTACATATAATTTTTGCGGTCCTTGACATGAAATATTGAGAACCACTGATACAGAAACATTTTAAAAAGACATTTCGACGTCAGGCCTAAATGGGATAAGAGAAAATGATATGGCCCCATGAGTATTAACCTTATACTTAGTACTTACCTTATTCACCTGTGATAATCTGTTCATAATATATATGTTCATTTTCTTCATTAATCACAATGTTTTTTGTTGTTCACTGAGGTTTGCCCTTATAGATGGAAATGTGTCTTTTTAATTTGTGTTTCCTTGATTTTTAGACTAGTCGTGTAGTCTGTTACAAAATACATTAGCAAACTTTTCAAAATAATACTGACATTTTTAGCTTGTGGACTTTTGCTGACAGGCCCCTGAGCCATCTTAAAGGGACACCTCACCCTTTTTGCAAAAAAATATATGTTAACACAATCAGCACTGGGATTTATGAGACGTAGCCTGCAGAGTTAGTTCAGTCAGACATACTCGAGGGGGTTCATGCCGTGCTCAAAGGTGCATACTATACTCAAGGGGTTAACATGCTGTATTACTATGTGGGCGTATAAGTGTGTGCAAGTCCCACACGTCATTCGCCGATGCGGCAGTCAGCTGACCAATTGGGCGGGCTACTTAAGCTCACTAGACTGCATGCTCTTCCTGCCTTCCTCTGCATATGGTTCCTGGTTGTATGTGATGTTTTGTCCCACCAGCACCCCAGCACCACCAGTGGGCTCTGCTATTTATGCTCCCCATGGGGGTTTTATTGTTTATCTATCTCCCTGCTCTTAATGTTTTATGTTGGTGCTTAATCGTGCCGAGCAGGGAGAAAATCCAGCAGAGCCGAACGCCAAGTCAAATATCATATGCACATAAATGAAGTCAGAAGTCAGAAATGAAGACAGAAGTATAGCCATCTAGTCAAAACCACGGAGAGCTCCCTAGATTACGCACGGCGAGCCTTTCTTTCTGATCGCTAAACAGGGAAGTGAACGGCAGCGCGCATGCACGAACAGCAAGGAGTACATTGCAGGAGAGGCCAACCCCCAAAAAAGAGGAAAAAATCGGAATATATTTTTTTTGTTAAATTAGCTATGACGTTTCCACACGTCGTACGGTCTGAATGGGTTCATGACGTTTAGAAGATTTAAAACACTTTCCTTTTAGATATTTTAGATTTATCAGTGAGCCCAGTGTCTCTGATGTCATCGACACTGGGTCTCACCCTTCCTGGACTACAATTCCCATAATGCTTTGGTGCACTGCTCCTCCTTGTGGATTGGGGGAGGGCTGTCTTACTGAGACAACATGTAGTCCAGGAAGTAAGTAAGCCGAGTGTCCATGACATCAGAGACACTGGGCTCACTGCTAAAATCTAAAATATCTAAAACCACATTATTACACACATAAAGAGCCCCAGGACAGTGTTCTAAATCCTTTAAACGTCATTAACATATTATATTCTTTTTCAAGAAGTTTCCCTTTATGTTGAGTATGCCTCCTTTTACAGAGTGCATTTTCAACCCTCTAAAACGGAACCTGTACAGAGTGCATTTGGCACTCCAGCGATGCTTTACGGCCTCGTTCTTTCCTGCAGCAAAGCTGCCGTTCTGATAATCACGGTAAAGCACACGCTCTCGTGTCATATTGCCTCATGTTCGTGCGGTCCCCCCAGGTGGGAGAGAACGACCTGACCGCTCTGAGCTATCTGCACGAAGCCGCTGTCCTCCACAACATCAGAGTACGCTTTCTGGACGCCAGGACCATCTACACCTACTGTGGTACGCACGCACGCACGCACGCACGCACGCACGCACGCACGCACGCACGCACATTCATTCATTATTTTATTATAGTTTCTCAGTACAGAGTAACAGCCTCCCTGCCTCCCCCTCTCTCTCATCAATGCCCCACACACCCTTATATTCACAGGCAATGTCCCCAACGGTAACAACAGATGGTCACTAAACAAATCCTTATATGGACATGGGTTGTGTTAGGTGCAGTCTAGTTTAAGCTATTTGTAAATAGATTTGGTGGGAAGGTTTGCATGAGTCACAGGAGTTTGTCAGAGAAGAACAGGTGGTAATCAGAGGGTTACAATTTCCCATCTCCTAGTAGGCTACATTCAATTAATTAAATACCATAGTGAAATTAATTTTGCCACCACAATACGCACATGTGCGCACGCGCACATGCACACAATTTAATTCAAAGGGCATTATTGGCATGAGAAACATACGTTTGTAACATTGCCATAGCAAAAGGTGGAACAATCAAAACAAAATGTTTGTACAATTTGAAAGTCAGCATATCCAATGCATTAATGTCTATGGGTTAGGGTTCATAGACACACACACAGTCACACACACACACACACACACACACACACACACACACACTAGAGCTCTTCTCGGGTAAAACAAAAAAAGGGTTCAGAACCCCCAACATTAATCTGTGAATTTGTTCCGATTCCGACCCGTTCTGAAAACAAATAAGAAAACCAAACCCGAATGGATCCGTGGCAATTTCGTCAGATTCCGACATGTTCTGAGATTTCTTTCAAATGGCGGTGCCGATGGGGGCGGTGCCGATGGGGGCGCCTCTCTGGCCAAAATGGTCCAGGCGCATCATGCCACATACAGTATAGGCTTTGGCCTGACAGCGGGTCGCGTGTCGGAGTCCCGTTCATGACATCCTTTGCAGCATGTCTGTCTGTCCCCTTCTCTCTTCCTCTTTCAATCAATATCAATATCTTTAGCAGAAAAGCCAAAAACAAATCTTAAAAACAAATAAATAATAATGGAGGCGCCGAGTCCAACCGAGATCGGATTATGTCCGACATTCCGAGACCCGACCCTGGCAGACATAAATGTGAACTTCATGCAATTATATAGCGGACATATTGACCAATTACCATATTATGATTAAAGGTATATTCAGTGATTTCACTTATTTCAAATATCACTTATTTTTTCTTATTTTTTGGATAATCCTCCCTACTATAAAGTGTGCTGACCATATAAGGAGTTCCTCCCGGTCCCCAGTGAGCCCCTGGGGTCAAAAAACCCTAGTTTCGGTTTGGGCTTTGGGTGGCAAAGCCTTCATCCAATCAGGATGAGAGGGGCCTTCCTCCAATCATGATCAAGTGGGGCGGGCCTTGGTGCACGTGCTGTTGGTCTGTTGTACTTCCTCCACTGTAGTGCGTGCATGTGCACATCTTGTTACCAGGGCGGACCGGGTTTTTTTTCCAAATCACCCAAATCACTGAATGCTCCTTTAAAGTATGCTCACGCGCGCGAGAGAGAGAGGCAGAGAGAGGTTTGTTTCGTACTTTAAAAAAGTAACTGGCTTTGAAAGGATCAAAGCATCAATTAGTAACATATCCATTCAGAATGTCAGGGTGCATGTGTGCGCATGCATGTGCACGTGTGCGCACGGCCGTGCATGTTTACGTGCGTGTTTGAGGTGTTTAGACAAAGCGTTGCCGCCATGTTGGAGTGATGCCGGCAGCACTATACCGCTGCGCCATCTAGTGGTGATTCCAAATATTTGAGGACTGTCGCCTCTTTATATAGAATCTCTTTGTGTCAGTCAAGGAAGCTTTGAGAAGGAAAGGAAATGGTCACGTGACTGGGCCATTGACATTTTCATGGACACTTTCATGGGAGCCAAACTCACACCGGAAGTGCAATGAATACATGGCAGCGAATGGAGCCGGCTGGACCAGCTCATAACAAACATTATTTATGAACAATTGAGACCTTTGTCATATAATCGGTTCAGAAATATAAACGAAGACATATCACAGGTTGTTGTCAGTAAGGTTGTAATGTCATGTCATTGTTCACATCCTGGTGTCAGTAAGGTTGTGATGTCCTGTTCTGTCCATGTCCCGTTCCCCCAGGCATCATCCTGGTGTCGGTGAACCCGTACAAAGCGCTCCACATCTATGGCGACGCGGTCATCCAGGCCTACGCTGGACAGAACATGGGCGACATGGACCCGCACATATTCGCCGTGGCCGAGGAGGCTTACAAGCAGATGGCCCGGTACGTAATGCACTGCACACGGCAAGATTATCCCATTTAGGCCCGAGAACGATTCTACAATTTTTTTCTACAAAAAGTTTTCTGAAAAACCCCATGTTTCTATGTCAGTGGTTCTCAAACTATTTCATGTCAAGGACCCCCAAGATTATATGTAATTGGCCGCCGACCCCCATCTGAAAATATGTTGTTCCAGGGACCTCCCCCTCAGAAGCAAAGATTTGAGTTAAAAACGTTCGCTCTGAAAGAATATATATTCAAAGATTTGCACCACATTTGTAGCTTGTAGCAGACCTACAAGCTCGTAGCGTGGCACTCGGTGCCGCGCTATGAGCTTGTAGATCTGCTAATTTTTCAATAGCTAAAGTATAACATAATGCTTAAAACACCAAAAGGGGTTCCCGTTCAGAATGGGTTATTATTACAGGTCACTACTGTAAGGAAAACTTTCAAAGGATGAATTCCAGACTAGCCATTTTTCCTTCCCTTCAATCTGATGTTATCATATCCCAGAACGAGTGGTAAAGGTGGACATTTTCATAACTCACACTGCGTGAAAAGAGGAGTTAACGGGCAATTATCACTAGATTTGCCCGTAAACCTCAAGTTTAACAGGCATATACTGTAATATACGGTAATATACAGGACAGGTGTGATGGTACAATTTGGGAGTTTACCAGAGTTTGTTGGAAAGTTTTAACGGGAGTTTCCTGTAATATACACATCCGTATTCCATGCTTTTTGCGCAGTGTCGCATTCCCTGGTCCACCGCAGCTCCGAGCGTGAGCGGTGGGGTTTTTGCGTTCAATCTGTCTTTCATCGTGAGTATTTACTCTTCAACATGTTTGTGCCCCATCAGTGCCCAACCCCACCTATAGGGTATGGGCGCTGATGACACGGAGGAGAGAACACGCCACCCCGGCGCCCACAGCGTCCCCAGCGGGAATGGAACCCAGGACCCTCTAGCTGTGATGCGAGTGTTAGCATAATATGCAGTATTTGACTACAGTATGTATTGTGAGCACTGAGCGGACACCAACACACAAGGCAGGATCAGAGTGGGCCACCACGGCCGTTTATTGTGATAAGTGCGCTCAGGCGCGCGGCATGAATATGCAACTCAGAAAACAGAATGTCTCTAAACAACGGAAAATCCTCCTCTTCGCTGCCGTCAGTCGCACAGGCAGGAATGGTGGTTAGTTAGGGTCCTTTTCCCTAACTGGGCTTAGTGCGCCTCAATATAAATCACTCCGGGTCTGACAGGTACTATTGACAGGTATCCTACTGCTGTCAGTACTCCCCCGGGGTGGTGGAGCTCTCACTCTCTCCGTGGTAATTATAGATTCGTCCAGGGCGACGGGTTACCTATAGAGGAGGAGAGAAAGACAGACTTTAATATGGCGCTCATATTAATATGGATACAGCCTGGTGTGAGGGAATGGATGAGGTATCGCTTACCACCAAGCATCATGCCTGAACTGTCCCTCTCAGTAGTCAGTGGGGAATGAGCGCAGAGGCAGTCAATCCTTCCCTTTTAACCTTGGCGTAGGTGCGTGCACTTGGCCTTGAGCCAATAGGTAGGCGGGGTATTATGTCTGCTCAATGACGAGGCCAAGTAGGCGTGTTCTCCTTGGCCGCGCTCTGCCTCCTCCCCACTGGCTGTCTGGGCTCCTATGCTCACCTGTTGGCTGGTTGCCTAGCGACACCCCACAGTATGTATTGTGTTTTAATTTATTTCATATAGAAGCCATATAAGAACCAGTCCGTCATAGAATGTTCTGTTGGTTTATTTATTTAACCTCTTTTGGTGTTTTAATGTTATAATTTAGCTATTGAAAAATAGCAGATCTACAAGCTCATAGCGCGCCACCGAGTGTCTGTTGAACACAACTGACATAGAAACATAAGATTTTTCAGAGAACTGTCAGGATTTAGAAGACATTTGTAGAATCGAACTTATAGGTCTAAATGGGTTAATTGGAACCACAAAAGGTTTATCCTCTCTGACTGAGAGAATAAACACTGGTACCTGTTTTCATTCAAAGCCACTGCTGGAATGCTCCCTGCTTCTATTTGTTCCATGCTGTAACAGAACAATAGCACGCATCAGACCCGCTCCAGTGATCAAGCTGGTTCCTAACTTCCTCATGCTCACACAGAGCTGGGCAACAAGGTGGCAGGGACAACTTCCTGGAATGAGCTTCAAGTCTTTTAAAAATCAGCTCCTTGCTCCATCCGTTTGGTCAGTGCAGATACAAATTGACGGCTACAAATAACCTTAATAATAATAATAGATAATCATACTGAAACCGGATATAATCGTTAAGGACAGTTTTCTTTCTTCTTTTTTTTCTTAATAATCTGGGGACCAACCAGGTTGAGAACCCCTGTTCTAAAACACTCCTCGTCAATCTGTGATGGATTTGGATTGTGTCTATTATGTAACCTCGACTAGATTGACAGTGAGGGCTTTCCTCAACTGTACTCCCGACTTTAAAGGAGAACTTCACCACTTGTCAACCTAGCCCTGGTCCAGTGCGTCCTGCCGGACACCCCTCCACTGCTCTGTAGCAATTTTCCCACTGCCGTGCGAGGCTTTAGAATTCCCCGAAAATAAACAAAACGAAGTAACTATACTCACCGACACAAAGCCTGCTAGACCTTGATAAAAGTCTATTCTCAACCTGAGACCTGAGACGCTTCCCAGCTTTGAGAATAGACATTTACCAGGCTTTGTTTCGGTGAGTAGCTACTCACTGACGCACTGGACCAGGGCTATTTTCAACTAGGCATGTAACGATTCACTCAACTCACGATACGATTCGTATCACGATATGAGGTTCACGATATGATTTTTCACGATATTTTAACAAAACATATTTTCCAGAAAAATTACCGTTTTATTTTATTTTATATATTTTATCTCCCCTCCCCCCCCCCCCCCGAGCTTTTTTCACATTTTTTATTTAACTACATTGCAAAAGAAGCAGCATTACTTTTGACAGTTCAGAAACATAATTGCCTTCCTTGATCAACGGATCAACAGCTCCCCTCTACAGTGCTCTACTACTGAAAGTGACTCTCATTTCTCTCCAAAAGCACTTGAATATGATGGAATATGACTAAAGCTCACATTTCACATCACACACCGTAATTCACTAGCCACCCAAAAAAAAAAAAAAAGATTGATCGTCGGGATTAATATCGATATACGATATATCTTTTTCTACTGAGTCTGTGTCTCATAAGAGGGCAGTTCAGGAACCCGTCCACCAGTGAAATCATCGTTGGGCAGATTATTTTTAAACAAGATTTAAAAATATATATATTTTTATTTGTATTATCGTGAGAACGAGAACGGCTTCCATTTTCGCATTGCAACTTTATTTCCCCATCGATGATGTCACTGGTGGACGGGTTTCTGAACTGCCCACAGGATGATGATGATGAGGAGGAGGAGGAGGAGGAGGGGGAGGAGGAAGAGGTGGAGGAGGAGGAGGAGGAGGTGGAGGAGGAGCAGGAGAAGGTGGAGGTGGAGGAGGTGGTGGAGGAGGTGGAGGAGGGGGAGGTGGAGGAGGAGAAGGGGGAGGTGGAGGAGGAGGTGGTGGAGGAGGAGAAGGGGGAGGTGGAGGAGGAGGTGGTGGAGGAGGAGGAGGGGGAGGAGGAGGAGGTGGATGAGGAGGTGGATGAGGAGGAGGAGCAGGAGAAGGGGGAGGTGGAGGAGGAGGTGGTGGAGGAGGAGGAGGAGGAGGAGGAGGAGGAGAAGGAGGAGGAGGAGAGCCAGGAGAACCACCAGTCCATAAATAGAATGTTGTGTGTTCTTGTCTTTCACAGAAACCACAGGAACCAGTCCATCATTGTCAGTGGGGAGTCTGGCGCGGTAACTTCTCCTAAAAACCTTAATTTATTAGGCCTACATAATCAACCTGCACATTATAACTTATACCTCCTACAAACATTAATTTCACTCAACCTGTCATCAGCACATTTTTACATATACCTCTCAAATACATTAATTTCACTCCACGCCTCCTTATGCCTAAACCTCTTTGTATTTTTTTTTTACTATTTTGAAGAACATTTTAAAATTGTTCAACTAGCCGATCTACATGTTGTGATAAATAAATACATTTATAAATTAATACTAGAGATAACTTTATCCCTCTCACAGAGAAGTGCTGTTCTTATCTTGTTTTCCAATGATGGAAACAAATATAAGTCTTGGTGAAACATTAACTTTCACAGATTCTATGCGAGAACTTGTATTTTGAATAATAATAATAATTTCCCATATTTAATTGTTGAGGGGATTATAATTGAACTCGTCTAACTTGGGTTTAGGGCAAGACGGTCTCTGCTCGCTATGCCATGCGGTACTTCGCTGTGGTCAGCAAGTCCAGCAGTAAGACCCGAGTGGAAGAGAAGGTTCTGGCGTCCAATCCCATCACAGAGGTACCATGTCCAATCCGATCACAGAGGTACCATGTCCAATCCCATCACAGAGGTACCATGTCCAATCCCATCACAGAGGTACCATGTCCAATCCCATCACAGAGGTACCATGTCCAATCCCATCACAGAGGTACCATGTCCATGTCCAATCCCATCACAGAGGTACCATGTCCAATCTGATCACGGAGGTACCATGTCCAATCCGATCACAGAGGTACCATGTCCAATCCGATCACAGAGGTACCATGTCCAATCCCATCACAGAGGTACCATGTCCAATCCCATCACAGAGGTACCATGTCCAATCCGATCACAGAGGTACCATGTCCAATCCCATCACAGAGGTACCATGTCCAATCCCATCACAGAGGTACCATGTCCAATCCCATCACAGAGGTACCATGTCCATGTCCAATCCCATCACAGAGGTACCATGTCCATGTTTTAACAGGCCATAGGGAATGATTTATTTAATTCAAACTTGTTTTAACAGGCCATAGGGAATGATTTATTTAATTAGAACATGTTTTAACAGGCCATAGGGAATGATTCATTTAATTACAACATGTTTTAACAGGCCATAGGGAATGATTTATTTAATTACAACATGTTTTAACAGGCCATAGGGAATGATTTATTTAATTACAACATGTTTTAACAGGCCATAGGGAATGATTTATTTAATTACAACATGTTTTAACAGGCCATAGGGAATGATTTATTTAATTACAACATGTTTTAACAGGCCATAGGGAATGATTTATTTAATTACATGTTTTAACAGGCCATAGGGAATGATTTATTTAATTACAACATGTTTTAACATGCCATAGGGAATGATTTATTTAATTACAACAAGTTTTAACAGGCCATAGGGAATGATTTATTTAATTACAACATGTTTTAACAGGCCATAGGGAATGCCAAGACCACCAGGAACGACAACAGCAGCCGCTTTGGGAAGTACACGGAGATCAGCTTTGACAGAAAATACCGGATCATCGGAGCCAACATGAGAACCTACCTGTTGGAGAAGTCCAGGGTGGTGTTTCAGGTATTTATGTATTATTTAATAGAAGTCCAGGGTGGTGTTTCAGGTAGTTATTTATTAGCGCAGATTATTTTATTGAGCTCCTGACATCCTGACACCACAATCTGAGCCTCAATTCCGAGATTATTATTTTTTTGCTTGGTCTCACATAAGCAGTAGTGTCACCTCTGTGCGCAACCCCGTGTGCAAGCACCGTATTACCGTAACAACCCTGTGTGCAAGCACCGTATTACCGTAACAACCATGTGTGCATGCACCGTATTACCGTAACAACCCCATGTGCAAGCACCGCAAGCACCGCATTACTGTAACAACCCCGTGTGCAAGCACCGCATTGCCGTAACAACCCTGTGTGCAAGCACCACATTACCGTAACAACCCTGTGTGCATGCACCGTATTACCATAAAAACCCTGTGTGCAAGCACCGCATTACCGTAACAACCCCGTGTGCAAGCACCGTATTACCGTAACAACCCTGTGTGCATGCACCGTATTACCGTAACAACCCTGTGTGCAAGCACCGCATTACCGAAACAACCCTGTGTGCAAGCACCGTATTACCGTAACAACCCTGTGTGCATGCACCGTATTACCGTAACAACCCCATGTGCAAGCACCGTATTACCGTAACAACCCTGTGTGCAAGCACCGTATTACCGTAACAACCCTGTGTGCAAGCACCGCATTACTGTAACAACCCCGTGTGCAAGCACCGTATTGCCGTAACAACCCCGTGTGCATGCACCGTATTACCGTAACAACCATGTGTGCAAGCACCGTATTACCGTAACAACCCTGTGTGCAAGCACCGCATTACCGTAACAACCCCGTGTGCAAGCACCGTATTGCCGTAACAACCCCGTGTGCATGCACCGTATTACCGTAACAACCCTGTGTGCAAGCACCGTATTACCGTAACAACCCTGTGTGCAAGCACCGCATTACCGTAACAACCCCGTGTGCATGCACCGTATTACCGTAACAACCCCGTGTGCATGCACCGTATTACCGTAACAACCCGTGTGCAAGCACCGTATTACCATAACAACCCTGTGTGCAAGCACCGTATTACCGTAACAACCCCGTGTGCATGCACCGTATTACCGTAACAACCCCGTGTGCATGCACCGTATTACCGTAACAACCCGTGTGCAAGCACCGTATTACCATAACAACCCTGTGTGCAAGCACCGTATTACCGTAACAACCCTGTGTGCAAGCACCGTATTACGTAATGCGTAATATGTTGTAGCCAGGGCCGTGACCCATGACAACCGTGACGCAGACAACGCAATTGGCAATTGCGCAACTACTGTACGGTATAAGTAAGTAAGTACGTTTTTGTCAATGGTTGCCGCTCCGTTCACAATCGCAGCAGGTCCGTTCACCGCTTCAACCTCCAGGGCTCTAGGGCTTTCTCTTTGGTTTCCAGGCAGAGAATTATGTTTTCTCTGTGGTTTCCAGGCGGCGAACGAGAGGAACTACCACATCTTCTACCAGATGTGCTCCTGTGCGGACCGACCCGACTTCAAGAACCTCCGACTGTGTGAGTTTCTCTTCCTCAACTGTTAGACAGACGGTCAAGTTGAACGGTGGTCGCCGCTGAAGTGGAACAATGCATCAAGAGAGCTATGAGCGTTCTCGAAAATTCTCTAACATGGAAGTGGATGGCAGGCGAGTTTTTGCGATCTGTTGTTTTTTCCTTGTTTCTGGTCTCACTGGAACTTGAACCATAGGTTATTTAAGAAGGCCATCTAGTGTAAAAAGCGACAATTACAAAGTCAAAAAAAAAAAAAAGTAAAAATAGTAATACGTACTTGGCAGGGAATGCTAACAGCTGTATCATGTCGGCATGTGTCTGTGTGTTGTGCAGGCGAGTGTGGAATTCTCTTCAAGTTCGAATAAAACGACGACGTCACATTCCACCAAGTCAGCACTGCCTGGCGTGCCTCGTGGTGGACAATAGTGCTCGGCTATAATAATTTACGATTCTGTCCCGATCGGCTCTAGTGGCCATCGTAACGGCCCGCGCGGGTCGCTTGCTCGGCGCCTCTCCTTGGTCAAGGCCGCCGCGCACCTCTGTCGCAGTGAGTGGAGGCGTCGCCATTTTATTCAAACGTGAAGCAGTGAATGCGGGGCAGTTCCAGTACACCTCAGTATGTCTCTAATGTGTTGTGCAGTGAATGTGGGGCAGTTCCAGTACACCTCAGTATGTCTCTAATGTGTTGTGCAGTGAATGCGGGGCAGTTCCAGTTCACCTCAGTATGTCTCTAATGTGTTGTGCAGTGATTGCGGGGCAGTTCCAGTACACCTCAGTATGTCTCTAATATGTGTTGTGCAGTGAATGCGGGGCAGTTCCAGTACACCTCAGTATGCCTCCAATGTGTTGTGCAGTGAATGCGGGACAGTTCCAGTTCACCTCAGTATGCCTCCAATGTGTTGTGCAGCGAATGCGGGACAGTTCCAGTACACCTCAGTATGCCTCCAATGTGTTGTGCAGTGAATGCGGGACAGTTCACCTCAGTATGTCTCTAATGTGTTGTGCAGTGAATGCGGGACAGTTCCAGTTCACCTCAGTATGTCTCTAATGTGTTGTGCAGTGAATGCGGGGCAGTGACAGTACACCTCAGTATGTCTCTAATGTGTTGTGCAGTGAATGCGGGGCAGTTCCAGTACACCTGCATGGGAGGTGCGGTCGGTGTGGAAGGAGTGAACAATGATCGCTCCGCCATGGAGGAGACCCTGAGCACCTTCTCCCTGCTGGGTGAGATGACCTTTCACCTTTGACCTGACCTCTGTCACCTTTATTACTTCTTTGACTCATTAAAGGACAATTTTGTTAGTTTTTTCAACCAAGGTTCATGTTTTAGTTTGTTATTAGAGAAAGTAAAAGATTCGAACAAGTGACTAAGTGGCTTTTTTTCTTTTTTACAAAATGTTACAGCGATTTCTTTATTATTATTTACTATAGTCCTCCTAGACCCCAGGAAATGACATCTGGTCACAAAAGATCACGGGATCTAGTGAATGTGAAGGAGGAGGTGACAATGTGACATGTGATATTGAGCCTACGCCACACAGAATGGCAGCCCCCTAGTAACTAGTCAGTTGTTCCAGGCACCTCCCAGAAGCAAAGATTTGAGTTAAAAACGGAGAGGGACGTCTGCTGTGAAATAATATATATTCAAAGATTTGCACACGTTTTCTTTTTTTAACAATCGCAGATTTACAAGCTCTATATCTGCTATATTTTTCAACAGCTACAGTTTAAAATAATGGTTAAAGTGGTTAAGATCTACGCTTTATTTATATAGCAAATACAAAAAATATTTGGTAAATAAGGTAAAATGCAGTATAAAAATATAAAAGAAGAAAAGAAAAGCTGAGAAAGGTCCATAATACAGTTTTCACCTGAGTTGTTGTCTCTCTGAAAAAAAGTAATTTTAGTTTGGAAATCTTGTGTGGCTTGTGACGAATATTTAGTTCAGTGACCATGTGGGGATATAAACGTTCTCTATCCCAGTGGTTTCCACACTATTTCATGTCAAGGACCCCCAAACTGACTCTTGTTAGCCGCAGACCCCCATTTGAAAAGATATGCCGCCGGGGACCCCCATAAGAGAAGGTTTTTACGGCCCCAGCAGTGATTCTCAACCATTTCAATTTCAAGGACCCTCAGTTTGACATGCATTCGTCTACGGACCCCCATTTAATGGCATTTATATCTCTGGGACCCCCAATGTATATTGTACAATCTATGTTAATTTAACTCTGAGAGTGTATACAAATGGAACCAAATGGACCCGTTTGTACACTCTCAGAGTCACATAAGGGTAGCCTGGCTAATAAGCCAGGCCGAATCAGCCGTTAGCAAAAATTAATTGCCTGCCGGGACACGACAGTGTGATTTGAGTCTGGCTTATTAGCCAGGCTAACATAAGGGTCCATTTGGTTCCCAACTATCATTTAGCTGGGGACCCCCTGGAACTCCATCAAGGACCCCTAGGGGTCCCCGGACCCCACTTTGCGAACCACTGCTCTATCCACCATCTTTGCTCTCTCGTCTCGTCAGGTTTGAAGGAGGACTTTCGGTGGGACGTCCTCAAGGTGTTGGCGAGCATTCTGCATCTGGGCAATGTTGACATCAGCCACCAGGGCAGCGACAGATCCTCCGTGAATGTAAGAGCCCTGTCTGTCACTGGCGTGTTGATTTTGACAGCAAGTCGTTTTTTGAGTGGTGCTAGCCACTCCTGTGCGTGCGTGCATGCGCGCACACACACACACGTGACACGCCAGGGAGGAGTACAGTACAGTACAGTATAGCACCACTCACTTCAGATGGGTCTGATTCGGGTTTTTTTAGTCATAGTCTTTTGAATAAAATGTAATTTAGTTTTTGTCATATTTTAGTCATTTGCACTATTTTAGTTTTAGGCCCATGCCAGACGAGCGGGTCGGGCTGTTAGCCGCCCAAGTTTGTAAATGGTATTAAAGTACTTGGTTTAGACTAGTCATTGGTTAGACCAGTCATTAGTCCTACAACTACAATCTATCTCAAACCCTCACCCTAAACCTAACCTCCCACGGGGCAGCACACCTAAACCTAACCTTAACCCATGTCTAACCAATGACTAGTCTAAACTAAGTATGCACCCCAAATGCATATGTGGCATTGTGGCATAATCATTCAGTATAGGCTAACTGTAGCTGATGTTTTTCTTTCTTTTCATTACAAATCATTAATGACCCTCTTCTGCCAGAAGAAGGCTACAAAGTAATGTTCATAAGCATGAGATTCATAGTTTGCAGATCTTAAAGCTCACAACGAGGGGCGGCATGAGGATTTGTGAACTTATGAGTTTGACTTTGGAGATTGAATATATTCGCCGGTGCGCAACACCGCTGAATTTCAGATAATTGCTTGTTTGCCTAATCTGCAGCTAGTTAACAAAAGTATAAAAAAAGAGGAATTAGAAACAGTGAAAACAGGCAGGTATAGAGGAATACCTGCCTGTGAGGGACGGACAGGTGGCTGCATGCTGCCTATCTTTATAGCCTATACTAATCTATTCTACACTACAGGCTAACAATAATGTAGATCATCGGTTTTTTTCTTGGCTTTCCAGATTGGTAATCACCATAATTTATATCTGTTCTCCGAAAATAGCTCATCTATACAAGCTCATACGCTGGCTGCAGATCGGCAATTTTTGGATAAGAGATTTATAGACATTATGTGCAAATATTAAAAAAAATTGCTGTGATACTGGAGGTGGAAGTCTGGTGACGTGAGGTTAGTTTGGAGGGGACGAGGGGACTATTGCGTCACCGTTTCAGTAAATAGGCGGCATTCTCTGTACACACGGAGACGACAAAGTCGCGTCTCCAAAGTTTGCCACTCTGGGAGGTGGTTTCAAAATTAGCCGGTTAAGTCCCCCAAAACGCCGTCTCCGTGGAAAGGGCAGATCGGCTAAATACTTGCCCGGGTAACGCAGAATACGTCCTCGTCTGGACACCACCTGCGTCTAGTTTTAGTCGACTGAATATCATAAGATTATACTGGACTAAATCTACAGTTGATTTTGTTGACAAAAATGTATTTTTGCCGGCCTTGATGGTGTCGTATAATGACTGATTTTACACTTGGTTGCATGCTTGAGCATAGCCGATCGACATCAGCTGTTTTCACAGTGCAACACCCGAGTACAATCAAATGTAACATGACTTGACTTGTAGTTTGATTATGTCTCTTCTCCACTAGTCCCTCCAGGACATTTTACTCTAGTATTTTATCCGTTGACAAAATTGGCAATATATTTAGTCATAGTTTTTATTTAAGCTTTTATTCCATTTTCGCCAGTGAAAAAAAAACATTTGTTGTCATCGTTAATCAGCACGGCAGGTGATTTTCTTTGCCCGTGCATTTAGCACGCAGCTGGGATTTATCACGGAGCGCTCGCCCCATTTTGCCAACCAAATGTTGGCAAATGGGGGAAAAATGCGGAACGCAGAGCGTTCTTCCGGGTGCTTCAAAACGCCACTGAGCAACTTCCATTGAAAGGAACAGGGCGGACGGGGCTGTCTATAACTCTATGGGTAAGAAGATATTATGCCCAAATATAGACATATTTAGCATAATGCATGGATATCCAGTTATCCAGAACCCGCCGATCCAACCGATATGACCATATATGGGCATCTAATATTATATACAGGGTATGAGCATATATTAATGATATCAGGGTTCTCCACTCATGGGCATAACAGGTATACACGGGGTAGACGGACAGATAGAGAGATCTCCATAAGTGGACGCAAAAGGGACACAGGCAGACAGACAGATAGAGAGATCTCCATAAGTGGACACAAAAGGCAGACCGGTCCTCTGACAAGGCGCTATGACTCAGGGGGGTGTATATGCGAGAAGTTGTAAAATGCGTGGAAAGTTGTGAAATATGTCCAATTTACCAAAAGTTGAAAAATATGCGAAATAATGGGAAAGGGAAATATGCGAAAAGTTGCAAAATATGTGAGAAATTTGCGTGATTAGGCCTTTTTTGGGGTAAAAAATTGACCCCCGCATAACCTACGTCTTTTTGCTTATTATGCGGGAATTCTGCGATCGCAGAATCTCATTTTCCTCGAGGGTCTAGATATTCCCGATCAGTGTTCTTGGCTGAGAACATAGAACTCCTTATTTGGGCAAGGCTGATACACGGAACTCTGTGTGGGCGTGGCTTGTCGTCATAATGACATCACAGTGATGATGGATGCATCCTGGTATAAAAGTAGAGACACGTTATTTCGTTTTGAAACCTTTATTTTACGCTCGTCGTGTAGAGATGGCGGCTGCCAGCGTTCTCCTGTCTGAAGAGCAGTTCCTGTGTTCTATCTGCATGGATGTGTTCTCTGATCCAATCAGCACTCCATGTGGACACAACTACTGCAGAACCTGCATCACACATTACTGGGACACTAAGGGGGTGTGTCAGTGTCCACTGTGCAACACAACCTTCCATACGAGACCAGCATTCTCCGTGAATACTTTTATCTCTGAGATGGTTCAACAGTTCAGGAGTCAGACATTGAAAGAAGGATATGGCAGAAAGACAGAGTATGAAGTCCAGCAGATGATCCAGGACAGACGAGTGAAGATTCAGGAGGTCAGACACTCAGTAGAGATCAGCAGGAAGGATGCAGATGCAGAGATAGAGGACAGTGTCCAGGTCGTCACTGCTCTGATCAGCCTTACACAGCGAAGCCAGGCTGAGCTCATCGATGTAATTGGACAGAAGCAGAAAACAGCAGAGAAACAGGCTGAAGGCTTCATCAAAGAGCTACAACAGGAAATCACTGTGTTGGAGAAGAGGAGCTCTGAGCTTAGGCAGCTCTCTTACACTGAAGACCTCCTCCTCCAGAACTTCACCTCCATCAATTCCCCTCCACCCTTCAAGGACTGGACAAAGGTCAATGTCCATCCGTGTTCATGTGTGGGTACTTTGAGGACAGCTGTGGCTCAGCTGGAGAAGACACTCAGTCAAGAGATGGAGAAGAAGCTATGTAATGCAGAGCTGAAGAGAATCCAGCAATATGCAGTGGATGTGATTCTTGACCCTGATACAGCACACTGCAAACTCATCCTATCTGAGGATGGAAAACAAGTACGTTGTGGAAACAAACGGAAGAATCTACCAGACAACCCAAAGAGATTCTCTTATTGTCCCGGTGTCTTAGGAAAACAAAGCTTCCCCTCAGGAAGAATTTACTATGAGGTTCATGTTGGAGGGAAGACTGACTGGACAGTAGGAGTGGCCAGAGAGTCCATCAACAGGAAGGGACAGATCATACTGAGTCCCAGCAATGGTTACTGGACGATATGGTTGATGAATGGAAATGAGTACGAGGCTAATGCTGACCCTGCTATCCTCCTCCCTGTAAGAGAGGGGTTCCAGAAAGTGGGAGTGTTTGTGGATTATGAGGAGGGTCTGGTCTCCTTTTATGATGTGGATACCAGAGTTCATCTGTACTCTTTCACTGGCTGCACCTTCACTGAGAGACTCTATCCATTCTTCAGTCCACATTTCAACCAAAATGGTTCAAACTCTGCTCCTCTGATCATCTCTCCTGTCAATTACAGCAGTGAAGCGTAGCCCAAAAAAATGCGCCGCTGAGCATGCCTGTACGACAAGCAGGTCAAACGTTATGGCAGAAGATAAGAAGCGCCAGATTATCGACCAATAAGAGAGATGGAGTGGAGCTAAAGAACACCAGTAGAGGACAAGGACGCTGATTGGCTGGTGGTCACATGGGGGGCTTGGTAAACTGCCTGATTTATTTTGAACACCATAAACTCACGGCCTGTCACCGGTAGTAGAAACTGTTGAAATATGGTTGTTTGGGGGGGGGGGGAACACAGCATTTAACATTAAAACAACATCAAATGTTAACACGTGCAAAACATCCAGCCACTACCGTTCATTTAGTTCACCGCGACGAGATGTCGTTGTGTTGAAACCTTCACGTGAAACCCTGCTATTGCAATGCTACTGTTAATCATCAAGATATAATTAACTATAATATGGCCCGGCCCTGGTCACATCAAACATGAATTACCACTCAACGTAACGCAACGGAGGCTGTACAAGATCTCCACAAACGTTTACTCGTTTCCTCATGCAGATCGGCTACTTTCACCATTGGATAACCTTGTCGTTGGACCTAAGAACACTTCTCACTGCTAGACCAGGGCAGGCCGAGGTGCAGAGCGGGGAAGAGTAGTCGCACCGGTGCTACAAATTGCATTTCACAACTCGCACTGTGCTATTTTTAGTAGCGCAAATGCAAGTACCTGCTCGCACTGTCGAGCCCTGATTGCTGGACTTGTCCTATTCATGATAGACTGACTACTCACTGCTGTTTCATTAAGTCTACTCTAAGTTCACTGTGATAGTGACATCATAATATCATCCCCTCCCCCTTTATCATACAGCAGTGGGTGTGGCTTCAGTTCAGGTGGATCACCACCCTCCAGGCAAATCAGGCATACTTAATGAACTGGTGTGCGTGTCCACATACAAATTACATTTTAGCAAATACTGTACACTTTTTTGAAAAAGAAAATAATAAATAATATGATGATCATGTTTTAGGGTGGAAAAAAATCACGGCACTCACACATCTTTAACCCATTCAGGACATGAAACCCGTTTGGTGTGTATGTTATACTTTAGTTGTTGAAAAATAGCAGATCGCCCAGGCGGTGGCGTAACCGTCTGGGCACCCGACTGGTAATCCAGTCGCAGTGTGCCGCGGGTTCGACTCCCGAGCCCGACACGGCCTTTACTGCATGTCTTCCCCCATCTCTCTCCCGTTTCCTGTCAGCCTACTGTCTGTCCCTTCAAAAACCAATAAAAGGCGTAAGCCGCAAAAAAAATATCTTGAAAAAAAAAGAAAAATAGCAGATCTACAAGCTCGTAGCACGACAGAGTGCCGCTCTACGTGCTTGTAGATCTGCTATTTTTGAAAAATTGTGTCGCGAATATTCGAATGTATATATTCTTTCAGAGAGAATGCTTTTAACTAAAATATTTGCTTCTGGGAGGTCCCCGGAACAACATATTTTCAGATGGGGGTCCGCGGCTAAATACAGATAATTCTGCGGTTCCTTGACATGAAAAAAGTTGAGCACCACTGACATAAAAACATAGGTTTTTCAGGAAACTGTCATGATTTAGAAGACATTTTTTCTCAGGTCTTCCACTGCTGGCCTGCTCGCTGTGCCTGAAAACTGGCAACTAAAAAAACACGGTGAAGCAGCTTCCTGCTTCTATGGCGGGCCGACGGCGTGGAACAAACTTCCACTATACCTTCGACAGGCAGCCTCTGTAGACATTTTTAAAGTGCAGCATCAAGACCTACTTCTACACTCTTGCTTGCTTTTAATTGAATGTCAATGTCAACAGCCTTGGACCCAAAATGGCTGAAATCAGGCATATGTTTCAATGCGGTAAGGCGAACATCATTAGCTTCTCTGAAACCAAACTTGATGAGTCAACCAAAGACCCAGAAGTTGAAATAGAGAACTATTCTTTGATCAGAAACGACAGAAACAGGCATGGTGGTGGCGTGTGTATGTATATTCACAAAGACACTGAATATGTTACTCGTACTGACTTACAGCATGATGAAATTGAAACTGTGTGGGTTGAATTAATTTTCAAAAAAGCTAAATCAGTATTAGTGGGCACCGTCTACAGACCGCCTGACCAACATGGGTTCTATGATATACTTGAGGGGTGCTTAGCTGAGGAGGAATGTGTAGAGAAAATCCTGATTGGCGACTACAATACAGACATGCAACGAAAGGAAGCACCTGTGTTTAAGTCATTCAGTAAGTTCTGTGATCTACATAGTGTCAGTCAGCTAATTACCCAACCCACTAGAGTGTGTGATTCTACTCAAACTGTCATTGATCTCATTCTGTCCTCGGACAAATCCAGAATCTCCAAGAAAGGGGTTATTGTATGTGGGCTTAGTGATCATTTTATGATATTCTGTACCCGCAAAATACAAAAACTTAAGACCGGCTGCCACAAAACAGTCATATCAAGGGACCTCAAAACCTACTCTAGTGAGGTCTTTAACCAAGTATTGGAGAGTCTGGATTGGTCCGATGAGCTTAAAAGCACACATGTCGAAGAAGCTTGGCTTGGCTTCAAAACCAAATTTACATCAGTACTGAACAACATGGCTCCTTTGAGAACCACCAGGGGCAAAACCCGCTCGGAACCATGGATGAATTCGGACATACTGGCTGCAATGAAAGCCAGAGACAAAAAATGCTCTGAAGTTCTAAAATGCAAGTCAAAGCTAGCCAAGCGCTTCGACAGTGTTCGCCAAGCTCGTTTGAACAACCTAAATACACAACGAATCAAACTACGAAACAGTGTAACTGCCATGACCAAATCAGCTAAAAGTAACTTCATTAATGATAAAGCTCAGGAAAACAAAAACAATCCTCATGAGCTCTGGAAGCTACTAAACAATCAACTAAGCTATGGTCAGAAACTAAAAACCAGATTTTCGAACATAAACATCAAATCTGACAACACTCTCATCACTGACAACCTTGATGTGGCCAACTACTTGAATATCTTCTTTACAAACATATCAACAACTCTGGTTAACAAACTGCCCTCCCACTCTGGGCTCTTTGGTGTAGAGCACATTACAACCTTCTACAAAAACCTAGGTGTTTGTAAAGACGATTTTAAACTAGTTATGGTAACAACTGATGAGGTAATTAAGAAACTGAGTGCCCTCCAACCCCACAAGGCCACAGGCCATGACAACATTCCCTCCAAATTTCTCAGAGACTCAGCCATCTCTATAGCTCCAATCATCACCCACATAGTAAACCTCTCCATCAAACAGGGACAGGTCCCCCAAGATTTCAAACTGGCCAAAGTAACCCCCTTGCACAAGAAAGGGAGTAAATTAGACCCCGGCAACTACCGCCCTATTTCTATTCTTAGTTCCATCTCGAAAGTGATGGAAAAAATAGTCTATGAACAGGTTGAAAAGTATCTTGCCACTAATAAATTATTGTACGAGTTCCAATCTGGCTTCAGAACATCCCACTCCACTGACACATGCCTCCTCTATTTGAGCGACCACATCAAACAAGAGGTGGACGCTGGCAAATACTGCGGCATGGTCATGCTGGACCTCCAAAAGGCTTTTGACACCGTGAACCACTCCATACTGGTTAACAAGCTAAAAGCAATTGGTTTCGATAGCACATCAGTGAGCTGGATGCAATCCTACCTGGAGGGGAGAGAACAGATGGTGGAAGTGAACGGAACACTGTCCCCCCCCTCCCAGTGAGCTGTGGCGTTCCACAAGGAAGCATACTAGGGCCTCTACTGTTCCTAATATATGTAAACGACATGACTTCAGCCTGTGACTGCAACTTGTTCCTGTTCGCAGATGACTCAGCACTGCTGGTCTCGGACAGGGACAAACTGCAGGTTGAAAATGCCCTCAGCTCTGAACTCGGTAGAATCTGCACCTGGCTCGCTGATAACAAACTATCTTTACACCTGGGAAAAACTGAATCCATTCTCTTTGGCTCTATTAGTAATCTCAGCAAGGCAAATGGCTTCTTGGTTAGAGTGGGTGACAATGTTATCACACGTAAAGATGAAATTACCTACCTAGGTTCCATCCTGGAGGCTAATCTTTCCGGTGATAAAATGGCCACCAACGTAATCAAAAAAGTCAACCATAGAACAAGATTCCTCTACAGGATCTCCTCACTGGTCAACAAAAACACCTTGAAGACCTTAACAGGAGCCCTTGTACAGGGTTTCTTTGACTATGCATGCACCTCCTGGTACCACAGCACCTCAAAGGCCCTTAAAACCAGGCTCCAGACTTCCCAAAACAAACTGGTCAGGCTCCTACTTGATCTAGCCCCCCGAACCCACCTCACCCCTGCCCACTTCGACAGGCTGGAATGGCTTAGGGTCGACGACAGAGTACAGCATCTTGCAATGGGTCTGGTCCACAAGATTCGATACACCACCAAGATACCCATGTACCTGTCTAGATACTTCCTTAATGTTAACGAAGTCCACACCCACAACACCAGAGGGAGTGCAACGAACCATGTACAACCCAGATTCGGCACAAACAAGGGACTAAATTCTTTTCGCTCCTATGCCACCAAAATGTGGAACGCCCTACCAACTGTCATTAAGACATGCGAATCCCTTGACTCCTTCAAAACCGCTCTCAAAGGGCACCTACGGATGGCTGCAATTCGAAACTGGCCCCCGTAAAATCTGAATCCCCCCCCCCCCCCCCCCCGCCCCCCCCTTTTTTCCCCTCACTGTATATATTTCTTTTCCCTTTTTACCTCCTTTTTGATGAATTCTTTTTTGATGAATTCCTGTTCTGTCTATAGAAGTGTCTATTTGTACGTCTCTAAATGTTTTGATGATTTGAACATGGTGGACCCTGTTGGAAACAAGTGTAATGCTTAATTGGGTTGTCCACTCACAGTTAACAGCCTTTGTATTGAGTTTGTGCTTGAAATGTACTGTAATTCTGCAAACTGTTAATAAATTCTTCAATCAATCAATCAATCAAATTGATCTTTAAATTCCTTGTTATTCATGTCCTCACGGTATTGCATTACTATGCCTTGCTTTTCTTTGTTTTTCTTCCTCCATCGCTCTGTAAAGCACTTTGCTTTGCGATTGTGAAATTATGACTGATATCCAATCTCCGATTATTTGCAGGGTCATATCTGACGATACCGATTCTGACCGATTCCGATATTATACAGAGGACCACAATGGAAACAAGCCTATAGGCCCTGGGCTTGGCCCAAAGCCTGTTAATAAAGTATTCAATCAATAAATAGCATAATACTTTTCCAAGTGTCTGATTTCACAACTGAATGACTATACTGAATGAGATGAGTACACAAATTAAATGTAGATTAAAAAAAAAAATTGATTTACTTTTTGCTGGTGAAAACCGATTTAAATAATCTGTATTATTTTGAGACCATTCCGATACCAATATGGCACTTTTATGGCCGATATGACCAATTCCGATTATGCTATACCGATTAATCGTGCATCCCTAATTATTATTATCAATTGAGTACTTTCTTTCCCCCACTGTGCTGCAGCCCAGCGACCCTCACCTGTCCGTGTTCTGTGAGCTCCTGGGGGTGGCCTCGTCGGACGCCCTGTGCCGCTGGCTGTGCCACCGGCGCATGGTGCTCCGCTCGGAGACGGTGGTGCGGCCGGTGGGTCGGGCGCAGGCGGCCAGCGCCCGCGACGCTCTCGCCAAGCACCTGTACGCCCACCTGTTCGAGCGGGTCATCGCCCGCATCAACGGTGCCCTGAGGGTGCCGGCGGACGGACACGCCTTCATCGGCGTCCTGGACATCTACGGGTGAGCACGCTCTAGCTACTTTTGTTATTATTATTATTAATATTTTATTTGAATCCTGAAAAGTTTCAGTTACTAGTAGTAACATGTCGGGAGGAAACCACCTAAATCCATTTTCAAGGTTTTAGATTTTTTTTGTTTTTGTTTCATTAACTTTTTCTCTGCTTTCTACGATTATAATCGTAGCTAAAGCTAAAGGTGCTAACTACGTACAGTACATGTTCGTAGACAACCGTATACTTATCTATGAAAGCGGCGACCGTCAATTTACCTTTTAGCATTGCTCCGGTTGCTATGGAGAGCTATGAGATTTTTAAATCCAGCTCCATTGAGCCTCCATTATAACAGGGTTCTCAAAGCGCTGTATCTCTAAAGCTTCAAGCGCTGTCCATGGTGAGCTGTCGCGCATCCCGACGATCGTAAATCATTTGTGAGTTTGTATCGCATCGCTGAGCACATGTAACTGTTTGTAATGATATCTAAGGGGTCTGAGCTATGGCTAACGATGACTGTGCTCACAACAACAGCCCCCACCTCACTGAATAACCCGGAAATGATACAAGGAGCGTAGAGTGAGAGCAGACGGGTGACATTCGTTAGGTGTGCTTATGCTGCCACCTAGCGGCACTAATAAAGTTAATCAGTGCTATTGAACACCTTTTACGTCTGTGTGTTGGTTAAAACAAATATTGAACGAATGGAAAGTATTAAAAAGCGGTTCGGAAGCTGATTAACTCCATTGGACCCTCAAACTGTCTGCTAAAGCAACTAACTCCACCACCTTTGGCAATGTATAAAGTCATAACACCAACTTTGATGAGGCAGTATTGCTTTGCTTTAAAACAATATATGGTTTTCTTAATTTCCTGAAAAAGTTATATTTTTCAATTTCTGAAAAATGAACATTTTGGAGTTAGGTGTTTTCTTTCCGACAGCAGAGATGAGGTTTCCACCCGACAGAGACCATAGCTAAAATATTAAAATGATAACAGATGCTTTAATAATAATAATAATAATGAATTGATTCTCCTTGACAAAACAAATAACTTCATCATATGAATAATAACCATATTAATCATATGATGAAGTTATTTGTTTTCCTGCTTCATAGACAGGGGGAAAACAATATATTATACTGTTCTGTTTTGTCATTTTCACTATAACATTATCACTTTTTATGATTTACACTAACATTGCATCTTTGTATAATTGTATCATTGCATCATTGTAACATTGTATCATTGTATCATTGTATCATTGTATCATTGCATCATTGTATCATTGCAACATTGTATCATTGTATCATTGTATCATTGTAACATTAATCATTGTATCATTGTATCATTGTATCATTGTATCATTGTAACGTTGTCACATTCCATCGGCAGCTTTGAAACTTTCGACACCAACAGTTTTGAACAATTCTGTATCAACTACGCCAACGAGAAACTACAGCAGCAGTTTAATCTGGTACAGTGCTCATGCACGCATGCACACACACGCACGCACACATTCACACACAAACACACATGCACACGCAAGCACACAGGTTTGCATTACTATACTTGTGAGAGGAAGGCAATTTTATGCGTGTCCTTTTCCAATTAATTCACAATTTTTAACCGTAATCCTAAATGAATAGGAGGAACAGGGGACATCCCTTTAATGTTTTACCCTTTATTGTGTCCTCCTGTTTGTTCAGTGTGTTTAATGTTGTCTCCTTTCTGACGAGGAGTACATGCGGGAGGACATCCCTTTGATGTTGTCTCCTCTCTGATCAGCACGTGTTTAAGCTGGAGCAGGAGGAGTACATGCGGGAGGACATCCCGTGGACGTTGATCGATTTCTACGACAACCAGCCGGTCATCGACCTGATCGAAGCCAAGATGGGAGTCCTGGACCTGCTGGACGAAGAGTGTGTGGTAAATAAACAACAACAAAAATACACACACACACACCTGGATGATTAATACAGGAGTTATTATAATGTTGTTAATAAAACATCTGGATGATTCATACAGGAGTTATTGCAATACTTGAATCTCACGCACATGTGGGGCACGCACGTGTCTAACCGCTCGCCCATACCCTGAAGAAGGCACTTGTCTACCGAAACGTTGGTTTGTTTTATTCTCTGCGTCCTATAATATAATTTCCAGCACTTTCTGGCACACGGCTGCCATCTTGCCAGCAAGGTGCTAACTAGGTGCAACTTCCCATAGACATCCCATTCATCCAAACAGAACAGTTCTATCTAATTGTATTTAAATAACGTCAAACTCACCAACATTGCAGCTGTACGGAAAGCTTGAATTATCCTGTTACTATCTGCAATGTGCTTGTTTCATAAAAACCCACTGTAGACATGTTATGAGCTACTCCCTGTCAAGAAATTCCTTGGACCTTGCCGATGATTTTTTTAAAGTGCTGGAGTTTGGAAGTGCTCGTTGACTATCACTCAACAGCCCATGCCCTGTTTAGAATTTGCACATAATGTAGGAGGCAGCAGGAGGTTGCTTTACTGATAACGAGTGCTTCCAAACTCCAATACTTGGAAAAATAATCATTTGCAAGGAAGGAGGTAGCTCATAAAATGTCTATATATTTGTATCAATCAAACACTTTGCAGATTGAAAGAGGATAAGTCAAGCTTTTCGTACAGCTGCAATGTTACATCTTCAACCGCTTATCCGTAGTCGGGTCGCGGGGGCAACAGCTCCACCAGAGTGCTCCAGACTTCCCTCTCCAGAGCAACATTAGTGACTTCCTCCTGGGGGATTCCGAGACGTTCCAAGGCCAGTGAGTTGATGTGTTTCCTCCAACTGCGCCTTGGTCTGCCCCGGGGGTCTCCTCCCAGTGGGTCTCCTCCCAGTGGGACATGCCTCAAGGACCTCCCAAGGGAGACGCCAGAGAGGCATCCTAACCAGATGCCCGAACCACCTAAGCTGGCTCCTTTCCAGGCGAAGGAGCAGCGGCTCTACTCCGAGGCTCCCCTGCGTGACTGAACTTCTCACCCTATCTCTAAGGGAGATGCCGCCACCCGTCGGAGAAAACTAATTTCGGCCGCTTGTATTCGCAACCTTATTCTTTCGGTCATGACCCACACTTCATTTCTGTTTGGATGAATGGGCTGCCAATGGGACGTTGCACCTACTGTAGGTAGCACCTTGCTGGCAAGATGGCAGCGGTGTGCATATCGTCAATTAGTGTGTGCGGCCACTTTTTTAAGACTATACTAGACACTCGCGTCTAACGCCTTGTGATCCGTGTTGTTGTTGTTTCTCTGTGAATGTTGTGTGTTACTTAATACTGACCATGTTGTTTCTGTGTTGTTGTTGTTTTTTCTTGTGCGCTTTATGTTGCCGTGGAATTCTCTCAAACGTAATTTGATATATTGAACTCATTGATGATTTGTTCACATTTTTCATTTAAAAAACATTTTTGCTGGTGAAAACCGATTTAAATAATCTGTTATCTGTTATTCTGTTATTTTGGGACTGTTCCGATACCGATATGGCATTTTTATGGCCGATATGGCTGATTCCGATTATGCTACCGATTAATCGTGCATCTCTACCGTGAATTCAAGGTTCCGTGGTGGGTGTAATTGATAGAATATAAGTATTTTTATTTTTTTGGGAACTGGTTGTTTCTTCAGTTTCCTCAGGGAACGGATCAGAACTGGCTGCAGAAGCTCTACAACTACCTGGAAAGCAACCCTCTGTTTGAGAAACCTCGCCTCTCCAGCCAGGCCTTCCTGATCCAGCATTTTGCAGATAAGGTGCAGTGTTGTTTTCGTCGACTATAACTAAGACGGAAAATGTTCGTCGACTACCTTTTTCCACTGACGAAAACTAAATGGAAACTGAATGAAAACTAAGCTATGACGACTAAAACTAAGACTAAATATACTGACAATTTCGTCAACAAATAAAAACTAGACAAAAATGTTAGGAAGGACAAGAGATCCAGTAAGTCATTTTACACTTGGTTGCATGCTGAAA
Source organism: Electrona antarctica (assembly GCF_951216825.1). Classification (NCBI taxonomy): domain Eukaryota; kingdom Metazoa; phylum Chordata; class Actinopteri; order Myctophiformes; family Myctophidae; genus Electrona; species Electrona antarctica. Next base: position 21,975,550 of record NC_136810.1, read on the forward strand.
ATAGCCAATCTACAAGCTCACAACGCGTCGCACTGCGACGCGTTGTGAGCTTGTATTTCCAGCAAGTGTAAAATCAGCCATTAGGACGGCATCATGGCCCGCCAAAATACATTTTTAGTCAATACATAGATTTAGTCGACTCGACTAACACAAACATTCCAGGTGACGAAAATGTGACTAAAACTAAGTGAAAACTATTCCAGAGACTCTGATTAAAACTAAAATAGAAATTTGCTGCCAAAAACAACACTGATAAGGTGCAGTGAGTTCTTTGAGGTCGAGTTAAAAATAGAAAGCCTTCCTTTTTTTCCCCTGGCAAATAGAGTGGGTTAAAATTACGTCAAGGGCACAGTCACTCCCGCACTTTCATTCTACCTACGAGGGAGGATTCTGCCAATGCAATTCAATCGAAATTGAGCGTTTCTTTTATTTTTGAGTGGTGCAACCAGAGCCGGATTTATCTTGCTGAGGGCCCCCGGGCTGGAGCAAATTTGAGGTCCCCCCTTGGGTTGCGCGGCAGAGCCGCGCGTCCTGTGATTCGTCCGAGCGCCGCAGCCGCGAGGCCGAAAACAAATTGGCTATTTTGTTTTAATTTTGGGGTACCCAGGCCCCTAAAAAGAGAGGCAGGCAGGAAGGCAGGCAGAAGCTCACAATGGTTTAACCATAATACAACTAAATATACACACATTTCACTTGAATTGGATTTCAATACTTTACAATCTTATAATAAAAAAAAAAAAAAGCCCCCGGGCTGCAGCCCACCCTAGCCCAACGGTAAGTCCGGCTCTGGGTGCAACCACTCCCTTACGGAGCTAAAAACAATCAAATTAAAAGATTAATAACACGACAAGAAGAATAACAAAAACAAAACAGCAAATGGGTCAGGTAGACATTTCACAGGTCAAAATGCAATCGAAATAAATATGTTTTCAGCAACTTCTTGAAAATGTCGACAGACTCTGCATTCTTTATAGAAAGGGGGAGGGTATTCCACAGTGTGGGAGCAACTACAGCAAAAGCCCGGTTGCCCTTAGTTTAGTTTCAAAAGGCCCTTATCTGAAGACCGGAGTGATCTTGAAGGCGACACTTAAAGGACCACTTCACACCACTTTTCAACCTATCTTCATATAATAGGTACTCACTAATAATCATGAAAAAATGGCACCATTTTTTTCTACTCGGTCTGTGTCTCATAAATGGTAAATGGTAAATGGTGCATTTATATAGCGCCTTTATCCAAGGCGCTTTACATAGATTGTGCATTACATTCACCCATTCATACACCGATTGCGGCGGAAGCCATGCAAGGTACCAACCAGCACATCGAGAGCAATTTGGGGTTCAGTGTCTTGCCCAAGGACACTTCGACATGTAGACAGGAGGAGCCGGGATTCGAACCGCCGACCCATGGATCATTGGACGACCTGCTCTACCTCTTGAGCCACAGTCGCCCTCATAGGAGGGCTGTGGGCAGTTCAGAAACCGTCCTCCAGTGACATCATCGATGGGGAATACAAGCTAATAGAAACTGCAGGCTTTCTAGTCCTGAAAAGTTGCAATGCGAAAATGGAAGCCATCGTTCTCACGATAATGAAAATCTAAACACTTTTGTAAAAACATCTTGTTTAAAAAAAAATCTGCCTAATGATGATGTCACTGGAGGACGGTTTCTAAACTGCCCACAGCCCTCCTATGAGACACAGACTGAGTAGAAAGAAAGTGTGCCATTTTATTATATAGTGATTATATTTTGAGGACATATTATATGAAGATCGGTTGAAAAGTGGTGAAGTGGTCCTTTAAGGGGGTTCCACCACGCCTCAAGCCTATATATTTTAGGCTGGTCTGGTGCATCTCAGGAGCAGGACTGGTATGAGGTAGTGACCCCCCCCCCAGACCACCACCTTCATCTTCACCACCCGATGAAGATGAAGAAACTACATGGAAACATTGTCATTTTGTACTTAAAGCCTTTAACTGTGCCAGTCTGATCCAGTACCTTCCTTCTACCTCATGACTTGAAGCATTTTGACAGGTTGAATACCAGTGTTTTCTTTTATTTTGACAGGTTGCATACCAGTGTCTTTTTTATTTTGACAGGTTGAATACCAGTGTCTTCTTTTATTTTGACAGGTTGAATACCAGTGTCTTCTTTTATTTTCACAGGTTGAATACCAGTGTCTTCTTTTATTTTGACAGGTTGAATACCAGTGTCTTCTTTTATTTTGACAGGTTGAATACCAGTGTCTTTTATTTTCACAGGTTGAATACCAGTGTCTTCTTTTATTTTGACAGGTTGAATACCAGTGTCTTCTTTTATTTTGACAGGTTGAATACCAGTGTCTTCTTTTATTTTGACAGGTTGAATACCAGTGTCTTCTTTTATTTTGACAGGTTGAATACCAGTGTCTTTTATTTTCACAGGTTGAATACCAGTGTCCTTTATTTTGACAGGTTGAATACCAGTGTCTTCTTTTATTTTGACAGGTTGAATACCAGTGTTTTTTATTTTCACAGGTTGAATACCAGTGTCCTTTATTTTGACAGGTTGAATACCAGTGTCCTTTATTTAGACAGGTTGAACACCAGTTTCCTTTATTTTGACAGGTTGAATACCAGTGTCTTTTATTTTCACAGGTTGAATACCAGTGTCCTTTATTTTGACAGGTTGAAAACCAGTGTCTTCTTTTATTTTCACAGGTTGAATACCAGTGTCTTTTATTTTCACAGGTTGAATACCAGTGTCCTTTATTTTGACAGGTTGAATACCAGTGTCCTTTATTTAGACAGGTTGAATACCAGTTTCCTTTATTTTGACAGGTTGAATACCAGTGTCTTCTTTTATTTTGACAGGTTGAATACCAGTGTCTTCTTTTATTTTCACAGGTTGAATACCAGTGTCTTCTTTTATTTTGACAGGTTGAATACCAGTGTCTTCTTTTATTTTGACAGGTTGAATACCAGTGTCTTCTTTTATTTTGACAGGTTGAATACCAGTGTCTTCTTTTATTTTGACAGGTTGAATACCAGTGTCTTTTATTTTCACAGGTTGAATACCAGTGTCTTTTATTTTCACAGGTTGAATACCAGTGTCCTTTATTTTGACAGGTTGAATACCAGTGTCCTTTATTTAGACAGGTTGAATACCAGTTTCCTTTATTTTGACAGGTTGAATACCAGTGTCTTCTTTTATTTTCACAGGTTGAATACCAGTGTCCTTTATTTTCACAGGTTGAATACCAGTGTCCTTTATTTAGACAGGTTGAATACCAGTGTCTTTTATTTTCACAGGTTGAATACCAGTGTCCTTTATTTTGACAGGTTGAATACCAGTGTCCTTTATTTTGACAGGTTGAATACCAGTGTCCTTTATTTAGACAGGTTGAATACCAGTGTCCTTTATTTTGACAGGTTGAATACCAGTGTCGGGGTTTCCTGGAGAAAAACCGAGACGCTCTCTACGAAGAACTGGTGGACATCATGAGAGCCAGCGACGTATGCTCACATCACTCACATCACAAGTTAATTCATGCATACGTTTGTTCATTCATTCATTCATTCATTCATTCATAAGTTCATTAATTAATTCATAAATGCATTCATTCACAAGTTCATTCATAAGTTCATTCATTTATTCATTAATTCATTCATAAGTTTATACATTCATTTATTCATTAATTTATTCATGCATAAGTGCATTAATTAATTCATTCATAAGTTAATTAATTAATTAATTCATACGTTCATCCATTCATTCATTCATAAGTTCATTCATTCATATGTTAATGCATTAATTCATTCATAAGTGCATTCATTCATCCATTCATTCATAAGTTCATTCATTCATTCAGGCATCCATTCATTCATTCATTCAGTCATTCACCCATTCATAAGTTAATTGATTAATTCATTCATAAGTTAAATCATTAATTCATTCATAAGTTAATTTATGCAGTCATTCATTAATGTATTCATAAGTTAATTCATTCATTCATAAGTTCATTCATTCATAAGTTAATTAATTAATTCATTCATAAATTAATTCATGCGTTAATTCATTCATACGTTTTCATTCATAAGTTAATCCATTCATTCATTCATAAGTTAATTCATTCATAAGTTAATCCATTCATACGTTAATTCATTCATTCATAAGTTCATAACATGATGTGATGTCATAGCATGATGTGATGTCATAGCATGATGTGATGTCATAACATCATGTGATGTCATAACATCATGTGATGTCATAACATGATGTTATGTCATAGTATGATGTGATGTCATGGTGTTTCAGTTTCCCCTGCTAGCCAACTTCTTCCAGGACTCAGAGGAACAGAGCCAGCCTGTAAACAAGCAGGCGTTCAGGGTGAAGGCAGCCCGGCCGAGCCCCAGACCCTCCAACAAGCATCTGAGGGCCACGGTGGGAGAGAAGGTATGGATGCACACGCACGCACATGCGCACGCACGCACACGCGCACGCACGCACTCGCACACACACACAGCTGAGGGCCACGGTGGGTGAGAAGGTATGCATGACGGCAGACTGTCACTGTCTCACACACTGCAAACCAGACACACACTGACTCTGTCTAGGTGAAGATAGCATGCTGCCACACACTGAAAACCACACGCAGGGCGCAGGCACACTTGAGCGCCAAGAAACGCCTAGAGCTGGCGTCTCTTCCAGGGTTTTTAAACAGCTGGTGGTTGGAAATGGGAAATGACGCTCGTGCGCAGCTTCACCTTGTAGAGTCGGCAAAAAAAACCGCTGCAAGTTGAAGCCACGCACGAGCGTCATTTCCATCCACCAGCTGTTTAAAAACCAGGAAGACGCTAGGCGTTTAGTTGCCGCCTCTTTATGTGACAGTGATAAAGGATAGGCAGATAGAGAGAGAGTGTGTGTGTGTGTGTGTGTGCGTGTGTGTGTGTGTGTGTGTGTGTGTGTGTGTGTGTGTGTGTGTGTGTGTGTGTGTGTGTGTGTGTGTGTGTGTGTGTGTGCGTGTGTGTGTGTTTGTTTGCGTGTGCGTGTGTGTGCGTGCGCGTGTGTTCACAGTTCCGTGGCTCTCTGTCGCTGCTCATGGAAACCCTGAATGCCACCACGCCTCACTACGTACGATGCATCAAACCCAACGACCACAAACTCCCGTTTGAGTGAGTACAAAATGACACCACGCTTTATTATTATTACTAGACCGGTGCCCGGCTGTAGAGCACAGAGTCACTAGACCGGTGCTGTAGAGCACCGAGTCACTAGACCGGTGCTCTACAGCACCGGTCTAGTGACACGGTGCTCTATAGCACCGGTCTAGTGACTCTGTGTCACCGTGTCACTAGACCGGTGCTGTAGAGCACCGTGTCACTAGACCGGTGCTGTTGGTAACGTTGGAAGTTGGAGATCCTTGCCCCACGGCCCACGCACCCGGCTATGCAATACCCCTTGTACCCGTGTCAGAGTATACCCGTTCCACCCATCTGTCTGTGTCCCTTTTATGCCCAATATATGGAGATTTCTGTAACTCTGTGTCCCTTATTCCTATATAATAATAATTAATGAATAAGAATGAATTGCATTTTTATAGCTCTTTTCCAAGTGCTCAAAGCAGTTTACAATGGTCCATTCATTCATACATTGGTCGACGCCAATGTCCTCACCCCACATTCAAACACCAATGGTGGCGAGCTCACACGACCAACTCATTGGAGGCAATGTAGGGTTCAGTGTCTTGCCCAAGGACACTTCGACATGTGGACAGGAACCGCCGACCCAGGGATCATTGGATGACCTGCTATACCTCCTGAACCACAGCCGCCACAAATATATATGGAGTTTTGTGTCAGGCATGCCCAAATATGGAGTGTTGTGATGTCAGAACTGGCCAGCGCCATATATGGAGCCTGGGCAGGGGCCCTGTCCAGAGCCCGGGGGAGGCCTTTTGGGGCGGTTCTGGACAAACGTGAGACCGACCGACCGACTCGACACCGGGCGTGTGTGGAACGCGCGTGTCGAGTTTGAAGTCGACGGGGCAAACGGTTCTCGAGTTACGTGCATTACAGCCGTACACACAGAGAGACGTGCAGTGCATTTATAGATTGATTAACATTATCATTATTATTATTATTATTATTATTATTATTATTGCTGTTATTGATGTCATTGTTGTTGTTGTCATTGTCATTGTGGTTCAGGTATGACTGTAGGCGGGTGGTGCAGCAGTTACGGGCCTGTGGCGTTCTGGAAACCATTCATATCAGCGCTCAGAGCTACCCGTCCAGGTGAGGATAGATCCGTCCAGGTGTGTATAGATCAGCCCCAGGTGTGTATAGATCGGCCCATCAGCCCCAGGTGTGTACATAGATCAGCCAGATGTGTATAATAGACCTTCCAGAAGGGTCTGCATGGTATAGGTCAGTTCAGAGCTACCTCTCTGGTGTGTAAAATTTCCAAAAAGTAGCCCTATCGCAAATACCCGCCCCCTACCTGATACGTTTGTGTGCGTGTGTGTGTGTGTCAGGTGGACATACACGGACTTCCACAGCAGATACAGGGTGCTGATGACCAATCAGGAGCTCAGCCTGACGGACAGGAAACAGGCCTGCAGGGCGACGCTGGAGAGGATCATTCAGGTCGGTTCATTACTACTTCCTGTTCATTCCTACTTCCTGTCCAGGTTCATTGCTACTTCCTGTTCAGGTTCATTACTACTTCCTGTCCAGGTTCATTACTACATCCTGTCCAGGTTCATTACTACTTCCTGTCCAGGTTCATTACTACTTCCTGTTCAGGTTCATTACTACTTCCTGTCCAGGTTATTTTCTACTTCCTGTACATATTAATTTCTACTTCCTGTTCATGTTAATTTCTACTTCCTGTACAGGTTCATTTCTACTTCCTGTACAGATTCATTTCAACTTCCTGTCCCGGTTCATTTCTACTTCCTGTTCAGGTTTATTGCTATTTCCTTAGTCTCGCGTTGCCAGACTGTTGCCTTTCGCAATTTCCAAATGCTTCTCTCATACAGTCTGGATCAACGGAAGTAAAATATCCTCCCCACTTCCGTTTCGTCTTCACAGTCGCGCCAAATTTATCCTAATATAAATAGAAATCATCTGAGCATATTTAGCTTGTTGCTTAGCAGAAAGGGAAATAGCAGCTTCCTTACTCGGATTTTGAGAGGTGTAGTTCCAGACTCTATATAGCATTCGGAGATTGTGGAATAGTTGTCTGGAAATATAGTGGCCCTCTGGAGCGAGTGTGAAAATATAGTGGCCCTCTCCATCGTCAAAGTTGCCCACCCCTGCTCCAGACTGACTGTATGACCAGAAACATTTGCAAATTGCGAGAGTTCTGGGCCACGCGAGACTATCTATCTCGCAGTTAACACCGCCCTGCACACCTCCCCACCCATGCAGGACTCCAACCAGTACAAGTTCGGCAGGACCAAGATCTTCTTCCGGGCGGGCCAGCTGGCCTACCTGGAGAAGTTCCGCGTGGACCTGCTCCGCGCGGCCTGCGTCCGAGTCCAGGCGGCGGTGCGAGGCTGGCTGCAGCGCCGCCGCTACCGCCGCCTGAGGGAGGCGGCCATCGTGCTGCAGCAGTACGTCCGAGGACAGAGGAGCATCCGGTGAGGAAACTACACACGTTTTTATTGGTCTCGTAAGGCACTGGCTCCCAAACTACACACGCTTTTATTGGTCTCGTAAGGCACTGGCTCCCAAACTACACACGTTTTTATTGGTCTCGTAAGGCACTGGCTCCCAAACTACACACGTTTTTATTGGTCTCGTAGGGTACTGGCTCCCAAACTACACACGTTTTTATTGGTCTCGTAGGGTACTGGCTCCCAAACTACACACGCTTTTATTGGTCTCGTAAGGCACTGGCTCCCAAACTACACACGCTTTTATTGGTCTCGTAAGGCACTGGCTCCCAAACTACACACGCTTTTATTGGTCTCGTAAGGCACTGGCTCCCAAACTACACACGCTTTTAGTGGTCTCGTAAGGCACTGGCTCCCAAACTACACACGCTTTTATTGGTCTCGTAGGGTACTGGCTCCCAAACTACACACGCTTTTATTGGTCTCGTAGGGTACTTGCTCCCAAACTTAACCCCCAAAATAATTATCATATTTGAAATGGGGAGTCCCCCAGAAAAATAATCAGATTTGAACTGGGGAGCCCCTCCAAAAATAATAATAATCATATTTGAACTGGGCACCCCCCCAAAGATAATCATACTTGAACTGGGGACGGCCCTATTTGAACTGGGAACTCTGGGACCCTTAAGGGGTCCTCAGAGTTACTACGGGGGAGAAACCAACTATTTATTCAAACATTTCAGTGAAAGCAGATGCGTGTGTGTGTGTGTGTGTGTGTGTGTGTGTGTGTGTGTGTGTGTGTGTGTGTGTGTGTGTGTGTGTGTGTGTGTGTGTGCGCATGCGTGCGTGTGTGCGTCTCATCCAGTAAAACAGTGACTCCCGCAGCACTGAAGCGCGGCTGGGCAGCGCTGGTCATCCAGACCACATGGAGGCGCTACAGGGTGCAGCGCATCTACCAGCTGGTGCGCCTGGCGGCCGTCACCATCCAGGCCTTCACCCGAGGGTGGAGAGATCGCAGAAGATACAAGAAGGTACCTGTCTGCCTGCCTGCCTGCCTGCCTGCCTGCCTGTCCGTCCGTCCGCCTGCCTGCCCCTAGACGCCTCCTTCGGCTCTGGGGCGTGTGCTCTCGAGAGTAGGCAAGTTGCCAAGTTTCCGCGTGCGTCACTGAAGGGGACGTTCGGTAGGCCAATCGCCAGCCTCAGTCCCAGCCTCATCTGCGAAGAGAAAAGCAGGAGGGGAGGGGATTTGTGTTCCACAAATTGTGGCCTGCAGGCCTTTCCTCAAAATCAACAAAAACTGTCAAGAAATGTAAACCAAATGTACACGCCTCACATGTCCGACCTGTTTCTGTCTCCTCACATCTCTGCTCTTCTTCCCTTATTTTCTGAAAACTGCAAATAATAATGGAGCATGTAAGAAACATTTTTTAACCTTATTAATTTATTACTTACCTACTTTCTTACTTTATATAAATATGACGGAAAAGTTTGATTTAGTTTCGGTCATAGTCGTTTGAATAACATGCATTTAGTTTAGTAATCTGAAATGCTTTAGTCTAGTTTTTGTAAACTGAATCTCCAGTTGATTTAGTCGACTAGCATGTATTTCTGTCAGGCCTCGATGGTGTCGTAAAGCCCGATTTATGCTAAGCCGCGTGCCAGAAACAGCCGATCCACAAGCTCACGTTGGGAGCTTGCGTTGTCGGAGTGCAACACCAACTTGTCTTACTGGATCTATTCTCCACTAGTCCCTCCCTAACATGTTAGCCTAGTTTTGTATTTGTTTGTTGACGGAATTGTCAATATATTTAATCATAGTTGAAGTGAGCATAGTTTCGTAGATTTTTATTTAGCTTGAGCACTGTTTATTAACTTGCCAGCTGGCTTGATTGATTGATTGATTGATTGATTGATTGATTTATTTATTAACAGTTTGCATGGACAAGCATATGGAGGTACAGTTTATAAAGCACTCAATGGGGTGGCGCCTGACTGCCTGCCTACTGTGCCTAGATGTGTCCCAAACCTTCCTACCTTTAAGACTGCCTGCCTAGATATGTCCCAAACCTTCCTACCTCTGTGACTGTCTTAGACAGTCTGTCTAGATATGTCCCAAACCTTCCAACCTCTATGACCGCCTGTCTAGATATGTCCCAAACCTTCCTACCTCTATGACTGCCTGCCTAGATATGTCCCAAACCTTCCTACCTTTAAGACTGCCTGCCTAGATAATTATGTCCCAAACCTTCCTACCTCTATGACTGCCTGCCTAGATACTGTATGTCCCAAACCTTCCTACCTCTATGACTGCCTTCCTAGATATGTCCCAAACCTTCCTACCTTTAAGACTGCCTGCCTAGATAATTATGTCCCAAACCTTCCTACCTCTATGACTGCCTGCCTAGATACTGTATGTCCCAAACCTTCCTACCTCTATGACTGCCTTCCTAGATATGTCCCAAACCTTCCTACCTCTATGACTGCCTTCCTAGATATGTCCCAAACCTTCCTACCTCTATGACTGCCTGCCTAGATATGTCCCAAACCTTCCTACCTCTATGACTGCCTGCCTAGATATGTCCCAAACCTTCCTACCTCTATGACTGCCTGCCTAGATATGTCCCAAACCTTCCTACCTCTATGACTGCCTGCCTAGATATGTCCCAAACCTTCCTACCTCTATGACTGCCTGCCTAGATACTGTATGTCCCAAACCTTCCTACCTCTGTGACTGCCTGCCTATAGTAGATACCTCTGTGACTGTCTAGATATGTCCCAAACCTTCCTACCTCTGTGACTGCCTAGATATGTCCCAAACCTTCCTACCTCTGTGACTGTCTAGATATGTCCCAAACCTTCCTACCTCTGTGACTGTCTAGATATGTCCCAAACCTTCCTACCTCTGTGACTGTCTAGATATGTCCCAAACCTTTCTACCTCTGTGACTGTCTAGATATGTCCCAAACCTTCCTACCTCTGTGACTGTCTAGATATGTCCTAAACCTTCCTACCTCTGTGACCGTCTAGATATGTCCCAAACCTTCCTACCTCTATGACTGTCTAGATATGTCCCAAACCTTCCTACCTCTATGACTGTCTAGATATGTCCCAAACCTTCCTACCTCTGTGACTGTCTAGATATGTCCCAAACCTTCCTACCTCTATGACTGCCTGCCTAGATATGTCCCATGTTTTATGTGTTTTGCTATTATTTGAATGTTGTCTTGTGTTTTCACTTGTCCTTTTTTCTTTATTGCTCTGTAAATAACTTTGTGATGCATTTCATGTCATGCAAATAAAGTGTGTGTGTGCGTGCGTGCGTGCGTGCGCGACGGTCCACAGATGGTGGAGACCCAAAAGGTTGTGGTGCTGCAGAAGCATGCCCGGGCGTGGCTGGCCCGCCGTCGCTTTCAGACCACGCGCCGCCTGGTGATCAACGTGCAGCTGGCCTTCAGGGTGCAGCAGCTGAGGAAGAAGCTGGAGGAGCAGGTGAGTGCAGCTGGCCTTCTAAACCGGACTCATACTGCTGCTGATTCCCCTAGTGAGTTTTAACAGGACTCATACTGCTGCTCTGATTCCCCTAGTGAGTTTTAACAGGACTCATACTGCTGCTCTGATTCCCCTAGTGAGTTTTAACAGGACTCATACTGCTGCTCTGATTCCCCTAGTGAGTTTTAACAGGACTCATACTGCTTCTCTGATTCCCCTAGTGAGTTTTAACAGGACTCATACTGCTACTCTGATTCCCCTAGTGAGTTTTAACAGGACTCATACTGCTGCTCTGATTCCCCTAGTGAGTTTTAACAGGACTCATACTGCTACTCTGATTCCCCTAGTGAGTTTTAACAGGACTCATACTGCTGCTCTGATTCCCCTAGTGAGTTTTAACAGGACTCATACTGCTTCTCTGATTCCCCTAGTGAGTTTTAACAGGACTCATACTGCTGCTCTGATTCCCATAGTGAGTTTTAACAGGACTCATACTGCTGCTCTGATTCCCCTAGTGAGTTTTAACAGGACTCATACTGCTTCTCTGATTCCCCTAGTGAGTTTTAACAGGACTCATACTGCTACTCTGATTCCCCTAGTGAGTTTTAACAGGACTCATACTGCTGCTCTGATTCCCCTAGTGAGTTTTAACAGGACTCATACTGCTACTCTGATTCCCCTAGTGAGTTTTAACAGGACTCATACTGCTGCTCTGATTCCCCTAGTGAGTTTTAACAGGACTCATACTGCTTCTCTGATTCCCCTAGTGAGTTTTAACAGGATTCTAAACCAGACTCATACTGCTTCTCTGATTCCCCTAGTGAGTTTTAACAGGACTCATACTGCTTCTCTGATTCCCCTAGTGAGTTTTAACAGGATTCTAAACCGGACTCATACTGCTTCTCTGATTCCCCTAGTGAGTTTTAACAGGATTCTAAACCAGACTCATACTGCTTCTCTGATTCCCTAGTGAGTTTTAACAGGACTCATACTGCTTCTCTGATTCCCCTAGTGAGTTTTAACAGGATTCTAAACCAGACTCATACTGCTTCTCTGATTCCCCTAGTGAGTTTTAACAGGACTCATACTGCTTCTCTGATTCCCCTAGTGAGTTTTAACAGGATTCCCATGGGCACTTTTCCCAGACACTGCTGCTGCTTCGACGTATAGGAAATGTTTGCTCTAGTCATATACTGTATTAGTTTAGTAGCAAACTTTGTTATTCTAGTCTTTATTACACTCATATTTGATACAGTCTGTTTCTAGCGAAAGTGTATCTAATTCAGCAGCAGTAACATTACCGTTTTCACTCAGTCAGTTGATTCTTCATGTCCTTATGAGTGAAACCAGCTCAGTGGCCTTGTTGTTAGAGTGTCCGCCCTGAGACTGGGAGGACGGGGTTCGATCCCCGGCCGGGTCATACCAAAGACTGCAAAAATGGGACCCAATGCCTCCCTGCTTGGCACTCAGTATCAAGGGCTGGTTTGGGGGTAAGTCCCTGCGACATACTAGCGTCATGTCCAGGGGGTGTACTTGCACATCAAAGCTGCCTCACGCTACAGAAAGAGGAGATAGGCTCCTGCCCTATGAGCCTCATGGCTAGGGATGGAGCTTGTAAGTTTTTATTGATAACGATCACCTTATCGATCAGATTTATCGAGCCAGGTTCTTATCGAGCCCACTATCGAGCATTTTCTAATATTTTGTGGAAAGACGGGAGACAATAAATTCTGAACAGAACCAGTATCTTTTACTAGGGCCTTCAAATGCAGTACTTTTCTAACAGACCGAAGGCAATTGACCTTTTCACCAATAAAATAATATTAAATAAACTGTTAACTGGATAATTATGTGTATCGTCACTATAAAAGCCTATTTTTGTTTACCCTGGCTGCGCTGGTTGGCATGGTATAAATACACTTTTAGACCGACATGTTTGTGCCAGTGTGGATGATTACATTTATTTTGTGATCGCCTCTTGTCTTGGTTGTTTAAACATGATGTCATGAGCCGCTGTGCTCGATAACAGTGATAAGCCCAAAGCTTATTGATAATGGGTACTCAATATGCTTGTTATCGGATTTTTTCGGGTATCGGTTATCGAGCTCCATGCCTATTTATGGCTCGGCCGGGCCTCATTGCATCATGGCTCGGCAAGGCTTACTTACTTACTTATGAGTGAAACGCCCGGGATGATTTGTTTATTTTTTCATATGAGGCGATCTAAAATCCCTCTATGGGGATTACAATGCAAATAAAAAGTACATGAACCTGTGGACTTAGCGCCCTCTACTGATAATGACGTTAGACTTCGGTACTCTATAGCCAAAGTAGTAATTGTCGCGGTAAGACTGTGCTTGGAGAGCGAAAGTAAAATATCCGGTGCGTCACAAGTTCAACACACATCGTGAGTAACATCCGGTTCCAGCTTTTGGGGGTCCCGTGGATCCTTCAAAATAAGGGTTGCAATGGAAAAAATGCTGGCGGTATACGGGTGAATGAATGATCTGATGCTGGCGGGGAAAGTGTTTTAACAAATATCAGGCTGACATGACCTGTGACCTTCGACAGAACAAGGAGAACCGGGGCCTGGTGGAGAGGCTGACCAGCCTGGCCAGCAGCCACTCTCACAGCGCCGAGCGAGTGCGCCACCTAGAGGCCACGCTGGAGAAGACAGCCGGCGAGAAGACGGCACTGGCAGCACAGCACCACAAGACCAAGGAAGACGGCAGCAAGGTTATGATTGGTTGATTTATTATTGTCCCATTAGCTGTTAGCATAAACCCCAGCTCCAGGGGCCAACATACACGTTCACTTTAAGACGTCCCCCCCCCACACACACACTCTTGTTACAAACATCACCGCAGCATTGGAACACGCACATACTCCTTACCTCTCGTCAGAAGCGTTTACATGGCGCCAGCGTCGCAGTACAAAGGCACAAATTAAATCCGAAATGTGGATGGCAGAAAATCCACCAAGGACAGCGATCCTAGAACCAGAGTTATGACGGTCTGAAAGTCCTCCCTTCCACTGCTCTGCACTGTGAATATATTTCCAATCCCATAGTTGGAACGGTGGGGCGTTGCTATGGGAACGGGACCAATGTTAAAGGCTTCCGTAGGGATCAACCATTATATAGACAGAGTATACGGTGGGGTACGTATATATACGGAAAAAGAGTTAAGACCTGGAACGCATCTGTGTCACCTTTAGCTTTTAACCACTTCAACTATTATTTTACACTTTAGCTGAAAAATAGCAGATCTACAAGCTCATAGCGTGTCACCGAGTGCCGCGCTACGAGCTTGTAGATCTGCTATTTTCAAAAAATCGTCAACGTGCAAATCTTTGAATATAGTATTCTCTCACAGCATGTAATCCTGGGCGCTATGCTACACTCCATCTGCCAACCTGGGGAGAGCAACAGACTGACCTTATGCACGTTATTCCAACCAGTTCCTTTCCCCTCCATCAGGCAGTTTAGTGACCAGGATTACTGCATGTTTTTTGTAAGGGTACCTACCCTAGGGGACACGGAGAGAACGTATGTGACTGGGTACCTACCCTAGGGGACACGGGGAGAACATGTGAGGGTACCTACCCTAGGGGACACGGGGAGAACATGCAAACTGACAAATCAAAGGTTATGATTTGTTGATTTGCTTATTATTAACCTCACGTCACCAGACTTTCCACCTCGGACCAAAGCCTGGTCTGTGTTCCTAAATCGCCCGTGTGATCCTGTCTTGACGTGGTCTATATATTTAAGATTCAAAATCTTATGTAATGAAAATCACACGAAGGCAAGAAACGAACAGAAACAAAAACAAAGTAATGCTGTTTCCTCAGGTCATTGGACAGCTTCAACAGGAGAAGGAACATCTAATCCGAGAAAAACAAAGTCTGGAGCATACGTTTGAGGCTTCCATCAAAGAGAACAAAGGTTTGATTGATTGATTGATTGATTGATTGATTGATTGATTTAATACTTTATTAGCAGTTTTCCAAAAAAAAGCACACGAAAGCACAGTTCAACAGACCATATTCCTATGGCTGATTCAGCTGATCTGTAAGAAATACTCCCCATCTCCTCCCCTTACTGGGCAGGGCTTTTCTTACCCCTCCCCTACTGGGCGGGGTTTTAACTTTTTTTGTAATAAGTAACATATTAATGTTATTATTTTTTCCTTTTTTTTGTAATAAGTAACATATTAGTCTCTTGAGTAATATTGGTGGTTATCTAGTACTGATGGAGATTGGTAATGCAGTGATGGAGTCACATTTATGTCACTAAATAATTTGACCATTACAACTGTCTCTGTCACGAAATAATTGTGCATGTTAACAGCAGATGATCACTGTGTGTGTGTGTGTGTGTGTGTGTGTGTGTGTGTGTGTGTGTGTGTGTGTGTGTGTGTGTGTGTGTGTGTGTGTGTGTGTGTGTGTGTGTGTGACTGTGCGCGTGTGACTGTGTGTGCGTGTGCGTGCGTGCGTGCGTGCGTGCGTGCGTGCGTGTGCGTGACTGTGTGTGCGTGCGTTTTAACAGATGACTTTGAGAAAATTAAGAGAAATCTTCAGGAAGAGAAGGAAAAGGAAGAAAGACTAAGGAAGTAAGTCTTAATCATCATCGTGGTAGCCTACCCGCTGCTACTATATTATTATATCACAACATAATGTTGGGAAAACTTGGGATTCCCTTCTTGCGTACCAGTGGGCCTACTCCCTATGTACCAGTGGGACATGTACCCCCTATGTACCAGTGGGACATGTACCCCCTATACGTACCAGTGGGACATGTACCCCCTATGTACCAGTGGGACATGTACCCCCTATACGTACCAGTGGGACATGTAGGCCTACTCCCTATGTACCAGTGGGACATGTAGGCCTACTCCCTATGTACCAGTGGGACATGTACCCCCTATGTACCAGTGGGACATGTAGGCCTACTCCCTATGTACCAGTGGGACATGTAGGCCTACTCCCTATGTACCAGTAGGACATGTACCCCCTATGTACCAGTGGGACATGTACCCCCTATGTACCAGTGGGACATGTAGGCCTACTCCCTATGTACCAGTGGGACATGTACCCCCTATGTACCAGTGGGACATGTACCCCCTATGTACCAGTGGGACATGTACCCCCTATACGTACCAGTGGGACATGTAGGCCTACTCCCTATGTACCAGTGGGACATGTAGGCCTACTCCCTATGTACCAGTGGGACATGTACCCCCTATGTACCAGTGGGACATGTACCCCCTATACGTACCAGTGGGACATGTAGGCCTACTCCCTATGTACCAGTGGGACATGTAGGCCTACTCCCTATGTACCAGTGGGACATGTAGGCCTACTCCCTATGTACCAGTGGGACATGTACCCCCTATACGCACCAGTGGGACATGTAGGCCTACTCCCTATGTACCAGTGGGACATGTACCCCCTATACGCACCAGTGGGACATGTAGGCCTACTCCCTATGTACCAGTGGGACATGTACCCCCTATACGTACCAGTGGGACATGTAGGCCTACTCCCTATGTACCAGTGGGACATGTACCCCCTATGTACCAGTGGGACATGTAGGCCTACTCCCTATGTACCAGTGGGACATGTACCCCCTATGTACCAGTGGGACATGTAGGCCTACTCCCTATGTACCAGTGGGACATGTACCCCCTATGTACCAGTGGGACATGTACCCCCTATGTACCAGTGGGACATGTACCCCCTATGTACCAGTGGGACATGTACCCCCTATGTACCAGTGGGACATGTACCCCCTATGTACCAGTGGGACATGTACTCCCTATGTACCAGTGGGACATGTACCCCCTATGTACCAGTGGGACATGTACCCCCTATACGTACCAGTAGGACATGTACCCCCTATACGTACCAGTGGGACATGTACCCCCTATACGTACCAGTGGGACATGTACCCCCTATGCACCAGTGGGACATGTCCTCCCTATATGTACCAGTGGGACATGTACCCCCTATGTACCAGTGGGACATGTCCCTACGTACCAGCACAGGTACACATACCAGTGGGACATGTCCCTACGTACCAGCACAGGTACACGTACCAGTGGGACATGCCCCTACGTACCAGTACAGGTACACATACCAGTGGGACATGTCCCTACGTACCAGCACAGGTACACATACCAGTGGGACATGTCCCCCCTATGTACCAGCACAGGTACACATACCAGTGGGACATGTCCCCCCTATGTACCAGCACAGGTACACATACCAGTGGGACATGTCCCTATGTACCAGCACAGGTACACGGACATGTCCCCCCTATGTACCAGCACAGGTACACATACCAGTGGGACATGTCCCCCCTACGTACCAGCACAGGTACATGTACGGGAACCTCTGTCCTATGGTACAATTGATGAAGGGTTTGTCATCGGAATAGAGACACTGTGGTTGAAGTTTTTAAGAAGGAAACATTTAGCTTTAGATTTGTGGTTTTCTCCTCAGAACAGCAGAGAACAACATGGATGTCGTTCTCCTCAGAGTAGCAGAGAACAACTAACTTGTCTTTCTCCTCAGAGTAGCAGAGAATAACATGGAGCTCTTTCTACTCAGAGTAGCAGAGAACAACTAACTAGTCTTTCTACTCAGAGTAGCAGAGAACAACTAACTTGTCTTTCTACTCAGAGTAGCAGAGAACAACTAACTTGTCTTTCTCCTCAGAGTAGCAGAGAACAACTAACTTGTCTTTCTCCTCAGAGTAGCAGAGAACAACTAACTTGTCTTTCTACTCAGAGTAGCAGAGAACAACTAACTTGTCTTTCTCCTCAGAGTAGCAGAGAACAACTAACTTGTCTTTCTCCTCAGAGTAGCAGAGAACAAGTAACTTGTCTTTCTCCTCAGAATAGCGGAGAACAACCTGGACCTCCAGAGGAGGGACGGCGACAGCCAGACGGACCTCCTCCGGGACGAGCTGAGGAGGAGCAAGGAGGAGCGTCTGCGTCTTCAGCGCCTCCTGGAGGACGCCGAGAGACTGACCTCTGACCTGCAGGAGCAGGTGCTGCAGCTCAGCAAACACGTCAAGGTAACGAGGCAGAGGCAAGAAAGCAACCGTGTGCTCGACGGAGACGCACAGGGAGATACAAAATATGAAAAAATGTGCTCCTGGGATCAATAAGACATTGATTGAAAAAAGGCAGAGATCCGGGCACTCAAAGTAGTTAAAAAGGAGAAAAATCTTTATTAAACCAACATGTTTCGACCTATACCGGTCTTCAATCAGCCCTGATGTGTGTGTGTGTGTGTGTGTGTGTGTGTGTGTGTGTGTGTGTGTGTGTGTGTGTGTGTGTGTGTGTGTGTGTGTGTGTGTGTGTGTATATATATATACAATTTACCATTCATGAAGGTCATCCCAGAGCTGCGTCGAGACCTTCACAACATGCAGAGCCAGAGCAACGACACGGAGCGCAGGAGGAGACAGCAGTCTGAACACACCAGAGGTACATGATGGTGTAGCCTGGCAGCAGACAGTCTGAAGTTACTCTGAACACACCAGAGGTACATGATGATGTAGCCTGGCAGCTAGCAGTCTGAGCACACCAGAGGTACATGATGGTGTAGCCTGGCAGCTAGCAGTCTGAACACACCAGAGGTACATGATGCTGTAGCCTGGCAGCAGACAGTCTGAACACACCAGAGGTACATGATGATGTAGCCTGGCAGCTAGCAGTCTGAACACACCAGAGGTACATGATGATGTAGCCTGGCAGCTAGCAGTCTGAACACACCAGAGGTACATGATGGTGTAGCCTGGCAGCTAGCAGTCTGAACACACCAGAGGTACATGATGATGTAGCCTGGCAGCTAGCAGTCTGAGCACACCAGAGGTACATGATGGTGTAGCCTGGCAGCTAGCAGTCTGAACACACCAGAGGTACATGATGGTGTAGCCTGGCAGCTAGCAGTCTGAACACACCAGAGGTACATGATGATGTAGCCTGGCAGCTAGCAGTCTGAGCACACCAGAGGTACATGATGGTGTAGCCTGGCAGCTAGCAGTCTGAACACACCAGAGGTACATGATGCTGTAGCCTGGCAGCAGACAGTCTGAACACACCAGAGGTACATGATGATGTAGCCTGGCAGCTAGCAGTCTGAACACACCAGAGGTACATGATGATGTAGCCTGGCAGCTAGCAGTCTGAACACACCAGAGGTACATGATGCTGTAGCCTGGCAGCTAGCAGTCTGAACACACCAGAGGTACATGATGCTGTAGCCTGGCAGCAGACAGTCTGAAGACACCAGAGGTACATGATGCTGTAGCCTGGCAGCAGACAGTCTGAACACACCAGAGGTACATGATGGTGTAGCCTGGCAGCTAGCAGTCTGAACACACCAGAGGTACATGATGGTGTGGCCTGGCCTGGCCAGGCTAACATCCCTGCCTCCCCAGGGTGGCAGATTTGTCTAGTTTCTAGGCTATTTATGTTGAGGAGACACCAGTCTGAAATTGAGACGTGCAGATGAGCTTTTTTTGTCACCCCTAAGCCGTGTCATCAACCGATGATATCATCCTATTTATATTAACTGCACCAACAGCACCGCAGGAATGGGATGCACTCATGGGATGGATACCCCATGAGTGGGGATACCCGCATTCCCGCATCAAACAAAAATGTTTTTCAAAATTGAAAAAAAAGTAGTTTAGGGATAAGGGCTTTAGCATGGACGAGGATAGAGCCCTAAACAGGCGTAACGTAGGGCGAAGTGTGGAAAAATGTGGATATTATTTTAAAAAATATTCCTAAAACAATAATGGAGCTGGGAACTTCTCCTTTGGTCCACCCATTCCTGGCACATGGGAGAATGTGAATTCTTCTAAGTCACTCTTAGAAGAAAAAAGTCCTTATGCACGCCTACGGAGGACCCACCCACCTCAGACCTCAGCAACATTATGAAAATTACAAGAATATAATTGTCCGTGTTTAGTGTTCTAGGGTCAGGTCACTCCACTTGTGTTGTGTTGTGATTGAAAGCAGAGTTTCTCACACCACTCCTCTTGTGTTGTGTAGCCAAAATGAACGAGATCATCAGGAAGATGCTGGGTGGAGTAGGAGAGGAGGAGGAGCTGCTTTCACGGTGAGACACTTTTAGCATGTTTCATTAATTCACATATTATATTATTTAACTTATCGTAATGATGTTCCTTTGGACTCTAACATAATGTCATCTTACTGTGGTCTTGTCACTAAATCATTGGACTGTACATTCATGTCATCTAAAGCTGCGTTCATACCTGAAGATATAGATTTGTTTCCAGTCGCTTTAATCGCTTATCGATTGGCATTTGGCTGTAGACCCACAGCTCGTTCACCCAAGACAGCTCGGTTGGACCGTATATTTACATGTCATCGAACTCTGTCTCTGTCAATAAATAATTGGACCGTACATTTACATGTCATCGAACTCTGTCTCTGTCACTAAATAATTGTGCATGTTAACAGCATGATGATCACTGTGTGTGTGTGTGTGTGTGTGTGTGTGTGTGTGTGTGTGTGTGTGTGTGTGTGTGTGTGTGTGTGTGTGTGTGTGTGTGTGTGTGTGTGTGTGTGTGCGTGCGCACACAGTTTGACAGCGGATGATCCTGATAAGATCTATGATGTAGAAGATATGCTCACTGCTTGCGACAACATGCAACATGCTACCAGGTACTCTTTTACTAGTACTCTATTACTATCCATCCAACTATCTTCAACCGCTTATCCGTAGTCGGGTCGCGGGGGCAACAGCTCCAGCAGAGAGCTCCAGACTTTCCCTCTCCAGAGCAACATTAGTAACTTCATTCTCTGGGATCCCAAGGCGATCTCGGCAGATATTGATGATTTTGGGCTCCATTTTCGTCACCCCTAAACCCCTTATTCCTAAACTTCTTTGCCTTTTTTACTACTTTGAAAAACATTTTTGAATAGTTAAAATGGCCAGTCTACAAGCTCACAATGTGTCAATGTAGATTGGCTAGTTGAACTATTCAAAAATGTTTTTCAAAATAGTAAAAAAGGCAAAGAAGTTTAGGGATAAGGGGTTTAGCTGTGACGAAAATGGAGCCCTATAATCCCTCCAACTCATCCTTGGTCTGCCCTGGGGTCTCCTCCCAGTGGGACATGCATCGAGGACCTCCCTAGGGAGACGCTCAAGAGGCATCCTAACCGGATGCCCGAACCACCTAAGCTGGCTCCTTTCCAAGCGAAGAAGCAGCGCATACAAACTTGTCGCGTTTTAGTGGAAATAACCTACCTTACCTTAACATACCTTTAGCTTGTTGTTGTGTGGAAGAGGAGAGTGGCATTCCCCTTTAGTATAAACGACTCACGAGGCATTCCATTATGCCACTATAGCAGCAGTTTTTCAAACCTTAAGTTCTCATATGAAGGTCCATTATTTAATCGGCATTTGAGCCACGGACCACCATTTGATGAGATTTTAATTTAGCCTCTCAGACTCAAGACTTAGAATATTCTGTTATCGTTGGATAAGATGTCCACAATTCCATGCTGTGATGATGTTGGTACCATTAGGAGAGATAACGGGCAAACATTGATCAAAATAACAATTATTCTACTTCTTGTAAAAGTAATGCAGATGTTTGACAATAATTTAACTCTTCCGTAAGGGTCCACTTGGCTTTATTTTACCCTCTCAAGAGTTAAAGATCTAAAAAGGGTCCATCTGGTTACCAACTCTCCATCATTTAGCTGGGGGACCGCCTGGAACCCTCTCAAGGACCATTGGTGGTCCCCGGACCACTGGTTGAAAATCCCTGCCAGTATAGCCCTCCGTGTTCTTGTTGTTGTGGTTGCCTGCAGTGTGCTGCAGCGCCACCAGAGGGAGCAGGCGGACGGCCATGAGCGCCAGGCGGAGGTGCTGAGCAGGAAGGTGGAGCACCTGAACAAGGAGAACCTCCACCTGCAGAGGCTGTTCCAGGAGAAGAGCCACCTCCACGAGGAGGTCCACCTGGAGATCACCAGGCTCACCCAGGAGAACGCTGTGAGTATTGATAACTGCACCAGGAGGCCCACCTCCACCCAGGAGGCCCACCTCCACCACCAGGCTCACCCGGGAGAATGCTGTGAGTATAGATAACTGCACCAGGAGACTCACCTCCACCAGGAGGCCCACCTCCACCACCAGGCTGACCCAGGAGAACGCCGTGAGTATAGAGACACCTGCACCAGGAGGCTCACCTCCACCAGGAGGCCCACTGAGGAGAACGCTGAGAGTATAGACACCTCCCACCAGGAGGCCCACCTCCACCAGGAGGCCCACCTCCACCACCAGGCTCAGTGAAATTGACACGATGGATTGGAAACAATGCACAAAAACAAATTGCATCCACTTCTTTATAAAAGAAAATGTGACGATAAAGATAATTCTGATTGTGTGTGCGTGTGTGCGTGTGCGTGTGCGTGTGCGTGCGTGCGTGCATGCGTGCGTGCGTGCGTGCGTGCGTGCGTTCACAGGTCATACCAGAGCTGCAACAGAGCGTGTCAGAGCTTCAACGACACAAACAGGAGCTGGAGCTACAGAGCACAGAGTCAGCAGGTCAGTGTGTGGAGTTGAGCCCCAAAGTACAGAATGTTCTTAAAGTACCAAAAGTAAGAAATTATTCATAGACAATTTCATATTTCAGTCGCTTTAGACTCCAAATCCCCCTCCCAGGCGGCATTTCTGGTCAAAACAACGCTTTTTTGTACGGAGCCTGACGGTCGCAGTAATGGCGCCGACCTGTACTTCTCCTTTGCTAGTGAAACAATAACAATCGATCCGACAACACACACACACACACACCATTAAACTGACACAACATCCAGTCGCCGTGTTTTGGATCTTCAAAATAAGGGTTGAACGGGGCGATATCCTGGCATGCCTTGAATTAATCCCGTCGGGGATTGAGTTAAGTGCAGTACTTAAGTATTATGTACTTAGTTACTTTCCATCTCTGCAGAGTAGAGAGTTAGCAGGTCAGTTACAGCATGTTCATTTTCTTGACAGTGAGGGACTAGTGGAGAAGAGATCCAGTAGAACTAAAAAGACAAGTCATTTTATGTTTGGTTGCGCTCCGGTGTTTCGCTCTGAAAAATAGCAGATATACGAGGTCTTAGCGCATCGCGCTGGGACACGTTGTGAGCTTGTAGATCGGCTATTTTCAGCATGCAACCAAGTGTAAAATCAGCCTTTCCGACGCCATCGAGGCACCGCCGAAATATTTCTTTGTCGACAAAATTGACTGTAAAACTAAATTACATTTCATTCAGAAGACTATGGCTAAAACTGATTTGCAGTCAAAACACTGACGATTAATTGTCACACAAATAGTTGTGATTAAATTATTTAATTGTGTTTTTGAGATTGCACACATTGGGAAACATTCATCCAAATTAAATATAAACATTTGCACAGGGTAGGTAGTGACAATAACTTAAATATACAAATAAACTACTGACATATTTCATAATTTTATATGTGGGGAAAAAAATAAGTGAAAGCCTATGGTGCGTCACGATTCACAAGCTTGTAGATCTGCGATTCCTGCTTTTTTATTTAGACGATTATGACAAAATAACTGCAATTATCTCAAATAATGGAGATTAGCGACTAATAATTGTGACATGGCTTTTTATCTGTGTGTGTGTGTGCGTGTGCGCGTGCGCGTGCCTGTGCGTGTGTGTGTGTGTGTGTGTGTGTGTGTGTGTGTGCGCGCGTGTGTGGAGCTTAGCTACAGGGATTACTGATAAACTGCCTTTTCCAGGTCATCACATGTTGTGATGACGGCTATGGACGTTTTTAGGCCTGAGGAGTGTTTTCCATGCAAAACAAATGCTTGCAATGGATTCAGAATCATGCAAAAAAATATTATTAATGGTGGCCCAACTTTCAGCAGCTGTCACATAGGGAAACTGTATTTCACTCTTTGTGAGATTGTGATGTGTGTAACCGTACCGTACCGTACAGTACAGTGCAGTGCAGCGCAGCGCAGTGAACTTTCTGTGTCATGTATTAGATAAAACGGATGAGATCTCCAACGCTCTACAGAAGAAAGTTGAAGAGCACAGATTGCAAAGCAGGTAAAAGAAGAAAAACCTCTATGACTTTGATTGATTCAATACTTACTACATAAATGTAAACAGGAAGTGTCCCTTCAACCCATTCTGGGCGGGAACCCCTTTTGGTGTTTTAAGATTAAGAATTATGTTATTCTTTAGCTATTGAAAAATACCAGATCTACAAGCTCATAGCGACGAGCTTGTAGATCTGCTATTTTTGAAGAATCGTGAAAATGTGGCGCAAATATTTGAATATATATTCTTTCAGAGCGAACGTTTTTAACGTTTTTAACTTTGCTTCTGGGGGGGTCCCTGGAACAACATATTTTCAGATGGGGGTCGGCGGCCAATTACATTTTGGCTTGACATGAAATAGGTTGAGCACCACTGACATAGAAACATGGGTTTTTCGAGAAAACCGTCAGGATTTAGAAGACAATAGTAGAATCGTTCCCAGGTCAAAATGAGAAAAACTTTAGAAAGTAACGTTAGCCATAACCACCGGTCGCCGCCCATGCAGGGCCTCGGAGCAGCAGGCTGAGGACCTGAAGGAGGCCATGCAGCGTCTGCAGGAGGAGCTGGACGAGCAGCGGGACTCCAACCAGCGGCTGAGCGGACACAAGGTCTCACACGCACAGGAAGTCAGCCGGCTGAGTGAGGAGGCCGCGTGCCTCACCGCTCACAGCATGGTGCGTGTGTGCGTGTGCGTGTGTGTGTGTGTGCGTGTGTGTGTGTATGTGTGTGTGTGCATGCGCGTGACTATACTACTTTTGAGGACCATAAATAATTTAATTGTATGGTTAAAATGTTTAGAGATTGAGGTTGGGGTTATGACGATTATGATTAGACATTTAGAAGAATAAGATTAGACAGAGTTACGTCTGATTTACACTTAGTTGTGTTGTGGGCTTGTAGATCTGTTATGATTTTGTTCGGCTTTAGGCTTATGGTTAAAAATGCCATTCGTAAAAATCACCGTCTTCAAAATAATGTCGATGTAGTGTAGTAACACAAACGTGTGTGCGTGCACGTGTGCGTGCGTGCGTGCATGGTGCATGTGTGTGGGCGTGCGTGTGTTTGTGTGCGTGCGTACTGTACGTCTCTCCAGGACATGGAGGAGCAGCTGGACATGAAAGATCGGCTGATAAAGAAACTCAACCATCAAATCAGGAGCCTGGAAACGTCGGAGAAAGGTCAGAGGTCATCCATTCTACATAGCCTCGCTGTCGCCGGGCAGAAATATTTTACTGTATCTCAAATTTTATTTTTTTCCCCCATAAATTAATGCTGCACTTCATTGTACGAGAATGTCAGAAAAAGCAGCAGTGTGGAAACTTGTCGCTTCATCTGCGCGGTTCGCTATTTTTATTTTTTTGCCGCTAGACTGAAATGGATGTGTGCGAGTGTTCTATTATTATTATTATTATTATTATTAGTATTAGTATTAGTATTAGTATTAGTATTAGTATTAGTATTATTACATTTACGCTTATTATTATTATTATTATTATTATTATTATTATTATTATTATTATTATTATTATTTATCTTATTCAGTATTTTCTCCTTTTTTACTGTGTTTTCTCCTATTCAATGCAAAATGACTGAAAACACTTTTTTTTAATCAATTCCCTTACAATGATCCTGTATTTCCTTCTTGTTTTAATAGCACGTTGCACAAGGAATGGAGTTTAACTCGTTTGCACCCCCTGCTGTTTGCGCCGCAATACATTTTATTTGTATTTCAATTGATGATGTGTCTCTCATAGTCCTCTCTCGTCAAGAGAGAGGACTATCACAGAGAGTGATCGACGTTTGCGCTACTCTATGCCGAATTGAAGTGGACTCGGCCCCAGACTTTTTTTTCCCTCCCTGGTAATAAAAACGTCTGGGTTTCCGAGGCTACAGTTTGTGTGTCTCTCATAGTGTTACAACAGTTTATGTGTCTCTCATAGTGTTACACCAGTTTATGTGTCTCTCATAGTGTTACACCAGTTTAGGTGTCTCTCATAGTGTTACACCAGTTTAGGTGTCTCGCATAGTGTTACAACAGTTTGTGTGTCTCTCATAGTGTTACACCAGTGTGTGTGTCTCTCATAGTGTTACACCAGTTTGTGTGTCTCTCATAGTGTTACAACAGTGTATGTGTCTCTCATAGTGTTACACCAGTTTATGTGTCTCTCAGACAAGCAGGCAGCAGCAGCCACCCTCGCTGCTCCCAAGGAATACCTGGGAATGTTGGAGTTCAACAGAGAGGACGAGGCGCGCGTCATTCAGAACGTCATCCTGGGTATGGATGGATGCAGCCGTCCTACTCTCTACACCTGTTCACTTATTTTGCCACTTTTTTGCATATTTCACAACTTCCCGGGAATTCACCGCATATAAAAGCACCTATAAACCCTGCATGTTTCACCGCATAATCATGGATTTTGTATCGTATTGTAGAGATGAAGCCCAGAGGCGTGGTGTCAACATGTGGTGTATATATGTATTTATATATATTGTAGAGATGAAGCCCAGAGGCATGGTGGTCAACATGCTGTGTATATATTTATGTATATATTTATATATATATTGTAGAGATGAAGCCCAGAGGTGTGGTGGTCAACATGCTGTGTATATATTTATGTATATATTTATATATATATTGTAGAGATGAAGCCCAGAGGTGTGGTGGTCAACATGCTGTGTATATATTTATGTATATATTTATATATATATATTGTAGAGATGAAGCCCAGAGGTGTGGTGGTCAACATGCTGTGTATATATTTATGTATATATTTATATATATATTGTAGAGATGAAGCCCAGAGGCGTGGTGGTCAACATGCTGCCAGGACTTCCAGCTCACATCCTGTTCATGTGCGTCCGTCACACCGACTACCTGAACGACGGAGCCAAGCTGAAGTCTCTGATGAATGCCGTCATCATCGGAGTGAAGAGGGTGGTGTTGGTGAGTTATTGATGAAGCGGGTGGTGTTGGTGAGTTAATGATAAACGCAGTCATCAGAAGGTTTCACCGATTTTGCCCCGCTGTTTTTTATGAAAAGTCATGATGGATGGACTATTGTATTGCTCTACTTCAATATATTTTGATGAGAAATATATTTTTTTATGGAATATTTTACATTGGGTAAACTATACCCGTGATTAGTGATGGTGTGACTAAACGGGTGCAGTACTAAACGGTAAAGAGAAGCCTCGAACACAACGTAACTGAAGCAAACCTTTTTCCCCCCTGCATTTCAGGATCATCACAAAGACGTTGAGATGCTGTCCTTCTGGCTGTCCAACATGTACTGCCTGCTGAACTGTCTGAAACAGTACAGTGGGGAGGAGGTAAGAACATTGTTCTGTACAGTGGGGAGGAGGTAAGAACATTGTTCTGTACAGTGGGGAGGAGGTGAGAACATTGTTCTGTACAGTGGGGAGGAGATGAGAACATTGTTCTGTACAGTGGGGAGGAGGCGAGAACATTGTTCTGTACAGTGGGGAGGAGGTGAGAACATTGTTCTGTACAGTGGGGAGGAGGCGAGAACATTGTTCTGTACAGTGGGGAGGAGGTAAGAACATTGTTCTGTACAGTGGGACGGAGGCGAGAACATTGTTCTGTACAGTGGGGAGGAGGTAAGAACATTGTTCTGTACAGTGGGGAGGAGGTGAGAACATTGTTCTGTACAGTGGGGAGGAGGTAAGAACATTGTTCTGTACAGTGGGGAGGAGGTGAGAACATTGTTCTGTACAGTGGGGAGGAGGTGAGAACATTGTTCTGTACAGTGGGGAGGAGGTGAGAACATTGTGCTGTACAGTGGGGATTAGGTGAGAACATTGTTCTGTACAGTGGGGAGGAGGTGAGAACATTGTTCTGAAGTAGTACAATGGAGAGCAGATAAGAAGAACTACCCAATCTTCCGCCGTAGTCTGAAAACTCATGATCACCTCTCAGACTCCATCTTAGACCGGTACTGCAGTCGCTGTACCGCACTGTTGTGACGAAAAGAGAGCTGAGCCAGAAGGCAAAGCATTTTGTCTACCGAGCAATCTTCGTTCCTACTCTCACTTATGGTCATGAAGTGTGGGTCATGACCGAAAGAATAAGGTCACGGATACAAGCGGACAAAATTAATTTTCTCAGGCGGGTAGTTGGCATCTCCCTTAGAGATAGGGTGAGAAGTTCAGTCACGTGGGAGAGACTCGGAGTAGAGTCGCTGCTTCTGCGCTTGGAAAGGAGCCAGCTTAGGTGGTTCGGGGCATCTGGTTAGGATGCCTCTCGAGTGTCTCCCTAGGGAGGTCCTAGATGTATGTCCCGCTGAAAGAAGACCCCAGGGCGGACCGAGGACCAGATGGAGGAATTATATCTCCAAAATGGACTTGGAACGCCTCAGGATCGCAGAGAATGAAGTTACTACTGTTGCTCTGGAGAGGGAAGTCTGGAGCTCGCTGGTGGTGCTGTTGCCCCCGGGACCCGACTACGGATAAGCGGTTGAAGATGGATGGATGGGATGGATTTACTAGTCTGTAGATGGTTATTCGTCTCAACTGCTTGTTTGATTTAGCCGTTTTCTCTAGAGACCGCTGCCGTGTAAGTTTAAACTGATGAAAAATGTCCGTCGACTACCTTTTTGTCACTGACCAAAACTAAATAGAAACAGCTGTGATGACTAAGCTCAGTGACCTTGTGGTTAGAGTGTCCGCCCTGAGACTGGGAGGTTGAGGTTCGATCCCCGGGCCGGGTCATACCAAAGACTATGGCACTCAGCAACAAGGGATGGATTTGCGGTTAGTCCCTGCGACATACATACTAGCGTCATGTCTACAGAATGTGTAATGTTGTCTTCCTAGACTGTTTAGGGTTAGCGACCTACGTGGCCGGTTAAAACTGAGGCTAGGATTAGCGACCTACGTGGCGGGTTAAGACTGAGGTTAGGATTAACGACCTATGTGGCCGGTTAAGACTGAGGCTAGGATTAGCGACCTACGTGGCCGGTTAAGACTGAAGTTAGGATTAGCGACCTACGTGGCCGGTTAAGACTGAATTTAGGATTAGCGACCTACGTGGCCGGTTAAGACTGAGGCTAGGATTAGCGACCTGCGTGGCCGGTTAAGACTGAGGCTAGGATTAGCGACCTACGTGGCTGGTTAAGACTGAGGCTAGGATTAGCGACCTACGTGGCTGGTTAAGACTGAAGTTAGGATTAGCGACCTACGTGGCCGGTTAAGACTGAATTTAGGATTAGCGACCTACGTGGCTGGTTAAGACTGAGGCTAGGATTAGCGACCTACGTGGCCGGTTAAGACTGAATTTAGGATTAGCGACCTACGTGGCCGGTTAAGACTGAGGCTAGGATTAGCGACCTACGTGGCTGATTAAGACTGAGGCTAGGATTAGCGACCTACGTGGCTGGTTAAGACTGAAGTTAGGGTTTGGGATAGTGTTAGTAATCGTCTGGACTAACGGGAGGTCGTAACAATGTTACATGTTTACGTGTTTTACGGAACGTGTGTGTGTCTGCGTGTGTGTGTTTGCGTGCGTGTGTTTTCAACAGGAGTTCACCAAGCAGAACACGAGCCGTCAGAACCAGAACTGCCTCCAGAACTTTGACCTGTCGGAACACCGACAAATCCTCAGCGACCTGAACATCCACATCTACCACCAGTTCATCTCTGTGCTGGACAAGACCCTCACTCCTATGATCGGTACGGTCAACACTAGGCATGTAACGATAAATCGTATATCCATATATATATCGATATTAATCCCGACGATATGAATCGATTTATTGAAATAAAAAAATCGATTTTCAAAAAAACAAAACATAAAAAATGTTGTTTTTTGTTTTGTTTTTAAGGGGGCTAGTGAATTATGGTGCGTGCTGTGAAATGTGAGCTTTAGTCAAATTCCATCATATTCAAGTGCTTTTGGAGAGAAATGATAGTCACTTTCAGTAGTAGAGCACTGTAGAGGGGAGCTGTGTGTGTCTGTGACTGTGCCCAGGTGATGATGGTCGTTGATGCTATCAAGGAAGGCAATTATGTTTCTGCACTGTCAAAGGTAATGCTACTTCTTTTGCAATGTAGATATATAAAAAATGTGAAAAAAAGCTCGGGGGGGGGGGGGGGGGGGGGAAGATAAATTATATAAAATGATATTAAAAAAAATGTTTTTGTTTAAAATATCGTGAAAAATCGTATCGTGAACCTCATATCGTGATACGAATCGTATCGTGAGTTGAGTGAATCGTTACATGCCTAGTCAACACCCTCATTCCTATTCGCCTCGGTCCCAGCCTTACTCATCTGCCAAGAGAAAAGCCTGGTCACAAATGCAACCTAAGGGGAGAGACGGTATCGGAGGAAGTGTCGGGCCGGAACATCCGTCAGATGCATTTCCCCCGGATACGATATTTTACGACCAACCACAATACTTGTTTCATACACTGAGAATGTGAAACAGATTTCTAAAGCGGCAACGTAATTTCCAGACATGATGAGCTTTATCAAACTGTGTTGTCCTATACCAGTTCCAGGCATGTTGGAGCACGAGAGCCTCCAGGGCATGTCCAGCATGAAGCCTCCCGGCTTCAGGAAGCGCTCCAGCAGCAGCAGCGGCGGCGGCGGCAGCGGTGCGTTTGACGCTGCTGGCGATAAGGCGTTCACCATGGGCTCGGTCCTGGGCCAGCTCAGCCTGTTCCACAGCACCATGCTGCAGCACGCCATGGAGAGGTCGCTGCTCGCCCAGGCTGTCAAGCAGATGTTCTTCCTCATCTGCGCGCTCACCTTCAACAACGTCCTGCTCCGCAAGGACATGTCGTCCTGCCGCAAGGGCATGCAGATCAGGTGGGTCATATCTGCAGTTGGTGGAAAATGTCTAAGTACTTTTACTTAAGTACTGTACTTAAGTACAGTTTTGAGGTATTTGTACTTTACTTGAGTATTTCCAATTTCCAGTACTTTTACTTCTACTCCACTACTATCTCGGAGCCAAAATTTGTATACTTTTACTTCACTACAATCATTATCAAAACTTTTGTTACTAGTTACTTTGGCGATTTTAATTTTGATTAGAAAACATACATTAACCACTTCAACCCTATACATTTTGGCCATTTTGACCCCCCACATAAGAGAAGATTTTTTTACGGCTCTAGCAGTGATTCTCAACCCGTTTCATTTCAAGGACCTCCAGTTTGACATGCATATAGTCTACGGACCCCATTTAATGGCAATTCTATCTCTTGGACCCCCAATTTATATTGTAAAATCAATGTTAATTTAACTCTGAGAGTGTACAAAATGGAACATTCGTACACTCTCAGAGTTACAGACCCATAAGGGTCCATTTGGTTCCAAACTATTATTTAGCTGGGTACCCCCTGGAACTCCCTCAAGGACCCCTGGGGACCCCACTTTGGGAACCACTGATGTAGATGACAGTTGCACAGTTTGAAATGTGCAGCCTATGGCCAGGATAAGACGGTGTGTTTGACTAGGGTTTGACCCTATGGCCAGGATAAGACGGTGTGTTTGACTAGGGTTTGACCCTATGGCCAGGATAAGACGGTGTGTTTGACTAGGGTTTGACCCTATGGCCAGGATAAGACGGTGTGTTTGACTAGGGTTTAACCTATGGCCAGGATAAGACTGTGTGTTTGACTAGGGTTTGACTGGATTTCTGAATTCCTACAATGCCCATAATGCTTTAGTGCACTTCCCCTCCTTGTGGAGAGGGGGGAGGCTGCATGGAGGTGGGTGACTTTGTAGTCCAGGAAAAGTGAGACCACATGTGACCAGATTTGACTGAGAGCCTGCCATCGCGCAACCTCCAGCGGACTAACCTCATGCGCCCTTCCATGCATGAGGAGTCCAAGCTGCTTCTTTTCACCTGACAGGGGGGAGTCTCCCTGGTTGGACGTAGCGCGTGGAAGGAACACGTTATTCCAACCAATTCCTTTCCCCTCCATCAGGCGCCCCGGCTGGCCAGGGGGAGGCAGTTTAGAGACCAGGATTACTGCATGTTTTTGTGAGGGTACCTACCCTAGGGGACACGGGGAGAACATGCAAACTCCACACAGAAAGGCCTGTAACGAAGACTCTGACTAGGACGTTGGGCTATATGACATATGACATGTCTAGTATGACAATCCCTATATTTGGGCCCGAGCCGACCTAGTGTTGATATCAGATAGATATGGTAGAACCATATATGGACAGACCTAACTGGCTTAGTCATCGTGACAAGCCTGGTCGGAGAATATATAGAGGGTCGGCTTCAGGGAGAAGGCAGAAGTCAAAGCATCCTGGTTTAAGTTCTAACCGGACACCACTGCGGGGGTCCTAAGCTAAGTAATCAGCAATACAGCCTTGAGCTATTTTATATGGTCCTTCGAGCCGGATTAGGGCTTACCGCAGTAACGGGATGCTGAAGTCTTCCAGACACATACGAACCAAGGTATCTGGCTTTACAACCCATATACCTTGAGTAACCCCTGACTCAGTGGCAAGATTCTAACCTGATGGTAACCCAGTCGCTGCCAGAGTCTGAACACTCTGGCAGTCCTGGCTGCTCCGCAGGTGAGCAGCAGCATCTCGAAGCGGTGAGATGCACTCTGTTGCCGCCAGAGCATGAACGCTCTGGCGGTCCTGGCTGCTCCTTAGGTGAGCAGCAGGGTCTCGAAGCTGTGAGACCCACTCTGTTGCCGCCAGAGCATGAACGCTCTGGCGGTCCTGGCTTCTCCGCAGGTGAGCAGCAGCATCTCGAAGCGGTGAGATGCACTCTGTTGCCGCCAGAGCATGAACGCTCTGGCGGTCCTGGCTGCTCCTTAGGTGAGCAGCAGGGTCTCGAAGCTGTGAGACCCACTCTGTTGCCGCCAGAGCATGAACGCTCTGGCGGTCCTGGCTGCTCCGCAGGTGAGCAGCAGCATCTCGAAGCGGTGAGATGCACTCTGTTGCCGCCAGAGCATGAACGCTCTGGCGGTCCTGGCTGCTCCTTAGGTGAGCAGCAGGGTCTCGAAGCTGTGAGACCCACTCTGTTGCCGCCAGAGCATGAACGCTCTGGCGGTCCTGGCTGCTCCGCAGGTGAGCAGCAGCATCTCGAAGCTGTGAGACCCACCCTGTTACCAGAATCTGGATGCCAGAATCTCTGAGCCGTGAGACCTCCCCGGCACTTAGAGTCAGAGAGCACTGGTGATGTGCAGGAAAGAGAGAGCACTGGTGATGTGCAGAGCACTGGTGATGTGCAGGAGAGAGAGCACTGGTGATGTGCAGGAGAGAGAGCACTGGTGAGGTGCAGGAGAGAGAGCACTGGTGATGTGCAGAGTACTGGTGATGTGCAGGAGAGAGAGAGAGAGAGAGAGAGCACTGGATATGATCACCTCCCTGAAAGTAGCCAGGATTTAAGTGATGGCGTCGTGTTGTAGACGCCAGGGTCGAAGTGGTGGCGTGGTGTTGTAGACGCCAGGGTCGAAGTGGTGGCATGGTCTTGTAGACGCCAGGGTTGAAGTGATGGCGTCGTGTTGTAGACGCCAGGGTCGAAGTGATGGCGTCGTGTTGTAGACGCCAGGGTTGAAGTGATGGCGTGGTGTTGTAGAAGCCTGGGTCCGAAGCTGTGGACCACCTTTGATACGGTCAAGAGGGCGTTACTTCAAACTGGAACTGCATGGATTGGCTGACTCTGACCCATTGACAGGGAACGCCCTTAATGGGTGGCATGTGATTTGATCTTGAGGTTTGTATGACCCACCGTAACATCAAAGGAAGAAAGCGGGACGCCTGGACGCCCTCAATGGGGTGGTCTGAATGACTGACGCTTGAGGTTCAAGCCTCCGTATGCTTGTATTGGGGTGGCCTGAGGGGTCTACTGTTCAAGCCTTCTAGATATGGTACAGATTTCCATGGGAAATCTGGGGGTGGCAGAGTGTAACGAAGGCTTTCACCTAGAGCTTTATATGTCATTAGGGCCAGAAGGCTCTGGTGGATATCATGAGAGCATTGTCTGGACAGCATGATGATGCAAGGGCATCGGAGCTATATCAACCCTCCCATAGATGTTGGAGCAGTCGGAGGACGGCAGAGGCTTCGTTCACCGATAGGATATCGAGATGAAAGTGCAAGCTGACAGACCAGAAGTCCAGGTTCATAGGGACCGAAGTAGTCCAGCAAGGAGGCTGGACGGCCACTCTCGCAGAAATGACCATGAGCATAACCGGAGACGAACAGTCATCATGCATGGTACGGTAGTAGCACCCAATTCTGCCGATCGTACACCAAGTAACCAGCAAGACGGCAAGAAGCCGCATTGTCAGTACTGTAATAGCGGCACACACCATCTTGGGGTATGCGGCAGGTTCAAACGAGTTTAATGGCGAAACGAGATTTGATATGACAGATGAAGCTGTGTTATCAGCAATGGACGTCGTCATCAGGCAAGAAACTGTAAACTACAGACTAGGAGTGAACTGTGGTGGAAGGCACCCTCTGGCTTTTCACAGTATTAATAGGAGCCGGACCCGGTTGAACCGGAGAGCAGATGAACATTTGCGGAACCCTAGGACACCTAAGATCGAGACGGGACAGGATTTACAAGAGGAATTACCGCAGCCAGCAATCTTGACTATAGCAGGAGAGTCCTTGCATGTAGGCTATCCACCGCCTAAAGGGAGAAATGTCATGTTAAAGGTGTGCAAAGTTCTAATTTGCAATTGTGGCAAAGTAATGGAAGTATATGCAGTTCTGGATGATGGTTCAGGGCGAACCATTTTGTTACACACAGTTGCCAAGTCGGATTGAGGGGTCAACCTGAAGAAGTTGCGTATAATTCTGATAATGCCTAAATTATCAGAATCATGAGAGATCTTCAAGTTTTGCACGGGGTGGCTGTATCTTCCGAGGTATCTCCTGCCGTACAGCCAAACCAAGTCAATAATATTGAGGGAGCATTGATCGCCAAATAGCTTGGATTGTGAGCATACACAGATCGTCAGCAGACTAATGGAGAGAGATTAACATCTTCGAGAGCTTCCCTTGCTGGATAACTACCAGGCCTGGCCTGTCAGAACGTAGCCGAAAGAAAGGAAAATTGTCTGAGTCTTCTGGATGCGGTATAGATTTCAACGTGAAATCTGGGGTGGCTGTAACGAAGACTCTGACTAGGACGTTGGGCTATATGACATATGACATGTCTAGTATGACAATCCCTATATTTGGGCCCGAGCCGACCTAGTGTTGATATCAGATAGATATGGTAGAACCATATATGGACAGACCTAACTGGCTTAGTCATCGTGACAAGCCTGGTCGGAGAATATATAGAGGGTCGGCTTCAGGGAGAAGGCAGAAGTCAAAGCATCCTGGTTTAAGTTCTAACCGGACACCACTGCGGGGGTCCTAAGCTAAGTAATCAGCAATACAGCCTTGAGCTATTTTATAGGCCCTTTCGCCAAGTATGGGTACTGATGACGCAGAGGAGGGAACACGCCGCCATCACCCCAGTGGGGATCAAACCCAAGACCTTCTAGCTGTGAGGCGACAGCACTACCAAGTGTTCCACCGTGCCCCCGTGAAGGTTATTTTCTCTGCTGTGTTTCAGGTGTAACATCAGCTACCTGGAGGAGTGGCTGAAGGACAAGGAGCTCCAGAGCTCCGGCACCATGATGGACACGTTGAAGCCGCTGTCTCAGGCCGCGTGGCTGCTGCAGGTCAGCAAATGTACCGACGACGACGCCAAGGAGATCGTAGAGACGTGCACCGAGCTCAACCCTGTTCAGGTGACGCGTTAAGTTAAATGTGAAATAAAATAATATAAACATGCTCATGCCCTGTTCAGGTGACGCGTTAACCCATTTTGCGGTGGGAATTGGTGTTTTAAGCATTATGTTATAATTTAGCTATTGGTAGGTCTGCTATTTTTGAAAAATCGTGAAAATGTAGTGCAAATCTTTGAATATATATTCTTTCACAGCGAACGTTTTTAACTCAAATTTTTGCTTCTGGGGGGGTCCCTGGAACAACATATTTTCAGATGGGGGTCGGTAGCCAATTACATATAATCTTGGGGGTCCTTGACATGAAAATGTTTGAGAATGACATGAGGTTTTTCAGAAAACTGTCAGGATTTAGAAGGCATTTGTAGAATCGTCCTCAGGTCTAAATGGGTTAAATTAAATGTAAAATAAAATAATATAAACATGCTCCCAAGCTCAACCCTGTGCAGGTAAGGTAACACGTTTGTACTAGCAGTGCGAATATCAGCAGACTCTTCTTTACTTGCAATTAAAATTCATATTTTATTTCCCATACGTTTTAACAATACTAAGAACAGGGGAAAGGGGAGGTGGAACAATGTTGGCTACGGTCAAGTTCAAGTTCACACAATTCAAATCTGAATGCAGACTGTCACTTCCTGCCTATAAGCACTCACAACATGGGCCCAATCCCACTGATTAGGGATGACACTAGGTGTGAATGGTCATTGTCCTATTGCCTCTTAAAGCAGTGGTTCCCAAACCTTTTCACGTCAAGGACCCCCAAATTGACACTAATTAGCCCCGCGGACCCCTATTTGAAAATATATTCCAAGGAGTGATTTTTACGGCTCTAGCAGTGATCCTCAACCCATTTTATTTCAAAGACCCCCAGTTTGACATGCAGATTAGTCTACAGGGGCGGCTGTGGCTCAGGAGGTAGAGCAGGTCGTCCAATGATTGGGTCGGCAGTTCGAATCCCGGCTCCTCCTGTCTACATGTCAAAGTGTCCATGGGCAAGACACTGAACCCTACATTGCCTCCAATGAGTTGGTCGGTGTGAGCTCGCCACCATTGGTGTGTGAATGTGGGAAGTGAGGATGCTGGAGTCGACTGTTCGCCGCTTCACCTCCCAATGTATGAATGAATGAATCATTGTAAGCGCTTTGAGTAGGCACGTAGTGCATAGAAAAGCGCTATAAATGCAATTCATTATTATTATTATTACAGACCCCCAATGGCATTTCTATCTCTGGGACGGTGGGACCCCAATTTATATTGTAAAATCTATGTTAATTTAACTCTGAGGGTGTACAAATGGACCCATCCATTTGGTTTCATGTTACGCTCTCAAGAGTTAAATTCTTGTTAAACATCTGCATTGCTTAATTTACAAGAAGTCTACATAATTAGAGAATGTAGAAGAATGGTTATTTTGATCGTTTGCCTGTTATCTCTCCTATAATCGTATCAACTTCAATACAGCATGGACTTGTGGACAAAGACAACAACATTATCCAACGACAACAACATTCTTTAGTTTGGGGTCTGAGAGGCTAAATGTCATCAAATGGTGGTCCATGGTAGCCTGGCTCCAGCCCTGAATCGCTAGCCACGCCCATTAAGAAAATATGTTCTGGCGATTCAGGTCTGGAGTCTCTGCCTACGGCGGCGTTAGTGTCGTTCAGAAATCAGATCACAGCAGCTGATTGGCCATCAGCCCCGTCACTCGACAGCGTCAGACAACAAACATGGCTGCCCCCACTGCGGTGACTCACGACCGTATCAATCTGGCTATTAAATCGGCATGATAAATAGGTTCTTTACGGAAATGACATATTTTAGTAGCACTCGTTGGCAAACGAGTTAGCCATAGCCTCATGATTGACAATCAACGTCATCTGCTTTCCTACTATTCTGATTGGTTGGTATGAACCAATCACTGAAGGCTGCCGCTTTGACAACGCCCATCCCAGAAACTGCTGCCGTGGGGAGGGCTTTCAGTCTGAATAATGAAGTGAAACGAAATGAGAAATCAGACTGTCAGGCTAGGTCCATGGCTCAAATGCTGAATAAATAATGGACCTTGACATGAAAAGGGTTGAAAACCACTGCTGTAAAACAATGATAATGTTGTACCGATTCTGATTGCAATTCAAACGTTTTGAGAATAAACTGCTCTTATGTCTCCAGCGATTAAAATAGGCTGCATTTTGCATCCCAAAACTCAGTTTATAGTTAAGGGACGCAATAAAACAACGACCTCTGCATCCATGGGATGCACTACTGTACTGTTTTTTATTCTAGTTTATTTTGCTAGCTTTAGTTATAATAATAATTTCTTCTTCTGTTTTCTACATGAATATAACCACATTATAATTATAACCATATAAAATGAAACGGGAGTTAAAATGCTGCAATTTGTAATATGACTCCTAACATTGTTGAAGTGGGACTCATAAAATGTCCCTGGGACTCATCTAAAAGACCATCCCTGCATCCCGGGACTCATTACATTGAAAACCTATTTACATCACTGTGTCTCTGAGTAAACATTTTTTTCTGTGCAAATCTGACTTTTATAAAAGAGGCATTGTATTCGCAGATTGTGAAGATTTTGAACTCCTACACGCCCATTGATGACTTTGAGAAGAGGGTGGCTCCATCCTTTGTGCGCAAAGTACAGGTGAGCGAGCTGTTGTTTTAAGGTAAGAAAACGTCTTGTGCGGAATTCGACCTTTAACCCGAACACCTGCCTGTAGAATAAAACAGGGGAGTGGCGCGGGCAGGGAAACAAACCTATACCTTCTGTGATGTCACTGAGCATCGTGGAGGTACT
The DNA here is from genome assembly GCF_951216825.1 of Electrona antarctica. NCBI lineage: Eukaryota > Metazoa > Chordata > Actinopteri > Myctophiformes > Myctophidae > Electrona > Electrona antarctica. The sequence continues at coordinate 22,014,323 of NC_136810.1, forward strand.
GAAAGACCAACGTACCTCAGACATCAGCAACATTATGACAATTACAAAATATATAATTATCCGTGTTTAGTGTTCTAGGGTTAATAAAAACCTTCTCTGGTGTGTGTGTGGGTGTGTGTGTGTGGGTGTGTGTGTGTGTGTGTGTGTGTGTGTGTGCACGTTGTCGTGGTGTCTTCCAGTCGCTGCTTCAGGACCAGGACGATCGATCCCCACAGCTCATGTTGGACGCCCGGTACCGCTTCCAGGTCACCTTCCCTTTCTGTCCGTCCGCTCAGCCACTGGAGCTGCTGCAGGTCCCCACCAGTCTGAGCCTGGGCTTCCTGACCCGGGTTTGAACCGCCCGCTCACCCACTAGAGCCACTGCAGGTCCCTGTACCACCAGCCACCTCCGGTTTGAACCGCCCGCTCATCCACTGGAGCTGCTGCAGGTCTTCTGTCTGTAGCCTACCAGCCACCCGGGATTTGAACCGGCCCAGTCACTAGAGCCGCCCGCTGCAGGTCCCTGTACCACCAGCCTGAGGCTGAGGTTCCTCACCCGGGATTCGAACCGCCCGCTCAACCACGGGAGCGGCTGCTTCTGCTGCAGATTGAATGATGGTTCTTTTGGACCACGCACAAGGAACTACTTTTAGAACTGGTTCCGTAACTACCGTTCTACATTCTTGGCACCTTATGGGCAGTGGTCCCCATAGTCCCAGGGGTCCTTGAGGGAGTTCCAGGGGGTCCCCAGCTAAATGATAGTTGGGAACCAAATGGACCCTTATGGGTCTGTAACTCTGAGAGTGTACAAATTAATAGACTGGTCTAACCAACTGTTAGGGTTCTGAACCAATCCATCTTCAGTGGAAACACTCTGAACTGGTTCAATATTAGGCGGGAAGCAATATCCAAACCGGTTCAACCCCGGTGGAAAAGGGCCATAAATAAGTACTTCACAGGTTCAGTTTATTATGCCTGATATTTGATTGATTGATTGATTGATTGATTGATTGAAAATGTAACTAGTCACTATAGTCCCTTCCTAACATTTAAGTCTAGTTATTATTTCTTGACGAAATTGTCAGTATATTTAGTCTTAGTTTTAGTCATCATAGCTTAGTTTTTATTTAGTTTCCATTTAGTTTTTTGTCAGTGAACAAAGGTAGTTGACGAACATTTTTCGTCTTAGTTTTAGTCGACGAAATCAATAAGCCACTATGGCCTCATGGGCCGTAGTCATGGCTCAGTGGTCCAGGTATCTTGGCTGGTAATCCAGTCTGGCAGTGTGCCGCGGGTTCGACTCCCGATCCCAACGGCCTTCACTGCATTTCTTCCCCCCCATCATCTCTCTCCCCATTTCCTGTCAGCCTACTGTCTGTCCCTCCATAAAAAAATAATAAAATAAAGGCGAAAGCCAAAAAAAAAAAAAAAAAAAGAAATAAGCCACTATAGCTTTCCATCTGTCTGTGATGTAGCGGAGAACATCTTTCCGTTTCAAAAAGCCAAAAAGCCATTGCACAAATGCACACGTTCTTTAAACTGTTTTCTAATTTATAGATTTTCTTTGGTTTGTCTGGGGGGGGGGGGGGGGGGGGGGGATCATTGAATTATGTGTTTAATGCATTCTAAATGTTTTGCTTTTTAGGGAATGTTTTGCTTTTTTTGTTTGCTTTGTTTTGTTGTTTTAAAATAATAATGATAATAAAAATACATGTTGGAAACAAAACATATAAAGGACAAAAGTGTCATAAATTGACCCACTGTTGACCATGCAGTGTTGATTAACACATTTTTAATGTAGTTTTAGTCATAGTCTTTTTGAATACAATTTCATTTAGTTTTAGTTTTAGTTTTAGAAGGTTTTAGTTTTAGCCTAGTTTTAGTCAACTGAGATTTTAGTCGACAGCTGATTTTGTCGACATTTTGTTTTTGGCGGTGTCTTGATGGTGTTGTAAATGGCTGATTTTACACTTGGGTTGCATACTGAAAATAGCAGATCTACAAGTTTGCAACGTCACTATAGGGAAGATTTTTACGAGGACCCAGTGTTTCTTAATTCCCTTGTATTGTCATTTATTGGAAAACTGACCCTGATTTTTCCAGACTATAGTGGCAAAGACCAGGTGGGAATATAATGTTGGCCGCCCTCCTAAGTCTGCTCCTCTTCAACACACTTTCCAGCCTGCTTTTTAGCCTGCTTTCTAGTCTGTTTTCCAGCCTGCTTCCTAGCCTGCTTCCCAGCCTGTTTTCCAGCCTGTTTTCCAGCATGTTTTCCAGCACGTTTTCCAGCCTGCTTTCCAGCCTGCTTCCCAGCCTGTTTTCCAGCCTGTTTTCCAGCCTGTTTTCCAGCCTGCTTCCCAGCCTGTTTTCCAGCCTGCTTCCCAGCCTGTTTTCCAGCATGTTTCCCAGCCTGTTTCCCAGCCTGCTCATCAGCCTGTTTTCCAGAATGTTTCCCAGCCTGTTTTCCAGCCTGCTCATCATGTTCACCAGTCAATCAGGCTTGGGTTAGTAGGCCGCCAGCCTGTCGGTCCAGCTCCCGGCCCTGTTGAACTCGCTTTCCCTGAGCTGGCCTATGCTGGTACAACTTCGGCCCTAGATCCGTATGTTATGGGTCTCGTTTAGCTATATCTTCAGGGGGAACGGGGCAAGGGGACGCTCCCAGCTGCTGAAGGATCCAGGGCTCTCCGCTGCCCAGCCTGCCCAGCTGGTGCCCAGCTGGGCTGCCCAGCTCTCCGCTGCCCAGCCTTCTCAAGTTCCCAGCTCTCGGCTGCCCAGCTCTCGGCTGCCCAGCTCTCGGCTGTCCAGCCTGCCCAGCATCCATGCAGCCCTTCCAGCCAGCTGTCTCCATTGGTGACCTGCCTGCACCCTCTGCACAATTTGAACTTTCTGCTTGTTGCTCTGCAGTTTGTTTTCAAAACGCCATTGACAACGAAGAGAAATTAATGTTTGTTTAGTCACTAACACAAAACATTAAATCCTATTAACAATAAAGATAATTAAATGTTTGTTGTTTTGACACCATTTGTTTTACATCATCATTACATCACCTAAGTATTCCCTCCTCGGTGTTGTAAGATGATAAGAGCGCCCCTCACTTCACACAGGTGTGATTTTTTTATGTTTAAACAGCAGCTCTACAAGCTCTGCTATCTCATTTCATCATTATTATTATAGGCTACTTTTATACTTTTAAGTAGGCTACATTTGTATACCAATACTTTTGTACGAGAAGTGAATTTGGAATTCCGGACATTTTAACAGACTCAGTATTTCTTCATTTGCAGTATCGATAATTTTACTTGAGTAAAACTGAATGTACTTTTTTCCACCATTGGAGGTTTTTCAGACGGAGCATCCTTCATCATCCAATCCGGCTCCTCCCCGTCTGTGACGTCAGGACATTCGCATCAGCTGGTGTTGTGAATCATCCTCATCAGCCTCCAGCAGGGTTGCCATGTCTGCTCGTTACAAGTGACTTCGGGCTTCTTTTTCGCTGTAAAGTTGCTTGTAAATATCTGGTAGGCCTATAGTTGCAGGTTACGTTTTTTTATTGTTTCTAAAGTGTATAGTTAGTTGCTTTTATATAGGTTCGTTTGTCGTTTCCTAAATGTTGTTTAAACATCAGAGTGTCAGAAAGGCAGGGGCTGAAATCCCGTAAGAGGGCACTTTTGGATAAAAATAGTGAAAATAGCATATCTACAAGTTCTCAACGCGAGATCTTGTAGATCAGCTATTTTCGGGGGCGCAACCCAGCACTCTTTAGCTAGTGGAGATGCGGTGTATACGACATGGATTTCTAAACAAATTTGTTCAACGCAAAATGCTGCGTTCAAGTTCAGGAGACTTCGGGCGGGAAAAAAGCAATTCTCCTGAATGCTGCCTTTCGGCATGGCATGGAAAGGAGAGGAGTGGCATTTGCATTTCTTTCACCATGTAGTAAATGCTGCATTCGTGGTCTGGAAAGGGCAGTTAAAGCCGGGTAAAAGGGCAGGGGCTGAAGCCCCCTTTGATGTCTACGTGTGCACGTCCCTGTTTGTCAACACGGACCAAGTCCATCTGAGAAAATGTTTCGCCATGAGAGATATTTTATTACTTGTGCAAGCAGAGCACGCAAGTAGCCTATTACTGTGATCGGCTGCGTATGTCGGTGTGGTCTGTCGGCCAATAGGGGACCACCGTTCTTGATGACGTAACTAGTACTGTACATACAATTTACAATTTAGGCATTTAGCAGACGCTCTTAATCCAGAGTGACTTACATTATAAGCAAGAACAAAAACATGGCGATCATACAACATACTTGAAGACTATAGTTTTCATGAAACATACATGGCCTACTTGTGTGCAAGTAGGCCATGAGGTGCATGCCTACATGGCCTCAGCACATGAGGTTTACATTACTTGCGCAAGCAGAGGGCGCAAGGACTGTAAAATGTAAATGTAAATGGTGCATTTATATATAGCGCCTTTATCCAAGGCGCTTTACAGAGATTGTGCATTACATTCACCCATTCATACACACATTCATACACCGATGGCAGCGGAAACCATGCAAGGCACCAACTAGCACATCGGGAGCAATTTGGGGTTCAGTGTCTTGCTCAAGGACACTTCGACAGTAACTCTGGGGGAGCCCGGGTTCGAACTGGCAACCTCACGTTTACCATCCAGCCACTCTACCCCTCTACTCTACCCCTGAGCCACCGCCGCCGTAATCTGTAATTACGACTGTAATCGGTTGCGTATGGCGGTGTTGTCCGTCGGCCAAGCAGGGACCACCGCTCTTGATGACGTAACTAAGGTACGTTTAATTGGTGATCGGCTGGGTATGTCTGTGTGTCTCTGTGTGTGTGTGTGTGTGTGTGTGTGTGTGTGTTGATGGTGACGTAACTAAGGTTGGTATAGAGAGTATGCGCGTGACATCATCATCAAACCCGGAAGTTATGCAGGAATGCCTACTGAGTGGCAAAAAACTACTTTCTGGCCTTGACAGCCCATACATCCAAAAAGAAAAGTCATATCTGATTGCATTAAACAACATTAAACAATGTTAAACTCACTTTGCCTGTTGCTTTGCCACTCGATTTGCTACTCGATGTGCCATTCACTTTAAGCATGCGCATACCCTCTATAAGGTCAATAACGGGTCTAAAAAGGATTTAGAACAGCAGTTGTAATAGACATTAGTTAGTAGCAGTACTTGCGCGCTCTGCAAGTTGGCACCTCGACAGAGTGCATTTCTAGTTTTTATTATTAGCCTATTATCTTTATTTTTACTAAATTTTTCAGATATACAAGCTCACAACATGTTGCAATGTTGTCGCATCATCAAATAGCTGATGAATATTAACATTTACATTCCTCATTTGTGGAGTGGCTTCTAAGGGCTTTAATTGTTTTCATAGAGTCTCAGACCATGGATGGTCGCTTATTTCCCTCTCACAATCTGGCAACAACACTGTCCTCCATCATCACATCATCATCCCCACCGCTCTCTCTCTCTCTCTCTCTCTCTCTCTCTCTGACACCAAAACGGACCTTATAAACACAACGAAAGGGCTTTAAACGGGACGCTATTATTACATTAACATAATCATACATAATAATAGTATATGAGAGTGTTAGTGCCTGGCATCGACAGCATGGCGACCCAGCTGCAACAGAAACCCCCCGTGGAGACCCTGGCCAGTCTGAAGAGCGAGTCTGAGAGTCTGAAGAACAAGCTGGAAGATGAGAGAGCCAAGCTGCACGACGTGGAACGTAGGAGGATTATTATTCATTATTTACCATTTGCAATCTATGCATTTTAACCCATAGCCTATATATGGGCGACGTATAAGTACTGTAAGCAAGAACAACACAAGGCAATACACATGCATGGAAATATAGTCATATATAGCATCAACAATTTGGCCAAAGGATGTCCATAATCCTACATTGAAACTATGTGGATTGTACGATTATTATGATTTATTATTACTATTATTATTATTATTACTACCATTATTATTAGTAGTAGTATTATTACCATTCTTATTCTTATTTTTCTTATTATTATTATTAGGAGGAGAGCTCTAGTCATTTTTGCACTTATAAATAAATCATGACACAGAAAGAATGAATTAACAGCAAGGACAACAGTGGGATACTTGCATGTTTTATAAGTCTCTAGCTTAGTTCGGATCATCACGTATTTCATACCGACTGTACGAGTCTGACGTTATCATTTTAATTGCTTTATCACAACGGGAAGCAAACTTATAAAAAAAAAAAAAAAAAACAATAATGATAGTCTTGTTGATCCGAGGCTGCTTCCGACGTAAATCCACTGTTTGTTATGATTTATTGATGCATGCATAATATAGGCTAGACCGTTCAGAGTCAGACCCTTATAGAGACGGCCTGTCGGTTCCCCCGAACCGAAGTTCCAAACGACGGGCCGTCTCTATGAGGGTCTGAACGACTGGCCGTCTATATGCGGGTCTGAACGACTGGCCGTCTATATGCGGGTCTGAACGATGCACGTTTCGCTGTTGTCCTAATTTTAGAGGAGGTGAGATGAGGGCATAATCTTATACGTCACATGTCTGTCTGTCTGTCTGTCTGTCTGTCTGTCTGTCTGTCTGTCTGGATGGATGGATGGATGGGTGGGTGGACATGCAGATGGATGGATGGATGGATGGATGGATGGATGGACGGATGGATGGATGGAGTGACTGTCAGAATGCATTTAATTTCTATTCTGGTCACAATGAAATAAATGAATGGATTAATCTGGGCTAAGTAGATGACTGCACTGATGTGGTCTACCATTTCTGACCAATAGGCTGTTACCCCACTGGAATTAAAACCATTCAGCAGTATAGGCTATAGGACAAGATGTCTGTCTGTCTGTCTGTCTGTCTGTCTGTCTGTCTGTCTGTAGCCTATTTATCGATCTATGACGTGCCTATTTTGTGTCATTACAGAAATCTAGAGATTGTAGCCTAAATACATGGGCTTGGTAAAGAGATATTCCACTTTCAATATTTGGGGGGGTCATTTTATCATCTACTCAGGATCATAGGCACCGGAGAGGGGGTCATTTGGGTCTGAATGTCCCCCCGCGCACTGGGGAATGACTGGTCTATATGTATTTATTTATTCCCGACCAGTGGTGGAAAAAGTACTCAAAACTCAATTGTTTTACTTAAGTAAAAGTACCAATACTGCAATTTAATAGTTACAAGTAAAAGTACGGAATTGAAAATGTACTTGAGTAAAAGGACAAAAGTATCGGCATCAAAATGTACTTAAAGTACTCAAAGTAAAAGTAGGCCTACTCATATTGCAGAATGTCCCACTTCACAAGTTAAAAATGTGTACAAAGTATATTGTCCAAAAAAAACATTAAAAATAACTGAAAAAAGTATGCTAATGTAATTAGTTACTTTACACCACTGGTATACAATGCACCAGGTGGTGTCTAACATAGGCATGGTCTCTCTCTCTCTCTCTCTCTCTCTCTCTCTCTCTCTCTCTCTCTCTCTCTCGCTCTCTCTCTCTTTCTCTCTATCCAGTGCACCAGGTAGCAGAGAAGATGGAGGGTCTGGGTCAGTTTGTGATGAAGACCAGAAGGACCCTGAAGGGACATGGAAACAAGGTCCTGTGCATGGACTGGTGTCGAGACAAGAGACGCATCGTCAGCTCGTCTCAGGTACGGTTAGATTTATTATAACCCATTCAAGGCGGGAACCCCTTTTGGTGTTTTAAGGATTATGTTCTACTTTAGCTATTGAAAAATAGCAGATCTACAAGCTGTGCCGCGTGCCGCGCTATGGCATCTCTTCTAGTGAATAGTGCCCTATAAGGAGGTCTGATGTGTACCTGATCTGTGCCTTAACTTATACTTTACTTTATTTGTTTATTTTAGACAGGACAATAATGCATATTAATGGACATTACATAAATGCAATGTAAATTCACCAGATTTAGCAAAACATGTTAACTTTCATCCGCAGTCCCCACATGGAAACATAAAACAAAATAAGCAAACACTAGTACTTACATTAGCTCCAGACCCACAGGAACGCACCCAGGGTGCCGGCCCGATTCCGGCGAGCCGCCCCACGTCCGAAACGGTTGAGAAATGAGAGTTACCGTGTGGGGGTCCCTCTACTGTACCCTCTACTGTACTGTACTGTCACTGTACTGTACTGTACTGGCACACCCGAAATCACCATATATACAGTTAATATGTGCGTGTGTGTTTGTGTGTGTGTTAGGTTGCGCACAGGTGGTGAAAAAAAACCGTGCTGTTTTCGTGCTCGGACGCACCCACCCACACACACACATAGCTCCGTAAGGGAATGGTTGCACCACTCAAAAATGAGGAGAGGGTGGATTAAAAATAGATGTACTTTATTTATAAAAGTTAAAAGAACGAAGGAAGCCGCCTTGTCTTTAATATTCCAGTCCCACTGATCTTTGAAGCACCAGATCCTACTTTACATTATTATTTTTTGCATCTCCATCTCCATCTCCATCGAGCACCTGGTTGATTTTCTTTTTGTCGTTGTGTAAACGTTTACTGATAACATTTCCCTCACTGTTTATTTCAGGATGGAAAAGTTATCGTGTGGGATGCTTTTACCACCAACAAGGTAAGGTAAAACGCAATGTACCTAATAGGCCTATACTGTGTTTTACATACTGTACTATTACAGGGTAAATGGTAAATGGTGCATTTATATAGCGCCTTGCATCAATTCACCCATTCACACACACATGCATACACCGATGGCGGCGGAAACCATGCAAGGCACCAACCAGCACATCAGGAGCAATTAGGGGTTCAGAGTCTTGCTCAAGGACACTTGAGCGACACTAACTCTGAGGGAGCCCGGGTTCGAACTGGCAACCTTGCGGTTACCATCCAGCCACTCTACCCCTGAGGCGGTCCGGGACCACTAGGGCTTCTGAGAGTTAATACAGGGCGGGGGACGCCAAATCTTTGTGTGATAGGAACTTTTTAACCACTTAAATTCTGAGGGGAACATATAGCCAATCTACAAGCTCACAACGTGTCGCGCTGCTGTCAAAGTCAAACGATACAATAGGTTGCTAGTGTAGTATATCAGTATACTGTACTTCGATTCCTGAAATTAAAATAAATTGTTCGATACAGTTACTATTGTTATATTACTAAGTATTGAGGGTTAAAGTGGTTAAAAGACACATTAACATGACTACAACATAATAATAGAAAAGCTAACAACACTGATGCTAGTTGCTGTCAACAAGTCTATGGAATCTATGAAAAAAGTTTACAATGTGTATTGGGTACCCTCTCGCTCAGCTAAGGGGTCCCTCATCTAAACAGTATGGTATGTAGTGGGGGGGGGGGTCCCCTGCGGTCCCCTGCTTCATTTCTCCCTCAGCTAAGGGGTCCCTCATCTATACAGTATGGTATGTAGTGGGGGGGGGGGTCCCCTGCGGTCCCCTGCTTCATTTCTCCCTCAGCTAAGGGGTCCCTCATCTAAACAGTATGGTATGTAGTGTGGGGGGGGGGGGGGGGGTCCCCTGCGGTCCCCTGCTTCATCTCTCCCTCAGCTAAGGGGTCCCTCATCTATACAGTATGTAGGGGGGGGGGGCTGCTTCATCTCCCTCTCAGAGAGATATACAGTATGGCTACGGCACGTCACCAAAGTGGCCTGGGCGTTTAATATGCAAGATGGATTTGTAGCCCGGCCGTTTAAAATAATCCAAAAAGCTATTTGCAGCAGGCTTCTATTTACTTTTGCACCAGCCTCGGCCAAAATGAGGTCAGACGACTCAGACCCCTGGCTACTATTAGGTAACTGGCTATTATTTGCGCCAGTATTAGTGTATTGTGTAAGTGTTTAGGAGCATGCGGTGACCATGTTTTCTTGTGTCCATGGTTCTAGGAGCATGCGGTGACCATGTTTTCTTGTGTCTCTGGTTCTAGGAACATGCGGTGACCATGTTTTCTTGTGTCCATGGTTCTAGGAACATGCTGTGACCATGTTTTCTTGTGTCTCTGGTTCTAGGAACATGCGGTGACCATGTTTTCTTGTGTCCATGGTTCTAGGAACATGCGGTGACCATGTTTTCTTGTGTCCATGGTTCTAGGAGCATGCGGTGACCATGTTTTCTTGTGTCCATGGTTCTAGGAACATGCGGTGACCATGTTTTCTTGTGTCCATGGTTCTAGGAACATGCGGTGACCATGTTTTCTTGTGTCCATGGTTCTAGGAGCATGCGGTGACCATGTTTTCTTGTGTCCATGGTTCTAGGAGCATGCGGTGACCATGTTTTCTTGTGTCTCTGGTTCTAGGAACATGCGGTGACCATGTGTTCTTGTGTCCATGGTTCTAGGAACATGCGGTGACCATGTGTTCTTGTGTCCATGGTTCTAGGAGCATGCGGTGACCATGTTTTCTTGTGTCTCTGGTTCTAGGAACATGCGGTGACCATGTTTTCTTGTGTCCATGGTTCTAGGAGCATGCGGTGACCATGTTTTCTTGTGTCTCTGGTTCTAGGAACATGCGGTGACCATGTTTTCTTGTGTCCATGGTTCTAGGAACATGCGGTGACCATGTGTTCTTGTGTCCATGGTTCTAGGAACATGCGGTGACCATGTGTTCTTGTGTCCATGGTTCTAGGAACATGCAGTGACCATGTGTTCTTGTGTCCATGGTTCTAGGAACATGCGGTGACCATGTGTTCTTGTGTCCATGGTTCTAGGAACATGCAGTGACCATGTTTTCTTGTGTCCATGGTTCTAGGAACATGCGGTGACCATGTTTTCTTGTGTCCATGGTTCTAGGAACATGCGGTGACCATGTTTTCTTGTGTCCATGGTTCTAGGAACATGCGGTGACCATGTTTTCTTGTCCATGGTTCTAGGAACATGCGGTGACCATGTTTACTTGTGTCCATGTTTCTAGATGCATGCGGTGACCATGTTTTCTTGTGTCCCTGGTTCTAGGAACATGCGGTGACCATGTTTTCTTGTGTCCATGGTTCTAGGAACATGCAGTGACCATGTTTTCTTGTGTCCATGGTTCTAGGAACATGCAGTGACCATGTTTTCTTGTGTCCATGGTTCTAGGAACATGCGGTGACCATGTTTACTTGTGTCCATGTTTCTAGGAGCATGCGGTGACCATGCCGTGCACATGGGTGATGGCCTGTGCCTACGCTCCCTCTGGCTGTGCTGTAGCGTGTGGGTGAGTGACTCTATGCCTTTCACATTTCAACTCCATTTACTGTGTGTAAACTTTAACACGTCTTATCCAGAGCGACGTACACCAGTGTAAGATCAGCGTAAACCACTGGCTCCCAAACGTTTTAGCTTGAGACCCAGAATAGAGATTAGATTTGCTCGGGGACCCAAATGAGTGCAAATAATAAGGGAAAATTTGCTAAATATGTGGCAAACTACAAAAAAATGCTTACCACTAGCTTGTTTTCATAACTATCACCTATCAATTTGTTCCAATTTGTTTCCCTTGGAAAATATTGTGACAGCTGCTGAAAGTTGGGGTACCATTAACTCATTGACCGCCATCTAGTGGTGGCTCAGAGCGGCGCACCCGAGACATGGCCAAAGCATTTCTGGGGGTCCCCAGAGGGGGTCCCCAGAGACATGGCCAAAGCATTTCCGGGGGTCCCCAGAGACATGACCAAAGCATTTCCGGGGGTCCCCAGCCAAAAACGTTGAGAAGCCATGCCATAGACAGCATAAGACCAGCTAATATCAACCATACAGGACGCTGATATCAACCGGCTATGGACGTTTTATTAAAGTTTTTGTGCAAAACTAATGCTTGGAATGGATTCAGAATCATGAAAAATCCCTAGGTTGACACACCACATGCTACTTAAAGCAGGGCTCCAGCGTGCGACCTATTAGGTCGCATATGCGACTTAATTTATTAAGGGTGATACTTACAATTTAATGAGGTCGCACAGGTGCGACTTGCTGGAAGGATGAGTGGAGGAAAAAAAACATCCCGCAGTGCTTGCCCGTTCCATTGATTGAAAACATTGGACGTTCGCCTGACGCCCAGTGTTCAAAGAACGATCGTTCACGAAAACCCACAAATAAGCCCTTCAGACTTGGATGGTCAGAGCGGCGCGATTACATACAAAGTCAATTCAAAGACGAGAATTGCGCAAACGGGCACGGCGCGACCTGCCGCGGTACAAACTGGACGAACCGAGGCGAATATATATTCAGGTCTGAACGCAGTTTATCCGACACAAATTAACTAATCTTTCTCAGCTGTACAATTTCACTGGAACGCGCAGCGCGCATATCTAACTGCATGATGATCAGTCATGATCTACACAGACAGCCGACTCCCGACCCAAACACTGAGTGAAACTTATATTAGTAAACGTGTTGTTTGATTAAACATGTGCCACGAAAAATAGCTTCCAAAGCTTGTTATGTTTGCATCGAGGAGGTAGCCTATGTGTCCATACCATAGGTCCATACATGATGATCGACCAACAAAATACATTAATCTCCCTCCCAGTGAGTGAAGAGCACTGATGCCTGATTTATTCTTTGTGTTCCGTGCTGAAAATAGCTGATCTTGTAGATCAGCTATTTTCAGCACGCCGAGATATGCAGGCTCTGAGAGCATTCAGAAACTTTTGCCTTCACAATAAAAGCATGCAGCTTTCACAAGTTGGCCCATAAAGACAAGGAAAAGGATTAAGAATTTGGTGGCATTTCACATTGCAAAATATTTTTTCCAAAATGTAAAAATATTATAATAAGGAATTAATTTGGATAATGGTAATGGAGATATTGTACAAATTGTCACTTTATTAATCCAAAAGGTTTGGACTGCATTTAATTTTCAACACAAAACCTTAAACTGACTTTCTGTGTGTGGAATATAAATATTACCTTTATTGACTGAGTGACTTTGTGGTGGGTTGAAACCATCTACAGTGTTTTGAAGTATAACCAGGTAGGTTGCTGTTTTTTACACAGTGACCTTTGTAGGGGGTTTTATGATTCAAACCTTTAATGGTGGAAACCACTACATAAATAAATGGCGCCCGATGTGGGGGCATGATAAGATCATGTATTAATACCACGCTATACAAAGAAAAAAATGGTGCTACCTAATTTGTGGTGGCGCTACCAAATGAAAGGTAGGTGGCACCAGTGCTACCTGTGAAAAAGTTAGTCTGGAGCCCTGACTTAAAGTATAATGAAATTATTCTGTCTGTCTGTCTGTCTGTCTGTCTGTCTGTCTGTCTGTCTGTCTGTCTGTCTGTCTGTCTGTCTGTCTGTCTGTCTGTCTGTCTGTCTGTCTGTCTGTCTGTCTGTCTGTCTTTCTGTCTGTCTGTCTGTCTGTCTGTCTGACCGCCCTGTCTCACTGCAGTGGTCTGGACAACAAGTGCTCGGTGTATCCTCTCTCTCTGGACAAGAACGAGAATCTGGCGGCCAAGAAAAAGTCTGTGGCCATGCACACCAACTACCTGTCTGCCTGCTCCTTCACCAACTCTGACATGCAGGTACCTGTCTGTCTGTCTGTCTGTCTGTCTGTCTGTCTGTCTGTCTGTCTGTCTGTCTGTCTGTCTGTCTTTTATCATGGCCCGTCAAAAATATTTATTTTGTCGCCAAAATACATTTTAGTCAAAATCTTATGATATTCAGTCGACTAAAGCTATACTGAAACTAAAAACTTTTCAGATGACTAAAATATAACTAGAACTAAATGGCATTTTAATTAAAAAAGGCAGTGACTAAATCTTCTGCATCATATAAAGCCCGGATGAGCCCCCATTTGTAACGGCTCACTGAGCCCAGGGTGGTTATGTTGGAATAAGGCAAGGTGAGTAAAAGCCAAAAGTGGTTTATTTGTTACTCTTTTGTGGATTGTTTGGGACAGATCTTGACGTCCAGTGGGGATGGGACCTGTGCGCTGTGTTTATATTGTAATGTTTTGGGACAGATATTGACGTCCAGTGGGAATGGGACCTGTGCGCTGTGTTTATATTGTAATGTTTGGGACAGATCTTGACGTCCAGTGGAGATGGGACCTGTGCGCTGTGTTTATATTGTAATGTTTTGGGACAGATCCTGACGTCCAGTGGAGATGGGACCTGTGTGCTGTGTTTATATTGTAATGTTTTGGGTCAGATCCTGACGTCCAGTGGAGATGGGACCTGTGTGCTGTGTTTATATTGTAATGTTTTGGGACAGATCTTGACGTCCAGTGGAGATGGGACCTGTGCGCTGTGTTTATATTGTAATGTTTTGGGACAGATCTTGACGTCCAGTGGAGATGGGACCTGTTTGCTGTGTTTATATTGTAATGTTTTGGGTCAGATCCTGACGTCCAGTGGAGATGGGACCTGTGTGCTGTGTTTATATTGTAATGTTTTGGGACAGATCTTGACGTCCAGTGGAGATGGGACCTGTGCGCTGTGTTTATATTGTAATGTTTTGGGACAGATCTTGACGTCCAGTGGAGATGGGACCTGTTTGCTGTGTTTATATTGTAATGTTTTGGGACAGATCTTGACGTCCAGTGGGGATGGGACCTGTGCGCTGTGTTTATATTACATTGTTTGGGACAGATCTTGACGTCCAGTGGAGATTGGACCTGTGCGCTGTGTTTATATTGTAATGTTTTGGGACAGATCCTGACGTCCAGTGGAGATGGGACCTGTGCGCTGTGTTTATATTGTAATGTTTTGGGACAGATCTTGACGTCCAGTGGGGATGGGACCTGTGCGCTGTGTTTATATTGTAATGTTTGGGACAGATCTTGACGCCCAGTGGGGATGGGACCTGTGCGCTGTGTTTATATTGTAATGTTTGGGACAGATCTTGACGTCCAGTGGGGATGGGACCTGTGCGCTGTGTTTATATTGTAATGTTTGGGACAGATCTTGACGTCCAGTGGAGATGGGACCTGTGCGCTGTGTTTATATTGTAATGTTTTGGGACAGATCTTGACGTCCAGTGGAGATGGGACCTGTGTGCTGTGTTTATATTGTAATGTTTTGGGTCAGATCCTGACGTCCAGTGGGGATGGGACCTGTGTTTATATTGTAATGTTTTGGGACAGATCTTGACGTCCAGTGGGGATGGGACCTGTGCGCTGTGTTTATATTACATTGTTTGGGACAGATCTTGACGTCCAGTGGAGATTGGACCTGTGCGCTGTGTTTATATTGTAATGTTTTGGGACAGATCCTGACGTCCAGTGGAGATGGGACCTGTGCGCTGTGTTTATATTGTAATGTTTTGGGACAGATCTTGACGTCCAGTGGGGATGGGACCTGTGCGCTGTGTTTATATTGTAATGTTTGGGACAGATCTTGACGTCCAGTGGGGATGGGACGTGTACGCTGTGTTTATATTGTAATGTTTTGGGACAGATCTTGACGTCCAGTGGGGATGGGACCTGTGCGCTGTGTTTATATTGTATTGTTTGGGACAGATCTTGACGTCCAGTGGAGATGGGACCTGTGCTCTGAGTTTATATTGTAATATTTTGGGTCAGATCCTGACTTCCAATGGGGATGGGACCTGTGTTTATATTGTAATGTTTTGGGACAGATCTTGACGTCCAGTGGGGATGGGACCTGTGCGCTGTGTTTATATTGTATTGTTTGGTACAGATCTTGACGTCCAGTGGGGATGGGACCTGTGCGCTGTGTTTATATTACATTGTTTGGGACAGATCTTGACGTCCAGTGGAGATTGGACCTGTGCGCTGTGTTTATATTGTAATGTTTTGGGACAGATCCTGACGTCCAGTGGAGATGGGACCTGTGCGCTGTGTTTATATTGTAATGTTTTGGGACAGATCTTGACGTCCAGTGGGGATGGGACCTGTGCGCTGTGTTTATATTGTAATGTTTGGGACAGATCTTGACGCCCAGTGGGGATGGGACCTGTGCGCTGTGTTTATATTGTAATGTTTGGGACAGATCTTGACGTCCAGTGGGGATGGGACCTGTGCGCTGTGTTTATATTGTAATGTTTGGGACAGATCTTGACGTCCAGTGGAGATGGGACCTGTGCGCTGTGTTTATATTGTAATGTTTTGGGACAGATCTTGACGTCCAGTGGAGATGGGACCTGTGTGCTGTGTTTATATTGTAATGTTTTGGGTCAGATCCTGACGTCCAGTGGGGATGGGACCTGTGTTTATATTGTAATGTTTTGGGACAGATCTTGACGTCCAGTGGGGATGGGACCTGTGCGCTGTGTTTATATTACATTGTTTGGGACAGATCTTGACGTCCAGTGGAGATTGGACCTGTGCGCTGTGTTTATATTGTAATGTTTTGGGACAGATCCTGACGTCCAGTGGAGATGGGACCTCTGCGCTGTGTTTATATTGTAATGTTTTGGGACAGATCTTGACGTCCAGTGGGGATGGGACCTGTGCGCTGTGTTTATATTGTAATGTTTTGGGACAGATCTTGACGTCCAGTGGGGATGGGACCTGTGCGCTGTGTTTATATTGTAATGTTTGGGACAGATCTTGACGTCCAGTGGGGATGGGACGTGTACGCTGTGTTTATATTGTAATGTTTTGGGACAGATCTTGACGTCCAGTGGGGATGGGACCTGTGCGCTGTGTTTATATTGTAATGTTTGGGACAGATCTTGACGTCCAGTGGAGATGGGACCTGTGCGCTGTGTTTATATTGTATTGTTTGGGACAGATCTTGACGTCCAGTGGAGATGGGACCTGTGCTCTGAGTTTATATTGTAATATTTTGGGTCAGATCCTGACTTCCAGTGGGGATGGGACCTGTGTTTATATTGTAATGTTTTGGGACAGATCTTGACGTCCAGTGGGGATGGGACCTGTGCGCTGTGTTTATATTGTATTGTTTGGTACAGATCTTGACGTCCAGTGGAGATGGGACCTGTGCGCTGTGTTTATATTACATTGTTTGGGACAGATCTTGACGTCCAGTGGCGATGGGACCTGTGCGCTGTGTTTATATTACATTGTTTGGGACAGATCTTGACGTCCAGTGGAGATGGGACCTGTGCGCTGTGGGACGTAGAGAGCGGTCAGCTCCTCCAGAGTTTCCACGGCCACGCGGCGGACGTGCTGTGTCTGGACCTCGCTCCGTCCGAGACGGGGAACACCTTCGTGTCCGGGGTGAGAAGAACCACACGTACACACACACACACACACACACACACACACACACACACACACACACACACACACACACACACACACACACACACAAATATCAAATATCACTTTTTTTGTTTTTGTTTTGTTGTGATAATCCTCCCTACTATAGAGTGTGCTGACCATATAAGGAGTTCCTCCCTGTCCCCAGTTAACCCCTGGGGTAAAAAAAACCTTTTTTGTTTTTGGCTAGGTGGCCCAGCCTTCATCCAATCAGGATAGAGAGGGGCCTTCCACCAATCATGATCGAGCGGGGGCGGTTCTTGGTGTGTGTGCTGTTGGCCTGTCGCGTGTCCCTCCCACTGTAGTGCGTGCATGTGCACATCTTGTTACCGGGGCGGACCGGGGGTTTTCCAAATCACCCAAATCACTGAATGCTCCTTTAACTCATTTCGACCTGATGCTGATTCTACAAATGCCTTCTAAATCCTGACAGTTTTCTGAAAAAAAACAGTCATTCTCAAACATTTTCATGTCAAGGACCCCCAACATTATATGTAATTGGCCGCCGACCCCCATCTGAAAATCTGTTGTTCCAGGGACCCCCCCAGAAGCAAAGATTTGAGTTAAAAACGTTTGCTCGGAAATAATATACATTCAAAGATTTGTGCCACATTTTCACGATTTTTCAAAAATAGCAGACTACAAGCTCGTAGCGCGGCATTCGCGAGCTTGTAGATCTGCTATTTTTCAATAGCTAAAGCGTAACATAATGCTTAAGTACAAAATGTGAGTACGTTTTCCACCAGTGCTTTTGTCTTCCTGTGGTGGCAGGGCTGTGACAAGAAGGCCAACGTGTGGGACATGCGTTCAGGACAGTGCATCCAGTCCTTTGAAACCCACGAGTCAGACATCAACAGTGTCAAGTAAGTAACACACGCACACACACACGCACATGCATGCACGCACGCACTCACGCACGTGCGCACACACACACACACACACACACACACACACACACACACACACACACACACACACACACACACACACACACACACACACACACACACGTTTTGTCGTTAACATGGTTTATTGATCACTGTAGTTTATGATCTGCATTATATGCGCGCGTGTGTGTATGTGTGCGTGCGTGCGTTTTTCTTGGTCAATAGATACTATCCTAGTGGAGATGCCTTTGCCTCTGGCTCTGATGACGCTACAGTGAGTAGTCTGTCTGTCTGTCTGTCTGTCACAGTGTTCACTTTCACTGACAGTGTGTATCAAATTACACTGTAATCTTTGTTAAAGCGTAATCTTTGTTTACAGTGTATGACATGAAACATTAATGTGTGTTCCAGTGTCGTCTGTATGACCTGAGGGCAGACAGAGAAGTGGCCATTTACTCCAAAGAAAGCATAATTTTTGGCGTCTCCAGCGTTGACTTCTCTCTCAGTGGTAGGATTATTATTGATTACTTGATTACTGTCACAATATAGAGCTTTTTAACACTGTTACTGAACACACACTATAGCAATGATTACTGTCACAATATAGAGCTATTTAACACAGTACTGTTACTGAACACACACTATAGCAATGATTACTGTCACAATATAGAGCTGTTTAACACTGTTACTGAACACACACTCCATAGCAATGATTACTGTCACAACATAGAGCTGTTTAACACTTATTTTAATGAAGAAATATGACAAGATTCATGCATCGAGTCAGAAATGCTCCAGTCCATATTGTTAACATACAGTTCATGTTTTAACCCTTTCAGGGCGGCTACTTTTCGGCGGCTACAACGACTACACCCTGAACGTGTGGGACGTCCTGAAGGGGACCAGGGTGTCCATCCTGTTTGGACACGAGAACCGTGTCAGCACCCTGAGGGTGTCACCAGACGGGACCTCCTTCTGCTCGGGGTCCTGGGACCACACTCTGAGAGTGAGACAGGCTTCATTAATTCATTCATTCATTCATTCATTCATTCATTCATTCATTCACACTCTGAGAGTGAGACAGGCTTCATTCATTCATTCATTCACACTCTGAGAGTGAGACAGGCTTCATTCATTCATTCATTCACACTCTGAGAGTGAGACAGGCCCCATTCATTCATTCATTCACACTCTGAGAGTGAGACAGGCTTCATTCATTCATTCATTCATTCACACTCTGAGAGTGAGACAGGCCTCATTCATTCATTCACACTCTGAGAGTGAGACATGCTTCATTCATTCATTCACACTGTGAGAGTGAGACAGGCCTCATTCATTCATTCACACTCTGAGAGTGAGACAGGCTTCATTCATTCACACTATGAGAGTGAGACAGGCCTCATTCATTCATTCACACTCTGAGAGTGAGACAGGCCTCATTCATTCATTCACACTCTGAGAGTGAGACAGGCCTCATTCATTCATTCACACTCTGAGAGTGAGACAGGCCTCATTCATTAATTCATTCATTCACACTCTGAGAGTGAGGCAGGATTCATTAATTCATTCACACTCTGAGAGTGAGACAGGCCTCATTCATTCATTCATTCACACTATGAGAGTGAGCCATGCCTCATTCATTCATTCATTCACACTCTGAGAGTGAGACAGGCCTCATTAATTTATTCATTCATACACACACACACACACACACACACACACACACACACACACACACACACACACACACACACACACACACACACTGAGAGTAAGACAGGCCTCATTCATTCATTCATTCACACTCTGATAGTAAGACCGGTTTCATTCATTCACACTCTGAGATTGAGACAGGTTTTGTTCACTTTCTGAGAGTGAGACAGGTTTCATTCACTCTCTGAGAGTGAGACAGTGGCTCTGATTCCTCTTCCAGGCTGTGTTTTGGCTCAACACAACTTGATTTGTGCCTCATTTCTCTAAACAATATGATCGCCGGTTACACAATGTACGTTTTGGGTGAATTAAATAACATTCGCGGGACCTGTTAAATAGCAATTATTCACTTCCTGTTTCTCGGTTTCCAAGTGAAACGGTTTTCAAAACAAGACAGTTCTCCGTAGAGATGCATGGTTGGCGGTTCTCGAGTAGCCTACACAATTCAGCCACCAGATGGTGCTGCGGGCGGCGAATGAGTTAAGGAGAAATTGTGAGTAGGCCTACTTTTTTACACCACTGCAGAGGGAGCCAGACGTCGGTGTTTTAACTGCTGAAGAAGCAGGATGCTGTCTGTAGTTAGTCGTTATTCATTAACAGGTTCCGTCCATCCGACGTGCCCACACGCCATAAGCAATCCAACCGACGGGGTGCTAGGACGTGTGTGTACACATCCTAGCGCATCTTCAATGATATCAAACAAGAGAAGAATATTCTGAACTTTTTTCCTTTTTTTTATTTTTGAGTTGGCCTCCAAGGCCACCATACGCTTCGCTTTTCGTTCATGCGCGGTCCGGTCACTTCCCTGTTTACCGCTGCAGAAAGAATGCCTAATCTAGCACTGCGTGAAAAGAGGAGTTAACGGGCAATTATGGGCACTGTATTTTGCCCGTAAACCTCAAGTTTAGCAGCATATACAGTTAATATACGGTACTATACAGGTGTGATGGTACAATTCGGGAGTTTACCGGAGTTTGTTGGAAAGTTTAACGGGAGTTTCCTGTAATACAGTATACACTTTTGCGCAGTGTAGGGCGCTCTCCGTGGTTTAGATCTGATGGATATACTAAGCTCTTCATTTCTGACTTCTCACCTGCCTCTCGTTCAAAAATATGAATGCGAGGGATCATCAGCGACTTTTATCGGATTATTAGCGAGGTAAGCAAGCAAAAAAATATCTCAGTTTTTTCCGGAACAGAAGAGGGGGGGGCTTTACAGAGTAAAAGCAGCCATGTCTTCCCGGCACCCCAAAGCTTCTATTTTGAAGGAATCCCGGCGCTGATTGTGTTAACGGTCAGTTGAGTTCTGTGAAAGTCCCTTTCTAACGAGCGTCTATCTCCGTCCGCATTTCAGATCTGGGCTTAACGACTGAAGGTGAGGTCGGAAGAAGAAGATGATGAAGACGATGGCAGACATAGTCTTAACAATGATGAAGATGATGAAGAGGATGGTGGTGGTGAGGTGGACATAGTCTTAATGATGATGAAGAGGATGGTGGTGGTGGTGAGGTGGACGGAGTCTAAAAAGCGGTTCCAAAACCTTTTTATCCCGTTACCCAAAAAGAGAAATGTGATCTCTCCCCCACAACACCGGCCTCACGCAAACACGGCCCAAATAACACGGATTGGCATTTCCGTACATACACTACTAGAAACAAAATCCCCCAAATCCGTACATTTTACACTGAAATCCTCCCCATTTACCGTGACGCGACCGGCGTCTCCAAGCGAACTTGAGCCCATGAGAGATATGCCACCGAGCGAGCCGAAGCGAGCGGGTTGCCGTGTCGAACGTTGTAAGGTTCGGTACAGCTGACTCAGGGTACTTTGAGTTGTAAGCCAATTCTCCATATGAAGACCACGGCCATCTTACCATATAAGTTAATGGCAAGGTGCTACCTAGGTGCAACTTCCATTGCAGCCCATTCATCCAAACAGAAAAGTCTGATTGTATTACACAACGTCAAACTCACCAACATTGCAGCTGTACGGAAAGCTTGAATTATTCTCTTTTTATCCTCAAAGTGTTTGTTTCATAAAAAATCACTGTAGACATGTTATGAGCTACTTTGTGTCCTTGCAGGTGATTCTTTTTCTAAATGCTGGAGTTTGGAAATGCTCGTTAGATATCACTCAACTGCCCTGTGTATACCACCTGTTTTGAATTAGCACATAATGCAAGAGGCAGCAGGACATTGCTTTACTGAAAATGAGTGCTTCCAAACTCTGATGGAAACATGGCTGGGGTCTGCAAATGGTCAATAGGCCCAGTATCGTAAATAATGTCAAACACGGTGAAAAATAGCACGGATTGGCAATTCAGTACATACAATACTAGTGAAAGCCACGCCTCCGTCGCCGTGGAAACAGTAGTAGAGTAGCATGTATGGATTTTGGGGTTTTCTAGTAGTGTGTGTCAGGAATTGCCAATCCGTGTTATTTCGCCGTGTTTGGGTGAGATCGGGCTGCTCCCCGGGACGCAAACTAGTGAAAATAGCCGATCTACAAGCTCACAACGCGTCGCTTTGCGCCGCGTTGTGAGCTTGTAGATCAGCACTTAAACATCGACTTAAACATCTTGGTTTCTATTTTATGGAAATTTTCTTTTACATTTCTTTACTAAATTATACTGAAAGAAGTAGTTGAATTTTGTTTTTAATTCATATAAAATCTTGCTTTTTTGGAGGGGAATGTTTGAACATTCAGTTCTGAAATAATGATCATTAATATAAACCAAATGTAGGAAACAAAAGGACCCACAAAATATGTCCGCGACCCACAGATGGGTCCCGAGCCAGTGTTTGGGAACACAGTGATCTAAAGGGACGTTATTCATAATATAACTATAACTTAAGGACGATGCAGTGTTGATTTCGTCGACTAAAACTATGACGAAAAATGTTCGTCGACTATACCATTTTTCACTGACAAAAACTAAGAATAAATATACTGACTAGTGGACAAGAGATCCAGTATAAGTCATTTTACACTTGGTTGCATGCAGAAAATAGCCGATCTACAAGCTCACAACGCATCGCAGCACGCGTTGTGAGCTTGTATAGATCGGCTATTTTCAGCAAGTATAAAATCAGTCATTACGACGCCATCAAGGCCCGCCAAAACACATTTTAGTCGACAATCAACTGTAGATTTAGTCGACTAAAATCTTATGATATTTAGTCGACTAAAACTAGACTAACACTAAAACATTCCAGGTGACTAAAATGTGACTGAAACTAAATGGAAACTATTGAAGAGACTATGACTAAAACTAAAATCAAAATTTGCTGCCAAAAACAACACTGCAACGATGATTTTGTGAGTTTCTACACTGACGTTAATGCCAACATTAGACCTATATTGGCGATTCTACAAATGTCTTCTAAAATCGGACATGCAGTCCTATAACTAATATCAGTGGTGCTCAAACGTTGTCATGGCAAAGGACCCCCAGAATTATGCATTTAAGCCCCCAATCTCAGAATATTTTGTTCCCCCCCAGAAGAGTTGAAAATACTGGGAAAAAAGGACTACTTGTGACACACATTGCACTGTCAGCAGCTGTCAGAGTCAGCAGAGATTTTTTTCTTTTATTTTTCTTTCTTTTTGCACACACCAGTTACCACCCCATGAAGTCTTGAATTCAGTTTTTGTCACATTCCTAAGCCAATAATTCTTTGATTGAATACTTTCAATACTATAAGCACATGCAGGGAAGTTTACAGTACAAATAATTCAAGGTCTGACAAAAGGATCTATCCAAGAAAGCCTATTGGCTGGTTTCCATTTGGGTCCTTTATTAAATTGTACTCAATGAATCCAAGGTTCATGGGGTGTGTTATTGACAGAAAATAAGACATACAGAACAAAGAAAAACAAGGTCCTGGGGACTTGTTTCCAAGTCAACAAATACAAAGCCTATGGGCTATATCTTGCGCCACCCCTTACACTCTGAAACCTTTTAAAAATAGCTCAAATAGCTGATCTACAAGCTCACAACATGTCAATGTAGATTGGCTAGTTGAACTATTTTAAAATGTTTTTCAAAATAGTAAAAATAATAATAATGGCAAGTACGTTTGGGGGTAAGGGGTGGCGTAAGATATGGCCCTTAATGTACCAAAGAGATAAATGAGGGGCCACAAGCAGCGGCAGTGAATGAGACCTCCTTTACATTATCTCCCCCTTGTGGTGGCTTCTGGTAGATGTTTTTTTTTTTTTTTCCAGGCCAAAAAGAGGAGCCTACCGGCTACCAGCTAGCGTTATAATCGTCCCGGTCTCTTTGTTAATAACAAAACATTCCCGAGGTGAATGAGGCCGACAGCATCCCACATGGCCTTCTGATGGGTTTTGATTGGCCGCCGGTGTTTGTTTCATCGTTTTATCATCCGTTATATTATAAGTATTTCTGGAACAGGGGTCATCGCCACCCTGGCTGAGAGCAAAATGTAACCAAATGGACCCGTATACGCTCTCAGAGTTAAGGGGCTCATTGCAAATAAAACATTTGAGAACCACAAGTACTAGTTGGTCCCCTAATGTTGCCATACATATAGTGTCGTAGTGAATAAGTGTCATACATATTCTGAAGAAAACCTTGGAGACTTATTGGCATTCAGTATTTGGGTCTTATGATCAAAATAAGAACATGTGTAAAACGAAATCAAATCAAACAAGGCCAAGTCTTTGTCACGGACAAAATTTATGCACCCTGCCCCCTGTACGGACATATTGATGACGCCTGTTCTGGAACTTATATAAACTAATCTATTGTTGTGGTGTGTGGACTCCACTACAATTCAGGAGGATTTTCAAAGGACATACTTTATAGTTGTGGTTGACTGGTTGTCGTTATGCTTTGGTGTGATGGGAGAAGATGAGGGTAAATAAATAGTCGTCACTTTGCTTGAGTACAATCGTATAGCTAGGGGCAATTCAGTAGTACATATTCCTTGTATGTACGTACGTATACATAGGCGGATCTAGAAATTAAAAGCCCCCCCCCCCCCACCCCTCAGAGCTTATTTTTTCTTCCCGATGTGGCGCATACTGTCTGCACACGTGTACGCATAACAATTATGACATATAGGGCTGCGATATTCAGGATTTACAGCAAGGGATTGCTTAAAAATAATAAACAGCCAAAAACTAAGCCAAATAAATTCAAACTGAGGGTTTAAACACTTGCAGTAATGTACCGTATCATGATGGTTTAGGACTTTTGGGGTTATTTTATTGACACAAATGAATAATCCCATTGTTAATAACAGTGACAAGGACCGTGTGTGCACTGTTATTCACTGTTACCCCTTTTTTGGGGGGCTCAAGCTCAGGGCCCCCCCTAGCTCAGGGGCCCCTGGGCCTGGGTCCGTTGGATAATCCTCCCCTGTAAGTATACGTACATACGTGCTCACTCCGAGTCCTCAATCATGCATTGAAGGAAGCATGAGCTCAGTTCGGGGCTCTCCCCAGGTTGGCAGAGGGAGAGTAGTGCCCAGGATTACAGCTTTAGGCAATTGGCACCGGGTGAAAAATGGGTTATAAAAATATATATAAAGAATTATACAGTATATACAGAGTAATTTACGTACATACAATATACGTATATTCTCATTGTATAAACACAGTCAGCTAGATAACGTGACACCAGGTGGTGATTTAGATTTATAGCACACTTTTACGACCATATACTTTATATAATAGAATTGAATGAAATGGCACCAGAGTGTATAGGATGACAGTTTGAGATGTACAAACACATATTTATTACAGACATAATTTATTTATGTGTGAATATTGGGAAGATGTGTGAAGCATTCCAATCAACACAGTTATGGGAAAACTATATTGTTCTGTGATTTAAGGAAATAATTTAAACAAAATGTAAAAAATACACATTATATTTACACACATGATATTCTGATTACTTTTTCTTTTCATTTTTGTTTCTTTTCAATTCTACCGTGATTCAGTGGTTTTCAAAGTGTGGTCCAATTATTATTGTAGTTTTATTTACAGCGGTTCCCCATCATTTTCTGGGTCAGGGCCCACTTGAAACTTCTCGAAAAAAGGTGTCCGCGGTAGGTCCACCCATGTGACCACTTAACCGTTATGTGGTCACATGGTATAGGCCCAGTCATCTGACCACTGTCTTAAGTGGTCACATGGGTGGACCGCATAGCATTTTAATCCAGAGCATGTCTATTTTAATGATCAATAAATCAAAGGTCAAGTCAAAGTTATACGATTTGTCACACACGTTACCGCAGTTAAATTTGTTCTCTGCATTTGACCCATCTCTTGGAGCGGTGAGCCGCCACCAAGGAGCGGTGAGCTCCGCGCTCGGGAATCATTTGATTAGTTGATTTGACCCCCCAATCCAACCCATTGATGCTGAGTGTCAAGCAGGGACGCATTGGGTCCCATTTTAGTCTTTGGTATGACCCCCAACCTCCCAGTTTCAGGGCGGACACTCTAACCACAAGGCCACTGAGCTGGTCCATTTGGTTCCATTTGTACACTCTCAATCAATCAATCAATGAATTGTGTTCCAGCTTAATCAATGGAACTATCGTAAGTTCATATTTATCGTCACAATGACAACTCTTTTTAAAAATATCATTAAAGTCTTAAGTTTCTTTTTGCCAATTATTTGGGGGCCCCACTTTGCAATACCCTCATGGCCCACCAGTGGGCCCTGGGCCACAGCTTGAGAACCGCTGGTTTTTAATAGTACAAAGATTCTGTACCTGTTCTTCAATAAACTGTTTATCAGAATTTATCAGAATATCACATATACAGTCAGTATATACTGAGTAGACTACTACACAATAAACTCTGTTTTGAATTATCATGTTGTGGGGTTTTTTTGCTGTAAATTTTTCTCTATGCCAATTCATTCCTCCCCCACACACACTGCTGTTTGTATGTATCCTATACTGACTCACCTTCCAGTGAGGAGCACCCACCGGGAGGACGTACTGTTGTATCCTACTGGCTCCCCTTCCAGTGAGGAGCTCCCACCGGGAGGACGTAAAGTATCCTATACTGACTCACCTGCCAGTGAGGAGCCCCCACCGGGAGGACGCACTGTTGTATCCTATATTTGACTCAACTAGTGAGGAGCCCCCACCGGGAGGATGTACTATTGTATTCTATACTGCTTCACCTGCCAGTGAGGAGCCCCCACCGGGAGGACGTACTGTTGTATCCTACTGACTCACCTGCCAGTGAGGAGGCCCCACCGGGAGGACGTAAAGTATCCTATACTGACTCACCTGCCAGTGAGGAGCCCCCACCGGGAGGACGCACTGTTGTATCCTATATTTGACTCAACTAGTGAGGAGCCCCCACCGGGAGGACGTACTATTGTATCCTATACTGACTCACCTGCCAGTGAGGAGCCCCAGACAGCTTCGGCCGTGCATGGAAGTTCAAGTGTGCCCAGGCTGAGTGACTGTCACTGTCTGTTGTACCCCCAACCCGTATACACTGACACCACGGCGCGTAAACAGGGCCTCAAACTGTGACTCCGCCCACAACCGGGGGAAGTTGTGATTTGCACTCGTTCACTGCAATGCAATTTGCGGCATTTTCAAAACAATATTGAGCAGAGTAGCGATTATCAAACGTATTTGCAATGCCATACGTTGAAAGATCTGTTGCCCGTGGACAAGGCACGCTACCTCCGCAAGTTAGATAGCATCGGCATAGATGTTTGTCCGTATGTGATTAAGGATTGGACCAAGTTGCATTGGCAGCCATAGAATGTTCTTACCCCAGGCTAAAACCGGATGTGACGTTTTTGGGCGTTCCTGTCTAGCGTGGTGTCAGTGTATGGGAAATGTGTTCCTCTGCTTTAAACGATAGCTGCATTATCATGACAAATTGACAATCCATTATTACTGATTATATTATTTTATGAATGCCTTTGATCAGCTCTCCTATAAGTCCTATTAATATGATTTTTTTCCCCTGTAGATTCTTCTTGAGACTTTTTCCATAAACACGGTTTATCTTACAGATTCCTTTACAGGATCTCCTCACTGGTCAACAAAAACACCTTGAAGACCTTAACAGGAGCCCTTGTACAAGGTTTCTTTGACTATGCATGCACCTCCTGGTACCACAGCACCTCAAAGGCCCTTAAAACTAGGCTCCAGACTTCCCAAAACAAACTGGTCAGGCTCCTACTTGGCCTCGCCCCCCGAACCCACCTCACCCCTGCCCACTTCGACAGGCTGGAATGGCTTAGGGTCGACGACAGAGTACAGCATCTTGCACCAAGATACCCATGTACCTGTCTAGATACTTCCTTAATGTTAACGAAGTCCACACCCACAACACCAGAGGGAGTACAACCCAGATTCGGCACAAACAAGGGACTAAATTATTTTCGCTCCTATGCCACCAAAATGTGGAACGCCCTACCAACAGTCATTAAGACATGTGAATCCCTTGACTCCTTCAAAACCGCTCTCAAAGGGCACCTACGGATGGCTGCAATTCGAAACTGGCCCCCGAAATCTGAATCTCCCCCACCGCCCCCCCCTTTTTCCCTCACTGTATATGTTTATTTTCCCTTTACCTCCATTATGATGAATTGCTGTTCTGCTCTTTGTCTATATAGAAGTGTCTATTTGTACGTCTCAAAATGTTTTGATGAATTGAACATGGTGGACCCTGTTGGAAACAAGTGTAATGCTTAATTGGGTCGTCCACTCACAGTTAACAGCCTTTGTATTGAGTTTGTGCTCGAAATGTACTGTAATTCTGCAAACTGTTAATAAATATTTCAATCAATCAATCAAACATTAATACCACGTTCACAGGGTCATAGTACAATATAGGACTATAGTAAAATATCTCGTAACTTCAGTATGTATTCATCAGTTTATTTAATTTATTCGTACGGAGGATGCTTGCTTTAGCAATAGGCTAAATAAACAAAATAAAGTTGTTGTGTTGTTTCTGTTCGTCTTTTTCACGTAAAACCCGAAAACAGCAGATCTACAAGCTCACAAGGCGTCGCGGACGCGGCGCCTTGTGAGCTTGCAGATCTGCTGCTTTCCACGCTCGAGCGAGCAGAGCCTGTGTGGCGTTACCGGGGCAACCCTTGAAGTCCCATAGCTCCACGGGACAAGCCAGCCAATCAGGAGCTGACCGTGTACCCTCCGGACCTATGGGACGTCTCCGCGGTGGATGGTCACGTGATTGCAGATTCAAAACAACATGGCTGCCTTCACTGTGGAGCTGAATGTTGTTGACATGAACTAATGTTGTAATTAATCTAAACATCAACGACACGTTCTTGTCATTGATTAGTGACCGTAAAGAAATACAAAGCTACAGTAAGTGATGTTTTCTTTGTTAAAATAAGTGTGAATTAGCTCTATATTGTGACAGTAATCATTGCTATAGTGTGTGTTCAGTAACTGTGTTAAATAAATAGCTCTATTGTGACAGTAATCATTGCTATAGAGTGTGTGTTCAGTAACAGTGTTAAATAGCTCTATATTGTGACAGTAATCATTGCTATAGAGTGTGTTCAGTAACAGTGTTAAAAAGCTCTATATTGTGACAGTAATTCACAGTGTTAAGACTAAAGACTAATCTTTTTTTCATTTAGCTGACTTAACACTAGCTAGACTATGACTAAACAATTTCAGAGATGACTATAGAACTAAAACCAAATAGTCAGTGTGTTGTTCAGCACAAGCTTAAGACTCAATTAGAATTGTAGCATGTGTTCTTGTATTTGTATTTGTGTTTGTGTGCAATGTTTTGGATCATGAAGATGAGTGATGTTTGCATTGGAGTAGCCTCTTGACTCCAAAGTGATGCAAGCCGTGTGCCATTTGAGAACTTCACAGCCTCACAGGCCATGATGCCAGGCATATTGGCAAGACAGTGGATTGTCAGTAAATTGTCAGAACATTGCCAGTGGGAATTAAGGAGGGCAACGTTGTTGTATTTAAATGCTATTCAGATTATTTTTGACAATGAAAAGCAGTGTTGAAAAAAAGGGACACTTTGTTTTTCAGTAACAAAAGAGAATAATTAACAAGGCTAAACAGTGAAAAGAACTTTGGGGAAAAAAACAAGTATTTCCAGAGAAAAAAAATGTGGGAGAAGTAAAGGAAAGCCTGAAGTGTTGGAATGGCACATCTGTACTTCAGTTTAACCACTTGGATCCTCCATACGTATTAATTGCACCTAGCTACTTTTTTGAGGGGCGCTTCTATATTCAGTAGGGGTGTAACGATATAGTTACATCGTTGCACCGAAAAATCGATTTTAATTTCAAGAATCTAAGTATATCAAAACCATTTTGCTATGCAATTAATCAATTGTATCAATACTACATTTTTGTGTGTGGTATTTAGCATTTTTTTGAAGAAAAATGAAAATGAAGGGGGTTAATTACTTAATTTAAAAATAATGTCAATGTATTTTAAATAGTTACTGTATCGATTTCAAATAATTGAATCGTATCGTATCGGATCACCATAATGAACCAATATCGTCCATGTATCGTATCGTCAACCATGTATCGTGATACGTATCGTATCGCTGTTAAACCCCTAATATTTAGCTATTAGTGTAGATTTTCGTCTTACACAAACATTACACAATTTACGTCATATGTGGACAAGCAAATCAGTGTTTTTATTAAATTCCCATTGACAATGAATGGAGACTGTACGTCATAATGTGGACGAGCAAATCGACATGATGATGTACAATGATAAGACATAAGATAAGAGCGCCCCTCGCTTCACACAGAGGTGTGATTTTTGAGTGATGCAACCACTCCAAGGAACAGCAATGTCCCTATGTCCTAACCTATGTGACTATGTCCTAACCTATGTGACTATGTCCTAACCTATGTGACTATGTCCTAACCTATGTGACTATGTCCTAACCTATGTGACTATGTCCTAACCTATGTGACTACCTATGTGACTATGTCCTAACCTATGTGACTATGTGACTATGTCCTAACCTATGTGACTATGTGACTATGTCCTAACCTATGTGACTATGTCCTAACCTATGTGACTATGTCCTAACCTATGTGACTATGTCCTAACCTGTGTGACTATGTGACTATGTCCTAACCTATGTGACTATGTCCTAACCTATGTGACTATGTCCTAACCTATGTGACTATGTCCTAACCTAGTATGTGACTATGTCCTAACCTATGTGACTATGTCCTAACCTATGTGACTATGTGACTATGTCCTAACCTATGTGACTATATCCGTTTAGAGTACCAGTAGGCAAAAGTGGCGCTGTTGTGCCAGAAACAGAGAGAGAGATAGTGTTGCACTGTTGCCTGCTGGCTGCTAATGAGAGAGAGAGAGAGAGAGAGAGAGAGAGGAATTGCACCACTCAGTTCACACAGGTGTGATTTTAATTGACAACAAATCTCTTCGCCACTCAATCAGAACATTTTTTTGGCGAATGAAAATGACGTGATCAGCCCCGGTTTCCGATAACGTGACCAGATCGGGACAACCCTACTATACTATTATAATACTAATGTGTTCAGATGAGTGATGTGGTGGAGAAGACCCTCACAGCGCTCCCCAGCCTCTTGGCTCTGGACTCGACACAACAACCTTTGTCTGGGGGAAAACTGTCGTCTGCCTCCAAGCTGGGACAGCTCATCAGAGCCATCACTGAGCTCACCTCCAAACACGTGAGTTAACCCTGACCCTATAACCTTAACCCAGGGGTGGGCAACTTTGACGATGGGAGAGGGCCACTATATTTCCACACTCACTCCCTAGGGCCAGAGCCCAGATATTACTGTTGTAGCAAAAAATACCCATGCCCTAACCCTAACGCTGAGTCGCTGACCAAAGAGATTCTGGAACAAGAGACTCAACTCGTCAAATATGTGACCAGATGGATACAAACTTTTATTTTTATTTATTTTTATCCAAAATGAGTTAATTGCACAGGTAGACTCTTCACATTCTAGAGCATGTCTGAAACAAATGTCAGAGCTGCCTGAAATTGACATGTAAATATGAAATAAATGCTTAAACATGTAGCTAGGTGTAATGTTAGACCACAGAAGTGAACCTTTCAAGCCTGTTTTCTCAACTCGCTGTTTCTCTGCAAGACATTACTCTATAAGCCATATCTCAAACCGGTGGGTCAAACTGAACAACCAATATGTCAATTTGAAGCTAAAAAAAATTCAAAAAAATCCAATGGCAGTCCCTCACTCAAATTTAGTCACATATTTGGAATCACCACTAGATGGTGCAGCGGTAGCGCTGCCGCCATCACTCGCGGCATAGACGCTTTGTCTATGTAACAACCTCAAACACGCACGTAAACATGCACGTCGCGAGTGCACGTGCATACATGCATGTGTACACACATGCACCCTGACATTCTGAATGAATATACGTTACTAATTGATGCTTTGATCCATTCATAAATATGGTAAATAAATGAGTAAATCAATATATTAGAGTAGGATTCAGGATAGGATATGGACAAGTTTTTTGTTTTGTACAGCTGCAGAATGGCTTTTAAATGTTTTTTTACCGGAACAGGAATCACTCCAATATGGTGGAGGCACTGGACGTTGGATGGGCGCTGGACCCATTCAGGACGGGAACCCCCTGTTGGTGTTCTAAGCATTATGTTATACTTTAGCTATTGAAAAATAGCAGATCTACAAGCTCATAGCGCGGCACTCAGTGCTATTTTTGAAGAATCGTGAAAATGTGGTGCAAATCTTTGAATATATATTCTTTTGCAGCAAATGTTTTTAACTGAAAATAGGCGACACATTGTGAGCTTGTAGACCGGCTATTTTCAGCATGCAACCAAGTGCAAAATTTGCCATCATGATGCCATCAAACAGAACCAACTGTAGATTTAGTCAACTAAAATCATATGACACATAGTCAACTAAAACTAGTCTTAAACTAAAACTTTTAACATGACTGAAACTGTTATGCAAAAGTCTATGCCTAAAACAAAATCAAAATCTCCTGGAAGCTATGAAGTGTACGTTATCAATGTTTATGGCTGTAATATGATGAATGTTCCTTATGATCCCACAGGAGGAAGAGAAGCTGGTGAAACGTGAACTGGTCTCTATTAAAGAGCAGGTGTCTTCTCCAAACACCTCCATGGTACGACACGCTTTAAGGCTCATACATAGTCTGGATTTCCGGTGGTTAGGTGACCACCGAACTACAACATGACGTCACGAGCCGCGGTGAAGAGCAAACCACCGCCACCGCTCCAGCCCTTCTCTCTGTTTTTACTCACCACCGCTCAATGTTATTTCAGCTCCGGTGGTCAGCTCACCACTGGAGCGGTGGTCAGCTCACCACTGAAAATCCAGACTATGAATAGGCCTTTACCCCACACTTTACAAACACCTCCATGGTAGAGCACACTTTACAAATACCTCCATGGTAGAGCACACTTTACAAATACCTCCATGGTAGAGCACACTTTACAAACACCTCCATGGTAGAGCACACTTTACAAACACCTCCATGGTAGAGCACACTTTACAACCACCTCCATGGTAGAGCACACTTTAACCCACACTTTACAACCACCTCCATGATAGAGCACACTTTAACCCACACTTTACAACCACCTCCATGATAGAGCACACTTTACAACCACCTCCATGGTAGAGCACACTTCACAAATACCTCCATGATAGAGCACACTTTAATCTGCTCAGTTTAATGCTTGTTAGATGCATGACTTTTTCGATTTTCCGTGTGTGCGTGCGTGCGTGCGTGCGTGCGTGCGTGCGTGCATGTGTGTGTGTGTGTGTGTGTGTGTGTGTGTGGCCACACTCCAGAGGCAGATGAAGGAACTGATGGTCAGAGCCATCTACTGTGAGATGCTGGGCTACCAGGCTTCCTTCTCCTACATCCACGCCATCAAGCTGGCCCAGCAGGGCAACGTCCTGGAGAAGAGAGTCGGTACGCGTTGTTCTTTTTATGGACCCATTTTAGGCCTGACTTTTTAAAATGTCTTTTTTTTCTGAAAATATCTAGTTTCTATATCAGTGTTCCTCAATATTTCATGTCAAGGACCCCAAAAAATGATATGTAATATGCCGCCGACCCCCATCTGAAAATATGTTGTTGACCCTCCAGAAGCAAAGATTTGAGTTAAAAACGTTCGCTCTGAAAGAATATATATTCAAAGATTTGAGGCACATTTTCACGATTTTTCAAAAATAGCAGATCTACAAGCTTGAGCTTGTAGATCTGCTATTTCTTTTTTTTTTTTTATTCTTTATTTAGGGACATCCACAATCATATTATACAACCATTTTTCAAATAGTGTTTCTTTGTCCACAGGTTTATTTTTTTCATTTTTAGACCGGAACAAAAAAGAATACAAATAAAATAAAGCATATGGGAGAGATGGATGATGTGTACAGAAATTAAAGTACAATACAATATAATACTCATAGGGAGACATAAGGGAGTATTTGAGTAAGACAGAATCATTCAATCCTTGCCGCTACAAAATCTGGTCGAAAAGGAATAATATATTCCACCCAGATCTGCTATTTTTCAACAGCTAAAGTATAACATAATGCTTAAAACACTAAAAGGGGTTCCCGCCCAAAATGGGTTGACGCATTTAGGCCTGATGTCGAAATAAATAAAAAAAGTCTTCTAAATCATGTTTCCTGAAATACCTCATGTTTCTGTATCAGTGGTGCTCAATATTTCATGTCAAGGACCCCCAAATATTATGTAATTGGCCACCAACCCCCTTCTGAAAATATGTAGTTCCAGGGACCTCCCAGAAGCAAAGATTTGAGTTAAAAACGTTCGCTCTGAAAGAATATATATCCAAAGATTTGCGCCACATTTTCACCATTTTTCAAAAATAGCAGACCTACAAGCTCGTAGTGCGGCACAGAAAGAAAATAAAAGGCATCACCCTTGTAGTTTGAATGTGAAGCACATGCATCTGCCTAATTTGACTGCAGTCTTGCATTTGGCCACTGGTCACCAGTTTGGAGTAATGAACTTATTTGGGCTGTAGTGTTTCTGCAATGCATTTCCCTTCCTACAGTGCATTTGCTTTGCATTGTTTCAAAGATATTTTACAAAACAATAATAAAAAAAAAATAGTGGATATAGCTCTACATAGCTTGTAGATCAGCTATTTTCACTGTTAAATAATGTTAATTCAGTCCTCGAGAGAGCGAGACACCACATTGAGCCTTTTCGGTCTCAGCTGAAAATGTTTTTGAATTAACGTCATAGTGGTTCAACGGTTTATAAAAACTGTGTGTGTGCACGTGTGTGCGTGCGTGTGTCTGTGCGCGTGCGTTCCATTAGGCTACCTGGCTGTTTCCTTGTTCCTGCATGAAGGTCATGAGCTGCTGCTGCTACTGGTCAACACAGTGCTGAAGGTCAGTGTTTTAGTCCAATACAATTTCACTTAGTTTGATTTAGTCTATTGAATTTAGTCATATTTTAGTGATGAAATTAGTTAGTCTAGTTATGGTCGATTAAATACCATAATATTTTACTCGACTAAATCTACAGTTAATTTAGTCGACTAAAATACATTTTGGCGGGACTTAACCCATTTAGACCTGAGGACGATTCTACAAATGTCTTCGAAATCATGACAGTTTTCTGATAAACCTCTGTTTCTATGTCAGTGGTTCTCAAACTATTTCATGTCAAGGACCCCTAGAATTATCTGTATTTGGCCTCCAGCCCCCATCTCAAAATATGTTGTTCCAGGGACACCCAAGAAGCAAAGATTTGAGTTAAACATGTTCACTCTGAAAGGATATATATTCCAAATTTGTGCCACATTTTCACGATTTTAAAAAAATAGCAGACTAGACCTACAAGCTCATAGCGCGGCCAAGTGCCGCGCTATGAGCTTGTAATGAGTAATAGCGCGTCATAATAATAATTAATTGCTGTTATGGCCGATAACCGATATTACCGATTCTGTATTCAAAAAAAGTATAGTAATTTTGTCCATTCTGAAAAATACATGTAACAGGGTGTCTGCACTGCAGGCCAGATTTTACTTTAATATACCGGTACCTTTATATTTAATATTGTGAGCTTGTAGATCTGTTCAAGCTGTTACTTTGGGCTTGTTTATCTGTAAAGACAGACCGATTAATCGGACCGATTCCGATAAACAACTAAAATCGGCCGATACCGATGTGTTTGCCGATTAATCTCCCATCACTGGGAAAACGTACGTCATAATGTGCCTCATTTCGTCATATTGTCTCTTTATTGTTAATGGCGTTTAATGTTTGTGTTTGCACCTTTTGTTCTTCATCACCGTTACATCACCTAATCAACAATCAACATGAGTTAGACTTTAATATATTAGCGCCCCTCACTTCACACAGGTGTGATTTTTAGGATCTCCAGAGCACCAACCTCATCGAGGTGTTTTATTTCTGTGTTTTTAACCCATTTAGGCCTGACGTCAAAATTAAAAAAATATCTTCAAAATCATCAATGAAATCATGTTTTCTGAAAAACCTCATGTTTCTATATCAGTGGTTCTCAATATTTCATGTCAAGGACCCCGAAAATTATATGTAATTGGCCACCGAACCCCCATCTGAAAATGTGTTGTTCCGGAACCCCTCAGAAGCAAAGATTTTAGTTAAAAACGTTATTATATATTCAAAGATTTGTGCCGCATTTTCACGATTTTTCAAAAAATAGCAGACCTACAAGCTCGTAGCGCGGCACTCGGTGACGCGCTATGGGCGGGAACCCCTTTTGGTGTTTATAGCATTATGTTATACTTTAGCTATTGAAAAATAGCTATGAACTTCTGCTATACTGCTATTTTTGAAAAATCATGAAAATGTGCCAAATCTTTATATTCTTTCAGAGTTTCAGTTTTTAACTCAAATCTTTGCTCCTGGGGGGGTCCCTGGAACAACATGTTTTCAGATGGGGGTCGGCGGCATATTGCATATAACTTTTGGGGTCCTTGACATGAAATATTGAGAACCACTGACACAGAAACATGAGGTTTTTTTTTTTAAATGTCTGTGTTGTTTTTAGGATCTCCAGAGCACCAACCTCATCGAGGTGTGCATGGCTCTGACTGTCGTCAGTCAGATGTTCCCCAAGGACATGATCCCTGCAATACTGCCCCTAGTGGAGGAGAAGCTCACCCACCCAAAGTAAGTAGTAAAAACACAAGCACCCCCCCCCCCCCCCCCCCCAGTGAGGCTCTCCAAAGTTGAAGCACTAGTGGGCCCTAGTGGTAAGAGGTGGGACTGCAGGCGGAGCCGTGGAGTTATGACGAGGAAACCCCGTGCGGTTTAAAGGACAACTTTAGCTTTTTTTTCAATGAAGGTGTTTTAGGTTGTTATTAGAGAAAGTAAAAGATGAGTGTTGTTTTAGGGATTTTAGCTGTTTTTGACAGGGGCGGGGGCTTTCGAGCATGTGCCTAAATATGTATTTTTGACAAAATTTGTCAAAAACAGCTGAAATCCCTAAAACGAAAGAAAGCAGCGAATGAAGAAAAATTTACACTCATCTTTTACTTTCTCTAATAGCAACCTAAAACATGAACCTTGGTTGAAAAAAAACTAAAATTGTCCTTTAACACAGCCGACGCGAATCGCGTATCAATACGTTATCAATTAATCAAACGTCGGGTGCGGATCACGTATCAATACGTTTCAATCACTTTTTTATAGCATACTTTCATTCATCTTTTTACCCACCCGGACAATGAAGAACCATCGCCCTATCATTGCTGCTTAGTCCCGCTCACGTGATCAGAAAAAAAAAAAAAAAAAAAAAACCCCTCCCCTCCTGAAAACAGGAGGGCGGGCCGCTTTACGTGTATAAACCAGTGTAGAATGGATGCGCCCATGCCGATGTAGCCCGTGTGTGAAAAGAATCAAATTTCACCTAACCTCGCCTCACCAGGCTTTCCTCCACCTATTGGCTTTTATACTCGATTCCCCCCTCCCCTCCTGTTTCTCCTGCAGGAGGAGGGCCTTGCGAGATGGGGGCTCATGTCTCGGAAAAAAACATACGGAACGCTGTTACGCTGCCTAACACATGATCTGCAGATTCTGCACCAGATCGGCAACACACATGGACAGATGCATGTTTACTTCTTCATACTGTAGCGACCAAACGATCCCCGAGCCTACAATACTACGAACTAACAAACGAACTACAGTATCGAGAGGGGCCGCCATGACAACAGACAGTCTACCGTTGGTGGATCACGTATCGCCATGCAGAGCCGTCATAATCGGAGATCGCTCAGACGTGTGATTGTAACGCTTTTTTATTCATTAGTGTGGTTGCCCTAAAGGGCAACCAGACTATTGTAATTAGTGTGGTTGCCCTAAAGGGCAACCAGACTATTGTAATCGTAACACTTTATTATTTTACTGGAGTAACCTTTTTTTTGAAACGCTACTCCTCCCACAGTTTTAACTGTACGCACTTGACCCATATGTCAAATTGACCGGAAAAATCGGGAATGGTGTGCTTGCTCATTTCTAAGAGAAATGTTGTATAGTTTAATTGATATTAATTTATTAGTGAATTAAATTTACCCATTGACATGAATGGGAAAATGCGAAAAATCACGTTCAAGTATTTTTTCCTCTGAGACCGTAAGGGCTATAGTTACAAAACTTGGAGGGATAATTCGTAATACTTACTAAAATTAATTAACTTATAATTATATCGGTCGGCCTCATGGTGGCGCTATAACAGCCCACTTTACGTTTTGGCTAATAACTCTTGAACCGTAGGTCGTAAAATCAAAATATTTTTTTCCCTGGATTCCTTGGGCCATGACGCATCTCCCCATATAGGCCACGCCCATTTGCGTCAGGATAGATTTTCCGCCATTTTGAATTTTCTTCAAAACACACTTTTATTTTCTGATTCTACAGATTTTGTCCGAATCTCACAGAAATCGGTACACATGATCTCTGGACCTATCGGACCGCGTTTAAATTTTTTTCAGATTTTTTGAATTTTTTTTGTCCGTATCGTTCGGCCTTAATCGTCGTCCGGAGTTAGCGGGAGGGGTCTATTTTACAAAAAAGGCCTAAAATCACGAACGGAATGTCCAATCCATCCCAAATTTGAATCAGATGTCGCGGGTGGTTTAATCAACCAAAAGCCAAAAGCGATTCCATTTTCATCCATAGAGGGCGCCGCAAATGCGAAAAATGTAACAGTTTCTTGCAGAAAAATGATTTTTGGGGGGAAATAAATCCCCACACAACATTGCAATTGGCTGGCAATATCAGTGGGAGGGGCATATGTAAGCCACTGCGGCAACCACACTTTGCAATTTTTTAAAATTGCGACCTTTCTAGTTGTAACGTAAGGGCTATAGTTACAAAACTTGGAGGGATAATTCGTAATACTTACTAAAATTAATTAACTTATAATTACATCGGTCGGCCTCATGGTGGCGCTATAACAGCCCACTTTACCTTTTGGCTTATAACTCTTGAACCGTAGGTCGTAAATTCAAAATTCCTTTCTCCCTGTATTCCATGGGCCATGACGCATCTCCCCATATAGGCCACGCCCATTTGCGTCAGGATAGATTTTCCGCCATTTTGAATTTTCTTTAAAACACACTTTTATTTTCTGATTCTACAGATTTGGTCCGAATCTCACAGAAATCGGTACACATGATCTCTGGACCTATCGGACCGCGTTTAAATTTTTTTCAGATTTTTTGAATTTTTTTTGTCCGTATCGTTCGGCCGTAATCGTCGTCCGAAGATAGTAGGAGGGGCCTATTTTACAAAAATTGCCATAAATCACGAACGGAATGTCCAATCCATCCCAAATTTGAATCACATGTTGCGGGTGGTTGAATCAACCAAGTACCAAAAGCAATTCTATTTTCATCCATAGGGGGCGCCGCAAATGCGAGAAATGTAACCGTTTGTCGCAAAAACATGATTTTTGGGGGCATAAATCCCTTACAATACTTACACATGATCACATGTGTGACTTGAAATTGTAATTGGCTAGCAATATCAGTGGGAGGGGCATATGTAAGCCACTGCGGCAACCACACTTTGCAATTTTTTAAAATTGCGACCTTTCTAGTTTATTTTACTGGAGTAACCCTTTTTTTGAAACGCTACTCCTCCCACAGTTTTAACTGTACGCACTTGACCCATATGTCAAATTGACCGGAAAAATCGGGAATGGTGTGCTTGGTCATTGCTAAGAGAAATATTGTATAGTTTAATTGATATTAATTTATTAGTGAATTAAATTTCCCCATTGACATGAATGGGAAAATGCGAAAAATCACGTTCAAGTATTTTTTCCTCGGAGACCGTAAGGGCTATAGTTACAAAACTTGGAGGGATAATTCGTAATACTTACTAAAATTAATTAACTTATAATTACATCGGTCGGCCTCATGGTGGCGCTATAACAGCCCACTTTACGTTTTGGCTTATAACTCTTGAACCGTAGGTCGTAAATTCAAAATTCCTTTCTCCCTGTATTCCTTGGGCCATGACGCATCTCCCCTTATAGGCCACGCCCATTTGCGTCAGGATAGATTTTCCGCCATTTTGAATTTTCTTCAAAACACACTTTTATTTTCTGATTCTACAGATTTGGTCCGAATCTCACAGAAATCGGTACACATGACCTCTGGACCTATCGGACCGCGTTTACATTTTTTTCAGATTTTTTGAATTTTTTTTGTCCGTATCGTTCGGCCTTAATCGTCGTCCGAAGTTAGCGGGAGGGGCCTATTTTACAAAAAATGCCTAAAATCACGAACGGAATGTCCAATCCATCCCAAATTTGAATCAGATGTCGTGGGTGGTTTAATCAACCAAAAGCCAAAAGCGATTCTATTTTCATCCATAGGGGGCGCCGCAAATGCGAAAAATGTAACCGTTTCTTGCAGAATTTATTTTATTGGGGGGATAAATCCCCTCCGAATTACTTACGCATGACCACAGGGGTAAGCCATTGTAATTGGCTGGCAATATCAGTGGGAGGGGCATATGTAAGCCACTGCGGCAACCACACTTTGCAATTTTTTAAAATTGCGACCTTTCTAGTTATAATTGTAGTGATAAGACCGCAATGAACGCGTCGGGGACGTAATCGACCCGGGTGTAATGTATAACGAACTTTTCCGCGTCCTAAACCGTGCATGCCCAGGCATGTTCCCTATACTAGCTTGAAAAACAAAATCAGCTCATGATGACAACGCGTCTCACCGTTATACTATAGTTCTGAACCGAACGGTGGAATGGGACTTTTTATAGCCGTACGATCAAGACTTTTGCTGCCCAATGTGCCCATGACCCCCCCCCCCCCCAATGTTACTGCGATCAAAACAATGAAAGCAGTGAATCATCATCATCATCTAAAGGATGCAGAGTTATGAAGGTTTATAGTCAGACATTGACAGGCAGATATAACAATAAACACAATAAATATGCTATACATCCTATACACCGAATGAAAGCCCTGAATGTGTACTTTTACGAGGAAAAGAGTAAACATTGATCCCATGTACAGTCTGTCATAAATTGGTTACTGGGTGGATGCACATTGCGCCCACCAGATATAACTGCAGAGAAGACATGGACCCGAACTCAATATTCACAAAATAAGGCCTATAGCGACATATAAATACTATATACCGTATGAAACAGAAGACTCTCTGCTTTCATAAGAAAAAAACTTCTACTGTAGTAATAATAAAAATCACACCCATGTGAAGTGAGTGGTGCAACTCTGTCCCATATTCTGTTCTCTGCTTATTCAATACAGGTCGCTATATACGGACTGAGGCAGAAAGTCATGTAAACCTTTTATTTACAGTTTGGTCTGTAAACTTCTACTGTAATAATAAAAATCACACCCCTGTGAAGTGAGCGTTGCAACTGTTCTGTACTTATTCACTACAGCTCGCTATATACGGACTGAGGCAGAAAGTCATGTAAACCTTTTATTTACAGTTTGGTCTGTAAACTTCTACTGTAATAATAAAAATCACACCCCTGTGAAGTGAGCGGTGCAACTGTTCTCTACAGTTGCACCGCGCAACTGTAGAGAACAGTTGCACCGCTCACTTCACAGGGGTGTGATTTTTATTATTACAGTAGAAGTTTACAGACCAAACTGTAAATAAAAGGTTTACATGACTTTCTGCCTCAGTCCGTATATAGCGACCTGTATTGAATAAGCAGAGAACAGAATATGGGACAGAGTTGCACCACTCACTTCACATGGGTGTGATTTTTATTATTACTACAGTAGAAGTTTTTTTCTTATGAAAGCAGAGAGTCTTCTGTTTCATACGGTATATAGTATTTATATGTCGCTATAGGCCTTATTTTGTGAATATTGAGGAGTTCACGTCCATGTCTTCTCTGAAGTTATCTGGTGGGCACAAGCTGCATTCAATAACCAATTACTGTCTAACTGTACATGGGATCAATGTTTACTCTTTTCCTTGTAAAAGTACACATTCAGGGCTTTCATTCGGTGTATAGGATGTATAGGATATTTATTGGGTTCAATTTTATATCTGCCTGTCAATGTCTCTGACTTTAAACCATCCATAACTCTGCTCGCTGTTCAAGATAACCACTTCCAGGCAAATGCAGGTGTTGCAAAAAGGTCAATATCTCCAGAATGGAACATGGTAAAATCAAAATGTATTTTTTAAATTGAAGTGGACAAGTTCAGCTTTCTTTTGATGTATGCGTGTGATTCTCGCTATAAGAGAACATTTTGCTGTGGGCCCCCGAACAAGGCCTTTGTGCAATGTTAAACGGTAGCAACATCCAAATAGGCCTGTCGAGATCTTGTAGCAATCAAAGTGTTAACATGAGCGCTCGTTTGCACTTCCGCACTTCCGGAAGTAGAGCGTTCTTCCGGGTGCTTCAAAACGCCACTGAGCAACTTCCACTGAAATGAATAGGGGGGAGGGGCTATCACTGCGGTTCAGTCTTTATCCTTTTAATGCTCTATGAGTAAACACCATAAGCCCTGCAATTGACCTTATGCACGCCGCGGCCATCTTGCAGGGTGGTAACTAGCTGCAGTTTCCCACGGACATACATACATACAGTCATATCTGATTGTATTAACACTTTAATTACCCAGGGTTATTTAATCCATTAAATTATAGCGCCCAGTCGATTTATAAATGCAGGGCACTTTTGCCGACGGACCGGATGTTGTTCCGGATGTGGCTGTAGCAGCTAGATGTAGCCAAAACACTCCCCATGCGATCGACAACAACGGGTGGTATAAATCTATCGCGACTAACGACTGGACCGCGGAGGGCCGTCTAACACAGGATATTTTTTTTTATAATTAGATGGGATGATTTAGATCGCGAGTTATTAACGTTTTAAGATTTTCGTTGTCGTCGGCTAAACAGGGGAGGAACATTTTCGATGACGTCTCACTGTTGCGCAACATCGAGTATTGCGCAACAGGCGCTCCCAGGCTGTGGAGCGATGCAATCCGTTTTCATATCAATAAACTTCGTCTTTTGGATCAAACTTTGTCTTGGGCGTCGGGCGTTACTAATAGAAAAGATAAAGAACTTTGTCCTGGACGTTCTAGGTGTTAATTAATTGACAAAGTCAAACTCACCAACACTGCAGCTCTATTAAAGTTTATTTAAATTAGTTTATTAATTATCCTCGTTCTATCTGCAAAGTGTTTGTTTCATCATACAAGTCCACCGTAGACATGTTATGAGTTACGTCCTGTCAAGAAATTCTAGATTATTTTTACTTTGACTAAAAGCTCAAATAAACTATATACTGCATTTCGTTGTTGTCAAAAATACCAAAATATCCCCATGAATTTATGGGTTGTGTAATCGATAGAAAATAAGTAATTTTAGAGTGTGTAATCGATAGAAAATACACTGGTTTTCTGGCTCAAACAAGTGCTCTGATTTGCCTGTGGACTGTGAGGTAAGAGTCCACAAATCCCATACATGATAAGAATTTGCCAGCAGATGTCACTGTTGAGGGATTTTGCCTGTTTTGATTGCAGCTCAAAAGGCTTAAGAACACACAGAGAAAACCCCAGGCCACAGAGAAAATCCACTGCAAAACTTTGACTGCGTCTCTGCCGCTCGTCTGCTTCCATTCTACGGAGCCTGAATTGTTACCGGGTTAAACAGGAAGGTGGGGGCTTCCGGAAGTGGAACGACACCACACAACACAGCCCACAGCCTTTAGCTAGCAGTACAACCAGCTACATTTTCTCAGCGATGCGATACAACATCACAAATGATTTACGGTCGTCGAGTGCGCACCGGCTCACCATGGACAGCTCTCGAACCTTTGGAGATACGGCGCTTTGAAAGTTGGGTTATAATGGAGGCTCAACGGAGCTGGATTTAGAAATCGCATCGCTGGTGGTGA
Organism: Electrona antarctica; assembly: GCF_951216825.1. NCBI lineage: Eukaryota > Metazoa > Chordata > Actinopteri > Myctophiformes > Myctophidae > Electrona > Electrona antarctica. The sequence goes on from NC_136810.1 coordinate 22,058,571, forward strand.
CGGAGGAGGGCTATTCTACCCGGGGCAATGCTAAAAGGTACTGTAGGGACCGCGCGTTCACATATGGATCTAAATGGTCTCTTATTGTCGGGTCGTTTTCTCCTCCAGGGAAATCATCCGTCGCAAAGCAGTGCTGGCCCTCTACAAGTTCTACCTGGTGGCGCCCAACCAGGTGCAGCACATCCACAACAAGTTCCGCAAGGCTCTGTGTGACAAGGACCCGGGAGTCATGTCCGCCTCGCTGCACATCTACCTGCAGATGATTCAGGTACGTGTGTTTTAAACCCATAACCCTTTCAGGACGGGAACCCCTTTAGGTGTTTGAAGGGCCTTGCCTCTCCTCCAGGTCTGTTGAAGAGGGGTGCAACAACGCGAGCGTAAAAAAAAAAGCTAAACAGAATCCAGGTCTGGTGAGTCGCGGGCGTGTGCACGTAAAAAGCACGCGTGCAACAAATTCACGGGACCGCGCTCACGTAAATCCGCTTGAGTTGTCGCACCGCGACTGCTCTGAGCAAAAACGCAGGTCTCATTGAAAATGAACTATAGGCGCGTTTTATCGCTCCCCGTTTGCAAGGCCCTTTAAGCATTAAGTTATGCTTTAGCTATGGAAAAATAGAAGATCTACAAGCGACGGTCTGCTATTTTTTGAAAAATCTTGAAAATGTGGCGCAAATCTTTGAATATATATATATATATATATATATATATATATATATATATATATATTCTTTCAGAGCGAACGTTTTGAACTCAAATCTTTGCTTCAGGGGGGGGGGGGGGGGGGTCCCTGGAAGTAACAACATATTTTCAGATGGGGGTCTGCGGCCAATTACATATAATTTTTGGGGGTCCTTGACATGATAATATTGAGCATCACTGATATAGAAACATGAGGTATTTCAGAAAACTGTCAGGATTTAGAAGACATTTTTTTTAAATTCCGACGTCAGGCCTAAATGGATTAAGACCTGGATCTGTGTTACCTTATAGCTTTTAACCACTTTTAACCATAAATGGTAAAGGGTGCATTTATATAGTGCCTTTATCCAATGCGCTTTACATAGATTGTGCATTACATTCACCCATTCACACACACACACACACACACACATTCATTTCATACACCGATGGTGGCGGAAACCATGCAAGGCACCAACCAGCACATCAGGAGCAATTAGGGGTTCAGTGTCTTGCTCAAGGACACTTCGACACTAACTCTGGGGGAGCCCGCGTTCGAACTGGCAACCTTGCGGTTACCATCCGGCCACTCTACCCCTGACCCACCGCCACCCCTAACCATTATTTTAAACGTCTGCAAATCTTTTTATATATATTCTTTCACAGTGAACGTTTTTAACTCGCACATTTGCTTCTGCATGGCGGTGTCCCTGGAACAACATATTAACAGATGGGGGTCCGTGGGTCCTTGCACCAGTGATTCGTTTTTCAGAAACCTCTAACTGTCTTAACCCAATTAGACCGTAGGACGTGTGGAAACGTCATAACTAATCCAACCGACAGATTGCTAGATATTAAACGAGAGAAAACTAGAAAAAGTGCCCTTCTGGGCACAGGTCTCCACCAGGAGGATAGGAGTGTGTGTGTGTGATGTTTGGCAAAATGTTTAGGAGCAATATAAACGTGTGTGTGTGTGTGTGTGTGTGTGTGTGTGTGTGTGTGTGTGTGTGTGTGTGTGTGTGTGTGTGTGTGTGTGTGTGTGTGTGTGTGTGTGTGTGTGTGTGTGTGTGTGTGTGTGTGTGTGTGTGTGTGTGTGTGAGACGCGGCTTGGCCTGTTGTAGCGCCACCATGAGGCTGATTTGAAAACTGTCAAGTGGCATTTCTTCCAAAGCCTAGTGGGAATATGCATGCACAGTTTCACCACAATCGGACGCTGCGTTGAGTAGTTGTGGCGATTTGTACAAAACGGGTACAAAGCGGGCTACTCCTGAAAAGTTTAGAAGCCAATCGTAGCTAATGAGGGTGTATTATGAGAAATCAAACAAACCCGTCTTGATCACATGACTATGAAGAGCATGTGTACCGATTTGCGTGAAATTTGGATAAAATCTGAAGGAGTAATATTAGAAAATGTGTTTTACATATGTCGGCCTCCTGGTGGTGCTATAAAGACCAGATGTGAAAAATTCCAGACTAAGGTTTTTCCTTGGCCTCTAGGGAGTTGGCATACAAAGTTATCCACAGATCCGTGCAGTTAGAGGTAAAAACAACACTTTTCGGCCAGTTATAGCGCCACCATGAGGCTGAGTTGAAAATGTTCATTTGGCATTTCTTCCTCGGCCTAGTGGGAATGTGTGCACAATTTCACGGAAATCACACGATGTGTTCATGATTTGCAGCATTTTGTTTGAAACTAAGCACTCCTGCGAACTTTGGAAGCCAATCTTAGCCAATCAGGATGGAGTCTGAGAAATCTGAAAGACCCGTTTTGTTGAATGGCTCTAGAGAGACTGTGTACCAATTTGCGTGATGTTTGGACACAATCTGTAGGTGTACTGTCCAAAAACATGTTTTGCACAAAGCGGCCTCCTGGTGGCGCTATAACAGGCCGTTCTGGAAATTTTGGGGCAGAGGTTCATCGTTGGCATCCAGGGAGTGTGAGTGCAAAATTTGGCATCGACCGGGTTAACGGTGCCGGAGATTAGCTGGTCACAGACGGAAGGACGGACGGACGGACGGACGGACGGACACACACACACACACACACACACGGACGGACGGACGGACGGAGTGCAAAACATACTCTCTCCCCATGCCTTCGGCCTGGTGGAGACAAATATTCAGATGGGACCGCAGGCTTGTCCCATCTGTGGGTGTCCACGTCACGCGAGTACGTCCAGTGCAGTGTTGATTTTGGCAGCAAATTTCTATTTTATTTTATTCATAGTCTTTGGACTGAAACTTCATTTAGTTTTAGTCACCTGGAATGTTTTAGTGTCGACTAAATATCATGACAGTTTAGTCGACTAAAACTACAGTTGATTTAGTCAACTAAAATGTATTTTGGCGGGCCTTGATGCCGTCGTAATGGCTGATTTTACACTTGCTGAAAATAGCCGATCTACAAGCATTACGCATTGTGAGCTTGTGGATCGGCTATTTTCAGTATGCAACCAGCCAACCAAGAGTAAAATGACTTGTCTTTTAGTTCTACTGGATCTCTTGTCCACTAGTCCCTTGCAAACATTTGTGACCTGATTTGACTGAGGGGCTGCCATTAGATTTTTTTACATTCTCGTTTTTTCATATGAAAGCATGGAATCGTAGCTTCAATATTGGTTGTTCAGTTTGACCCACCAGTTTTGGAGATATGGCTTATAGAGTAATGTCTTGCAGAAAACAGCGAGTTGAGAAAACAGGCCTGAAAGGTTCACTTCTGTGGTCTCTAACATTTACACCTAGCTACATGTTTAAAGGGGAAAACCACCCATTTTCAACATTTTACTATGTCATTAATATACCTTAGAGCTGTTGTGTGGAAATAATTAAAAAAAGTCCCCCCATTTTGTGTTTCCTAGAACTGTAATTATGAAAAAAATCATTAACATGGTGAAACGCATCTTGATGACATCATCAAGATGCGTTTCACCATGTTAATGACTTTTTTCAGACCTCTAGTTCTAGGAAACACAGAATGGGGGAACATTTTTATTATTTCCACACAACAGCTCTAAGGTATATTAATGACATAGTGAAATGTTGAAAATGGGTGGAATGCCCCTTTAAGCATTTATTTCAGACATGCTCTAGTATGTGAAGAGTCTGCCTGCGCTATTAACTCATTTTGGATACAAAAAAAAAAGTTTTTCTCCTCTGGTGAAAAGCTGGAGGTTGTGCGATGGCAGGCTCTCAGTCAAATCTGGTCACACTAGTCTAGTTTCTATTTGTTGATGGAATTGTCAGTATATTCAGTCTTATTTTTAGTCATCATAGCTTAGTTTTCATGTAGTTTCCATTTAATTTTCGTCAGTGAAAAAAGGGTAGTCGACAAACGTTTTACGTCACAGTATTAGTCGACTAAATCAACACTGGTCCAGTTTCAGAGTCTATAAGCAAGTGAGTGGTGGTGGAATGGAGAGCAAACGCGTCCATATATGGAGTCATTACATCATTGTTACTGTACGTCATAGACGACTGACGTCATAGACCGACCACATGATGTCACAGATCCACGTGAAGACACGCCCCTTATTAGACCCTGTCATGTTTACTGGTTAGCCCGGCGAATCATTGTTTTGTTTTGTTTTTTCGCTGGCTTTTCTTTTCATTTTGTTGGGTTGTTGTGGGTACATTAGACATGGCTGCCATTTCCCACCTGATGTTGTGTGGGAGTCCAGACTTCTCCAAACCGTACTGAACAACTGCCAGCTTGGATAAGGTCTTCAGACTAGGACTCAAGTCTAAGACGTACAGGTCACGTAGTGTGTTCCATCCTCCAAAGAGGATCACACGATCTCCCACAATGCAACAGCTCATGCTATGCGTTGGACACGGGCCTTTCCCCTTGGGCTCGACCTTCTTCCAGGAGAAGGTCTCTGGGCTCAATTTCCACAGATCATTGAAGGTCGGGCTCCGTTCCCACTCATCGAGCGTCTGGCTCATTTTGAGGCCACCAAATAGGTACAGCTCTCCATTGTGGGCAAAGGCTGAATAATGCCAGCGTCCTTCTGGAAGAAGCTGTGCAGAAGGCGTGCTCGGCCCGCACTCCCAGGAGTTTGACTCTATGTCAAACACTCTGTTGTTGTCCTGGCCGAGATTGCCCCCGAAAACAAACATCTTTGTCCCGACGACGGCAGCAGAGTGACCACTCAAAGCATGCGGCGGGATTCCTCTAATCTCAATTAACGTCCAGACCATCGCGGCGGTGTCCAACTTGTACACACCTTTAGTGCACACAGTAGTGGAGGATAGCCCCCAGGGGTATCCTCCACTACTTATGTATCCTCCAAAGACGTACATGTCCTTCCCCGAGACACAGGCCGAGTGGTAGCGTCTCCCCTCCGGAGCGGTCCCGGAAACCTCAGGCTTTACCCATCTGTGGGCGTTGACGTCGAACCCATAAAGCACGTTGCAGAGAGACCTCCCTCTGTGCGTGATGCCTCCCCAGACGTAAACGGTGTCGTTCGTCAGTGCAGCCGTGTGGTCCCTGCGGCCGGCGGGAACCTCGGGGTGACGTTCTCCTCTCCCGGACGACGTCACCGAGGTCAACGTCGCCCAGCGTAAATGCACCGTGTCGAAGACGCTCACGGCGACATGTTCCGTGTCCATGCCGAGAAGCCCTCCAAACGAGTACACGCTGTGTTCCACCACGACAGCAACGTCGTAACATCTATTCCTTCCTCCTTCCAGATGTACGGACCAGTGGGACATTTCTCTTTCCAGCACGACCGCAGGGTCAAACAGGACCTTTCTCTTACTCCGTAAAGTACAAACTACTTTTATTCACGTCGCAACTTATATTGGTTCAGTGGCGCAAACGTCACACTAAGTTTGACCAATCCAAAATAAGCCGATGGCTGTTGATCTTCCATATATGGTCAATTGATCGGCAGCACAACGGCAGTCCACAGAGACTCTTGAAATCCCCCAGGGGGCACTACACACTCTGTTCAACAGTGTTCACAGCCAAAATTCTCACTTGTCTCCCCCCTTCTCCGCTCCCGAGTACAAAACTCTGATGCTAGCCTTCATAGCCAACCCCGCGCCCAGCTATTCATTTCAATGGAAGTTGCTCAGTGGCGTTTGAAGCACCCGGTAGGAAGTCAGCTGGAAGTACCTCTGTAGCCTCGATAAAATAGTTTTTTCGTCCTACGTCACAAAATATATCCATGAACGCACCCAGAACGTCTGGCCAACGTTGAAGCCACTGACGGTAGTGGTCAAAGCTGGTACTGCAGGCGGTCGAAATACATGCACGAGCAAGAGAGCGCTCCGCTGGCTCTTTGCTCTGTGAACGCGTGATGACGTAGACGTAGCACAAGAGAGCGCTACGCTGGCTCTTTGCTCTGTGAACGCGTGATGACGTAGACGTAGCACAAGAGAGCGCTAAGCTGGCTCTTTGCTCTGTGAACGCGTGATGACGTAGACGTAGCACAAGAGAGCGCTACGCTAGCTCTTTGCTCTGTGAACGCGTGATGACGTAGACGTAGCACAAGAGAGCGCTCCGCTGGCTCTTTGCTCTGTGAACGCGTGATGACGTAGACGTAGCACAAGAGAGCGCTCCGCTGGCTCTTTGCTCTGTGAACGCGTGATGACGTAGACGTAGCACAAGAGAGCGCTCCGCTGGCTCTTTGCTCTGTGGACGCGTGATGACGTAGACGTAGCACAAGAGAGCGCTCCGCTGGCTCTTTGCTCTGTGAACGCGTGATGACGTAGACGTAGCACAAGAGCAGCGCGAGAGGTACTCTCATAGGAGGCAACCAATCATAGCGACACTCGAGGGGCACTGCCCGGAAGACTTGTTGAAATGAATTGCGGGGGGCGCGGCTGTCGCTCCCGGGGCGCTCTCTAGCATAACGTTGCTGTTGGGAGGAAACCTCATAACTCCATTTTTGAGGTTTTAGATTTTTTTGGCATAAATCAGTGCTATTGAACGAACACCCTTTACGTCTGTGCGTTGTTTCGAAAATATTGAACCAATGGAAAGTAGTAAAAAGTGCTTTGGACAAAATCTCTTAACTCCATTGGACCCTCAAAATGTCTGCTAAAGCAACTAACTCCACCACCTCTCATGGAAGTAATTGACGATATATAAAGTTACAACACCAACTTTGATGAGGCTGTATTGCTTTGTTTTAAAATTGTAATGATTTCTTTATTTCCTGAAAAATGTATATTTTTAATTTCCTGAAAAATAAACATTTTTAAGTCATGAGGTTTCCTCCCGACAGCAGATATATATTACATAACTCTATGGTTGGACGCCAGGAAGATAAGCCATGCTTTTGCAAGTGCTAATGGGGATCCATAATACAGTATTTTAAAGAGAGACTGGGAATGACACGCAGCAAAGGTCGTCGGGCGTGTGCTCTCAGGAGAACCCAGAAGGCTACAAGGAGCTGACTGTGTTCTCCTGTCCTCTCTCTGTCCAGGAGAACCCAGAGCTTTAAAAGGAGCTGACTGTGTTCACCTCTCTCTGTCCAGGAGAACCCAGAAGGCTACAAGGAGCTGACTGTGTTCTCCTCTCTCTCTGTCCAGGAGAACCCAGAGCCCTACAAGGAGCTGACTGTGTTCTCCTCACTCTCTGTCCAGGAGAACCCAGAGCCCTACAAGGAGCTGACTGTGTTCTCCTCTCTCTCTCTGTCTGTCCAGGAGAACCCAGAGCCCTACAAGGAGCTGACTGTGTTCTCCTCTCTCTGTCCAGGAGAACCCAGAGCCCTACAAGGAGCTGACTGTGTTCTCCTCTCCTCTCTGTCCAGGAGAACCCAGAGCCCTACAAGGAGCTGACTGTGTTCTCCTCTCTCTGTCCAGGAGAACCCAGAGCCCTACAAGGAGCTGACGGGCAGCTTCGTGACCATCCTGAAGCAGGTGGTTGGAGGGAAGCTGCCGCTGGACTTTAACTACCACAGTGTGCCTGGACCCTGGCTGCAGATCCAGCTGCTCACCATCCTGGCCTTACTGGGGAAAAACGACCACAGGTAAAGAACAAAACAAAACGCTATTGTTGTCCTGTTGTTGTCCTGTTCACAGTAACATATCCTGTTGTCCTGTTCACAGTAACATTTCAGTCAGACAACTCAAGAAGGATGTAATATATATTTATTGAATATAGATGAGCAATACAGTATATTTATTATGGTTTGGCGATGTATTGGATCTGCTTTTTAGGTACTTAGATCAAGCGCATCAGTCCCGACCATAGGGACTCTGAATCCCCCGTACCTAAACAGTAGATCCAAAACGACAGGTGGTAGCTGGGGTGGAGGTGGGTGCGCAGAAGGTTTGTATACAGCGGCACGCTGATACAGTAGCAGCAAGCAAGTTGTATACTGCAGCGCGCAGGTATACGGTAGCAGCAGCGAGCAAGCAAGCAGAAGGAGGAATGCAAACCTCCGGTTAAAGTAGCCGGTATGAAGATGGAGTGAGTGTGTGATTGGCTGAGTGAATCATGTGAATGGGAGCGTGACGCTGAGGCGGTACTGAGGTTCCCTGACTGAACTTGCTCTGCGCATGTCTACGACAGGCGCAAATGCTCATGTCCTGTTGTCCTGTTCACAGTAACATGTCCTGTTGTCCTGTTCACAGTAACATGTCCTGTTGTCCTGTTCACAGTAACATGTCCTGTTGTCCTGTTCACAGTAACATGTCCTGTAGTCGTCCTGTTCACATTAACATGTCCTGTAGTTGTCCTGTTCACAGTAACATGTCCTGTAGTTGTCCTGTTCACATTAACATGTCCTGTAGTCGTCCTGTTCACAGTAACATGTCCTGTTGTCCTGTTCACAGTAACATGTCCTGTTGTCGTCCTGTTCACATTAACATGTCCTGTAGTCGTCCTGTTCACAGTAACATGTCCTGTTGTCCTGTTCACAGTAACATGTCCTGTAGTTGTCCTGTTCACAGTAACATGTCCTGTAGTTGTCCTGTTCACATTAACATGTCCTGTAGTTGTCCTGTTCACAGTAACATGTCTTGTTCACAGTAACATGTCCTGTAGTCGTCCTGTTCACAGTAACATGTCTTGTTCACATTAACATGTCCTGTAGTTGTCCTGTTCACAGTAACATGTCCTGTTGTCCTGTTCACAGTAACATGTCCTGTTGTCCTGTTCACAGTAACATGTCCTGTAGTTGTCCTGTTCACAGTAACATGTCCTGTTGTCCTGTTCACAGTAACATGTCCTGTAGTTGTCCTGTTCACATTAACATGTCCTGTAGTTGTCCTGTTCACAGTAACATGTGTGTAGAGACATGTGTGTCCATGGGATAGTTCGATGGTAAAGTTCATTCTCATGTGTTTGTGTAAGTGTGTTCCCACATATCTCCCGAAGGCCATGTCACGTTGCCTCAAGTCCTGCGTTATTATGGCGGGTTCAGTGGAAAACGAGCACGGCCCAGACGAAGACACAACAGGTGTCAGGGAGGTGGGGGGGGGGAGGCAGAGGGTTCTTTTCTTGCGCTGTATCTTCGTGTGGAGATTGTCAATGGGGGGGGGGGGGAAATCCAGATTTGTTTTTAGAGCGAGGGATATAATATGGCTACATCTCCTCTATGTCCGTTATGGCTCTCTGTCCATCATGGCTCTCTGCAGGGCGCTGACCTGTTCCAAGATCGTGTCCATCTTCCTCCCCAAGTGCCCTGCCCAGCTCCTTTCCAATTCTTCGGTACACAAGACCAATGCCCAGCCCGATCAGCAGACATCTTGTCACCGTAAATCCAAATTGATATACCTCTTCTACGCTGAGAATCTCCATGCACATTACAAGTCTTGTAGTCTTGGGTATAACCTGCGGGGGACGATCCATCAGTGCATTGAGCGGGCTCTCCAGAACCCAATTTACATGTCGAAAAAAAGTTGTCTATCACGTACAGAGACCAGCACACTAATTCCATGATTAATTCCATGTTTTGATAGTTTCAGGGGTTTCGAAGAGACAGTGTAGAAGAGACGCTCTGGGAGACAGACAGCAGCAGGCAAAAACACGAGGGAGGGAGAGAAAAAAAGAATGCGACTGCCCTCTTCAAGAAGCAAGTAGATGTTACTGTGAACAGGACATGTTCACAGTAACATGTCCTGTAGTCGTCCTGTTCACAGTAACATGTCCTGTAGTGGTCCTGTTCACAGTAACATGTCCTGTTGTCCTGTTCACAGTAACATGTCCTGTAGTTGTCCTGTTCACAGTAACATGTCCTGTAGTGGTCCTGTTCACAGTAACATGTCCTGTTGTCCTGTTCACAGTAACATGTCCTGTAGTTGTCCTGTTCACAGTAACATGTCCTGTAGTGGTCCTGTTCACAGTAACATGTCCTGTTGTCCTGTTCACAGTAACATGTCCTGTAGTGGTCCTGTTCACAGTAACATGTCCTGTTGTCCTGTTCACAGTAACATGTCCTGTAGTCGTCCTGTTCACAGTACCATGTCCTGTAGTTGTCCTGTTCACAGTAACATGTCCTGTAGTTGTCCTGTTCACAGTAACATGTCCTGTAGTTGTCCTGTTCACAGTAACATGTCCTGTAGTTGTCCTGTTCACAGTAACATGTCCTGTTCACAGTAACATGTCCTGTAGTCGTCCTGTTCACAGTAGCATGTCCTGTAGTCGTCCTGTTCACAGTAGCATGTCCTGTAGTCGTCCTGTTCACAGTAACATGTCCTGTAGTTGTCCTGTTCACAGTAACATGTCCTGTAGTTGTCCTGTTCACAGTAACATGTCCTGTTCACAGTAACATGTCCTGTAGTTGTCCTGTTCACAGTAACATGTCCTGTAGTTGTCCTGTTCACAGTAACATGTCCTGTTCACAGTAACATGTCCTGTAGTCGTCCTGTTCACAGTAACATGTCCTGTAGTCGTCCTGTTCACAGTAACATGTCCTGTAGTGGTCCTGTTCACAGTAACATGTCCTGTTGTCCTGTTCACAGTAACATGTCCTGTAGTCGTCCTGTTCACATTAACATGTCTTGTTCACAGTAACATGTCCTGTAGTCGTCCTGTTCACAGTAACATGTCCTGTTCACAGTAACATGTCCTGTTCACAGTAACATGTCCTGTAGTTGTCCTGTTCACAGTAACATGTCCTGTTCACAGTAACATGTCCTGTTGTCCTGTTCACAGTAACATGTCCTGTAGTGGTCCTGTTCACAGTAACATGTCCTGTAGTTGTCCTGTTCACAGTAACATGTCCTGTAGTTGTCTGTTCACAGTAACATGTCCTGTAGTCGTCCTGTTCACAGTAACATGTCCTGTAGTTGTCTGTTCACAGTAACATGTCCTGTAGTTGTCCTGTTCACAGTAACATGTCCTGTAGTTGTCCTGTTCACAGTAACATGTCCTGTTGTCCTGTTCACAGTAACATGTCCTGTAGTGGTCCTGTTCACAGTAACATGTCCTGTTGTCCTGTTCACAGTAACATGTCCTGTAGTGGTCCTGTTCACAGTAACATGTCCTGTAGTGGTCCTGTTCACAGTAACATGTCCTGTTCACAGTAACATGTCCTGTAGTGGTCCTGTTCACAGTAACATGTCCTGTAGTGGTCCTGTTCACAGTAACATGTCCTGTAGTGGTCCTGTTCACAGTAACATGTCCTGTAGTTGTCCTGTTCACAGTAACATGTCCTGTTCACAGTAACATGTCCTGTTCACAGTAACATGTCCTGTATTCGTCCTGTTCACAGTAACATGTCCTGTAGTTGTCCTGTTCACAGTAACATGTCCTGTAGTCGTCCTGTTCACAGTAACATGTCCTGTAGTTGTCCTGTTCACAGTAACATGTCCTGTTCACAGTAACATGTCCTGTAGTCGTCCTGTTCACAGTAACATGTCCTGTAGTCGTCCTGTTCACAGTAACATGTCCTGTAGTGGTCCTGTTCACAGTAACATGTCCTGTTGTCGTCCTGTTCACAGTAACATGTCCTGTTGTCGTCCTGTTCACAGTAATATGTCCTGTTTGTCCTGTTCACAGTAACATGTCCTGTTCACAGTAACATGTCCTGTTGTCGTCCTGTTCACAGTAACATGTCCTGTTGTCGTCCTGTTCACAGTAACATGTCCTGTTGTCCTGTTCACAGTAACATGTCCTGTAGTGGTCCTGTTCGACATGTACCCCAATGTATGAATGAAATTGTAAAACGATTTGAGCACTTGGAAAAGCGCTATAAAAATGCAATTCATTGCAATTCATTATGTCCTGTTGTTGTCCTGTTCGCAGCACGAGTCAGATGATGTACGAGGTGTTGGACGAGTCTTTACAAAGAGCAGAGATGAACCATAACATCACCTATGGTATGTTTATTACATTCAATAAAACAATGAATGCATGGGTCTTATGCCGTCTATGGGGGCGCAGATTGTTAGAACGCTAATATCTCAGATTCTTCTTTCTACACCAAAAACAAGCTTGATTTGCGGCTCCTTTCTCTAAACGATATGATCCTAGCTTACAAAAAGTAGGTTTTGGGTGGATTAAAGATGGAGTTCCGTGATTTTTGTACTTTTTCTGTTTTGCATGTGTCTATGGAGTTAACATTACTCTAATAGACCCCCAGGTGTGGTTATAATCAGTGGTGTCATGGTGATTTTTTTACTGGTACCATGGAACGTCACACGCTTTGGGCGAATCACGAATTAATCTGTTGTTTGATGGAGGAGGAGGCATATTCTTCTTGTGTGCTGAACACCTCACAGCAGCAGTATAGCCTACTGGAGCCATAGCCTATACTGCTGTAAGTATGCATGCTTACCGTATAGGCTACGTGCGCTAAACAGTTAAAGCTGTTGTTATGCAAAGAGTACCCATTTTAATTCGGCACGGTACTTGACACAGTGTGAAAATAGGGGGGGTGGGGGGGCGCCAGTAAAACTTGACCACTGGGTACTTGGTGCGTCTTGGAAAGTCTGACGCGAGGTTGGTGCGTCTTCTCTTGAATCTAGGTGGACGTGTTCTAGCGTGCACGCACTGCACCGTCCCGTTCCGTCCCTGCGAGTGCATGTAAAAACATTACTGGTACCACAGCGTGGTACTGCGTTCTACAAGCATGACACCACTGGTTATAATATTCAAATATGTCTTCCCTGTGTATGTTTGGTTTCTTCCTGAAAGCTGAAAGCCTTTGAGTCAAAAGGCCCAATCCAAATAACACCATTTTAGTGACATCATAACCCTAACGCCTCCCACATTATCATACAACAACAGCTGTGGGCGAGGCTTAAGTTCAGGTGGGTGGTGCTAAGGTGAAAACCAGGCATACTTAATGAACGGGTGGGTGTGGCCACATAAAACATAATTAACACTTTCTGTACACTTTATTGAAAGAAATCTTCCTCCTAGTATAATCATAGTACCTGATGATCATGTTTTAGGGGGGGAAAAAACCACAGCACTCCATCTTTAAATAACAATGGCGGGACAAGTTACATAGCGGATTTTTACTTCCTGACTCTCAGTTTCCGGCCAAATCAGCTTTCACACTATAGGTGCTCGCCATTGAAAATACAATGGCGCTCTGGTTTTTATTTCACCTTTTTTTTTGTGTACTCTCTGTGTGTTTTCCTGCAGCAATACTATACGAGTGTGTGAAAGCCATCTACACCATTCATCCAAAGACGGACCTTTTGGAGAAGGCGGCAAAGTGCATCGGCAACTTTGTCCTGTCGCCCAAAATCAACCTGAAATACCTCGGTAAGATGAAACACCATCATATGATTCATAACATGAGGTTAAAAATCACACCTGTGTGAAGTGAGTGGTGCAACTCTGTGTGGGGGTCCCCGGAAGTTCAAAACCCACAGGAACACACCCAGGGTGCCGGCCCGGTATCGGCGAGCTGCCCCGCATCCAAAACGGTAGACAAATGACAGTTACCATGTGGGGGTCCCCGGGGGTCCCCGGGGGGTCCCCGGAACATCCAGACCCCCAGGAACGCGCCCAGGGGGGCGGGCTGGTTCCGGCGTGCTGCCCCACGTCCGGAAACGGTTGATAAATGACAGAGTTACCTTGTGGGGGTTCCCTCTACTGTACTGTACTGGCACACCCGAAATCATCATACATACGGTTAATTTGTGTGTGTGTGTTAGGTTGCACACAGGTGGTGAAAAACAACCATGCTGTTTTCGTGCTCAGACACACATAGCTCCGTAAGGGAGTGGTTGCACCACTAAAAAATACATCGGTAAGATGAAACACTATCATAATATGTGGTTAAAAATACCTTGGTAAATACCTCTGTAAATGCAACACTGCGTTTGTATGTGGTTAAAAAAAGCACTTTCTCAATGTCAATTGTCAGCGTTGGAGTTAGTCTTAATAAGGGCCTTGCAAACGTGAAGCGAGGAACGCAGGCGATCAACACAGGTCTCCTCCAGGTCTGTTGAAGAGGGGCGCAACAATGCAAGTGTAAAAAAAAGGCTAAACAGAATCCAGGTCTGGTGAGTCGCGGGAGTGTGCACGTAACGAGCACGCGCGCAACAAATATTTAGTCTTAGTTTTTACCTATCATAGCTTTGTTTTCATTTAGTTTCCATTTAGTTTTCATTTAGTTTCCGCCAGTGAAAAAAGGTCGTTGACGAACATTTTTCGTCTTAGTTTTAGTCGACGAAATCAACACTGCTGTGAAGGCGCTGACATATTGATGTGTTTGACCTGTTGTGTGATTGACAGGTCTGAAGGCATTGACCTGTTGTGTGATTGACAGGTCTGTTGTGTGATTGACAGTTCCTGTTGTGTGATTGACAGGTCTGTTGTGTGATTGACAGGTCTGAAGGCGCTGACCTACGTGGTTCAACAGGACGTCAACCTGGCGCTGCAGCACCAGATGACCATCATCGAGTGTCTGGACCACTCTGATGACATCATCAAACGCGAGGTGAGGCGGTGGTGATGTCACTCTGATGACGTCATCAAAGGTGATGTCACACTGGAATCAAACGTGTCCCGCGTGTACCTCGGTCTGCGACTAGTTTCCGCCAAGCGCCGCCCTGCCTGCGTTCGATTGGCTTAATGTTTTACCAGTCAGTGGTCTCCAGTGTTCTTTTCTATGCTGTGGTGTGTTGGGGAGGGAACGCCAGACAGACAGAGGGACACAGCCAGACTAGACAGACTGATCAGGTCTTTTCTATGCTGTGGTGTGTTGGGGAGGGAACGCCAGACAGACAGAGGGACACAGCCAGACTAGACAGACTGATTAAGCGAGCAGGCAAGGTGACAGGGACCAAGCCTGACTCTGTGGCGGTGATGGCAGAGAAGAGGACTCTGGCCAAGACACTAGCCATCCTGGACGATGTCAGTCACCCACTGCACACAGCACTTTATTCTCAGATCTATCTATCTATCTATCTATCTATCTATCTATCTATCTATCTATCTATCTATCTATCTATCTATCTATCTATCTATCTATCTATCTATGCAAGAACGAGAAAGACCTCTGTCCTCCCAGACACTGTCATACTGAGCGCAGTTCGGGTGTTGTAAAGACGTTAAGTGCGTTTGTTTTCCGTCCTCCCAGACTCTGGAGCTGCTCTACCGGATCACCAACGAACAGAACGTGGTCGTCATCGTAGAGAAGATGCTGGACTTCCTCCAGCTGTGCAGAGACGAGTACACCGTCGCCGACCTGGTGGGGAAGGTGGCCGAACTGGCAGAGAAATATTCTTTTTTTCACACTGTTAGACCTGGTGGGGAAGGTGGCCGAACTGGCAGAGAAATATCCATTCATATACTGTAGGACATCTAGTCGACTAGTAAATCCACTAGTCGACCTTGTTGGTACTAGTTGACTAGTTGATAATTTTCTTGTTTTGATTTTGCAGGCCTCAAGATCAGGTAGATTATAGTTATAGTCACCAATGTACACAGTTTTTAAATGTACAAATATTTATTAACAGTTTGACGCCATACCCCGCGGAACCCGCCTTTTAATCAAATATCCAACGCTGCCGACATTGTTTTATTACCTTTTGGAGCATACGCTGAAGTATTTGCAGCTTTCAACCACGAAAATCCGGTAACAAATGGTCGTTCGTCTTGTTATGATCAGATGCACCAGTGGCCATGACAATGCGAAACGAAACCAAAGTGCAGAGCAAGTTGTAGTCCAAACAAACCCCCCGTCCACTTGCATTGGGCTCAATTTCCCAGAAGCCCTAGCAGCCCAGATGATGACTTGATTTCCGGTTTCGTCGTCATAACGCGACGGCCTCGTCATCAGGTCCCGGATAAATGCGCTGTTTATTTTTAATTATTTTAAAACAGAGAATTAAACAAATAGCGGGAATAGCGTATTATCCAGCGGCGGAACACTGGATCAAGCAATTAGCGGCACTAGAACTGTTTTTCTTTTCTTTTTCTTTTTTACACAATAGGTAGTTGCCCTAATATAGCCTATTGTACATGGTGTATTCCTATAATGTGCAGTACTGTATAAGTTATGTTCCTATACCATTTAAGTACATATGCTCCAGACAACAGCTGGTTCGTACAGACCATGAACACGGTGTTCACTCTGGGAGGAGACTCCATGCTTCCTGACCTCCACAACAACTTCCTCCGCCTGCTGTCTGACGGTGAGAACGTTACTTTATTTAACCCATGTAGACCTGAGACCAGATTCTACAAAGGCCTTCTGACAGTTTTCTTAAAAACCCCATGTTTCTATGTAGGTCGTTCTCAAACATTTTCACGTCATGGACCCCCAAAGATTATCTGTATTTGGCTGCCGACCCCCCCATCTCAAAATATTTAGTTCCAGGGACCCCTCAGAAGCAAAGATTTTAGTTAAATTCCAAATTCACGCCACATTTTCACTGTTTTAAAAAAATAGCAGATCTACAAGCTCGGTGCCGCGCTATGAGCTTGTAGATCTGCTATTTTTCAACAGCTAAAGTACATAACATAATGCTTAAAACACCAAAAGGGGTTCCCTTCCCGCCCAGAATGGGTTAACACATTTACACACCCCCATCTCGTGTCTGAATTAGCCCTTCGCTAAGTCCCTCCCCAACCCGTCCTTGTCCAATAGGCACGTTAGCAGCGGTTACTAAGTCCCTCCCCAACCCGTCCTTGTCCAATAGGCACGTTGGCAGCAACGAGACAGGTCAAGCTGTCCTTCTCACCCATTGAGATGCGTGTTAAATGACGGGATTTCTCCATATAAATAATGGATCATTTTAGAAGCAAAACTTTCAAAATGTCTTCTAAATCTAGTCAACCAGGCCTGCTGTAGGCTATGCACTGGGCAAATGTGCATGACATTATTTAAATAAACTAGAAATACGAGGAAATGACAGAGGGAGAAATCAACTTTTAACGACCACCCGACAGGAGTTTTCACGTTCTAAGACTACAGTCATTAGTATTATTGCCATCACCTGGGTGGCTCAGTCGTGTAACTTTCCCCACGTTAAGCCGTGTAAATGTTCAACAACACAGCCATGCAAAATTACATTGACAGCTATGAGGTGGCGGAAGCTTGACCTGCCTAGCAACAGTTGCTAAACTATTTGGATTGACATTGGACAATCGCTTTTTGGGGTGGGATTTAGCAAAGGGCTAATTGTGTACTCCAGGACACAGCAGATCTACAAGCTCATAGCGCGGCACCGAGTGCCGCGCTACGACCTTGTAGCTCAGCTATTTTTGAAAAATCGTGAAAATGTGGCCCAGGTGGGTTTGAATATATTCTTTCACAGCAAACGTTTTTAACTCAAATCTTTGCTTCTGGGGGGGGGGGTCCCTGGAACAACATATTTTCAGATGGGGGTCCACGGCAAATTCTTTTTGGGAGTCCTTGACATGAAATTGTTTGAGAACCACTGGCATAGAAACATGCATTTTTCAGGATTTAGAAGGCATTTGTAGAATCGTCCTCAGGTCTAAATGGGTTAAAGTGAACGCGTATGGTGGCACTGGGAACTTCATAAATGCTAACTGCTAGCCAGCAATAAAATAATGAATGTGTTGTTGTGTTGTTGACAGGGACGGACAGCGTTGAGGACACAGAGCTGAGGACGTTGGCTGTAGACTCGTACGTGTCTCTTCTTCAGGAAGACGTTGTTCACACACTGCCTCAACCCTTCCTGCAGGTCATCAGCTGGGTGAGATACACACGCACGCATGCACGCGCGCACACACACACACACACACACACACACACACACACACACACACACACACACACACACACACACAATTAGGACGTTAGTTTTTCTCCCCGACAGCAGCTATCTCCAGTAGCTCTCATTGTGTGTGTTCTCTCTCTCCCCCCCCCACCACCACCACCAGGTTCTAGGGGAGTACTCCCCCCTGGTGGAGGGTCTCCAGACCATCACAGTGCTCAGACTGCTGCTCAGGCTGCTGGACATGAAGCAGAGCAGCAGCGACACCAGGATCTGGGCCCTGGCGGCCATGTGCAAGCTGCAGTGTGGTGGTGGTGGGGGCCCTGCTGCTGCGGGCCTGGGGGGTCTGCAGGGCCCTCAGGTCCAGGGTCTGGGTCTCCTGCAGGACGTGTGTGAGCGCTACGCTGCCTCCCTGGACACCGTGCTCAGGCAGAAGGTCCACGAGCTGCAGGTCCTCGGCCTGGAGGAGACCGAGCTCCGTGCCGGGGTCCTCCTGAGCCCCCCGCCGGAGCCCCTGGAGGTACTGTACGCTACCATGCACCCACACACCAGTGTTGTTTTCGTCGATTAAAGCTAAGACGAAAAATGTTCGTCGACTACCTTTTTTCACTGACGAAAACTAAATGGAAACTAAATGAAAACTAAGCTATGGTGACAAAAACTGAGACTGAATGTATAGACAATTTCGTCAACAAATAAAAACTGGACTAAAATGTTAGGAAGGGACTAGTGGACAAGAGATCCAGTATAAGTAAAAGACAAGTCATTTTACACAAAATCAGTTACGACGGCAATTTCGACAGCATCAAGGCCCACCAAAATACATTTTAGTCGACTGAAACAACTGCAGAATTAGTCGACTAAAATCTTGTGATATTTAGTCGACTAAAACTAGACTAAACATTAAAACATTCCAGGTGACTAAAATATGACTAAAACTAAATGGAGTTTCATTCCGAAGACTATGACTAAACTAAAATAGAAACTTTCTGCCAAAAACAACACTGCCTCACACCCTAAAGGCTTGTCCATACTCCAGTTTGTGGCGATAGCTTATCACCGCGGTGTCGTTTTGAACCCATTTACGTAGACCTGAGGACTGTTTCTATGTCAGTCGTTCTCAAACATTTTCATGCAGGACCCCCAAAATATATGTAATTGGCCGCCGACCCCCATCTGAAAATATGTAGTTCCAGGGACCCCCCCCAAGAAGCAAAGATTTGAGTTAAAAGCGTTCGCTCTGAAAGAATACATTCAAAGATTTGCGCCACATTTTCACGATTTTCCAAAAAATAGCAGAAGCATAACCATTACATCAGTCGCCGCGGTGATCGGCTATCACCCCGGACACGTCTCTCTGTTCTTACTATCATGTCCTTTCACTCTGGAGCTATTACCCCGTTCACTGATTGGTCTAGAAGTTGGGGTGGGCGGATTTGGCAGGCACGGGGGTTTTGCATCTGAACCAGAGGGAGGCGGAGTCAATGCTTAACATGGTATCTGTGTGTATTCCAGGTGGATTCCTCCCTGTCGTTTTTAGACGGCTTCGTGTCGGAGGCGTTGGCGGCGGGGGCCGCGCCCTACAAACCCCCCCACCAGAGGCGAGAGGAACTGACCCAAAACAAAGGTAAATATAGCTGCAAGCAGCGATGAGACCGGCCGGGGCCAGGCAATCCAGTTGGAGACTGGAGTCGGGAGATGACGTCACTTTTTTTGTGTTACGCTTGATTGGCTGAAGGGGTTGTCTGTCAACGCTGTAGTCCCGCCTCCAACCATGCATCAGCAGGGTGGAGACTCCACACAGCCAACCATGCATTTTAGCAGGGTCCAGACTCCACATGCATGAATGGGAATGCAATTTCAAGGGTTGTTTCAAGGGTTGTTTACCTCCGACGTCATTCGTCAGGAGTGGATCAAAGCAAAATGTTGAGGATTTCAAGGCAAATCTGGAGCCAATCTGAACCAATAAATACAAAAGTGTACAGACTAGCATCACCTAACAGCTCTTTAGCCTGTGATCAGACTAGCATGTGTTTTCACTGTCTCTGCAGCTCTGCACGGTGCTAAGGCTTTGTCGGCGTACATTTGTATGTTTTTCTTCCTCTCAAGAGTGGAGCCAAACTAACCTCGCCTCACCAGGCGTTCCACCTCGGAGGACAGCCTGGTCTCTGTTCCAAAAGTGCCCCGCGTGAACCGGTCTGGAGCGGATGATATCGTTACGTCATGTTGTAGTATTGTTTTGTAGTCATCAGGATGATATCGTTACGTCATGTTGTAGTATTGTTTTGTAGTCTTCAGGCAGGAAGAATCAAACGGAACTTCCTTTTCTCTCAAACCGGAAGAATAACAATGAAAGCTCTCGTAGCCTGTAGCTTTCATTGAGAAAAATCGGTTTGAGGGAAAAGGAAGTTCCGGAAGATTGTATGACTACAAAACAATACTACAACATGACGTAGCGATAATCATCCGCTCCCGACGGTTCATGAATCCGAAATGGAATGGTGCCCAGGCTAGAGCCGTACAGTCTGTCTCTGTGTGTAATGGTGTTTATGTTGTTGTTGTTGTTTCCTCAGTAAACCTGGAGCCGTACAGTCTGTCTCTGTGTGTAGTTGTTTATGTTGTTGTTGTTGTTTCCTCAGTAAACCTGGAGCCGTACAGTCTGTCTCTGTGTGTAATGGTGTTTATGTTGTTGTTGTTGTTTCCTCAGTAAACCTGGAGCCGTACAGTCTGTCTCTGTGTGTAGTTGTTTATGTTGTTGTTGTTGTTTCCTCAGTAAACCTGGAGCCGTACAGTATGTCTCTGTCCGTCAGCCTGTCAGCAGACGGCCAGTCTCCCAGCATGCTGTCTGTGAGCTCTGGACTGTCTGGAAACAGCACTGAAGAACCGACCAATAACAGAGGAGGGTAGGTAGGAACTGACCAATCAGAGAGGAGGGTAGGTAGAACCGACCAATAACAGAGGAGGGTAGGTAGGAACTGACCAATCAGAGAGGAGGGTAGGTAGGAACAGCACTGAACCAGTATTAACTCCCATGGTGCCAGGAACGCCTTAACGTTATTTTTCTAGCTTTGTATTAATTCATAATCTGCTCGCTAATATTTAGCGTAAAGCGAGGCTGCCGGTCGCTAGGCAACGCTTAGCTCACTGTGTTTTGCCCTCCCCAAGATGGCCGCCCGCACAATGCTATGTCTCTGGTCTCTATAGCCGTTTTGCTCTGAATTATGTCTCAGATTGAGCTGGACGGAACAACGCGCCTATGCTAGCGGCTCTAAATCGGCGTTACTGCGCGGTTAAAATATTAATGATTCTGAAGACTCTTAAATAGACGATGATCACATTAGCTATAGAGCGTCGCAGTCCCGCCTCCTACCCTGACCCAGGAAATGAAACCCAATGCATTATTCTCATAGACATTTCGTAAAGTATTTATTTAAAGACGGTTACGCCGCGGACAAAGCCAACTCGAGTCGTGACAACTCATGACAACACAAACAATATTTTGGACCAAACAAATAATTACAAAGAAGAAAAACAACAAAGAAAGTGTTGTAACCTGCCGTTTTTTTCTTCTTTCTAATTATTTGTTTGGTCCAAAATATTGTTTGTGTTGTCATGAGTTGTCACGACTCGAGTTGGCTTTGTCCGCGGCGTAACCGTCTTTAAATAAATACTTTACGAAATGTCTATGAGAATAATGCATTGGGTTTCATTTCCTGGGTCAGGGTAGGAGGCGGGACTGCGACGCTCTATTGCCGATTCTTGCTAAACTGTCTTTTTTTTCCAATAGAATTCGATTGCTGTCTATCGTGGCGGTAGCCGAGAGCGCAGGATTTTTACTGGCGGTTACATTTTCGCTAGAAACAGACTATCAAATATGAGTGACTGACTGTCGTAACTATACAGAGGCACCTCCCCGACAATATCGCCGATGCAGTTTTGGTTATTTTTGGACGACAATTTCTTATATGAGACGATTTTAAGATGACCCCGTGTTATTCTCCATAGAGAAAAACTTCCGTGAACCAGGGGATGAGCGAGTGACGTCAGTGCTTCGGCGCTCTATTGTGAAGTTTATTTTATTTGATATTTTTTTAATCACGATAAACGATACCTTAACGCTTATCGTGCCCGTCCCCCCCTTATCCAGGTCTGGCAGCGGCCTGAAGCTGGACGGGGTGAGGAGGGTTTGGGGGAAGGACGGCTACCTGCAGTCTCCTCCTCCTCCTCCTCCACCAGGGGGCAGGGGGGAGGAGGGCTACCTGGAGGAGGAGGTGCCCTGCAGTCCACCAACACCACCAGGGGGGGCTCTAGGTTCTCCTGACAGCACCGCAGGAGGAGGAGGAGGGCCACAGCGGGCCACCCTCCCTGGAGGAGACCAGCGGGAGAAGCAGAGGCAACAGCTGGCCTCGTCGCTGTTCGTTGGCCTGGGGTCATCGCAGAGCTCCGTGTGTCTGGTGAGCCACTGTTGTTTTTGGCAGCACATTTCTATTTTAGTTTCAGTCATATAGGGCAGTATTATGCGTGTCTTAAGTACCAGGTCTTATGACTTAACTTAAGACCTGGAGGCGTGGTCAATGCTGTTTGGCCACTCAGAATAGCCAAATGGCATTGATCACGCCTCCAGGTCTTAAGTTAAGTCATAAGACCTGGTACTTAAGACACGCATAATACTGCCCATAGTCTCTTGGAATAGTTTTTATTTGGTTTCGGTCACATTTTAGTCACCCGGAATGTTTTAGTGTTAGTCTAGTTTTAGTCGACTAAATGTCATGAGATTTTAGTCGACTAAATCTACAGTTGATTCAGTCGACTAAAATGTATTTTGGCGGGCCTTGATGCTGTCGTAATGACTTGTTGAAAATAGCCGATCTACAAGCCCACGCTGTGACGAGTTGTGAGCTTGTAGATCTGCTATTTTCAGCATGCAACTAATTGTAAAATTACTTATACTGGATCTCTTGTCCACTAGTCCCTTCCTAGTAGTCTAGTTTTTGTTGACAAAATTGTCTTAGTTTTAGTCATCATAGCTTAGTTTTTATTTAGTTTCCATTTAGTTAATCAGTGGAAAAAGATAGTCGACGAACATTTTTCGTCTTAGTTTTTTCGACGAAATCAACACTGCTGGTGAGTTGAGAGCTCCGAGTGTCTGGTGAGTTGAGAGCTCTGTGTGTGTGTCTGGTGAGTTGAGAGCTGTGTGTGTGTCTGGTGAGTTGAGTGCTCTCTGTGTGTGTCTGGTGAGTTGAGAGCTGTGTGTGTGTCTGGTGAGTTGAGTGCTCTCTGTGTGTGTCTGGTGAGTTGAGAGCTGTGTGTGTGGCTGGTGAGTTGAGAGCTCTCTGTGTGTGTGGCTGGTGAGTTGAGAGCTCTCTGTGTGTGTGTCTGGTGAGTTGAGTGCTCTCTGTGTGTGTCTGGTGAGTTGAGAGCTCTCTGCGTGTGTGTGTCTGGTGAGTTGAGAGCTCTCTGTGTGTGTGTGTCTGGTGAGTTGAGAGCTCTGTGTGTGTGTGTGTGTGTCTGGTGAGTTGAGAGCTCTCTGTGTGCGTGTGTCTGGTGAGTTGAGAGCTCTGTGTGTGTGTGTGTGTGTCTGGTGAGTTGAGAGCTCTCTGTGTGCGTGTCTGGTGAGTTGAGAGCTCTCTGTGTGTGTCTGGTGAGTTGAGAGCTCTGTGTGTGTGTCTGGTGAGTTGAGAGCTCTCTGTGTGTGTCTGGTGAGTTGAGAGCTCTGTGTGTGTCTGGTGAGTTGAGAGCTCTGTGTGTGTGTCTGGTGAGTTGAGAGCTCTGTGTGTGTGTCTGGTGAGTTGAGAGCTCTGTGTGTGTGTCTGGTGAGTTGAGAGCTCTGTGTGTGTGTCTGGTGAGTTGAGAGCTGTGTGTGTGTCTGGTGAGTTGAGAGCTCTGTGTGTGTGTCTGGTGAGTTGAGAGCTGTGTGTGTGTCTGGTGAGTTGAGAGCTCTGTGTGTCAACATCGAGGATTGCGCAACAGGCTGTGGAGCGATGCGATCCGTTTTCATATCGATAAACTTCGTCTTTTGGATAAAACTTTGTCTTGGGCGTCGGGCGTTATTAATAGAAAGGACGGTGAACTTCATCCTGGGCGATTGGGGTGTTAATCGTTTAAAAAAGTAAACAATCAATTTTATTATTAAAAAATCACACCTGTGTTAAGTGAGGGGCGCAAATATATTAAAGTCTAACTCATGTTGCTATGATTAGGTGATGTAATGGTGATGTAAAACAAACGGTGCACGGAGTCTGGTACAGACTCCAGACTCCAGCACGGACCACGTTGATGTGAACGTCTTCAACACAGTGTCTTTGCGCTGGAAGACGCCGTCGCCCCCGGTTTACATCCGCAATAATACCAAGGCGACGTCCCAAGCGCTACAGCCACACAGCTGTGCTCATAGAGCACGTCGTGTACATCTGGGGGGGTGTTACTACATGGCAGGAAGACTAGTCGAGGGAGTACTGTGATGTCCTCCATGCATTTGATGTCGACGCACACAGATGGTTCATACCGGAGACTTCTGGGGCTGTTCCAACTCCACGGTTCCTCCACTCAGCCTGCGTCTTGGGGAAGGTCATGTTTATCCATGGAGGATGTGTCAAGCTGACTGGACCCCCAAATGACATCTACAAGTTGGACACCAGCACAATGGCCTGGACATTAATTAACACCACAGGAACTCCACCTCCTGCAACAGAGAGTCACTCTGCCACCATCATCGGGACAAAGATGTTTGTATTTGGGGGCTGGGGAGGAGGGGTCAGTGCTACAACACCATTGTAGAGTGTTTGACACAGAGAACGGCCACTGGACGAACACACCTTCTGTGCAGCTTCTTCCAAAACGACGCAATTGTCATTCAGCCTTTACCTACAATGGAGAGCTGTACATACAGTATTTGGTGGGAGGAACCATAACCAGACCTTCAATGATCTGTGGGAATTCAGCCCAGAGACCTTCTCCTGGAAAAAGGTTGAGATCAAGGGGAAAAAGATTCCATTCTGGGGTAATCATCGGATGTGCTGTTGCACGCTGGGATATTGTATCGTCATCTTTGGAGGATACAGAGACGACGGCGGCTCTGACCCTGTTCTACTGAATGACCTGCACATCTTGGATTTCAGTACTAGCCTCAAGACATGATGTAAGCTAGCAGTTATTCAGTACCGTCTGGAACAGTCGTCTGGACTCCCACACATCATGTGGGAACTGGCAGCCACGACTAGCAACACATGAAAATGACGTGTGTGTGTGCGTGTCTGTTGTTTTCGTCGACTAATGCTATGACGAAAAATGTTTGTCGACTACCTTTTTCCACTGATGGAAACTAAATGGAAACTACATGAAAACTAAGCTATGATGACTAAAACTAAGACTAAATATACTGACAATTTTGTCGACAAATAAAATGTTAGGAAGGGACTAGTGGACAAGAGATCCAGTATAAGTCATTTTACACTTGGTTGCATGCTGAAAATAGCCGATCTACAAGCTCACAACGCGTTGCGCTGCGACACCCTACGAGCTTGTAGATCTGCTATTTTTGAAAAATATCGTGAATACATAATACATAATTATATATTCTTTCAGAGCTCAAATCTTTGCTTTGCTGGGGGGTCCCTGGAACAACACACAGATGGGGATCGGCGGCCAATTACATATATTTTTGGGAGTCCTTGACATGAAATAGTTTGAGAACTACTGATATAGAAACATGGGTTTCTATATCCGAGGGTTTCTATATGGGTTTCTATATTGGGTCAAGAAATTTGTAGAATCGTCCTCAGGTCTAAATGGGTTAATGGAGTATGGAGTATTTCTATATTGCGGTATTGATACTTTTACTCAAGTAAAAACAAAAAAAAGAGTACTTTTTCCCTGTTCCTCTTCTCACCACCAGATGGGGCGCTCGGAGCCCACGCCCCCTCAGCGCTTCCCAAGAGGAGGAGGAGCCAATGGTCAGGGGTCATCAACAGTCTCCTCTAACGACATTACCGTGGATGATCGCACTGACACGCCCCGACACGGCCACCCCGCAGTGGACACGCCTCCCAATGACCCCCGGCCAAGGTTAGAATCGTCTTGTTTTTGTTGTTTTTTCATTATAGAATGGTTTTAGTTCGTTAGTTTGGCAAAAAAAATCCAATTTAGTTTTAGTTATTTTTTGTTTATTTCTTTTTTGTTTAAGTTTAGTGTTTTTTTTGTTTTAGTGGTCTCGTAGCGATGTAGTGGCGAGATTTTCATGATTGGCTAGCTCTTCTAAGCCAATGGGAGACTAGCGCTATACGGCCAATGGGACACTAAGCCCCACAGCCAATGTGACACTAAGCCCCACGGCTGGTTATGTTTTAGCGCTTACTTTTAGTTTAGTTTGTAAACACACAATACAGTTTCAGTTAGTTATCTTTTTTGTTTTGTAGTTTTTTTTTTAGTTCAGTTAACAGAAATGCTTTCAAATTTAGTTTCCGTTATTTTTATTTTTTTTTGTTAACTCTAATAACCTTTGCCCCGACACAGCCACCCAGCTCTGGAAGACCCTCCTCCCACTGACCCCAGAAGACACGTCCACCCCTCTGTAGCTCCGCCTCCCACTGACCCTAGACACACCCACCCTGCTCTGGACCAAGGTTTGTACAGCAAAAATAAATTGAGTAGATCTTGAGCTGTGCGTTAAAAATGTCTACAGAGAGAGTTTGTTCCACGCCACTTTTATTGACCTCCTAACATTGTGCCTCACCTCATATCAGCTCAACTGAGCTTCAATTCGGAGATAAACGCTGCTAAAGATCGCCGCCATTACAGGAGTCTATGGAGCGCGCCTCATCGATATGCAACCTTTTTCGGGTTTTTTTTGCCAGGTCCATGATGGCGGCTCCCTATGCTGTAAATATGAAATAGATGAGTTGTACTATAATATAAAGACCGTTCCCCCAGCATTAAAGTTCTGGGTTTTATAGCCTGGTTATTTCTGTGTATGGCTCGGTATGTGTGACCAGTATTCAAATTGTCTTTTTTTTATGTCCAATGTATTTGCATTTAAGTTCATAAAGTTAACATAAGTATAACTAAATGAAAATTTGAAATTAAATTTAAATGCATTGCACTGTAGATCTGCTAGTTTTGCTACGACTAATATGCAATGTGGCTCTCTGGAGTGAGTGTGGATATATAGTGGCCCTCTGGAGTGAGTGTGGAAATATAGTGGCCCTCTGGAGTGAGTGTGGAAATATAGTGGCCCGCTGGAGTGAGTGTGGAACTATAGTGGCCCTCTGGAGTGAGTGTGGAGATATATTGGGCCTCTCCATGGTAAAAGTTACCCATCCCTGCTCCAGGGGACCTGTCCCGTCTCCAGCCTCCATCGGACCTCTCCCGTCTTCGGCGCTCGGACATCGTGCCGCTGTGCTCCTCGGGCCAGGGAGGAGGAGGGGGAGGGGGTGGTGGGGGCGCCGTGTCCGTGTCGGGCTGCCACGTCTACGGAGAGGACGAGCTGCTGCTGCTGCTGTTCCTCTCCAACGCCTCGGACGCACCCATCCCGCACGTCCACCTGGACGTCTCGTCCTCACAGCTACAGGTACGGTACCACGCAGTGTTGTTTTTGGCAGCAGATTTTGATTTTAGTTTTAGTCATATAGTCTCTTGAATAGTTTTCATTTACCGTAATTTCCGGACTATAAGCCGCACCTGAATATAAGCCGCACCAGCTAAATTTAGGGAATAAATGTGTACATATACAAGCCGCACTGGACTATAAGCCGCAGGTGGCCATAGAGATAGATTTAGAAGGTCCCCTAGAGGCCGTTAGCTGTAAAAATCCATAGATTAGCCGCACCGTTGTATAGGCCGCAGGGTTCAAAGCATGGGAAAAAAGTAGTGGCTTATAGTCCGGAAATTACGGTAGTTTTAGTCACATTTTAGTCACCCGGAATGTTTTAGTGTTAGTCTAGTTATAGTCGACTAAATATCATGAGATTTTAGTCGACTAAATCTACAGTTGATTTACTTCGAACAAAATGTATTTTGGCGTGCCTTGATGCCGTCGCAATGGCTGATTTTACACTTGCTGAAAATAGCTGATCTACAAGCTCACAAGCTTGTGAGATTGTAGATCTGCTATTTTCAGCATGCAACCAAGTGTAAAATGACTCATACTGGATCTCTTGTCCACTATAGTCCCTTCCTAACATTTTAGTCTAGTTTTTATTCGTTGATGAAATTGTCAGTATATTTAGTCTTAGTTTTAGTCGTCGTAGTATATTTAGTCTTAGTTTTAGTCGTCGTAGCTTAGTTTTCATTTAGTTTCCATTTAGTCGTCGTCAGTGGAAAAAGGTAGTCGACGGACATTTTTCGTCTTAATTTTAGTCGACGAAAACAACACTGTACAGTACGTTCAGGGTGCTAGTGCCCAGAGAGTCGAGGCGAGGGTGGAGGGCCCTGTTGAGCAAGTATAAAAACAACACTGTACAGTACGTTCAGGGTGCTAGTGCCCAGAGAGTCGAGGCGAGGGTGGAGGGCCCTGTACAGTACGTTCAGGGTGCTAGTGCCCAGAGAGTCGAGGGTGGAGGGCCCTGTTGAGCAAGTATAAAGGTCTAGTGCCCAGAGAGTCGAGGCGAGGGTGGAGGGCCCTGTTGAGCAAGTATAAAGGTCTAGTGCCCAGAGAGTCGAGGCGAGGGTGGAGGGCCCTGTTGAGCAAGTATAAAGGTCTAGTGCCCAGAGAGTCGAGGCGAGGGTGGAGTGCCCTGTTGAGCAAGTATAAAGGTCTAGTGCCCAGAGAGTCGAGGCGAGGGTGGAGGGCCCTGTTGAGCAGGTATAAAGGTACACGTACACCCTGACTTTGAGGAATGTCCTCAAAGTCAGGGTTTTGGTGCTCGGGGCCTATTTAATCCGTCCATGAGTATAAGATGGAGTCATCAACCCATCGACGTCTGCCTGGCTAGCAAACTGCAAGGGGGGGTCGAGGTGTTCACTGACCGGCGGTCTCAGTTGGTTCAGTACCAAGCCCCTCAAAGGCCTTCATAACCTGTGATGTCAAGGCGACTCGTCTGTAGTAAGGCATTCACTTCTAGTCATTTCTACTAGTTGCCTAGTTTACTAGTCGGGATTTTCTTTTGTATTATTATTTTCTTATCAACTAGTCAACTAGTACAAACAAGGTCGACTAGTTGAATAGTCGACTAGTTGCTTAATGCCCTAGTCTGTAGTCTTCATAACCTGTGATGTCAAGGCGACTGGTCTGTAGTCTTCATAACCTGTGATGTCAAGGCGACTGGTCTGTAGTCTTCATAACCTGTGATGTCAAGGCGACTGGTCTGTAGTCTTCATAACCTGTGATGTCAAGGCGACTGGTCTGTAGTCTTCATAACCTGTGATGTCAAGGCGACTGGTCTGTAGTCTTCATAACCTGTGATGTCAAGACGACTGGTCTGTAGTCTTCATAACCTGTGATGTCAAGGCGACTGGTCTGTAGTCTTCATAACCCGTGATGTAAAGGCGACTGGTCTGTAGTCGTTGAGGACCGACGGGCGGCTCTTCTCAGGCACTGGGACAATGCAGAAAAAATAACTTTTATACATGGCGTTTAATCACTTATACACCAGCATTCCCATTCTGGGGGGGAACAAATTAACGTTCGCCAAAAATAGCAGATCTACAATAATAATTTGGGGACCCACATGTTGAAAACCACTGTCCAAATAGCTAAAATAAATACACATTACACAATACAAAATATTTAATTGCGATGAACATAACGGTGAGTTAGTCACGACTCACGATTAAATGAGTAAACTTGGACATGTGGTATCGCTTGAGAGCCCCTAGTAGTGTGCGTACAGGCTCACTGTGTGTGTGTGTGTGTGTGTGTGTGTGTGTGTGTGTGTGTGTGTGTGTGTGTGTGTGTGTGTGTGTGTGTGTGTGTGTGTGTGTGTGTGTGTGTGTGTGTGTGTGTGTGTGTGTGTGTGTGTGTGTGTGCTTGTGTGTGCTTGTGTGTGCTTGTGTGCTTTCGTTCTTTCAGGTGTGCAGTGTGTCCTCCGCTCCACTAGGGGTGCTGCAGGCTCACAGTGTGGAGGTATGTCAGTACTCTCTGGTCATGGAGACGCCCGCGGCTCGTGTGTCACTGAGCGGCAGCGTCTCCTACCAGCCAGCAGGGGGCGAGCTTCAGTCGCAGAGCTTCACCTACGACGCACTGTCTCTGGCCGACTTCATCAGGTACGTCTATGACCGTGACATCACTTCCTGTTGCCGTAGCGTATGTCTAATGTGCGGCCGAGCATAGACATTATAACGCCCCGCCTGCCTCTGATTGGCCTATACCGACACTGAGCATAGACATGGTAACGCCCCGCCTGCCTCTGATAGGCCTACCGACACTGAGCATAGATAGACATGGTAACGCCCCACCTGCCTCTGATAGGCCTACCGACACTGAGCATAGATAGACATTATAACGCCCCGCCTGCCTCTGATTGGCCTACCGACACTGAGCATAGACATGGTAACGCCCCGCCTGCTTCTGATTGGCCTACTGACACTGAGCATTTGTCAAGGACCCCAGAAACTATCTGTATTTGGCCACCGACCCCCATCTGAAAATATGTTGTTCCAGGGACGCCCCCGGAAGCAACGATTTGAGTTAACAACGTTCGCTCAGAAAGAATATATATTCAAACATTTGCGCCACATTTTCACGATTTTTCAAAACTAGCAGACCTACAAGTTGCGTGCTATGTGATTGTAGATCTGCTATTTATATATATAATAATAGCTAAATTATAACATAATGTTTAATGTCTGTTTGTGTGCCTAGAAGGGTGTTATGTGTTAAAATGTGTCCCTGTCTCTTTGTGTGCCTAGAAGGGTGTTATGTGTTAAAATGTGTCCCTGTCTCTGTGTGTGCCTAGAGGGGGTGTTATGTGTTAAAATGTGTCCCTGTCTCTGTGTGTGCCTAGAGGGGGTGTTATGTGTTAAAATGTGTCCCTGTCTCTGTGTGTGCCTAGAGGGGGTGTTATGTGTTAAAATGTGTCCCTGTCTCTGTGTGCCTAGAGGGGTGTTATGTGTTAAAATGTGTCCCTGTCTCTGTGTGCCTAGAGGGGTGTTATGTGTTAAAATGTGTCCCTGTCTCTCTGCGTGTCCGTCCAGGCCATTCCCTGTCACCACGGAGGAGTACGGCTCCATGTGGCTGTCTTTCTCTCACGACACCAGACAGAACCTGTCTGTCTGTCGGGACGCTGACGACCCGCTCACCGCCACCCTGACGCTGCTGAGGGACAGGCTACAGCTCCACCTGGTGGACATCATAGGTACTGTTACTGTGTAGGCTGCTGGATGATGGAACTATCCACGATTTCCATGTTCCATTGTTAGGATTCTGTTGCTGTCAGGCCGAAACCTCTAATGTGACGTCCATATTTTGTGTTTTCATCATAAACAAATATCTCTGCTCTGTCGGGAAGAAACCAACTAACTCCAAAATGTTCATTTCTTTCAGGGAATGAAGAAAAACATGTATTTTTAAAACAATGCAAATACTGCCTCATCAAAGTCGGTGTTGTGACTTTATATATTGTCAATTACTTGCATGAGAGGAGGAGAGGTGTTGGAGTTAGCTGCTTTAGCAGGCAGTTTGAGAGGGGGAGAGGTGGTTGAGTTAGCTGCTTTAGCAGACAGTTTGAGAGGGGGAGAGGTGGTGGAGTTAGCTGCTTTAGCAGACAGTTTGAGCAATGGAGTGGAGTTAAGAGGTTTTTTTCCGAAACGCTTTTTAACTGAAACAAGTGCTGTCTCCGTTGTGCATCTGTCCCCCTGTTTTCCTTATTATTATGTTTTTTTCTCTGTGACAACCTCCCGGTCGTTGTTTGCGTTCGGTTTCCGACGTGCTTTTGTTAGTTAAATCGCGGCGTTTTGTTGTGTCGCTCCAGTTAGCTCATAACGTTAGCCGCTGTTGTGAGGCGCTCTGGGTTAGCCCATTTAGGCCTGACGTCGAAATGAAAAAAAAAGTCTTCTGAAAGAATATATATTCAAAGAACAGTTAAAACACCAAAAGGGGTTCCCGTCCAGAATGAGTTAACCCATTTAGACCTGAGGACGATTCTACGAATGTCACTTCTGAAAAACCTCATGTTTCCATGTCAGTGGGTTCTCAAACATTTTCAAGTCAAGGACCCACAAAAATTTATGTAATTGGCCGCCGACCCCATCTGAAAATACTATGTTGTTCCAGGGACCCCCCCCCCCCCCCCCACAACCAAAGATTTGAGTTAAAAACATTTGCTCTGAAATAATATATATTCAAAGATTTGTGCCACATTTAAACGATTCTTCAAAAATAGCAGATCTACAAGCTTGTATTTTTCAACAGCTAAAGTATAACATAATGCTTAAAACACCAAAAGGGATTCCCGCCCAGAATGGGTTAACACTTCCTCGTTGTAGCCTCGGTCCTCGTTGCGGCCTTTCAGGGCATAGGCAGAGTTTCAGAGTATGGGTTCAGAGCAGCCAATCAGAAGTGTGTGGTAGCCTAGAGACAAGCCAGCCAATCAGGACTAGGTCGTTCAAAGGTCTTCATAGAAAAATGAGAAGGTAATAGGTCAGGTTTCACCTGACAAAAAAAAATCAAAAACCTCAAAAATGGAGTTAGGTGGTTTCCTCCCGACAGCAATATTTGTTGCAGTCCCAACATTTCACTGCTTGTACTTATATAAGTATAAGTATACAAATGAAACCTTCTCCATTCATGATTAGTTTTACTCGTAATCTTTTGACTAAATTTCCATGTAGTTTTTGTCTAGTTTTAGTTCAAAATCAGTTCAAAACCATGTGTTGTCCCCACAGGGTCGGAGGTCATTAATTGTACCATGTGATGTCCCCACAGGGTCGGAGGTCACTAATTGTACCATGTGATGTCCCCACAGGGTCAGAGGTCACTAATCGTACCATGTGATGTCCCCACAGGGTCAGAGGTCACTAATTGTACCATGTGATGTCCCCACAGGGTCAGAGGTCACTAATTGTACCATGTGATGTCCCCACAGGGTCGGAGGTCACTAATCGTACCATGTGATGTCCCCACAGGGTCGGAGGTCATTAATTGTACCATGTGATGTCCCCACAGGGTCGGAGGGCATCGCGACGTGTCGTCTCCTGAGAGGTCAGCCGTGTCTCATACACTGTCGTATCCATGGCGACGGCCTGGCGGTGTGGCTGCGCTCGCCCGTCCCCGAACTGCCCGACTGTGTGCTGTACCACTGTCAGCGAGTACTGACCCAGGATCAGTCCTAATGACTGTGTACTGACCCATGATCAGTCCTAATGGTTGTGCGCTGACCCAGGATCAGTCCTAATGGCTGTGCGCTGACCCAGGATCAGTACTGTGCGCTGACCCAGGACCTGTCCTAATGGCTGTGCGCTGACCCAGGATCAGTCCTAATGACTGTGTACTGACCCAGGACCTATCACTGAAGCCACATAACATCTGACCCCAGACAGGCGTTGACAGACACTAATGGTTGCCCACCTGCCCCCTGGCAGGTAAATAAAACGTTCGGGCAGGTGGAGTTTGCTTTCAGGTTGCCCGACTGGGCAGGTGCTTTTTTTTCTTCTTTTTGGTTTTGTTTTATTACGATTTGTTTTATGCTTTTCTGCCTTTATTGATATATACAAGTGAAGATAGACAGTAAAGAGGGAGAGAGAGAGAAGGGGAGAGACATGCAGCAAAGGTCGTCATGAACGGGACCGCTGTCTCCTGCTCTGTGGAATGTACAATAAGAGCACTGTTTACCTATTGACCATTTGCAGACCGCCGCCATCAGAGTTTGGAAGCACTCGTTTTCAGTAAAGCAACGTCCCACTTAGGGATGCACCGAAAGGGAAATTCTTGGCCGAAACCGAATATAGGAAACAGTTGGCCGAAAACCGAATATGATTAATATTATATATATTTTTCCCTACTATTGCTGTCATGGCCGTAACATAAAGCTACCTGATTTATGGCAAAAGAAATGGTTATGGCAAAACTTAACTTAAATAATATATATTCGGTGCATCACTAGTTACTCCTGCTGCCTCCTGCATTATGTGCAAATTCAAAACAGTTGGTAAGCATGGGCGGTTGAGTCATATCTAATGAGCACTTCCAAACTGCAACACAAAAAGAATCACCTGCAAGGACACAAAGTAGCTCATAACATGTATACAGTGGATTTTTATGAAACAAACACTTTGAGGATAGAAAGATTTTCGTACAGCTGCAATGTTGGTGAGTTTGACGTTGTGTAATACAATCAGATAGGACTTTTCTGTTTGGATGAATGGGCTGTAATGGGAAGTCGCACCTTGTTAGCACCTTGCCATTAACGTATATGGTAAGATGGATGTGGTCTGCATATGGTCCATGATGTGCTGTTTTCACTGTTGCTACGCTTAAAAAAATATGAAATAACGTGTGAACCCTATAATTTTTTTAATGGCCGATTTACTTTTCGGTCAAGTAGAACATGGCCTGTACTTGTACCGACGGGCAAGTGAGGTCTTAGTGTCGACCCCTAATATCTGCTCTGTCACTATAATCACATCATAACATGGGGGGGGGGGGGGGGGTCCTTGAACTTAAAACGTTTGGGAACCATGGGTTTAACCCATTTAGGCCTGACGTCGAAATAATGTCAGTTTTCTGAAATACCCATGTTTCTATATCAGTGGTTCTCAAGATTTCATGTCAAGGACCCCAAAAATTATATGTAATTGGCTGCCGAACCCACATCTGAAAATATGTAGTTCCAGGGACCCCCCATCCCAGAAGCAAAGATTTGAGTTAAAAAAAAACGTTTGCTCTAAAATAATATATATTCAAAGATTTGCGCCACATTATCACGATTCTTCAAAAATAGCAGACTTACAAGCTCGTAGTGCGGCACTCGGTGCTGTGCTATGAGCTTGTAGATCTGCTATTTTTCAATAGCTAAAGTTTAACATAATGTTTAAAACACCTAAAGGGGTTCCCGTCCAGAATGGGTTTAAGGGTTCATGCCGTCTGATTAGAAAGCCATGCAATGACTGACAGTTGACTTCAAGAGCTCTTTGATCGTTTTGTTTTTTGTATCGATGCATTATTTGAAATGTATTTATTGGAGATATATTCTTACAGAGTTCCTGTTTTGTATTGATTGCAATGTTTAAAAAAGTGTCTTGTCCATTCTGGGATGGGGGGGGGGGCTCTCTAACCATTCAACGATGGTTCTTAATGTTTAAAAATGGTTGTCCAATATTGTGCCGAGCAGAGAGAAAACCTGCACCATTTCCCATCTTCCATCCTGATTGGCTAAGATTGGCTTCCAAAGCTCACATGATTTCTTTCCAAATCAGCCTCATGGTGGCGCTATAACAGGGCAATTCCTGTTTCTACCTATAACTGCATCGATCTGTATACAACTTATGTATGCGCACTCCCTAGAGGCCATGGAAAAACATTTTCCCTGCATCCATCCACAAGTCCACATCTTTTTTTTGATTGATT
Source organism: Electrona antarctica (assembly GCF_951216825.1). Lineage (NCBI taxonomy): Eukaryota > Metazoa > Chordata > Actinopteri > Myctophiformes > Myctophidae > Electrona > Electrona antarctica. The sequence continues at coordinate 22,093,849 of NC_136810.1, forward strand.
GAAAATTGTATTAACAGTTTGCAGAATTACAGTACATTTCAAGCACAAACTCAATACAAAGGCTGGTTATAGCGCCACCATGAGGCCGATTTCTGGAAAACACATTGTTTATGTTAGTCGCACAGATTTCATCCAAATCTCACGCAAATCGGTACACATGATCTCTGTAGTCGTGATCAAGACGAGTCTGTTGGTTTTCTCAGATTCTACACTGATTGGCTAAGATTGCCTTCCAAAGTTTTCAGGAGTGGCCCGTTTTGTACTAAATGCTGTACATGTCCTGCTCATCCAGAATTCTATCCTCAGAGATGCTATGAGTGATCTGCATCTGCATTTCCTCAACAAAATGAAGAAAATTGTTGCAAAAAACAAAACAAAAAAACATCCTCCTAAACATTTTGCCAAACATCACACACACTTCTATCCTCCTGGTGGAGACCTGTGCCCGGAAGGGCACTTTTTCTAGTTTGAATTGAAATCCTGAATAATGTTTTGCTATTTTTGAATTGGAATCCTGAAAAGTAACATTAGTATTTAATTTCAAATGCCTTAAAATGCCTTTAATTATAGTTCAAATACATTGGACTGTTTGGACATAAAAAAGAAAATAACATTTTAATACTAGGGCCTACTTATTAAGCTAATAATTTAGACTGAAGTAATTAATGTGGGTCATGTTTGCATGTTTGGAATTGTAATAATGAATAATATATCAGTATTCTGATATTAACCTGAGGGCAACATTAAGTGAAGGTGGGGGCCGCATGTGGATCCCGCATATTGTGTAGGTACTATAGGCAATGGCCATTTGGTTCCATTTGTACACTCTCAAAGTTAAATTTACATTGATTTTACACAATATAAATTGGGGGTCCCAGAGATAGAAATGCCATTAAATGGGGGTCCGTAGCCCTAATGCATGTCAAACAAACCCTAACCTCACAAAAAACGTAGTCTGGACTCTGGAGTTGTTGGGAGAAATGGTAAAAAAGTAGTCCGTGGTTAGAAAAATAATGGTATCAGTGGGATTTGAACTTGTGAAGTATGGATTTCAAGGCGAATGGCTAGACCAGGGGTTCTCAACCAGGGGGTCGCCAAATTATTTTGGGGGGGGTCCTCAAATTATTTGTAATGGCTGGAAAATGGAAATGAGGAGTTTACATATAGTCCACAATACACATACATGCATACACCTTCCCTAATGATTACATCTGGTTTCAGTATGTATTTATGGTGTATTGTCTCTATTATTAAGGTTATTGTAGCAGTCAATTCATATTGGGGGTCGGGAGAGAGTGGGGCGGGTGGGGGTCCCAAGACATTGCCAAAGCATTTCCGGGGGTCCCCGGCCAAAAACGTTGAGAACCCCTGGGCTAGACCACTGAGATTTGCCCTAAAGTGACAGCATTAAATGCTGCTTTGCCCCAAAGTGATGGCAAAAAAGAATGCTATTTGCTTCAAAAAAGCTTTATACTCTGTTATAACATGTACGATGCAATGTGACATACCGGTAGCTCTGTTAACAAAAATGCTGTACCTCCTCCAACTGTATATATACTTTACCCATTTTCAGCTGTTTTTATTGTATTTTGACACTTGCTTTGGCAAGTTTTCTCATGCCAATAAAGCTCCATTGAATTGAATTGAATTCACTACCGGCTGGGAGGCCACTGGCCTGGCCGGCCGCGAATTCTGATCACCCAATCAGAATTTTGCCTTTTCTTTGTAGGGAATTTGGAGACTGGAGTTTGATTCCTCCTCATGGAAGATATATCAATAGTTAAAGTTAGTTATTGATCAGTTAACTGCCTGGTAATGGCATACCTGGATGTAAAATAATAAAATATGTTATTATATTATTGTACCACTGTGTTTGTGACTTACTTCTCTGCCCTTGATTGTCTATACTGCTTATATTTACATTGTTAGTAATTATGATTGAATTGATGAATTTGGATAAATTCTTTCCATCTAGATGACCAAGTGGGGTCCGGGGACCCCCAGGGGTCCTTGAGGGAGTTCCAGGGGGTCCCCAGCTAAATGATAGTTGGTAACCAAATTGACCCTTATGGGTCTGTAACTCAGAGAGTGTACAAATGGAGTACAAATGGTTCCACACTCAGAGTTAAATTAACATTGATTAGAAAATATAAATTGGGGGACCCAGAGATAGAAATGCCATTAAATGGGGGTCTGTAGACTAATGCATGTCAAACTGGGGGTCCTTGAAATTAAATGGGTTGAGAATCGCTGCTAGAGCCATAAGCAGTATGGACACCAACAACGACCCTCCGCTTTCCTACTTTACCACGGAGGAAATAAGCACCATAGTCGGAGCCAACGGACTACATATTTTTCACCTGAACGTCAACAGCCTTGGACCCAAACTGGCTGAAATCAGACATATGTTTCAAAGCGGTAAGGCTAACATTATATTTCTAAAACTATGAAACATTTCAAAGATTCCGTTTCAGGCAAACATGTCCACCATAAGATGAACCTAAATAGGTTTGAATGGGGTTTCTAGGTGTAAGTATGTAGGACTAGTAGCATGCCAAAGTTTGTGCTATTGCCATTGAGAATGCATTGGGCGTTTAAGTTAAATAACTCAGAAACTACAAAACATTTCAAAGTAAAAAGTTCCAGCATGTGTCTCCACAGTAAGCTGAATTATAAAAAGTATGAATGGAGTTCCTAGGTGAAAGTGCTTTTATGACGTGCCAATATCTGCCATTGAGCCCCATTGTACATTTCTCAAATTTGAAAGCACTATATTTCTAAAACTATGAAACATTTCAAAGATTCCTTTTCAGGCAAACATGTCCACCATAAGATGAACCTAAATAGGTTTGAATGGGGTTTCTAGGTGTAAGTATGTAGGACTAGTAGCATGCCAAAGTTTGTGCTATTGCCATTGAGAATGCATTGGGCGTTTAAGTTAAATAACTCAGAAACTACAAAACATTTCAAAGTAAAAAGTTCCAGCATGTGTCTCCACAGTAAGCTGAATTATAAAAAGTATGAATGGAGTTCCTAGGTGAAAGTGCTTTTATGACGTGCCAATATCTGCCATTGAGCCCCATTGTACATTTCTCAAATTTGAAAGCACTATATTTCTAAAACTATGAAACATTTCAAAGATTCCTTTTCAGGCAAACATGTCCACCATAAGATGAACCTAAATAGGTTTGAATGGGGTTTCTAGGTGTAGGTATGTAGGACTAGTAGCATACCAAAGTTTGTGCTATTGCCATTGAGAGTGCATTGGGCGTTTAAATTAAATAACTCAGAAACTACAAAACATTTCAAAGTAAAAAGTTCTAGCATGTGTCTCCACAGTAAGCTGAATTATAAAAAGTGTGATTGGAGTTCCTAGGTGAAAGTGCTTTTATGACGTGCCAATATCTGCCATTGAGCCCCATTGTACATTTCTCAAATTTGAAAGCACTATATTTCTAAAACTATGAAACATTTCAAAGATTCCTTTTCAGGGCAAACATGTCCACCATAAGATGAACCTAAATAGGTTTGAATGGGATTTCTAGGTGTAAGTATGTAGGACTAGTAGCATGCCAAAGTTTGTGCTATTGCCATTGAGAATGCATTGGGCGTTTAAGTTAAATAACTCAGAAACTACAAAACATTTCAAAGTAAAAGGTTCCAGCATGTGTCTCCACAGTAAGCTGAATTATAAAAAGTATGAATGGAGTTCCTAGGTGAAAGTGCTTTTATGACGTGCCAATATCTGCCATTGAGCCCCATTGTACATTTCTCAAATTTGAAAGCACTATATTTCTAAAACTATGAAACATTTCAAAGATTCCTTTTCAGGGCAAACATGTCCACCATAAGATGAACCTAAATAGGTTTGAATGGGGTTTCTAGGTGTAAGTATGTAGGACTAGTAGCATGCCAAAGTTTGTGCTATTGCCATTGAGAATGCATTGAGCGTTTAAGTTAAATAACTCAGAAACTACAAAACATTTCAAAGTAAAAGGTTCCAGCATGTGTCTCCACAGTAAGCTGAATTATAAAAAGTATGAATGGAGTTCCTAGGTGAAAGTGCTTTTATGACGTGCCAATATCTGCCATTGAGCCCCATTGTACATTTCTCAAATTTGAAAGCACTATATTTCTAAAACTATGAAACATTTCAAAGATTCCTTTTCAGGCAAACATGTCCACCATAAGATGAACCTAAATAGGATTGAATGGGGTTTCTAGGTGTAAGTATGTAGGACTAGTAGCATACCAAAGTTTGTGCTATTGCCATTGAGAGTGCATTGGGCGTTTAAATTAAATAACTCAGAAACTACAAAACATTTCAAAGTAAAAAGTTCCAGCATGTGTCTCCACAGTAAGCTGAATTATAAAAAGTGTGATTGGAGTTCCTAGGTGAAAGTGCTTTTATGACGTGCCAATATCTGCCATTGAGCCCCATTGTACATTTCTCAAATTTGAAAGCACTATATTTCTACAACTATGAAACATTTCAAAGATTCCTTTTCAGGGCAAACATGTCCACCATAAGATGAACCTAAATAGGTTTGAATGGGGTTTCTAGGTGTAAGTATGTAGGACTAGTAGCATGCCAAAGTTTGTGCTATTGCCATTGAGAATGCATTGGGCGTTTAAGTTAAATAACTCAGAAACTACAAAACATTTCAAAGTAAAAGGTTCCAGCATGTGTCTCCACAGTAAGCTGAATTATAAAAAGTATGAATGGAGTTCCTAGGTGAAAGTGCTTTTATGACGTGCCAATATCTGCCATTGAGCCCCATTGTACATTTCTCAAATTTGAAAGCACTATATTTCTAAAACTATGAAACATTTCAAAGATTCCTTTTCAGGCAAACATGTCCACCATAAGATGAACCTAAATAGGTTTGAATGGGGTTTCTAGGTGTAAGTATGTAGGACTAGTAGCATGCCAAAGTTTGTGCTATTGCCATTGAGAATGCATTGGGCGTTTAAGTTAAATAACTCAGAAACTACAAAACATTTCAAAGTAAAAAGTTCCAGCATGTGTCTCCACAGTAAGCTGAATTATAAAAAGTGTGATTGGAGTTCCTAGGTGAAAGTGCTTTTATGACGTGCCAATATCTGCCATTGAGCCCCATTGTACATTTCTCAAATTTGAAAGCACTATATTTCTAAAACTATGAAACATTTCAAAGATTCCTTTTCAGGCAAACATGTCCACCATAAGATGAACCTAAATAGGTTTGAATGGGGTTTCTAGGTGTAAGTATGTAGGACTAGTAGCATGCCAAGGTTTGTGCTATTGCCATTGAGAATGCATTGGGCGTTTAAGTTAAATAACTCAGAAACTACAAAACATTTCAAAGTAAAATGTTCCAGCATGTGTCTCCACAGTAAGCTGAATTATAAAAAGTGTGATTGGAGTTCCTAGGTGAAAGTGCTTTTATGACGTGCCAATATCTGCCATTGAGCCCCATTGTACATTTCTCAAATTTAAAAGCACTATATTTCTAAAACTATGAAACATTTCAAAGATTCCTTTTCAGGCAAACATGTCCACCATAAGATGAACCTAAATAGGTTTGAATGGGGTTTCTAGGTGTAAGTATGTAGGACTAGTAGCATGCCAAAGTTTGTGCTATTGCCATTGAGAATGCATTGGGCGTTTAAGTTAAATAACTTAGAAACTACAAAACATTTCAAAGTAAAAGGTTCCAGCATGTGTCTCCACAGTAAGCTGAATTATAAAAAGTATGAATGGAGTTCCTAGGTGAAAGTGCTTTTATGATGTGCCAATATCTGCCATTGAGCCCCATTGTACATTTCTCAAATTTAAAAGCACTATATTTCTAAAACTATGAAACATTTCAAAGATTCCTTTTCAGGCAAACATGTCCACCATAAGATGAACCTAAATAGGTTTGAATGGGGTTTCTAGGTGTAAGTATGTAGGACTAGTAGCATGCCAAAGTTTGTGCTATTGCCATTGAGAATGCATTGGGCGTTTAAGTTAAATAACTCAGAAACTACAAAACATTTCAAAGTAAAAAGTTCCAGCATGTGTCTCCACAGTAAGCTGAATTATAAAAAGTGTGATTGGAGTTCCTAGGTGAAAGTGCTTTTATGACGTGTCAATATCTGCCATTGAGCCCCATTGTACATTTCTCAAATTTGAAAGCACTATATTTCTAAAACTATGAAACATTTCAAAGATTCCTTTTCAGGCAAACATGTCCACCATAAGATGAACCTAAATAGGTTTGAATGGGGTTTCTAGGTGTAAGTATGTAGGACTAGTAGCATGCCAAAGTTTGTGCTATTGCCATTGAGAATGCATTGGGCGTTTAAGTTAAATAACTCAGAAACTACAAAACATTTCAAAGTAAAAAGTTCCAGCATGTGTCTCCACAGTAAGCTGAATTATAAAAAGTGTGATTGGAGTTCCTAGGTGAAAGTGCTTTTATGACGTGTCAATATCTGCCATTGAGCCCCATTGTACATTTCTCAAATTTGAAAGCACTATATTTCTAAAACTATGAAACATTTCAAAGATTCCTTTTCAGGCAAACATGTCCACCATAAGATGAACCTAAATAGGTTTGAATGGGGTTTCTAGGTGTAAGTATGTAGGACTAGTAGCATACCAAAGTTTGTGCTATTGCCATTGAGAATGCATTGGGCGTTTAAGTTAAATAACTCAGAAACTACAAAACATTTCAAAGTAAAAGGTTCCAGCATGTGTCTCCACAGTAAGCTGAATTATAAAAAGTATGAATGGAGTTCCTAGGTGAAAGTGCTTTTATGACGTGCCAATATCTGCCATTGAGCCCCATTGTACATTTCTCAAATTTAAAAGCACTATATTTCTAAAACTATGAAACATTTCAAAGATTCCTTTTCAGGCAAACATGTCCACCATAAGATGAACCTAAATAGGTTTGAATGGGGTTTCTAGGTGTAAGTATGTAGGACTAGTAGCATGCCAAAGTTTGTGCTATTGCCATTGAGAATGCATTGGGCGTTTAAGTTAAATAACTCAGAAACTACAAAACATTTCAAAGTAAAAGGTTCCAGCATGTGTCTCCACAGTAAGCTGAATTATAAAAAGTATGAATGGAGTTCCTAGGTGAAAGTGCTTTTATGACGTGCCAATATCTGCCATTGAGCCCCATTGTACATTTCTCAAATTTGAAAGCACTATATTTCTAAAACTATGAAACATTTCAAAGATTCCTTTTCAGGCAAACATGTCCACCATAAGATGAACCTAAATAGGTTTGAATGGGGTTTCTAGGTGTAAGTATGTAGGACTAGTAGCATGCCAAAGTTTGTGCTATTGCCATTGAGAATGCATTGGGCGTTTAAGTTAAATAACTCAGAAACTACAAAACATTTCAAAGTAAAAGGTTCCAGCATGTGTCTCCACAGTAAGCTGAATTATAAAAAGTATGAATGGAGTTCCTAGGTGAAAGTGCTTTTATGACGTGCCAATATCTGCCATTGAGCCCCATTGTACATTTCTCAAATTTAAAAGCACTATATTTCTAAAACTATGAAACATTTCAAAGATTCCTTTTCAGGCAAACATGTCCACCATAAGATGAACCTAAATAGGTTTGAATGGGGTTTCTAGGTGTAAGTATGTAGGACTAGTAGCATGCCAAAGTTTGTGCTATTGCCATTGAGAATGCATTGGGCGTTTAAGTTAAATAACTCAGAAACTACAAAACATTTCAAAGTAAAAAGTTCCAGCATGTGTCTCCACAGTAAGCTGAATTATAAAAAGTGTGATTGGAGTTCCTAGGTGAAAGTGCTTTTATGACGTGTCAATATCTGCCATTGAGCCCCATTGTACATTTCTCAAATTTGAAAGCACTATATTTCTAAAACTATGAAACATTTCAAAGATTCCTTTTCAGGCAAACATGTCCACCATAAGATGAACCTAAATAGGTTTGAATGGGGTTTCTAGGTGTAAGTATGTAGGACTAGTAGCATGCCAAAGTTTGTGCTATTGCCATTGAGAATGCATTGGGCGTTTAAGTTAAATAACTCAGAAACTACAAAACATTTCAAAGTAAAAAGTTCCAGCATGTGTCTCCACAGTAAGCTGAATTATAAAAAGTGTGATTGGAGTTCCTAGGTGAAAGTGCTTTTATGACGTGTCAATATCTGCCATTGAGCCCCATTGTACATTTCTCAAATTTGAAAGCACTATATTTCTAAAACTATGAAACATTTCAAAGATTCCTTTTCAGGCAAACATGTCCACCATAAGATGAACCTAAATAGGTTTGAATGGGGTTTCTAGGTGTAAGTATGTAGGACTAGTAGCATACCAAAGTTTGTGCTATTGCCATTGAGAATGCATTGGGCGTTTAAGTTAAATAACTCAGAAACTACAAAACATTTCAAAGTAAAAGGTTCCAGCATGTGTCTCCACAGTAAGCTGAATTATAAAAAGTATGAATGGAGTTCCTAGGTGAAAGTGCTTTTATGACGTGCCAATATCTGCCATTGAGCCCCATTGTACATTTCTCAAATTTAAAAGCACTATATTTCTAAAACTATGAAACATTTCAAAGATTCCTTTTCAGGCAAACATGTCCACCATAAGATGAACCTAAATAGGTTTGAATGGGGTTTCTAGGTGTAAGTATGTAGGACTAGTAGCATGCCAAAGTTTGTGCTATTGCCATTGAGAATGCATTGGGCGTTTAAGTTAAATAACTCAGAAACTACAAAACATTTCAAAGTAAAAGGTTCCAGCATGTGTCTCCACAGTAAGCTGAATTATAAAAAGTATGAATGGAGTTCCTAGGTGAAAGTGCTTTTATGACGTGCCAATATCTGCCATTGAGCCCCATTGTACATTTCTCAAATTTGAAAGCACTATATTTCTAAAACTATGAAACATTTCAAAGATTCCTTTTCAGGCAAACATGTCCACCATAAGATGAACCTAAATAGGTTTGAATGGGGTTTCTAGGTGTAAGTATGTAGGACTAGTAGCATGCCAAAGTTTGTGCTATTGCCATTGAGAATGCATTGGGCGTTTAAGTTAAATAACTCAGAAACTACAAAACATTTCAAAGTAAAAGGTTCCAGCATGTGTCTCCACAGTAAGCTGAATTATAAAAAGTATGAATGGAGTTCCTAGGTGAAAGTGCTTTTATGACGTGCCAATATCTGCCATTGAGCCCCATTGTACATTTCTCAAATTTAAAAGCACTATATTTCTAAAACTATGAAACATTTCAAAGATTCCTTTTCAGGCAAACATGTCCACCATAAGATGAACCTAAATAGGTTTGAATGGGGTTTCTAGGTGTAAGTATGTAGGACTAGTAGCATGCCAAAGTTTGTGCTATTGCCATTGAGAATGCATTGGGCGTTTAAGTTAAATAACTCAGAAACTACAAAACATTTCAAAGTAAAAAGTTCCAGCATGTGTCTCCACAGTAAGCTGAATTATAAAAAGTATGAATGGAGTTCCTAGGTGAAAGTGCTTTTATGACGTGCCAATATCTGCCATTGAGCCCCATTGTACATTTCTCAAATTTGAAAGCACTATATTTCTAAAACTATGAAACATTTCAAAGATTCCTTTTCAGGCAAACATGTCCACCATAAGATGAACCTAAATAGGTTTGAATGGGGTTTCTAGGTGTAGGTATGTAGGACTAGTAGCATACCAAAGTTTGTGCTATTGCCATTGAGAGTGCATTGGGCGTTTAAATTAAATAACTCAGAAACTACAAAACATTTCAAAGTAAAAAGTTCCAGCATGTGTCTCCACAGTAAGCTGAATTATAAAAAGTGTGATTGGAGTTCCTAGGTGAAAGTGCTTTTATGACGTGCCAATATCTGCCATTGAGCCCCATTGTACATTTCTCAAATTTGAAAGCACTATATTTCTAAAACTATGAAACATTTCAAAGATTCCTTTTCAGGGCAAACATGTCCACCATAAGATGAACCTAAATAGGTTTGAATGGGGTTTCTAGGTGTAAGTATGTAGGACTAGTAGCATGCAAAGTTTGTGCTATTGCCATTGAGAATGCATTGGGCGTTTAAGTTAAATAACTCAGAAACTACAAAACATTTCAAAGTAAAAGGTTCCAGCATGTGTCTCCACAGTAAGCTGAATTATAAAAAGTATGAATGGAGTTCCTAGGTGAAAGTGCTTTTATGACGTGCCAATATCTGCCATTGAGCCCCATTGTACATTTCTCAAATTTGAAAGCACTATATTTCTAAAACTATGAAACATTTCAAAGATTCCTTTTCAGGGCAAACATGTCCACCATAAGATGAACCTAAATAGGTTTGAATGGGGTTTCTAGGTGTAAGTATGTAGGACTAGTAGCATGCCAAAGTTTGTGCTATTGCCATTGAGAATGCATTGAGCGTTTAAGTTAAATAACTCAGAAACTACAAAACATTTCAAAGTAAAAGGTTCCAGCATGTGTCTCCACAGTAAGCTGAATTATAAAAAGTATGAATGGAGTTCCTAGGTGAAAGTGCTTTTATGACGTGCCAATATCTGCCATTGAGCCCCATTGTACATTTCTCAAATTTGAAAGCACTATATTTCTAAAACTATGAAACATTTCAAAGATTCCTTTTCAGGCAAACATGTCCACCATAAGATGAACCTAAATAGGATTGAATGGGGTTTCTAGGTGTAAGTATGTAGGACTAGTAGCATACCAAAGTTTGTGCTATTGCCATTGAGAGTGCATTGGGCGTTTAAATTAAATAACTCAGAAACTACAAAACATTTCAAAGTAAAAAGTTCCAGCATGTGTCTCCACAGTAAGCTGAATTATAAAAAGTGTGATTGGAGTTCCTAGGTGAAAGTGCTTTTATGACGTGCCAATATCTGCCATTGAGCCCCATTGTACATTTCTCAAATTTGAAAGCACTATATTTCTAAAACTATGAAACATTTCAAAGATTCCTTTTCAGGGCAAACATGTCCACCATAAGATGAACCTAAATAGGTTTGAATGGGGTTTCTAGGTGTAAGTATGTAGGACTAGTAGCATGCCAAAGTTTGTGCTATTGCCATTGAGAATGCATTGGGCGTTTAAGTTAAATAACTCAGAAACTACAAAACATTTCAAAGTAAAAGGTTCCAGCATGTGTCTCCACAGTAAGCTGAATTATAAAAAGTATGAATGGAGTTCCTAGGTGAAAGTGCTTTTATGACGTGCCAATATCTGCCATTGAGCCCCATTGTACATTTCTCAAATTTGAAAGCACTATATTTCTAAAACTATGAAACATTTCAAAGATTCCTTTTCAGGGCAAACATGTCCACCATAAGATGAACCTAAATAGGTTTGAATGGGGTTTCTAGGTGTAAGTATGTAGGACTAGTAGCATGCCAAAGTTTGTGCTATTGCCATTGAGAATGCATTGAGCGTTTAAGTTAAATAACTCAGAAACTACAAAACATTTCAAAGTAAAAGGTTCCAGCATGTGTCTCCACAGTAAGCTGAATTATAAAAAGTATGAATGGAGTTCCTAGGTGAAAGTGCTTTTATGACGTGCCAATATCTGCCATTGAGCCCCATTGTACATTTCTCAAATTTGAAAGCACTATATTTCTAAAACTATGAAACATTTCAAAGATTCCTTTTCAGGCAAACATGTCCACCATAAGATGAACCTAAATAGGATTGAATGGGGTTTCTAGGTGTAAGTATGTAGGACTAGTAGCATACCAAAGTTTGTGCTATTGCCATTGAGAATGCATTGGGCGTTTAAGTTAAATAACTCAGAAACTACAAAACATTTCAAAGTAAAAAGTTCCAGCATGTGTCTCCACAGTAAGCTGAATTATAAAAAGTGTGATTGGAGTTCCTAGGTGAAAGTGCTTTTATGACGTGCCAATATCTGCCATTGAGCCCCATTTACATTTCTCAAATTTGAAAGCACTATATTTCTAAAACTATGAAACATTTCAAAGATTCCTTTTCAGGCAAACATGTCCACCATAAGATGAACCTAAATAGGTTTGAATGGGGTTTCTAGGTGTAAGTATGTAGGACTAGTAGCATGCCAAAGTTTGTGCTATTGCCATTGAGAATGCATTGGGCGTTTAAGTTAAATAACTCAGAAACTACAAAACATTTCAAAGTAAAAAGTTCCAGCATGTGTCTCCACAGTAAGCTGAATTATAAAAAGTGTGATTGGAGTTCCTAGGTGAAAGTGCTTTTATGACGTGCCAATATCTGCCATTGAGCCCCATTGTACATTTCTCAAATTTGAAAGCACTATATTTCTAAAACTATGAAACATTTCAAAGATTCCTTTTCAGGCAAACATGTCCACCATAAGATGAACCTAAATAGGTTTGAATGGGGTTTCTAGGTGTAAGTATGTAGGACTAGTAGCATGCCAAGGTTTGTGCTATTGCCATTGAGAATGCATTGGGCGTTTAAGTTAAATAACTCAGAAACTACAAAACATTTCAAAGTAAAATGTTCCAGCATGTGTCTCCACAGTAAGCTGAATTATAAAAAGTGTGATTGGAGTTCCTAGGTGAAAGTGCTTTTATGACGTGCCAATATCTGCCATTGAGCCCCATTGTACATTTCTCAAATTTAAAAGCACTATATTTCTAAAACTATGAAACATTTCAAAGATTCCTTTTCAGGCAAACATGTCCACCATAAGATGAACCTAAATAGGTTTGAATGGGGTTTCTAGGTGTAAGTATGTAGGACTAGTAGCATGCCAAAGTTTGTGCTATTGCCATTGAGAATGCATTGGGCGTTTAAGTTAAATAACTTAGAAACTACAAAACATTTCAAAGTAAAAGGTTCCAGCATGTGTCTCCACAGTAAGCTGAATTATAAAAAGTATGAATGGAGTTCCTAGGTGAAAGTGCTTTTATGACGTGCCAATATCTGCCATTGAGCCCCATTGTACATTTCTCAAATTTAAAAGCACTATATTTCTAAAACTATGAAACATTTCAAAGATTCCTTTTCAGGCAAACATGTCCACCATAAGATGAACCTAAATAGGTTTGAATGGGGTTTCTAGGTGTAAGTATGTAGGACTAGTAGCATGCCAAAGTTTGTGCTATTGCCATTGAGAATGCATTGGGCGTTTAAGTTAAATAACTCAGAAACTACAAAACATTTCAAAGTAAAAAGTTCCAGCATGTGTCTCCACAGTAAGCTGAATTATAAAAAGTGTGATTGGAGTTCCTAGGTGAAAGTGCTTTTATGACGTGTCAATATCTGCCATTGAGCCCCATTGTACATTTCTCAAATTTGAAAGCACTATATTTCTAAAACTATGAAACATTTCAAAGATTCCTTTTCAGGCAAACATGTCCACCATAAGATGAACCTAAATAGGTTTGAATGGGGTTTCTAGGTGTAAGTATGTAGGACTAGTAGCATACCAAAGTTTGTGCTATTGCCATTGAGAATGCATTGGGCGTTTAAGTTAAATAACTCAGAAACTACAAAACATTTCAAAGTAAAAGGTTCCAGCATGTGTCTCCACAGTAAGCTGAATTATAAAAAGTATGAATGGAGTTCCTAGGTGAAAGTGCTTTTATGACGTGCCAATATCTGCCATTGAGCCCCATTGTACATTTCTCAAATTTAAAAGCACTATATTTCTAAAACTATGAAACATTTCAAAGATTCCTTTTCAGGCAAACATGTCCACCATAAGATGAACCTAAATAGGTTTGAATGGGGTTTCTAGGTGTAAGTATGTAGGACTAGTAGCATGCCAAAGTTTGTGCTATTGCCATTGAGAATGCATTGGGCGTTTAAGTTAAATAACTCAGAAACTACAAAACATTTCAAAGTAAAAGGTTCCAGCATGTGTCTCCACAGTAAGCTGAATTATAAAAAGTATGAATGGAGTTCCTAGGTGAAAGTGCTTTTATGACGTGCCAATATCTGCCATTGAGCCCCATTGTACATTTCTCAAATTTGAAAGCACTATATTTCTAAAACTATGAAACATTTCAAAGATTCCTTTTCAGGCAAACATGTCCACCATAAGATGAACCTAAATAGGTTTGAATGGGGTTTCTAGGTGTAAGTATGTAGGACTAGTAGCATGCCAAAGTTTGTGCTATTGCCATTGAGAATGCATTGGGCGTTTAAGTTAAATAACTCAGAAACTACAAAACATTTCAAAGTAAAAGGTTCCAGCATGTGTCTCCACAGTAAGCTGAATTATAAAAAGTATGAATGGAGTTCCTAGGTGAAAGTGCTTTTATGACGTGCCAATATCTGCCATTGAGCCCCATTGTACATTTCTCAAATTTAAAAGCACTATATTTCTAAAACTATGAAACATTTCAAAGATTCCTTTTCAGGCAAACATGTCCACCATAAGATGAACCTAAATAGGTTTGAATGGGGTTTCTAGGTGTAAGTATGTAGGACTAGTAGCATGCCAAAGTTTGTGCTATTGCCATTGAGAATGCATTGGGCGTTTAAGTTAAATAACTCAGAAACTACAAAACATTTCAAAGTAAAAAGTTCCAGCATGTGTCTCCACAGTAAGCTGAATTATAAAAAGTATGAATGGAGTTCCTAGGTGAAAGTGCTTTTATGACGTGCCAATATCTGCCATTGAGCCCCATTGTACATTTCTCAAATTTGAAAGCACTATATTTCTAAAACTATGAAACATTTCAAAGATTCCTTTTCAGGCAAACATGTCCACCATAAGATGAACCTAAATAGGTTTGAATGGGGTTTCTAGGTGTAAGTATGTAGGACTAGTAGCATGCCAAAGTTTGTGCTATTGCCATTGAGAATGCATTGGGCGTTTAAGTTAAATAACTCAGAAACTACAAAACATTTCAAAGTAAAAAGTTCCAGCATGTGTCTCCACAGTAAGCTGAATTATAAAAAGTATGAATGGAGTTCCTAGGTGAAAGTGCTTTTATGACGTGCCAATATCTGCCATTGAGCCCCATTGTACATTTCTCAAATTTGAAAGCACTATATTTCTAAAACTATGAAACATTTCAAAGATTCCTTTTCAGGCAAACATGTCCACCATAAGATGAACCTAAATAGGTTTGAATGGGGTTTCTAGGTGTAGGTATGTAGGACTAGTAGCATACCAAAGTTTGTGCTATTGCCATTGAGAGTGCATTGGGCGTTTAAATTAAATAACTCAGAAACTACAAAACATTTCAAAGTAAAAAGTTCCAGCATGTGTCTCCACAGTAAGCTGAATTATAAAAAGTATGAATGGAGTTCCTAGGTGAAAGTGCTTTTATGACGTGCCAATATCTGCCATTGAGCCCCATTGTACATTTCTCAAATTTGAAAGCACTATATTTCTAAAACTATGAAACATTTCAAAGATTCCTTTTCAGGCAAACATGTCCACCATAAGATGAACCTAAATAGGTTTGAATGGGGTTTCTAGGTGTAGGTATGTAGGACTAGTAGCATACCAAAGTTTGTGCTATTGCCATTGAGAGTGCATTGGGCGTTTAAATTAAATAACTCAGAAACTACAAAACATTTCAAAGTAAAAAGTTCCAGCATGTGTCTCCACAGTAAGCTGAATTATAAAAAGTGTGATTGGAGTTCCTAGGTGAAAGTGCTTTTATGACGTGCCAATATCTGCCATTGAGCCCCATTGTACATTTCTCAAATTTGAAAGCACTATATTTCTAAAACTATGAAACATTTCAAAGATTCCTTTTCAGGGCAAACATGTCCACCATAAGATGAACCTAAATAGGTTTGAATGGGGTTTCTAGGTGTAAGTATGTAGGACTAGTAGCATGCCAAAGTTTGTGCTATTGCCATTGAGAATGCATTGGGCGTTTAAGTTAAATAACTCAGAAACTACAAAACATTTCAAAGTAAAAGGTTCCAGCATGTGTCTCCACAGTAAGCTGAATTATAAAAAGTATGAATGGAGTTCCTAGGTGAAAGTGCTTTTATGACGTGCCAATATCTGCCATTGAGCCCCATTGTACATTTCTCAAATTTGAAAGCACTATATTTCTAAAACTATGAAACATTTCAAAGATTCCTTTTCAGGGCAAACATGTCCACCATAAGATGAACCTAAATAGGTTTGAATGGGGTTTCTAGGTGTAAGTATGTAGGACTAGTAGCATGCCAAAGTTTGTGCTATTGCCATTGAGAATGCATTGAGCGTTTAAGTTAAATAACTCAGAAACTACAAAACATTTCAAAGTAAAAGGTTCCAGCATGTGTCTCCACAGTAAGCTGAATTATAAAAAGTATGAATGGAGTTCCTAGGTGAAAGTGCTTTTATGACGTGCCAATATCTGCCATTGAGCCCCATTGTACATTTCTCAAATTTGAAAGCACTATATTTCTAAAACTATGAAACATTTCAAAGATTCCTTTTCAGGCAAACATGTCCACCATAAGATGAACCTAAATAGGATTGAATGGGGTTTCTAGGTGTAAGTATGTAGGACTAGTAGCATACCAAAGTTTGTGCTATTGCCATTGAGAGTGCATTGGGCGTTTAAATTAAATAACTCAGAAACTACAAAACATTTCAAAGTAAAAAGTTCCAGCATGTGTCTCCACAGTAAGCTGAATTATAAAAAGTGTGATTGGAGTTCCTAGGTGAAAGTGCTTTTATGACGTGCCAATATCTGCCATTGAGCCCCATTGTACATTTCTCAAATTTGAAAGCACTATATTTCTAAAACTATAAAACATTTCAAAGATTCCTTTTCAGGGCAAACATGTCCACCATAAGATGAACCTAAATAGGTTTGAATGGGGTTTCTAGGTGTAAGTATGTAGGACTAGTAGCATGCCAAAGTTTGTGCTATTGCCATTGAGAATGCATTGGGCGTTTAAGTTAAATAACTCAGAAACTACAAAACATTTCAAAGTAAAAGGTTCCAGCATGTGTCTCCACAGTAAGCTGAATTATAAAAAGTATGAATGGAGTTCCTAGGTGAAAGTGCTTTTATGACGTGCCAATATCTGCCATTGAGCCCCATTGTACATTTCTCAAATTTGAAAGCACTATATTTCTAAAACTATGAAACATTTCAAAGATTCCTTTTCAGGGCAAACATGTCCACCATAAGATGAACCTAAATAGGTTTGAATGGGGTTTCTAGGTGTAAGTATGTAGGACTAGTAGCATGCCAAAGTTTGTGCTATTGCCATTGAGAATGCATTGAGCGTTTAAGTTAAATAACTCAGAAACTACAAAACATTTCAAAGTAAAAAGTTCCAGCATGTGTCTCCACAGTAAGCTGAATTATAAAAAGTGTGATTGGAGTTCCTAGGTGAAAGTGCTTTTATGACGTGCCAATATCTGCCATTGAGCCCCATTTACATTTCTCAAATTTGAAAGCACTATATTTCTAAAACTATGAAACATTTCAAAGATTCCTTTTCAGGCAAACATGTCCACCATAAGATGAACCTAAATAGGTTTGAATGGGGTTTCTAGGTGTAAGTATGTAGGACTAGTAGCATGCCAAAGTTTGTGCTATTGCCATTGAGAATGCATTGGGCGTTTAAGTTAAATAACTCAGAAACTACAAAACATTTCAAAGTAAAAGGTTCCAGCATGTGTCTCCACAGTAAGCTGAATTATAAAAAGTATGAATGGAGTTCCTAGGTGAAAGTGCTTTTATGACGTGCCAATATCTGCCATTGAGCCCCATTGTACATTTCTCAAATTTGAAAGCACTATATTTCTAAAACTATGAAACATTTCAAAGATTCCTTTTCAGGCAAACATGTCCACCATAAGATGAACCTAAATAGGTTTGAATGGGGTTTCTAGGTGTAAGTATGTAGGACTAGTAGCATGCCAAAGTTTGTGCTATTGCCATTGAGAATGCATTGGGCGTTTAAGTTAAATAACTCAGAAACTACAAAACATTTCAAAGTAAAAGGTTCCAGCATGTGTCTCCACAGTAAGCTGAATTATAAAAAGTATGAATGGAGTTCCTAGGTGAAAGTGCTTTTATGACGTGCCAATATCTGCCATTGAGCCCCATTGTACATTTCTCAAATTTGAAAGCACTATATTTCTAAAACTATGAAACATTTCAAAGATTCCTTTTCAGGGCAAACATGTCCACCATAAGATGAACCTAAATAGGTTTGAATGGGGTTTCTAGGTGTAAGTATGTAGGACTAGTAGCATGCCAAAGTTTGTGCTATTGCCATTGAGAATGCATTGAGCGTTTAAGTTAAATAACTCAGAAACTACAAAACATTTCAAAGTAAAAGGTTCCAGCATGTGTCTCCACAGTAAGCTGAATTATAAAAAGTATGAATGGAGTTCCTAGGTGAAAGTGCTTTTATGACGTGCCAATATCTGCCATTGAGCCCCATTGTACATTTCTCAAATTTGAAAGCACTATATTTCTAAAACTATGAAACATTTCAAAGATTCCTTTTCAGGCAAACATGTCCACCATAAGATGAACCTAAATAGGATTGAATGGGGTTTCTAGGTGTAAGTATGTAGGACTAGTAGCATACCAAAGTTTGTGCTATTGCCATTGAGAGTGCATTGGGCGTTTAAATTAAATAACTCAGAAACTACAAAACATTTCAAAGTAAAAAGTTCCAGCATGTGTCTCCACAGTAAGCTGAATTATAAAAAGTGTGATTGGAGTTCCTAGGTGAAAGTGCTTTTATGACGTGCCAATATCTGCCATTGAGCCCCATTGTACATTTCTCAAATTTGAAAGCACTATATTTCTAAAACTATAAAACATTTCAAAGATTCCTTTTCAGGGCAAACATGTCCACCATAAGATGAACCTAAATAGGTTTGAATGGGGTTTCTAGGTGTAAGTATGTAGGACTAGTAGCATGCCAAAGTTTGTGCTATTGCCATTGAGAATGCATTGGGCGTTTAAGTTAAATAACTCAGAAACTACAAAACATTTCAAAGTAAAAGGTTCCAGCATGTGTCTCCACAGTAAGCTGAATTATAAAAAGTATGAATGGAGTTCCTAGGTGAAAGTGCTTTTATGACGTGCCAATATCTGCCATTGAGCCCCATTGTACATTTCTCAAATTTGAAAGCACTATATTTCTAAAACTATGAAACATTTCAAAGATTCCTTTTCAGGGCAAACATGTCCACCATAAGATGAACCTAAATAGGTTTTTTGAATGGGGTTTCTAGGTGTAAGTATGTAGGACTAGTAGCATGCCAAAGTTTGTGCTATTGCCATTGAGAATGCATTGAGCGTTTAAGTTAAATAACTCAGAAACTACAAAACATTTCAAAGTAAAAAGTTCCAGCATGTGTCTCCACAGTAAGCTGAATTATAAAAAGTGTGATTGGAGTTCCTAGGTGAAAGTGCTTTTATGACGTGCCAATATCTGCCATTGAGCCCCATTTACATTTCTCAAATTTGAAAGCACTATATTTCTAAAACTATGAAACATTTCAAAGATTCCTTTTCAGGCAAACATGTCCACCATAAGATGAACCTAAATAGGTTTGAATGGGGTTTCTAGGTGTAAGTATGTAGGACTAGTAGCATGCCAAGGTTTGTGCTATTGCCATTGAGAATGCATTGGGCGTTTA
This sequence comes from Electrona antarctica, assembly GCF_951216825.1. NCBI lineage: Eukaryota > Metazoa > Chordata > Actinopteri > Myctophiformes > Myctophidae > Electrona > Electrona antarctica. The sequence continues at coordinate 22,113,409 of NC_136810.1, forward strand.
AGTTAAATAACTCAGAAACTACAAAACATTTCAAAGTAAAATGTTCCAGCATGTGTCTCCACAGTAAGCTGAATTATAAAAAGTGTGATTGGAGTTCCTAGGTGAAAGTGCTTTTATGACGTGCCAATATCTGCCATTGAGCCCCATTGTACATTTCTCAAATTTGAAAGCACTATATTTCTAAAACTATGAAACATTTCAAAGATTCCTTTTCAGGCAAACATGTCCACCATAAGATGAACCTAAATAGGTTTGAATGGGGTTTCTAGGTGTAAGTATGTAGGACTAGTAGCATACCAAAGTTTGTGCTATTGCCATTGAGAATGCATTGGGCGTTTAAGTTAAATAACTCAGAAACTACAAAACATTTCAAAGTAAAAGGTTCCAGCATGTGTCTCCACAGTAAGCTGAATTATAAAAAGTATGAATGGAGTTCCTAGGTGAAAGTGCTTTTATGACGTGTCAATATCTGCCATTGAGCCCCATTGTACATTTCTCAAATTTGAAAGCACTATATTTCTAAAACTATGAAACATTTCAAAGATTCCTTTTCAGGCAAACATGTCCACCATAAGATGAACCTAAATAGGTTTGAATGGGGTTTCTAGGTGTAAGTATGTAGGACTAGTAGCATACCAAAGTTTGTGCTATTGCCATTGAGAATGCATTGGGCGTTTAAGTTAAATAACTCAGAAACTACAAAACATTTCAAAGTAAAAGGTTCCAGCATGTGTCTCCACAGTAAGCTGAATTATAAAAAGTATGAATGGAGTTCCTAGGTGAAAGTGCTTTTATGACGTGCCAATATCTGCCATTGAGCCCCATTGTACATTTCTCAAATTTAAAAGCACTATATTTCTAAAACTATGAAACATTTCAAAGATTCCTTTTCAGGCAAACATGTCCACCATAAGATGAACCTAAATAGGATTGAATGGGGTTTCTAGGTGTAAGTATGTAGGACTAGTAGCATACCAAAGTTTGTGCTATTGCCATTGAGAATGCATTGGGCGTTTAAGTTAAATAACTCAGAAACTACAAAACATTTCAAAGTAAAAAGTTCCAGCATGTGTCTCCACAGTAAGCTGAATTATAAAAAGTATGAATGGAGTTCCTAGGTGAAAGTGCTTTTATGACGTGCCAATATCTGCCATTGAGCCCCATTGTACATTTCTCAAATTTGAAAGCACTATATTTCTAAAACTATAAAACATTTCAAAGATTCCTTTTCAGGCAAACATGTCCACCATAAGATGAACCTAAATAGGTTTGAATGGGGTTTCTAGGTGTAAGTATGTAGGACTAGTAGCATACCAAAGTTTGTGCTATTGCCATTGAGAATGCATTGGGCGTTTAAGTTAAATAACTCAGAAACTACAAAACATTTCAAAGTAAAAGGTTCCAGCATGTGTCTCCACAGTAAGCTGAATTATAAAAAGTATGAATGGAGTTCCTAGGTGAAAGTGCTTTTATGACGTGCCAATATCTGCCATTGAGCCCCATTGTACATTTCTCAAATTTGAAAGCACTATATTTCTAAAACTATGAAACATTTCAAAGATTCCTTTTCAGGCAAACATGTCCACCATAAGATGAACCTAAATAGGTTTGAATGGGGTTTCTAGGTGTAAGTATGTAGGACTAGTAGCATGCCAAAGTTTGTGCTATTGCCATTGAGAATGCATTGGGCGTTTAAGTTAAATAACTCAGAAACTACAAAACATTTCAAAGTAAAAGGTTCCAGCATGTGTCTCCACAGTAAGCTGAATTATAAAAAGTATGAATGGAGTTTCTAGGTGAAAGTGCTTTTATGACGTGCCAATATCTGCCATTGAGCCCCATTGTACATTTCTCAAATTTGAAAGCACTATATTTCTAAAACTATGAAACATTTCAAAGATTCCTTTTCAGGCAAACATGTCCACCATAAGATGAAACTAAATAGGTTTGAATGGGGTTTCTAGGTGTAAGTATGTAGGACTAGTAGCATGCCAAAGTTTGTGCTATTGCCATTGAGAATGCATTGGGCGTTTAAGTTAAATAACTCAGAAACTACAAAACATTTCAAAGTAAAAGGTTCCAGCATGTGTCTCCACAGTAAGCTGAATTATAAAAAGTATGAATGGAGTTCCTAGGTGAAAGTGCTTTTATGACGTGCCAATATCTGCCATTGAGCCCCATTGTACATTTCTCAAATTTAAAAGCACTATATTTCTAAAACTATGAAACATTTCAAAGATTCCTTTTCAGGCAAACATGTCCACCATAAGATGAACCTAAATAGGTTTGAATGGGGTTTCTAGGTGTAAGTATGTAGGACTAGTAGCATGCCAAAGTTTGTGCTATTGCCATTGAGAATGCATTGGGCGTTTAAGTTAAATAACTCAGAAACTACAAAACATTTCAAAGTAAAAAGTTCCAGCATGTGTCTCCACAGTAAGCTGAATTATAAAAAGTGTGATTGGAGTTCCTAGGTGAAAGTGCTTTTATGACGTGTCAATATCTGCCATTGAGCCCCATTGTACATTTCTCAAATTTGAAAGCACTATATTTCTAAAACTATGAAACATTTCAAAGATTCCTTTTCAGGCAAACATGTCCACCATAAGATGAACCTAAATAGGTTTGAATGGGGTTTCTAGGTGTAAGTATGTAGGACTAGTAGCATACCAAAGTTTGTGCTATTGCCATTGAGAATGCATTGGGCGTTTAAGTTAAATAACTCAGAAACTACAAAACATTTCAAAGTAAAAAGTTCCAGCATGTGTCTCCACAGTAAGCTGAATTATAAAAAGTGTGATTGGAGTTCCTAGGTGAAAGTGCTTTTATGACGTGCCAATATCTGCCATTGAGCCCCATTGTACATTTCTCAAATTTGAAAGCACTATATTTCTAAAACTATGAAACATTTCAAAGATTCCTTTTCAGGCAAACATGTCCACCATAAGATGAACCTAAATAGGTTTGAATGGGGTTTCTAGGTGTAAGTATGTAGGACTAGTAGCATGCCAAAGTTTGTGCTATTGCCATTGAGAATGCATTGGGCGTTTAAGTTAAATAACTCAGAAACTACAAAACATTTCAAAGTAAAAGGTTCCAGCATGTGTCTCCACAGTAAGCTGAATTATAAAAAGTATGAATGGAGTTCCTAGGTGAAAGTGCTTTTATGACGTGCCAATATCTGCCATTGAGCCCCATTGTACATTTCTCAAATTTGAAAGCACTATATTTCTAAAACTATGAAACATTTCAAAGATTCCTTTTCAGGCAAACATGTCCACCATAAGATGAACCTAAATAGGTTTGAATGGGGTTTCTAGGTGTAAGTATGTAGGACTAGTAGCATGCCAAAGTTTGTGCTATTGCCATTGAGAATGCATTGGGCGTTTAAGTTAAATAACTCAGAAACTACAAAACATTTCAAAGTAAAAGGTTCCAGCATGTGTCTCCACAGTAAGCTGAATTATAAAAAGTATGAATGGAGTTCCTAGGTGAAAGTGCTTTTATGACGTGCCAATATCTGCCATTGAGCCCCATTGTACATTTCTCAAATTTAAAAGCACTATATTTCTAAAACTATGAAACATTTCAAAGATTCCTTTTCAGGCAAACATGTCCACCATAAGATGAACCTAAATAGGTTTGAATGGGGTTTCTAGGTGTAAGTATGTAGGACTAGTAGCATGCCAAAGTTTGTGCTATTGCCATTGAGAATGCATTGGGCGTTTAAGTTAAATAACTCAGAAACTACAAAACATTTCAAAGTAAAAAGTTCCAGCATGTGTCTCCACAGTAAGCTGAATTATAAAAAGTGTGATTGGAGTTCCTAGGTGAAAGTGCTTTTATGACGTGTCAATATCTGCCATTGAGCCCCATTGTACATTTCTCAAATTTGAAAGCACTATATTTCTAAAACTATGAAACATTTCAAAGATTCCTTTTCAGGCAAACATGTCCACCATAAGATGAACCTAAATAGGTTTGAATGGGGTTTCTAGGTGTAAGTATGTAGGACTAGTAGCATACCAAAGTTTGTGCTATTGCCATTGAGAATGCATTGGGCGTTTAAGTTAAATAACTCAGAAACTACAAAACATTTCAAAGTAAAAAGTTCCAGCATGTGTCTCCACAGTAAGCTGAATTATAAAAAGTGTGATTGGAGTTCCTAGGTGAAAGTGCTTTTATGACGTGCCAATATCTGCCATTGAGCCCCATTGTACATTTCTCAAATTTGAAAGCACTATATTTCTAAAACTATGAAACATTTCAAAGATTCCTTTTCAGGCAAACATGTCCACCATAAGATGAACCTAAATAGGTTTGAATGGGGTTTCTAGGTGTAAGTATGTAGGACTAGTAGCATGCCAAAGTTTGTGCTATTGCCATTGAGAATGCATTGGGCGTTTAAGTTAAATAACTCAGAAACTACAAAACATTTCAAAGTAAAAGGTTCCAGCATGTGTCTCCACAGTAAGCTGAATTATAAAAAGTATGAATGGAGGTCCTAGGTGAAAGTGCTTTTATGACGTGCCAATATCTGCCATTGAGCCCCATTGTACATTTCTCAAATTTGAAAGCACTATATTTCTAAAACTATGAAACATTTCAAAGATTCCTTTTCAGGCAAACATGTCCACCATAAGATGAACCTAAATAGGTTTGAATGGGGTTTCTAGGTGTAAGTATGTAGGACTAGTAGCATGCCAAAGTTTGTGCTATTGCCATTGAGAATGCATTGGGCTTTAAGTTAAATAACTCAGAAACTACAAAACATTTCAAAGTAAAAGGTTCCAGCATGTGTCTCCACAGTAAGCTGAATTATAAAAAGTATGAATGGAGTTCCTAGGTGAAAGTGCTTTTATGACGTGCCAATATCTGCCATTGAGCCCCATTGTACATTTCTCAAATTTAAAAGCACTATATTTCTAAAACTATGAAACATTTCAAAGATTCCTTTTCAGGCAAACATGTCCACCATAAGATGAACCTAAATAGGTTTGAATGGGGTTTCTAGGTGTAAGTATGTAGGACTAGTAGCATGCCAAAGTTTGTGCTATTGCCATTGAGAATGCATTGGGCGTTTAAGTTAAATAACTCAGAAACTACAAAACATTTCAAAGTAAAAAGTTCCAGCATGTGTCTCCACAGTAAGCTGAATTATAAAAAGTGTGATTGGAGTTCCTAGGTGAAAGTGCTTTTATGACGTGTCAATATCTGCCATTGAGCCCCATTGTACATTTCTCAAATTTGAAAGCACTATATTTCTAAAACTATGAAACATTTCAAAGATTCCTTTTCAGGCAAACATGTCCACCATAAGATGAACCTAAATAGGTTTGAATGGGGTTTCTAGGTGTAAGTATGTAGGACTAGTAGCATACCAAAGTTTGTGCTATTGCCATTGAGAATGCATTGGGCGTTTAAGTTAAATAACTCAGAAACTACAAAACATTTCAAAGTAAAAAGTTCCAGCATGTGTCTCCACAGTAAGCTGAATTATAAAAAGTGTGATTGGAGTTCCTAGGTGAAAGTGCTTTTATGACGTGCCAATATCTGCCATTGAGCCCCATTGTACATTTCTCAAATTTAAAAGCACTATATTTCTAAAACTATGAAACATTTCAAAGATTCCTTTTCAGGCAAACATGTCCACCATAAGATGAACCTAAATAGGTTTGAATGGGGTTTCTAGGTGTAAGTATGTAGGACTAGTAGCATGCCAAAGTTTGTGCTATTGCCATTGAGAATGCATTGGGCGTTTAAGTTAAATAACTCAGAAACTACAAAACATTTCAAAGTAAAAAGTTCCAGCATGTGTCTCCACAGTAAGCTGAATTATAAAAAGTGTGATTGGAGTTCCTAGGTGAAAGTGCTTTTATGACGTGTCAATATCTGCCATTGAGCCCCATTGTACATTTCTCAAATTTGAAAGCACTATATTTCTAAAACTATGAAACATTTCAAAGATTCCTTTTCAGGCAAACATGTCCACCATAAGATGAACCTAAATAGGTTTGAATGGGGTTTCTAGGTGTAAGTATGTAGGACTAGTAGCATACCAAAGTTTGTGCTATTGCCATTGAGAATGCATTGGGCGTTTAAGTTAAATAACTCAGAAACTACAAAACATTTCAAAGTAAAAAGTTCCAGCATGTGTCTCCACAGTAAGCTGAATTATAAAAAGTGTGATTGGAGTTCCTAGGTGAAAGTGCTTTTATGACGTGCCAATATCTGCCATTGAGCCCCATTGTACATTTCTCAAATTTGAAAGCACTATATTTCTAAAACTATGAAACATTTCAAAGATTCCTTTTCAGGCAAACATGTCCACCATAAGATGAACCTAAATAGGTTTGAATGGGGTTTCTAGGTGTAAGTATGTAGGACTAGTAGCATGCCAAAGTTTGTGCTATTGCCATTGAGAATGCATTGGGCGTTTAAGTTAAATAACTCAGAAACTACAAAACATTTCAAAGTAAAAGGTTCCAGCATGTGTCTCCACAGTAAGCTGAATTATAAAAAGTATGAATGGAGGTCCTAGGTGAAAGTGCTTTTATGACGTGCCAATATCTGCCATTGAGCCCCATTGTACATTTCTCAAATTTGAAAGCACTATATTTCTAAAACTATGAAACATTTCAAAGATTCCTTTTCAGGCAAACATGTCCACCATAAGATGAACCTAAATAGGTTTGAATGGGGTTTCTAGGTGTAAGTATGTAGGACTAGTAGCATGCCAAAGTTTGTGCTATTGCCATTGAGAATGCATTGGGCTTTAAGTTAAATAACTCAGAAACTACAAAACATTTCAAAGTAAAAGGTTCCAGCATGTGTCTCCACAGTAAGCTGAATTATAAAAAGTATGAATGGAGTTCCTAGGTGAAAGTGCTTTTATGACGTGCCAATATCTGCCATTGAGCCCCATTGTACATTTCTCAAATTTAAAAGCACTATATTTCTAAAACTATGAAACATTTCAAAGATTCCTTTTCAGGCAAACATGTCCACCATAAGATGAACCTAAATAGGTTTGAATGGGGTTTCTAGGTGTAAGTATGTAGGACTAGTAGCATGCCAAAGTTTGTGCTATTGCCATTGAGAATGCATTGGGCGTTTAAGTTAAATAACTCAGAAACTACAAAACATTTCAAAGTAAAAAGTTCCAGCATGTGTCTCCACAGTAAGCTGAATTATAAAAAGTGTGATTGGAGTTCCTAGGTGAAAGTGCTTTTATGACGTGTCAATATCTGCCATTGAGCCCCATTGTACATTTCTCAAATTTGAAAGCACTATATTTCTAAAACTATGAAACATTTCAAAGATTCCTTTTCAGGCAAACATGTCCACCATAAGATGAACCTAAATAGGTTTGAATGGGGTTTCTAGGTGTAAGTATGTAGGACTAGTAGCATACCAAAGTTTGTGCTATTGCCATTGAGAATGCATTGGGCGTTTAAGTTAAATAACTCAGAAACTACAAAACATTTCAAAGTAAAAAGTTCCAGCATGTGTCTCCACAGTAAGCTGAATTATAAAAAGTGTGATTGGAGTTCCTAGGTGAAAGTGCTTTTATGACGTGCCAATATCTGCCATTGAGCCCTATTGTACATTTCTCAAATTTGAAAGCACTATATTTCTAAAACTATGAAACATTTCAAAGATTCCTTTTCAGGCAAACATGTCCACCATAAGATGAACCTAAATAGGTTTGAATGGGGTTTCTAGGTGTAAGTATGTAGGACTAGTAGCATGCCAAAGTTTGTGCTATTGCCATTGAGAATGCATTGGGCGTTTAAGTTAAATAACTCAGAAACTACAAAACATTTCAAAGTAAAAAGTTCCAGCATGTGTCTCCACAGTAAGCTGAATTATAAAAAGTGTGATTGGAGTTCCTAGTTGAAAGTGCTTTTATGACGTGCCAATATCTGCCATTGAGCCCCATTGTACATTTCTCAAATTTGAAAGCACTATATTTCTAAAACTATGAAACATTTCAAAGATTCCTTTTCAGGCAAACATGTCCACCATAAGATGAACCTAAATAGGTTTGAATGGGGTTTCTAGGTGTAAGTATGTAGGACTAGTAGCATACCAAAATTTGTGCTATTGCCATTGAGAATGCATTGGGCGTTTAAGTTAAATAACTCAGAAACTACAAAACATTTCAAAGTAAAAGGTTCCAGCATGTGTCTCCACAGTAAGCTGAATTATAAAAAGTATGAATGGAGTTCCTAGGTGAAAGTGCTTTTATGACGTGCCAATATCTGCCATTGAGCCCCATTGTACATTTCTCAAATTTAAAAGCACTATATTTCTAAAACTATGAAACATTTCAAAGATTCCTTTTCAGGCAAACATGTCCACCATAAGATGAACCTAAATAGGTTTCAATGGGGTTTCTAGGTGTAAGTATGTAGGACTAGTAGCATGTCAAAGTTTGTGCTATTGCCCTTGAGAATGCTTTGGGCGTTTAAGTTAAATAACTCAGAAACTACAAAACATTTCAAAGTAAAAAGTTCCAGCATGTGTCTCCACAGTAAGCTGAATTATAAAAAGTGTGATTGGAGTTCCTAGGTGAAAGTGCTTTTATGACGTGCCAATATCTGCCATTGAGCCCCATTGTACATTTCTCAAATTTGAAAGCACTATATTTCTAAAACTATGAAACATTTCAAAGATTTCTTTTCAGGCAAACATGTCCACCATAAGATGAACCTAAATAGGTTTGAATGGGGTTTCTAGGTGTAAGTATGTAGGACTAGTAGCATGCCAAATTTTGTGCTATTGCCATTGAGAATGCATTGGGCGTTTAAGTTAAATAACTCAGAAACTACAAAACATTTCAAAGTAAAAGGTTCCAGCATGTGTCTCCACAGTAAGCTGAATTATAAAAAGTATGAATGGAGTTCCTAGGTGAAAGTGCTTTTATGACGTGCCAATATCTGCCATTGAGCCCCATTGTACATTTCTCAAATTTGAAAGCACTATATTTCTAAAACTATGAAACATTTCAAAGATTCCTTTTCAGGCAAACATGTCCACCATAAGATGAACCTAAATAGGTTTGAATGGGGTTTCTAGGTGTAAGTATGTAGGACTAGTAGCATGCCAAAGTTTGTGCTATTGCCATTGAGAATGCATTGGGCGTTTAACTTAAATAACTCAGAAACTACAAAACATTTCAAAGTAAAAGGTTCCAGCATGTGTCTCCACAGTAAGCTGAATTATAAAAAGTATGAATGGAGTTCCTAGGTGAAAGTGCTTTTATGACGTGCCAATATCTGCCATTGAGCCCCATTGTACATTTCTCAAATTTAAAAGCACTATATTTCTAAAACTATGAAACATTTCAAAGATTCCTTTTCAGGCAAACATGTCCACCATAAGATGAACCTAAATAGGTTTGAATGGGGTTTCTAGGTGTAAGTATGTAGGACTAGTAGCATGCCAAAGTTTGTGCTATTTCCATTGAGAATGCATTGGGCGTTTAAGTTAAATAACTCAGAAACTACAAAACATTTCAAAGTAAAAAGTTCCAGCATGTGTCTCCACAGTAAGCTGAATTATAAAAAGTGTGATTGGAGTTCCTAGGTGAAAGTGCTTTTATGACGTGCCAATATCTGCCATTGAGCCCCATTGTACATTTCTCAAATTTGAAAGCACTATATTTCTAAAACTATGAAACATTTCAAAGATTCCTTTTCAGGCAAACATGTCCACCATAAGATGAACCTAAATAGGTTTGAATGGGGTTTCTAGGTGTAAGTATGTAGGACTAGTAGCATGCCAAAGTTTGTGCTATTGCCATTGAGAATGCATTGGGCGTTTAAGTTAAATAACTCAGAAACTACAAAACATTTCAAAGTAAAAAGTTCCAGCATGTGTCTCCACAGTAAGCTGATTTATACAAAGTGTGATTGGAGTTCCTAGGTGAAAGTGCTTTTATGACGTGCCAATATCTGCCATTGAGCCCCATTGTACATTTCTCAAATTTGAAAGCACTATATTTCTAAAACTATGAAACATTTCAAAAATTCCTTTTCAGGCAAACATGTCCACCATAAGATGAACCTAAATAGGTTTGAATGGGGTTTCTAGGGAGGATAAGAAAAAACGACATACTATAGTTCATGGTTTCGGACGGCATACTATAGCATGTCGTTTTTCGTGATTTTGGAGGATTTGAAAAAAAGATGAAAATCATGAAAAAACGACATACTATATAGTCCATCGTTTCAGATGGCATACTATAGTATATCATATTTTCATGATTTTGGGACACTATGTCAGAGCCAGGACTTGAACCTGCAGCCTCCTGATTCCCAGGCAGGCTCTGCACGCAGTGAGCCACTGTGCATGCTGTTCTCAAAAGGCCGAATAGATAATGACAGAAGAGCCAGAGACTTGTTTTCATTGTGGTTCATAAACATTTGAACGTATAGAGATAAACAACAGCAAAAGAAACAATAGACAAATCTCCTGTTATTTTTTGTATTTTATATTTTTATCAATGCTGTTACTCAAAGGGAACGGCAGACTGCATTGTGGCAGGTAGTAAGTAGATCAGTGATTTAGCACACTGGTTGCATAATCTGGAGGTTGTGGGTTCAAACCCTACTCAAATATTTACTTGCCAAAATCTGCCATTGACCCCCATTCTGAATTTCTCAAATTTAAAAGCACTATATTCCTAAAACTATGAAACATTTCAAAGATTCCTTTTCAGGCAAACATGTCCACCGTACTGTGTCTGCACAGTAAGCTGAATTATACAAAGTGTGAATGGAGTTTCTAGGTGAAAGTGCTTTTTTGACGTGCCAATATCTGCCATTGAGCCCCATTCTGAATTTCTCAAATTTAAAAGCACTATATTTCTAAAACTATGAAACATTTCATAGATTCATTTTCAGGCAAACATGTCCACCGTAAGATGAACCTAAATAGGTTTGAATGGGGTTTCTAGGTGTAAGTATGTAGGACTAGTAGCATGCCAAAGTTTGTGCCATTGCCATTGAGAATGCATTGGGCGTTTAACAAATGCTTTCTTAGTTTAGTCATAATAATAATAGCTCAAATTTATATAGCTATAATGATCACGCCTCACAACAACATCCCCCTCCTCCCTGGTAATGTTGTTTTTGGCAGCAAATTTAGATTTTAGTTTTAGTCATCGTCTCTTGAATAGTTTATTTAGTTTTAGTCACATTTTAGTCACCCGGAATGTTTTAGTGTTAGTCTAGTTTTAGTCAACTAAATGTCATAAGATTTTAGTCGACTATTTTCTAGTTGATTTAGTCGACTAAAATGTATTTTGGCGGGTCTTGATGCCATCGTAATGGCTGATTTTACAGTTGCTGAAAATAGCCAATCTACAAGCTCACAACGCGTTTTCAGAATGCAACCAAGGCTACAGGATCTCTTGTCCACTAATCCCTTCCTAACATTTTAGTCTAGTTTGTATTTGTTGACGAAATTGTCGTTATATTTAGTCTTAGTTTTAGTCATCATAGCTTAGTTTTCATTTAGTTTTCGTCAGTGAAAAAAGGTAGTTGACGAAACATTTTTCGTCTTAGTTTTAGTCGACGAAATCAACACTGCTCCCTGATAACCCAGAAATGAAACGGAAGCTGGTTACAATGGGAGCCTATGCCTGGCATAGCTTAGCTGTGCTTATGATACCACCTAGCGGGCAGAAAAAGTGTTACACATACAGTACCAGTGAGCTGGATTGTTACATACGTTACTGTACACACATATTCGGCTATTCACAAGGAATCTGTACAGACATACATTTTATTTATATTATTCCAACGATCACATCAACATCAACAATTTAAAGATGCACAACCTTTGGAGGAATACAGCTGTTGTAACTGGAGAGAGAAAAAATTAAAGAGGGACTGATCAGGACACAGCACAGCTACACTCCATTCTACCTTGCAATGACACTGCATGGTTCTCCACATCCGGCTCGAAGGACCACCAGCAGTCCAAATGGACCCTTGACGGGTCTGCAACTTTTGAGTAAACCAAATGGACCCGTACGGGTCCATTTGGTTCACACTGAGGATTTTACAGTGTAGATGTGAGATTCCAGTAATAGTTTAGTTAAGATATTCGTAACCTTAAAAAAAAGAAAGAACATTTTTCATTTTTGAAACCGTGCCGGCCTGCCTCTCCATATTTAAACTTAATTAAATTTGATATATTTATTCCCATAATAAACTTTGTCATAATACAGTGTCACACAAAAACATAAAATATAGCCTAGATCTACAAGCTCACAACAGAGCTTGTAGATCTATTTGTTCCATTTAGAAGTTTGTGTGTGTGTGTGTCTGATGTGTGTGCTATAAATATTGAAGCATCAACACTCTCCACTGTAAAACTCCCGGTGTTAATTTGACTGTTTAAGGGTCCATCATGTGGATCCCCGGTGGTCCACGGACCGTAGGTTGAGGAACGGGTGTTGTGCGTAGACCACAGCGCAGCCTGGTGGTAAAGGATTGATTTACACTGAGAAGTCTGAGGGTGTGATTGTAAACAAAAAACAAACAATCAAGTTTATACACCATTGGTTCTCAAACTGTGTGAGCTTATAGATCTGTGTTACTGTATTCATAAACAGCGTGCCGTCACACACACAGGTCCAGGAGCGCCTTGGGAAATTATTGACAGCCTTACCTAATTATTAATATTGCAACATAATGTATACGACTATAGAAAAAATATTGTTTTCTTTTAATTGACTGATCTGTATTTCTTCGCGAACTGAGGCAAATGCTAAACCCTATTTTCTTTTTTTTAACCATCTTAAACCTGGAGTCCCTGTTTGTCATTATACTGTATACAAAACTTACATTTATTTGATCTTATTTATATATAATTATATATTATTTTCACACTTCACAAAGTTTCTAAATATAAAATAAATTGCGTCGGGCGTGACGCATTGTGAGCACGTGGAATTTTGCTATGACTACTGCTGTTAAACAGTGGATCAGTGATCAGAGTGGCCTGGTAGAACAGTTCGATCCCGGGCGAGTGCCCAGAGTTAGTGTCAAAGTGTCCTTGAGCAAGACTCTGAACCCTTAATTGCTCCCGATGTGCAGGCTGGTGCCTTGCATGGTTTCCTCTGTCATCGGTGTGTGAATGGGTGAATGTAATGCACAATCTATATAAAGGTGTGTGAATGTGTGTGTGTGTGTGTGTGTGACTGTAATGCACAAGCTTTGGATACAAAGTGCTATACAAATGCATGTTTACTATCTATTGACTACAGGTGTGTCTGAACCACTTGAACCCTTCCGTATTCTGGGGCAGCCGTTCACCAAACATAGCCGATGTTAAAAAGCTAAAGAGTGTAGATGGTAAGCACTGCTATAGAGCAGTGCTTTTCAACCTTTTCCATATCAAGGCACCATTATTTATTCAGCGTTTGAGCCACGGAGGACCACCATTTGATGACATTTAGCCTCTCAGACCCATTTGAGCCACGGAGGACCACCATTTGATGACATTTGGCCTCTCAGACCCATTTGAGCCACAGAGGACCACCATGTGATGACATTTTGCCTCTCAGACCCATTTGAGCCACAGAGGACCACCATGTGATGACATTTAGCCTCTCAGACCCATTTGAGCCACGGAGGACCACCATTTGATGACATTTTGCCTCTCAGACTCGGAAAACTAAAGAATACTTTGCTGTCGTTGAATACGATTTTGTCCACAATTCCACGCCGTGTTGATGTTGGTACTATAGGAGAGACAACAGGCAAACGTTGATCAAAAATAACAATCCTTCTACATTCAGACTTCTTGTTAATGAAGTAACGCAGATTACCCAATAATAATTTAACTCTTGAAAAGTGTAAAATGAAACCAAATTGGACCCGTAAGGGTTTTCATTTTACACTCTCAAGAGTTTAAAGATCTATAAAGGGTCCATTTGCTTACCTATACTTTCCATCATTTAGCTGAGGGACCACCTGAAACCCCTAACCCATTCAGGACGGGAACCCCTTTTGGTGTTTTAAGCATTATGTTATACTTTAGTTATTGAAAAATAGCAGATCTACAAGCTTGTAGATATGCTATTTTTGAAAAATCGTGAAAATGTGGCGCAAATTTCAAATATATTCTTTCAGAGTGAACATTTTTAACTCAAATCTTTGCTTCTGGGGGGGGGGGGGGAGGTCCCTGGAACAACATTTTGAGATGGGGGTCGGCGGCAAATTACATATAATTTTTGGGGGTCCTTGACGTGAACATGTTTGAGAGCGACCGATATAGTATAGGGTTTTTCGAGAAAACGGTCAGGATTTAGACATTTTGTAGAATCGTCCTAAAGGTCTAAATGGGGTCAAGGACCACAGTACTGGTGGTCCCCGGACCACCTGGAACCCCCTCGGGGACCACAGTACTGGTGGTCCCCGGACCACCTGGAACCCCCTCGGGGACCACAGTACTGGTGGTCCCCGGACCACCTGGAACCCCCTCGAGGACCACAGTACTGGTGGTCCCCGGACCACCTGGAACCCCCTCAGGGACCACAGTACTGGTGGTCCCCGGACCACCTGGAACCCCCTCAGGGACCACAGTACTGGTGGTCCCCGGACCACCTGGAACCCCCTCGAGGACCACAGTACTGGTGGTCCCCGGACCACCTGGAACCCCCTCGAGGACCACAGTGCTGGTGGTCCCCGGACCACCTGGAACCCCCTCAGGGACCACAGTACTGGTGAGAGTGTTTGTTCCGCAACGGATGTCTACAACCATCTCTCCAGCTCTTTAGTAAACAGAAAATACATTTTACAAGTTAGGATATCAATTTCATCCCATCAGGATAAATAACTCACACAGGATACCAGATAAACCAGAGGTTACCAAAGTGGGGTCCGGGGACCCCCAGGGGTCCTTGAGGGAGTTCCAGGGGGTCCCCCAGCTAACTCATAATTAGGAACCAAATGGACCCTTATGGGTCTGTAACTCAGATAGTTTACAAATGGAACCAAATTTTGGCTCTCAGAGTTAAATTAACATTGATTTTACAATATAAAAGGGGTCTCAGAGATAGAAATGCCATTAAATGGGGGTCCGTAGCCTAATGCATGTCAAGCTGGGGGTCCTTGAAATGAAATGGGTTGAGAATCACTGCTAGAGCCGTAAGAATCTTGATCTGCGATGTGATTTTACACATAGCAGATCTACAAGCTCACAATGGCTATGTTAAGCATGCAACCAAGTGTAAAATGACTTACTGGATACTGGATCTCTTGTCCACTAGTCCCATTTTAGTCTAGTTTTTTTTTGTTGACGAAATTGTCAATATATTTAGTCTTAGTTTTAGTCATCGTAGCTTAGTTTTCATTTAGTTTCCATTTAGTTTTCCTCAGTCTTAGTTTTAGTCGACGAAATCAACACTGGTACTTCCGACAAAATCCCTCTTCCACCAATACACTCTACAACGTACTGTAGGTCTGGACCAGTGTGCCTTTTTACGCCTTTAGTCAGACAGTAGCCCAGTGTTTCCCAAAGTGGGGTCCGGGGACCCCCAGGGGTACCTGAGGGAGTTCCAGGGGGTCCCCAGCTAAATGATAGTTTGGAACCACATGGAACCTTATGGGTCTGTAACTCTGAGAGTGTACAAACCATTTGTACACTCCGAGTTAAAATAACATTGATTTTACAATATAAATTGGGGGTCTCAGAGATATAAATTCCATTAAATGGGGGTCCGTAGACTAATGCATGTCAAACTGGCGGTCCTTGAAATAAAACGGGAATCACTGCTAGAGCCGTAAAAATCTTCTCTTATGGGGGTCCCTAGCTGGCATATCCTTTCAAATGGGGGTCCGCAGGGCTAATTAGTGTCAATTTGGGGGTCCTTGACATGAAAAAGTTTGGGAACCACTGCAGTAGCCTATCCTGTATGAGCTCTCGCTCCCGATTGGATGAAATTGGTATCCCCCCGACCTGAAAACTGAAGAGCTGGAGAGACTCAGTGATTCTCCTGTTACCAAACAAGCACTCGTAGCCATCACAACTAGCTATTTATCACTTATTTTAACCAATAAATAAACTAAACAAAAATCAAGGTACACGCCCTGTCAGAGTAAAACGTCATTATCTCTTAGATAAAAGATACAATGTTAACAATCTCCAAAGATTGACAGTATTCTATTACAGGTCCACACAGGTTGGACACGGTGATGAGACGCTGGCTGCTCATTGGTTGGGTGGGTGGGTTGGGGGGGAGGTGAGGCTGCTGATTGGTCGGTTTGGAGGTCAGTTGTTGGCGGCGTCTGCCTGCTGAGGCCAGTTGTCTTCATCCAGACCAGAGTCTTCCTCCTCTTCTGTCGACACCTTGGTGGGAGGAGCCCTGGAAATCAAACAACAATCACAATCACCTGGAGTTGATTTGAATCATAGCAGATTAACCCGTTTCCGCGCCATTGCCGTAGATCTAGGTAAATTAATGTGGTTACACACCGTCTGGTGCAGTTTTTTTTCCCCCGCAGTGATTTGCGAGATCCGGAAGTAGTAGGTTCTCACTAGCTGTCAGCCTGTCACCATCACCCCACTAGACAGTAGAACGTAGTAACTATCACTAGCTGTCAGCATGTCACCAAAACCCCACTAGAGAGTAGAAAGTAGTAACTATCACTATAGCTGTCAGCATGTCACCAAAACCCCACTAGAGAGTAGAAAGTAGTAACTATCACTATAGCTGTCAGCCTGTCACCATCACCCCACTAAACAGTAGAAAGTAGTAACTATCACTAGCTGTCAGCATGTCACCAACACCCCACTAGACAGTAGAAAGTAGTAACTATCACTAGCTTTCAGCCTGTCACCATCACCCCACTAGACAGTAGAAAGTAGTAACTATCACTATAGCTGTCAGCCTGTCACCATCACCCCACTAGACAGTATAAAGTAGTAACTATCACTATAGCTGTCAGCCTGTCACCATCACCCCACTAGACAGTATAAAGTAGTAACTATCACTATAGCTGTCAGCCTGTCACCATCACCCCACTAGACAGTTGAAAGTAGTAACTATCACTATAGCTGTCAGCCTGTCACCATCACCCCACTAGACAGTTGAAAGTAGTAACTATCACTATAGCTGTCAGCCTGTCACCATCACCCCACTAGACAGTTGAAAGTAGTAACTATCACTATAGCTGTCAGCCTGTCACCATCACCCCACTAGACAGTTGAAAGTAGTAACTATCACTATAGCTGTCAGCCTGTCACCATCACCCCACTAGACAGTAGAAATTAGTAACTATCACTATAGCTGTCAGCCTGTCACCATCAACCCACTAAACAGTAGAAAGTAGTAACTATCACTAGCTGTCAGCCTGTCAACATCACCCCACTAGACAGTAGAAAGTAGTAACTATCACTACCTGTCAGCCTGTCACCATCACCCCACTAGACAGTAGAAAGTAGTAACTATCACTATAGCTGTCAGCCTGTCACCATCACCCCACTAAACAGTAGAAAGTAGTAACTATCACTAGCTGTCAGCCTGTCACCATCACCCCACTAGACAGTATAAAGTAGTAACTATCACTATAGCTGTCAGCCTGTCACCATCACCCCACTAGACAGTATAAAGTAGTAACTATCACTATAGCTGTCAGCCTGTCACCATCACCCCACTAGACAGTTGAAAGTAGTAACTATCACTATAGCTGTCAGCCTGTCACCATCACCCCACTAGACAGTTGAAAGTAGTAACTATCACTATAGCTGTCAGCCTGTCACCATCACCCCACTAGACAGTTGAAAGTAGTAACTATCACTATAGCTGTCAGCCTGTCACCATCACCCCACTAGACAGTTGAAAGTAGTAACTATCACTATAGCTGTCAGCCTGTCACCATCACCCCACTAGACAGTAGAAATTAGTAACTATCACTATAGCTGTCAGCCTGTCACCATCAACCCACTAAACAGTAGAAAGTAGTAACTATCACTAGCTGTCAGCCTGTCAACATCACCCCACTAGACAGTAGAAAGTAGTAACTATCACTACCTGTCAGCCTGTCACCATCACCCCACTAGACAGTAGAAAGTAGTAACTATCACTATAGCTGTCAGCCTGTCACCATCACCCCACTAAACAGTAGAAAGTAGTAACTATCACTAGCTGTCAGCCTGTCACCATCACCCCACTAGACAGTATAAAGTAGTAACTATCACTATAGCTGTCAGCCTGTCACCATCACCCCACTAGACAGTATAAAGTAGTAACTATCACTATAGCTGTCAGCCTGTCACCATCACCCCACTAGACAGTTGAAAGTAGTAACTATCACTATAGCTGTCAGCCTGTCACCATCACCCCACTAGACAGTTGAAAGTAGTAACTATCACTATAGCTGTCAGCCTGTCACCATCACCCCACTAGACAGTTGAAAGTAGTAACTATCACTATAGCTGTCAGCCTGTCACCATCACCCCACTAGACAGTAGAAAGTAGTAACTATCACTATAGCTGTCAGCCTGTCACCATCAACCCACTAGACAGTAGAAAGTAGTAACTATCACTACCTGTCAGCCTGTCACCATCACCCCACTAGACAGTAGAAAGTAGTAACTATCACTATAGCTGTCAGCCTGTCACCATCAACCCACTAAACAGTAGAAAGTAGTAACTATCACTAGCTGTCAGCCTGTCAACATCACCCCACTAGACAGTAGAAAGTAGTAACTATCACTACCTGTCAGCCTGTCACCATCACCCCACTAGACAGTAGAAAGTAGTAACTATCACTATAGCTGTCAGCCTGTCACCATCACCCCACTAGACAGTAGAAAGTAGTAACTATCACTATAGCTGTCAGCCTGTCACCATCACCCCACTAGACAGTAGAAAGTAGTAACTAACTAACACTATAGCTGTCAGCCTGTCACCATCACCCCACTAGACAGTAGAAAGTAGTAACTATCACTATAGCTGTCAGCCTGTCACCAACACCCCACTAGACAGTAGAAAGTAGTAACTAACTATCACTATAGCTGTCAGCCTGTCACCATCACCCCACTACAGTAGAAAGTAGTAACTATCACTAGCTGTCAGCCTGTCACCATCACCCCACTAGACAGTAGAAAGTAGTAACTAACTATCACTATAGCTGTCAGCCTGTCACCATCACCCCACTACAGTAGAAAGTAGTAACTATCACTAGCTGTCAGCCTGTCACCATCACCCCACTAGACAGTAGAAAGTAGTAACTAACTATCACTATAGCTGTCAGCCCACCATCACCCCACTAGACAGTAGAAAGTAGTAACTAACTATCACTAGCTGTCAGCCTGTCACCATCACCCCACTAGACAGTAGAAAGTAGTAACTAACTATCACTATAGCTGTCAGCCTGTCACCATCACCCCACTAGACAGTAGAAAGTAGTAACTATCACTATAGCTGTGCCTACTCAAATCACTTTACAGCGGTCCATTCATTCATACAGTGGGAGGTGAAGCGGCAAACAGTCAACGACAGCGTCCTCACTTCCCACATTCACACACCAATGGTGGCGAGCTCACACCGACCGACTCATTGGAGGCAATGTAGGGTTAAGTGTCTTGCCCAAGGACACCTCGACATGTGGACAGAAGGAACCGGGATTCGAACCGCCGACGCATGGATCATTGGACGACCTGCTCTACCTCCTGAGCCACAGCCGCCTCATGGTAAATGGTACATTCATAAAGCGCCACTTATTCAAGGTGCTTTACATAGATCAGGGGTTCTCAACGTTTTTGGCTGGGGACCCTCCCCACCCCCAATACAAACTGACTGCAAAAATAACCTTAATAATAGAGATCATAAATGAATACTGAAACCAGATATAATCATTAAGGAATGTTTATGCATGTACTATGTACACTCTTCATTTCCATTTTCCAGCCATTCAGTTGATTAAAAATAAATAAATACAAATCTTTTCTTTTTAATAATTTGGGGACCCCCCAAAATAATTTGGCGACCCCCCGAGGGTTGATGACCCATGGGTTGAGAACCCCTGACATAGATTGTACATTACATTAATCTATTCACACACATACATTCACACACCAATGGTGGAAGAAACCATGCAAGGCACCAACCAGCACATCGGGAGCAATTAGGGGTTCAGAGTCTTGCTCAAGGACACTTCGACACTAGCCTCTGGGTCCGAATCCACTTCAATTTGGCATAGAGTAGCGCAAACGTCGATCACTCTCTGCTGATTTCTGATCGTCTGCACCTTTGTTAAATTGACGCACACCCGTACACACACACACTCCTCTCTCTCGCTCTAATTAATTAGTCTCATGTCCAGCAGCTGCGCAGTTTCTCCCGGCGGATCCTGCCGGGAGCTGCCTATGCCACAGAAAGCATAGGTGAGTTCCAGGCTACTTCGACACTGACTCACTGACTTAGAATTCTCAATCTCTGCCAGAACCAGACCCTATACCCGACGTTTTCGGGTAGGGCCCAAAATGCACGCTAATTAGTCGGGCCGTGACGAGCCTCGGGTTCTGTGATCGAACTGGGAACCTTGTGGGGTTGGATAATCCACACACACACACACACACACACCTGAGGTACGTGGGTTCGGCCAGTCCTTGGACCACATCCTTGTTCAGCTCCACAGCTATGATGTCAGAGTGAGGGACCTCAAACATGGGCTCCAGCAGCAGTTTCTCCTGCAAGTTACCACGCACGCACGCACGCACGCACGCACACACACACACACACGCACACACCTTTTATGAACCACTACAACGATAATTCAAAAACACTTTCAGCTGAGACCGAAAAGGCTCAATTTGGTGTCTCTCTCTCTCGCTCTCTCTCTCGAATTTCACAAAACGTTCCAAGATGAATTAACCACTTAAAGCTGCCATTAGCAATATGTAAAAAAAAAAAAAAACTTCAATGACCTTTTTTCTTTCTTTTTTTAGTATTCAGACAGCCAGCAATGGGTAAAACGCTCCCAAAACAAATGTAGTCTCTGTGACACATCTAGGGGCCACAATCTGCATTCAAAGATTTTCCTAGGAACATTGTCATTGGTCATTGGTAAAAACAAAAACAAAAAAACAACCAGGAAGTAGACAGGCAAATCGACCAATGACAAGGCTTCTAGGAACATCTTTGAATGCAGATTATGGCCCCTAGATGTAAAAAAAAAAACGAAGAAAAAAACAACATTAATATTTTGACATATTATTGCTTAGAGCAGCTTTAACATTAACATTATTTAACAGTGAAAATACCTGATCTAAAAGCTATGTAGAGCTATATCCACCATTTAGGTTTTTATATAGTATTACTGTTGTATTTTTTTTAAAGTGTTTTTTGTAAAATATTTTTGGGAAACACTACAGCCCAAATAAGTTCATTACTCCAAACGTTGACTGGTGACCAGTGACCTCTACTGGCCAAATGCAAGACTGCAAATGAGGCAGATGGGCAACACATGTTCTTCACATTCAAACTTTTTTCAATTTCAAGAACCACCATGTCTCTGAGAGTGTGACACCAAATGGACCCATAACTCTCAGAGTTACAGACCTGTAAGGGTGCATTTGGTTCCAATCTGTGCACTCTCAGAGTTACAGACCTGTAAGGGTCCATTTGGTTCCATGTGTACACTTGCATAGTTACAGAACCTGTAAGGGTCCATTTGGTTCCATTTGTACACTCATAGTTACAGACCTGTATGGGTCCATTTGGTTCCAATCTGTGCACTCACAGTTACAGACCTGTGAGGGTCCATTTGGTTCCATTTGTACACTCATAGTTACAGACCTGTAAGGGTCCATTTGGTTCCATTTGTACACTCTCAATTACAGAGCTGAACGTTTTTTGTGTGTGTGAAATGATTAAGAAATATCATATAGTTTTGTTTAGGATCCGTTTTTTTATTTTACCTGGAAAACGTTATAAAATGAAAGAGTTATTGTAGGCCATTAGATCAATAAGGTGTGTCAGATTCCATTCCATTTGAAACGTTGATAAAGTGTCATCTCATCATTGTACCATATCTTTGCAACGGCCGATCGGTTGCAACTCAAAGTATTTTGAGGAAACAAACGTGTTACGTCATTTTAACCCATTTAGGCCTGACATTGAAAAAAACGTCTTCTAAATCCTAACTGTTTTCTGAAAAACCCTATTTCTATGTCAGTGGTGATCAATATTTCATGTCAAGGACCCCAGAAACTATATGTAATATGCCTCCGACCCCCATCTGAAAATATGTTGTTCCAGGAACCCCCCCAGAAGCAAAGATTTAAACGTTACCTCTGAAAGAATATATATGCAAAGATTTGCACCGTATTCTGACTCGGTAGCGCGCCACCGAGTGGCGCGCTACGAGCTTGGAGATCTGCTATTTTTCAATAGCTAAATCATACCATAATGTTTAAAACACCAAAAGGGGGTTCCCGCCCAAAATGGGTTAATTAGCGAGGCCATAAGGGGGGTTTAAGGGGTATAAGAGGTGATGATCGTACCATGATGGATCGTAGTCCGCGCGCTCCGGTCTTCCTCTCCAGTGCCAGCCTGGCGATGGCACTCAGAGCGCCCGGGGTCACGTTGAGGACACACTGGAACAAAACAAAATCACACCCGTGTGAACTGAGTGGTGCAACTCCCTCTCCCTCTCTCTCTCTGTAATTAGCACTAGGCAACAGTGCAACACTATCTCTCTCTCTCTCTCTGTTTCTGGCACAACAGTGCCACTTTTGCCCCTACTGGTACTCATAGTCACATAGGTTAGTGGTACTCATGGTCACATAGGACGGACATTGCTGTTCCTTGGAGTGGTTGCACCACTCAAAAAAAAAGACCACATTCAAAGAACTCATTCACCACCACAGTTTCTCTAGCCCCATTTAGATCAGGGGCCGATTCTAAGAAAGAGAAACAGAAAACAGTTTTCTGAAAAACTTTTCAGAAAATGTATGCTTTTCTATGGCATAGGCAGCTCCCGGCAGGATCCGCCGGGAGAATCTAGACGCAGCTGCGCGACATGAGACTAATTAATTAGAGCGACAGAGAGAGAGAGTGTGTTTGTGTGCACGTGTGTGCGTCAATTTAACAAAGGTGCAGACGATCAGAAATCAGCAGAGAGTGATCGACGTTTGCGCTACTCTATGCCGAATTGAAGTGGACTCGGTCCCAGACTTTTTTTTTCTCCCTGGAAATAAAAACGTCTGGGTTTCCGAGGCTACTATGTCAGTGGTTCTCAAATGATTTCATGTCAAGGACCCCCAGAAATTAAATGAAATTGGCCGTCGACCCCCATCTGAAAATATGTTGTTCCAGGGACCCCCCCCCCCCCCCAGAAAGGAAAGAATATCATTATATTATATTCAAAGATGTGCGGAAGCTAACTGTACCTGTATGTCTTGTGTATTTGTACTGTATGTCATGTTGCACCTTAGTCTTTAGTACTGTGTACTTGCACTGCTGTAATGTTGTAGTTGTATGTATAGGACCCCCTCCCTCTACAACGAGATGCTGAGGGGCCATCCTCTCAATAACATTGTAAAACTAGAAAAAGTGCCCCTCGGGGCACAGGTCTCCACCAGGCAAGGTCAGGTTGTGGCCTCCTGGTGGCGCTATAATAGGCCAATGTGAAAAGGGTGCCATTTCTTCATACGCCTTTGATGGCAATTGGATGATTTGAGGCATTTTGTTCCAAAAATGTGTTTTGCAAAAATCAACCTGTTGGTGGCGCTATAACAGGCCAATGTGAAAAGGGTGGGATATATTCCTCAGCCTAGTAAGAAAATGTGTGAAAGATTTCACGTAAATTGCATGCTGTGTTCATGATTTGAGGCTTTTGTTCAAAACGGGGCAATCTTGCAAACTGTGAAAGCCAATTATAGCCAATTAGGATGGAATATGAAATATCGGACAGATCCGACTTGAGTACATGACCATAGAAATACTGTGTAACGATTTGTGAGATTTTTGGACAGAATCTGGAGGAGTAATATAAAAAAATGTGTTTTACAAAAGTCGGCCTCCTGGTGGCGCTATAAAAGGCAGATGCGGAAAATGCAGATCAAAGGTTTGTCCTCGGCCTCTAGGGAGTGTGCATGCAACGTTTCACGCAGATCGGTGCAGTTTTAGGTAAAAAATGTGAAAAGCTGCCTCATGGTGGCACTATAACAGGCCGTTCTGGAAAATGTGGGGCAGAGGTTCATCGTTGGCATCCAGGGAGTGTGTGTACAAAGTTTGGCATCGACCGGATTAACGGTGCCGGAGATTAGCTGGTAACAGACGGACGGAAGGACGGACACACGGACGGAGTGCAAAACATACTCTCTCCCCATGCCTTCGGCCTGGTGGAGACAACAACAAACATGGCTGCCCCCACTGTGGTAACTTGCGGTATTATGTTATACTTTAGCTATTGAAAAATAGCAGATCTACAAGCTCGTAGCGCGGCAGCTTGTAGATCTGCTATTTTTGAGAAATCGTGAAAATGTTTCTTTACAAAAAGGTTTTAGAAACATCATCATCCGACATATTTTACCATGTTTGTTTATATGCTAGTAGCGCTTCCCAGGTCAAAATGGGCTAGTTACCTTGTCCATGTGGAACAGCGCGCGGTACTGGGGTACCACAGCGTTGCGTGGCTCCGTCAGGATGCGCACCAGCATGTCCTGGTCCAGGCCGTGCAGCGGGACCACCACGGGCAGCCGGCCCACGAACTCGGGGATCATGCCGAAGTCGATGAGGTCGCGCGGCTCCACCAGCCGCAGGAGGCGGTCCTTCTCCTCCATCTCCGCCACCGCCGCGTCCGCCGCCTCGCCTCCTCCTCCTCTGACGTTGGCTAGGTCGGCCGCCGCCGCCGCGCGCCGCCCAACGCCCAGGTTGGACGGGGTCCCGAAACCCAGATACTGCAGAGGAGTAAACGGTAGGATACTGTTATTATTACAAGTAAGACGCGCAAACGTGGGAAGCGAACGCAGCTGTGTGTGTGCGTGGGTATGTGTGCGCGCGCGCGCGCGTGTGTGTTCTTTTTGTGTGTCACAGTGTGACACACACAGACAGACAGACATGTTCTGCCTGGGTTACATAGTAATGGCTCAGTGCATTCGCAATTATTATTATTAAGGGACCAAGAAGTCACAAAGTGACTTTGGTCACTTATTGTTTTTGTGTGTTTTTTTCTTCTCCTTCTTCTTCTGCCAAAAATAGCTGTTCTGGCTGAACCGTGCAGTCGGTTTTCGCAAAACGCGGTAATCTGGTAGAGGGCCATGCCAAACGGTGACTATGCTAAGCCCATGACGATTGGCCAAATGGTGGCGCTATAGCACTCAATTGAAAATGCAAACTTGGACGTGCAAATATCTTGAACCGTTTGACCGTTGGCAATGACACTTTGATACACATATGTGTCTCCTCATGCCGAACAACTTTCATGTTCTGACTTTTGACCTCTGACCTTTAGATCACAGAAAATACATGTTCAGGTACGGTAGGTGAGTAGCTATTTATGAACTTGATCTTTAATAGTGTTCCAGTTCCAATTTTGTCAGCTCCTTTCTTTGTGTCATCACTTACGATTCCACTTGTTTAATCTGTATCCCTGACTGCGTTCTCTATCCTGATCGGATGAAATTGGTATCCCAGTAGTTTCAGTTTCTGGAAATGCATTTTCTGTTTTGTCTTTTGGTGTTTTAAGCATTATGCTATACTTTAGCTATTGAAAAATAGCAGATCTACAAGCTTGTAGCGTGGCACCAAGTGCCGCGCTACGAGCTTGTATTTTTTGTTTTATCGTGAAAATGTGGCCCAAATGTTTGAATATATATTCTTTCAGAGCGTTCGTTTTTTAGCTCATATCTTTGCTTCTGGGGAGGGGGTCCCTGGAACAACATATTTTCAGATGGGGGGGGGTCGGCGTAGAAGGCATTTGTAGAATCAAGTCAAAATGGGTTAGTTACCTTGTCCATGTGGAACAGTGCACGGTACTGGGGTACCATGGCGTTGCGTTACTATTACCTTGTCCATGTGGAACAGCGCGTGGTACTGGGGTACCACGGCGTTGCGTTAGTCATACCTTGTCCATGTGGAACAGCACGCGGTACTGGGGTACCACGGCGTTGCGTTACTACGAGCTTGTAGGTCTGCTATTTTTGAAAAATCGTGTGTCATGTTTTAGAAGACGTTTGTAGAATTGAACTTAGGTCTAAATGGGTTAAAAGGGCGTGTGATAATAAGGCGTCATCAGTGTTTGACTGTGCCGTTTATACATTGTCTAATAAACTAATCAATCAAACCGAAGGAGCTCCAGAGTGGCTCAAAGATGGCTCCATGGTGTTTCGAGTGCAGAGGGGGGCCGGGCACGGAACGCAACTATGTTGTGCGCATGCGCGGCACGGAAAGAAGGGTTTTAAGTAGAGATGTCCCGATACTGTATCGGTACCGGGAAAAGTATCGGATCGACCCTTATTTGTCATATCGGTAAATATGCCAGTCTAACCACCGATCCGACACAATGGTAAGGGGTTGACACTATGGCAGGTAAATAAAATGTTGGGGCATGTGGAGTTTGCTTTGGAGTTGCCCAAACTGCAAGTGCACATTTGAGTGAGGAGTCTGCTATAAACACAACACAAGATATATAGCTAGATAGCTATAAACACAACATGAGATCACGACAGTGATATCGGTATCGGTATTCAGTATCGGTATCGGCTAACACAGAAATTGAGGTATCGGGATCGGATCGGAAGTGGAAAAAAGTGTATCGGGACATCCCTAGTTTTAATGTTAGGGTACTCATATGACTGAAGGGTGTTAGGTTTAGGGTACTCAGACCTTCAGACCGATGGAAGGGTTATAGTGTTAGGGTCCTCATAGTCTCGCGTATAGCCAGACAACTATTCCACAATCTCCGAATGCTATATATAGAGTCTGGAGCTACACCTCCCGAAATCTGAGTAAGGAAGCTGCCATTTCCTTTCACTAAAATATATTTAAAAAATATCTTTACATTTGATTAATTTCTATTTCTATTTCTGCTAAGCAGCGGGCTATATATGCTTAGGTGATTTATATTTAGGAAACATTTGCGGGACTGTAAAGACAAAACGGAAGTGGGGAGGAGGCTCCACTTCCACTTTATTGCTTACTCGCATCCGTTGCTCCAGTCTGTGACGGAAGCATTTATATTTTATAGGGCCGGGACTTTAACGCGTTAATTGAGATTAATTAACTACAGAAAAATGTACGCGTTAAAAAAATTAACGCATTTAACACTTTAATTGCCCGGAACTATTTAATCCATTACATTCATGCGCCCAGTCGATTTATAAACACGGACGCCTTTTCCGGACGGACCGGCCGGAAGTTCATGATGTTGTGTATAGGGTTGGGATTCGGAACCGGGTCCATTTCAGACCCGGTTCCGACATTGCGGATCCGGAGCCGGTTCCATCGTTTTTGTATTAACGGTTCCCCAAACGGTTCTCATCAGTCGTCATTTAGCTCCGCTGTGTCTGTGTGTGCATGCAAGCAGAGCCTGGGGTGACGTCACCCCACCTACAGAGTGAGTGGGGGACCGCCGCGGAGCGAGTGGGACACTGGGAGAGTATGTTGCACAGATCTCTCTCCAAAGTGTGGTTAACAGAGAGGGAAATGACTGAGGCTGAGCAGTGAGCACGCAAAGTGCAATAAATGCGATGCTATAGTTCCCTCTGCAAAGGTTGTTGCAACTTGTACCACGTCCACATTGAGGAAACATCTCAAAATCAATATGCCTACACGAGTCCACAACTCACGAGAATAATCTAGGCACATCGCGTTTGTGAGCCATGCGGAAAGCCGTGCCCGCTCTCCCCGCAGCTTCACCACAGCCGACGGGGGACGATCTGATGCAAGGCTGGTTTACTTTCCCCAGGCTAGTAACGTAATAGAAAATAAAAACTACTAACGTCTACAGAGCTTTTCATTAGGCGTATTGTACAACTGTTGTTAATGGTGTTAATTTAGAACGCCAATGACTCGACGTCTTTCTGTCTGATATTTTATGAATCACGTTAACTATAGAGCCAAATCAATTTGTCTGCACTTCTTTTTTACAACTTATAAGCAACTCAACTGCTTTTGATTTGGCTCTAAATTAATCGCGTGACTGTTGAGAGCCCAGCGTTTAGGTGCATATACCTCCATAGATTGATTACTTTATAAACAGTTTGCAGAAAAAAGCACAGGAACGTAGCCTATACAGTTCAATACAAGGTCTGCTAAGAGGATTTTATAATCCAAGAAAGCACTATGGCTTGTTTCCATTGAAATGAAATGAAATGAAATTAAATTAAATGATTACTATATTTACCCAGGGTATCTGGGCTAAGCTCAAGAACTTGTTTCCAGCCAGGCCCTGCTCATAGAACACATTTCATCGTAGTGGTTCAATGCCTTGTTCAAGGGCACTTCAGCGGTGGTAATTTTAACGTGTCGGACCGCTGATTCGAACTGGCGACCTTCCGGTATCAAGACCGCTCCGCTATCCGTTCGGCCACCGCTGCCACCGCTGCCATTAGGGTAAGGGGTCCTTCATATTACATTAATCTGAACATTAAAGACAACATTTGTCACCACAACAATATCATTATTGCAATGTGTACTGTATATTTAATATACAGTAGGCTACAAATTGCAATATACAGTACAAATTGCAACAATGATATTGTTGTGGTGGCTAGCTGCTGGTGGTGGTGGTGGTGAAGTTTAAATAATAGTGCCACCTCATAATTGTAAAGTGCATTTTCAATAATTGAATTAATGAATTTGTGTTTATTATGTACTTGGTTAGGTTAGTTATAATATAAGCATAATCTATGTCAGAAAAAAGGGGGAAAAAATATTAGGATCCGTTAAGGGAACCGTTAGGAACCGGAACCGTTAAGAGGGATCCGGGAAGGATCCGGATCCGTTAAAATCCTAACGAATCCCAACCCTAGTTGTGTAGCAGCTAATAGCCACAGCACTTTAGAATCGATCGACAACAACGGGAGACAAGAATAAATCTATCGAGACTAGCGACTGGACCGCGGAGCGCCGTCTAACACAGGATCTTTTTTCAGAAAAAGACGGGATGATTTAGATCGCGATTTATGAACGTTTTAAGATTTTCGTTTTCATCAGCTAAACAGAGGGAGTTTTTTGATGACGTCTCAGTCTTGCGCGTCACCGAGGAGAGCCCAGCAGGCGCGCCTGGGCTATACAGCCATGCGATCTGTTCTCGTATCAATAAACTTCGTCTTTAGGACAATACTTCGTCCTGAGCGTCGGGCGTTACTAATAGAAAGGACAAAGAACTTCGTCCTGGGCGATTAATCTGTTAATCGCACCTTTTTTTTCACCGCGGAACGTTTCTCACTGTGTTTCTAGTAGTACTGAATTGGCTGCGGCACGCGAGCTGCAGCAGCAGCAGCAGCAGCTGTTGTTGTTGTTCACTCTACACTACAGGCTACAGCTTCGTCAGAAAGCCCAAAATCCAAACCCAAATGAATCGAATGAAGAAGCCGCTTATATCGCTTTTGCTCCATGGATGGGACATTTAGATGTAAAAGCTATCGGATGGACGCTTGGATAGCGGCATGGCTGTGTGCAATGTCAGAGGGAAACGATCCATTTATGACCAACGTTAGCTTATATGCTAGGCTTGCTAGCTGCTTCAGTTTAACATGTCTCACAGACCACCGGAGACGCGCAGTGATTTCACCACAGCACGAAGCTGTCAAGCTGTCCTCGATGCGAAACATACTGAAGTAGCAAGCGACAAGCGTGGGTCAGCCCCAACCTCATGTGAAATGTTTCCCCCATAATAAAGTTGTTTTTATTTGTTCTCATGCCCCGCCATGTAAAGCACATTTGAGTATTTCATATACACACTGAAGACACTATATAGGCACTTGCTGCTCTTGTTTATCTGTTGGGATAAAAAAGTTGTATTGCTTAAAGGGGAATACCACTAATTTTCAACATTTTTCTATGGAGTTGTGTGCACTGGAAATATTAAAGTCCCCCCATTATGTGTTGCCTATAGAACTGGAGGTCTGAAAAAAACTAACATTATGAAGTACATTTTTGTGATGTCACTGAGATGTACTTCATAATGTTACTGATTTTTTCAGACCTCCAGTTCTAGGCAACACAGAATGGGGGGGACTTTCTTATTATATCCACACAACAACTCTAAGGTATATTAATGACAGTAAAATGTTGAAAATGAGTGGAATCCCGTAGTAACTATTCACTGGGATACCAAAAAACATTTGAAAAAAAAGGTTTCTCACTGTTCTCGGGTTGAATATTGATATGCGATTAAAATGCGATTAATCGAGATTAATTAACTACAAAGCCTCTGATTAATTAGATTTTTTTTTTTAATCGAGTCCCAGCTCTAATATTTTACTCATGATCAGAGCTTCCGTTGCTCCAGACTGTGACGGAAGCATTTATATTTTACTCATGATCAGAGCTTCCGTTGCTCCAGACTGACGGAAGCATTTATATTTTACTCATGATCAGAGCTTCCGTTGCTCCAGACTGTATGACGGTAGCATTTATATTTTACTCATGATCAGAGCTTCCGTTGCTCCAGACTGTGACGGAAGCATTTATATTTTACTCATGATCAGAGCTTCCGTTGCTCCAGACTGTATGACGGAAGCATTTATATTTGACTCATGATCAGAGCTTCCGTTGCTCCAGACTGTATGACGGAAGCATTTATATTTGACTCATGATCAGAGCTTCCGTTGCTCCAGACCGTATGACGGAAGCATTTATATTTGACTCATGATCAGAGCTTCCGTTGCTCCAGACTGTATGACGGAAGCATTTATATTTTACTCATGATCAGAGCTTCCGTTGCTCCAGACTGTATGACGGAAGCATTTATATTTGACTCATGATCAGAGCTTCCGTTGCTCCAGACCATATGATGAAGCGTTTGAACATTGCGAGAGGCAACAGTCTGGGCAACGCGAGGCTACGGGTCCTCGGTACCTTCTCGTTCTTCCTCCGGCTGATGATCCTGTCCAGGCCGTTGAAGGCTCCGGACGCAACAAACAGGATGTTGGTAGTGTCCACCTGAACCGTCTCCCCTCTCAGCTTCCTGCTGTTCTTCTCGGGGACGTTGACGATGGTTCCCTCCAGGAGTTTCAACAAACCCTTCATTAACAAACAAACAAACAATGACGATCCCAGTTAATTCATTCATCACTTAAAACCAAATAAACCCCGATACTGTTCCTGCCCCGACTTGCCTTGCATGGGGGTACGCATTTGCGTTTGCTGATCCTAAACCAGCATAATCATCACACAAGTAACACCGCCATGTAGTAGGGGATATTATTGTCGGAATCGTTACGCGGTGGATAAAAGCATGAAATTTGGTACAGATGTCCCTTGGGTCATCCTAAAACATCCCAGAAGGGGTGCCGAAAAAAATCTTAAACAGGAAGTGAGTTATGGACAAAATTCAAAATGGCCACCTACAGTGTTGTCGATTGGCTCAAAAGACGCCAAAATAATCTCCAAAAAGCATACAATTTGGCACACATGTCCCTTGGGTCATTCTAAGACATCCTAGAAGGGATTCCCAAATAAATCTTAAACAGGAAGTGAATTATTGACAAAATTGAAAATGGCCGCCTACAGTGTTGTCGATTGGCTCAAAAGACGCCAAAATAATCTTCAAAAATCATAAAATTTGGCACACATGTCCCTTGGGTCATTCTAAGACATCCTAGAAGGGGTGCAAAGTAAATCCTCATTATCATTGTCAATATTCAAAAAACATCTAAAGAAATATCTTATTTCTTCCTCTCTGTAGATTACATGATTTACTTGTATGTGTTATATTTTCTTTAGTGTGTTTGTTGTTTGTATTGTTTATTTCCCTTTTTTGTGCAGTCTGTGTTTTTTATTTTCTTTATTCTGCCCCCCTTTGCCAAACTTGTAGACTTTTGTATTGTTCTTAATTTAACTTTTAATCTGTTTTAAATCAATTGACCTCATACAGGAAAGGATTCCAAATAAGCCAGCTGGCTTCTTCCTTTCCTTGCATTGTATTTTTGTTTTTTGATATGTATTGTCTATCTTTTGTACTACATGCTAAATAAATAAACCTAAAACCTAAACCTAATCTGAAACAGGAAGTGAGTTATTTACTAAATTGAAAATGTGTACAGTGTAGTCGATTTACTCAAAAGACAACAATAAAGAATCGCATAAAAGCATGACATTTGGCACACATGTCCCTTGGGTCATTCTATGACATCCTAGAAGGGGTGCCCACAAGGGGTGTTGTTGACAACATTGAAAATGGCCATATACAGTTGACAGATAATGCAAAAGACACCTAAAGAATCGCATAAAAGCATGCAAATGTCAATTGGGTGATCTTAGCATCCTACAAGGGGTGCCCAAAATGTTTTAAACAGGAAGTGAGTTTTTGGCTAAATTCAAAATGACCACCTAAAGCATGTGATACAAAAGAAAACCTATGGTTAATCCTTTTGAAGTGCTTAGGCAGGAATCAAACAGTTTTGCAGTAATTGAAATATGCACCTGTGTTCTGTATGGCAAGACAACTGACATTAAAAATGTCAATGATCTCTAAGGAAGGACCTGTTTGCTCAGAAATGTCTCTCAATGGAAAATATACCTCCCACACAGGCTGCACTTCAAATTGAGCAGTTTACCAATCTGAATTTTGGTCCAGAAGCTGTACCTATGCTGGTCCTATGCAAGCTCTACCATCTCCTGAAGAATAGTTTGTAGAGAATTCCTCAAGTGTTGCTGCAAAGCTGAGCCCCTCTGTTTGAGAAAGTGTAGTTGCCGGGATGCTGGGTTACCTTGCACAGCATTATATCAATGTGCTGGTAATTGTGAAATGGCACACAGTTACTAGAAGAAAATAAATAAGAAGATAGAGTCCAAAGTAGAGTGCAAAATAAATAAGATTGCAGAGAGTAAAATAACAATATGCAGTGTAAGATAAGATGCTGAGTAAAATAAATAAGGATATGCAGAGTTAGATGAATACAGATTCAAAGTAAGTAAAGTAAAGAAAAGGAAATAAATATGATGATGTATAGTGTAAATGTAAACATAATATGCTAGGTTATACATTCTGCAGTTGTCAACAGTTTAAACATCTATTTAGAATTTCTTCTAAATGGATTTTTGTTTTTCTAATTTTTTTAATGTATCACCTTTAGAAATAATAGGTAATTTCTGGTGGCCATTTTGGATCTTTATTTTCCTTTCCTTTAAAAAAGCCTTTAATGTGTCCACATTTTTGGGCACCCCTGCTGAGATGGTGAGATACACCCTAAAGAGGGCACGTACAAGATTTGTTGCTTGTATGAGAGTGTAGGAGAAAACTTTCGCACACCTAGAAATCAGGCGTATGCACAGGTGCGTAGGCCTCATAGACTCATATACCGAGCAAATACAGTGTGCGGGTGTACCTTATTGCTTGTATGAGAGTAAAAAACAATATTCAGAGTAAGCTAAGATGCTGAGTACAATAAATAAAGATATGCAGTTAGATGAATAAAGAAGATTCAAAAAGTAAAGTAAAGAAAGAAAATATGATGATGTAGTGTAAATGTAAACATAATATGCCAGGTTATGCAGACGGCAGTTGTCAACAGTTATACAGCCATTTAGAATGTCTTCATCATGGTCCCTTCCAAAAAAGTTCAATAAACAAACAAACAAATAATCCCTTTTAGGAAGGAGCACAATATGCTTTTATGACGTCTCTTCTTTTGCATCAACTGCTTTAGGCGGTTATTTTGAAATTAGCTTTAAAATAAATGTGGGCACCCCTTGTAGGATGACCCAAGGGACATCAGATTATTTTGTGTGCCACATTGTATGCTTATGGAGATTCTTTAGTTGTCTTGAGATAATCGACAACACTGTAGGCAGCCATTTTCAATGTTGTCAATACCTCACTTCCTGTTTCGGATTCCTTTGGGCACCCCTTCTAGGATGTCTTAGGATGACCCAAGGGACACATGTGCAAATTGTATGCTTCTATGAGATTCTATAAGCTTTTTGAGTCAATAACCAACACTGTATGTGGCCATTTTAAATTTTGTCAATAATTCACTTCCTGTTTAAGATTTATTTTGGCACCCCTTCTAGGATGTCTTAGGGTGAACCAAGGGACGTGTTTGCCAAATGTTATGCTTTTTGAAGATTCTTTAGGCTTTTTGAGTCAATCACCAATAACACCGTAGGCGGCCATTTTCAATTTTGTCAATAATTCACTTCCTGTTCAAGATTGTTTTTGGCACCCCTTCTAGGATGTCTTGGGGTGACCCAAGGGACATGCGTGCCACATTTTATGCTTTTTGGAGATTCTTTTGGTGTCTTTTGAGTCAACTCTCAACAGTTTTGGTGGCCATTTTGAATTTTGTCCATAACTCACTTCCTGTTAAAGATTGTTTTGGGCACCCCTTCTAGGATGATTTTGGATAACCCTAGGGACATCTGTACCAAATGTTATGCTTGTATCGATTGTATCGATTGTCATGCGTGTATCGATTGTATCGCGTAACGATTTGGCTATTTTTTGATGATAGGAGTTGTGCCCCAATAGAGGGCTTGATCTCTGGTCATATTAAGATTTTTACAATATATTATCTATTGGTAATCATTCATAGGGTCTTTTAAAAGTTTTTAAAAACAATTGTGTATTTTTAGCATTGACAATATATCACTCAGAAAGGGATTCATGTGGAAGGTCATCTCATTCCGAGTGGTTTTTAAGTACATTTTTGGCATTTAAAGTTGTTTAAAAAATATTCAAGACATTTTTCATGGGTTCTTTTTGCCAAATCCTTTAATATTAGTGTAATTACTATAAATGTAAAGGTTATTCTTCGCACAATCAGTCAAAATGTCAGAATTATATCACCTTTAGGAATAATAGGTCATTTCTGGTGGCCATTTTGGATTTTTCCCTAAAAAAAGCCTTTAATGTGTCTAAAATGTTTGGCACCCCTTCTGAGATGGTGAGATACACCCTAAAGAGTGCGTGTACCAAATTTGGTGCTTTTATCCACCGCGTAACGATTTGGCCATTTATTGCCGATAATATCCCCTACTAATGTTCATGTCGCTGCAACACTAACCTCACTAACCTGCGAGACATGGCCAAAGCATTTCCGGGGGTCCCCAGCCCAAAACGTTGAGAACCCCTGCTCTACTGCAGTCCCTTTCCTACAGATACAAACGCAATGAAGCCATAGACACACACCTGTTGCACTCCCTCTCCTCCGACGTCTCTCAACTGATGGATTCCTGGAACGCTGCCGATCTTGTCCACCTCGTCCAAGAACACGATGCCTGTTGTACCACAAATGTAAAACAACAATGTAATTCTAGGGCTGGGTACTCGATTATAAAAACTGGTGACTAAAATGTGAGTAAAACTAAATCATGAGAACTATTCATTAATGAAAAAAATAAAATCAAAATTTTGCTTCCCAAAAACAACACGGGTATCGTAATGGTTTCCATGTGTGTTTTCTCTCACCTTGCTGGGCCTTCTCCACCGAGTAGTTGGAGTCCTGCAGCAGCTTGGCGATCACCGACTCGATGTCTTCACCCACGTAGCCCGCCTGCGTCAGCGTGGTGCAGTCGCAGATGGCGAACGGCACGTCCAGACACTTGGCCAGCGTCTGGGCCAGCAGCGTTTTACCTGGAACAAACAGAAAACACACACACACACACACACACACAGGACTTTAAGCAACTAGTCAACTATTCAACTAGTCGACTAGTAAATCCACTAGTCGACCTTGTTGGTACTAGTTGACTAGTTGATAAGAAAAAAAACAAAAAAACTTTATTTTTTTTTTTTTTTTTTGTAGGCCTCAAGATCAGGTAGATTATAGTTATAGTCACCAATGTACAGTTTTTAAATGTACACATATTTATTTCCAAAACAAACAAAAAACAAAACAAAAATAGTAGGCAACTAGGCAACTAGTAAAAATGACTAGAAGTGAATGCCCCCACACACACACACACGTTTTACCTGGACTAACAGAACCCGAACCCCCCCCCCCCCCCCCCCCCCATAGCGGCCCATGACGCCATGATTAAACAATCAAGACACGAGGCGATCAAGAAATAAATGTAATCACCCACGCTGGTACAAACATGCGGTCTAAAGCCCTAACCACACCAAAGGGTCGAGACTAGAGATACTTTTCCGATACTGTATCGGTATCGGAAAAGTATCGGATCGGCCCTTATTTGGTCATATCGGGTCATATCGGTATTGGCGAATATCCTAGTCTAACCACCGATCCGACACAGGGGTAAGCGGTTAACACTATGGGCCTATAGCAGTTAAATAAAATGCAATACATTACATTTGCAACCCAGGACTTTCTAGCCTCACAGCTAGAAGGTCCTGGGTTCGATTCCCGCTGGGGACGCGGGAATCGAATCGAAAAGAAAACGTCGGTAGGGTCTGGTTCGGGACGAATTTGAGAACTCTACACCTTATTGGCCATTTATTTTAATAAAACTGACCTGAGCCCGTTGGACCTAGCAGCACAATGTTGCTCTTCTCCAGCTTGATGTCTGTGTGGTCGGAGTCGAGGACTTCCCCGCCCCTCCGCTCCTGAGCCGGCTGCTGATTGGCCTGCTGCTGCACGGACGCTCCCAGGGCGTTGCCATGGGGACTGATGCCTGCGATCTGCAGCAACTCTACAAAAAAAATATAAAACATAACTATTAATTAAACAACCCTACAACATTATAAATGATAAAACTATTAATTAAACAACACTACAACATTATAAATTATAAAACTATTAGCCCATTTAAGCATGACGTCGCAATTTAAAAAAAATGTCTTCTGAATCCTGACAGTTTTCTGAAAAACCCATGTTTCTGTCAGTGGTATTCAAACATTTTCATGTCAAGGACCCCCAAAAATATATGAAATTGGCCGCCGACCCCCATCTGAAAATATGTTGTTCCAGGGACCCCCGCCAGAAGCAAAGATTTGAGCTAAAAACGTTGGCTCTGAAAGAATATATATTCAATGATTTGTGCCACATTTTCACGATTTAAAAAAATCGCTAAAGCATACTCCGTCTTTAACACACACACACGTCATTGTTTATGTATTAGACGAGCCATTAACCCATTCAGACCTGAGGCTAAACCAGTGACTTACTTGTGAATCTGTATTCATCTTCCCGTCTTCTCATCTCTAGTTCTATAAAAAAAGGAACATCAACATTTAACAGCTCTAAAGAAGACAATAAACAATCTATTTAACATCTCTAAAGAAGACAATAAACAATCTATTCAACATATCGAAAGAAGACAATCAACAATCTATTTAACATCTCTAAAGAAGACAATAAACAATCTATTTAAAAACAACTCTTTTCACAGTTGGATGATAATCTGTTGGATAATCGTTTGACCATGATGACTTCATGGTCATCAAGTAGCCTATGATGACGACATCATAGTCAACAACAAGTAGCCTAAATTAAAATTACAAATCATTAAGACTGAGTTTAGAAGACCCAAGATTATTGTCTCCACCAGGCCGAAGGCAGCGGTGGCCGAGCGGATAGCGGCGCGGTCTAGATACCGGAAGGTTCCCAGTTCGAACCAGCCGTCCGACACGTTAAAATTACCACCGCTGAAATGCCCTTGAACAAGGCATCAACCACTACGATGAAATGTGTTCTATGAGCAGGGCCTGGCTGGAAACAAGTTCTTGAGCTTAGCCCAGATACCCTGGGTAAATATAGATTTCATTTCATTTCATTTCATTTCATTTCATTTCATTTCATGGGGAGAGAGTATGTTTTGCACTCCGTCCGTGTGTGTGTGTGTCCGTCCTTCCGTCCGTCCGTCTGTGTACAGCTAATCTCCGGCACCGTTAACCCGGCCGATGCCAAACTTTGCACACACACTCCCTGGATGCCAACGATGAACCTCTGCCCCACATTTTCCAGAACGGCCTGTTATAGCGCCACCATGAGGCAGCTTTTCACATGTTTTACCTAAAACTGCACCGATCTGCGTGAAACGTTGCATGCACACTCCCTAGAGGCCAAGGACAAACCTTTGACCTGCATTTTCCGCATCTGCCTTTTATAGCGCCACCAGGAGGCCGACTTTTGGAAAACACATTTTTTGATATTACTCCAGATTCTGTCCAAAAATCGTTACACAGTATCTCTATGGTCATGTGCTCAAGTCGGATCTGTCTGATATTTCATATTCCATCCTAATTGGCTATAATTGGCTTTCACAGTTTGCAAGATTGCCCCGTTTTGAACAATAGCCTCAAATCATGAAATCATGAATGCAGCATGCAATTTACGTGAAATCTTTCACACATTTTCTTACTAGGCTGAGGAATATATCCCACCCTTTTCACATTGGCCTGTTGGCGCCACCAACAGGTTGATTTTTGCAAAACACATTTTTGGAACAAAATGCCTCAAATCATCCAATTGCCATCAAAGGCGTATGAAGAAATGGCAATCGGTACACATGATCTCTGTAGTCATGTGATCAAGACGAGTCTGTTGGATTTCTCAGATTGTACACTGATTGGCTAAGATTGCCTTCCAAAGTTTTCAGGAGTGGCCCGTTTTGTACAAAATGCTGCACATGTCCTGCTCATCCAGAATTCTATCCTCAGAGATGCTATGAGTGATCTGGCTCTGCATTTCCTCAACAAAACATCCTCCTAAACATTTTGCCAAACATCACACACACTCCTATCCTCCTGGTGGAGACCTGTGCCCGGAAGGGCACTTTTTCTAGTTTAGACTGGTTTACTGGATTACTTAGGTCTGCAAAGATGAATACAATTTAACAATCGCTCTATTTATGTTTACATTGTGTTTACATTTTGACTAAAATGTCCACCACAAGCCATTTACAATTTGGCATTTAGCAGAAGCTCTTAATCCGGAGGAATTTATAGCAAGCAAGAACAAGACATGACAATGCGCCAGATTCATCAGTATGAATCATTCGTAAGCTAAGAACCTAACAGTGGAATCTATATAATGAAACTATGCACTATAGAGTGCTATGTCTACATAAAATGCTATCCAAACTTCCAAGTTACATAAGTTGAGCCTTTTGCATACGCCCTGTAAGGTCGTCGAGGCTAGGGCAAGTGATATGGCAAGTGCTACGGGCAAAGTCTGAAGTGGAGTCTGAAGTGGAGTGAGTCTGCAGTTCTGATTGCAACGGGAAGTTCATTCCATAGTTTTGGAGCGAGAAGGGCCATGAACACTGGCGAGAGAGACGCAGGTTTCTCCACCTCCACAGCACTCCTGGTTCCAGGAGGTATGTTGTTGTATTATTATCATTATAATAAACTAGACCTGTGCCTACTTGGGAACGATGCAAGTTAGGAACCTAGTATTCAATACACGTTGTCATAGCAACTGTTTTAACCGTCTGTCTGTGTCCCTTTTGTGCCCATATAATATATGGAGAACTCTGCATCTGTCTGTCTGCCTGTGTCTGAAGAGTGCAAACTGACTGGTTAAGTAATCAAATGGCAGGTGTCGGGGGGTTGCCATGGCAGTCAATCGGCTGAGGCAGAGGCTGGGAATGCTACAGGTGAGGGGACTTTGGCTCATTAGGTCCACTGACTGGCAGAGCCTGACCAGAGCCTTTTGTGGCGTTTCTGGACAACCAGTGTATTCGACCGACTGGAGGCCGGGCACTGCACTCCCTGTGGTGGTGTGGAATGCGTGTGTGGAATTTGAAGTCGGTGGGGGGGGCGAAGGGTTCTCGAGTTACGTGGATTACAGATGTACGAACACACAAAGACATTTATTGTAAGATGCAGGGACGTGCACAGATAGACATCACAGGGGGCTTCAGACCCTGCCCTTTTACCCGCCTGTAAAACAACTGCCCTCTCCAGACCACGAGTGCAGCATTTACTATGGTGAAAAAAAAATGCAAATGCCATACTGGAAGGCAGCATTCAGGAGAATTGCTTTTTTCCGAAGTCTCAACACAGTATTTTGGCGTTGAACAAATTTGTTTAGAAATCCATGTCGTACGTCCGCATCTCCACTAGATAAAGAGTGCTGGGTTGCGCCCCGAAAACAGCTGATCACACGTTGTGAGCTTGTAGATCTGCTATATTTTGTCCAAAAGTACCCTCTTATGGGATTTTTAGCCACTGCCTCTGTGACACTCTCTGCATGTCCCTGGTAAGATGGACACTGACCACGGCAGGTTTCTAAGATGGACACTGACCACGGGGCGTGAGCACGGCAGGTTTCTAAGATGGACACTGACTGCGGGGCGTGAGCACGGCAGGTTTCTAAGATGGACACTGACCGCGGGGCGTGAGCACGGCAGGTTTCTAAGATGGACACTGACCGCGGGGCGTGAGCGCGGCAGGTTTCTCCACCTCCACGGCCGTCCTGGGGCTTCCAGGAGGGATGTTGTTGTAGATCCTCTTGTAGTGGTTGTACACGGCCACGGCCAGCACCTTCTTAGCGTATGACTGACCCACCACGTACTTGTCCAGGTACGCATAGATCTGGAATAGACAAACAGCGAGATCTTATTTTCTTGGGGGGAGGGGGCGGGCGAGTTTTTACCTTCTTGGGGGGGGGTTACCTTCTTGGGGGGAGGGGGGTTCTTACCTTATTTTGGGGGAGGGGGGGTTCTTACCTTCTTGGGGGAGGGGGGGTTCTTACCTTCTTGGGGGGAGGGGGGTTCTTACCTTCTTTGGGGGGAGGGGGGTTCTTACCTTCTTGGGGGGAGGGGGGGTTCTTACCTTCTTGGGGGGAGGGGGGTTCTTACCTTCTTGGGGGGAGGGGGAGGCTTGTGAGCGAAGGCCATTTTGACGGCCTCGGCGGCAGCAGCGTCAGCCTCTTTGTTCAGGGTCTTCTTACTGTCTGTCTCAGACAGAACCACGAAGAAATGGTGGCATTTCTCGCATTTCACAAACCGCGTCGACGCTGGAAGAAGAAGAAGAAAAAGAAAAAGAAAAAGAAAAAGAAGAAGCGGCATATAATTAGCCCTTCGCCAAGTCCCTCCCCAACCCGTCCTTGTCCAATAGGCACGTTAGCAGCGAGTAGACATTATTTCAATAAAATAGAAATACGAATAAATGTATTCGGAAGAAAAGGTATCGAACTCAATAATACTAATCACAGTGATTAGTATTATTGCCATCACCCAGGTGGGTGAGTCGTGTAACTTTCCCGACGTTAAGCCGTGTATGTGTTCAACAACACAACCATGCAAAATAACACTGGCAGCTATGAGGGGACGAAAGCTTGCCATCCTTAGTAACGGCTAAGCTTTTTTTTTTACAATCGGTACCGTGGGCGGTGGTTAACAAACATTATAATAATACAAAAAGCATAAAAAGTATTTGCACCCATTTACCCCCAGATGAAAATCATGTTGTCATGAGGTGACTTAAACCCCCTTTACACGAGAACGGTGTCCATAGAAAAAGGCAAAATAAAGTATAATTTGCTGGGATCCCTTTAGGCGTTTTCGGGAGGGTGAAAACACAACAAAGTGAAAACACCTTCCAGAGTGGAAATCTTTGAAAACGCCATCTCCTCCCATCTCCATGTAAAACAGGCTAAACAGTGAATCCACAAAACTTAAGGCCGGCCCGGCCTTAATACCATACCGTGAGGCCCGAAAACCCAGAAAAATAACTCATGCATCCAACTAGCTTTGAACTGAGCCGATTTGAATTTCCGTTAGGGCGCTAGGGGCAGATGAAATGTATTATTTGGGTGTATTATTTATTTATTTATTTTTCACAGAACCCGAGGCTAATTAGCATATATTTTGGGTAGGGTTCGAGCAGAATTTGAGAACTCTACTGGTGACTTACATACAAAAGGTCTCCACATTTGGGGTAACTTACATACGAAGGTCTCGACATGCGTGCAGGGATCTCCACATTTGGGGCAGCGCAGATGGTTTCCTCCCTTCCCTGACCCTCCTGAAGAACCAGACAGTCTCTTTCCCTCGCCGAGGCTTTTCTGAGGACCACAAAACAAACGACTCAATGCACAACACTCAGTTAGGACCATTAGTCACGATTACAAATGGAAGTTGACGATTCATTGTCACACAAATAATTGCGATTAACGATTTCATTGTGTATTTTATTTTTTTGCGTTGAACATTGGAACGCTAAAACTTCCGTTTGCCTTTAGGCTTCGTAATCACAAATTGCAGAATATGACAAATAACTTAAATATAGAAATCACTGACACGATATTATTTTTAATATTATTTTCATTCCAAAAATAATGTACAAAATAGCAGAAATAGTTTCTGCTATTTCTGCTATTTTTGAAAAAAAATCAACATGGAAACAATTGACGATTATGCAGAAATAATTGTGATTATCTCAAATAATTGCTGATTATGTAATAATTATGATCATGAAATAATTGTGACAGGCCTACACTCAATGACAGATTTAGTTTTTTCCCCAGATTAAGCCAGTTACTTAGTTTTTAACACTGGAGTAGCATTATGCCATCAAAGTACTAGTTTTTACCACTGGAGTAGCATTATGCCATCAAAGTACTAGTTTTTACCACTGGAGTAGCATTATGCCATCAAAGTACTAGTTTTTACCACTGGAGTAGCATTACGCCATCAAAGTACTAGTTTTTACCACTGGAGTAGCATTACTCCATCAAAGTACTAGTTTTTACCACTGGAGTAGCATTACTCCATCAAAGTACTAGTTTTTACCACTGGAGTAGCATTACTACATCAAAGTACTAGTTTTTACCACTGGAGTAGCATTACTCCATCAAAGTACTAGTTTTTACCACTGGAGTAGCATTACTACATCAAAGTACTAGTTTTTACCACTGGAGTAGCATTACGCCATCAAAGTACTAGTTTTTACCACACTGGAGTAGCATTACTCCATCAAAGTACTAGTTTTGACCACACTGGAGTAGCATTACTCCATCAAAGTACTAGTTTTTACCACTGGAGTAGCATTACTCCATCAAAGTACTAGTTTTTACCACTGGAGTAGCATTACTACATCAAAGTACTAGTTTTTACCACTGGAGTAGCATTACTCCATCAAAGTACTAGTTTTTACCACTGGAGTAGCATTACTACATCAAAGTACTAGTTTTTACCACTGGAGTAGCATTACTCCATCAAAGTACTAGTTTTTACCACTGGAGTAGCATTACTACATCAAAGTACTAGTTTTTACCACTGGA
This sequence comes from Electrona antarctica, assembly GCF_951216825.1. Taxonomy (NCBI): domain Eukaryota; kingdom Metazoa; phylum Chordata; class Actinopteri; order Myctophiformes; family Myctophidae; genus Electrona; species Electrona antarctica. Next base: position 22,156,741 of record NC_136810.1, read on the forward strand.
GTAGCATTACGCCATCAAAGTACTAGTTTTTACCACTGGAGTAGCATTACGCCATCAAAGTACTAGTTTTTACCACTGGAGTAGCATTACGCCATCAAAGTACTAGTTTTTACCACTGGAGTAGCATTACTCCATCAAAGTACTAGTTTTTACCACTGGAGTAGCATTACTCCATCAAAGTACTAGTTTTTACCACTGGAGTAGCATTACTCCATCAAAGTACTAGTTTTTACCACTGGAGTAGCATTACTACATCAAAGTACTAGTTTTTACCACTGGAGTAGCATTACGCCATCAAAGTACTAGTTTTTACCACTGGAGTAGCATTACTCCATCAAAGTACTAGTTTTTACCACTGGAGTAGCATTACTCCATCAAAGTACTAGTTTTTACCACTGGAGTAGCATTACTCCATCAAAGTACTAGTTTTTACCACTGGAGTAGCATTACTACATCAAAGTACTAGTTTTTACCACTGGAGTAGCATTACGCCATCAAAGTACTAGTTTTTACCACTGGAGTAGCATTACGCCATCAAAGTACTAGTTTTTACCACTGGAGTAGCATTACGCCATCAAAGTACTAGTTTTTACCACTGGAGTAGCATTACTCCATCAAAGTACTAGTTTTTACCACTGGAGTAGCATTACTCCATCAAAGTACTAGTTTTTACCACACTGGAGTAGCATTACACCATCAAAGTACTAGTTTTTACAACACTGGAGTAGCATTACGCCATCAAAGTACTAGTTTTTACCACACTGGAGTAGCATTACTCCATCAAAGTACTAGTTTTTACCACACTGGAGTAGCATTACACCATCAAAGTACTAGTTTTTACCACTGGAGTAGCATTACTCCATCAAAGTACTAGTTTTTACCACTGGAGTAGCATTACGCCATCAAAGTACTAGTTTTTACCACACTGGAGTAGCATTACACCATCAAAGTACTAGTTTTTACCACACTGGAGTAGCATTACTCCATCAAAGTACTAGTTTTTAACACTGGAGTAGCATTACTCCATCAAAGTACTAGTTTTTACCACTGGAGTAGCATTACTCCATCAAAGTACTAGTTTTTACCACACTGGAGTAGCATTACTACATCAAAGTACTAGTTTTTACCACACTGGAGTAGCATTACTACATCAAAGTACTAGTTTGTACCACACTGGAGTAGCATTACTCCATCAAAGTACTAGTTTTGACCACACTGGAGTAGCATTACACCATCAAAGTACTAGTTTTTACAACACTGGAGTAGCGTTACACCATCAAAGTACTACCTTTCCACCGTCGCTATCCTTCGCTGAGCCGTCTTTAGAGGCAAAGCTGACGGTGGGCGTCTGGGAGAAGGACCGGACCCTCGCCCTGGGGGGTCCCTGGGGTCCATTCTGGACCTGGACCTGTCTGCTGAGAGAGTACTGGAACCTGGAGCATGATAAACCTGGAAGACAAGAGATTATTATTGTTATCATCATCATCATCATCATCACACTACCCGAATCAGAATAGGGTCGACATGGTGTCTGGTTGCTTATAAGCACTCCACTTGCCTCCACACTTGCACAGACTATTTGTAAGTACTCTGCCATGGTTAATCTACGCTTATTATCTCGCCCTCAATGTCTTCACATTACAGTACAGTTAATATAAAACACATTATTCAGGCACATTTCAGCTCTTTCACCTCTACATGCTCAAAATGTGCCATGCGACACATTTTGAGCATGTAGATCTGCTACTTTTACTACTTTTGTGTGAAATAGAATCATGAAGTAGGGCATTAAATACGCTAAAAGTTAAAATACGGAGATATGAGGTTTCTGCCAGACAGTATATGCAATGTGAGACTCTGGAGTGAGTGAGGAAATATAGTGGCCCTCTGGAGTGAATGAGGAACTATAGTGGCCCTCTGGAGTGAGTGAGGAACTATAGTGGCCCTCTGGAGTGAGTGAGGAACTATAGTGGCCCTCTGGAGTGAGTGAGGAACTATAGTGGCCCTCTGGAGTGAGTGAGGAACTATAGTGGCCCTCTGGAGTGAGTGAGGAACTATAGTGGCCCTCTGGAGTGAGTGAGGAACTATAGTGGCCCTCTGGAGTGAGTGAGGAACTATAGTGGCCCTCTGGAGTGAGTGTGGAAATATAGTGGCCCTCTGGAGAGAGTGTGGAAATATAGTGGCCCTCTGGAGTGAGTGTGGAAATATAGTAGCCCTCTGGAGTGAGTGAGGAACTATAGTGGCCCTCTGGAGTGAGTGTGGAAATATAGTGGCCCTCTGGAGTGAGTGTGGAAATATAGTGGCCCTCTGGAGTGAGTGTGGAACTATAGTGGCCCTCTGGATTGAGTGTGGAACTATAGTGGCCCTCTGGAGTGAGTGTGGAAATATAGTGGCCCTCTTGAGAGAGTGTGGAAATATAGTGGCCCTCTGGAGTGAGTGTGGAAATATAGTAGCCCTCTGGAGTGAGTGAGGAACTATAGTGGCCCTCTGGAGTGAGTGTGGAAATATAGTGGCCCTCTGGAGTGAGTGTGGAAATATAGTGGCCCTCTGGAGTGAGTGTGGAACTATAGTGGCCCTCTGGATTGAGTGTGGAACTATAGTGGCCCTCTGGAGTGAGTAAGGAACTATAGTGGCACTCTGGAGTGAGTGTGGAAATATAGTGGCCCTCTGTAGTGAGTGAGGAACTATAGTGGCCCTCTGGAGTGAGTGTGGAAATATAGTGGCCCTTTGGAGTGAGTGTGGAACTATAGTGGCCCTCTGGAGTGAGTGTGGAAATATAGTGGCCCTCTGGAGTGAGTGTGGAAATATAGTGGCCCTCTGTAGTGAGTGAGGAACTATAGTGGCCCTCTGGAGTGAGTGTGGAAATATAGTGGCCCTCTGGAGTGAGTGTGGAAATATAGTGGCCCTCTGGAGTGAGTGTGGAACTATAGTGGCCCTCTGGAGTGAGTGTGGAACTATAGTGGCCTTCTGGAGTGAGTGAGGAACTATAGTGGCCCTCTGGAGTGAGTGTGGAAATATAGTGGCCCTCTGGAGTGAGTGTGGAAATATAGTGGCCCTCTGCAGTGAGTGAGGAACTACAGTGGCCTTCTGGAGTGAGTGAGGAAATATAGTGGCCCTTTGGAGTGAGTGTGGAACTATAGTGGCCCTCTGGAGTGAGAGAGGAACTATAGTGGCCCTCTGGAGTGAGTGTGGAACTATAGTGGCCCTCTGGAGTGAGTGTGGAAATATAGTGGCCCTCTGGAGTGAGTGTGGAAATATAGTGGCCCTCTGCAGTGAGTGAGGAACTACAGTGGCCCTCTGGAGTGAGTGAGGAAATATAGTGGCCCTTTGGAGTGAGTGTGGAACTATAGTGGCCCTCTGGAGTGAGAGACGAACTATAGTGGCCCTCTGGAGTGAGTGTGGAACTATAGTGGCCCTCTGTAGTGAGTGTGGAACTATAGTGGCCCTCTGGATTGAGTGTGGAACTATAGTGGCCCTCTGGAGTGAGTGTGGAAATATAGTGGCCGTCTGGAGTGAGTGTGGAAATATTTTGTAAATAAATGTACCTCTGTGAGCAGCGTTCAAGAAGACCCTCACAGAGGTGAGAGTGCAGGAACACGTCATCACGCTGCAGCCTGCCGGAGAGGCTCCTCGATGTCCTGCAGAACAATCACAGGACCAGAAACATTGAGTATGAACAGAAACACACACGAGATGTCCTCCTGGAGAACACACACAGGACCAGAAACACAAGGTTGCATGTTCTAAACCAGTGGTTCCCAAACTTTTTCATGTCAAGGACCCCCAAAATCATACTCATCAGCCGGACCCCCCCCCCCCCCCCCCATTTGTAAATATATCCCAAGGACCCCCCATAAGAGAAGATTTTTGCGGCTCTAGCAGTGATTTTCAACAATTTATTTCAAGGACACCCAGTTTGAGCTGAAATAGGCTACGGTCCCCTATTTAATGACATTTCTATCTCTGGGACCCCAATTCATATTGTAAAATCAAAAGTTATTTAACTCTGAGAGTGTACAAACGGAACCAAATGGACCCGTTATAGGGTACACATAGGGTTCCATTTGTACACTCTCAGAGTTACAGACCCATGAGGGTCCATTTGGTTCCCAACTATCATTTAGCTGGGGACCCCCTGGAACTCCCTGAAGGACCCCTGGGGGTCCCCGGACCCCACTTTGGGAGCCACTGTTCTAAACATGTTCTACCACTGCCACAAGAACACGGAACCAGACACATTATATGAGCAGAAACACACATGAGATGTCCTGGAGAAACACACAATGCTGTTCTACAGAAGCAGAACATGTTCTGCCAGGACAACATAGACCTTGGAACACATCTGTGTCACCTTTCGCTTTTATTAACCACTTTAACCATCGTTTTATACTTTAGCTATTGGAAAATAGCAGATCTACAAGCTCATGGTGCGGCACCGAGTGCCGTGGGGTATGAGCTTGTAGATCTGCTATTTATTATTTTTAATCATGAAATCGTGTGCAAATCTTTGAATGTATATTCTTTCACAACAAACGTTTTTAACTCATATCTTTGTTTCTGGTGGGTCCCTGGTAAAAAACCTTTTCAGATGGGGGTCGGCGGCCAAATACATTTCAATGTTGGGGTCCTTGACATGAAAAAGTTTGCAAACACAGATATAGAAACTTTTTTGTGGCTGGCTATTTAGATCAGTGGTTCTCAACCAGTGGTCCACGGACCACGAGTGGCCCTTGAGGGGGTTCCATGTGGTCCCCAGCTAAATAATGGAGAGTTCAGAGTTGCTAAACCAAATGGACCCTTATTGGATCTTTAACTCTTACTCTTGAGAGTGTAATATGAAACAAAATTAATCCCATTGTGTCACAGTATGTGTGATGTTGTGTTATGTGGTCACTGGTCAGTAGGCCTGTCACAACTATTAGCCAAATGGACAGGTTCGTAACTCTGAGTGTGCACATGGAACCAAATGAGGATTTGGCAAGCACATATAGCATATTTATTAGGGGTGTAACAATATAGTAACTGCATCGAATCGAAGTATATCGAAATGAAAACAGCAACATTGACTATGTATCGTATCGTTTTGCAATGCAAATAATCGGTATCGAATCGTTTTGCTATACAAATAATCGATTATATCAATACTACATTTTTGTGCGTGGTATTTATAAATTTTTAGAAGAAAAAAGAAAAAGAGGGGTTTAATTACTTAGTTTAAAATAATGTCAATGTATTTTAAATAGTTACTGTATCGATTTCAAATCATTGATTCGCTGTGACCACTGAACGATGACCGTGGATTAAACACACACACACCCATACAAACAAATATTAAGGTTTTTAAATTAGCATAGACAAAGAACTAAACAATATAGTTAAAACCGGTTGACTTTTTTCTCCCAACTCTCCCTGGGAAGAGAGGGGACGAGCAGCAGCACGGGTCGTGGTATGGAGGTGATCAGCCTGTGGCAACATTGTGGTGTTATGGAAGCCCAGGTTTGTATTTGTATTTTGTATTTGTTTGGTTCAGTCTCGTGTCTCACACCTTCCTCTTGCCAATACAACATAGATTCTCCGTAGGTTTCAGGTCAGGCCAGTTGGCTGGTCAGTTAAGCACATTAATACCATGGTCAGTACACCAGGTACTGTGGGCAGGTGCCAAATCCAGCTGGAAAGGAAAATCTCCATAAAGCCTGTCAACGTACAGCACAAAGTGCTCCAAAATATCCTGATAGATGGCTGTGTTGACTCTGAACTTGATGGACCAACACCAGCAGATGACATGCAGCCAGCCAGATAGAAAGCAGGCCCGCCCCCCAGAAATATTGTTTTTGTTTTTTATAATAAATAAATACATGAATAATGTGGTGGTGGCGTCGTGCATGCAGGCCCACCCACCCACTCCTGGCCACTAGGCCCACCCAAAACTTCAGGTCTGGCTTTGCCACTGATGATGACATTGACATGGCACCCCACATCATCACACTGACCATGAAAACGTCACTCTGGAGTCAACATCATAGACAGACAAATATTACATTTTGAACCTTACTAGCCTGCAGGTTCACACTCTTCCTCAGTGCCCACCGTCTTCTGTCACCATGTGGGTGTATCCACTGTACACCCCGCACGCACGCACGCGCGCGCACACACACGCACACACACACACACACACACACACACACTGCACATTGCACAACATTCTAACTGACACTGTAACACAATATGCTGCTGGCATGGGCAACAACAACAATGACAACTTGTCTTGTTGTCAACATTAGCTTCCTATGAGCCATAACATACCAGATGTCACTCCTAAACAAACAAACAACAAACTATAGCAGTTAGCAGAACGCACTACTAGGCTAAGCTTCATAGGCCTACTACTATGGCTGTCATCATGTTAAGTTACCTTACCTCAGTGATGTAAACAAACACGGTGTTGTCAACACTGAGGAATCATTGACATGTCTTTATGGCAGTCCGTTTCACACAGAGAGATGTGTTTGTGTCGCTGGCAGGCAGTCTGCAGCGCTGTGGAATGATAATAATAATAACAACACTAGTGTGTGTGTCAGATAGAGCAGAGGAGGTCGATGCTAAATGCTAATGCTGCTAGCCTCTGGACTAGGCTTGCTTCAGTGTTGTTAGTTGCCAGGTACTGACTGTCTGCGAGAGAAGCAAGCGAAGAACCATTATTTATTCAGCATTTGAGCCACGGAGGACAGCCTCTCAGACCCAAAACTAAAGATTGTTGATGTTTTGAAATAATAATAATTAAAAACAAAATATATAAAGGGACCTTTACATTTCAATATGTTTAAACAAAATTTAGGAAGAAAGGACAAATAACAAGCTTCTACACCAGGGTTCCCCAATTAATTTTCCTCAAGGGCCATATTTTGACTAGGGTACCAGACTGGCCGAGTAAATGTGTTTATTTTTTTCATTAATTAATTAAGTTTAGAATAGATGTAGAACAGTGGTTCTCAACTAGTAGTCAGGGGCCCACCAGTGGTCCTTGGGGAGGTTCCAGGTGGTCCCCAGCTAATAGAGTTGGTAACCAAATGAACCCAGGACCCTTAATAGATCTTTAACTCTTGAGTGTAAAATGTATTCATTTTCAGGGCAAGAGCCATTTTGAAAAGATATGGGAGGGCTCTAGCAGTGATTCTCATCATTTTAATTTGAAGGATGCCCAGTTTGACATGCATAGACTACTGACCCCCATTTAATGCCATTTATATCTAAGACCTCAATTTATTATAACTTTTATTATTTATTTATTTATTTTTATATCGTAAAATCAATGTCAACTTAACTCTGAGATAGTACAAATGGAAACATGTCCAGGGCAGGAATTTCACGGCGGCCACGGCGGCCATGGCCGTCGTTGCCCCTCTCTTTGGCCTTGTGCCCCTCGAAAAATGATATGCCCAGACGGCCACAGTGGCCGCGGTGCCCATGTGCCCCGACCGGCGCCCACAGCAGTTCATTTTACCGTTTTTCCTCAATTTTCCAGTCATTACGGTAACCTTCCCCAAACGTCTCGCGCAGACCAGGCGCAGACTTGTATTGTCTGTAGGCTATTGTAGTTGTGTTGCCATTTGCCAAGTGGTTTGATTATTTTGCCTCCTCCCTCCTCCTCCTCCGCTCCATGCACGCATACACGCACTGACAGCTCTCACTCACAAAGACACTCAGCGCTTCAGGATTATTATTAGCCCCATATGTGCCCTCTCCCTACGCTCATTCTGTAGCTCCCCATATGTGCCCTCTCCCTACGCTCATTCTGTAGCTCCGAGATGAGGTCACAGACAGAAACACCTCCCACCCCGTTCAGAAACGGCGCATGTTTCCACAATTCCCCATTGCTTACCCTTTTCTTAACAATGCACCAAAACCTTGAAGTGACGTTCCGGGTTTACACTAATTTACCGTCAACAACGCCAAAGAAAATCCAACTAGCGATTTGAACCGAGCCTTTACGAAGAGAAATTTGTCAGTCGCTTCCGTGTTTATCAAGGGATTGGTGCGTGTGCGCGGGCATGTCGAGTGAACTGAAGTCAGTTGGACATTTTCGACCAGGCGAGGCGCCGGGGAGGCGCTAAAGCTTTTCAACTTCCTTGAAAAACATGCTAAACAACCGCTGTAACGCTCGTGTAACCGTTTAAAGTTGGATTTTCTTTGGCGTTGTTGACGGTAAATTAGTGTAAACCCGGAACGTCACTTCAAGGTTTTGGTGCATTGTTAAGAAAAGGGTAAGCAATGGGGAATTGTGGAAACATGCGCCGTTTCTGAACGGGGTGGGAGGTGTTTCTGTCTGTGACCTCATCTCGGAGCTACAGAATGAGCGTAGGGAGAGGGCACATATGGGGCTAGATTATTATCACACAGAGCCCGTGTGTTAAGACCAACGTGACTCGTCTTCATGGACATATAAACTCACAAAACAACACCACGCAACTGCAGGACTCCTCCACCATTTACCACGCTATCGTCTGCTACGTTAGTTGACAGAGTAAATTGTTTAAACAGCCAACGCTGGCCACTACACGGCTAATATCGCTAGCCAAACGCTAGTAGCCAAGCACCAGAGCGCGCTCACTGTACACCACGCGTCGCTCGCTTAATAATCATTCATTTCTGTATCAATGCGGACATAACGTGGTAAATGTTCATAAGCACACAATTGTACAAAATGCTTTTTACACTTGACTTATCTCCAGAGTCCTCAGTCCTGCAGCCCCACAATGCCATATGCCAGTCTAGCCTTAAAATCTACATTTATATGTTATTCAATATATTACTTTAGCACAAAATATAGGCTTTTCTAAACCAAGCCCTCATTCAAAAGTTATGTAAGTAAGTAAGTAAGTAAATGTTATTTATAAAGCACCTTTTGAAACAAAGTTAGAAGGTGCTGAACAATTTGCAAAGTATAAACAATAGAAGAAAATTAAAAACAAGGAACATTTCACACAGTTGTGACTATAGCAGAACAAAAACAAATAAGGCAGAACAGAAACATAGGGCTATAAAAATGAATGTAGGCTATTTAAGAAGAACTGTTCTGAACCAATGTTCGCCTTTAAATTAAAAAAATGTAATCATCCATAACCTTTAAGCTAAAATAATGATGACCGTGGACTTAAAATCATTGTTTTAATTGATGGCCTTCATGCCCTGGCACTTGGCCTTGTGCCCTCAAAAAGTTGACCACACTAAAGGCCAAGTGGCCTTGCCCCTAAAAGGATGAAATTCCAGGCCTGAACATGTCCATTTGGTTCCATTTGTACACTCTCCATTTGTACACTCTGAGTGCCAAAAGCCCTTGAATATGATTAGAAACAAGCCAAACATGTAACCCACACAACTATCGAGTCGACATTTGCAAGTGACTTAACAGCAAAATAAGCCCAAAGTCGTTTATAATATGCAAATATGGCAACACTGCTGTCCTGCTGCTGGCTTCTTGACTGGAGGGTCGGTACAGCAGCTTTAGACTAGAGGACCTACACTACCGCCACCCACTGGACTATGTCTGGTGGAGGTAAACGGGGAGTAGCTAGCTAGTATGCAGAAAAAAGGATTGAAAAATGTTTTAAAGTCAAATCGGCAATATACATGGCTGCTGGACAGTCTGATGATGTTATGCAAGCTGACAGTTATCCAGTACGGCCTGGAGCAGTCTGAACTCCCGTGAACTGAACTGGCAGCCATTTAGCCTTTCAGCCTTTACTGGGGGCTTGCTCTAAACAGGGCCATCATCAGGAAGGGCCGTAGAGTACGTAATAAAAGGATAGAGGCGGAGGCGAACCGGAGCGACAAACCCCCCCCCCCCTCCCGCTATTAATTTCAGTGGTCAAATGCGGAAGTGAAAACGAGCGCTCAATGTTAAAGCCCAGCTGCACAGGGTGTCCTCGTCATAAATCCACAGGTCCGCCTACAGTTCACACTCTAACCAGTAGGGCCGAGTGCTTCAACATTGGAGAGCCTCCTTGGGGGCTTGGGAAGGGCACTAAACAGTGACATCATCGGGAAGGGCCCTAAACAGTGACATCATCAGGAATGGCCCTAAACAGTGACATCATCAGGAAGGCGAGAAAGGCGGAAAAAAGGGCAGTTATTCAGTACAACTACCACATCGGGCGGTAAGACTCTAGAAAGGTCTGTGTGATGTCATCAGACTGTGACCTATGAATCCATATTCCATATGGATTCACATATCGTAATTACACATTGTAATTACGTCACCATTGACGGCCAGTTATAACCCAACTTTAGTATTGAATTCCATTTTTTTACAGAGAGGCTGAGATTTGAAAGTCCGTAGCAGCAAGCAGAGCGCACAAGTATAGTGGTTGTGTTCTGACGTATGCACGTGACCTTGGGAGGTACATATACTGGACGTTGATACCAACCAAGCATACGTACATAAAAAATCACACCCGTGTGAACTGAGTGGTGTAAGGTATTATATAGCCTGATCAGCTCTGATCTGACGTAATGAAATCACACCCGGATGTGATTTCACAACTGGCTTTTTTTGTGCAGAGAAAATGACCACGGTTGCTACGGTCATCCAGTTCACCCGGGTGTGATTTAATTACGTCAGAAATTATTTTGAACATAGCAACCATGCTCATTTTTTTCTGCACACAAAAGCCAGTTGTAGGAGTGGTTTACACCACTCAAAAAGCCAGCCGTTGGACAGAGAGTTCGTTGGACAGAGTTCGTAGCGGTCGACAGTACTTGCGTGCTCTGCTTGTGCACTAGTAGGCCATTTATGGCTTACTTGTGTGCAACGCGCAAGTAGGCACTCGACAGAGTGCAGTTCTAGTTACTTGCGCAAGCAGAGCGCGCAAGTAATAGTTTTCGCCCAGGGCGATGTTTGATGCGTATGTGCCGTGCCAGCGTATGACATAATGACTACTTGTGCTTGATATGGCAGTGGTGTCAGATTACATACATGTATACAGAGGGGCATTACCTTTAATCCTCCCGACACTAAAACATATCGTCATTACGTCACCATCGAAAACCAATTACACCCTGGCATTGGGTCCTTTAATCCACATCTTTATTACGTCATCATTGAGAGCTAGTTATACCAGTTATACCCTGACGTCATATGCTGCTACGATACATACGCATAAGCAAAGTAACCACAGTATACCGCTAATCAACTTACAAATGACATATACATAGAGGCATTTCCTTTAATCCACCCGACACTGATAGACATATATGTCACCAGTAGTGATGGCCTACTAGTGCTTACTAGTGCTTGCGCACTAGTAGGTGTGCAACAAGCAAGTAGGCACTCGAAAAATAAAGTGACAAACCATTATTTAGAATGGAGACATGATGTGGCAGTGAAATACATTAAAAAAATAGAACTGCACTCTGGCTATATCATGCTTAAAATGACTTTAATGCATTGAAACAAAGTTTATAGTGCTGCTTTGATGACAGAGAAATGACACTACAACAACAAATATAAACACAGTGGTGACAAAAGTACTCAATTGTTTTATTTAAGTAAAAGTATCAATACTGCAATATAGAAATAGTTACAATACGTTACAAGAAGCCTAAAAGTCCGGAATTCAAAAATGCATTCAAAAGTACAAACGTGTTGGAATCAAAATGTAGGCTTACTTAAAGTTCCAAAAGTAAAAGTACTAATTATGCAGAATGTCTCCTTGCAAGTTTTCAAATGCATACAAATAATTTAATGCGTGAGCTTGTAGCTATAGCTATGGCTATTTTCAAATGGACAAAATGTATTTAGGGTTGAAGAGGTCAATACATGTTTTGTAAAAATAATCAAGTAACTACGGTAGTAACTAAAGTTTTCAAATAGCCTAATTGTAGTGGAGGAAAAAAAGTACAATGTTTGCCTCTGAGATGTAGTGGAGTAGAAGTTCTGGAAAGTGGGAAATACTCAAGTAAAGTACAAATACCTCAAAATTGTACTTATACTGTAAGTACAGTACTTGAGTAAATATACTTAGTTACTTTCCAGCACTGGTCAATGGCGACAGTGTTGTATTCAGTCAGCATTAGGAATGTCCCGATCAGGTCTTTTTTGGTCCCAATCATTTGATTTTGAGAATCTGCCAATACCAATTTTCCCGATCCGATATTTATATTTGTATGCCATATATATTGATACTACGGATGTCCCGATCCGATTCTGATCATTTGAAAATGACATCGGCAACCAATTTTCGATCACGTGATTTGATCGGGAACCTAGTTGACGCCTAGTCAGGCGTCAACGACCACACTGCTCCGAGCTGCGGCGCGGTCCAGAACCAGCGCGCTGCTGAAGCGGTACGTCAGCTTCTTCTTGATCTTCACCACCTCGCCGGTCCTGCCGTAGTTGCGCAGGGCGCGCGCCATCTTCTGGTAGGTCATCCGCAGCCGGTTGCCTTTCTGCTGGCCCCAGCGGCTGGCCAGCTGCTCCTTGTGCTGTGGTTGGAGAATAACAACGTTATTTATTATAGCAAAGATTGTTCATTTTGAGGGTAGGTGTACCCTCGCAAAATAAAAATCTTGCGGTAATCGCTGGCCAGCCGCAGCGCCTGATGGAGGGGAAAGGAACTGGTTGGAATAACGTGTTCCTTCCGTGCTATACGTCCAACCGGGGAAACTCCCCCCTGGCAGGTTGGACTCCTCATGCATTGAAGGAAGCATGAGGTCAGTCCGTTGCTCTCCCCACGCTGGCAGAGGGGGAGTGTAGAGCCCAGGTTTACACTAGATAATTGACACTGGCGACAATAAATGCACCACGTCTCGGTGCGTAACGTGTATACATGTGTACGTGTGCGCATGCGCGTGCGTGTGCACGTGCGTGCGTGCGTGCGTGTGTGTGTGTGTGTGTGTGTGCATATGTACGTACGTCTGTAATTTACGTAAAGTAAGTAAAGTTTTCAAATTAATGCCGTGCAGTAAATAGTAGAATATTTGGATCCGAGACGTGGTGGAGTAGAAGTAAAAGTATTGGAAATTGGAAGTACACCACTAATGTCATCCACGGTTCGTTGTGACAGTGTGTGCACTAAACAAACAAAACAAACAAATCAATAAGTCGTATGCGCTCTATTCCATTATCAAGCATATACCTGTAGAAGTTAACCTCCGGTACCAACAACAAGCGCACACAGCAGTGAACAGTTTTGATGAGGGGGAGGAGAGGGGAAAAACACAAAGAACAAGATGAATCTCCGATTCATTTAAGAGCATGCAGACTTCAGCTGGCATCATATTCATCCTGTTTATATAGGGTTCTGAGCTCTTTGGACTTGAACCCTAATAATAGATTATCTCAGTCCACTCACCTTGGTGGAGAACTGGAAGACTCCCTGGCTGCGGTCCAGCCACCAGATGGTGTGGCTCATGTCTCCGCTCCACAGCAGCTCCAGCAGGAACTCGTACAGACGCACCTTCCTGGTGGGTGATGATGATGATGATGACGATGACGACGATGATGATGGAGCCAGTGGAGGGGACGCCATGACGGAGCCTTCATCATCATCATCATCCTCTATGTGGATGATGCCTGCACGGAGCCAGTGGAGAGATCATTAGCATAACGGAATCGTCTGCATGTACGGTGCGCTGTGATTGGCTGAGCATTGCATAATAGTCTACTTGCCAGCCCCTAGAGCCCCATTGTGAACCCGGACATGTTGGTATACATCAAGGTTTTATGTTGGAAAAGTTGAGTATGGGTCCCCAGCATGTAGAAACCGATGTTAGACATGTTGAGTATGGGTCCCCAGAATGTAGAAACAGATGTTAGACATGTTGAGTATGGGTCCCCAGCATGTAGAAACTGATGCTAGACATGTTGAGTATGGGTCCCCAGCATGTATAAACTGATGTTAGAAATGTTGAGTATGGGTCCCCAGCATGTAGAAACTGATGTTAGCGATGTTGAGTATAGGGATCCCCAGCATGTAGAAACTGATGTTAGAAATGTTGAGTATGGGTCCCCAGCATGTAGAAACTGATGTTAGAAATGTTGAGTATGGGTCCCCACTGTGTAGAAACTGATGTTAGACATGTTGAGTATGGGTCCCCAGCATGTATAAACTGCCGGATGCTAACTTGCATATGTTGAGCAATTTTCATAATTGGCATAATATGTGACCATACTATTAACAACCTATAGAATGCAAAATATTCAAAATGTCATCATGCTTTATGTAGCATGTGATGTGTCAAACTAGGGGGTTTTCATGATGCTGAATCCATTCCAAGCATTAGTTTTGCAAAAAAACACTCATTGGGCAAAAAATGGCCATTGCCGTCATCGCAAATGTGATGTCAGCACAATTGGGCAAGTGGGCATGGCCTTTTTTAGCCCAATTAGTGGATTTTTTGGGTTTTTTTTGCAAAACCAATGCATGGAATGGATTCAGCATTATGAAATTGAATATTTTGCCTTCTATAGGTTGTTAGTGCTATGGTCACATATTATGCCAATTATGAAAACTGCTCAACATATGCAAGTTAGCATCTGCATGGCAGTTTCTAGATGCTGGGGACCCATACTCAACATTTCTAACATCAGTTTCTACATGCTGGGGACCCATACTCAACATTTCTAACATCAGTTTCTACATGCTGGGGACCCATACTCAACATTTCTAACATCGGTTTCTACATGCTGGGGACCCATACTCAACATTTCTAACATCGGTTTCTACATGCTGGGGACCCATACTCAACATTTCTAACATCAGTTTCTTAATGCTGGGGACCCATACTCAACATTTCTAACATCAGTTTCTTAATGCTGGGGACCCATACTCAACATTTCTAACATCAGTCCCCGGAACTTCCAGACCCACAGGAATGCGCCCCGGGGTGCGAGCCCAGTTCCGGCGAGCCGCCCCGCGTCCGAAACCTCTCTCTCTCTCTCTACTAGCAGGCAACAGTGCCACTTTTTGCCCCTACTGGTACTTTAAACATATAGGGAGTAGGGACAGACAGGTACGTGGACACAGGGACATTGCTGTTCCTTGGAGTGGTTGCACCACTCAAAAACCTTGGTGTACTCAACATGTCCTGGTTCACAATCTGGCAAGTGGACTATAACGGGTGTGCCTCATAACAAGCCAATATAAGTGGCAGAGGGAAGATGTCAGACATTGCATTTCACTTAAAAGAATCACACCTGTGTGAAGTGAGGGGCGCTCTTATCATTATACATCGTCATACATCATCTCATGAACAACTGAATGTATGTGATTGGTTAGCTGATTTGCTCGTCTACATAATTTTTCCCTTCATTGTCAATGGCATTTAATGTTTGCGTTGCCACATATTTACATCATATTCAACGAACATATGACCTAATTTCTCCTTTCATTGTCAATGGCACATATGGGACAAAAGCTGTATATAGGAGGGGCTAGCATCCCTCAAAAAGAAAGAGAGAAACAATACTTTTGGTCATTTCATCATCTACTCAGACTTAGGCTTATGTGAACACCCAGGACAGTTTTTAAATTGCTTGAGTCAGTATTTAGATATTTGATATTCATTTTAGCTTCCCCGCCACCTCCACGTGTTAGGATTCACCTGAACCAAGGACGGGTGTTTTCAATTAACCTATCATGGTAAAATGGAGTTTGAAGTTACAATGGGTTTGTATAGGAAGGGGGCGTGGTAGCTAAAATGAATATCAAATATTTAAATACTGAATCAAGCAAGTTACAAACTGTCTGGGGTGTTCACAAAAGCCTGTGTAGATGATGAAATGACCAAACGTTAATTTATTTTTATAATATCCCTATTTTTTTTTATTTTTTTTTGTTTTATCCCACGATCTTGCAACCCATTTTTTCACCCAGTGTCAATTTCTCGGCCCCACCCCTCTCCAATTGTTTATATTGTGTTTAGTTTCCAAGATGGCCGCAGCACCAGGAGGGGGTGGCCTTACTGGGCTGCGTTCACACATTCAAGACACCTGTCTTGTGTCTGTCTTGTGTCTGTGTTTAATGGCCGCTGAAATGCATTTCCAATGGAAGCCCATATGGTTTGACCAAACATCTTGTTTGATGGGGGGAGGGGGGTAGAGTAGAACACATCCATCAAAGCTGTGTTCAGACACAAGTCAGGTGTCAGACACAAGGCAAGTGTCTTGAATGCAGCTCAGTAAGGGCATATGTCGACCCTGCCCGCTCACCTCCGCCCCACCCCCTCCTGGTGCTGTGGCCATCTTGGAAACTAAACACAATATAAACAGTGGGAGAGGGGTGGGGCCGAGAAAGGCCCTTATTGTCTAATGTAATTCTGGGCGCTATACTTCCTCCTTCCATGCTTCCTTCTATGCATGAGGAGTCCAAGCTGCTTCTTTTCACCTGACAGGGGAGTTTCTCCCGGCGCGTGGAAGGAACACATTATTCCGACCAGTTCCTTTCCCCTCCATCAGGCCCCTCGGCTGGCCAGGGGGAGATAGTTTAGAGACCAGGATTACTGCATGTTTTTTGTGAGGGTACGTACCCTAGGGGAAACGGGGAGAACATGCAAAATGAGTCCACACAGAAGGGCCCTCTCGCCAAACCCGCCTCGTGTATGGGCACTGATGACGCGGGGAATCAAACCCAGGACCTTCTAGCTGTGAGGCGACATCACTACCAACTGTGCCACCGTGCCCCTTTTTTTGTAATATCCCTTAAAGGGTAAGACCACTTTTTTAGAGGTTTGCGTTGTTTTCTTACCTTATTATGGTCAAACTAGTCCAGTCCAGGAGTTATTTCGCTCCATAGTGCAGTTTTACAGAAAATAACGTTATAAAAATACCAGCCCATTGACTTCCATTGTAACGGGGAAACAGCTCTCAAAGTCACTATTTTAGTACGTAAACAAACACAAACAAAGTTGTTTCATACAATATAGAGCAACACCAAAACTCATGTGGTTTTATTTCTTCATAAAAATGGTAACTTCCTGTTGATTTTACTATATGAAGATCTGGATCCGGATCCATGGATCCAGTCCGGGTTTTCTTCTGAATAAAAATGGACAAATCAACAGGAAGTTAACATTTTTATGAAAAAATAAAACCACATGAGTTTTGGTGTTGCTCTATATTGTCTGAAACAACTTTGTTTGTGTTTGTTTACGAACTAAAAGAGTGATTTTGAGAGCTGTTTCCCCGTTACAATGGAAGTCAATGGGCTGGTATTTTTATAACGTTATTTTCTGTAAAACTGCACTATGGAGCGAAATAACTCCTGGACTGGACTAGTTTGACCATAATAAGGTAAGAAAACAACCCAAACCTCTAAAAAAGTGGTCTTACCCTTTAAGGCAATCTGGGAATCCCATCAGCGCTGCGCTGCAAGCTGGTAGATATGCTATTTTTGGCAAATTGATTTGTGCAGAGTGAAACTAGAAATGTACTCTGTTTGAGGTGCAAACTTGCGCCTTGCACACAAGTAGGCCATGCATGGCCTACTTGTGGGCAAGCAGAGCGTGCAAGTACTGCAACTAACTAATGTCTATTACAACTGCTGTTCTAAATCCTTTAGACCCATTACACTCAAACGTATCCTAGTTACATCACCTGCAATTATTCTAACCTCCATCGAATTTAAATCAAATAGTTCATCCGGAACGGGTTCAAGCGATGATTGGCCACTGCCTGACAGGGTAGTCTACCCTGTTTCAAATTGCCATTACATGTATTACAAATCCATACTTTGTCACTTTAACAGATTCTGAGTACTTACAGCACTATGTTTATATAAAAGTCTATGGCAACATGTACATGTACTGCAACTTCAAATTTAGCTATGAGTTCAGTCATTGTTGTTGTTCATCTCTTTCATTTCCTTGGATATCCCTGAGTTCTGTTTCGCATAACCAGCCGTCCTTTTCCTTTTATACCCGTATTCCTTGTGTGGACAAAGGGTTATTTTACTTCTAAGCTTTTCACTGCGTTTTTCCCTTCTTTTTAAAAGCCGATCCTTTCGTCGGTCATCCGTCTCGTTTCTTCGGATATCCCTGAGTTTTCCGTTTCGCATAACCAACCGTTCTTTTTGTTTTATATCGGTTTCATTTCTTCGGACATCCCTGAGTTTCTGGTTACGCGTAACCAACCGTTCCTTCTTTTTAACACTCAGAATCCCAAGTGTTATCTTAATACTTCTAAGCTTTTCATTGCGTTTTCCCCTTCTTTTTAAAAGCCGTTCCTTTCGTCGTTCATCTGTTTCATTTCTTCGGATATCCCTGAGTTTCTGGTTTCGCGTAACCAAACGTTCCTTTTCTTTAACACTCGTTTCCTTTGGTAGAATCCCAAGTGTTCTCTTACTTCTAAGCTTTTCACTGCGTTTTTCCCTTCTTTCTAAAAGCCGTTCCTTTCGTCGTTCATCTGTTTCATTTCTTCGGATATCCCTGGGTTTTTTGTTTCGCATAACCAACTGTTTTATACCCATTTCCTTTTATAGACTCCCAATCGTTACTTTACTCCTAAGCTTTGTTGTTGGATTTAGAGAACCTAGAGTCTTCGTTGAGTCTTCTCCGACACGACTTGGCTGCGATTTAGAAATCCTAGAGTCTACTCCCCAACACGACTTCCTAATGTATTCCTCTTCCTCTGTCCTCCTCCTGTTGTTCCTGTATTTATTGGACACAGCTGTCTGAATAGTACTGAGCTTTGTTATTGGATTTAGAGATCCTAAGGGTCTTCCTAGAGTCTACTCCCTGACACGACTTGGCAGTTCGTTCCTGATTCTTCCTCTGTTCCTCTCCTGTTGTTCCTGTATGGCGATAATCCTATTCTCGTTATTGGACACGGGTGTCTGAATAGTACTGCATCGTACAAACTTTTAAATATAGTTCGTATTTAGTGTATACTGCCTGTTATAACTCGTGGTTTAAATCACAAACGCTACATTACTATAATGATGTTGTGAAGGTTCTAAATGACTTATAAACGATTTTAGAACCTAGATTGGTTACGTCATCATCAACAGTCAATAGGACCATTATTCTGCATCCTGTGTACTTGTACGTACCCCCTACTGATCTTATCACAATACTTTGACATTATATTATATTATACCAACCTTGAAACACGCCTACATACCCAGCCCGTCTCAACTGTTGCCATTGACGATGAACGGAGAAATGATGTCCGAATTCTGCTAAATATGACGTAACTTAAACATCAAAACATTAAACGCCAATGACATTGAAGGGAAAACTCACGTCATATGTAAAAGAGCAAATCGGCTAACCAATTCATGTTGGTGGGAGTACTTGGCCAATAAGGGACCACCTTTATGTACCTTATGTAGCAATGTCAACATTTTACGTCATATGTAAACGAGCAAATCAGCTAACCAGTCACAGGCAACAGACATTCTGATTGGCCAGAATTAACCAATCACAGGCAACAGGCATTCTGATTGGCCAGTATGAGATGATGCATGATGATGTATAAGAGCTGATGATTCCCAGAGTGTAGAGTAGGAGAGTAGCGACACGCTTTGATCTCGCGGCAAAGCGGGTGCCTATGGGCTATAGTTCCAAACATTGCGAACTATCCACTGGAACTATCCCGTTGAGATATAATGAGCACTTCCACATTACATTGTTACAATTGTTTCAGATAGACTGACTGACGTTATCTGCCTGCATTGACGTGTATGATTGAACAAATTCATAATATCGATCATATAAAACAATTGTTGAATCGCAATCGCAATATAAGTACGAATCACAACATCATTTGAATCAGCACTCTATCGAAACCGTAGCGAATCGGGAGGTAAAGTGACACATGCTGGCGTTTGTTTACCCCTAAATGCCAGCATGGGTGTTTTATTTGTATTTTTTTTTGTTTCGTTTTCTCACCGTGGGGGGTAGGGGGCTGGTCTCCCTCCTCCTCCTCCTCGCCCTCGGACACCTCCAGTGGGTGGCTGGCGACGGGGGCCCTGACGACGAAGGGTGCCCCGGGGGCTCGCTGGTGTTCCTTCTCCGAGCTGCAGGTGGCGCTGGAGGAGTCAGAGCGACGGTGCTGCTGGTACCACTGGTAGCCGTGGCTGTAGAACGGGATCTGTGACAACAATAACGACAACCGCTGTACTCATAGATGTAATGATTAAAAATGGCGACCATCTCTAAGGCATCTAGAAGTCTACATATGTGACCAAATTTGACTGAGGGACTGCCATTGGATTTTTTTGAATGTTTGTTTTTTCATGTCATATGAAAGCAGGGAATCATAGCTTCAAATTGACATATTGGTTCAATATGTGTATTGGTTCAGTTTGTCCCACCAGTTTTGGAGATATGGCTTATAGAGTAATGTCTTGCAGAAAACAGCGAGTTGAGAAAAGAGGCTTGGAAAGGTTCACTTCTGTGGTCTCTAACCTAGCTACATGTTTAAGCATTTATTTCATATTTACATGTCGATTTCAGCTCTGATACTTATTTCAGACATACTCTGCAGAGTCTGCCTGTGGTATTAACTCATTTTGGGGAAAATATTGGTCACATATAATCCCTGGGTGGTGGGTGAAGATCCATTGTGAGTCGCAGGTGCGGAGAACACATGCCAACACAGCAGGTTACCATGCATTCTGAAGTTTATTACACACAGAGTAATATATACAGTAGGACAGTGAATCTATGACGTCCCTAGTACATTATGGAAACCATGATAAGAACAGAATAAGCAGGAAACAAGCTTGCATCTCATATCATATTGTACGTACAGTCAGTCCCTCTGTCTACAGTATAGTAGACATGGTTATCAATATGCTTATGCAGCTATATGTGTCGTCTGAGTCAGGCAGCTGAGGCCGTATTACAACAATAGATATTAAAAAGATCACACCCGTGTGAAGTGAGGGGCGCTCCTATCATCGCACATCATCATGCATCATCTCATACTGGCCAATCAGAATGCCTGTTGCCACAAATTTACGTCATATTTGGCGGACATTTGACCTAATTTCTCTGAGACACTACACTGTCCCTCTGCATTCTATGTGATCCTATAGTTTACTGAAGTACACTGTCTTTTAAACGCTCGTTTCAACCCGTCACTTAGATATTATTTTGTGCTAAAAAAAAAAAAAAACATCCGAGAGAAGGGGAGCCGACCTTTACTTTTTGGATACAATGTGCGGAAAAAGGTAAGAATTGTGCAAAGTGACAAATATGTGTCAGTTCTGAGCGCTGCCGGTATAGGCTAAGTGGGTGCATGGGAGAGGGAGTGGGACCTAATCTTGGAGCTACAGTATAGTGGAGGGTAGGGCATTAAGCAACTAGTCGACTAGTCAACTAGTAAATCCACTAGTCGACCTTGTTGGTACTAGTTGACTAGTTGATAAGAAAAAGAAAAAAAACGTTTATATGTTGTTTTTTGTATTATCTTTTTGTAGGCCTCAAGATCAGGTAGATTATAGCCATGGGCTAGGTAGTTAAACAACTAGTCAACTAGTCGGCTAGTAAACTAGGCACCTAGTCAACTAGTAAAATGACTATAAGTGAATGCCCTAGTGGAGGGACAGGCTCCATTAGGGGGCTAGTGTAGTGTTGGTGTGATGTGCGAAACCTAACCAGCCCCTGTCAACACATGCCTATTTACAGACTGATTGAAAGACAGCCTATATGGACAGCATACGAAAAAAAACTAAAAGAAATCGCTGGCAGGGGCTGAATTATTTGTTATTACTATGGCAGTAAATGAGTTAAGTACAGTACTTGAGCAAATGTAATTAGTTATACTTTACCTGTGTGGCTGCTTGCGGGGGGCCCGTTGAGGGGGCCTGTCTGTAGTGATAAAGCTGCAGGAGTTGAGCTGGAAGACAGTGGAGCTCAGCCAGGTGGGGATGACCTTGATGATGACCTTGGTGATGACCTTGGTGATGACCTTGGTGATGACCTTGGTGATGACCTTGGTGAGCTCCGCCCCCAGAGTGCTCAGATTGATCAGACTGCATCATGCTCCAGCTGTGATCTGAGACAACACAAGCACAGATCCAGTGTTTTTTATCTATCTATCTATCTATCTATCTATCTATCTATCTATCTATCTATCTATCTATCTATCTATCTATCTATCTATCTATCTATCTATCTATCTATCTATATCCTGCATGTAAACTGGAGCCTACATGGCTGCGATTATGAAACACAGAACTGAAAACACTGTGAAACTGACTTAAGTGGCCGGTTAAGACTGATATGTTAGGGGATTTACGTGGCCGGTCAAGATAAGACTGAGGTTATAGGGTTAGTTGACCGGATTAAGGTTGGTGAGGGGTGCGTTAAAACGACCGGATTAAGGTTGGTGAGGGGTGCGTTAAGGGTTGGGAGAGGGTTAAGGTTAGGTTTAGGTGCTTCCCCGTGGGAGGTTAGGGTGAGGGTTTGAGATAGGTTGTAGGACTAATGACTGGTCTAACCAATGACTAGTCTAAACTAAGTATAGACACCCACCCCTTAGGGTTAGGGTTAGTAATAGTCGGACAATGTATAACAAAATTTGCTCATAATGTTATTATGAGCTAATTTTGTCGGCCCGTAAACAAGCAAGTGAACGGCAGTGCGCATGCGTGAAACCGGTCAAGGATCGCTGAAGAAGGAAAGGCCAAAAAAATGTGTAATAATATGGTTTGATATCAGTGTTAAAGGGGTGCCCTTTGTCTGTCACGTTGCTGAGGTAGGATGAGATCTACTCACCACCATGAGGCATGTCTGTCACGTTGCTGAGGTATAGGATGAGATCTACTCACCACCATGAGGCATGTCTGTCACGTTGCTGAGGTATAGGATGAGATCTACTCACCACCATGAGGCATGTCTGTCACGTTGCTGAGGTATAGGATGAGATCTACTCACCACCATGAGGCATGTCTGTCACGTTGCTGAGGTAGGATGAGATCTACTCACCACCATGAGGCATGTCTGTCACGTTGCTGAGGTAGGATGAGATCTACTCACCACCATGAGGCATGTCTGTCACGTTGCTGAGGTAGGATGAGATCTACTCACCACCATGAGGCATGTCTGTCACGTTGCTGAGGTAGGATGAGATCTACTCACCACCATGAGGCATGTCTGTCACGTTGCTGAGGTAGGATGAGATCTACTCACCACCATGAGGCATGTCTGTCACGTTGCTGAGGTATAGGATGAGATATACTCACCACCATGAGGCATGTCTGTCACGTTGCTGAGGTAGGATGAGATCTACTCACCACCATGAGGCATGTCTGTCACGTTGCTGAGGTACTGTAGGAGAAGATCTACTCACCATGAGGCATGTCTGTCACATTGCTGAGGTACTGTAGGAGAAGATCTACTCACCATGAGGCATGTCTGTCACGTTGCTGAGGTAGGAGAAGATCTCTGGCTGTGAGCGGAACATCTCTGCCTCGTACGCTGCCATGTCCTCCGACACCTGAAACATCACATGTGTATACAGTATTCTGGAAGAAAACCACCTAACTCCAAAATGTGTTCATTTGTTCAGAAAATGAAAAATATAAATTTTTCAGTAAATGACAAAACCCTTATATATATTTTTTAAACAACGCCTCATCAAAGGTGGTGTTGTGACTTTTTATATTGTCAATTACTTCCATGAGAGGGCGAGAGGTGGTGGAGTTAGCTGCTTTAGCAGACAGTTTAAGGGTACAGTGGAATTAAGCTCTAAAAGCTTTTTATACTACTTTTCATTGGTTCAATGTTGTTATTAACCAACACACCGACGTAGGGTGTTCAATAGCACTGATTGATGCAAATAAAATCAAAGACCTCAAAAATGGAGTTAGATGGTTTCTTCCCGACAGCAAAAAAAAGTAAAGAAAATGTGTAGTGTACACATGGTCAGAGTTACAGACCCGTAAGGGTCCATTTGGTTCCATTTATGCACTCTGAGTTACAGACCCGTAGGCTAAGGGTCCATTTGGTTCCATTTGTGCACTCTCAGAGTTACAGACCCATACAGGTCCATATGGTTCCATTTGTACACTCAGAGTTACAGACCCGTAAGGGTCCATTTGGTTCCATGTGTACACTCTCAGAGTTACAGACCCGTAGGCTAAGGGTCCATTTGGTTCCATGTGTACACTCTCAGAGTTACAGACCCGTAAGGGTCCATTTGGTTCCATGTGTACACTCTCAGAGTTACAGACCCGTAAGGGTCCATTTGGTTCCATACACTCTCAGAGTTACAGACCCGTGAGGGTCCATTTGGTTCCATTTGTACACTCTCAGAGTTACAGTCATCACTGAAAGCCATTGTGATATGAACAGCTACTTCCACAAAAGTCTAAAATTCCCAAATGTTAACATAATAAGCGGTGAATAAATAAATATGACTTACCGACGAGACCGTCCACCGTAGCGTGTCCATGCTGCAACGACTCCTCTCGACACTGACAAAGTGACAAACGGGAAGTGAAAGTGTCCAATGTGTGTGTGTGTATGTGTGTGTGTGTGTGTGTGTGTGTGTGTGTGTGTGCTAGTTCCTGCTCGTGGTCAAAGCTGTCACTTTGCACATGCATGCGCTGGTCTTAAATCTCAAAGCTGTTTCATTTCAACGACCCCCAGATTTGAATTGACCTCTGAGACCTGTAAGGGTCCATTTGTACACTCCCAGAGTTACAGACCTGTAAGGGTCCATTTGGTTCCATGTGTTACACTCTCAGAGTTACAGACCTGTAAGGGTCCATTTGGTTCCGTTTGGTTCGGTTTCGTTCTGGAAAACTACGACACTTGGGGAAAAATATATCACATAATCCAAATATTGATAACAATCCAACAAATGATACACTGAAAAGTGGCAGCATATGTCTGGATTCTATATGTATGATTCAAGGATTAGCTGTTGCGACTGACTGCAACTCATCCTGTTATGATGAAAAACACGTTCCAAATGTTCCAAATCTCTCTGAAGAGAGATGATTCAACGTATAACAAGAAAAGGAAACAACAGTCTATTGTCTGAAACATGATTCCTTATGTTTTATGTTTCATGTCTGGTATATAGGCTATATGAAACAGACATTTTAAAAACATATTTTTATTCATGCGTATCATGAAATGACTACAGTATAGTTTTGTTATTAATTTAACAACAGTTCAAAAACCACAAGCAGAAGTTCAGAGATCCTCTTCCTCTTTTTTTCGCCCCACATCATCATCACCACGGCGTGCTTTTGAGGAAGTTCACCGACAACCCCCATGACTCCTCACATGTCCAGCTTGTTTGGCATTTACACTCTAAATACAATGTCCCCAAAGGGAATGAACGAGGACTTCCCCATCAGCCATTTTTTGTAATTTCTTTATTGTATGCTGTATATATTTGAATTGTTGCCTAATTAATAATACCTGATTATGTGAATCACTCTTAGATTCTATAATAATCATGATGTCCTTTTTGCTTATTCCACTGTTGTGGATTTGAGAAATGTGTAACACTGTATTTAATGATATTTCATTAATTGAAATCTAATGACCATGTTGTGTTGGTTCCAACCACTGACGAGTAACGTGACCCGTGGGTGTCTATTTAAGTGGGTGGATCACTGACAACTTGAGTTTGACCAGATGAAGAGCCTTGGCTCGAAACGTCGTCAATACATTTATCTTTTGGAGCATATGAGTGTGCGGGTTCCCTCTCTTTTTCATATGTCAGCTTGTTTGGCACACATATATTGTGTATAGTGTTATGTCCCACGATGGAAACAAAGCTTCGTCTTTTCTGTGTATGGTCCACGTTGGGGCTTTCTAAATTGATCTATCTATCTATCTCTATCCATCCATCCATCCATCCACGCAGTGGTGTAAAGTAACTAAGTACATTTACTCAAGTACTGCACTTATAAGTATACATTTTGAGGTATTTGTAGTACGTTATTTGAGTATTTCCAATTTCCAGTATTATTTTTGAGTGGTGTAAACCACTCCTACAACTGGCTTTGTTAGTTTACGTGTCTGTCTGTTCGTACCAAAAAATGAGCATGGTTGCTATGGTCACCCAGTTCACACGGGTGTGATTTCATTACGTCAGACATTACGTCAGACCACAGCTGATCAGTCTATATAAGACCTTACACCACTCAGTTCACACGGGTGTGATTTTTTTTGCTTCTATAGGCCTACTGCACCACATCTCAGAAGCAAATACTGTACTTTTTACTCCACTACATTTATTTGAAAACTTAAGTTACTATAGTTACTTTGTAGATTTGATTATTATTACAAAACATATACAGTAACAACTTCAGCCTGTTTGAAAATATCCGATCTACAAGCTCACAATGAGTCGCGATGCGACGCATTGTGGACTTGTAGATCTGTTATTTTCAAAATATTTGTATACGTGACACTTGTAGATTGATTTAGATCAAGAGTTATGGATGACGTCATTTTGGATGACGTCCCAACCGGAAATTACATCGAATGTTGCTCAACAGACGCTCCCAGCCTGTGGAGCGGTGCGCTCGGTTATGATATCATTAAAGTTCCGTCCTGTGATTAATCTCCATCCTGAGCGCCGAGTGTTACTATTTGATAGGACGGAGACCTCCGTTTAATTATGCCGCTCAGGGTGTTAACATTGTTAAATACAATCAGAAAATACTTTTCTGTTTGGATGTACAGGCTGTCAAGGCCAGAAAGTAGTTTTTGTACTTGTACATTGCTGCTATTGTGTATTGTCTACTGTGTATTGTCTGTCTGTTTTAAAAAGCGGCATGTACTACTGCACTTTTGCCCAAGACAAATTTCCCCTCGTGGGACAATAAAGTATATCTCATCATCTCATCTCATATTGTCTTTTTTATGTCCTGTTACTTTTCAGGATTCCAATTAAACAATTCAAGATTTACAAGCTCAAAACGCGTCGCACTGCAACACGTTTTGAGCTTGTAGATCGGCTATCTTTGCTACAACAGTAATGCAATGCGGCCCTCTGGAGTGAGTGTGGAAATATAATGGCCCTCTCCATCGTCAAAGTCGCCCACCCCTGCTCTATATAGAGCCCTGGGTAGCCATATGCACATCTCCTGCAGGACCCCTGCATTGTTCTTTTTCCTGGACGTCTCCTGAATTTGGTATCAAAGTCCCAGAATTCACCAGAGCACAGGAACTTACTTATTATGTTAAAATGTTTCTGGGGTAGGTAGGTACCCTCACAAAAACATGTAACCAGTAATCCTGGTCTCTATACTGCCTCCCCCTGGCCAGCCAGAGTGCATGATGGAGGGGAAAGGAACTGGTTGGGATAACGTGTTCCTTCCACTCGCTACGTCCAACCAGGGGATACTCCCCTCTCTCACTAAGTCTGAGAACTTTAATGGTTCAAACGGGGACGTGCAGAGAGTGTTAGAGGGGCAGGGGCTGAAATCCTGTAGGAGGGCACTTTTGGACAAAAACATGCGAAAATAGCAGATCTACACACTCACAACGAGAGCTTGTAGATCGGCTATTTTTGGGGCGCAACCCAGCACTCTTTATCTAGGCTACTGCATGGAGATGCGTTGTACGACATGGATTTCTAAACAAATTTCTTCAGCGCAAAATAGCCTACTGTGTTACTGCCTACTGTCTGGAAAGGGCAGTTGTTTTACAGACGGGAAAAGGGGCTGGGGCAGGGGAGGGGCAGGGATACCCAAACTAGTGAAAATAGCCGATCTACAAGCTCACAGCACGTCGCTTTGGGCCACATTGTGAGCTTGTAGATTTTCTTTGATTTTTCTTTCATTTCTTCATTAAATTACTGAAATAACAAACACACACACACACACACACACACACACACACACACACACACACACTATAGTGAAGTTAAGTGAACCTGCCAATGAGGTGCCCACTCTTCCTACCCAGTTAAAAAATGAGCACTCAGCATTTCCCAGTGCAGCTGAGTTCAGACAGACAGACAGACAGACAGACAGACAGACAGACAGACAGACAGACAGACAGACAGACAGACAGGCAGGCAGGCAGACAGACAGACAGACAGGCAGGCAGACAGACAGACAGACAGACAGACAGAGAGAGACAGACTTTAAATTCCACCGGTGGAAATACATCTGAGAAATATGCTGAAGGCATTCATTTCAGACATTTCGGGACGATTCAGTTAAGCCATTAAAAAAATATCTTTGAATTAATACCTAGCCTACATCGCGGTCTCCATTTATAAATTATTAATTAACAATAGGCTAAAACCAGCAGGCAGCGGCAGCAACAGCCTATATACGATCGACCAGCGAACGGAATAGTAGCATATAGGCTATAATCTGCTCAGTCCCGTTGCAAGCAGCAGACCCCCCACACCACCCCCATCCATCCATCCATCCACCCACCCACCCAGGCAGCGGCACCACGCATGGAACCATGGCCGCTCTGAGGGCTCTGACGGCGGCCGGCCTGGCTCTGGCGCTGTGCGCGCTGGGACTCATCTCCGTGGCCGTGGGCACTGACCACTGGTACGAGACGGACGCGCGGCGGCACCGCGAGCGCTGCAGGACATTCTATTCCGTCTCCTCCTCCTCCAACAACAACCACAACCAGAACCAAAACCACAACCAGCGGAACAGCGACCCTCACCCGGGCTACATATACATCTCCAGCAGCAGCCTGCCGCTGCGGCAAGCCCCACCACCACCGCCGCTGCCGCACGGCCCCGGCCCAGAGGAGGACTACGGTGTCAGAGGCGGAGCGCCGCTAAGAGCCAGGCGGCACTTCGACGCTCTTCCCCCGGCCTCGGAGGCCTCCTCCTCCTCCGCGGCGGTCCCGCTGCAGGCTGCTGCTGCTGCCGCCGCCGGGATGGTGGAGTCGCTCTGCGGGCGGCGGTTCAACTCCACCGCGGCGGGGCTGTGGAGGCGGTGTCACCGCGAGGGCTTCGACCTGGAGACGGAGGACCTGATCTTTAAAGGTTATCGATTGATTGATTATTTTTGGAGATTGATTGATTGATTGATTGATTGAATAGGCCTATACTTAGGCTATCAGTTTGCAGGATGAATTGAAAATTGAGGACCCTGCATGTAAACAAGTCTTACTTAGTGCTT
This sequence comes from Electrona antarctica, assembly GCF_951216825.1. NCBI lineage: Eukaryota > Metazoa > Chordata > Actinopteri > Myctophiformes > Myctophidae > Electrona > Electrona antarctica. Next base: position 22,185,810 of record NC_136810.1, read on the forward strand.
TTCATGATTTCGTCCTTAGCAGTTTTTACATTGACTAGCCTACTGTGAAATAAAAATCAATCAATCAATCAATCAATCAATCAATCAATCAATCAAACAATCAATCAATCAGGAGGGGGGCGGCACCCAAGAAAGCATATATGGCTGATTGTTTCCACTGTGTGGGTCCTTTATATATTCGATTCGTGTGAACATTTCAAAAACTATGAAAAAAACATCATAGGTTGTTTTTTCTACTCTCTAGGCTTACAGTTAACATGCGCAGTCGCGCACGCACACACGCACGCAAAGACTATCGCATTCGCATAGATGCATTTTATATCGGTAAAAAATAATATGCATACGAATCCGATAGTCTTTGATCCAACATGAGGCTATACGACACAAATTTATTCCTATAATCCCACTCCAAATCTCAACAAAATAGCCGATCTACAAGCTCACACTGCAGTCATGTTGTTGACACATTGTGAGCCTGCCTGTAGGCTCATTTTGGAGGAGGGGGGATGTGTGTGTGTGTGTGTGTGTGTGTGCGCGCGTGCGTGCGTGTGTGTGTTACTGCCTGCATGCAAGTATATGCAGTAACACAACACAACACCACATCACACCACACAACACCGTCATCATTATAATTATACAACACCTCATGTATGTTATAGGCTACTGTATGCTGCATGTACGTGGGCCTGCATTATGCACTAGCTTAGAATGCTATGTGTGTATGGAGAGAGAGAGAGAGAGAGAGAGAGAGAGAGAGAGATGGGGGTGGCAAAAGGGGGGACAGGACTATACTAGAGCCAGGAAGCGAAAGAGGGGGCAGCTTGTTTTTTTTGTGATTGACCGATACCATATTTATTGTATCCTATAGCGGTGCACACATGCCTTCATGGTCACTTGCTCTCGTGATTGTAACTCAGGCACAAATGCACAGGATGCTATTGAAATTGCATGTTGTTTAGACCAGTGGTTCCCAGAGTGGGGTCCGGGGACCCCTAGGGGTCCTTGATGGAGTTCCAGGGGGTCCCCAGCAAAATGATAGTGGACCCTTATGGGTCTGTATGGGTCTGAGAGTGTTAATGGGTCCATTTGGTTCCATTTGTACACTCAGAGTTAAATTAACATTGATTTTACAATATAAATTGGGGGTCCCAGAGATAGAAATACCATTAAATATGCTAACCGGAGCGATGTGACATCTCATGTCACCAACATAGAGGATTAGTTCGGAGATATACTCCGCTGAAGATCGCGGCCATTCTGGGACTAGATCGGATGACTGTTTTCGTTTATCTCTCGTTCGTTTCAAGATGGATGCAGTTCAGGTCATAGGCGGGGGCCGTAAGAGGCCATTTTGCCGTAAGCGGTGAGTCGTAACCCGTCCTGCGACGGCTTACGACCCCCCGTTTACGGTAAAATGTATTTTAAAAATCTTCTCTTATGGGGATCCTTGGCATATCTTTTCAAATGGGGGTCCGCGGGCTATTAACCCATATTAACCCATTTTGGGTTAGCCATTGAAAAATAGCAGATCTATAGCTATTGAAAAATCGCAGATCTACAAGCTCATAGCGCGGCACCGAGTGCCGCGCTACGAGCTTGTAGATCTGCTATTTTTGAAAAATCATGAAAATGTGGCGCAAATCTTTCAATATATATTCTTTCAGAGCGAACACTTCTTCAAATATTTGCTTCTGGGGGGGTCCCTGGAACAACATATTTTCAGATGGGGTATATGCGGCCAATTACATATATTTTTGGGGGTCCTTGACATGAAAATGTTTGAGAACCACTGACATAGAAACATGGATTTTTTCAGAAAACTGTCAGGATTTAGAAGACATTTGTAGAATCGTTCCCAGGTCTAAATGGGTTAAGTGTCAATTTTGGGGTCCTTGATATGAAAAGGTTCATTGCTTACCTTCTATCCCAGTGGTTCTCAACGTTTTTTGGCTGGGGACCCCCGGAAATGCTTTGACCATGTCTCGTGAAGAAAATAGAAAGACCATTACTGCATCAAAGTAATCAACAAACTGATCAAACATTGGCCACATTCTCAAATGATATAAGAATGAGACAAAACATTTGAAAATAGCCAATCGGCTATTTTCAAATCTGTGGAAGTGAGTCAAACTAAATGTAGGCCTAATGCCTCAACTGAATTCACATATGATTATATTGGAGGTTCCAAGTTCCAATATGATTTTTTGGGGGGGTTCCCCAGTTCAAATATGATTATTTTGGAGGGGTCCCGGCCTGAAAAGGTTGAGAAGCACTGTGCTAAATAGAGCACTGAAGTCTGACGTCAATATCGGTAGAGGGCGCTAAGTCCACACTTTTGTTGTACTTTTTATTTGCATTGTAATCTCCATAGGGGAATTTTAGATCGCCTCATAGAAGAACTGTGTTTGAAAAATAAACAAATCATCCAGGCCGTTTCACTCATATGGACACGAAGAATCAAGAATCAAGAGAAAACGCTATTGTTACTGCTACTGAATTAGTTACATTTTCGCTAGAAACAGACTGTATCAAATATGACTGACTGACGGTCGCAAACGACACAGAGACACATCTCCCTGACAATATCGCTGAGACAGTTTGTTTACTTTTGGACCACAATTCTTATATGAGACGATAGTAAGATGACCCCATGTTATTCTCCATAGAGAAAAACTTCCATGAACCAGGGGATGAGCGAGTGGCGTCAGGACTTCTGCGCTCTATAACTTCCTTTGAAAACATTGTGTGGTCTCTATGCTCAGGGTTGGTGCAGCGCTGCACCCCCATCAGATACTACTACAGGTCGTCAGGCCTGCCCAGGAACCTGTATTAAATAACTTACATTGTCTCCTCAGGGTTGGTGCAGCGCTGCACCCCCATCAGATACTACAAGTAAGACACGCGAACGCGGGAAGCGGACGCAGCTCGTAAATTGCAAAAACAACAATTAGAATAAATTACGTAATTTTTTAAGGTTTTTTTTAAGTTCTCTTTTTTTTGTGTTTTTTAAGTTTTTTTTTTAAGTTAAGTTTTTCCTTTTAAAGTTTTTCCTTGTTAAGTTTTTTTTTTTTTAAGTTAAGTTTTTTTTAAGTTAAGTTTTTTTTTAAGTTAAGTTTTTCCTTTTTAAGTTTTTTTTTTAAGTTAAGTTTTTTTTTAAGTTAAGTTTTTTTTAAGTTAAGTTTTGTGTGTGTGTGTGTGTGCGCGTGCGTGCGTGTGTGCGCGTGCATGTGTGTGTGTGTGTTTTTGTGTGTGATACAGCTGCGCCCTCTGGTGGTGGGCGGGTGGTGTTACCGCGTGACACACACACACACACACACACAGACAGGATCTGCTGGGTCTCATAGTAAATGCTCACTGCGTTCGCAACTACAGGTCGTCAGGCCTGCCCAGGAACCTGTATTAAATAACTTACATTGTCTCCTCAGGGTTGGTGCAGCGCTGCACCCCCATCAGATACTACTACAGGTCGTCAGGCCTGCCCAGGGACCTGTATTAAATAACTTACATTGTCTCCTCAGGGTTGGTGCCGCGCTGCACCCCCATCAGATACTACTACAGGTCGTCAGGCCTGCCCAGGAACCTGCCCGTCGAGCTCACCAACACCATACGACAGGACGAGTGGCACGCGCTGCGTAAGTCATTCTCTACACTTACAATTACAACCATTTAGGGCATTTAGCAGACGCAGACTTAGTCCAGAGCGACTTACAGTAAAGCATCATTCATAGTCTGGATATGTCATATTTTCATATGACATATCGGTGGGCCCCTGGGTGACATATCGGTGGGCCCCTGGGTGACATATCAGTGGCCCCCGGGTGACATATCGGTGGGCCCCTGGGTGACATATCGGTGACACCTGGGTGACATATCGGTGACACCTGGGTGACATATCGGTGGCCCCTGGGTGACATATTGGTGGCCCCTGGGTGACATATCGGTGGGCCCCTGGGTGACATATCGGTGACACCTGGGTGACATATCGGTGACACCTGGGTGACATATCGGTGGCCCCTGGGTGACATATCGGTGGCCCCTGGGTGACATATCGGTGGCCCCTGGGTGACATATCGGTGGCCCATGGGTGTTGTTTTTCGTTGCAGACCTCCAGCGCATGACGGCCAGCTTCGTGGGCATGGCGGTGGCCATCATCCTGTTCGGCTGGCTCATAGGCGTCCTGGGATGCCTGAAGGACCACGACCTCATGCAGTATGTGGCCGGGCTGCTCTTCCTCATGGGAGGTATAAGTACACCCAAAGACGTTTAACCCATTTAGACCTGCAGACGATTCTACAAATGCCTTCTAAATCCTGACAGTTTTCTGAAAAACCTATAGTCATTCTCAAACATTTTCATGTCAAGGACCCCCAAAATGATATGTAATTAGCCACATACCCCCATCTGAAAATATGTTGTTCCAGGGACATATATATTCAAAGATCTGCGCCACATTTTCACGATTTTTCAAAAATAGCAGATCTACAAGCTCGTAGCGCGGCACTCGGTGTCGCACTATGAGCTTGTAGATCTGCTATTTTTCAATAGCCAAAGAATAACATAATGCGTAAAACACCAAAAGACATTAATTCAGACATTGAGTGAATTATAGTTTGATGTTGGAGAGCACAATGATTAAACCAATCAAACCTGGCATCACTGTTGTGTGGAAAGAGAAAGAAAGAAAGAAAGAAAGAAAGAAAGAAAGAAAGAAAGAAAGAAAGAAAGAAAGAAAGAAAGAAAGAAAGAAAGAAAGAAAGAAATTTAACATTGTCTCAATATTTTCTCACATATTGTCATGAACTTAAAAAAGCAAATAGCAAAAATACCAGATCTCCAAGCTCACAATGGATCACAGTGCAAAACATAGTGTAGATCACTATTTTAGAATATTTCTTCAAAACACTAACCTTCTTCTGATCAGTGTTTATTATAGGCTATTGGGCTTTTTGTGCAGATCCAAATAAAACAATTCAAATGTGTGTGCGTCTCTCTCTCTCTCTCTCTCTCTCTCTCTCTCTCTTCGATACATTCAATTCAAAGTTGCTTTATTAGCATGAGAAAACATACGTTTACATTGCCAAAGCAAAAGTGGAACAAAACCATCAAGATAAAACAATGTATGTACAACTAAATATTGAATATCTCTGCTGTCCGGAAATTAAAAATATACGTTTTTAAAGAAATTAATAAAACCTTTTTTTTTAAACGATGCAATACTGCCTCATCAAAGTTGGTGTTAGCTGTGGAGTTAGCTGTTTTAGCAGACAGTTTGAGGGTCCAATGGAGTTTTTCTCCACTGCGTTTTTTTACTACTTTCCATTGGTTCAATATTTTCGAAACAACACACAAGCGGTGTTCAATAGCACTGATTTTTGGAATAAAATCAAAAACTAGACAGTTTGAGGGTCCAATGGAGTTTTTCTCCACTGCGTTTTTTTACTACTTTCCATTGGTTCAATATTTTCGAAACAACACACAAGCGGTGTTCAATAGCACAGATTTTTGGAATAAAATCAAAAACTAGACAGTTTGAGGGTCCAATGGAGTTTTTCTCCACTGCGTTTTTTTACTACTTTCCATTGGTTCAATATTTTCGAAACAACACACAAGCGGTGTTCAATAGCACAGATTTTTGGAATAAAATCAAAAACTACAAAAATGGAGTTATGAGGTTTCCTCCGGACAGCAACGATATATAATAAATTGCATTACAATAAAGGTGTAGATACATTATGTTAAATCTCTCTCTCTCTCTCCCCCCTCCCATCCAGGAACATGCTGCATCATATCGCTGTGCACGTGCGTGGCGGGCATCAACTTCGAGCTGTCGCGCTACCCGCGCCACCTGTTCGGCATCCCGGAGGACATCGGCCACGGCTACGGCTGGTCCATGTTCTGCGCCTGGGGCGGGCTGGGCTTCACCCTGCTGGCCGGCTTCCTGTGCACGCTGGCGCCCTCCCTCTACCCCCCGCCGTCCTCCTCACCGCCGCGGCGTCCCCCCCGCCACGCCCCCGCCCCAGTGCCGGCAGCACACAACAAAGAGCACCACCGGCAGGAGAACGGCTGCGTCTGACAAGAGAGACGAACGACCATGTCGTCGCCATAGACAGCAACAACAAAAAGTATATATGTATATAGAACTCGATCTGTGCCCTAGAAGTCTTTTTGGAAAGATTTTTTTGTGCTTTTATTTATAGTTACAGTGAAGACGGACAGGAAATAAGGAGAGAGAGAGAGAAGGCGAGAGACATGCAGCAAAGGTCGTCATGAACGGCACTCGAACACGCGATACGCTATCAGGCCAGAGCCGATACAGTATGTGGCATGATGCGCCTGGACCGCTAGGCCAGCGGGCGGGCGCCCCTACCCTCGAAGTCTTTGACGACTTTTTGTTTTAACATTGGAGGGCACTGTTCGCTAACCTACGGAATATCCATGGTTTACGATGAGTTTCAGAGGCTCTCGGAACACCTCGGGACACGTTGATCACGTGAACGGAAAATAATGTGCGTGCACAAGACTGGAGTGAAAACTGCATGCCCGTATTTCAACAGCTTGTAACAGATTGTCGTGTATAGACCATTTTTTTAATTTCCCAATTTTACGACATCCGTGCGCGTAATTCCTTTGAGAGCACTTGTGCACGGAATGGAGTGATGCAAAATATTCTGTGATTTTTCTTTCTGGGCGCAGAAAGAGACAAAATGGACAACGCTGAGCTGTGACGTCCCATGTTTTTTTTTGGAAGGTTAGTTCAGCGGAACTACAGTGGCAAAACCAACCGCCGCAAACCTGTGCGTGCTGCTGTTATTGGTCTGAGAGGGGGCGGGGTCATCACTCCAGTACAACCCAATCACAACGCAGTTTGTCTTTGTCTTTTCTTTTAACGGGACCATGAGTTTATACAGAGACTTGAAACACAAACTTCATGAAACGTTTATTTTTTTCAATTTACTACGGTAACCAAGGTCAAGTCCAGGTTAAATTAAAGTTGTTGCTATTTTTGCGTCTGCAGCCACAGGAGGGGAATTAGCGGCACCTTCTGGGCTACTTAATAAGTGTTTTCATTCATTATATACCTCCGCACTGGCTTCAGAATGAACAGAGACCGGCGCCACCGTCGGGCTGTATGCGACAGTGACACCCTTTGGTCAGGCTTTGTGCATAACGCTGTTTTCTTATCTCGTTATGATCAAACTAGTCCATTCTATGAATTATTTCACCCCGTTGTGCAGTTTATTAGCAAATTAAATTGACTTCCATTGTGACAATTAAGGGGAAACAGCTCTCAAATTCACTCTTTTAGCACATAAACAAACACAACAAAAGCTGATTCTGACAATATATTACATCAGGAAAACTCATGCTGTATTATTTTTTAACATTGTCTTGTTTTGACTATTTTGTGTAGAAAGAAGATCCGGTAAGTATGCTTATGCCGACCGAACCATTTCTGTTCGCCGCACTTCACAAACCACAAACGATCTGATTGGTCAAAAATCTGTACACCCACTCCTGAAGCGTATTATTGGAATGTAAGCCTGGTTGGTTGAGCCACTACTTGTAAACAAACGGATTTGATGTTGTCCGCTTGTCGCTAAAAACATACATGATGGACGTGTTTGAGGGAGACACCTTAGAAGAGCGTGTCTGTGTCGGGGACTGCTCGTCTTCTTGGCTGCAGCTGGGTCCCTCTCAAACAGCGTGGCGACTTGTTTACAGACGAAACCTCGCAAGATGTCCCCGCGAGAGTTGGGAAGGCCACAGTACCGCTTCTGTATATCTCCAAACAAAATAGTACCTTTATAAATCTATCTTAAAAGACGAAAATAATACCGCATGCAGTTTTCCTGATGTGACATATTTTGATGAATTGAAAATGGTGGGCCCTATTGTAAACAAGTGTAATGCTTTATGGTGTTGTCCACTCACCGTTAACAGTTTTTGTATTGAGTTGTACTTGAAATGTACTGTAATTCTGCAAACAACATCAATCAATCAATCAAAGTCAGAATCATCTTTTGTTGCGTTTGTTTATGTGCTAAAAGAGTGACTTTGAGAGCTGTTTCCCTGTTACAATGGAAGTCAATGAGAGCCTATTTTTAGTTCTTAATTTGCTATTAAATTGCACAACGGAGCAAAAATAATGCATAGACTGAACTAGTTTGAACAAGGTAAGAAAACAACCCAAATCTCTAGAAAAGTGGTCTTACCCTTTAAAGGGCCACTTCACCCCTTTTGCAACCAAATCTTATTTCAATGATGTTTAGGATACAAGAAACACTTTCCTGGGATTTGTATGTGTATAATCTGTGTTTTTAGATATTTTAGTCATGACGCCATGCATGTTCATGACCAAAACGTGTCATGAAAATGTTACACTACATGTTGTCTCAGTAAGACAGCCCCACACGGGGTGTCTTCACTCCACAAGTGCCCCAAAGCATTATAGGACTTCAACAATCCAGTCAAACTCTAGTCAAAGACACAGACTTCATTATTCTTCTGGCTATATAGTGCACATTTCAAATTGTGCTCCTGTTACACATACTATTAACATAGAGCGATTGCAGTTTCTTCCAGCGGTGAAATGGCCTTTTAATGGGTTCTGGGTTTGTTTCCGTTACGCTGGGAATTTCACTAAATAAAAGCACCACAGAACTTCACGTGTTATGGAGAAGTTTCAGTTTCTGGAAGGTTCTGGATTAACCCTTCATATAGTTGTGGAGAGACAACTGAAGAAGTCCCCAGCCGTGAACAAACAAGGGGGGGGGGGGGCCAAAAAAAAGTGACGCCGAAATAGCCGGAAACCACAAACGGGAATACACTTTTTTTTTTTATACCATTCGGTCTAGAGCGGATCACACAGCGATTTAGAAACACAGACCAGGCTTTCCTCCGAGGTTCAGCCACCTGCATAATTTAAGATCACAAAAACGTGCGGTTGCCAAGAGATCCACAATAGCACAACTTTGGAATAATGTAATGAACAATAATGGATGTTTTTTCCCCCCACATTTCAGGAGGGCAATTAACCGTGTATAAATGATATGTACTCGTTCTGAAGAAGAACACCGTTGTACCTCTTTTTATTTGGAATTGTGTGTATGCAGTTGTACTGCTAAGAGGACTGTGTGTTTGAGAGGGAGATTATGAGGTGGTCTCTCACACACACACCGATCGGTCAGAAATGTTTTGTTTTTTTAATAAAAATAAAATGGTCATGCAGAACACTGCCGGTGTCAGTCCTGTCTGTGTAACACCATATTTGACATCAGGTAACGCTGATGACCGCTAGGAGTCGGCACTGATGGACAGTGTAGTGATTCATATTTTAACATTGAATGAATATTAATGAAATTGCATGTATCACCAGCTAATACAAATCAGTTTCATATAAACTGCAAGGATTTTAAATCCTTAAATTCAGGGTCATATTATCATCCAGCAATATACAAAAGACGATGCACGATTACATACAATACAGTATATAGGCAATATGAATGTATTGGAATATGATTGTTCCAATTCAGCCATACAAGATAATTTACGCTGTGGTCCCTGATTAGAACTTTATGTGCTAATTAACCCATTTAGGCCTGATGTCGAAATTAAAAAAATGTCTTCTAAATTCTGACAGTTTTCTGAAATTCCTATGTTTCTGTATCAGTGGTGCTCAATATTTCATGTCAAGGACCCCCAGAAATTATCTGAATTTGGCCACCGACCCTTGTTTCAGGGACCCCCCCCAAAGCAAAGATTTGAGTTAAAAACGTTCACTCTGAAAGAATATATATTCAAAGATTTGTAACCACATTTTCACGATTTTTCAAAAATAGCAGACCTACAAGTTCTATGATCTACAAGCTCACAACGTGTGAGCTTGTTGATCTGCTATTTTCAGCATGCAACCAAGTGTAAAATGACTTATACTGGATCTCTTGTCCACTAGTCCCATCCTAACATTTTAGTCTAGTTTTTATTTGTTGACGAAATTGTCAATACATTTAGTCTTAGTTTTAGTCACCGTCAATAGCTTAGTTTCCATTTAGTTTTCGTAGGTGAAAAAAGGTAGTCGAGGTTTTTCGTCTTAGTGTTAGTCGACAAATTCAACACTGCGGCCACTGCTGTGACCATTATGTCAGGAATAGAAATGTGCTACTGTGCTCCTTTTGTTTATATTACGTCAATCAGTCAAGTCACTCTGGAGAAGAGGCTCTGTTAAATCCCTTAAATTGTTAACGTGAAGAGATAATCTTTAGCAGAGCCTCCTGTATCATTAACTCTCACACTCACACACACACACACACACACACACACACACACGCACACACACACACACACACACACACACACACACACACACACACACACACACACACACACACACACACACACACACACACACAGACACACACACACACACACACACACATACACACACACACACACCTTTGAGTTGCTTGGTTAATCCCTGGAGTCCATAGGAGAAGGCCGGAGAACTGACCTCGTCAATACGGATACTGACTCAAGACATGTCCTTATATTATTAAACACATCAAATTAACGTTTTCTTCCCATCACCTGGAGTTTCCCGGTTGTACGTATAGCGCGTGGAAAAGGAACACGTTATTCCAACCAGTTCCCTTTCCCCTCCATCAGGCGCCTCGGCTGGCCAGGGGGAGGCAGCATAGAGACCAGGACCAGTCAGCCGTATGGAGTCCTTCGGCGTGTGGGATTACGTCGTGTTCGCCGGCCTCTTCGTCGTCACCTGCGGCATCGGCCTGGTTTTCGCCGTCAAAGACAGGAAGCAGAAGTTCTCGTCAAGGTTGATATCGTTTAAAATGATGTATTTGGTTTGCACAATGTTTTCAATTTCACGTTTCACGGATTCGTTTTTGAAGTGGGTTTGATACTTTATTCTTATTTGTTTAGTATTAGTTTTCTTATTGTGATTACAGGGTCTCAGGTCTGGTGTATTAAGTCTGGGGGGTATAATAAGTGGTTAAACTGAAATTACATCGATGAATTCCGCATATTATCAAAGTAGCCTGCTCTTGTGTCACGGCACTACTGTTGTTTTGGACAGCACATTTTCATTTAGTTTTAGTCAGTCTTTTGAATAACATTTCAGTTAGTTTTTGTCATATTGTATAGTCACCTGAAATGTTTTAGTGTTTGTCTAGTTGTCTCAATATCATATGATTTTAGTCGATTCAATCTACATTCGATTTTGTCGTAATGCCTGATCTGACACATGGTTGCATGCTGACAACAGTAGATCCACGTTGTGAGCTTGTATAGGCACCCACTCTGACAAGTCCTGAACAAAAATCGGGGCGACGTGCAACAGTCCGATAAATGCACGAGTCGGACACACGCATGGCCGGTTAAAACTCACCCGTGGCGGTGGTGTCCACCTAAAAAACATTTGTCTTGTCCGTGTCTTGTGTCTTGTACGTGTTTAATGGCCGCCCCAATGCATTTCCAATGGAAGTCACATGGTTTGACAAAACATTTTTGTTTGATGCGGGGGAGGGGGGCACCACACAGCCATCAAACAAAAATGTTTGGTCAAACCATGTGACTTCCATTGGAAATGCATTGGGGCAGCCATTGAACACGGACAAGACCCAAGACGGGTGTTTTTTAGGTGTGAGTGAGGCCTAGAGTTAGGTTAGGGTTTTGGGGTATAGGGTGTCGGACTAATGAAGAATGTCGGACTGTTAGTACGTCGCAGTGGTGATTTCGTCGACTAAAACTAAGACGAAAAATGTCGGTCGACTACCTTTTCCCACTGACGAAAACTAAATGAAAACTAAGCTATGATGACTAAAACTATAGGCCTACCGACAATTTCGTCAACAAATCTAGACTAAAATGTTAGGAAGGAACTAGTGGACAAGAGATCCAGTGTAAGTCATTTTACAATTAGTTGCATGCTGAAAATAGCCGATCTACAAGCTCACAACGCGTCATTATGACGGCATCAAGGCCCGCCAAAATGAATTTTGTTTGACTAAATCAACCGTAGATTTAGTCGACTAAAATCTTATGATATTTAGTTGACTAAAACTACACTAACGCTAAAATTCCAGGTGACTAAAATGTGACTAAAACTAAATTAAAACCATTCAAGACACTATGACTAAAACTAAAATCAAAATTTGCTGCCAAAAACAACACTGGTACGTTGTAACTCGTAACAAACTTAATATGCACCCTCAATAATCACCTCTGGGCTAGTCTCGTCTCACGTTGCCAGACAGCTGTTGCCTCTCAAAAGATTCCGTCATACAGTCTGGAGCAACGGAAGCTCTGACCATGAGTAAGCAATACAGCGGAAGTGGAGACTCCTTTCCCACGTCTTTACAGTCGCGCAAATGTATCCTAATAGTAATATAGCTTGTTGCTTAGCAAAAAAGTAAATAAAAAAATCACACCCGTGTGAAGTGAGGGGCGCCAATATATTAAAGTCTAACTCATGTTGCTATGATTAGGTGATGTAATGGTGATGTAACACAAACGGTGACAAAACAAACTCTTTATTGTTAATGGCATTTAATGTTTGTGTTAGGGGCAAGATGAAGTAAATTTTCCCTTCATTGTCAATGGCGTTTTTAAAACAAACATTGAACTAAAAACAAACATTAAACCTGTGTATAGGAGGGGAAACAAAATGTAAAGATATTTTAAAATATATTCCCGTGAACAGAAATGCCAGCTTCCTTGCTCGGTTTTCGGGAGCTGTAGTTCCAGACTCTATATAGCATTCGGAGATTGTGGAATAGTGGTCTGGCTACGCGAGACTATGCTCTGGGTCCAATCCCATCCACGCAGGGAGTTCCTGGCGGGCGGGCGGCAGATGACCTTTGGCCCCGTGGCGCTCTCGCTGACCACCAGCTTCATGTCGGCGGTCACCGTGGTGGGCTCGCCGTCGGACGTGTACCGCTTCGGAGCATCCTTCGTCCTGTTCGGAGTGGCGTACGCCGTCGTCATGGTGACCACCGCCGAGGTCTTCCTGCCCGTCTTCTACCGCTCTGGGATCACCAGCGTCTACGAGGTTTGGAAAACCTACCCTACCCCCTTAGATAGCACTTTTTGTAGACTTAGATAGCATTTGATACAGACTTATAGCATGTTATGTAAGCACTAGAATTGCATTGTATATAGTCATAGCACTTCATAGTACATATGTATAGCATAGTATATGTATATGTAGTTTATATGTATAATTTCATTATATAGATATTCCACTGTTATGTTCTTAGCGTATGCATGTTTCATGATAACTACTTCTTATGTAATGTATTGCCATGCTTTTTGTTCTTGCTTAATGTAAATCGCTCTGGATTAAGAGCGTCTGCTAAATGCATAAATTGTAAATTGTAAATTGTTTATATAGTTAAAATTACTCTAATAGACCCACAGGTGTGGTTATAATATTCAAATATATCTTCCCTGTGTATTTTTGTTTTCTCCCTGAAAGCTAACATCATTTTAGTGACATCATAACCCTAACCCCTCCCCTAACCCCTCCCACATTATCATACAACAACAGCTATGGGCGAGGCTTAAGTTCAGGTGGGTGGTGCTATGGTGAAAACCAGGCATACTTAATGAACTAGTGGGTGTGGCCACATAAAAACATAATTTTAACACTTTCTGTACACTTTTTCAGAAGAAAACTTCCTCCTAGTATAATCATAGTAGCATACCTGATGATCATGTTTTAGGCGGGGGAAAACATCACGGCACTCCATCTTTAAATAATAATAAAAATCTACAAAGTCACTAGTCACTAAAGTAAATGTACAGAAAATTGGAAATACTCCAGTAAAGTAAAAAATATATACCTCAAAACTGTACCGTACTAAATGTTCTTAGTTACTTTCCACCACTGGGTTTAACTATAAGTTAAAGTGAATCCATATGGGGATCATGAACAGACATGGTTCAACTCTGTGCAGGAGGCTGCTTTACGCACCTTTGCAGTGGTCCACAGCAGAACAATCTATGTAAAGTCTGAAAAAGACAAAAAAAAAGTGGCCGCACACTCATAGCCAACATTCCCGAGATTCCTGGCGAAGCCCCGCGGAAGCATGAGCGTGCGTCACAGAGCGCATGTTCGGGTCTGATAAGTCCCGGAAAAGATGCGCTCTGATTGGCCAGTAATCACTTGAGTGGCAGCGTGCCTTCCACTCTTCCGGCGTACTTCCTCCCCCAGTGTAAATTCTTCTGCCCCTCCTTCAACACACATCGCTCCAACGAACTGCAGCGGCCAATGAGGCATCTATTTTTTTAATATCTATGGTATGACATACCCTGAAGACAGGCTGTTGTCTTTTATTCTCTGTGTCCCATATTAATGAGTAATCTGCACTTTGGCTACATTGCGACATGGTTTAACTAACAGGAACCATGATGTCTCTCTGCAGTATTTGGAGCTGAGGTTCTGTAGAGCGGTTCGACTCGCTGCCACACTGATATACATGATCCAAACGGTATGCGCACACACACACACACACACACACACACACACACACACACACACACACACACACACACACACACACACACACACACACACACACACACACACACACACACACACACACACACACACACACCTATATCACCAGTAAGACGCCTTAAAGCCAAGGCGAGAATCGACCGCATGCAGGTCTGAAGCAAAGGCTGTGCAAAGCACACGAACATAAACACTTCACAGAGTATAGACTTGGAATTATACAAATCGTTAGAGTCTGGCATGAGTGAAGCCATTGTGTGTGTGTGTGTGTGTGTGTGTGTGTGTGTGTGTGTGTGTGTGTGTGTGTGTGTGTGTGTGTGTGTGTGTGTGTGTGTGTGTGTGTGTCGGAATGACCTGAAACATTGAGTGCAGCATTACATGAAGAGCGCGCGGAAGCGTGTGACAGGCGTTACAGGCTTCCTGCAGGTTTGCATAGTAAGTGCGACCTACTGTCGCAATGACAGTCACACATCAAGTCTGAGGTACAAATGTTTAAATATTTCAGATTCTCTACACAGGGATTGTGGTCTACGCTCCGGCCCTGGCACTCAATCAAGGTACACCATTCAGATAAAATACACTAGACAGTAGGCTATATTTATTGTTTGGTTCATAAATCAATGTCATTGAAATATTAACACTCGCAGTCGCATGACTGAAGTAAGGGCACCTACCACACAGCTGAATTCAGATCAAAAAGTAATTTTTTCCCCCTGTGATGTTATTGGCTACTGTCTCAAGACGCTTTGACACGAGCTCCCCCTGCTGTCTGGAGGTGTGAAGTACACTCCCGTGGGGGGAGGAAGGGTGGTAGGGGTCATTATGACCGAAAACTAATAGGCAGGGATGGTATAAGTATTCCTAAATTCATATTTAGAAAATGTTTCAGATGAAGAAAAGAAAAACTGATGATTTTAATCGAATATTTAGGAAAAAACATGTAAGGGGAACCTTCTGAGAGCTTCATGGGCAAAGATAATCAACTTCAAAATCTCAAAATGGGTCAGAAAGACCTCACAGACCCTCAAACTGTCTGCTAAAGCAGCTAACGCCACCACCTCTCCACCTCTCAAACTGTCTGCTAAAGCAGCTAACGCCACCACATCTCCACCTCTCAAACTGTCTGCTAAAGCAGCTAACGCCACCACATCTCCACCTCTCAAACTGTCTGCTAAGGCAGCTAACGCCACCACCTCTCCACCTCTCAAACTGTCTGCTAAAGCAGCTAACGCCACCACCTCTCCACCTCTCAAATTGTCTGCTAAAGCAGCTAACGCCACCACATCTCCACCTCTCAAACTGTCTGCTAAAGCAGCTAACGCCACCACATCTCCACCTCTCAAACTGTCTGCTAAAGCAGCTAACGCCACCACCTCCCTACCTCTCAAACTGTCTGCTAAAGCAGCTAACGCCACCACCTCTCCCCCTCTCAAACTGTCTGCTAAAGCAGCTAACGCCACCACCTCTCCACCTCTCATGCAAGTAATTGACAATAGATAGTCACAACACCAATTTTGATGAGTCAGTATATTGCTTTGTTTTCAAAATATAAAGATTTCTAAATTTCCTGAAAAAAATGTATTTTTGATTTTCTGAAAAAGTAACATTTTGGAGTTAGGTGGCTTCTTCCCGACACACACACACACACACGCACGCGCACATGCACGCACACGCACACGCACACACACAGTATCTATAGATAATAGTAAAAGTTGTAAATGTGTGTTCAGTGACAGGCTTCAGTATCTGGGGCTCCATAGCAGCTACAGGCATCGTGTGTACCTTCTACTGTACTGTGGTGAGATTATTATTATTGTTGTTATTATTATTATTATTCCTTCTACTGTACTGTGGTGAGATTATTCTTATTCTTATTATTAAAGATTGAAGATAAATGAATGGTGGAGATAATCAAGGTTATTAGATGTGAGGGCTTGCGTATAGCGGCCCAAACCTCTATTAATACAAACCTGTGTGTGTGTGTGTGTGTGTGTGTGTGTGTGTGTGTGTGTGTGTGTGTGTGTGTGTGTGTGTGTGTGTGTGTGTGTGTGCGTGCGTGCGTGCGTGCGTGCGTGCGTGCGTGCGTGCGTGCGTGCGTGCGTGCGTGCGTGCGTGCGTGCGTGCGTGCGTGCGTGCGTGCGTGCGTGCGTGCGTGCGTCAGGGAGGCCTGAAGGCAGTTGTGTGGTCAGATGTGTTCCAGATGCTGGTCATGGTGTTGGGCTTCGTGGCGGTGCTCGCTCAGGGGAGCAGCACCGTGGGGGGGCTACAGGCGGTCTGGGGGGCTGCGTGCAACGGCAGCAGACTCGCCGTGTTTGAGTATGACATCATCATCACCAACCCTTCATGACATCACAGCCTGTTTCCATGACATCATTCTCACTCTCAGAGTCAGGCCCCTTTTCCAGCAGGGTTCTTATAGTCCAAAATTGGAACGTTAATTATGAATTGAGTGGCAAAACCATACCTATATTCAATTGTTTATAGGATCAATATAAGTAAATTAATATATGATAACCTTTCCACAGGAGTAGGAATGCCTAATTTAAATGTGCAATTTCAGAAAACTTGTAGTACAATAAATCATTGTCTTCGTGTAAGTAATCAACTGGGGAAGTTTCATGGAACTATTAATATCTTTTTCACCTAATCACCTATCATGTACATGTAGGCCTACTGATGTTATTCACACCGCGGCCATCTTGCCAGCAAGATGCTAGTCTCGCGTTACCAGACTGTTGCCTCCGCAATTTCCAAACGCTTCATCATACAGTCTGGAGCAACGGAAGAGCTGTCATGAGTAAACTATAAAACGGAAGTGGAGCCTCCTCGCCACTTCCGTTTCGTCTTTACAGTCACGCACATTTATCCTAATATAAATAGAAAACATCTAAGCATATATAGCTTGTTGCTTAGCAGAAAAGGAAATACAAAAATAAGCTCTAAAGATATTTTAAAATATATTTACTCAGCTCATGGGTATAGGTCCAGACTCTATATAGCATTCGGAGATTGTGGAATAGTTGTCTGGCTACGCGAGACTACAAGGTGCTAACAAGGTTCAACTTCCCATAGACAGCCCATTCATCCAAACAGAAAAGTCCTATCTAATTGTATTAAACAACGTCATACTCACCAACATTGCAGCTGTATGGAAAGTTTGAATTATCCTCTTTCTATCTGCAAATTGTTTCATAAAAATACACTGTAGACATTTTGGGAGTTTGGGAGTGCTCGTTGACTATCACTCAACAGCGCTGCAACAGCTATGCAGCGCTGCATAGCTGTTTTGAATTTGCACATAATGTAGGAGGTTGCTTTACTAGAAATTACACCTGTGTGAAGTGAGGGGCGCTATTAGCGCTAATATATGAGTTAAGTCTAACTCATGTTGATTAGGTGATGTAATGGTGATGTAAAACAAACGGTGTCAAAACAAACATTAAATTATCTTTATTGTTAATGGCATTTAATGTTTATGTCAAGATGACGTACATTTTCACTTAATTTCCTTCATTGCCAATGGCGTTTTTAAAACAAACATTGAACTAAAAACAAACATTAAACCTGTATATAGGAGGGGCTAGCGCCCCTCAAAAACGAGTGCTTCCAAACTCCAATACAAAAAAAATCACCTGCAAAAAAAAAAAATCCCCCATGTTGAGAGCCACTGGTGTTGACCCCTCCTTCAGCTGTGACCTTTGAACCCCAGCTTTGACCCCAGCCCTCTGAGACGTCACACCTTCTGGACGCTGTGCGTGGGCGGGACGTTCACCTACCTCGGCATCTACGGGGTTAACCAGTCCGTGGTCCAGAGGTGCCTCTCCTGCAGGACGGAGGGCCACGCCCGACTGTAAGGGGTTAAAATAATTCAGGTTCATAATTAATCATCGTTATCGCCTTCACTCCTTTATTACCCACTAAACCAGGGGTGGGCAACTTTGACGATGGCGAGGGCCAGTATATTTCCACACTCACTCCAGAGGGCCACAGTGCATATTACTGTCGTAGCAAAAATAGCCGATCTACAAGCTCAAAACGTGTCGCAATGCGGCGCATTTGAGCTTGTAGATTGGCTATTTTTGCTATATATGAATTGAAAACCTCAATAATGTTTTGCTATTTTTGAATTGGAATCCTGAAAAGTAACCTTTTTATTGAATTTCAAATGCATTTACTGTAGTTATAGTTATGTTAACTTTATGAACTGTTAATATAAGTACATTGGACACAAAACAATAACAAAAACAATAACATTTTAATACTAGTCATTAAGTAGGCCTACTAGTCATTTAATACTAGTCATGAAGTATAAAGCGGGTTTGGAATTGTAACTGAATTGTAGCTGAAATCAATACTATATCAGTATTCTTATATTAACACGAGGGCCGCATTAAGTGAAGGTGGGGGCCGCATGTGGCCCCCGGGCCGCCAGCTGCCCACCCCTGCACTAAACATACACGCCTGACTAATGGTTAAAAAAGAACCAAGACTGTAAGGGTTAAAACAAATCCAAGACTGTAAGGGTTAAACAAAAAATCACACCTGTGTGAAGTGAGGGGCGCTCTTATAATCTTTTTATGCCCAGGGTGCTCTCTTACTAGATTACTCTGGCGTGTATATGTGCCTGCGCCCACATCATCATACATCACATCACGTGCTCAGCCAATCAAATCATTACAAATGCCGATCACTTTTATCTTCAATACGTACATTGCTCAGCCAATCAGATCATCGCTATGGGGTGATCAGCCAATCAAATCATCATGTTTGTGTTCACACAAACAGACAAAGCTGGGCATATAGGAGGGGCTATAGTGGGTTAATTAACATTCATAATGAATCATCGTTATCGCCTTACTTTCTTAATTATACACTAAAGAGACGACGAAAAGATACACCCGACTCGGGATTTTTTTATCCCACAATTTTTAACCCATTTTTCACCCCTGTGTCAATTATCTAATGTGATCCTGGGCTCTACACACCCTCCACCAACCTGGGGGGGGGGGGGGGGGGGGGGGGGGGGGGGGCAGCGGACTGACCTCATGCTTCCTTCTATGCATGAGGAGTCCAAGCCCCCAGTGCAGAAGCTGCTTCTTTTCACCTGCCAGGGAGGGGGCGTTTCCCTGGTTGGACGTAGCGCGTGGAAGGAACACGTTATTACAACCAGTTCCTTTCCACTCCATCAGGCGCTCCGGCTGGCCAGGGGGAGGCAGTTTAGAGACCATGATTACTGCATGTTTTTTGTGAGGGTACCTACCCTGGGGGACACGGGGAGAACATGTGAGGCTACCTACCCTAGGGGACACGGGGAGAACATGTGAGGGTACCTACCCTAGGGCAGTGATTCCCAACCTGTGTGCCGCGGCACTTTAGTGTGCCATTTGATATGTCCAGGTGTGCCGTCTGATTTGACAGAAAGTAACACTAACCCTCCCCCGTGTCCCCTAGGGCCTAGGGGACACGGGGAGAACATGTGAGTGTACCTACCCTTGGGGACACGGGGAGAACATGCAAACTTAACAGACTACACAGATCACAGATAGCGATTAACACGCCTATAGTAATTCATTTTCAATGAGAACAGCGGGTTTTTTTCTGTATGCGCAGAAAAGTTGCGGGGCGACAATGCAACGCACTAAAAGCATAATTATAGTGCACCATAGTCTCTGTAACAGTGTTGGTGGTGTTCCACAGGGCCCTGTACGTGGCCACCATAGGCTCTGTTAACAGTGTTGGTGGTGTTCCACAGGGCTCTGTACGTCAACCTCCTGGGTCTGTGGCTCATCCTGGTCTGCAGCGTTCTGTCTGGTCTCATCATGTACGCTTTCTACGCCCGCTGTGACCCCCTGACCTCCGGGAGGGTCTCCGCTCCTGACCAGGTCAGTCACTGATTGGTTTAACTCAGTGGTTCTCAACCTGTGGGTCGATTTTTTTATTTTTTTTATTTTTAGATTTTGAGTTGACTTTGTGGGTCCATTTTGTTTCATTGTACGCTCTCAAGAGTTAAAGAGTTAATGTCTGCTTAATGTTAAAGTAACCAATACCCAACATCGGCACAACGTGTTATCCCAACGTCACGGTGCAGCTCGTCCAGGGGCCTGTCAGCTCTGTGTTGTCCAGCCTTCATAACCTGAAATAAAAACGTCTGGGTTTCCGAGGCTAGTGAGTTATTGACAAAATTGAAAATCACCGCGCCTACCCTACTGTGTTGACAGATATTGAGAACCACTGGTTTAACTGACCTGGGGCCCGTTTCACGAAACTTGGATTAGAGATTAAACCGGGATTTAACAGATATCCTTGTTTAATATATCCTGGATCAGCGATTAACCGGTTTCATGAAAGCTGGTTAATCTTGCCAGATTAATTTTGCCAGTTAACCTGGATATGTTGAGGATTGATTCGGTTTCATGAAAGCAATGCCGCACTAGTTACCATGGAAACTAATGCTGTGGACTTAGCCTGCTAAATCCACAGGCTAACAGCCAGGTTTAACCTAATCCTGCTGTCTTTACTGTTCATTATGCAGTCAAGCTGATCACAAACCAATGATTTTTGTCCACACTATTATGGGTTTATGTTGCCTTATTTTGATCGACTAATTTAAGCCCTATATACAAAATCAAAGAACCCAAAATATATAGGCTGCACAACTTCATGACAGCTTGTGAGCTTGTAGATCAGCTACTTTTGGTGAATGTTCCCCCATAATAGGTTTGCTGTGGTGCAAGTGGTTAAGAAGAATGGATGTATTTATTTATTTGTGAAAGTGAAAACATTACCATTACTCATTGTATTTTCTTATACAACATAATTTATTACCTTTGTAACATTTCACACACCAACAGCCTAGAAGTGCATCACCCCAAGCCAGGATTGAACCCATGGTCCATGGTTCACCAGTCTGGGCAACAACCCCCTTCACCAAAGGTAGCTCCCTCAGAAAGGGGAGTTATGGCCAAATATCACGATGCTACAAATTATGCTTACAATATTAAGAATTACATGACAATTTCATTATGAAGTTTTAAGTTAAAGCGTAGTGGTTAAATGTAGACTATATTTTCGGGGTAGTTTAAGTTAATCATTCAGTCTATCCACTATTACTCTTTTATTACAGCAGCAGTATTTCTTTTAGAAGCTTAAAGGACCACTTCACCACTTTTAAACCTATCTTCATATAATAGGTCCTCACTAATAATCATGATAAAATGGCACGATTGTTTTCTACTCAGTCTGTGTCTCATAGGAGGGCTGTGGGCAGTTTAGAAACCGTCTTCCAGTGACATCATCATTAGGCAGATTTTTTTTTAAACAATTAAACAATTTTACAAAAATGTTTAGATTTTCATTATCGTGAGAACGATGGCTTCCATTTTCGCATTGAAACTTTTCAGGACTAGTAAGCCTGCAGTTTCTATTAGCTTGTATTCCCCATCGATGATGTCACTGGAAGGCGGTTTCTGAACTGCCCACAGCCCTCCCATGGGACACAGACAGAGTAGAAACAAATTGCGCCATTTTTTCATGATTATTTGTGATGACCTACTATATGAAGATAGGTTGAAAAGTGGTGAAGTGGTCCTTTAAGTCCTAGTATCAGTAAGTCTGTGGAATAGATTAGTAAATATACTGTACTGAGATATACAGAAGGGGGCAGTAATGCAACTATTATGGATGCAAACTGCCATAATACCCCACGAAGAAGAAGGATCAGTAAATCTGTGTTCCACCGAATGGGTCTAGTGAGAAAAAGCCAGGCTGTCTATTCAGCCAGGCTTTATGATCCTGGCTCGCTAAATCCGCCCATTCTAAGCCTCGCTTGGCTTTAGTGGAACGGAATAAACCAGGCTGTACAGATCAGGATTTAACAAGCCTGGTTTTGGCTTAAATCCTATAGTTAATCCAAGTTTCGTGAAATATGCCCCAGGTTAGTTACTGAAGGTTTAATGAACCGGGTTTACGGTTAATTTTGTTGACTATTCATGAACAGTCATCAGTGGTGGGAGGAAAAAGTAGCCTACTCAAATGTTTGACTTAATGGAACTACAACATGCTTTTTTAAACCGTTTTTAATATTTAATCATACAATCATATTGTTTATGTACCTCAAACATTTTTCTGGTGGTTTGAGCCTAAATCACCACTCTGATATAACCAGTCCATGTAATTTCTGTGTGGCTTCTGAAGCAGTTTCAGCTGCAGTACCACAATGTCCTGAGGTGCTGAGGGCGCTAATATGCAAATTATTGTAACTTTGAATCATTATAATACTGATGCTAGATAAACCCAGGCTTGTTTCCATTCCATGCCAGCTTGGAAAATCAACAATGGTGGACATTGTACTAAAATAGAAATATTGCAGAGATCGCCTTTTCACGCCTTTTTTTTATCAATTGTTTATTGTTCACAACTGTGTTCTTTACGCACTTGTAAGTTAACACTCCGGTTGCGGTGCGCTGAACAAAATGAATATTTCCGCTGGCATATGCTGTCTATGGGAACGCAGTTTTTAGAATCGTAATATCTCGGATTCTTCTTTTTGGACAAAAATAGGCTTGATCTGTGGCTCCTTTCTCTAAACAATATGATCCTCGGTTACAACATGTACTGTATGTTTTGGGTGAATTAAATAACATTCACGGGACATGTTACATAGAGAACTTACACTTCCTGTTTATCCGTTTCTGAGTGAAACGGCTTTCAAAATAAGACGGTCTAACGTTGAAGTGAACGGGTGGTGATCCGTGAGTTCCTCTTCAGCCACTAGATGGCAATGTTGGCGGTAAATGAGTTAGTGTTTTGTAATAATAATTTAAAAAAGTAACTAGTTATCAGATAATGTAAATGTACAATATTTGCCTCTGTGTAGAGTAGAAGTAAAATTAGTGCCTCAAAATTGTACTAAGTACAGATACTTAATTAAATGTAACAATATACTTTCCACCACTGGTCATGTATTTTCAGATCATGCCGTACTTTGTGATGGAGATTCTGGGTGGGTTCCCAGGGCTTCCAGGGCTGTTCGTGGCCGCTGTGTTCAGCGCAACTCTGAGGTTGGAGCAGTGTTGTTTTCGTAGACTAAAACCAAGACGAAAAATGTTCGGCGACTACCTTTTTTCACTGACTAAATGGAAACTAAATGAAAACTAAGCTATGATGACTAGAACTAAGACTAAATATACTGACAATTTCGTCAACAAATAAAAACTAGACTAAAATGTTAGGAATTAAGGGACCCAGTATAGAGAAGAGATCCTATAAGTAATTTTACACTTGGTTGCTTGGTTGCAAGTGTAAAATCAGTCATTACGACGGCATCAAGCCCTGCCAAAATACATTTTGTTCGACTAAATCAACTGTAGATTTAGTAGACTAAAATCTTATGATATTTAGTTGACTAAAACTAGACTAACACTAAAACATTCCAGGTGACTAAAATGTGACTGAAACTAAATTAAAACTATTCAAGAGACTATGACTTAAACAACTCTGAGGTTGGAGCAATTAACACATGAGCAAGAGCATGTCACATGACTAGAAAACACTAACTCTGGGGGAGCCCGGGTTCGAACCGGGAACCTGGGACCCCTCCATCCACTTCTCATCAGTGGTGGAAAAAGTACTCAATTGTTTTACTTAAGTAAAAGTATGAATGCTGCAATTTAGAACTACTTCGTTCCCCCCGTCCGAAACGGACCAGAGACGGCCGAGATACGCCCGGGGACCCCCGGGGACCCCACGCGGACCCCCCGCAGATTATTATTTTATTTGTCCTTTTTTCTCTGGCACCTGCACAACACTTTCTGTCCAACAGGTGGCACTGAATGTGTTGATTTTGTATGACTTATTTGTTTTTTTGTTTGTTTTTTAGAAGAAAACAAATGGTCTTTCTCTGCACAGTTTTATATGTAGATGAATGGAGGTATAAACCTTAACGTGACGTGTCCTCCTCCTCCTCCTCCTCAGCACAGTGGCTGCCAGCATCAACGCTCTGGCCACCGTCACCTTCGAGGACTTTGTCCGGCCGTGCTGCGCCACCCTGTCACGCAACGATACCAACGCCACCCTGTCACGCAACGATGCCGGCGCAACCCTGTCACGCACCGATGCTAGCGTCGTGATCAGCAAAGGCCTCTGTAACTATGCACTCCCCAGCCTTAAAGAGGCATTTCGTAATCAATCTGTAAATACAGCCCTGGCCTTAAGGCCTTTTCAGATGGGCAGTGACTGACGTGACTAGTAATTAATTTTCAATGAGAGGTGTGCAGGGGTTTTTTTTACGCGCAGAGCAGTTGAGGAGCGAGTCGAGCGACAAACGCAAGCGTATCTTCGTGGCGCGTGCGTGCTCGTTTCGTGCCCACGCCCGCGACTGACTACACCTGGATTGTCGTACATCATCGTGATGTAACATGTCGATTTGCTCGTCCACAATTGACGTAAATTGTCCATTCATTAGCAATGGGAATTTAATCTTTGTGTAGGACAAAAATACAGATTTACTCATCCACGTTCTTCATTCGTTTGAGACTTGAGAGTAAAAACCAACGGTAAAAAGTAAACGATTCAGTAGTACAAAAAAAATGACGGCTGTGTGGGGTGAGTTTAGTGAATGATAAGGGGACGTCGCAGGGCAACAGCAGTAGCTGTGTGGGGTGAGTTTAGTGAATGATAAGGGGACGTCGCAGGACAACAGCACTAGCTGCAGGGGTGAGTTTAGTGAATGATAAGGGGACGTCGCAGGGCAACAGCAGTAGCTGTGTGGGGTGAGTTTAGTGAATGATAAGGGGACGTCGCAGGACAACAGCAGTAGCTGTGTGGGGTGAGGTGAGTTTAGTGAATGATAAGGGGATGTCGCAGGACAACAGCAGTAGCTGTGTGGGGTGAGTTTAGTGAATGATAAGGGGACATCTCAGGACAACAGCAGTAGCTGTGTGGGGTGAGTTTAGTGAATGATAAGGGGACGTCGCAGGACAACAGCAGTAGCTGCGTGGGGTGAGTTTAGTGAATGATAAGGGGACGTCGCAGGACAACATGCAGTAGCTGTGTGGGGTGAGTTTAGTGAATGATAAGGGGACGTCGCAGGACAACATGCAGTAGCTGTGTGGGGTGAGTTTAGTGAATGATAAGGGGACGTCGCAGGACAACAGCAGTGCAGTGCACATTGATAAGTCAAACTGGTGTTTTTCCTCAACCCGCACCACAGACCAATCAGAAGCCACTGTTCAATTTCAGCCTTCATATATCGCGCTTACCTCATGTGGAGAATAGGAGATTGTCCAGACTGAGTAGCGCAGTGACATTTTCAGAACCACAGAAAGCAGTGAATCAGGCTGGAACCCAGGCTAGTAATTACGTACATTAAACGTGTGCAGGTGTGCTGTTTGGATGTGAAACGTACCGTGTAATTATAACAGTATAATTATAACAGGTGTGCTGTTTGGAGCTGCTTGCACTGCGATGGCAGTCCTTGCTTCCTACATGGGAGCTCTTATACAGGTAATCATCAATGCTGATGGTTTTAACCCAAAGATCAATACTGGTTGATTATCTGATTGGTTAACCCAATGATCAATACTGATTGATACAGATTGAGACGTACAGTACAGTACTGTAAGCTACTGACGGTGGACATCTCCCAAATCAAAACACGCGTGATTGAGTTCAATCACATGAAATTCAAATGTGAAATAAAATTAAGCAATATTATACAACAGGTCGTTTCGAGGAATCAATCTGATCTGGTTGAAACAGCCTTCGATCTAGCCATGGTTCAAACGAGCACCACTCCACACCTAATCAAAACAAAGAATTCAGCTGCTCTGTTTTCCCAGAGCGCAGCAAACTCGGTGGCTAGGATAGCTAGTTTATTGGGACATTTGTGGTCATATTGACTACATCTGTCATTAAAAAGTTTTAAGTTTTTTAGTTTTAAGGGTAACTGTTCTATAATTGCAATATTACACGAGAGGGTGTGGTTTAACGTGATTATTGCCACTTCAGTGATGCTTGCGGAACTCGACTACTATATGTTTTTAATGACATATATAGCCACTACAACCACAAATGTACGTCCCAAGAAACTCAGTAGCATAGCAACCCAGTCGGCTTCGCTCTAGGAGATCAGCACAGCTGATTTTTATGTTTTGATTAGGTGTTCCATCATGCTCGTTTGAAGCACGATTAGATGGCTACTTAACCAATCAGATTGCTTCAGAAGTCTAAGTACATTTACTTAAGAACCATTGTATGGTATTTGTACTTTACTTGAGTATTTCCAATACTTTCACTTCTACTCCACCACATCTCAGATCCAATAATGTTTCTTTTACAATTACAATACAATAATGTTACTTTTACAATTATTTGAAAACGTTAGTTACTAGTTACTTTGGGGATTTTCATTTTGATTAGAAAACATACATTAATCACTTCAACCCTATATACATTTCAGCCATTCGAAAATAGCAGATCTACAAGCTTGTAGATTGGCTATTTTCAAAGGATTTTGAACACATTTTGAACTTTCTACAATAAGAGTACTTTTTTTTTGTAATTTAGGTTGATGCCGATACTTTTGTACTTTTACTCGAGTACATTTTGAATACCGGACAATTCTACAGTACACAGTATTGATACTTTTAAAACGTGCAAGTATACTTTCTTTCCCACCACTGCTGTCCTATACGTACGTGACCAGGCCGCTCTGAGCATCCATGGCATGTGTGGAGGACCCATGCTGGGGCTGTTCACGTTGGGGATCATCTCTCCATGGACCAACTCCAAGGTTTGATCCACCAACACATGGAAGATGCCCGCACTTTACTATATAGTAGCACGTGTTCTCTCAGGCCATTTGCAGAGTGCTAGTGTTTGAACCATTCAGAAGGTGCCATCCTCTCAGGCTATTCAGTATTTAAGTCAGACGTCATTTTGTAGTGCTACGTAACGTCCAGGTCCAAGTGGCACCAGCTCCCGTCCGCATCTCATTGTAAATAGAATATCTAAACGCGTGAATCTTTTTACAATGACGTTATTTTTCAGAAAGGAAGCCATTGAGGGTTAAAATGGGTCTTAATGCTTCCAACTCGAGTAGAATTATTAATGTTTTGTACAAGTGTCTATGACAAAAAAAAAGAAATTATGTGGAGACAATAAAGACTATTATCCAGGCACGTGCAGAGGGGGGCTAGGGGGGCTTGAGCACCTGCCCTTTTGCAGAAAGTGCCCTTTCTAAAAAAAAAATATGGGGGGGGGGGGCCAATAAGGGCTTATATTGGGGGGCAATAAGGGCTTGTGTGGGGGGAAAACAAGGGCTTGTGTGGGGGACCAATAAGGGCTTATGTGGGGGGCAAATACGGGCTTGTGTGGGGGGCCAATAAGGGCTTATGTGGGGGGGCAATAAGGGCTTGTGGGGGGAAAACAAGGGCTTGTGTGAGGGACCAATAAGGGCTTATGTGGGGGGCAAATACGGGCTTGTGTGGGGGGGCAATAAGGGCTTTTGTGGGGGGCAAATAAGGTCTTGTGTGGGGGGCCAATAAGGGCTTATGTGGGGGCCCAAAAGGGCTTATGTGGGGGGCAAATAAGGGCTTGTGTGGGGGGCCAATAAGGGCTTGTGTGGGGGGCAATAACGGCTTGTGTGGGGGGCAAATAAGGGCTTGTGTGGGGGGCAAATAAGGGCTTGTGTGGGTGGCAAATAAGGGCTTATGTGGGAGGCCAATAAGGGCTTGTGTGGGGGGCAAATAAGGGCTTGTGTGGGGGACCAATAAGGGCTTGTGTGGGGGGCCAATAAGTGCCATTGGCCCTTCAAGACAAACATTTGACAAGTAATGATTTCACTATCATAATGAATTATCTTTTAATCTGCCATCCGTCTGTTTTAGTTTCAGACTAATGACAACATATTTCTTATTTTACTGTCCAATGACATGAAATGGCACAAGGGAAGGACTCCACAAAAAGACCACCCCCAAAAATCGGCGCGCGCTACGCACGCCCACACATGTGCCCTTTTTTGGAGTTTGAGCCCCTGCCCCCCTAGTGCTCTCTGCACGGCCCTGCTATTATCATTATTATTGAAGGTGGTAACAGTCCATTTGCTCAGTAAAATATTTCGGGGGCATATTTACAATGTTTGCAGGCTTGAGTATGTTGAATCTAGTTTGCATTAATTAGGATTTAGTTGACACAATGAAATAAAATGGCGATAGTATTCCGTGTGGGGCAGACGGCCTGTCACCGCCAGATTTGGGAGAGCAGCGCAGCTTTGTTGTTGCGAGGAAAGCAGTAAAATGAGACTTTCGTGGTTGTTTTCGTCTCAGATTTAGTCCGACGGAGCGTCACAGTATAACTCTATGGGGACACAAAAGCTACACAAAGTAGGACCCGGATGTATCTCAGGAGGGGGCGCTCACGTCACAGCTAAAATACTGAATAGGGACGGTATATTTGCACAGGGCTATAGCATAGATATTAAAAATCACACCTGTGTGAAGTGAGGGGCGATCTTATAATCTTACAACATCGATGTGATGTAATGATGATGTAAAACAAAAGGTGCCAGAACAAACATTAAATTATCTTTATTGTTAATGGGATTTAATGTTTGTGGTATAGTGACTAAAACAAACATTAATTTCTCTTCATTGTCAATGGCGTTTTTAAAACAAACATTGACCTAAAAACAAACATTAAACCTGTATATAGGAGGGGCTTGCGGCCCTCAAAAAATATAGATGCCTCATTGGCCACTGCAGTTCATTAGAGCGACGTGTCTCCATTGAAGGCAGGAGGTCAAGCGGAATGCCTTTTTAAATTTTGCATTTTCAATTGAGTGCTATTGCGCCAACCTTTGGCCAATGGTGGTGGGCTTCGCTTCCTCACCGTTTTGCATAGCCCTCTACCTACCATGTTGCCAAGAAAAACAACTGCACGGTTAAGCCAGAACTGCTACTTTTGGCGGAAGGAGGAGAAGAAAAAAAAACAGACAAACACAATAAGGGACCAAGAAGTCCTTTTGGCCTTTCCCCTTCATAAAAAAAACAAACATTGATGAATTAAATGTAACAATACACTTCAGTACAAGAATACCTCCTGCGGCTTTGACAGTGCAGTGCTCATGTCGGTCCACAGGGGGCGGCGGGGGGCTTGCTGGCGGGCATCGGCCTGACTTTCTGGACCTGGGTGGGTTCTCTGCTGTACCCGCCGCTGGCACACAGCTCCAGACCGCTGGCACTGAGCACGGCGGGGTGCCAGCCGCACTTCAACATGACCCACCTTTCTACCGCTACCGACACCATGACGGATGCCAACACTACAGCCAGGTAACTACACCCTAAACACAGCGGGGTGCCAACCGCACTTCATCATGACTGAAGGTTCTACTGCTACTGACGCCATGACTGATGCCAACTCTACAGCCAGGTAACTAGTCAGAGGTCATCGCCATGCTTGCTTGCTTGCGGTGGACATTTTTGTCAAAATTACATTTTTGCCACGGACATACATAATAAGTGGACAATAATATTACCCGAAACACAATGACATAAAGACTATGCTGTCTGTAACTCTCAGAGTTAAGGGGGTCCTTGCGAATAAAACATTTGAGAACCACTAGTACTAGTTGGACTCCAAAGAGATGAATGCATAACGTCGTATCGCTGATGTATTACAACATGGGCGTGCACTGATGGTGGTGCTAGAGCACATGCACCTCTGGACAGCAATGTGCCCCTTTGAAAGACTTTGAAACACTAGCAATGATTACTGTCACAATATAGAGCTACTTAACACTTATTTTAACAAACACATGACTTATCACTTACATGCAGTCTTAGCCAGGTATTAATTAATTAATTAATTAGTCCACTCCCGCCAGTGTTTTTACCTTATTTGGTTGACCCACAGAACCCACGACCTGAACCAGACATCAGTTCTTTAGTTATGGGGACCCATAATTATTTGTTCTGGGACTGAGAATTACCACCTGTGGGTCCTGGGACCCATATACATTGAAAACTGCAACGCAGTCAGTGACGTGTTGCTCTGCTCTGTGCTGCCTGCAGGCCCCTGCTGGCGGACACCTGGTACTGCATGTCATATCTCCACCTCAGCACGCTGGGATTCACAGCCACGGTCGCCATGGGAACACTGATTAGCATCCTCACAGGTACGTCAGCATGGGAACACTGATTAGCATCCTCACAGGTATGTCAGCAAGGCAATGATTAGCATCCTCACTGGTCCGTTAGCATGGGGACACTGATTAGCATCCTCACTATACGTTAGCATGGGAACACTGATTAGCATCCTCACTATGCGTTAGCATGGGAACACTGATTAGCATCCTCACTATACGTTAGCATGGGAACACTGATTAGCATCCTCACTGGTACGTTAGCATGGGAACAATGATTAGCATCCTCACTATACGTTAGCATGGGAACAATGATTAGCATCCTCACTATACGTTAGCATGGGAACAATGATTAGCATCCTCACTGGTACGTTAGCATGGGAACACTGATTAGCATCCTCACCTCTACAACATCAGGAGGATTCGCCCCTTCCTCACGGAGAAGGCAGCCCAGGTGCTCATTCAGGCTCTCGTCATCTCCCGCCTGGACTACTGCAACTCCCTCCTTGCTGGTGCTCCGGCATCTGCCATCAGACCTCTGGAGCTTGTTCAGAAAGCTGCGGCTCGTCTGGTGTTCAACCGCCCCAAGTTCTCCCACACAACCATCCTTCTCCGTTCTCTACACTGGCTCCCCGTAGCGGCTCGCATCCAGTTCAAAACCCTGGTGTTAGCCTATAGGGCAGTGAAAGGAACAGCTCCTTCCTACCTCCGGGCTATGGTCGATGCCTACACCCCTGCCCGACCACTTCGGTCTGCCACCTCGGGGCGACTGATTGCCTCGTCACTCAAGGGTCCTTCAGGCCGATCCACACGGTCACGACTCTTTTCTGTTCTGGCCCCACAGTGGTGGAATGAACTTCCCACTGATGTTAGGACAGCAGAGTCACTGCCCATATTTCGCCGCAGGTTGAAAACCCACCTCTTCAGGAAACACTACCCTTCCTCTCTGCCTGACCTACTTGTTGTTAACTAGTTGTACGAACGCTTGTTTTCTATTGTTGTATTGTTTATTGGATCTTGTTTAGTCGATACACTTAATTGTTTTAGCTCATGCTCATTTGATTTAGCTATTTTGTCTCATCTGTTTAAGGAAATAGGTAGCTGATATATTGCACTTTTACCTTAGCGCTAGGTATACTCTTGGTTGCTTGTTTTTGCAGAAAATGCACTAAAGACTTCTGGTGATTAGTAGTTTTTGTTCCCTACCTATGTTGAATACACTTATTGTAAGTCGCTTTGGATAAAAGCGTCTGCTAAATGACTGTAATGTAATGTAATGTAATGTAATGGTACATTAGCATCGGAACAATGATTAGCATCCTCACTGGTACGTTAGCATGGGAACAATGATTAGCATCCTCACTATACGTTAGCATGGGAACAATGATTAGCATCCTCACTGGTATGTCAGGGGACACTGATTAGCATCCTCACAGATATGTCAGCATGGGGACACTGATTAGCACCCTCACTGGTACGTCAGCATGGGGACACTGATAAGCATCATCACTGGTACGTCAGGGGACACTTATTAGCATCCTCACTGGTACGTCAGCATGGGGGCACTGCTTAGCATCCTCACTGGTACGTCAGGGGACACTGATTAGCATCCTCACTGGTACGTCAGCATGGGGACACTGATTAGCATCCTCACTGGTACGTCAGCATGGGGACACTGATTAGCATCCTCACTGGTACGTCAGCATGGGGACACTGATTAGCATCCTCACTGGTACGTCAGCATGGGGACACTGATTAGCATCCTCACTGGTACGTCAGCATGGGGACACTGATTAGCATCCTCACTGGTACGGTTATGATAGTGGTTCGCAAAGTGCAAAAAAAAAGAAATAAAATAAAAGGCATTTAGAAGACGCTCTTAATCCAGAGCGATTTACAGTAAGCATGAACAAAATACATGGGTAATACATCAAATACATTAAAAAAATCATCATGAATCAAACGTATGTGAAGAACCTAACAGTGGAATATCTATATAATGAACTATGCATATAGTGCTATGTCTACATAACAATGCTATCTAAGTTGAGCCTTTGCATACACCTGTAAAATCATCAAGGCTATAAGGCAAGTGCTACAGCAAGTGCTATTAGGCCGTGAGCCAGGACCCCAAATCTGGGGTCATCTGTACCGATGGGGTGAATAAGTCTCATAGTGATTTTTGGGAAGGTATACATCCCTAGTGCTAGGAAAAATGTGATAGCATTGCATCTGTGGTAGCTTTCTGTGTGTTATCACTCCATTTATAACCACATGCCAAAACTCAATTTTCAAACTCCGAATGGAGCATTCTACTTCAAACTGATGGTTCTCTCCTATTATTGATCATATATCTTTGAAGAATGGTTGGGATACAGCTCAGACTATATATTTCTCTGAAAAGTTGTTAAAATTTAGAAATCTAGAAATGTTATCTATTACAGGAGAGACAACATATAGGGACTATATATTACATGAGACGTACTTCTGTTTTCATGAAAGATGCAGCACAAAGGTTCCCTCTGTAAATAACTGTAAATATTTAAAACCATCTTAGAACATAAATTCTAATGAAATGTTTTATGAAATTCAATAAACTAATTATAGTGTAAGTGTACAGTGTAAGTAATGCATAAGATAACTTTCCGTTCACCATTACATCACCTTTTAGTCCATTTGACACTTCTATCTGTTCAATACCAAACCTAATAATGCTGTTTCATATTACGTTTTTGTTGTTGATTTGTATTTGTGGACAATTTTAGCTTGGTTGCCCAAACTTTAGTAATTGGCATAATCAAAAAAGGCCTTTATATCAGGTCAATCTCACATGTTAAAGGTCTGGTCAATGAAACAGAAACAACTATTTATATTTCTATAACAACTTATACTTATACATTTGTAATAATAGCATAAGAAAATATGATAATATTTATCTTTTGCAACTACATTCAATATCTGTAAGCTTCAACTCATAATCAGGAACATAAAATCAACCCACCACATCCCCCTAGCCCTCCTGATTGGCAGCAATATCTTACCCAAATCCTGATCGACCTCATCGTCTCTTTATTATCAACATCACTTCTCATTTGTAGCTTCAACATCTCATCAGGTGTCAGGTCACCCTTAGCAAAATGTGGATCTCCCATCCAAATTGTGTGACTTCACCTGAACTTTCAAATTGAGCTTGGTGGTCTGCCACATTCCACTTGTATATGAGTACAACTGTCGTGGTACAACAGCAGCAACAGATTGTTACATTGTGACACCCAACTCACCCAGCACATCAGGGTAGTCTGGGAAGTTCCCTGCCAGCAAAGTATTTTGTGCTCTGATCTTGCCTTTGCACATGGATATGAGGTTGCACAGGACTGTCCCATTGAAGGTCGTTAATGTCAAGGCAATTATGTTTATGCACTGTCAAATAGGTCTACATCTATTCTATGGTAACATATAGCTGTATAGTCATATTATCCTGCTCATTACTGTGCACAAATGTATACATCTTTGTGTTTGAGCACAAATGCATTTTGAGAACCCCCACATTTTCAGTAAAGCGTGCGCGCTGTGCGGCCCCCCACACACCATCATTCTACAGTTCAATCTAGTTGAATACCCCTGCTGTAGGTTACAACAACAAACAGCTGCATTACCATTGATGCAACAAACATCAATGGTAAGGTGAATACTGTGCATGTCAACCAGTGACCATACTGTATCTGCTGCATGCTTGGACACACCTGCTTATGAGACAGACATTGACCTGACCTTTAGCACATAAGATTGACCTACTTATAAGAAATTGATTTTATGTGATAGTTATTCTGTTCATTTTGTAATTGTAATGTTTTTACATAATGCAGTACAATAGAACATCACTTTGGGTGTGGTATGGACACCATTTTGGATTTGGCAATACATAACTAGTGATGGGAGATTAATCGGCAAACACATCGGTATCGGCGATTTGAGTTGTTTTTAGATTAATCGGCATCGGTTTGATTAATCAGACCGATTACATTTTTCAATAAACTTTTCCCTACTCCTTTTTCGAACATAGTAACTGCGAGAGTGAGGTCTAGCCAACACCAACTCGGGATTCCTGGATCGCTGCCCTCCACAATGTCCTATCCAACATCAGGTTATTGAGCTCTGCAGTGTGCAAGCTGTCGCGCCGCAGCACGTCTACATAGGTGGTACGCTTCTTTCCCCCCCTTGGCTTTGCCCTGGGTTTGGCTCCCATAGTCAATTTACTTGCCTCAAGTTCTGGGTACCTGACGCAGTGCCCTGCCAGCCTCATCCTTCTCTCTCTGACTTTGTCCGTGACCCGTGGTAGGTCCCCATAGAAGAGGTCCACATTTCTGATGTGACACCTAGTGCCATTCGTAGCATTCTTGTGTAGACTCCATCCAGGGATTTTTCCTGTTGTACTGTGAGGGTCCATGTCTCGACAGTATCTATGAACAGCCGCCTCTTAAGGTCTTCTCCCATGTCTGATTTCCACACTCTCCTCATCCCGTGCAAGGTTTTCCAGGCAAGTGCTCTCCGAACCTTCAGATCCTTTTCAGTTGAGGCAGTCCAGGCCCCGAGGTACTTGAAGTCCTCGACTCGCTCGAGCACCGTCCCGTCTGCAGTGGCAATGGTTTTGTCCTCTGTGTTGACTGTCATTACCTTTGTTTTCTTGGTATTGAGCTTGAGGCCGAACTTGGACCTTGGCTCGAGTCTGGCTGTAGCTTGACTCTATCATCTGGACCAACTTTTCTGGAACTCCGTAGGCACGTAGAATACTCATGAGTTTCCCCCGGTGGATGGTGTCGAAAGCCTTTTGGAAGTCAATGAATGTGATCACCGCTGACAGGTTGCGCTCCCATACCCCTTCCAATATCCTCCTCAGTGCCAGTATCTGCCCGACTTTCGAACATAAACATAAGTTAAGGATTATGAAAGATCATTATTATTATTATTTTTGGACGTTTATTTCCTTTGTCTTTTCTCATTTATATTTTAACATGTTTGGAATAAATAAAAAAATGAAAATAATGAAATTAATGAATCGGTCTGTCTTTACAGATAAACAAGCCCAAAGTAACAGTTTGAACAGATCTACAAGCTCACAATATTATAAAGGTATTTAAGTTAGATGTGACTTGCCTAAGCCTGCAGTGCAGACACCCTGTTACATGTATTTTTCAGAATAGACCAAATTATAATCTTTCAATACAGAATGAGATCGACATTGGTAATATTGGTTAATTAATTAGCAATTAATTATATCGGATATCGATATTGGCCAAAATGTCTCATCGGCACATCCCTATAATTAACTGATCACTTTCACTGATTCAGCCACATTCCTTTAGTCCTAAACCCCCAAATAATGATGTTATAGCCATTTTAAGCTCCTGGCAGCCATATTGGACGCCATCTTGAAAATGACGCCTTTCCAGAACATATATTTTCAGTATATTCTTAAGCATGCCTAGAGGTACCAGAACCAATTGGAAAAACCTTTTCTATCATTTTGGGGGGTGTATTACTATTTGTTTTTCCATATTGATCCATGCAATTTTCGCCTAGTGTTATAAAATAAAATGCATGATAGCACTCATAAAGCTACCACGGGTGCAATGCTATCACATATTTTCTAACTCTAGACATGTATACCTTCACAAAAATCACTATGAGCCTTATTCAGCCAGATGGTACAGACCAACCCCCCTGGCTCACGGACTATATGGGCTAAAATGGAGTCTGAAGAGGTGGGTTTTCAGATTACGCCGGAAGATTTGGAGTGCATTCCATAGT
The DNA here is from genome assembly GCF_951216825.1 of Electrona antarctica. Classification (NCBI taxonomy): domain Eukaryota; kingdom Metazoa; phylum Chordata; class Actinopteri; order Myctophiformes; family Myctophidae; genus Electrona; species Electrona antarctica. Next base: position 22,222,286 of record NC_136810.1, read on the forward strand.
GAGAATTTTGGCTGGTTGAAGACCAAGCGAGCTGCGGAATTTTGGATCGATTGGAGAGGATTAAGTGTGCATGCCGGTAGACCAGTAAAGATGTAGTCACAATAGTCAAGTTTTGACAACACTGATTATATTTAGTATAAGGCCAGGCGGGGTTTTCGCCGGCTGCCGGGCGTGGCTGCACTAATGGAGCGGGCCCGTCTAGAGGTTGATGGACTGGTATCAGTCAAAAGGGAGACATCAAAGAGGAAGGACGGATGGGAAAGGATCAACATTATGGAATGTCAGCAAATCTCAAGATTGAGTTTTATTTTATTTATTGTACTTTTTTAAGGAGCCAATAAGGGGAAGGATGTTAATCCATTGCTCCTCCGGCCAGCAGGGGGCCTCAGCTGCTTCAAGAGCGCATGTCGTGACGACGACAAACCAGTAAGAGATTTACTATCTGACCTGCTATTCAGTGATAATTTCGGTGACTACCTTTACTTCACTGACGGAAACTAAATCAGCCAGTTGCACCACATCACACTAAAGTTCAAACCTAGCCTGGTTATAGCTTTAATGGCTATGCATTGTATGTATACAGTAATGCATAAGATATTGACTTAAACACCATTTAAGCTATAACTAGGCTAAGTTTGTGTGAGGTGGTGCAGCTGGCTCTAAAAGATGACTAAAACATATCATTTTATTCAAAGACTATGAATAAAACTTAATGAAAATGTGCTGTCCAAATCATACTGTGTGTGTGGCTTCAGGCCGTGGAGCGTCCAGAAGTCGACACTGAGCGCCAGCAGGGCACAGACAAGATGGCCACCACAGCCAGCCCAACCTCATCTGGCCACAACAACAACAACAGAGAAGACGGATGCTACATCAACGCTGCATTCAACACACAAACACACTAGAGACCTGTGGATGGCGGATTTAGCCGCGGTTGCTGCGGGTAACCGCGGTTGGCGGATGGTGCGGTTAATATAAATAGGATGATATAATTAATGCAGTTATATAACGGGTGAGTTGGATTATTAGTTATGCCCTCATATATTTCAATTGTGGTGTCCCAAGCCACTAGAGACCTGCGGATGGCGGATTTAGCCACGGGTAACCGCGGTTGGCGGATGATGCGGTTAATATAAATAGGATGACGGACGGATAATGAATTTGTGGTTGCGGGTGACAAAACTCCATACGCAGGTCTCTAAAACACACCATTTTTAAACATCACCTTTCCGTAGCTGGCGGCCTGGGGCCACATGCGGCCCCCACCTTCACTTGATATATTATTGATTTCAGCTGTTACAATTCCAAACATGCAAACACAACCCGCTTTAATCACGTCACTGTATATCAGTAGTTTAAAACCCCTTTCTCTCTGATTATTTTTCCAAATTGCGTTTTTTGGATCAAAGCAAGCTGTTGTACCGTACGGCTCATAAGTACAAGCATCACCTTTCGCTAACTTCCCGGGGAAATTTTTACCCCTTTTTTACAATAGCGCTATTGCTTCACAATAGCATACATACAAAAACAACAGAATTCAAATGTGATGTAAAAGATACAATCCATGATTTATTATTTTACACAAAAGAGTGATATCCAAATGATTTGATGGTACTCAGTTGTTTTGATACATTTCAATGTTTTTTTGTAGTGCATACAGCTGTACGCCTGCATGGGCTTCCATTCCGAGTGTAGCGCGGCGTAACATTGTCAGACAACATGAGAAGGAAAACTAAGAAACGGATAAAACATCTTCAAAAAATAAATACAAAATAAAGATACATTTAATCATATCTCTCGTCTTCTTCTTTCCCAGGCTTTTTTTGTGATAGTCAGCAAACGTAGTTAACTTTAAATATATCAAAATATATAAATGGTCATTCCAAATGTTTGCTCATTTAAACACCGGTACTATTTCAATGTTGTCAGTACAGAATGTGAGTACAGAAGTCCTGACGTCACTCGTTTCGTCCCCTGGGTCGCGGGAGTCATTTTCTCCATGCATGGAGAATAACATCGGATCATCTTAGAATCGTCTCATATAAGCACTGTGGTCCAAAAATGAACAAACTATCTCTGCAATATTGTTGGGGACGTGGGGTCTGTTATCGTTTACGACAGTCAGTCACTCATATTTGATACCGTCCGTTTCTAGTAACATTTGCGATTTCTAAGCCGTCATTTAATTCCCAAACCACTGGGATAATTAGATTTTCTTTGGAACATAGTTCTCATTTGACGCAATGAAAAACAATATATATAAAAATGTAGGGGGGAAAGAACGCAACCCAGGTAGGATGTGTAAAGTACGTCAGACTTCGGTGCTCTATAATTGCTGTGGACACTTCAGAAACCCGCCTACCGGTGACATCATCATTAGTCATTAAAGAAAATACAATTTAACAAAAATTGGTTTCCAGCGTTCTAAAATGGCTTCCATTTTAGCACGCTAACTTTCCAGGAATAGAAAAGCCTGCGGTTTCAATTAGATTGGATTTCCCCATCGATGATGTTACTGGTAGGAATGTTTCTGAACTGCCATCCTCTGAGACACAGAGTGAGTAGACAGGTTTCTGAACTGTCCACGGCCCTCCTCTGAGACACAGAGTGAGTAGACAGGTTTCTGAAATGTCCACAGCCCTCCTCTGAGACAAAGAGTGAGTAGACAGGTTTCTGAACTGTCCACGGCCCTCCTCTGAGACACAGAGTGAGTAGACAGGTTTCTGAACTGTCCACAGCCCTCCTCTGAGACACAGACAGGGTAGACAAAAATTGCATTATAATGACCATTAGTGAGGATTGAGGAAGATAGGTTGAAAATGGGTGAAGTCTTCATTTAATGTCCAGGGAACTGTGTAACCAAAGCTATAATTTATATACAACATGCACGCACGCACACGCACGCACAGGCACAGGCACACACACATACACATACACATACACATACACATACACATGTAGTAATGAGTAACGCAGTGTAATGTTTACACTTCACTATTGCCATCAGAAGAGGTGAAACAACAGCAGCGTTTTACACCACCGTGCAGCATTCATTGTGTTTGTGGAAAAAGATTCAACAAAAATAAATACCTCCAACACAACAAGGTCACATTATACAGACTACAACTGTGGGATATAATAATCGCCATCCCGATATTATCGGATGATATAAAAATGTGCTGTCCGAAAATACAGCTTCTCCCGAATATATGATAAAGATGTGACCAAATTTGACTAAGGGACTGCCATTGGATTTTTTTGAATTATCAAATGTCATATGAAAAGGGAATCATAGCTTCAAATTGACATTGGTTGTTCACCAGTTTTGGAGATATGGCTCATAGAGAAATTGATGTCTTGCAGAAAACAGCGAGTGGAGAAAACAGCAGCGCTGTCGCTACGTATACGCACAATAGTAGGGTAACACGCCGAGGGGGGCAACAAAATGTGACAAAAAGTGCCAGCCGACCCTCATAATAAAAAAAACGCGTAATAATGCACGCACATGTGTGCTTCCTCACAAACGGCAAAAGAAGCCGATCTGCATGAGATAACGCAGCGCTCTCCCGAATCGTCAGCGACGTCCCTGGAAAACAGGCTTGAAAGGTTCACTTCTGTGGACTCTAACATTACACCTAGCTACATGTTTAAGCATTTATTTCATAGTTACATGTCGATGTAGCTCGATGTAGCGCTGATATTTATTTCAGACATGCTCTAGTATTTGAAGAAGAGTCTATTAGTCTAATAGTGCTATTAACTAATTTTGTATAAAGAAAATAAATAGATTCAGTTTTTCTCCTGGAGGCTGCAGGATGGCAGCCCCTCTGTCAAATGCTTATTTTCATTTGGAAAACCTTACATTTATGAATGCATCCGGCAGAGCATCACAATATAAATTAGGCATATAATGTGTTAATTCCACAACCGCATATATCGATATCGTTTGATATCGGTATCGGGTAATTAGGAGTTGGACAATAGCGGGATATCGGCAAAAAAAGTCAATATTGGGACATCCCTAGACAAAACTAAACCCCCATATGGTTTAATAAACGTCACTTCTCAGTTAGGCGCACGCACGCACGCACGCACGCACGCACGCACGCACGCACGCACGTACTGTACTGTTGAGCGTTGTGTTATGAATGTGTTGAAGGTGGATGGATGTGCAGCACTAAGGATTCAAACATGCATATAGATGTTCATGAATCTCAAAACATTCTGTCTGGTCCTCCTGGGATCAAGATAAATAAAAAATAAATAAAACATCAATTCAAATATATATATATATATATATGTATAGGTTCATCCATATTGCAAATGCAGGGCACAAATCAATGTAGTAATTGATTATAAGCTATGCGTTCAAATGTCACTGCAACTAGACGATCAAATTATAAGATTCTGATATGTTATAAATGTGCAATAAAGAATAAACACAACATGCCATTTCTAGGTATTATTGTGAATGTTTGCGCCACAGTCGTGCACTTTGCACTCCAGTGCAAATATACATGTATGTAAAATATATTATGTAAAGAATAAATGAAAGCATTATGCCTTTGATTGCTTCTTAGGAAGAAAAAACTAAATGTGAGATCATCATCATTCATATACTGACTGCACATTTGTACTTATTGATGGAGTTTACCTAACTTCATTCACACGTTAGGTGTGGGACGATTCACTCACCTCCCGATTCGATTATTATTATTATTATTATTATTTATTATTATTGGTTTTACATTGTGCCAACATCCACTGCACTGGTAAAAACAGAATGCTATGATGAATGCATGTCATACCATAGTATAGCTAGAAAAAGTGCCCATATCTCCACAAGGTCAGGTAGGCTATTGTGGCATCCTGGTGGCGCTATAATACTCCAATGTGAAATGGGTGGGATATATTCCTCAGCCTAGTAGGAAAGTGCGTGAACAATGTCACGTAAATTGTACAAGGCATTCATGATTTGAGGCTGTTTGTTCAAAACGGGCCAATCCTCCAAACTTTGAAAGCCAATGTTAGCCAATTAGGATGGAATATGAAATATCGGAGAGATCCGTCTCGTGCACATGCCTATATAGATAGTGTGTAACGATTTGCGGGATTATTGGAGAGAATCTGGAGGAGTAATATCAAAGAATGGGTTTTACAGTAGTCGGCCTCCTGGTGGCACGGGATGCACACGCAGATCCGACACACCAAAGATCCGACATGCGGAAACAACGGTCGGACATGCTTGCGGTTAGGGTTAGGTTAGAGGTAGGTTGTCGGTCTAATGACACTCGGACCAATAGTATAGTGTTGGAATTAAAGCCTGTAGCCGTTGAAGCTATAAAATGCAGATGTGAAAAATGCAGGTCTAAGGTTTTTTCCTTGGCCTCTAGGGAGTGTGCATGCAACGTTTCACGCAGATCGGTGAAGTTATAGGCCTAGGTAAAAATGTGAAAATCTGCCTCATGGTGGCGCTATAACAGGCCGTTCTGGAACATTTGGGGCAGAGTTTAGAGGAGTCAAAAGCCTAGAATACTGTCGTTAGTGGGAACACCTGGAGCCAACCACACACACACCTCACGTTTAAAATATACTTTTTGGCGAGAAAAGAAAATATTGCACCGGAACGAAAAGAATCTGGTCAATGGAATTTTACTATTGACAAGATCTGTAGAGAGACGAAAGTACCATAGTGTTATTAAGGAAAAGTCCTTTAAACGCTATGGACCAGAACTATAAGTAACATAGTGTTAAGGTCAAGGAGAAGTCCTTCTAACACTATGGACCAGAGCTATAAGTAACAGCGTTAAGGAGAACTCTTTCTAACACTATGGACCAGAGCTAGAAGCACCATAACGTTTAGGAGAAGTCCTTCTAACACTATGGACCAGACCTATAAGTAACAGGGTTAAGGAGAAGTCCTTCTAACACTATGGACCAGACCTATAAGTAACAGGGTTAAGGAGAAGTCCTTCTAACACTATGGACCAGAGCTAGAAGCACCATAACGTTTAGGAGAAGTCCTTCTAACAACATAGACCAGCGCTATAGGGTAAAACACACTAACATCACTGATTTCTAGGAGTCACATGGTGATTATAACAGCTGTCTATACTTATTGCAAAGCCATTCGCTGAGATCAGCGGTTACTGTACGTACTGCACTCACATTTCACACCGCGAGCCGCGCGCATGTGCAGCCGCAAGCAGGCACACGACGTGACGACGACGACACACGACCACTGGAGGCACTATCACCACACACAAACACACACACACACACACACACACACACACACACACACACACACACACACACACACACACACACACACACACACACACACACACGCGTACAGGCTCACACACACACAGGCAGGACCAGGCAGTCAAGACAATCTATCAAAATAAATATACAAAACATCATTATTAATATTATTAATATTATTACCATGCGTTTGACATTCCACAGAGTTCCTCTATCAAATATTTGAATGTTTACACCTTCGATGGATTTTTTTCTATTTCTTTTTTTAATATAAACTCACCAATGCAAATAGAACTGGGCATGCTGTAGGAAGAATGTAATGTAATTACAGTCCGTTTGCATAAAACACGTCACCAGAATCAGAGCCGTAGAACCTGACGCATGGAGAGAGATGCATAGTCAAACATTACAATTACACAGAACTTCCCTAAAGTAGCCGGGACACCACACAGGGCCAATGGGGAGACTCCGACTTGAAGCCAGGGGGCCAATGGGGAGACTCCTACTTGAAGCCAGGGGGCCAATGGGGAGACTCCGACTTGAAGCCAGGGGGCCAATGGGGAGACTCCGACTTGAAGCCAAGGGGCCAATGGGGAGACTCCGACTTGAAGCCAAGGGGGCCAATGGGGAGACTCCTACATGAAGCCAGGGGGGGGGGGGGGGGGGGGGGGATTGGGGAGACCCCATACATCAGGAGTTCTCAAAATGGGCTGCTTGATTTTGTGGGCGGGGTTCCAAATGGAAGACCACTATACATGATCCAGGACCATGGAACCGAGCCCTACCAGGAGTCCAGGACTTTGGGAAGACCAAGAAATACATACATGATGACTCCACGACAGGCCAATGAGAAAGGCCCTATGAGTCCAGGAGAGTGCCAAAAGGAAGGCTCCTTACGTGAAGTCATACTGTATACGTCTGAGGAGGAATGTATAGAAGTCATCTGCAGAGAAGTCCGGGTGCAGTCCAGGGTGTTGCTTTTTAACTAATTTGCCGCCGAGATCGTCTTTTGACGCTTAAAAAAAAAAGGATTTGATTATGGTTCACAACTCTGTTCTGTTCGTGCTCGTAACAATGAGAACAAAAAAAGGGAAATGTCTGCTGGTTTATGTCGTCTATGGGAACGCATTTTTTCCACGTTGCATTTTATGATCAAAACAAGCTTGATATGTGGCTCATTTCTATAAATGCTATGATCGCCGGTTACAAAATGTATGTTTTTTCCTGTTTCTCCGTTTCCGAGTGAAACACCGTTCAAAACAAGACGGTTCTCCACAGAGATGAATGGTTGGTGGTCTTCGAGTTACAAAATCAGCCACCAGATGGCGGTCTCGGCGGCGAATATTATGGAAGAGGAGAAAACCGAGGAGGGATTCTTCTTTGGTGCGTCGAGTCCCACAGAGCAGGACTCTCAAAGCTGTGTCCAGTCCAGTGGTGTGAAAAAAAAGTACTAAAATGTCTTACTTAAGTAAAAGTATCAACATTGCAATGCAGAACTAGGCTATATACTACGTTACAAGTACCAGTAAGACGCCCTGAGGGCGAGAAGCGGCGAGGTTGTGTGCACGCATCCGCCTGGGTGACAGCAGACTGCTGGGCTAGTGCTGGCGCTTTGGAATGGGGGGTCGGATCAACATATCCGCCTGGGTGACAGCAGACTGCTGGGCGAGCCCTGGCGCTTTGGAATGGGGGGTCAGATCAACATATCCGCCTGGGTGACAGCAGACTGCGGGGCGAGCGTCGGCACTTTGGCATGGGGGTCAGATCAACATATGGAATTAATTCTGTACTGACCATATATGGAGTGTGTTTTGAGTGTACAGGGTTTGATGAGGTCAGATCAGATGGAATGTCAGAACAGGTCAGCTACATATATGGAGATCTAAGGGTGGCAGCAAGGGCAGTGTCTTGAGTGTACAGGGTTTGATGAGGGGCCCAGGTAGGGCCGGGCCTTAATCTTCAGGCCTGTTGAGAACTCTAGTTTTCGCCGGCTGCCGGTCAGGCCGGTCTAGAGTTTGAATGGACAGGTATCAGTCAAAAGGGAGACATCGAAGAGGAAGGATGGATGGGGAAGGATCAACATATGGAATGTCAGCTCCACAGGAGCTCCACATGATCTACAAGCTCAAAATGCATCGTGAGCTTGTAGATCTGCTTATACAACTTGAATGTAACAAAGTATAACACCACTATTTGGGAAAAGGTAACTTAAGTAACCGAGTACCGTAAGTGCAAAACTAACGTGTTTGGGTTACTCCGTTACCCAAAAATCTTTGTTGCGTTATTCCGGCGGTGCGTTGGTCCGACTCGCCATAGACATTGAAAGGTAGATAACTCATTCACCGCTGCAATTCACCCTGTCAAGTCCCGCCCGTGGTTGTGCCCCTCTTCGCACCCATTGGTTGCCGTTTCGTGGTTGGACAAAAATCCTCTCTCTCCATCCACTACCATTGAAATAATATGTTTTTCACTTGCTTCATATTGATATTCTGTGCACTCAATTCTTATTTTAAACTTGGTGTCAGTAAAAAGGAACATCACAGGTGCAGCATGTTAACTGGGCATATCATGTTTGTTTTTAGTTTTTTCCCAAAAAGATGTTCAATATAAACAAGGCGGAAACAGGGCGGAACAAGGCAGAAAGAGCCTGCTGGTTAGTCAGTCAGAGACCAATCAGAAGGCTGACAAAGGGCGAATTCATTGGAGCGACCTGTATCCAACCGAGGGCGGAACGTGTGCCCATAGAGTTATATGGACATGGGTGTTGTCATGGCGGCGTCCAGTCACGTGACTCAGGTCCTTTCCTTTCATTAACGTTCCTTGGCACCAACACGGAAGCGTGCCCTCCCTTGAGAGCATTCCCCCCAGAGCCGGAAGAGGTGTCTACCTTTCTTATGTCTATGTGCCTCACCACATTACTAATCCCGTCCCTAACCATAACCACACGGAAAAGCTGCGCAGTCGGAGTAATGGGATGTCGGAATTATGGGCAATAGTCACCGCAGTAACGACGTCACCCCCAACACTGGTTGATGTGTCTGATGCGTGTGAGACACGTGTGTGTGTGTGTGATGCGTGCGAGACACATGTGTGCGTGCGTGCGTGCGTGCGTGTCTTAAGGCCACTCGTGGTGGAAGCGCTGCCCGGTCTTCTTCCGGGAGGTCTGCAGGTGCTCCAGCTCGGCCTCGTACATCATCTCCTGCATCAAGTACTTCTCGCGCCGCATGCGGTCACACAGGTCCTTGGGCATGTTAGGGATCAGGTAGACGATGAACGACTTGATGCCATACACCAGGTGCTGTTGACGAAGGGAAGGGAACAAAATCAGTGTGGTGGAAAGTAGCCAAGTACACATTTACTTATGAGTACTGTACTTAAGAGGACAACTTGTTGTTTTTTTTCAAACCAAGATTGATGTTTTAGGTTGCTATTAGAGAGAGTGGGCGGGGGCATTCGAACAAGTGGCTAAATATGTATTTTTGTATTGTCTATTTTACAAAATTCCTCCTGGGAAAAGAGGCCTCTGTCGGTTAAATATGGGTGAAGTGCTTCCAAATCAGTGGTGCCAGTGCCAACAGAATGCACGAAAAAGGCTGTGAAAAAGACCCATGAACCGGCCGCGTGAACCAGAAGTAGTAATCTTCCATTTTCGTGAAACCAAGGATCACCTAATCTAGCGATAGAAATGCTATTATGTTAACCGGGAGGTTACGCTAATATTTTATTGAGCTCCTAACATCGTCCCTCACCTTCATATCAGCTCAATCTGAGCCTCAATTCAGAGAAGAACGCAGCTAAAGATCGCGCGCGCATGCAAGTATGTGGACCGAGTTTTTGGATTTTGATGACGTCACACCATGGAAGCAAGTGTTGCCTAGCGGCAGAAACAAAAATACAGTAAAATAATAGTATTAATTGTCAATTCACAGCAGGGTTTAAGCTCTATATACAAGTTCAAGTGTGGCATAGTGTGGCATAGTGTTAAAAATGCAAACAACATGTCCAGACCTCGAAGACGATGATGAAGGCCAGCCGGGCCGCCAGGACATGCCAGAACTGCAGCGTGAAGTCGTAGGGGACGGGGCTCCAGGGCGGCGCCCGGTAGTCCCTGTAGCGGCAGTACCGCGAGGGGGCGTGGCTGTCGTTGAGCGCCATGTCGAACACAGACAGACTGCCGTTCATGTAGCCTTGCAAACACCTGGAGAAAAAAACAACAACAAACACGGCCATGTCGTAACCTCGCTAACATCTGGAGAAAGAAAAACACACAGCCATGTCGTAACCTCGCTAACATCTGGAGAAAAAAAAACACACAGCCATGTCGTAACCTCGCTAGCATCTGGAGAAGAAAAACCACACAGCCATGTCGTAACCTTGCTAACATCTGGAGAAAAATCATGATCAGAGTTTCTGTTTCTCCAGACTGTATGACGGAAGCATTTATATTTTACTCATGATCAGAGCTTCCGTTTCTCCAGACTGTATAACGGACGCATTTATATTTTACTCATGATCAGAGCTTCTGTTGCTCCAGACTGTATGACGGAAGCATTTATATTTACTCATGATCAGAGCTTCCGTTGCTACAGAGTCCAGACTGTATGCATAATATTTTATACTTTAGCCCTGATGAAGACCGTATAGGTCGAAACATGTCGGTTCAATAAAGTTTTCCTCCTTTTAACATTAAGTGTGCCCGGATCTCCTCTTTGCTCTATATCGATGTGTTATCCCGATTGATCCCAGGAGCACCTTTTTACTATTTTTACATTTTGTATACCGCCTCCTTGCCTCTCCTTGCATTTATATTTTACTCATGATCAGAGCTTCCGTTGCTCCAGACTGTATGACGGAAGCATTTATATTTTACTAATGACCAGAGCTTCCGTTGCTCCAGACTGTATGAAGGAAGCATTTATATTTTACTCATGATCAGAGCTTCCGTTGCTCCAGACTGTATGACGGAATAATTTGAAAATTATGAGAGGCAACAGTCTGGCAACGCGAGACTACGGTATCCCTGGGCCCGTACTCACTTCTCGCTGCGGTATCCCTGGCCCGCGCAGGGCCCATACTTGAAGGCGTAGACAAAACGGGGGATGTAGTCCGACGTGATTGCTATGACGAAGGCGTTGGTGATGACGGCCAGCACGCCGATGCCCTCCAGGATGCCGTGCCAGATACCTGGTGGTAACCATGACAACCAACAGGACATTATCAGATACCTGGTGAATACATGGTGACATAAGTTGAGCCTTTGCATATACGCCTGTAAGGTCGTCAAGGCTAGGGCAAGTGCTGCGGGCTAAGATAGATAGATACATAGTTTAACTAACCTATATCAGTGGCTCTGGCGGGCATGGGCCTCCTCCACTGTGAGACAAACTTGTAGGCGTCCAGGCGTATCTCGATGATGTTGTTGAGCAGAGCCAGCATGGGAGCCAGGGGGAAGGCTGCCACGAAGATGGTGGTGAAACCAAACTGAAGCACTAGAGTAGAAGATGGTGGTGAAATCAAACTGAAGGAAGTGAGCCCAGTGTCCATGACATCATGGACACTTTGAAATACTAAAATATCTAAAAACACAAATTACCAACATAAAACCCCCAGGAAAGTGTTTCTTGTCTCCGAAACATCATTGAAATAATAATAATCTGTTTGCAAAAGGGGTGAAGTGGCCCTTTAAAGGACAACTTTGTTTTGTTTTGTTTTTCAACAAAGGTTCATGTTTTAGGTTGTTATTAGAGAAAGTAAAAGATGAGTGTTATTTTCATTCATAACTAATCCAACCGACGGGTTGCACACGTCCTAGTGCATTTTCATTGATAACAAACGAGAGAAGAAAAAGGGGGATGTCTTACAGAGTAAAAGCGGCCATATCTTCCCGGCACCCCAAGCTTCTATTTCGAAAGAAATCCCGGCGCTGATTGTGTTAAAGGGACACTTCACCCTTTTTGCAAAAATATATATGTTAATGACGTTTAGAAGATTTAGAACACTTTCCTGGAGGTCTTTGTGTGTGTAATATGTGGTTTTAGATATTTTACATTTTAGCAGTGAGCCCAGTGTCTCTGATGTCATCGACACTGGGCTCACTTCCTTCCTGGACTACAATTCCCATAATGATTTGGTGCAATGCTCTTCCTTGTGGTTAGGGGGAGGGCTGTCTTACTGAGACAACATGTAGTCCATGAAGTAAGTGAGCCCAGTGTCAATGACATCAGAGACACTGGGCTCACTGCTAAAATATCTAAAACCACATATTACACACATAAAGACCCCCAGGAAAGTCTTCTAAATCTTACCCATCTCCAGGTACTCGTCCACCAGCCCATGGGCGTTCATGGGTTGCAGGTTCCAATCCTTGTCCCACTGGGGAAGCTGTGCCTTGCTGCTCTGCACGTTGTGGCCCACGCCCCCTCCCTTCTTCATCTTCCTCCGAGACCACCAGTTTTGTAGCAGTCTGGAGAATAATAAAACAAAAACAAAAATCAAACACCTTACTGTCAACCCTAACGCTCACACACAGAGAAACCAGACTACCAGTTCTGCAGCAGTCTGGAGAAAAAACACAGAGTAACTAGACCAGGGACGTGCACACATAGACATCAACGGGGGCTTCAGCACCTGCCCTTTTACCCGTCTGTAAAACAACTGCCCTTTCCAGACCATGCATGCAGCATTTTACTATGGTGAAAGAAATGGAAATGCCACTCCTCTCCTTTCCATGCCATACCCGAGAATTGCTTTTTTCTGAACTCACCTGATCTTGAACTCAGCATTTTGCATTGAAAGAGTTTGTTTAGAAATCCATGTCGGTTATAATGGCGGCGGACGGCGGGGAATCATTTCATTGACGGACCACAGGCGAGCCGAGCGTTACCTAACGACGGGGACACTGCTGGACGGTGAATATCAACGAGACCGTTATGCATTAACCCTAGAACACTAAACATTTTCACCCGGACAATTATACTTTTGTAATTTTCATAATGTTGCTGATGGTGTGTGGGTCTTTCAGTACCTTCATGATGCTCAGTGACATCATAATGTTGCTGATGTCTGAGGTGGGTCTTTCAGTACCTTCATGATGCTCAGTGAGATCATAATGTTGCTGATGTCTGAGGTGGGTGGGTCTTTCACTACCTTCATGATGCTCAGTGACATCATAGAAGGTAGATTTGTTTCTCTGCCCACATCCCTGTTTTTTTCTACATGCAGGTGTGTAGTGTTTTTTCCACTTTTTATCTAGTTTTTTGTTGTTATATCTTACTTATGTCATACACATTTATTGTATGTACTTGTCTTTATTTCTAGCAACCGTAGTTCCTACAAATAAAGTAACATGGACTCCCTCTGCCTGCAACAAAAGGCCATATCCCCACCATTATACAACACCCCAACGCCAAATCAATAAAGGTTCTTTCCGTTAACCTGTTCGTGGAAACGCAGTAAGCAGCCAAACAACTTACCAACGTCCCCTCGAGAAATGATACTACAGGTTGTAATCGTCCGCAGCTAAGCTCGCCAGATTTGTAGTAAATTGAGTGTTGATAATAGGTGGATATATATATACCAGGCAGAAAAGAGGCAGTCCAGGCAATGTCCTTTCTTTCCAATTTAGAGTTTATTACAGGACATCAATAAGCATTCCAAATCATGACTAACCAGGAAAATGTTCTCTGAGAAGCAAAGTACGGAGGAAAGTGAGGTGCTTATATACGGAGTGTCTATTCACATGCACTAAATGCATGTGACCATGTGAGTGTGTGTGTGTGTGTGTGTGTGTGTGTGTGTGTGTGTGTGTGTGTGTGTGTGTGTGTGTGACCATTACCAATACGTAACTAAGGCTGTAACTAAGGAATGTCTCAAGATAATAGAATATATTATGATGGTAGTCACCTCCATTGATAAACTTTCCAACATAGCATGGGAACCCTATGACCTATTTGACCCAGTGACGGATCAACCCCTCTCAAGGCCCTGGCGCTTCACCACATCAAAAGGCCCTACATGCCACGTCTTAAGAACATAGCCTTACTTTTAAACATGACATAGGTAAACCTATATCTAAACAACAACTCATTACTATGCAATGTGAAATACATGGCATAACATAACATTGTGATGTGGATGCAATCCAGGTGTTTCTGCAGTATGTGTATTTGTGACTTGGTATAACGACATGTTGCCTATACATCACATCAGAGCATGCCTATTTGTCTCAACAAAGGGAAGGAGAAAAGGGGTAACACATAGCCTCTAAGGCTGTCTAGAGTTCTACGGGATATAGACTACATAATTTTAAGTGTATTATGTGTATATGGGTTATCAATATACTACAACGCCTGCATGGGCTTCCATTCCGAGTGTAGCGCGGCGTAACGTTGTCAGACAACATGAGAAGGAAAACTAAGAAACGGATAAAACATCTTCAAAAAATAAATACAAAATAAAGATACATTTAATCATATCTCTCGTCTTCTTCTTTCCCAGGCTTTTTTTGTGATACAGTCAGCAAACGTAGTTAACTTTAAATATATCAAAATATATAAATGGTCATTCCAAATGTTTGCTCATTTAAACACCGGTACTATTTCAATGTTGTCAGTACAGAATGTGAGTACAGAAGTCCTGACGTCACTCGTTCGTCCCCTGGGTCGCGGGAGTCATTTTCTCCATGCATGGAGAATAACATCGGATCATCTTAGAATCGTCTCATATAAGCACTGTGGTCCAAAAATGAACAAACTATCTCTGCAATATTGTTGGGGACGTGGGGTCTGTTATCGTTTACGACAGTCAGTCACTCATATTTGATACCGTCCGTTGGGAGCCTGCAGATCTGTTGAATCGAGCCGAGCCTCCTCCTCTCGGTGTCCGTCGCTGATGAACGCCTCCCTTTGAACACTGAATCGCCGAGCCGAGCAGAGTAGAATGGACCCCCCTCACGATCGCTGCTGAACAGAGGTGACGCTGGTGGTGATGCTCGCTGACCCCTGACTGCAGCCCCTCTCTCCGGCCGTCTGCCGTCGCGGTGATAAAAACCATGGTGATGACGACGCACACCACTGCTGAAAGCCGCTGACTGACCGTAGCCGTAGCAGAGACGATGACGGTCCCCGCCGAGCAGACTGAACTAAATTTAAGTCCTTAAATCCAATAATCTGAATCCCTACAAGTTGTCATGGCCTTCCAACCACCTAAACAACAAGGTCAAGCACTCCCAGACCCACTCCGTGACAAAACAAAGTTATTTTCCTCAATCCGTCCCCGAGGAGCACTGCCCCCCCGAGCGCGAACAACGAGGCCATGGTCCTAGCTCGCCATTATTTGTAGTGTCTTGCCATTACTTGTCGTATATTGAGTGTCCAGGAAGCACTTTTTACCCTGTTGCATAAATGATTGGAGAGGCCAGGCATGTCCTTATTTCTGTATCATTTTATTAAGGACAAAGCTTAGTTACCAAATTCATGATCAGTCAACTCCAGAGCCATCCTAGAGCAGTCCCATCATAGCAGTCCCCGATCTCATCTGGAACCTGGCTATAGATCTCACTCTGACTGACTGGATTCTCGACTGACTGACTTCTCCCTGGATTCTGTGGATTCTCCTTGGATTCTCTCTTGGATTCTCACTGGATTCTGGATCTCCGCACATTTGAGACCCTCTTTATAATTCTCCCAAATAGTGCATGTAGGGTGTGCACCCCAAAGCCCTTGTATGTGTGTACGCACGTGCATGTGCGTCCCCAAATGTGTAGACCACCGCCTACTTCTATAGATTATTAACACAATGGTATCCACGGTTCAATTCAATAGCCTTTACAATTTCATAGCAGACCTTTTCAACTGATCACATAGGCCCTTCTTGGAATGTGGCACTAGACCAACCAATATCAGACTCAGATCTCACATGCAGAAACTCAGTCAGTGAAGGGTTGTTGTGCACAAACAGTATATGACATTATACAACATTATATGGATATTTCATCGTAATGTGGCTCTGTAATATACGACAGGTGTTCGGGTGAATTTCACCCATGTTTAGTGATAGACTGATAGAGATAAATCCCATACACCCACAATGGAGTTTTTATTTTTTTTCACTGAACAATTCTCACATATCCCAGGAATGGGTGGACCAAAGGATAAGTTCCCAGCTCCATTTCATTTCTTTAGGAATATTTTTTAAATAATGTGCACGTTTTTCACCGATTTTGCCCCCTATGATAGGGCCCATGAGCTATTTTTTGTTTTTTTGGTGAAAAAAAAACATTCATTCCTTACGGAGCTAATCAAATACTGGAGGGTGTAGGGCTGCTACTCACATAGTTGTGCCTGCCGTCTGTACATGGCTGTGATGAATGGGACAGCTTCGGGATTCGGGAAAGTTGATTAAATAGTCTCTTAATGTTTCAATTCAAGTGGTAAAGTTCACGTGGGCATGTCCGTCCATCTTTCTGATTAGGCTACTGTTGTTGTCTTGGTATTCCTTTCATGCGACTTCACTCACCTCCACTAAGTAAGACTAAGTGCATATGGATAAAGCTGTTGTGTTTGTATTCCACCTTTACTCCATCTATCTTGCCCTCTTTTGAAAGTGCCTGTGGTAATTTTAGGTCTTGTTTTGACTGTTCAAAGAATCAAAACTCACCTTTATCAGGCGATTGCAGAGCAGGGCTAACTGTATGTATACAGCCACCGGACAGACCGGAGCAAATCAGTCTACTCTAACATGCAGCCAAGCAGCCCAGTTTAAACACTCTATTTCGTGCCTGCGCCGTGAAGGGCCCTTCACAATAAAGCGTCTCCCTTTACCTCCCAATGAACTACATTTTACACTGCTTATTATTGACAGGAAATATAGTCTTAGTCGCGGTCACTCTTAACAGCGTGTGTTTGTGGGAGAGAGAGCCAGAGAGAGAGAGAGAGAGAGAGAAAGAGAGAGAGAGAGAGTATACAGTTTACTACCACGCATCGGAGTGGACGGCCGGCCGTGCGGGCCCTCCCCCCGCGGGCCCTCCCCCCGCGGGCCCTAAGGCAGCTGCCTCGGCTGCCTCTACTATATCGCCGCGCCTGCTCGAGGACCTCCCTAGGGAGACGCCCGAGAGGCATCCTAACCAGATGCCCGAACCACCTCAGCTGGCTCCTTTCCATGGCGAAGAAGCAGCGACTCTACTCCAAGTCTCTCTCTTGTGTGACTGAACTTCTCACCCTATCTCGAAGTGGAGATGACAGCCACCCGTCTGAGAAAACTCATTTTGGCCGCTTGTATCCGCAACCTTGTTCTTTCGTCATGACCCACATGCCAGCATCATAATAATGTGATGATATTAAATGCTCATGAAAGATAACTTACGGATATCCCAGCTCCCTGAAGTTGTTCAATATCTGCTTGAAGAACATTATCACTCCCATCTGCAGACACAGATCAATCAGACAGCCACTGGGATGACACTGAGGAGAGAAATGTGTCATGATTAAATACAATTGTATCATTTCTAGGAAGCAACCTGATAATGTAATGTATATTTTGTGGAGTAGAAGTAAAAGTACTGGCAGTTGGAAACGCGCCAGTAAAGTGGAAGAACCTCTAATTTGTACTTCAGTAATTAAGTACTTAAATGTAAATGTTTTAGTTACTCCATCATCATCACTCACCTCCTCCAGTCTCCATCGATTAAACAGTTTGTTGTATTTCCCAGGCCTGCCAGCGAACCTGCACGCATCACAATGTACTTAAAGTACCAAAAGTAGAAAGTACGCTTTATGCAGAATGTCTCATTTCAAGTTTCAAATGTATACAAATCTTTTGAAAACAGCAGATCGTAGATCGGTTATTTTGAAATGGCCAAAATGTACAGGGTTGAAGTGGTTAATGTATGTTTTAATAATAATCAAAATAGCTAGTATACACGTTTTCAAATAAATGTAGTGGAGTAAAAATACAAAATTTGCCTCTGAGATGCAGTGGAATAGAAGTAAAATAATTGGAAATTGGAAATACTCAAGTAAAGTACAAACAAAAGAAAAAAGAAAAGTCTTGATTTTGTTTTTTGGGTGCTACCCTGATGTTCAACACTGTATGTTAGTGGTTCTCAACCAGTGGTCCTTGAGGAGGTTTCAGGTGGTCCCCAGTTAAATGATGGAGAGTTGGTAACCAAATGACCCTTATGATTAAAATAAATAATGGGCCTTGATATGAAAAGAGTTGAAAACCACTGACTGACTGTGGAATTATGGAATAATCGATGTTCTTTCAATGTTGTATGTGAGTGTTATTGAATGTGTAATGCCAAATAAAATCATTAATTAATGTATTTATTAATTAATCCAGCCTTCTGCTAATGAAAACAGTGATCAAAGCGCTAGTAGGCCTTGTTGGGCCTCCGCAGACCCCGCAGTCTATAGATAATATTTCAGTTCGAACAAAAACAAAGACCGACCCATCAAACGCACATGTTACAGATTGGTCTGGCACCCGCTACCTAAAGCTACCTACCTTTAGGTAGCACCTGCTACCTACAGCTCTGACCAGTTCATGTTGTTTTTAACTATAGTTAACGGTACCTTCCCGGGAAGAAAGAACTTGTATATCTATAGTTACGGTACCTTCCTAGGAAGAAAGAACTTGTATATCTATAGTTACGGTACCTTCCTAGGAAGAAAGAACTTGTATATCTATAATTACGGTACCTTCCCAGGAAGAAAGCGATGTAGAAAGTAGAGCTGTTCAGGTTGACAAACTGGAACAGAAACATCTTGAGAGCGAAGCTGTTCTCCCATTCTGACTCTGTGCGAGGATGCTCTGTAATATAATAATAATAGTAATTAATACTAATACTAATACTAATACTAATACTAATACTAATATTAATAATAATGCTTCTGAGCTTTTAAACAGGTTCTTTACTTTCACAATTCTTCCACAACATCTCATTGTGTGGCAAAATATGAAATAGCCTACTGATTCAAATGGTTAATTGAATCGTTGTTAAGATACAAAAACAATTATACTCTACCAAATCATATTCAATGAATCAAAAGGTAATCAACAAGTGACCGGGCAGGGCTCACCTAGGTTGGTCAGAAGATAGGCCACTTTCTCATAAACCTGACAAGAAGACAGAAGACATGCATGTATGAGCATCCACAGACAGAAGACAGCATGTATGAGCTTCCACAGTGGGGGGGGGGGGGGGGGGGGGAATTTAAGATCTGGTAAACATGACCCCCTGGATACTGTTATTGTTGGCGTATTTAAGCTTTGCTTTGCGGGGGAAACGGTTCCAGCAGAGAGCTCCACACTTCCTATTTCCTGGGAAAGCGTTGGTTTCAGTTCATTCAAGCTCCTCTTGTGTGTCGGCTGGTGAGACACTCCTAGTGGGATGTATAGAGCGTCGCAGTCCCGCCCCCTTTCATGACAACGCCAGGCCCAGGAAATAATTCCCAATGCATTTTTCCCATATACATTTCAAAAAGTATTTATTTAAAGACCTTTTAAGTGTCGTACAAAGCCAACTCGAGTATGACAAATCATGACAACAAACACAATATTTTGGACCAAACAAATAATTACAAAGAAGATAAAACAACAAAATAATTGTTGTAACCTGACGTTTTTTTTTCTTCTTTCTAATTATTTGTTCGGCCCAATTTTTTTTGTTTGTTGTCATGATTTGTCACAACTCGAGTTGGCTTTGTACGACGCTTAAAAGGTATTTAAATAAATAATTAAATTGAAATGTCTATGAGGAAAATGAACGGCCGGGGAATTATTTCCTGGGTCCTCGTAGGGGGCGGGACTGCTCTATACAGTCAGGCCCGGATTTAGGGCGAGGGTGGGCTGCAGCCCGGGGGCCCCCCAACTTTTTTTTATGATGGAATTGTAAAGTATTGCAATCCAATTCAGGTGTGATTTGTGTTTAGTTATTGTATCATTTGTTGTATTATGGTTAAAACATTGAGAGCTTCTGCACTGCAGACAGTGAATGCTGTGTTGTCTGGGGTAGCTGTGGAAAGCCTGATCCGGTATAAAGCCCGCCTACTGTCTGTGTCACACACACACAGTCAGTCAGTCAGTCAGTCAGTCAGTCAGTCAGGCAGTCAGTCAGTCATTAAAGTTCACTCACGACGTTGAGGGACATGATGATTATGAAGTTGATGCACACTCCGGTGCCGGAGGTGGCGAACTGCCAGTTCTTCTTCACAAACTCCCAGTCGAACGAGGCGAACTTCTCCATGGCAATCAGCCTGAAGACCACCACGGCAAACACCTTGGTCAGGACCAGAGCGATCTGAAATATGGACCAAACACTGTATGTCAGGACCAGAGAGATCTGAAATATGGACCAAACACTGTCTGTCAGGACCAGAGAGATCTGAAATATGGACCAAACACTGTCTGTCAGGACCAGAGAGATCTGAAATATGGACCAAACACTGTCTGTCAGGACCAGAGAGATCTGAAATAAGGACCAAACACTGTCGGTCAGGACCAGAGAACAAACACCGCCGTAAAAAACCACAGGAATCTATAAGCAGGAAATATGTAAACTAATGCTTGAGCTTCAAGGTATATTCAATATATCTTATCCCAAGATTTTGTAAGCAATTTAATCCTGGGCGCTACACTCCCTCTGCCAACCTGGGGGGGGGGGGGGGGGGGGGGGGGGGGCAGCGGACTGACCTCATGCTTCCTTCAATGCATGAGGACTCCAAGCTGCTTCTTTTCACCTGACGGGGGAGTTTCCCCGGTTGGACGTAGTGTGTGGATGGAACACGTTATTCCAAACAGTTCCTTTCCCCTCCATCAGGCTGGCCAGGGGGAGGTAGTTTAGAGACCAGGATTACTGGACAAATCCACTCAACCGCAACAGTGATGTTTGTCCACTGGGGGGAGATATTGAGCCATGGCTAAGTTATGACACGACACACACATATACCAAGCTGGACTGCAAATTACAGTATAATCTTATGCAATGCCTGGGATTCGAACCCGGGCCTCCCGTGTGGCAAGCCAACATCTTAACCACTAATCAAAAGGGATATCCCTAATTGGCTCGGGGGAGAAAAATATACATTTGAGGCCACCATCAGGCTGAGGCTGTGAGCCACTCTGCTACACTATAGCGCCACCATCAGGCTGAGGCTGTGAGCCACTCTACTACACTATAGCGCCACCATCAGGCTGAGGCTGTGAGCCACTCTGCTACACTATAGCGCCACCATCAGGCTGAGGCTGTGAGCCACTCTGCTACACTATAGCGCCACCATCAGGCTGAGGCTGTGAGCCACTCTGCTACACTATAGCGCCACCATCAGACTGAGGCTGTGAGCCACTCTGCTACACTATAGCGCCACCATCAGGCTGAGGCTGTGAGCCACTCTGCTACACTATAGCGCCACCATCAGGCTGAGGCTGTGAGCCACTCTGCTACACTATAGCGCCACCATCAGGCTGAGGCTGTGAGCCACTCTGCTACACTATATTTAAAAACCTCTTTACCATGAAGCAGATACCATGCTAAATAATGTAAACACTAAAGTAATCATGACACAATGATGATAATAATTACTTAATAATTACCATAAAGCAGATTACAGACACAGACACCAGGAGTCTGCTCAGTTTGTCGGTGAACGGTTGGAAAGGCTCAGGTTTGCCAGAGATGGGGTTAACCCTTTCTTTGGAGTACTTGGCTTCAAACTGTGGCCGCAGCTCGTCCTGAAAGAGCAGTGATCTACTGTCACTTTAAGAACATTTAGGGATGGAGATCCATAACCTACTACAAGTAAGACACGTGAACGCGGGACTCAAACGCAGCTGCGTGCGTGCGTGCGTGCGTGCGTGCATGCGTGCATGCGTGCATGTGCTTTTTGTGTGTGATACAGCTGTGCCCTTTGGTGGCGGGCAGGTGGTGTTACAGCGTGACAAACAGACAGACAGACAGACAGACAAGCCAGGCATGCTTCCATAGTAATGGCTCACTGGCGTTCGCAATAATCTAGGCTACTGTTACTTCACAGTAGGAACATTCATAGTAGGGATGTCCCAGTCAGGTTATTTTTTGCTACCGACCCGGATCCAGAGAGAGAGAGAGAGAGAGAGTGAGAGAGTGAGAGAGAGAGAGAGAGAGAGAGAGAGAGAGAGAGGGGGGGGGGGTGGTAATTAGGAATTACTCATCAATGTATTGATAATTCTGGCCATCCCTAGAAGAATGATTGGCTCATACTATGTATGTTACGGATCCATGGATAACAGGCATTAGATCAGTAACATCAGTGACATTAGATCCATAAATGATATATTGATCCATGCATAACAAGCATTAGATCCATATATGATATGATATTGATCCATGCATAACAAGCTTTAGATCCATATATATGATTTGATATTGATTATAATTGGTTAACATCATGTGTTCCAAGCAGTGGAAGGGCCAATCAGAGTCTGTCAATCACAGCACCCTGAGCACAGACCAAAATCATCGAGCAAAAAAACATCAGACCACATTTTAGTAACCTGGAATGTTTTAGCATTAGTCTAGTTTTAGTCGACTAAATGTCATAAGATTTTAGTCAACTAAATTTACAGTTGATTTAGTCGACTAAAATGTATTTTGGTGGGCTTTGATGCCGTCGTAATGACTGTTTTTACACTTGCTGAAACCAAGTGTAAAATTTACACTTGCTGAAACTGCATGCAACCAAGTGTAAAATGACTTATACTGGATCTCTTGTCCACTAGTCCCTTCCTAACATTTTAGGTTACCGGTAGTTTTTATTTGTCGAAATTGTCAATATATTTAGTCTTAGTATTAGTCACCAGTGAAAAATGGTAGTCGACGAACATTTTTCGTCTTAGTTTTAGTCCATGTCCATATATGGAGTTCCTGCATTGACCTGATGTCAACACTAGATGTCTCTGTCGTCTCCATATGTGAAACTCTCGTGAGAGGGAGTGAGAGCCTTCGTTACAATTCCGGGATGTCCCGATCATGTTTTTTTGGCTCCCGATCTGATTCCGATCATTTGATTTTGAGCATCTGCTGATATAGATTTTTCCCGATCCGATATTCATATTTATATAACACATTTATGCCATATCACAATAATACAATATCCCAAATCACAGACAATATCCAGTCTAATATCATGATATGGATATTATATTGATACTAGGGATGTCCCGATTACGTTTTTTGGCTCCCGATCTGATTCTGATCATTTGATCTGATCGGGACAACCCTAGTTACAATAGCAAAAATAGCTACTTTTGAAAACAAGGTATTGATGGGGTATTGATGACCTCCTCCTCCTCCCAGTCGATCAGGTCCCATTCGTAGGTCAGCTCTGCTCGACGTCTCTTCCAGAATTCCAGGAACACGGTGGCTATGACACAATCAATCAATCAATCAATCAATCAATCAATCAATCAATCAATCAATCAATCAATCAATCAATCAATATTATTGATCCGCTCCTCTGGTCCTCTGAGTGTGGAAATATAGTGGCCTTCTGGAGTGAGTGTGAAAGTCCACGGGTTTGGGTATTTATTTGTTTGTATTATAAGCCCCATAGGGGGATCTTAGATCGCCTCATATAAGAACTGTGTTTTATTTGTATTATAACCCCCATAGGGGATCTTAGATCGCCTCATATAAGAACTGTGTTTTATTTGTATTATAACCCCCATAGGGGGATCTTAGATCGCCTCATATAAGAAATGTGTTTTATTTGTATTATAAGCCCCATAGGGGGATCTTAGATCGCCTCATATAAGAACTGTGTTTTATTTGTATTATAAGCCCCATAGGGGGATCTTAGATCGCCTCATATAAGAACTGTGTTTGAAGAACAATACAGAGACACATCCCCGGCAATATCGCAGAGACAGTTTGTTTATTTTTGTAACACAATTCTTATACGAGGCGATTTTAAGATGACCCCATGTAATTCTCCATAGAGAATACTCTCGTACAGTACTTACCCCATATCGCCATGAAGATGGCGAAAAACACGGTTCCCCCATTGTCAAAAAGATGGGTCACCTAGAGAACAGACGAAAGCAATTATTAGAAACTAAGTTGTTGAACATTGTACAGAAGTACAGAAGACACTAAGTAACATGGAAGTAATTTTTTCTACAGAGAATCAAATTGGGTCATCTTAGAATTGTCTCAGATAACTGTGGTCCAAAAATAAGTAATAATAATAATTGTCCCGGCGCTATTTTCGGGGAGGTAGCCTCGGAGACCACATACCATTTTCCTTTCAAAAGAAAATAATCGGGGAGGTGGCTCTGTATCGTTTATGACAGTCAGTCACTCATATTTGATACAGTCCGTTTCTGGCGAAAATTTTAACAATTTGGCGGCTGTAACGTTCACAGTTCAAGGTTGTAGTTTATTGTTACATCTTGTGTACAGGTACAAAAACGTAAAACTTTTTTTTTTTTTTTGGCTTCCTTCATGTTAGCGTTTTCTCGCCATCAGTTGATGCTTCATATCCATTTAGTAACCTACCGGTTGATATGGGTTGATATTGATAACACTGGAATCCACTAGACCAGTGTTCCGCAACCTTTTCATACAAAGTACCACCTCATAAAATATCTGTCTCTCCAAGTACCAACATAATAACCGATGTTAAAGCAGCTATAACATTAATTTTAAAACAGTTTTTTTTGTCTATGTCCCTCAAACTTATTTCTAATAGTTTGAGCCTCAATCACCACTCTTATATAAGCAGTCCATGGCATTTCTGTTTTGCTTCTGAAGCTGTTTTAGCTGCAGTACCACAATGTCCTGAGGTGGTGGGGTGCTGATATGCAACTTATTTAATATTTGAGTCATTATACTATTGATGCTAGATAAACACAGGCTTGTTTCCATTCCATGCCAGCTTGAAAAAAATCAACAATGGCGGACATTGTAAAATTTGTAAACAAAGTGGAAATACAAATTTGGAACTGAAGACTGAAGAGAGGGAGGAATTATACAAAGTAGGGTGACATTTATGACATCACAAATACGACCAAATCAGTTGAGCTGTTCCTGAGAGCAATTTCCGTAAAAGCCCCTATATGATGAAAATCCACACAGGAGCGTGGACCTGCGCTATGCACAGTTAACACAGGAGGGAAATGTAGTTTATTCTTTGATTTGTTATTGTTCCATTCCTAAGCCAATATAATGCTGCTGCTCTGACAAAACTCTGTCTAATTAGCACAACTGATGATATTTCTAATGTGATTAATCCTTTCTCAAATGTTCTATTAACACTTTGATTGCTACAAGATCTCGACAGGCCTATTTGGATGTTGCTACCGTTTAACATTGCACAAAGGCCTTGTTCGGGGGCCCACAGCAAAATGTTCTCTTATAGCGAGAATCACACGCATACATCAAAAGAAAGCTGAACTTGTCCACTTCAATTTAAAAAATACATTTTGATTTTACCATGTTCCATTCTGGAGATATTGACCTTTTTGCAACACCTGCATTTGCCTGGAAGTGGTTATCTTGAACAGCGAGCAGAGTTATGGATGGTTTAAAGTCAGAGACATTGACAGGCAGATATAAAATTGAACCCAATAAATATCCTATACATCCTATACACCGAATGAAAGCCCTGAATGTGTACTTTTACGAGGAAAAGAGTAAACATTGATCCCATGTACAGTTAGACAGTCATTGGTTATTGAATGCAGCTTGTGCCCACCAGATAACTTCAGAGAAGACATGGACGTGAACTCCTCAATATTCACAAAATAAGGCCTATAGCGACATATAAATACTATATACCGTATGAAACAGAAGACTCTCTGCTTTCATAAGAAAAAAACTTCTACTGTAGTAATAATAAAAATCACACCCATGTGAAGTGAGTGGTGCAACTCTGTCCCATATTCTGTTCTCTGCTTATTCAATACAGCTCGCTATATACGGACTGAGGCAGAAAGTCATGTAAACCTTTTATTTACAGTTTGGTCTGTAAACTTCTACTGTAATAATAAAAATCACACCCCTGTGAAGTGAGCGTTGCAACTGTTCTGTACTTATTCACTACAGCTCGCTATATACGGACTGAGACAGAAAGTCATGTAAACCTTTTATTTACAGTTTGGTCTGTAAACTTCTACTGTAATAATAAAAATCACACCCCTGTGAAGTGAGCGGTGCAACTGTTCTCTACAGTTGCGCGGTGCAAAAGTACAGAACAGTTGCAACGCTCACTTCACAGGGGTGTGATTTTTATTATTACAGTAGAAGTTTACAGACCAAACTGTAAATAAAAGGTTTACATGACTTTCTGCCTCAGTCCGTATATAGCGAGCTGTATTGAATAAGCAGAGAACAGAATATGGGACAGAGTTGCACCACTCACTTCACATGGGTGTGATTTTTATTATTACTACAGTAGAAGTTTTTTTCTTATGAAAGCAGAGAGTCTTCTGTTTCATACGGTATATAGTATTTATATGTCGCTATAGGCCTTATTTTGTGAATATTGAGTTCGGGTCCATGTCTTCTCTGCAGTTATATCTGGTGGGCGCAATGTGCATCCACCCAGTAACCAATTTATGACAGACTGTACATGGGATCAATGTTTACTCTTTTCCTCGTAAAAGTACACATTCAGGGCTTTCATTCGGTGTATAGGATGTATAGCATATTTATTGTGTTTATTGTTATATCTACAATTTACAATTTACAATTTAGGCATTTAGCAGACGCTCTTAATCCAGAGCGACTTACAATAAGCAAGAACAATCTGCCTGTCAATGTCTGACTATAAACCTTCATAACTCTGCATCCTTTAGATGATGATGATGATTCACTGCTTTCATTGTTTTGATCGCAGTAACATTGGGGGGGGGGGGGGGGGTCATGGGCACATTGGGCAGCAAAAGTCTTGATCGTACGGCTATAAAAAGTCCCATTCCACCGTTCGGTTCAGAACTATAGTATAACGGTGAGACGCGTTGTCATCATGAGCTGATTTTGTTTTTCAAGCTAGTATAGGGAACATGCCTGGGCATGCACGGTTTAGGACGCGGAAAAGTTCGTTATACATTACACCCGGGTCGATTACGTCCCCGACGCGTTCATTGCGGTCTTATCACTACAATTATAATGAATAAAAAAGCGTTACAATCACACGTCTGAGCGATCTCCGATTATGACGGCTCTGCATGGCGATATGTGATCCACCAACGGTAGACTGTCTGTTGTCATGGCGGCCCCTCTCGATACTGTAGTTCGTTTGTTAGTTCGTAGTATTGTAGGCTCGGGGATCGTTTGGTCGCTACAGTATGAAGAAGTAAACATGCATCTGTCCATGTGTGTTGCAGCAATGCCGATCTGGTGCAGAATCTGCAGATCATGTGTTAGGCAGCGTAACAGCGTTCCGTTCATGTTTTTTTCCGAGACATGAGCCCCCATCTCGCAAGGCCCTCCTCCTGCAGGAGAAACAGGAGGGGAGGGGGGAATCTAGTATAAAAGCCAATAGGTGGAGGAAAGCCTGGTGAGGCGAGGTTAGGTGAAATTTGATTATTTTCACACACAGACTAGCTCGGCATGGGCGCATCCATTTTACACTGGTTTATACACGTAAAGCGGCCCGCCCTCCTGTTTTCAGGAGGGGAGGGTTTTTTTTTTCTGATCACGTGAGCGGGACTAAGCAGCAATGATAGGGCGATGGTTCTTCATTGACCGGGTGGGTAAAAAGATGAATGAAAGTATGCTATAAAAAAGTGATTGAAACGTATTGATACGTGATTCGCACCCGACGTTTGATTAATTGATAACGTATTGATACGCAATTCGCGTCGGCTGTGTTAACAGCTAGGTGTGCCGTCATGCTCATTTCAGCACGGCCCGGAGAGCCGATTTCAACCAATTGCTTGGTCAGAAGCCTTACGAACGTCCACACTGACCTTACGACCTCCACACTGACCTTACGACCTCCACACTGACCTTACGACCTCCACACTGACCTTATAAACCTCCACACTGACCTTACGACCTCCACACTGACCTTACGACCTCCACACTGACCTTACGACCTCCACACTGACCTTATGAACCTCCACACTGACCTTACGACCTCCACACTGACCTTACGACCTCCACACTGACCTTACGACCTCCACACTGACCTTATGAACCTCCACACTGACCTTGGCGAACACGCAGCTGTCACTCAGTGTCCAGGGACTGCAGTCTTCACACATCGGACACATGATGGTGGTGTTGGCCTCGCAGATCTCTTTACTGTTAACACATAAACAACATACATCATGTTAACAACATGTTAACAACACACAGAGGACACTTGGTGGCCATGGTGGTGTTGGCCACACAGATCTCCTTACTGAAGAAACAAACAGCATGTTAGCAGCCATGATGACTAGGGAAGGAGCTTGATGACCGATATCCGGACAAATCCGATAACAAGCTTATTGAGTACCCGTTATCAATAAGCTTTGGGCTTATCAAGCCCAAGTTATCGAGTAAAGCGGCCCATGACGTCATGCTTAAACAATCAAGACAAGAGGCGATCAAGAAATAAATGTAATCATCCATGCTGTCGGTCTAAAAGTGTATTGATACCTGCCAACCAGCGCTGTCACTTTTAAAGTGATGGCACACGTATTAACCAGTTAACAGTTTCTTTGATATTATTTTATTGGCAAACTGTTCAGAATTTATTGTCTCCCGTCTCGTTATCAATACAAATTAACGAGCTCCATCCCTAATGATGACCATTAAACATGGGGCAGCAGGAGTAGAGCGGCTGCTCGGGCACTGATTCCGTTTCCGAAGGGCAGTGCATTCCAAAGTGTTGGAGCTACAGTTGGGTGCCACCGACATTGTCCCTTATCATTTGACCCATTTAGGCCTGACCTCAAAATTTTAAAAAATCCTTCTAAATCCTCCAGTTTTCTGAAATAAATATTTTCACGATTTTTCAAAAATAGCAGACCTACAAAGCTCGTAGCGCGCCACCGAGTGGCGCGCTACGAGCTTTGTAGGTCTGTAGCTTGTAGATCTGCTATTTTTCAATAGCTAAATTATACTGTTTAAAACACCAAAAGGGGTTCCCGCCCAAAATGGGTTAACTGTCCTTTTGCGCAGATCACGCAAACCTCAGCAAAAAGAAAAGGACAATATCGATGGCCTCCAACTGTATAGTGTTGAAAGCCAGATCTCCTTTGGTCTTTAAATTACAGACTTGGTGATCTGGACGTTATTTTGCTTGATGATGTGAGACAGCGAGGTGCGACATAGGGATTGATCAGATCAGAGATGTAAGGTGTAGCGACACCCGACCTAGCCTTAATGTATATGGTGAACGTTTCAAGGAAGCAATCTGATTGGTTGAAACAGCCTTTTAGCCGTGCTTAACATTTTCAGAAAGCAGTGTTAACACTGGCAGAAATAAGAACATTTCATCATTGTTACCGTCAGCAGTACATTGCCAGAGCTTACAGATTGTGTGCGTGTGTTTGTGTGCGTGCGTGCGTGCGTGCGTGCGTGCGTGCGTGCGTGCGTGCGTGCGTGCGTGCGTGCATTCACTGACCTGACTTGACTGGAGTCCATGGTGAACAGACCGTACAGGAAGACAAAGAGGCCGACGAACGCAGCAGGGATCAACATCCCTGTGTACCAACCGAGCCACGCGAAGTACAGCCCGATCTTCTCCCCGAAGTAACGTCTGAAACAAGAAACATTCCTTCAAAATAGGAGCTCCGGGGTGCCAGGGAAGACATGGCCGCTTTTACTCTGAACCCCCCAAACTTATACACGTAGGTACTCAAATTGTGCATACAGGTGCCCAACTGGAGACCCACCGTCCAAGCCACCCTTCCCCCTCGGAGGAAGAACAGGACTTAGGACTGTGAGTCTTAAGTTTTCTGTTCCCAACAAGTCATAAATACACATAGAAACACCTGTATTACATTCACATCACAATGTTATGTTATGCCCAGGGGTGCACACAACTTTTTTGGTCTAGTACTCAGAGGAGTACCTGAAAATGCGGTGACCCGTCTCGCCGGATGGATAAAAGAGGGATGCATGAATAACTTATAGAAAAACTATATTTATTGGATAGGTGGGGACTGGTGAGTCAATGGAGGGTATTGCAACTCTAAATTCATACCATTATAAAATAAAATCTAGAGTTGGAAATTGCAGCTAGGTCCATGTGTGGTCCAGCCCTAAATGCATATTCTAATAAAAACAACGTAATACTTCCTAAGGATAATATGAGCATCAAAGCAATATTTAGGTACTATAAATATATAAAAAAATATATATATATATATTTAAATAGCCGATCTACTAGCTCACAGCGTGTTGCGGAGGCGACACGTTGGGACAGATTTTTGGGACAGAGTAAAAAAAAAAAAAAAAAAAAACTTTTTTTATTTTCTTATTTTCAAGGGGGGGGGGGGGGGGGGGGGGGGGGCACCGCGAAAAATCCTGCTTGGGGCGCCAGATTGCTCAGGACCGGCCCTGTTAGCCAGACTACGGTGCCTAGGCTGTGAGAGACGGCATCGCACACGAGCAACTTGCTCCAGCACCCGGAAAACAAACATAAGCACAGCGGCGAATGGGAAGAGTGCAAAGCACCCCCTTTTACAACTTTTACTTTTTAGTTTGCTCCACATCTGAAACGGAGAAGCCGAACCATTTGTGTCAGGATTTCTCAGTAATAAACTCCTGTCAACCGAACCGCCCTCCTCCCAGCATCGAGCAGCATGGAAATGGATCCTCCCTCGTTTGAGTAAGGACGCGCTGTGATTGGCCACAATGGCCAGTGCACTTGTGCAAGACGTACTTTGATTGGCAGTCGGTGGGAAATGCTCTCGCTACAGATTTTACTAGTATTCTGGCCATAATAATCATTCTGGGCGGCGCCAGCTGTTGGTACACAGATGCGCTTCCCGGCGCTTGATTGACAGCGCAAAATTAATTTTGACTACGCATGCGCACTGGCGCACCGCTTGTGTGCACCCCTGGTTATGCCATGATTAGGCCTATCTCACAGCCCGTTTTTCACGCCCACTTCCGGTAAATAGTGGTGACTTTAACATGGGCATTTACACGTTTTTTTCTCTGGAGAATCTAAGTACATTTTCTAATGTAAAAATGTGACAGACCAATATTATTATGAAGCAAACAAGATGGTAAATCAGGTCGAGCAGATAGAACAAACCTTACCTTGAGAAAACAAAAGTTGTAGACTTCTTAAATAACCTCTGTTAACATGTAGCGTCTATGGAGTGACGTCACGCTATCACCACTAACCCCGAAAGGGGGCGTATTTAGGGGGGCGGGGAAATTCTGTGAGATAGGCTTATTTCACATTGCCATGTAATGAGTTGTTGTTTAGATGTAGGTCCACATATTTCATGTTTAAAAGTAAAGCCATGTTCTGAAGATGTGGTGCAAGCCTACGCACGCACGCACGCACGCACACGCACACACACACACTCTTCTTGTCCTCTTTCTCTCTCTCTCTCTCTGGGCCGCAATAACTGCAGCGAGCCGCCGGGTGGCGCTCTCTCGCCAACAGACAGCGGGTAGGTGGCTCTAGGCCCAGCGTTCTCTCCTCTCACTCTTCAGCCAAATCAAACAAGAACAAACAGGCTTCTCTAAAGTCTCTTCAACGGGGCGCTCTCTTCTTTCAGAGCGTATCAGAATAACAAAGGGGGGCGGTGCCCGTTTAGCGATACTCAAACAAAAGCTGGCCAGGCTCGGTTGCTATGGTGATCTTCAACATTCTTCTATATGCCAGAGTAGAGAAAGGTGGGCGTACAACCTGAGTGGCAGGTAGGCGGCCGGGAGGAACGAGGGGTCCTCTAGTCACTCTCCTCCTCCGCCTCGGCGTCCGGCCCGCTGCCGTCGCTGCTGCTCGCGTTGCTGCTGCTGCTCCATAAAGCCACCCAAGGCTTTCGCTACGAGCGTGCTGTCTGTCTAGCCGCCCTGCGTGGTGAATCAACCTGCTCTGACCCGCGAGCCGGCAGGCGTTTATATAGCGGTGGTTCAGACGCGCAGGTGCGTGTAGTTACCTGACGAGTAGGCGGCTGCATTAGTGTCAACTGGCCGAGTAGGAGGTTGGGCAGATAGGCGTGTTCTGCTACGATGCCTAGAGCGGCTCTCTGTACTGCGCGCCGGTCTGAGTGGCGCGCTACTGGTTGCCATGGCAACGTGTGACTGTGTATGCCGGTGGTTGTCGCCGGAGACGCCACACTGTATACAGTATGAGAAGACATTGAGGGCGGGATAATACTCCTCGAACCTTGTCAGAGTACTTGTGAACAGTCTGTGGAAGTGTGGAGGCATGTGGAGTGCTGGTAAGCTCAGCTCTAGAGCAACCAGACACCACGTCGACCACCATACTGATAGTGGGATACCAGCATGCACACGCACACGCACACGCACACACACACACACACACACACGCACACGCACACGCACACACACACACACACACAGTACATACCTGATGAGGTCTAGAGGTTGGTACTTGTACCACATGCCCCAACGTGCCCAGCGCTCATACAGCAGGTGTCTCTGGTTCTGAGCGCCGTGGGTCTTGATGGGATGTCTGCTCTTGTAACCACCCTGACAACACAGAGGTCAAAAGGTCGATCTCTGCTCTTATATACACCCACCCTGACATACACCCACCCTGACAACACAGAGGTCAAAAGGTCGATGTCTGCTCTTAGCGAATGACATCATCAGAAACACGAGGAGTCTATCGAATGACATCATCAGAAACACGAGGAGTCTATCGAATGACATCATCAGAAACACGAGGAGAGTGACTGACCACCACAAACAGCAGAATGGAGAAATCATCCGTCAACGATTTCTGCCAGAAATACCCATATAGGGGTATAGTGCTGCAAACGAATATCCCATAATCTAAGTAACATTCGAATATAAAATAAATTAAGAATAATCGACTAATTAACACAATCCATGCCAGTACACTACAATAGAAACGCAGACCAGTGGCCAGCGTTTTTTACATCCTGGCACAGGGGGTTATAGTGCTTAAAACGTAACCTGTCGTTCCTTGGCTTAATTGGATTGGGTTAAAGGGACACTTCACCCCTTTTGCAACCACATCTGATTTGAATGATGTTTGGGAGACAAGAAACACTTTCCTGGGGTTTCTATGTGGGTAATGTGTGTTTTTTTTAGTATTTGAAAGTGTCCATGATGTCATGGACACTGGGCTCACTACATTTCCAATAATGCTTTGGTGCACTGCTCCTCCTTGTAGATTGATTGATTGAAACCTTTATTTCAGGGGAATCCAATTGAGACCAGGGTCTCTTTTTCAATGGCGCCCTGTATACAAACAAGAACATTTACAGCAATGATTTTACATACATGACATGGACACACAGTACAACAAATATAATACACAAGCACATACACACAGAAACAAAACCTTGTAACCAAATGTTACAGAAAGCAGGTGCATATGCCTTCCTCTAGTGTGAGGTCAGTTAAGAGTCTTTTAAAAGTAGTAAATGAAACAAAAACATTCAACTTCAGATAGAGGGAGAGCTGTCTTTCTGAGACAACATGTGTCCAGGAAGTAAGTGAGCCCAGTGTCCATGACATCATGGACACTTGGAAATGCTAAAATGTCTAAAAGCACATATTACCCACATAAAAGCCTCAAGAAAGTGTTTCTTGTCTCCCAAACATCATTAAAATAAGATCTGGTTGCAAAAGGGGTGAAGTGTCCCTTTTAAAGGACCACTTTTCAACCTATCTTCATATAATTGGTCACTCCTCACTAATGTTCACGATAGAATATCACCATTTTGTTCTTCTCAGTCTGTGTCTCATTGGAGGGCTGTGGGCAGTTCAGAAACCTATTAAGAAGAAGTGCAGAAAGCATGGCCTCTTACCTCGTGTGGAGGGAAGGCCGCCTCATAGGTCCCGTTCCCCAGTAAACGATTAATACCTGCAAGTACAACAGTAGTACATCAACACTACTCTAATAATACCTATAAGAACAGGAGTACATCAATGTATTAATACCTACAATAAGAACAGGAGTACATCAATGTGTTTTACAGTACAGTACAGTACAGTACAGTACAGTACAGTACAGTACAGTACAGTACAGTACAGTACAGTACAGTACAGTACAGTACAGTACAGTACAGTGCGGCACAGCACAGCACAGACAGGGGCGGCCTTAGGAATCTGGAGGCCTGTTTCAAGACCAAATATGAGCCCCCCCCATATATACCTGCTATGACATAATGATTCTGTTGATACAGGTGTATTGATGATACAAATAGTGTTGACTGTTCAATATTGCGCACAGCCATAGAGTGCCAAAGTCCTGACGTCACTCGCTCATCCACTGGTTCACGGAAGTAATTTCTCTGGAGAATAACATGGAATAAACAAACTGTCTCGGCAAAACTGTCGGGGAGGTGTCTCTGTATCGTTTACGACCGTCAGTTTTATTTCATGTCTGTTTCTAGTGAAAATGTAACTAATTCAGAAGCAGTAACATTAGCGTTTTCTCACAGTCAGTTGATTCTTTATATCCATATGAGTGAAACGGCCTGGATGATTAGCTTATTTTTCAATCACAGTTCTTATATGAGAGATTGGAGATCTCTCATATGGAGATTACAAGGCAAATAAAAAAGTACATGAACCAGTGGACTTATCGCCCTCTACCGATATTGGCGTCAGACTTCGGTGCTCGATTACTCTCGACAATTACGCAGCACCTCTTCTCATCCTGTCGACCCTTCACAATAAAGTGTCTCCCCTTTACCTCCCAATGCCGCACATTTTACCCAGGTTATAAACAGAAAATGTAACTAGAGAGCAAGGCAGCGAGTGAGTGCATGAGAGAGAGAGAGAGAGAAAGAGAGAGAGAGGGCCATGGGTGGCAGGGCACTGGCGGGGGGTTGACTGGCGCCTGAGGGTGGAGGCCCTAAATTGAAACTGGTGAGTACAGTACAGTACAGTACAGTACAGTACAGTACAGTACAGTACAGTACAGTACAGTACAGTACAGTACAGTACAGTACACAGCAAATGCTGAAACAAACAGTTTTTTTTGGTTTAATTTTACTACTGTACAAGAGAGAGACTTTAAGAGAGGTTTAAGTCACACACTGTTTAAAGCCACAGTAGTGGCTCCAGGTCACTGTTTAAAGCCACAGTAGTGGCTCCAGGTCACTGTTTAAAGCCACAGTAGTTGGCTCCAGGTCACTGTTTAAAGCCACAGTAGTGGCTCCAGGTCACTGTTTAAAGCCACAGTAGTTGGCTCCAGGTCACTGTTTAAAGCCACAGTAGTTGGCTCCAGGTCACTGTTTAAAGCCACAGTAGTTGGCTCCAGGTCACTGTTTAAAGCCACAGTAGTGGCTCCAGGTGCCACATTTTGTTCAGCAATGAACAATTTCATGGAGAAGAAAATGTGATTTGTGTGAGAATCGTGATCTCAATTCTTGCGGAGGAAAATCGAGATTCACAATTGAGCAATAATCGTGCACAACTACATAATAATAATAATAATAATAATAATAATAGCTCAAATTTATATAGCGCTTTTCTAAATACCCAAAGCGCTTTACATAGGAACACTAGGAACAGACTTTAATAAGAAAAGAAAAAAAAACAACATGATTAACCATGTTAATTGTTAATGAATGAGGAGCTGCTGAGAGGATGAGTTAGTGTGGAACTGACACAGGCACTATGACAGCAGGACTTAGACACAGTGCCACCCCTTACCCCTTATCTTATTTTCCTTTTTTTTTACTATTAAAAAAAGAAAAATAATACAAAAATTAAACATTTTCAAATAGCTGATCTACAAGCTCACAACCTGTCGATGTCGGCTAGTTGAACTATTTAAACATGTTTTAATAATAATAAAAAATGGCAAATACGTTTAGGGATAATGGGTAAAGTATAAGGGGTTGTGCAAGAGAGGCCACCAGTGTCTGTTGACACAGTCACTATAGAAACCATGAGCACTGGGACAGACAGATGAGATGAGTCCATGAGTCCTCCATGCACTCCACGGGGTGCATACGTTTGTTAGACATACAGACAGTCCGACAACGCCGTCGCTCCCGGCGTCTTCCTGTGAGGTTAGGTTTAGGGTTGGGTTTTGGGTTAGGGTGTCGGACTAATGCCTGTCAGACTGTTAGTATGTTGGACCAACACACAGGGAAAAAGTTTCCCATAAAAAGCGTCATCACCTGTGATAGCACCCATGTTATCTATTTAATCACATGCCCCTGCGGACTGGCATATGTCGGTAAAACCACCCGAAAATTAAAAGAACGCATGAGTGAGCACAAGAGCTCAATCCGCAGGAACAACAGAGAATATCCTGTGTTTCATTTTAATGACTTAAAGCATGACATATCCTCTTTTAGATTTCAGGGGATAGAACAAGTCCAAATGCCACCCAGAGGTGGCGACCTTGACCTCATGCTAAAAAGAAGAGAAACATTCTGGATCTTTACATTGCAAACCCTGGCCCCTAAGGGTCTTAATGATGAATTCACACTTAACATTATGCTGTGATTTATCATGCGTTGATTGGATAGACTGCCTTTATATATTTGTGCTTTTATTTTTTGTACTCTTGTGGCTTCTCTATAATATTGTATTCTCACTGTGTGTTTTTAAACTTTTGGGTCCACTAATATGACTTTTCTTGCCTTTTAGATATTGAAGACCTGGATGACTTACACTGTGA
Organism: Electrona antarctica; assembly: GCF_951216825.1. Lineage (NCBI taxonomy): Eukaryota > Metazoa > Chordata > Actinopteri > Myctophiformes > Myctophidae > Electrona > Electrona antarctica. The sequence continues at coordinate 22,259,344 of NC_136810.1, forward strand.
TATGATCCTTTGTTCTTTAGTGATGCCCTGACCCTGATAAATTGTTATCAGGGTTATCTGTGCAGCCAATGACCTGCATCTCCATGACCTTCTTACTGGGGGTGTGGTCTATAAATGTTTGGTGGTTATTGTGTCCTGTATTGTCTGTCCTGATGAAGGTCGAATAGACCGAAACATTGAATAAAGAGCAACATTTCTGGCAAGTTTTCTGACAGTGTGCGGGACCAAACACACTTCACTAGCTGTAGCGTTAGCTGTAGCGTTAGCTTGATGCCGTGTCATTGTTTTCAACGGTGCATTATTCCGACGCCGCGTTCGTCCGACCCGCCATATTGCTAACCCTGTTCCCTATCCCTATCCATAATAGTCCACCCAGGCATGTTGAGTACACCAAAGTTTTATGTTAGACATGTTGAGTATGGGTCCCCAGAATGTAGAAACTGCCGGATGCTAACTTGCATGAGCAATTTTCATAATTGGCATATGTGACCATACCATTAAAAACCTATAGAAGACACAAAAAAAAATCAAAATTTCATCATGCTTTATAGCATGTGACGTGTCAAACTAGGGGGTTTTCATGATGCTGAATCCATTCCAAGCATTCATTTTGCACAAAAACACTCCTTGGGGGTAAAGACGGCCATAGCCGTCATCACAAATGTGATGAGTCAGCACATTTGGGCAAGTGGCTATGGTCGTGTTTAGCCCAATGAGTGGTTTTTGTGCAAAACTAATGCTTGGAATGGATTCAGCATCATGAAAAGCCCTAGTTTGACATTCACATGCTATACATAAAGCATGATGAAATTTAGATTTTCTTTTGGCTTCTATTCTTCACTTGCACAATGTAGGAGGCGGGACTAAGGGGGACTTCCTGTTGGGATATCACCCCTGTGTTTTCTTCCTGTCCATCAGGAGTGCATGTAAGTCAGTCATTTTCTACGGACAATTATAGTATTTTCTCGTCACTTGTAATTTTTTAAATTACGTTTAAAAAAAACTTTTATTCATATGGTTCATTCATCGTACAGTACAGTACAGTACAGTACAGTACAGTACAGTACAGTACAGTACAGTACAGTACAGTACAGTACAGTACAGTACAGTACAGTACAGTACAGTTCAGTACAGTGGAGTACGGTACAGTACAGTGGAGTACAGCACAGTACAGTACAGTACAGTACAGTACAGTACAGCACAGCACAGCACAGCACAGCACAGCACAGCACAGTACAGTACAGTGGAGTACGGTACAGTACAGTGGAGTACAGCACAGTGGAGTACAGCACAGTACAGTAGAGTACAGTGGAGTACAGCACAGTACAGCAAAGCACAGTGGAGTACAGCACAGTACAGTAGAGTACAGTGGAGTACAGTACAGTACTGTACTCCACTGTACTGTACTGTAATCCACTGTACCGTACTGTATTCCTGTACTGTACTGTACTGTATTCCACTGTACTGTACTGTACTGTACTGTACTGTACTGTACTGTACTGTACTGTACTGTACTGTACTGTACTGTACTGTACTGTACTCCACTGTACTGTATTCCACTGTACTGTACTGTACTGTACTGTACTGTACTGTACTGTACTGTACTGTACTGTACTGTACTGTACTGTACTGTAAGTACAGTACTGGCTGTAATGGGAATTTTAGAATGCCAACTACAGTGCCAAATATATGCATTATTTATCTTCCTTCCATTAAGTCTCTTTGCTCACCAATGTGCTCAGTCTAATTCATGCAGCTGTCAATCTAACAGCTGATTTGACTCCTCCACGCTGTCAGCAAAGGTATACTTATTTGTGTGTCGCCCTTATGTTTAGCGCAGATCCGTATATGGACATTCAGTATAGCTTCTCTGTTAAGACAAGACTATAAGGACTGTCTGAGAATGGGGTTGAGGAGGCTTGCGCCCGGAGTGGCTGGTGGAACAGGCCCTTGTTGTTATAATCTTTGGAAGATTATTTAATCTACAACAGGGCGGGGGCACGAGACATGGCCAACGCATTTCTGGGGGTCCCCAGCCAAAAACGCCAAACCCCTGCAGTAGACAACCCCTAAACGGCGGGCCTGACTGTGGCCCCCTACATGGGGGTACCCTGATATGGCTATCCTGACGGCAGCCAGACCCCTGGACAACCACCAGTGTTGATGCAACGTTTGGTGCGGATCGGAGCAAAGGTTGTTCCGGCCTCGCCAGTCTGGATGTTTTCGTTGGTGACGTCCACCAGCCAAGTATGCATTAAGCAGTGGTGGATAACGTGCTCATACTACAATGTAAATGGTAAATGGTGCATTTATATGGAGCCTCCAAGGCGCTTTGCATAGATTGTGCAAATTACATTCACCCATTCACACACACATTCATACACCGATGGCGGCGGAAACCATGCAAGGCACCAACCTGCTCATCGGGAGCAATTAGTGGTTCAGTGTCTTGCTCAAGGACACTTCGACACTAAGTCTGGGGGAGCCGGGGTCGTAAACAACATATGTGACAGTTTATGATCGAGGCTAGGTAATTTAATTTTAGTTATTTTTCGTTTCGAAAACAGCGAGTTGAGAAAACAGGCTTGAAAGGTTCACTTCTGTGGACTCTAACATTACACCTAGCTACATGTTTAAGCATCACATGTCGATTTCAGCTCTAACATTTATTTCAGACATGCTCTAGTATGAGAAGAGTCTACCTGTGCTAATAGCTCATTTTGGATAAAAAATAATAAAGAAATAAAGTTGTTCTCCTCTCCTGAACTTAGTCTTGCCACCATGACTGTCTCTGTATCAAAAAGAGTTGCATGTATCTGTCCGTCAGTCCGTCCACTACTATGGTCATAACAACATATATCTGTCCGTCAGTCCGTCCACTACCATGGTCATAACAACATATATCTGTCCGTCAGTCCGTCCACTACTATGGTTATAACATCATATCTGTCCGTCAGTCCGTCCACTACTATGGTCATAACAACATATATCTGTCCGTCAGTCCGTCCACTACTATGGTCATAACAACATATCTGTCCGTCAGTCCGTCCACTATTATGGTTATAACTACATATCTGTCCGTCAGTCCGTCCACTACTATGGTCATAACAACATATATCTGTCCGTCAGTCCGTCCACTACTATGGTCATAACAACATATCTGTCCGTCAGTCCGTCCACTACTATGGTTACAACAACATATCTGTCCGTCAGTCCGTCCACTACTATGGTTATAACAATATGTATCTGTCCGTCAGTCCGTGTAAATTACATCAGACGTCATTGCTGGTATTGGATGTATGTAGATAATTAACACCCCGAAACACACAGTATTTAGGACCGTTAAATCAGGGCACCCAGCGATTTGCAGCTACGGAGCACATTTCAAGGTGCACAAGGCGACATCTTGGATGTAGCTGAAGTAGCTAGATGTAGCCAAAACACCCCTGAGGCGATCGACAACAACGGGAAGTATATGATTACTTCTAGTGCGACTAGCGACGGGACCACGATGGGCCGTCAAAAAACATAATCTTTGGTTTAGAATTGGACGGATTGATTTAGATCAAGAGTTATTCACGTTTGAAGATTATTCCTCTCATCCACTAAAATGGAGGGGGACCACTTTGGATGACGTTCCAACCGGAAATGACATCAAATGCTGCCCAACGGGCGCTCCCAGCCTGTGGAGCGGTGCGGCGCTCGGTTATGATATGATTAATGACCTCCGTTTATGCCGCTCGAAGTGTTAACACAACACGGAATGAGGAGATGGAATGGATGGATGGATGGATGGATGGATGGATGGATGGATGGATGGATGGATGGATGGATGGATGGATGGATGGACGGACGGACGGACGGATGGATGAGAACAGAAATAACTACATCTATCACACATACATTCACCATGGTTGCTCCGTGGACAGTGAACAGTTTTTTTTAAAACAACAGAGGGTTGTTTTAAAAAACATGTTTGTTTCATTATTGTGTAGAATTATGTTCTGACTTATAATAATAACAACAATGATAATGACAGTCTTCCTACCCATCTTGGACTTGCCGTCCTCGTACTTGGTTCGCTGCAGTACATGGTGGACTATCCTGCTTCTGGTGGAGTTGGAGAAGAACGTCTTTCTGTTGCTGATGCTGAAGCTGTAGAGAACAGACCCAACACAACATGCATTATGTTAATGAAGACCCAACACAACCTGCATTATGTTAATGAAGACCCAACACAACCTGCATTACCGGTATGTTAATGAAGACCCAACACAACCTGCATTATGTTAACGAAGACCCAACACAACCTGCATTATGTTAATGAAGACCCAACACAACCTGCATTATGAAGACCCAACACAACCTGCATTATGTTAATGAAGACCCAACACAACCTGCATTATGTTAACGAAGACCCAACACAACCTGCATTATGTTAATGAAGACCCAACACAACCTGCATTATTTTAATGAAGACCCAACACAACCTGCATTATGTTAATGAAGACCCAACACAACCTGCATTATGTAAAGGAAGACCCAACACAACCTGCATTATGTTAATGAAGACCCAACACAACCTGCATTATGTTAACGAAGACCCAACACAACCTGCATTTTGCGTGCGTGCGTGCGTGCGTGCGTGCGTGCGTGCGTGCGTGCGTGCGTATTAACCAGACTAAAACTAAGACGAAAAATGTTCGTCGACTACCTTTTTCCACTGACGAAAACAAAATGGAAACTAAATCAAAACTAAGCTAAAACTAACTAAGCTATGATGACAACGCGTCGCGTTGTGAGCTTGTAAATCAGATATTTTCAGCAAGTCAAAAATCAGCCATTACAACGCCATCAAGGCCCACCAAAATACATTTTAGTCCACTAAATCAACTAGCTTAAGTCACCTATAAAATCGCATGACATTTAGGTGACTAAAACTAGACTAACACTAAAACATTCCAGGTGACTAAAACTAGACTAACACTAAAACATTCCAGGTGACTAAAATGTGGCTAAAACTAAATTAAGTTTTATTCCTAAAATGTGTGTGTGTGTGTGTGTGTGTGTGTGTGTGTGTGTGTGTGTGTGTGTGTGTGTGTGTGTGTGTGTGTGTGTGTGTGTGTGTGTGTGTGTGTGTGTGTATTAACTGGTGCATGCATGTGTGTGTTTGTGTGTGGGTATTTACTTGGTGCATGCGTGTGTGTGTTTGTGCGTGTGTGTATTAACTGGTGCGTGCGTGCGTGTGTGTTTGTGTGTATTAACTGGTGCATGCGTGTGTGTGTGTGTGTGTGTGTGTGTGTGTGTGTGTGTGTGTGTATTAATTGGTGCGTGTGTGTGTATTAACTGGTGCGTGCGTGTGTGTGTGTGTATTAACTGGTGCGTGCGTGCGTGCGTGCGTGTGTGCGTATTAACTGGTGCATGCGTGCGCGGCTGAAGGGCGCGGTGTAACAGTCGCTCTCCTCCAGGTCAGGCAGAGCCTCCTTGTCCAGCTTTATGGGGTTTCTGGGCAGCCAGGAGCGGAGCTGACACCACCGCCGATGGAACTTGCTGCAGCACATACACATACACACACACAAACACGCACGCACGCATACACATACACATACACATACACATACACATACACATACACATACACATACACATACACATACACATACACATACACACACAATTTACAATTTAGGCATTTAGCAGACGCTCTTAATCCAGAGAGACTTACATTAAGCAAGAACAAAAAGCATGGCAATACATCAGTATTATTACTACTACTACAAAGTAGTTATCATGAAACATGCGTAAGCTAAGAACATAACAGTGGAATATATCTATATAATGAAACTATATGTATAAACTATACATATATAATATACTATACTATACCATATACATATATACTACACACACACACACACACACACACACACACACACACACACACACACACACACACACACACACACACACACACACACACACACACACACACACACACACACACACACACACACACACGTAAGTCAGTGACTTGCCTGTTTTAAAATATCAATACTGCAAAATAAACTTAAAAATAACATGCAGGGGCTGTTTGTAGCTCCACATAAATGGATAGGTCACCAAAGTAAGTGTAACGCAAGGTTAAGACTATTAATACCCGAGATCAGATTCTGAAAAATGTCAACAGTTTTCTATATCAGTACGGTTCTCAAACTATTCTGGAAATCTGAAAATACGTTGTTCCAGGGACCCCCCAGAAGCAAAGATGAGTAAAAAAAGAATAATAATTATATTCAAAGGTTAGTGCCACATTTTCACAACTTTCAAATATAACAGATATACAAGCACATAGTTTGGGCACTCGGTACCACGCTATGAGCTTGTATAGCTGTCATTTTTCCATATCTAAAGTATAAAATAATGGTTAAAAGTGACATAGATGCGTTCCACGTCTTAACACATTTGATTCTAAGGACGTGTATACTCGTCCTACTAAATAATTAAACAAGGTGCGTTTTAACAGCGGGCGACAGCCAGACCAATTATTTTCCGGAAGTGCATTATTTGTCAATGGGACATTATTTGTCAATGGGACATTATTTGTCAATGGGACAGCAACTATACTGGCGATAGCAGGCGAACAGGCGATAGTCGAAAAGTGGGCAGAGGAACGTCGCCCGAAAACATTGTATGGCGATAGGGGGCGATTAGGGGATGAAATTCATGTGTAGCTCGCCGTTGTTCTCCCACTGTTAATGCACTGTTAGGTGTTTAATATCGATATAAGATCGCCTCGCTATTTTCCATTTTTGGAAGCGCTCCGGTTTATTTTAGTTTTAGTCACATTTTAGTCACCTGGAATGTTTTAGTGTTTTAGTTTTAGTCCACTAAATGTCAAGTTGATTTAGTCGACTAAAATGTATTTTACACTTGCTGAAAATAGCCGATCTACAAGCACACAACGCGACACAGCGTGACGCGTTGTGTGCTTGTAGATCTGCTATTTTCAGAATGCAACCAAGTGTAAAATGACTCGTACTGGATCTCTTGTCCACTAGTCCCTTCCTAACATTTTAGTCTAGTTTTTATTTCTTGACGAAATTGTCGATATATTTAGTCTTAGTGTTAGTCATCATAGCTTAGTTTTCATTTGGGTTCTATTTAGTTTTCGTCTGTGAAAAAAGGTAGTCGACGAACATTTTTTGTCATAGTATTAGTCGACGAAAACACCACTGTAGTGCACGGTTGCTATAGGGCCTCGTCTGCACTGCGTCTGCGCGACCAACCACATTAGCTTCTGTTTTAGCCAACCTTTTCTCGGAAACTACGCCGCTGTCCGTGGTTTTGAACAGATCGCCGATGTTCCGAAGTAATTTCTGATTATCCGATGATCACGATTGGAACATTGGCGTTTTGTAGGATGGACCTCGCCTTAGCTCGCTAGAATTGGCGCTATTGCTATTAGCATCCAAGATGGCATCCAAAACCGGACGTGCCACCGCTTTTGTCCACCAGGTGGCAATCATTGTGTTAATGGATTAAGGTACAGACTTGTATTTACCTGCTCATGGTCTTGCCCTTCCAGTCTGTGAAGTAGGATTTCTTCCTGAAAACAACAATTAATTTAACCCACGGATTCAGGCCAAAACTCAACAACCTAATTATTGACTTATGACATTTTAAAACAGTAATCCTGCTGTTTTAAGCATCCACTCTAATTCACCTTATTATCAAGTCCCTGACCTCGTGTACATTTCTTTTTTTGGCAACCTCTTCAGACAAATGAGTGGTCATCGTAACCCTACCCTAAATCACGGCACTCCATCTTTAACGCTGGATACTTGTAATAGTAATGTTGGATAGCAACAGTGTTGTTTTTGGCAGCAAATTTAGATTTTAGTTTTAGTCATACTCTCTTGAATAGTTTTCACATTTTAGTCACCTGGAATGTTTTCATGTTTCATGTTCATGTCTAGTTTTAGTCAACTAAATGTCATGCGATTTTAGTCGACTAAATCTACAGTTGATTTAGTCGACTAAAATGTTTTTTGGCGGGCCTTGATGCCGTCGTAATGACTTTACACTTGCTAAAAATAGCCGATCTATGGCCTGGGCCGTGGCTCAACGGTCCAGGCACCTTGGACCTAGGCAGTCTGGCAGTGTGCCGTGGGTTCGAATCCCGATCTCGACGGCCTTTACTGCATGTCTTCCCCCCATCTCTCTCCCCATCTCTCTCCCCATACAGCCCACTGTCTGTCCCTCAATAAAAAATGTAAAAAAATAAAGGCGAAAGCCACAAAAAAATAGCCAAGCCAATCTACAAGCTCACAACACGTCGCGCTGCGACGCGTTGTGAGCTTTAGCCTCGGTACCAGGCTTTCATTTCCGTCGGCGCAAAAACGCCTGGAGGAACGCATTGGCCGCACTGGTCTAGAAGTGGGGAGTCAACCCTTCCGGGTGGGTGTCGCTCCAAATTATTATTTTTTTTATCGTTTTCCATGTCATATGACAGCAGGGAATCATAGCTTCAAATTGACATATTGGTTGTTCAGTTTGACCCACCAATTTTGGAGATATGACTTATAGAGTAATGTCTTGCAGAAAACAGCGAGTTGAGAAAACAGGCTTGAAAGGTTCACTTCTGTGGTCTATAACATTACACCTACAGTAGCTACATGTTTAAGCTTTTTTTTCATATTTACATGTCCATTTCAGCTCTGACACTTATTTCAGACATGCTCTAGTATGTGAAGAGTCTGCCTGTGCTATTAACTTATTTTCTCCTCTGGTGAAAAGCTGGAATTTGCGCGATGGCAGGCTCTCAGTCAAATCTGGTCACAGATCGTTGAGATCCAATCAGGGCGTGCGCAAATCTCTGCCGCGACCCGCCCCCTCTAGACCAGAAACCTTACACATTAGCTCAGGCTACCGAAGTCCTGACGTGACTTCTCTCGCTCATCCCCCATGGCTTGCTGGAAGGAATGTCTCTATGGAGAATAACATCGGTGGTCCAAAACAAATAGATTGTCTCTGCGATATTGTCAGGTGGGTGGCTCTGTATTGTTTACGACAGACAGTCACTCATATTGTCAGGTGGGTGGCTCTGTATTGTTTACGATAGACAGTCACTCATATTTGATACAGTCTGTGTTTCTGGTGAAAGTTTTACCCATTCGGCGGCGGTAACATTATCGTTTTCTCCCGTCAGTGAGAATGAGTCAAACCGATGGGATAATTTTTTTTATCTTTGGAACACAGTTCTTAGTTGACACGATTAGAAAAAAATACATACATAAAAAAGGTCTATGGGAGTTCAGATTGAATGGGGAAATAAACCGCAAACTGCGTAGGATGTGAAATTACGTCAGACTTTGGCGCTCTATAGGTTGGGGCCATTCGGCTCAGGGTATAAAGTAAAAGTAAAGTAAAATAAATACCTCAAAATTTAAATTAAGTCAATTAAGTAGTATTAAGTATACTTAAGTAAATGTACTTATAGTTACCTGAAGGGCATGCGTATGTTCATCTGCTCTGCATATTTGCACAGGGTTTCCCAGGGAGCGTGGATCTTCACAAACATGATATCGTTGTTGGTCAACGAAGGCTAGCGAGGACCGCGCACACACACGCGCACACACACACACACACACACACACACACACACACACACACACACACACACACACACACACACACACACACACACACACACACACAAACACACACAATCATCGCTAGTTTATCACTTCATGGCAGCATGATGCCAGGAGCTCAACACAGCACAGTGGTAAACGTGTGGCTCCCAGGCGTTCAGTTGCGTCTGTGTGTCATCATGGTGTTAAAAAAAACAAGCAATGTGACACATTCTAAAAGACAAAATACATCAGAACAGAGACAATACTAGACTGCACTTGGGTGAGGTTGGCCAAATTGCGCCTTGTGCAGAGCAAGTCATGTCTGCTGTGTTTGTGTATCAACAATTTTTTGCCATCACCCCAGGATACGTAGCCTGGCTCCAGCCCTGAATCGCTAGCCACGCCCATTAAGAAAATATGTTCTGGCAATTCAGGTCTGGAGTCTCTGCCTACGGCGGCGTTAGTGTCGTTCAGAAATCCGATCACAGCAGCTGATTGGCCATCAGCCCCGCCACTCGACAGCGTCAGACAACAAACATGGCTGCCCCCACTGCGGTGACTCACGACCGTATCAATCTGGCTATTAAATCGGCATATGATAAATATATAGTTTCTTTACAGAAACGACAGGTTTTATAAACATCATTCGACATATTTTACAGTTTTTGTTCACATGCTAGTAGCGGTTTCTGTCAAGTCCTACTTCTGTTCACATTCAAAGGGCATAAAGGAGATAACTTTCCAACTCAATTCAACTTTTATTTTCTAACTTTTGCTCTGTTTATTGGCCTCACTTGTTGATTGGTTGGTTGGTTCAGTAATTAGTTATAAGTTGTGAACCTTTGAAGACAGAGAAAACTAAAGTTAACAACAAAATGATAGTATTCCTTTTAAACAACATAATTCATGTTTTTCAAACAATTCCTGTTTTTAAAACTTTAAATGTCTATTAAACAAGTCAATTGTTAAAGTCAACATTTAGAATCCAGGAAACCATTAAATTGCATAAAGAATAATAAAAAAAGAAAAAGAAAAATAGCTGATCTACAAGCTTGTAGAGTGGCTCTTTTTCCACATAAATCCATTTTAAGATGGTTCGGTGAAATCCGGTGCCATCTCTATTATTTATAACTCTTGTGGCCTCTGGTGGGCGAGTCCGAGGTACTGCAGCAATAATTGAAAAGTGCCATGGATGCAACATATGTACCAAATAATATGACGTCATACTGTTATTTGTTTTCGAGCTATATGCGAACAATATCTGGCCACATATATGCATACCCACCTAGGCACGTGACGTGACATACCCACCCACAGACACCCAGCCACCCAGGCACATACCCACCCACAGACACCCAGCCACCCATGCACATACCCACCCACAGACACCCAGCCACCCAGGCACATACCCACCCACAGACACCCAGCCACCCATGCACATACCCATTAGGCCTGTCCCCGACTAAGAATTTGTATAGTCGAAATTAATATGAATACATTAGCTGTTAGTCGACTGAACCCCCCATAAAATGACAGATCCACAACGCGCATGGGGCTGCCCCCTGCGCGTTGTGGATCTGTCATTTTATGGATAATGGAACGAACGTACCGGTATGCTGTTAGGTTGTTGCTGGCGCATACCCACCCACAGACACCCACCCAGGCACATACCCACCCACAGACACCCAGCCACCCAGGCACATACCCACCCACAGACACCCAGCCACCCAAGCACATACCCACCCACAGACACCCAGCCACCCAGGCACATACCCACCCACAGACACCCAGCCACCCAGGCACATACCCACCCACAGACACCCAGCCACCCAGGCACATACCCACCCACAGACACCCAGCCACCCAGGCACATACCCACCCACAGACACCCAGCCACCCAGGCACATACCCACCCACAGACACGCAGCCACCCAGACACATACCCACCCACAGACACCCAGCCACCCAGGCACATACCCACCCACAGACACCCAGCCACCCAGGCACATACCCACCCACAGACACCCAGCCACCCAGACACATACCCACCCACAGACACCCAGCCACCCAGACACATACCCACCCACAGACACCCAGCCACCCAGACACATACCCACCCACAGACACCCAGCCACCCAGACACATACCCACCCACAGACACCCAGACACCCAGACACATACCCACCCACAGACACCCAGCCACTATGCGTGCGTGTGTCTATACCTCCTTCTCCAGCATCATGCCTGCAGCGCGGAAGGTGCTTTCGAAGGTGCATCTCTTCTCCACCTGCGGACTGGACTTCTTATAGACCAGGATGTAGTCGATGCGCTTCTTCCCGTCTCTGAACAGCAGCCCAGAGGGCGTGTGGACCGGACTCTTCCGCTGTAGGAGGAGTTAGTAGTTTAACCCATTTAGACCTATACGTTCGATTCTACAAATGTCTTCTAAATCAGGTGTTCTCAACGTTTTTGGCTGGGGACCCCCAGAAATGCTTTGGCCATGTCTCGCGACCCCCACCACCAATACAAACTGACTGCAAAAATAACCTTAATAATAGAGAAAATATATCATAAATTAATACTAAAACCAGATATAATCATTAAGGAAAGTTTATGCATGCACTATGTGTACTATGTAAACTCTTAATTTCCATTTTCCAGCCATTATATATATATATATATATATATATATATATATATATATATATATATATATATTCAAAGATTTGTGACACATTTTCGTGATTTTCTAAAATAGCAGACCTACAAACTACGAGCTTGTAGATCTACAATTTTCCAATGGCTAAAGTATAACATAATGCTTAAAACACCAAAAGGGGTTCCCGCCCCGAAATGGGCTGGGCAACTTTGATGATGGAGAGGGTCAATATATTTCCACTACTCACTCCAGAGGGCCACTATATATTTCCACAAAAATAGCCTAACCGCACGCGGAAGCCACGGGTGATTTGTAACCGGCAATGCATGTCTGGGAGCGACGGTGATGTCGGAGTAATGACTGTTTGGTAAGATTGTTGGTATATGTCTGATAAACGTGCCTCCAGTCTGGCCTGTTGTGTCACCGTGGGTTTAGGTTTCTGGTTTAAGGACTGCAGTGTTTTGGTACCATACAATTGTATGCAAATACAGAACAAATAATGTTTTGCCATCTTTGCTTGAGTCTGGGCCTTGGGCTAGGGTTAGGTACCTTGGGCTGTGGGTTGTGTGGGTTACCTGTGGGGTACCCGCAGTGAATCTGTGCGGGCCTCCAGTCTGGCCTGTTGGGTTAGGTTTAAGGTTAAGTACCTGTGGGGTGTGGTGGTACCTGTGGGATGTGGGTACCTGTGGGGTGTGGGTACCTGTGGGGTGTGGGGGTACCTGTGGGGTGTGGGGGTACCTGTGGGTACCTGTGGGGTGTGGGGGTATAGTGCGGCGTGGGTGCCTGTAGGGTGTGGTGGTACCTGTGGGATGTGGGTACCTGTGGGGTGTGGGTACCTGTGGGATGTGGGTACCTGTGGGGTGTGGTGGTACCTGTGGGATGTGGGTACCTGTGGGGTGTGGGGGTACCTGTGGGTACCTGTGGGGTGTGGGGGTACCTGTGGGTACCTGTGGGGTGTGGGGGTATAGTGCGGTGTGGGTACCTGTAGGGTGTGGTGGTACCTGTGGGATGTGGGTACCTGTGGGGTGTGGTGGTACCTGTGGGATGTGGGTACCTGTGGGGTGTGGGTACCTGTGGGGTGTGGGGGTACCTGTGGGGTGTGGGGGTATAGTGTGGTGTGGGTACCTGTAGGGTGTGGTGGTACCTGTGGGATGTGGGTACCTGTGGGGTGTGGGTACCTTTGGGGTGTGGTGGTACCTGCAGTGAATCGGTGCAGGCCTCCAGTCTGGCCCGTTGGGTTAGGTTTAGTTATAGGGTTAGGTACCTGTGGCATGTGGGTACCGGTGGGTACCTGTGGGGTGTGGGGGTACCTGCAGTGAATCGGTGCGGGCCTCCAGTATGGCCCGTTGCGTCACCGTGGGTTTCTTGATGAGCAGCGACTCGACGCTGCGCGCCTCGCAGGTGGTCGACTCGGACTCGTCCATGTACAGCTCGCTGAGGTCGTGTTCTGCGGGACAGGAAACAGGATGTTACATCACAGGAAACAGTGTAGGTTACATCACAGGAAACAGAGTAGGTTACATCACAGTTATTTTCAACATCAAACATCATAAGAACAATACACTTTACAATAAGCAACATTGAGGGTGTGCTTTACCGTCATTAATGGCATGCCTGCGTTTCTGCAGTAACGAGACGATAGGCCAGTTCCATAAGCAGGAACGAGACGATAGGCCAGTTCCATAAGAAGGAACAAGAAGATATGCCAGTTCCATAAGCAGCGTTGAATTGCCATTAATGAACGGTAAAGCACGACCCCTCGTGCTTTACTAAGGACATCTAGGGGCGACAACGCAAGCGTATTTACGTGGGCACGGTCCTTTTGTCACGCGCATGCACGCGCATGACTGAAGTAAAAGATGCAAGTAGCCTATATGCTTAAATACATATTTAGAAAATGTTTCAGACGTAAAAAATAAAAAAAATCTGAGATGATGGAATGATGATGGAGGATGACGGTCATGGAAGGGGAACATTCTGAAAACTTCATGGGCAAAGATGATCAACTTAAAAATCTAAAAAAATAGGTCCAAATGACCTCTCAGTCATGCGAGTGAAATGTATAATGTACCGCTGTTGGCTGGTGATTCCCTGCATTCATGGGCTAACGGAGGTCTCTGGGTTCAGCTGGTTCTGACAGCTGTGTGTGTGTGTGTGTGTGTGTGTGTGTGTGTGTGTGTGTGTGTGTGTGTGTGTGTGTGTGTGTGTGTGTGTGTGTGTGTGTGTGTGTGTGTGTGTGTGTGTGTGTGAGAGAAAGTTATAGAGAGAGCAGGAGCGTGAAAAGCAATTACAGGCTGACAGCGTGAAGCAGTTTGATTAAATACACATCATGCTCGGTGCGTCGCTTTGTGACGTGTCGACATGATGTTAAAATGACACAGTGCCTCTGTGATGGGATGCGCGTGCGCGCGCGCGTGTGTGTGTGTGTGTGTGTGTGTGTGTGTGTGTGTGTGTGTGTGTGTGTGTGTGTGTGTGTGTGTGTGTGTGTGTGTGTGTGTGTGTGTGTGTGTGTGTGTGTGTGTGTGTGTGTGTGTGTGTGTGTGTGTGTGTGTGTGTGCGCGCGCGCATGCAGTGCATGTGACAGGCTGCCAAGGATAGCCGCAGAAACCACAGGCAGTAGACTGTCTGGCTGTCTGTCTGTCTTGCTGTCTGTCTGTCAGTCTGTCTGCCTGTCTGTCTGTATGTCAGTCTGCCATCTGTCAGTCTGTCTGTCTGTCTGTCTGTCTGTCTGTCTGTCTGTCTGTCTGTCAGTCTGCCATCTGTCAGTCTGTCGACTTTCCATTCAACTCCCGCTGACCTGTCATTCTCCACTCAGCCACCGGATGGCCTCGGACTAGTGGTTCTCAAACGTTTTATTATTGTTATTTTTTCAACCTTACAAGGGCCATCAGTTAGTTTATTATGCAAGATTAGGGCACAGAACACTGTACACACCCTCAGTGTTGGGTGAACTCTGAGCGTGTACCAGGGGTCACCCTCAGTGTTGGTTGAACTCTGAGGGTGTACCAGGGGTCACCCTCAGTGTTGGTTGAACTATGAGGGTGTACCAGGGGTCACCCTCAGTGTTGGTTGAACTCTGAGCGTGTACCAGGGGTCACCCTCAGTGTTGGTTGAACTCTGAGGCTGTACCAGGGGTCACCCTCAGTGTTGGTTGAACTCTGAGCGTGTACCAGGGGTCACCCTCAGTGTTGGTTGAACTCTGAGGGTGTACCAGGGGTCACCCTCAGTGTTGGTTGAACTCTGAGGGTGTACCAGGGGTCACCCTCAGTGTTGGTTGAACTCTGAGCGTGTACCAGGGGTCACCCTCAGTGTTGGTTGAACTCTGAGGGTGTACCAGGGGTCACCCTCAAGTGTTGGTTGAACTCTGAGGGTGTACCAGGTGTACTCAAATTGACCCTTATACGGGTCCATTTGGTTACACTTGTACACTGTCAGGGATAAGGGGGTCCTTGCAATTAAACATTTGAGAATCACTAGTACTAGTTGGACTCCTAATGTGCCATACATAGTAAATCAGTCAAAGGTCGACATCATACATGGGCAACTGGCAGCCCCCACCATCACTTAATGCAGCCCATAGATTATCAGAATACTGATATATATTCATTATGCAAACATGACCCGCTTTAATTACTTCAATCTATATGTAGCTGTTATTGTCTTTTTTTGTGTCCAATGTATTTGGATTTAGTTCGCAAAGTTAACATAACTATAACTAAATGCATTTGAAATTAAATAAAAAGGTTACTTTTCAGGATTCCAATTAAAAAATGGCAAAACAATTATTCAGGATTTCAATTCAAATATAGCAAAAAATAGCCGATCTACAAGTATAGATCGGCTATTTTTGCTACTCAATGTGGCCCTCTGGAGTGAGTGTGGAACTATAGTGGCCCTCTGGAGTGAGTGTGGAAATATAGTGGCCCTCTGGAGTGAGTGTGGAACTATAGTGGCCCTCTGGAGTGAGTGTGGAACTATAGTGGCCCTCTGGAGTGAGTGTGGAACTATAGTGGCCCTCTGGAGTGAGTGTAGAAATATAGTGGCTCTCTGGAGTGAGTGTGGAACTATAGTGGCCCTCTGGAGTGAGTGTAGAACTATAGTGGCCCTCTGGAGTGAGTGTGGAACTATAGTGGCCCTCTGGAGTGAGTGTGGAAATATAGTGGCCATCTGGAGTGAGTGTGGAACTATAGTGGCCCTCTGGAGTGAGTGTAGAACTATAGTGGCCCTCTGGAGTGAGTGTGGAACTATAGAGGCCCTCTGGAGTGAGTGTGGAACTATAGTGGCCCTCTGGAGTGAGTGTGGAACTATAGTGGCCCTCTGGAGTGAGTGTGGAAATAGTGGCCCTCTGGAGTGAGTGTGGAAATAGTGGCCCTCTCCGTCGTCAAAGTTGCTCATCCCTGGTCTACATGTTCTGAAGAAAACCTGGAGACTGACATTCAGTAAGTGAGTCTTATGATCAAAATAAGAACATCATAATGGAGTGTAAAACCGAACATCTAGAATTGTAGGGACATATTCCTGAGCCCTGGTGTCTACACATGGAACCAAATGGACCTCTTTTTTTCCCGCTAGGTGGTATAGAGCGTTGCAGTCCCGCCCCCTACCATGGACCAGGAAATGAATCCCAATGCATTTTTCCCATTGACATTTCAAAAAGTATTTATTTAAAGACGGTTACGCCGCGGACAAAGCCAACTCGAGTCGTGACAACTCATGACAACACAAACAATATTTTGGACCAAACAAATAATTACAAATGATTTGTCACGACTCGAGTTGGCTTTGTCCGCGGCGTAAACGTCTTTAAATAAATACTTTCTGAAATGTCTATGAGGAAAATGAACGGAGAATAATTTCCTGGTCCATGGTAGGGGGCGGGACTGCGACGCTCTATAGCATAAGCACACCTAACCTGTGCCAGCCATTCACTCTCAGTCTTCAATACAAGCCTTGGTTTCATTCACGGCTCACCATGGACAGCGCTCAAAGCTTTAGAGATACAGGGCTTTGAAAATCCTCCATATAATAATGGAGGCTCAATGGAGCTGGATGGAAAAAATCCCATAGCTGGTGGGGACAGAGGCGTTGGATTGCAACCGGAGCAATGCTAAAAGGTAAATTGACGGTTGCGGCTTTCATATATGGAGTATACAGTTGTCTACGGACATGTACGTAGGTACCTGCCAAGGGGGGTCCGAATTTGTTCGTAGATGGCGCAGAAAGAATTAAACTTAAATGTTATACTATATGGGGCACCTATGGATGGCTGCAATTCGAAACTGGCCCCCGTAAAATCTGAATCCCCACCCAAGCCTTTTCTCCTTACTGTATATGTTTTCTAAGTGTATGTCTCTAATGAGTTATGATGAATTGAACAAGGTGGACCCTCTTATAAACAAGTGTAATGCTGTATGGTGTCGTGCACTCACAGTTAACAGTCTTTTGTATTGAGTTAATTAAGGGACCAAGAAGTCACGAAGTGACTTTGGTCACTTATTGCTTTTGTGTTTATTAAGGGACCAAGAAGTCACTTTGGTCACTTATTGTTATTGTGTTTTTTCTTCTTCTTCTTCTTCTTCTTCTTCTTCTTCTTCCGCCAAAAATAGCTGTTCTGGCTGAACCGTGCAGTCGGTTTTCGCGAAACGCGGGAATCTGGTAGAGGGCCATGCCAAACGGTGACTATGCGAAGCCCATGACCATTGGCCAAAAGGTGGCGCTATAGCACTCAATAGAAAATGCTAACTTTGAACGTGCATATGTCATGAACCGTTTGACCGTTGGCAATGACACTTTGATACACATGCGTCTCCTCATGCCAACAACAATCGTGTTCTGACTGACCTCTGACCTTTAGATCACCCGCCATTTTGAATTATATGAAAAACAGTTAAAATGTATCTCCTCCCAGGATCTTTGATCAAAATTCACGAAAACTTCTACAAGTGAACTTTGGACCTATACGGACAACAAATCATAGTACAAATACCTACATGCAGCGTCATTTGCTTATGTTACTTTACAGTATGGTAGAGGGTCTTGCCAAATAGTACTGAAACCAGTCTTACTGCAATTGCCAAAGGGGGGCGCTATAGCAATTCTTTGAAAATGAAACCTTTCAACTCATGCCTCGTTTGATAAAAAATCATGGCACTTGTTTCCACATGTTCCTTGACTCATCGGGAAAACATCTGTCACTTTGACAATGAAGTCAAAGCCCTCAGATTTTCCGCCATTTTGAGCAGTTTGAAGAATGCTTATACCTGATTTTCTGCCTTTTTTGCGTGAAACGCTCTACACACAATGTATGGACCATTATCTGAAATTCCAGTTGAAGAGAACTTTGTACGTGAAAACATGAACAGCGAACACACTGTAATAATGGATAATGACATGCCCAAAACGAGGATACACATGATTGTTATCAAACTTGTAGTCACTGATTGTCTCTGTGTAGCTCAGTCAGTAGAGCTCTCGCCTTCAGACCACAAGGTTGTGTGATCAAATCCGGGTAACGACAACTCAGCCTGTGATTCTTATTTGTGCATATTGTTCTTATTGTGTATTGTCTTCTTTCTTGGTGCCGCCTTATCGCTGCTTGCAGCTATATTTGTGCTTGAAATGTACTGTAATTCTGCAAACTGTTAATAAATATTTCAATCAATCAATGGCAGTCAGACAGGGCTGAAACCTTATATGGCTCATATTTGGATATATCATATCATATCATATCATATCATATCATATCATATCATATCATATCATATCATATCATATATCGTCAGCTTGTAGATCTGCTATTTCCAGAGCGCAACACCCAAGCGCAACCAAACATGAAATGACGTGTCTTTACTTGCGCAAGCAGAGCGCGCAAGTACTAGTTTCGTCCAGGACGATGTTCGATGCGTATGCACCGTCTCAGCATATGACGTAATGACTATTTGTGCCTGATATGGCAGTGGTGCCAGATTACATACATGTATACATGGGGGCATTACCTTTAATCCTCCCGACACTAAAAGATATCGTCCTTACGTCACCATCGAAAACCAATTACACCCTGGCATTGGGTCCTTTAATCCACATCTTTATTCATCATTGAGAGCTAATTATACCAGATATACCCTGACGTCATATGCTGGGACGATACATACACATCAAAAGGGGCACAAAGTAACCACAGTATACCGCTAATCAATTTACAAATTACATATACATAGAGGCATTTCCTTTAATCCACCCGACACTGATCGACATATACGTCACCATCGGAAGCCGTCACTCATGCGTATTAATTACAACATTACGTAATTCATTGTTGTTAGGGGTTAGGCAGATTCGGCTTTAAACAATTAATCACAAATCCAACTACTGATTACGGAAGTATTTTAGATCATGTATATTTTAACAAAATGTGAAAGTATTATTACAGAAATTGAAGTTAGAGACACCTATTACTCTGACCATGATTTAGTATTAATATCACTATAGTCCAAGATTAAGTACATTTAAAGCAATTGACAATTTAAAATAAATAATTGAATAATTATACTGTATATGTGATAACATATTTTATTTCAATTTATATGCAGTACCTTTTTTTTCATCGGATATCGATGATTTATTTTTCTTTAAGAAACTAAAAAGGGATCCAGGACAGTTCTAAATCGATATAACTGTATTTCTTTTATAGATAGAAACTTCTACCATACTTCATAATACTTTTTTACATGCAAAAAGTAGGTACGTAGGCTAACGTAGCAAATAGCTAAACCTAATAATTCAATATTTCAAACGTTCTTTCACAGAGAAGCTTTTTTACATTTTTTTTTTTACAGTTTGTAGCGGTCGACAGTACTTGCATGCTCTGCTTGCGCACTAGTAGGCCATAATGCAACAAGCAAGTAGGCACTCGACAGAGTGCAGTTCTAGTTAAGTTCTATATTTAGTCTTAGTTTTAGTTTTCTATTTAGTTTTTGCCAGTGGAAAAAAGGAAAGATTTTTGCAATAGTTTTAGACTAAATCAACACTGGCTCACAGTCGCACATGCACACCCACACATGCACACGCACGCATGCACACGCACACGTGTCTTATGCACTAGCCTACATCACACTGATGACACACCAACTGGGAGTGGTCTGGGATCTCCATCTATGGACGCGTTCATTTCAACCAATCAGCATGAAGTGGCAAAGCGTTTCAGACAATCGGCTTGGTTAGAATTCAGGGACTTTCCATATATGGGCCTAACAGTGACACAGACCTACGGCACACACACAGGGACTTTCCATGTATGGGCCTAACAGTGACACAGACACACGGCACACGCACAGGGACTTTCCAGTTTCCATATATGGGCCTAACAGTGACACAGACACACGGCATACGCACATGCAGAGGTTCTTGGATTCATAGCTTCAGTATATAAAGAAGAGTAGCAGGACGATGCAGTGTTAGCCCCGGGGTGTAGAGCTGTACAGGTGTTCTCGCGACATCGTTTTGGATCAATTCAACAGAGCCGGTCCACGCCCACCGCTGGGCCAGCTGATCGACCAAGGCCAAGGTTACTATCAGGCCCACCTGCGCGGCCAGACAGAGAGCTCAAATGCAGACGAGGCTGCTCTTGCTCTCACTGACTCTCCGGCAGGATAGATCGGGCCATGCTGGCGGTAAGTGAATCCCCACGCACTCACACACCCACACTTATAAAGTGATGTTATCTGTCCAGATCAGCGCTAACGCTCGCCTTTGTCTCTCTCACAGGTAACCCGCTCCCCATCATACCTGTGATCACATTAAACCCGCCTGGTTAGAGACGACGGGGAACGAAGTACCCCTCTCAGCCCAGGCGGAATTGTCCGCACAAGCAGCCACCCCCTGTGGCCTCCCTCTCACGGAGAGGGAAGACTGTTTAGAAGCCCCTTGAAAAAGGGAGGACATTTAAGTTGTTATTTGCTGCTTTATTATTTCGCACCCCAACCAGCCAAGGCCTGTGAATAATAAAAAGCCGCATTGGCGATATCTTCTACCCGACTGAGTGCTCTGGTGTTGTTCAGTTACCACAATACATACATATATATATCCCACTGAGAATTTGTTGGTCTAATAGACGTCTAATATTCGTCTAAAGGGCCGTCTAAAAATGCGATAAAAAACGGCAAAAAATTAAAAAACAATTAGACTTCTATTCTTAGATTAGACGTTGATTAGCGGTTGTTTAGACGTTTAAACACACAAACGTCACAAAAACGTTTCATAAACAACCGCTAATCAACATCTAATAAACTTTCACGTTTACTGTAATAAAGCTCTCCACACGCAAGTTATATGAACAAACTGACAAAATGCATCATAAAAAGACATAGGCCTATTTAGGCTACACATGACATTGGCAAGGCGCCGATATCAAAACAAAACATATAAATTATAGCCCTATTATACAAAGCAAAAGCAAAGTTATTTGTTTACCCAGGGTAAGTGGACTAAGCTCGAGATGCTTGTTTACAGCCACGCCTTGCTCATAGAACATTTCATGGTTTCATATGACAACATGACAAAACGAAAATGAACAATATTGTCCAATGACTTATTTATATAGGCCTGTAATCTTTGCTATCAAGCCTCTCCCTCTCCCCAATAAAGACGGGTCTAGACTAGAGTGTGTGTGAATTGTTACATTCTCTACAAATGTTCACATTCTAATACATTGTCTTCTTGTACTGAGCAGAGCAGTGTGCGGGCATATTTTTCTATTTTATTATTTAAAAAGAAAAAGCTCAAAGTGCAACACATCTTTTAGATTGGCTATATGTTCACTATATTTATCTGAGGTTTATGAATCTCCCCACTGAAAGTAACACATTTAAATAATAATGATATTATTATTAATAATGGTATACAAGGTATATTTTATCTGTAGCATTAAGTAGTAAAAGATACCGTATAGAATCATCATAACTCAACGCGTCAACATGTATTACTTACCTTTCCAACGGACGGCGTCTATGAGAAAGTGATGACTGGAAAGGCCAGCTAGTGCCAGCGAGGGTTGTTGTCACACAAGGCCTTATCTCCACGGACACAGACACGACGCACGTTCCTCGTCCTCTGACAGTGCTCCACTGTGTATGGCAAGAACAATAGGGATATTGGGTAAAGCTAGACTAGACATATACTGGATAGGAAACCATTACACACTCTGTACAATTCACTTGTGGACCCTTATCTATCGTATTGTGTAGAAGTATGGGGCAATACATATAAAAGCACTTTGACAAAGATTTGCACTTTACAAAAAAGAGCAGTACGGGTAATAAATGGAGCAGGATACCTTGATCATACCAATAACCTGTTTTTAAAATCTTATATTCTAAAGTTCCCAGACTTGGTGAAATTTAAAACTGCACAAATCATGTTTAAAGCCTGGAATAAATGTTTACCTGTGAATATTCAAAAACTTTTTAAGGAGAGAGATGGTAATTATGACTTAAGAAACAAACACAATTTTAAACAGACAATTATTCATTCAACACTGGAAAAAAAGCACTTCAATATATGGTGTTACACTCTGGAATAATCTTGATATAGACATTAAACTGTAAAAATATTAAACAATTCAAGCACTGCTACAAGCAGTCACTCCTGCAAAATTATGAACAGCTGATTGACTAGGATTAGTTTTACTCTGCGATGTCTTTTTATTCTTTACTATAGATTATTACTTAGTTAAATTATTACTTTCAATAAAATGGATTTACAATATTACTGTATGTAATAAAATGGTTTTATTCTTTTTTTATTATCATTATTATATACATTTTTGTATTATAATATATTGTTTTACAATATATGTAAAGGTAAGAAGGGGGCCGGACAATATAAGCATTGCTTCTCTCTGTACCTTCTTGAACAAAAAAAAATGATGTGATTGATATTGTGTTGATGTATCTTGTTATTTGTACTTTTTATGTTCAAGATAAATAAAGATCAAATCAAATCAAATCAGATGGCGGCGGAACCCATGCAAGGCACCAACCAGCACATCGGGAGCAATTTGGGGTTCAGTGTCTTGCTCAAGGACACTTTGACACTAACTCTGGGGGAGCCCGGGTTTGAACTGGCAACCTTGCGGTTACCATCCAGCCACTCTACCCCTGAGCCACCGGCATGATAGGAACTAATAGAATAGATTAGATGTTTTTATTATCCCCAAGGGAAAACCGTTTTGCTCGGGTCAAGGTTGTTACATCTTGTTTAAGCTTCCTTCAGACAACGCGACAGTATAGAGTATAGACAATAACATCGATTGATTGATTGATTGAGTTTATTAGACAGAATGTAAAAACAGCAACAGAGTACAGTAAGAGAGTAGAATCCATAGGGATAGCACCAGAACAAAGTCCTTGCGGTCTTGTTTCCATTTAGGCCCAGCTATATGCAATCAATTCATAGACATGCAGGCAAGAATAGTAACAACAAAATTCAATATCATCACAGGTAAAAAATAAAAATACAAATCAATATCACAGGGGGAAAAAATTGCACTGTATGTACAGGGAGGGGGGAAAGGAATGGGGTGATAATTTTCTTTACCATGGGCATGCTCCTGAAAGGTGGATTTTGAGGGAGGGGTTCTCAACCTGGGGGTCCCGAAATTATTTTGGGGGGTCCACCCAAATTATTATTTTTATTATAATTGTGTAAATTATTTTGATCATCAGACCCAATTACTGATTGTTGTCAAGTCTCCAGGTTTTCTTCAGCAACATATATATTTAGTCTTAGTTATCATAAAGCTTAGTTTTTATTTCGATTTTATTCAACTTTTCCTCGGTGTAGCCGACGGACATATTTCGTCATAGTTCTAGTTGACGAAATCAACACTAGCATGAACAAACAGTATTTTTGATCATGGTGAGCGATCGAGGGCTGTTGAGCAACGCTGCCACTGTCACCATGACTGCTTGCTTTTATCGATTGAAAGGACGATACAGAGGTAGAAGTAGAAGATCTGATCTGCGATCAGTTTGTCATGCAACCGTTATTGTGAAAGAAGTACTGCAGGTCAGGAGTCTTCAACATGTTTTAGCCCAAGGACCCCTTGGCTGAGAGAGAGATGAAGCAGGGACCCCCCTAGGCCTACTCTGTATATGAGGGACCCCTTAGCTGAGAGACAGATGAAGCAGGGACCCCCCTAGGCCTACTCTGTATATGAGGGACCCCTTAGCTGAGAGACAGATGAAGCAGGGACCCCCCTAGGCCTACTCTGTATATGAGGGACCCCTTAGCTGAGAGAGATATGAAGCAGGGACCCCCCTACAATGAATCATGGTAATGATTAATTGTGTTAAAAAATATTGTTTGTGTGATTTCTTTGCAGTTTTTCACGTTGTCGCTTGGAAAAAAAGAGCAAATGAATGCTGCACAAACACCTGTAGACAGAGAACATGTGCATGAACCGAAATAATTTATACTTCTAATATACTGTATGTCTATTGACAAAATCAGTCTTTTTTTAATGTCATCATTTGAATGATGTATTTGAAAGTGATCATTTGCTTCATGTGAACATGTCAGTGCACACTAGTCTAACTCAATGCTCTGACTGCAAAAAAAAACAAGTCCACACTGTTTATTGCAATAACAGCAGCTGATTACATTGACTACCTTCACAGCCGCTCTCTTTGCAGATCCAGGACATACAGGCCATGCCAGCTCTTATCCTGGAGTCCTGGACCACTTGAGGGAGTTAAATGTTTTGGGTTCCAGGGGGGTACCCAGCTAAATGATATAGTTTGGAGCAACTGGGCAACTCTCGCGGCCGAGCGGAGCGAGCCCGCGCAAATTTATTTATTTATGTATTTCCCCCAGATGGTCTAAAAATGAGTTACTTTGACCAATTTATTACCAATCTCGTACACCATTGCTCACGAAAGCAACACCCTTGACCCAATTATATACACTGCATCTAGCTTTTAATTAAAGTTCCCCGGGCATTGTTTTGGGATATTTTGGCCGATATGGGTCTTTTTCTCAAGTCTAGAGTCAGTGTGGAGATTACCCGGCAGTGTTGCTGCCCCTCCCGGCTCATGGCTCTTCACAGACGGCACAGAGACAGCAGCCACTCCGCTGAACGTGTCAGTGTTGCTGCAGTGGTGTGAACTGTGAACCGTGCAGTCACTGGTGGTGCTGCTGAGTTTTGATTGATTGATTGAAAATTGTATTAACAGTTTGCAGAATTACAGTACATTTCAAGCACAAACTCAATACAAAGGCTGTTAACTGTGAGTGGACGACCCAATTAAGCATTACACTTGTTTACAACAGGGTCCACCATGTTCAAATCATCAAAACATTTAGAGACGTACAAATAGACACTTCTATATAGACAAAGAACAGTACAGGAATTCATCATAATGGAGGTAAAAAGGGAAAAGAAACATATACAGTGAGGGAAAAAAGGGGGGGGCGGTGGGGGGGGATTCAGATTTTACGGGGGCCAGTTTCGAATTGCAGCCATCCGTAGGTGCCCTTTGAGAGCGGTTTTGAAGGAGTCAAGGGATTCGCATGTCTTAATGACTGTTGGTAGGGCGTTCCACATTTTGGTGGCATAGGAGTGAAAAGAATTTAGTCCCTTGTTTGTGCCGAATCTGGGTTGAACATGATTCGTTGCACTCCCTCTGGTGTTGTGGGTGTGGACTTCGTTAACATTAAGGAAGTATCTACACAGGTACATGGGTATCTTGGTGGAGTATCGAATCTTGTGGACCAGACCCATTGCAAGATGCTGTACTCTGTCGCCGAGCCGAGTGCTGACAGCCGAGCCGACTCACAGCTTCTTCTTAGTTCTGAATTACTTTATCTTTGCCTTGAAAAAGACCGTAAGGCGTAGGCTATATCCATTTTGCGTTTTGCTGTTTTCCAAAACAAACCAGCACGCGCTACTAGTCTGTTTGCTACAAAGCGACTGGAAGGAAGAGGTTTATAGAAAGGCTACCAAGTAGCCAATCATATGACCCGATCAGCGATCACCAGGGGGCAGCGACAACACACGCACACACACAATAGCCTTCTATATAATGCTGCGCACATATATTATATATATATAAAAAATACCCAGCAACATTTTTGGGAAGGCTAAGCCTTCCCTAGCCTTACACACCCGCCACCTATGCCGATCGCTCAATAACAACCGTTCAATAACAACCACAGACAATCCATAGCAAACCGGTGAAGACCTGATCGATGACGGCAGCACTAGGACTCGCCCCTCTCCGGGTGTGGGTAGACTTGGGGTTCATGCTGGCCTTGCTCGCGCTCATCTACGTGCCGATGTCGGTGCTGTGGGAGGTGGCGCTCCTCGCAAAGAGGATCGCGTTCCAGCTTGTGCTGGTGTTTGCCCACGCTTCGCTCAGAAGCCGCAACGCCAAGAACACGGTGAAGGAGGCGGGGCTGGAGAGGTCACCGATAGGCGTCTTGCTGGCGGCCATGCACAGGCTGCGAACCCACTGCAAACGTCACATTGCAGCTGAAAGGCTGAGGATGGGCATGGTGCCTCAACCTCTCCATGAGGCTGAGGATGGTGATGATGCCTCAACTCTGGAGGTCTTCCTGCATCGTCCCAGTACCCGAGAAGAGATGGTCCCAATTCCGACTGAAATAGAGATGGGTTCCACAACACCTGCCACTACGGGGCCCACCTGCCTGGACCTCCTACAGTTTGCATACACCTTGTGGCCATGGGAACTGCCCATAGATCCGAAGTCCCGTTAGTCCGAACATGCATTAAGGTTGGCGAACATGCACTGCTCCCGTGCTTGCGGTTATGTTTAGGTTAGGGATAGAGATAGTAAGGGATAGTAATTTCGGAACAATGAACCTTCTGACTAATGACACGGCAGGAGGATGCCATCATCTAGAACCCACTTTACCAAACAGTGGTCCCACAAATGGCCCCAAACATTTGAGTTATTTTTAATTATTATAATTTCAAAACGTAAAAAAAACAAAGTTTGCATGAATTAATACCAAATTAAAAAAATTAAATATTTTTTCTTAGTAATTTCTTGAATAAATATAATAGAAATTAAAAAATAAAACAGAAAGAAATTCCATAATAATTTAGAAAACAAATGTTTTAGTAGTGAAAATATCAGACCTACAAGCTTCTCAACGTACTGCCTTGCGCCACATTGAGAGCTTGTACATCTTCTATTTTCACTAATTTGGGTCCCAGAGGAATGTATTTTGGGTCACGGGGCTAAAAGTTTGGGAGCCACTGATCTAGAAGTTTCCATCTGGTGGTCCGAAAATATATTGCATGATGGTGACCCTGAGCAGTATGTATATGATGACGTATCAATGTTATCAGTTAACACAATTGGTGTCGGGATGGATTGCTTATGATGTGCCCACACGTCGTACGGTCTGAACCAGTTGATGGGTTACTGGGTGACACCCCCCACCCACCCAGCGCATACTCCCTTTTCACCCCTTCTTCTGGGTTGGACAAGTGTGACGACCGGGGGCCTATTAGAGGCCTCTGTGGCACCGTTTAGCGCCATCTCGCATGCAAGGTAGCGTCACCTCCATGCACAACCCATACCCCTAGCTATTCATTTCGATGGAAGTTGCTCAGTGGCGTTTGAAGCACCCGGTAGGAAGTCTGCCACCTGGGCGGTGGCGTAGCTAACGGGCACAGGTGGCACCTGATGCTATACTATGATGCAAGCGGCCCCTCAGACTCGCCACATTCAATATCCGGACTCTTGCTGCACCCATGAGCAGTAGAAAGCAGGAAGGAGAACGTATAGGGTGAAGACTGAGGAGCTAGCACTGACTGCAAGTTGGATAGGAAATTGTGGAGGGCATAGCGATGCAGGAATCCCGAGTTGGTGTTGGCTAGACCTCACTCTCGCAGCAACTAACACGTCAGGAAGTCTGCCCGGAAGTCTGCGCCGTCTCAACTTTGAGGTCAACGTTTGCGTCATGACTTCACTGAACGTCCTGTAGTTCCAGATTTAGCCAGTAGGGTATTTTGCGGCTTGGTGGCGTAAAAATCCTCTCTTATGGGTGTTTTCAAATGGGGGTCTGCAGGATAGTTAGTGTCAATTTGGGGGTCCTTGACATGAAAACGTTTGGGAACCACTGATATATACGTTGGTTTTTCCTTCCTTTTCTTGTCGCTCTTGGAATGAATTCAGAGAATTTCAGACCGGGAGTCTGAAGGAGAGCTTTGGAATCCTGCCCGCAGGTTGTTTGTACCTCTTCCAAAAGAAACAACAACTAAATGGAATAGAGTGTTTTCATCCGCCAACAACAGCAGAGCCATTAGTAATCTTCCAAAGTGGAGTGAGATAATGGAGGGAAACAAAGCTGTTCTTGAGCAGACACTAATTTTCATTCAATGAATTACATTCTGCTTTCAGTACGTGCCACTAAGGGACAGAGGTAGCTGAAAACCCCAGGCAGCGGAAAATGTCAAGGCACTCGCGTGAAACAAAAAAAAACACCCAAGATAAAACGACACGTTCTTTTTTTTATCCCACGATTTTGCAACCCATTTTTTCACCCAGTGTCAATTATCTAATGTAATCCTGGGCGCTACACTTCCTCTGCCAACGTGGTGGGGCAGTGGACTGACCTCATGCTTCCTCCTATGCATGAGGAGTCCAAGCTGCTACTTTTCACCTGACAGGGGAGAGTTGGCTGGCCAGGGGGAGGCAGTATAGAGACCATGATTACCTACCCTAGGGGACACGGTGGAGAACATGAAAACTCTCTTTTTAAAGGACATGGTTGTGATGTTGTTGAGTGATGACATCAGTATGTAGAATACACAATGATCTCCTGTCCACAACTAGAGGTGTGCTCTTTGGGGTTCATATCTAAAACCAGACAGTGGCCTTGTGGTTAGAGTGTCTGCCCTGAAACTGGGAGGTTGGGGGTTCAATCCCCGGTGGGGTCATACCAAAGACTGTAAAAATGACACTCAGCATCAATGGGTGTGATTGGGGGTCAAATCAAATAATGATCCCCGAGCACGGTGCACACGGAGAACAAATTTCACTGTGGTAACGTGTGTGACTAATCGTATGACTTTGAACTTGAGAAAGCCCAGAGGGGCGAAACGTTGTTGTATTTATAGGTTGTAATAAAAAAGACGGGGAGCAGATATATCGTGTGCGGACATTCCACTTTTTTCTTCATTCAGTCATTTTTTGGGTCCAGCACCGTATTCTGAAACTGGGATGTGCATATCGTTTTCCTGCTTAACATAGCATACAGACACACAAAATACACAATTAGGGATGTCAATAGTTAATCAATTAATCGCCGTTAAGAAATCAATCAATTCAACTTAACAGTTAATAATTAATCAGAAATTCTGTGGTTCTATCATTGGGTGGTTTTCTGTGCTGTCTGCGTGTGCACGCGGCCGACGAACGCACATGTGGGCCGGTAAAAAAAAAAAGGTCCCACCACCATCGTAGCCACAGAAACGTCTCTGCTTTTGCATGTGATGTGACAGACAAGACAGTGAACTTTACATTTCATTTGATTCCTCATACAAAGATGCCATTGTCTGGCCCTGTATCGCAAATGGTCAAATACATAATTTGATTAAGGAATGTTAGACTGAGGTGGGAGGAGTTATAGTTATCAACTCACCTGTCTGGGGAGGGAGGAGTTAGTTATCACTCACGTGTCTGTGGTGGGAGGAGTTAGGGGTGGGAGGAGTTAGTTATCACTCACCTGTCTGGGGTGGGAGGAGTTAGGGGAGGGAGGAGTTAGGGGTGGGAGGAGTTAGTTATCAACTCACCTGTCTGGGGTGGGAGGAGTTAGGGGTGGGAGGAGTCAGTTATCAACTCACCTGTCTATGGTGGGAGGAGTTAGGGGTGGGAGGAGTTAGGGGTGGGAGGAGTCAGTTATCAACTCACCTGTCTGCGGTGGGAGGAGTTAGGGGTGGGATGCATGCTTCAACCCTATATGCATTTCGGCCATTCGAAAATAGCAGATCTACAAGCTTTTAGATTGGCTATTTTCAAAAGATTTTGAACACATTTTGAACTTTCTGCAATAAGAGTACTTTTTTTTAGTAATTTAGGTTGATGCCGATACTTTTGTACTTTTACTCAAGTACATTTTGAATACCGGACAATTCTACAGTACACAGTATTGATACTTTTAAAACGTGCAAGTATACTTTCTTTCCCACCACTGCTGTCCTATACGTACGCGACCAGGCCGCTCTGAGCATCCATGGCATGTGTGGAGGACCCATGCTGGGGCTGTTCACGTTGGGGATCATCTCTCCATGGACCAACTCCAAGGTTTGATCCACCAACACATGGAAGATGCCCGCACTTTACTATATAGTAGCACGTGTTCTCTCAGGCGATTTGCAGAGTGCTAGTGTTTGAACCATTCAGAAGGTGCTGCAGGCTATAGGGTATATTTGCACAGGGCTATAGCATAGATATTAAAAATCACACCCGTGTGAAGTGAGGGGCGATCTCATAATCTTACAACATCGATGTGATGTAATGATGATGTAAAACAAACGGTGCCAGAACATACATTAATTTCTCTTCATTGTCAATGGCGTTTTTAAAACAAACAGACCTAAAAACAAACCTGTATATAGGAGGGGCTTGCCTCATTGGCCGCTGCAGTTCATTGGAGCGACATGTCTCCATTGAAGGCAGGAGGTCAAACGGAATGCCTGTTTCAATTGAGTGCTATTGCGCCAACCTTTGGCCAATGGTGGTGGGCTTCGCTTCCTCACCGTTTTGCATAGCCCTCTACCTACCATGTTGCCAAGAAAAACGACTGCACGGTTAAGCCAGAACTGCTACTTTTGGCGGAAGGAGGAGAAGAAAAAAAAAACAGACAAACACAATAAGGGACCAAGAAGTCCTTTCGGCCTTTGTCCCTTCATAAAAAAACAAACATTGATGAATTAACAATTAACAATTAACAATTAACAATACACTTCAGTACAAGAATACCTCCCGCGGCTTTGACTGTGCAGTGCTCATGCCGGTCCACAGGGGGCGGCGGGGGGCTTGCTGGCGGGCATCGGCCTGACTTTCTGGACCCGGGTGGGTTCTCTGCTGTACCCGCCGCTGGCACACAGCTCCAGACCGCTGGCACTGAGCACGGCGGGGTGCCAGCCGCACTTCAACATGACCCACCTTTCTACCGCTACCGACACCATGACGGATGCCAACACTACAGCCAGGTAACTACACCCTAAACACAGCGGGGTGCCAACCGCACTTCATCATGACTGAAGGTTCTACTGCTACTGACGCCATGACTGATGCCAACTCTACAGCCAGGTAACTAGTCAGAGGTCATCGCCATGCTTGCTTGCTTGCGGTCAAAATTACATTTTCGCCACGGACATACATAATAAGTGGACAATAATATTACCCGAAACACAATGACATAACGACTATGCTGTCTGTAACTCTCAGAGTTAAGGGGGTCCTTGCGAATAAAACATTTGAGAACCACTAGTACTAGTTGGACTCCTAAGAGATGAATGCATAACGTCGTATCGCTGATGTATTACAACATGGGCGTGCACTGATGGTGGTGCTAGAGCACATGCACCTCTGGACAGCAATGTGCCCCTTTGAAAGGCTAGCAATGATTACTGTCACAATATAGAGCTACTTAACACTTATTTTAACAAACACATGACTTATCACTTACATGCAGTCTTAGCCAGGTATTCATTCATTAATTAATTAGTCCACTCCCGCCAGTGTTTTTACCTTATTTGGTTGACCCACAGAACCCACGACCTGAACCAGACATCAGTTCTTTAGTTATGGGGACCCATAATTATTTGTTCTGGGACTGAGAATTACCACCTGTGGGTCCTGGGACCCATATACATTGAAAACTGCAACGCAGTCAGTGACGTGTTGCTCTGCTCTGTGCTGCCTGCAGGCCCCTGCTGGCGGACACCTGGTACTGCATGTCATATCTCCACCTCAGCACGCTGGGATTCACAGCCACGGTCGCCATGGGAACACTGATTAGCATCCTCACAGGTACGTCAGCATGGGAACACTGATTAGCATCCTCACAGGTACGTCAGCATGGGAACAATGATTAGCATCCTCACTGGTCCGTTAGCATGGGGACACTGATTAGCATCCTCACTATACGTTAGCATGGGAACACTGATTAGCATCGTCACTATGCGTTAGCATGGGAACACTGATTAGCATCCTCACTATACGTTAGCATGGGAACACTGATTAGCATCCTCACTGGTACGTTAGCATGGGAACAATGATTAGCATCCTCACTATACGTTAGCATGGGAACAATGATTAGCATCCTCACTATACGTTAGCATGGGAACAATGATTAGCATCCTCACTGGTACGTTAGCATGGGAACACTGATTAGCATCCTCACTGGTACATTAGCATCGGAACAATGATTAGCATCCTCACTGGTACGTTAGCATGGGAACAATGATTAGCATCCTCACTATACGTTAGCATGGGAACAATGATTAGCATCCTCACTGGTACGTCAGGGGACACTGATTAGCATCCTCACAGATATGTCAGCATGGGGACACTGATTAGCACCCTCACTGGTACGT
The DNA here is from genome assembly GCF_951216825.1 of Electrona antarctica. Classification (NCBI taxonomy): domain Eukaryota; kingdom Metazoa; phylum Chordata; class Actinopteri; order Myctophiformes; family Myctophidae; genus Electrona; species Electrona antarctica. The sequence continues at coordinate 22,292,270 of NC_136810.1, forward strand.
CAGCATGGGGACACTGATTAGCATCATCACTGGTACGTCAGGGGACACTGATTAGCATCCTCACTGGTACGTCAGCATGGGGGCACTGCTTAGCATCCTCACTGGTACGTCAGGGGACACTGATTAGCATCCTCACTGGTACGTCAGCATGGGGACACTGATTAGCATCCTCACTGGTACGTCAGCATGGGGACACTGATTAGCATCCTCACTGGTACGTCAGCATGGGGACACTGATTAGCATCCTCACTGGTACGTCAGCATGGGGACACTGATTAGCATCCTCACTGGTACGTCAGCATGGGGACACTGCTTAGCATCCTCACTGGTACGTCAGCATGGGGACACTGATTAGCATCCTCACTGGTACGTCAGCATGGGGACACTGATTAGCATCCTCACTGGTACGTCAGCATGGGGACACTGATTAGCATCCTCACTGGTACGGTTATGATAGTGGTTCGCAAAGTGCAAAAAAAAAAGAAAGAAAATAAAAGGCATTTAGAAGACGCTCTTAATCCAGAGCGATTTACAGTAAGCATGAACAAAATACATGGGTAATACATCAAATACATTAAAAAAATCATCATGAATCAAACGTATGTGAAGAACCTAACAGTGGAATATCTATATAATGAACTATGCATATAGTGCTATGTCTACATAACAATGCTATCTAAGTTGAGCCTTTGCATCACCTGTAAAATCATCAAGGCTATAAGGCAAGTGCTACAGCAAGTGCTATGGGCTAAAATGGAGTCTGAAGAGGTGGGTTTTCAGATTACGCCGGAAGATTTGGAGTGCATTCCATAGTGAGAATTTTGGCTGGTTGAAGACCAAGCGAGCTGCGGAATTTTGGATCGATTGGAGTGTGCATGCCGGTAGACCAGTAAAGATGTAGTCACAATAGTCAAGTTTTGACAACACTGATTATATTTAGTATAAGGCCAGGCGGGGTTTTCGCCGGCTGCCGGGCGTGGCTGCACTAATGGAGCGGGCCCGTCTAGAGGTTGATGGACTGGTATCAGTCAAAAGGGAGACATCAAAGAGGAAGGACGGATGGGAAAGGATCAACATTATGGAATGTCAGCAAATCTCAAGATTGAGTTTTATTTTATTTATTGTATTTTTTTAAGGAGCCAATAAGGGGAAGGATGTTAATCCATTGCTCCTCCGGCCAGCAGGGGGCCTCAGCTGCTTCAAGAGCGCATGTCGTGACGACGACAAACCAGTAAGAGATTTACTATCTGACCTGCTATTCAGTGATAATTTCGGTGACTACCTTTACTTCACTGACGGAAACTAAATCAGCCAGTTGCACCACATCACACTAAAGTTCAAACCTAGCCTGGTTATAGCTTTAATGGCTATGCATTGTATGTATACAGTAATGCATAAGATATTGACTTAAACACCATTTAAGCTATAACTAGGCTAAGTTTGTGTGAGGTGGTGCAGCTGGCTCTAAAAGATGACTAAAACATATCATTTTATTCAAAGACTATGAATAAAACTTAATGAAAATGTGCTGTCCAAATCATACTGTGTGTGTGGCTTCAGGCCGTGGAGCGTCCAGACGTCGACACTGAGCGCCAGCAGGGCACAGACAAGATGGCCACCACAGCCAGCCCAACCTCATCTGGCCACAACAACAACAACAGAGAAGACGGATGCTACATCAACGCTGCATTCAACACACAAACACACTAGAGACCTGTGGATGGCGGATTTAGCCGCGGTTGCTGCGGGTAACCGCGGTTGGCGGATGGTGCGGTTAATATACATAGGATGATATAATGAATGCGGTTGGATAACGGGTGAGTTGGATTATGAGTTATGCCCTCATATATTTCAATTGTGGTGTCCCAAGCCAGTAGACCTGCGGATGGCGGATTTAGCCGTGGGTAACCGCAATTGGCGGATGGTGCGGTTAATATAAATAGGATGACGGACGGATAATGAATTTGTGGTTGCGGGTGACAAAAAACTCCATACGCAGTTTTCTAAAACACACCATTTTTAAACATCACCTTTCCGTTCTGGAAGTTACAATAGCTGGCGGCCTGGGGCCACATGCGGCCCCCACCTTCACCTCCACCTGATATATTATTGATTTCAGCTGTTACAATTCCAAACATGCAAACACGACACGCTTTAATCACGTCACTGTATATCAGTAGTTTAAAACCCCTTTCTCTCTGATTATTTTTCCAAATTGCGTTTTTTGGATCAAAGCAAGCTGTTGTACCGTACGGCTCATAAGTAAAAGCATCACCTTTCGCTAACTCGCTAACTTTACCCCTTTTTTACAATAGCGCTATTGCTTCACAATAGCATACATACAAAAACAACAGAATTCAAATGTGATGTAAAAGATACAATCCATGATTTATTATTTTACACAAAAGAGTGATATCCAAATGATTTGATGGTACTCAGTTGTTTTGATACATTTCAATGTTTTTTTGTAGTGCATACAGCTGTACGCCTGCATGGGCTTCCATTCCGAGTGTAGCGCGGCGTAACATTGTCAGACAACATGAGAAGGAAAACTAAGAAACGGATAAAACATCTTCAAAAAATAAATACAAAATAAAGATACATTTAATCATATCTCTCGTCTTCTTCTTTCCCAGGCTTTTTTTGTGATACAGTCAGCAAACGTAGTTAACTTTAAATATATCAAAATATATAAATGGTCATTCCAAATGTTTGCTCATTTAAACACCGGTACTATTTCAATGTTGTCAGTACAGAATGTGAGTACAGAAGTCCTGACGTCACTCGTTTTGTCCCCTGGGTCGCGGGAGTCATTTTCTCCATGCATGGAGAATAACATCGGATCATCTTAGAATCGTCTCATATAAGCACTGTGGTCCAAAAATGAACAAACTATCTCTGCAATATTGTTGGGGACGTGGGGTCTGTTATCGTTTACGACAGTCAGTCACTCATATTTGATACCGTCCGTTTCTAGTAACATTTGCGATTTCTAAGCCGTCATTTAATTCCCAAACCACTGGGATATTTTGATTTTTTTGGAACATAGTTCTCATTTGACGCAATGAAAAACAATATATATAAAAATGTAGGGGGGAAAGAACGCAACCCAGGTAGGATGTGTAAAGTACGTCAGACTTCGGTGCTCTATAATTGCTGTGGACACTTCAGAAACCCGCCTACCGGTGACATCATCATTAGTCATTCAAAAAAATACAATTTAACTAAAATTGGCTTCCAGCGTTCTAAAATGGCTTCCATTTTAGCACGCTAACTTTCCAGGAATAGAAAAGCCTGCGGTTTCAATTAGATTGGATTTCCCCATCGATGATGTTACTGGTAGGAATGTTTCTGAACTGCCCTCCTCTGAGACACAGAGTGAGTAGACAGGTTTCTGAACTGTCCACGGCCCTCCTCTGAGACACAGAGTGAGTAGACAGGTTTCTGAAATGTCCACAGCCCTCCTCTGAGACACAGAGTGAGTAGACAGGTTTCTGAACTGTCCACGGCCCTCCTCTGAGACACAGAGTGAGTAGACGGGTTTCTGAACTGTCCACAGCCCTCCTCTGAGACACAGACAGGGTAGACAAAAATTGCATTATAATGACCATTAGTGAGGATTGAGGAAGATAGGTTGAAAATGGGTGAAGTCTTCATTTAATGTCCAGGGAACTGTGTAACCAAAGCTATAATTTATATACAACATGCACGCACGCACGCACGCACACGCACGCACACGCACGCACACGCACAGGCACAGGCACACACACATACACATACACATACACATACACATGTAGTAATGAGTAACGCAGTGTAATGTTTACACTTCACTATTGCCATCAGAAGAGGTGAAACAACAGCAGCGTTTTACACCACCGTGCAGCATTCATTGTGTTTGTGGAAAAAGATTCAACAAAAATAAATACCTCCAACACAACAAGGTCACATTATACAGACAGAACTAGGGATATAATAAACGCCATCCCGATATTATCGGATGATATAAAAATGTGCTGTCCGAAAATACAGCTCCCGAATATATGATAAAGATGTGACCAAATTTGACTAAGGGACTGCCATTGGATTTTTTTGAATTATCAAATGTCATATGAAAAGGGAATCATAGCTTCAAATTGACATTGGTTGTTCACCAGTTTTGGAGATATGGCTCATAGAGAAATTGATCTCGCTACGTATACGCACAATAGTAGGGTAACACGCCGAGGGGGGCAACAAAATGTGACAAAAAGTGCCAGCCGACCCTCATAATAAAAAAATGTCTCCGCGGCTCCACCGCGTAATAATGCACGCACATGTGTGCTTCCTCACAAACGGCAAAAGAAGCCGATCTGCATGAGATAACGCAGCGCTCTCCCGAATCGTCAGCGACGTCCCTGGAAAACAGGCTTGAAAGGTTCACTTCTGTGGACTCTAACATTACACCTAGCTACATGTTTAAGCATTTATTTCATAGTTACATGTCGATGTAGCTCGATGTAGCTCTGATATTTATTTCAGACATGCTCTAGTATTTGAAGAGTCTATTAGTCTATTAGTCTAATAGTGCTATTAACTCATTTTGTATAAAGAAAATAAATAGATTCAGTTTTTCTCCTGGAGGCTGCAGGATGGCAGCCCCTCAGTCAAATGCTTATTTTCATTTGGAAAACTTTACATTTATGAATGCATCCGGCAGAGCATCACAATATAAATTAGGCATATAATGTGTTAATTCCACAACCGCATATATCGATATCGTTTGATATCGGTATCGGGTAATTAGGAGTTGGACAATAGCGGGATATCGGCAAAAAAAATGTCAATATTGGGACATCCCTAGACAAAACTAAACCCCCATATGGTTTAATAAACGTCACTTCTCAGTTAGGCGCACGCACGCACGCACGCACGCACGCACGCACGCACGCACGCACGCACGCACGCACGCACGCACGCACTGTACTGTTGAGCGTTGTGTTATGAATGTGTTGAAGGTGGATGGATGTGCAGCACTAAGGATTCAAACATAGATGTTCATGAATCTCAAAACATTCTGTCTGGTCCTCCTGGGATCAAGATAAATAAAAAATAAATAAAACATCAATTCAAATATATATATATATATATATATATATGTTCATCCATATTGCAAATGCAGGGCACAAATCAATGTAGTAATTGATTATAAGCTATGCGTTCAAATGTCACTGCAACTAGACGATCAAATTATAAGATTCTGATATGTTATAAATGTGCAATAAAGAATAAACACAACATGCCATTTATAGGTATTAATATTTTATAAATATATTATGTAAAGAATAAATGAAAGCATTATGCCTTTGATTGCTTCTTAGGAAGAAAAAACTAAATGTGAGATCATCATCATTCATATACTGACTGCACATTTGTACTTATTGATGGAGTTTACCTAACTTCATTCACACGTTAGGTGTGGGACGATTCACTCACCTCCCGATTCGATTATTATTATTATTATTATTATTATTATTATTTATTATTATTGGTTTTACATTGTGCCAACATCCACTGCACTGGTAAAAACAGAATGCTATGATGAATGCATGTCATACCATAGTATAGCTAGAAAAAGTGCCCATATCTCCACAAGGTCAGGTAGGCTATTGTGGCATCCTGGTGGCGCTATAATACTCCAATGTGAAATGGGTGGGATATATTCCTCAGCCTAGTAGGAAAGTGCGTGAACAATGTCACGTAAATTGTACAAGGCATTCATGATTTGAGGCTGTTTGTTCAAAACGGGCCAATCCTCCAAACTTTGAAAGCCAATGTTAGCCAATTAGGATGGAATATGAAATATCGGAGAGATCCGTCTCGTGCACATGCCTATATAGATAGTGTGTAACGATTTGCGGGATTATTGGAGAGAATCTGGAGGAGTAATATTAAGGAATGTGTTTTACAGTAGTCGGCCTCCTGGTGGCACGGGATGCACACACAGATCCGACACACCAAAGATCCGACATGCAGAAACAACGGTCGGACATGCTTGCGGTTAGGGTTAGGTTAGGGTTTGAGGTAGGTTGTCGGTCTAATGACACTCGGACCAATAGTATAGTGTTGGAATTAAAGCCTGTAGCCGTTGAAGCTATAAAATGCAGATGTGAAAAATGCAGGTCTAAGGTTTTTTCCTTGGCCTCTAGGGAGTGTGCATGCAACGTTTCACGCAGATCGGTGAAGTTATAGGCCTAGGTAAAAATGTGAAAATCTGCCTCATGGTGGCGCTATAACAGGCCGTTCTGGAAAATTTGGGGCAGAGTTTAGAGGAGTCAAAAGCCTAGAATACTGTCGTTAGTGGGAACACCTGGAGCCAACCTCACACACACACCTCACGTTTAAAATATACTTTTTGGCGAGAAAAGAAAATATTGCACCGGAACGAAAATAATCTGGTCAATGGAATTTTACTATTGACAAGATCTGTAGAGAGACGAAAGTACCATAGTGTTATTAAGGAAAAGTCCTTTAAACGCTATGGACCAGAACTATAAGTAACATAGTGTTAAGGTCAAGGAGAAGTCCTTCTAACACTATGGACCAGAGCTATAAGTAACAGCGTTAAGGAGAACTCTTTCTAACACTATGGACCAGAGCTAGAAGCACCATAACGTTTAGGAGAAGTCCTTCTAACAACATGGACCAGCGCTATAGGGTAAAAACACACTAACATCACTGATTTCTAGGTGATTATAACAGCTGTCTATACTTATTGCAAAGCCATTCGCTGAGATCAGCGGTTACTGTACGTACTGCACTCACATTTCACACCGCGAGCCGCACGCATGTGCAGCCGCAAGCAGGCACACGACGTGACGACGACGACACACGACCACTGGAGGCACTATCACCACACACACACACACACACACACACACACACACACACACACACACACACACGGAACTCACCCAGAGGACACACGTACAGGCTCACACACACACAGGCAGGACCAGGCAGTCAAGACAATCTATCAAAATAAATATACAAAACATCATTATTAATATTATTAGTATTATTAATATTAGTTACCATGCGTTTGACATTCCACAGAGTTCCTCTATCAAATATTTGAATGTTTACACCTTCGATGGATTTTTTCTTTTTCTTTTTTTAATATAAACTCACGAATGCAAATAGAACTGGGCATGCTGTAGGAAGAATGTAATGTAATTACAGTCCGTTTGCATAAAACACGTCACCAGAATCACTGAGTCTGTTGAGTTCTGTCTGAGCCGTAGAACCTGACGCATGGAGAGAGATGCATAGTCAAACATTACAATTACACAGAACTTCCCTAAAGTAGCCGGGACACCACACAGGGCCAATGGGGAGACTCCGACTTGAAGCCAGGGGGCCAAAGGGGAGACTCCTACTTGAAGCCAGGGGGCCAATGGGGAGACTCCGACTTGAAGCCAGGGGGCCAATGGGGAGACTCCGACTTGAAGCCAAGGGGCCAATGGGGAGACTCCGACTTGAAGCCAAGGGGGCCAATGGGGAGACTCCGACTTGAAGACAGGGGGCCAATGGGGAGACTCCTACTTGAAGCCAAGGGGCCAATGGGGAGACTCCGACTTGAAGCCAAGGGGGCCAATGGGGAGACTCCGACTTGAAGCCAAGGGGGCCAATGGGGAGACTCCTACATGAAGCCAGGGGGGGGGGGGATTGGGGAGACCCCATACATCAGGAGTTCTCAAAATGGGCTCCTTGATTTTGTGGGCGGGGTTCCAAATGGAAGACCACTATACATGATCCAGGACCATGGAACCGAGCCCTACCAGGAGTCCAGGACTTTGGGAAGACCAAGAAATACATACACGATGACTCCACGACAGGCCAATGAGAAAGGCCCTATGAGTCCAGGAGAGTGCCAATAGGAAGGCTCCTTACGTGAAGTCATACTGTATACGTCTGAGGAGGAATGTAAAGAAGTCATCTGCAGAGAAGTCCGGGTGCAGTCCAGGGTGTTGCTTTTTAACTCATTTGCCGCCGAGATCGTCTTTTGACGCTTAAAAAATAAATAAAAAAATGATTATGGTTCACAACTCTGTTCAGTTCGTGCTCGTAACAATGAGAACAAAAAAAGGGAAATGTCTGCTGGTTTATGTCGTCTATGGGAACGCATCTTTTCCACGTTGCATTTTATGATCAAAACAAGCTTGATATGTGGCTCATTTCTATAAATGCTATGATCGCCGGTTACAAAATGTATGTTTTTTCCTGTTTCGAAACACCGTTCAAAACAAGACGGTTCTCCACAGAGATGAATGGTTGGTGGTCTTTGAGTTACAAAATCAGCCACCAGATGGCGGTCTCGGCGGCGAATATTATCTGCAGGAAGTTGAGGTCCAGTTCAGGGTCCTTTCTTTTTTTTTGGAAGAGGAGAAAACCAAGGAGGGATTCTTCTTTGGTGCGTCGAGTCCCACAGAGCAGGACTCTCAAAGCTGTGTCCAGTCCAGTGGTGGAAAAAAAAAGTACTAAAATCTTACTTGAGTAAAAGTATCAACATTGCAATGCAGAACTAGGCTATATACTACGTTACAAGTACCAGTAAGAGAAGCGAGAAGCGGCGAGGTTGTGTGCACGCATCCGCCTGGGTGACAGCAGACTGCTGGGCGAGCCCTGGCGCTTTGGAATGGGGGGTCAGATCAACATATCCGCCTGGGTGACAGCAGACTGCTGGGCGAGCCCTGGCGCTTTGGAATGGGGGGTCAGTACAACATATCTGCCTGGGTGACAGCAGACTGCTGGGCGAGCCCTGGCGCTTTGGAATGGGGGGGTCAGATCAACATATCCGCCTGGGTGACAGCAGACTGCTGGGCGAGCGCTGGCACTTTGCAATGGGGGGTCAGATCAACATATCCGCCTGGGTGACAGCAGACTGCTGGGCGAGCCCTGGCGCTTTGGAATGGGGGGTCAGATCAACATATCCGCCTGGGTGACAGCAGACTGCGGGGCGAGCGCTGGCACTTTGGCATGGGGGTCAGATCAACATATGGAATGAATTCTGTACTGACCATATATGGAGTGTGTCTTGAGTGTACAGGGTTTGATGAGGTCAGATCAGATGGAATGTCAGAACAGGTCAGCTCCATATATGGAGATCTAAGGGTGGCAGCAAGGGCAGTGTCTTGAGTGTACAGGGTTTGATGAGGGGCCCAGGTAGGGCCGGGCCTTAATCTTCAGGCCTGTTGAGAACTCTAGTTTTCGCCGGCTGCCGGTCAGGCCGGTCTAGAGTTTGAATGGACAGGTATCAGTCAAAAGGGAGACATCGAAGAGGAAGGATGGATGGGGAAGCATCAACATATGGAATGTCATAACACGTCAGCTCCACAGGAGCTCCATGATCTACAAGCTCAAAATGCATCGTGAGCTTGTAGATCTGCTTATACAACTTGTGAACGAAACGGGACATTCTGCAAAACGAGTACTACTTTCGGTACTTTAAGTACATTTTGAATTCCGGACTTTTACTTGTAACAGAGTGTTTCCACATCGCAGTATTGATGCTTTTACTTAAGTGAAAATGTGAGTACTTTGTCCCACCACTCGTGTGTGTGTGTGTGTGATGTGCAGTGTTGGGTAGCGCTACTTTGAAAAGTAACTTGTTACGCTACAGGATTACGGCCATTAAAATGTACTCCGTTACGTTGCGGTATTACTTCATGAGAAAAGTAACTCCTCCTTAGATTATTTTACTGCGTTGCTGACGATTAAAACCCCTCTGCGAGGAAGTTTGGTAAACATAAAATCTACACTACAGCCTGGGCTGGGCTTCACCGGGGCTAATAACGTTCCCCTCCTTTCTTTTTTTCAATTCAATGTTTTACCCCACAATCTTTTCAACCCATTTATTTCACCCAGTGTCAATTATCTAATGTAATCCATGGGCGCTACACTCCCTCTGCCAACATGGGGAGAGCAACAGACCTCATGCTTCCATCTATAAATGAGGAGTCCAAGCCGCCTCTTCTGGTCGGTAGCAACAGTCCCTTTCCCCTCCATCAGGCGCCCCACCTGGCCAGGGGGAGGCAGTATAGAGACCAGGATTACTGCATGTTTTTTGGTGAGGGTACCTACCCTAGGGGACACGGGGAGAGCATGCTAACTCCACACAGAAAGGCCCCTTCGCCAACTCCACCCAGGGTATGAGCGCTGATGACGCAGAGGAGAGAACGCGCCCCCAGCAAACACAGCGGGAATCGAATCTTCTAGCTGCCAGGCGACAGCGATACCGACTGTGCCACCCGTGCCTACATTCTCCTTCTTTCACTCCAAAAATGGTGTGAATACTTCCACCATCGTACTACAGGCAAGGGCAACGTCTTCTCTCCAAGGAGTAATACCGTCGGTCAGACGTCAGTTGCGAGTCACACCAAAAATGGTGACCCATTGAATATCATTGATTATGCAATCACCACAGACTGCTGGCCCAGTCGCTGATTTGTGCAAGTCTCTGTTGACAGAGACGAGCTTGTTCAATCATCAGGAAACGGCGGCGCAAATGCATCCAATGGATTTCCCTTTACCTTTGTGGCAACAGTAAGAAACAGGGACATGTAGGTCTTGAATGTAACAAAGTATAACACCACTATTTGGGAAAAGGTAACTTAAGTAACCGAGTACCGTAAGTGCAAAACTAACGTGTTGGGTTACTCCGTTACCCAAAAATCTTTGTTGCGTTATTCCGGCGGTGCGTTGGTCCGACTCGCCATAGACATTGAAAGGTAGATAACTCATTCACCGCTGCAATTCACCCTGTCAAGTCCCGCCCGTGGTTGTGCCCCTCTTCGCACCCATTGGTTGCCGTTTCGTGGTTGGACAAAAATCCTCTCTCTCCATCCACTACCATTGAAATAATATGTTTTTCAGTTGCTTCATATTGATATTCTGTGCACTCAATTCTTATTTTAAACTTGGTGTCAGTAAAAAGGAACATCACAGGTGCAGCATGTTAACTGGGCATATAATGTTTGTTTTTAGTTTTTTTCCCAAAAAGATGTTCAATATAAACAAGGCGGAAACAGGGCGGAACAAGGCAGAAAGAGCCTGCTGGTTAGTCAGTCAGAGACCAATCAGAAGGCTGACAAAGGGCGAATTCATTGGAGCGACCTGTATCCAACCGAGGGCGGAACGTGTGCCCATAGAGTTATATGGACATGGGTGTTGTCATGGCGGCGTCCAGTCACGTGACTCAGGTCCTTTCCTTTCATTAACGTTCCTTGGCACCAACACCGAAGCGTGCCCTCCCTTGAGAGCATTCGTCCCCCCAGAGCCGGAAGAGGTGTCTACCTTTCTTATGTCTATGTGCCTCGCCACATTACTAATCCCGTCCCTAACCATAACCACACGGAAAAGCTGCGCAGTCGGAGTAATGGGATGTCGGAATTATGGGCATTAGTCACCGCAGTAACGACGTCACCCCCAACACTGGTGATGTGTCTGATGCGTGTGAGACACGTGTGTGTGTGTGTGTGATGCGTGTGAGACGCATGTGTGCGTGCGTGTGTGCGTGTGTGCGTGCGTGCGTGCGTGCGTGCGTGCGTGCGTGAGTGAGTGCGTGCGTGCATGTGTGTCTTAAGGCCACTCGTGGTGGAAGCGCTGCCCGGTCTTCTTCCGGGAGGTCTGCAGGTGCTCCAGCTCGGCCTCGTACATCATCTCCTGCATCAGGTACTTCTCGCGCCGCATGCGGTCACACAGGTCCTTGGGCATGTCAGGGATCATGTAGGCGATGAACGACTTGATGCCATACACCAGGTGCTGTTGACGAAGGGAAGGGAACAAAATCAGTGTGGTGGAAAGTAGCCAAGTACACATTTACTTATGAGTACTGTACTTAAGAGGACAACTTGTTTTTTTTTCAACCAAGATTGATGTTTTAGGTTGCTATTAGAGAGTAAAAGATAATTTTAGCGATTTTTAGCTATTTTTGACAGGTGGGCGGGGGCATTCGAACAAGTGGCTAAATATGTATTTTTGTATTGTCTATTTTACAAAATTCCTCCTGGGAAAAGAGGCCTCTGTGGGTTAAATATGGGTGAAGTGCTTCCAAATCAGTGGTGCCAGTGCCAACAGAATGCACGGAAAAGGCTGTGAAAAAGACCCATGAACCGGCCGCGTGAACCAGAAGTAGTAATCTTCCATTTTCGTGAAACCAAGGATCACCTAATCTAGCGATAGAAATGCTATTATGTTAACCGGGAGGTTACGCTAATATTTTTATTGAGCTCCGAACATCGTCCCTCACCTTCATATCAGCTCAATCTGAGCCTCAATTCAGAGAAGAACGCAGCTAAAGATCGCGCGCACGCATGCAAGTATGTGGACCGAGTTTTTGGATTTAGATGGCGTCACACCATGGAAGCAAGACAGTGTTGCCTAGCGGCAGAAACAAAAATACAGTAAAATAATAGTATTAATTCTCAATTAATACTAATAACTAATAACATTTCTCGTGTTTGACACAGCAGGGTTTAAGCTCTATATACAAGATTGTTCGAGTTTGGCATAGATTGTGTTAAAAATGCAAACAACATGTCCAGACCTCGAAGACGATGATGAAGGCCAGCCGGGCCGCCAGGACATGCCAGAACTGCAGCGTGAAGTCGTAGGGGGCGGGGCTCCAGGGCGGCGCCCGGTAGTCCCTGTAGCGGCAGTACCGTGAGGGGGCGTGGCTGTCGTTGAGCGCCATGTCGAACACAGACAGACTGCCGTTCATGTAGCCTTGCAAACACCTGGAGAAAAAAACAACAACAAACACGGCCATGTCGTAACCTCGCTAACATCTGGAGAAAGAAAAACACACAGCCATGTCGTAACCTCGCTAACATCTGGAGAAAGAAAAACACACAGCCATGTCGTAAACTCACTAACATCTGGAGGAAAAAAAACACACAGCCATGTCGTAACCTCGCTAACATCTGGAGAAAAAAGAAAACACAGCCATGTCGTAACCTTGCTAACATCTGGAGAAAAATCATGATCAGAGCTTCCGTTTCTCCAGACTGTATGACGGAAGCATTTATATTTTACTCATGATCAGAGCTTCCGTTTCTCCAGACTGTATAACGGAAGCATTTATATTTTACTCATGATCAGAGCTTCCGTTGCTCCAGACTGTATGACGGAAGCATTTATATTTACTCATGATCAGAGCTTCCGTTGCTCCAGACTGTATGACGGAAAGCATTTATATTTTACTCATGATCAGAGCTTCCGTTGCTCCAGACTGTATGACGGAAGCATTTATATTTTACTAATGACCAGAGCTTCCGTTGCTCCAGACTGTATGACGGAAGCATTTATATTTTACTCATGATCAGAGCTTCCGTTGCTCCAGACTGTATGACGGAAGAATTTGAAAATTATGAGAGGCAACAGTCTGGCAACGCGAGACTACGGTATCCCTGGGCCCGTACTCACTTCTCGCTGCTGTATCCCTGGCCCGCGCAGGGCCCATACTTGAAGGCGTAGACAAAACGGGGGATGTAGTCCGACGTGATTGCTATGACGAAGGCGTTGGTGATGACGGCCAGCACGCCGATGCCCTCCAGGATGCCGTGCCAGATACCTGGTGGTAACCATGAGAACCAACAGGACATTATCAGATACCTGGTGAATACATGGTGACATAAGTTGAGCCTTTGCATATACGCCTGTAAGGTCGTCAAGGCTAGGGCAAGTGCTGCGGGCTAAGATAGATAGATACATAGTTTAACTAACCTATATCAGTGGCTCTGGCGGGCATGGGCCTCCTCCACTGTGAGACAAACTTGTAGGCGTCCAGGCGTATCTCGATGATGTTGTTGAGCAGAGCCAGCATGGGAGCCAGAGGGAAGGCTGCCACGAAGATGGTGGTGAAACCAAACTGAAGCACTAGAGTAGAAGATGGTGGTGAAATCAAACTGAAGGAAGTGAGCCCAGTGTCCATGACATCATGGACACTTTGAAATACTAAAATATCTAAAAACACAAATGACCAACATAAAACCCCCAGGAAAGTGTTTCTTGTCTCCGAAACATCATTGAAATAAGATCTGTTTGCAAAAGGGGTGAAGTGGCCCTTTAAAGGACAACTTTGTTTTGTTTTTCAACCAAGGTTCATGTTTTAGGTTGTTATTAGAGAAAGTAAAAGATGAGTGTTATTTTCATTCATAACTAATCCAACCGACGGGTTGCACACATCCTAGTGCATTTTCATTGATAACAAACAAGAGAAAAAAAGGGGGATGTGGGGGAGAGGTCTTACAGAGTAAAAGCGGCCATATCTTCCCGGCACCCAAGCTTCTATTTTGAAAGAAATCCCGGCGCGGATTGTGTTAAAGGGACACTTCACCCTTTTTGCAAAAAAAGGGGAGGTCTTACAGAGTAAAAGCGGCCATATCTTCCCGGCACCCCGAGCTTCTATTTCGAAAGAAATCCAGGCGCTGATTATGTTATAGGGACACTTCACCCTTTTTGCAAAAAAATATATGTTAATGAAGTTTAGAAGATTTAACACTTTCCTGGAGGTCTTTGTGTGTGTAATATGTGGTTTTAGATATTTTACATTTTAGCAGTGAGCCCAGTGTCAATGACATCAGAGACACTGGGCTCACTGCTAAAATATCTAAAACCATATATTACACACATAAAGACCCCCAGGGAAGTCTTCTAAATCTTACCCATCTCCAGGTACTCGTCCACCAGCCCATGGGTGTTCATGGGTTGCAGGTTCCAATCCTTGTCCCACTGGGGAAGCTGTGCCTTGCTGCTCTGCACGTTGTGGCCCACGCCCCCTCCCTTCTTCATCTTCCTCCGAGACCACCAGTTTTGTAGCAGTCTGGAGAATAATAAAACAAAACAAAAATCAAACACCTTACTGTCAACCCTAACGCTAACACACAGAGAAACCAGACCACTAGTTCTGTAGCAGTCTGGAGAAAAAACACAGAGTAACTAGACCAGGGACGTGCACACATAGACATCAAAGGGGGCTTCAGCCCCTGCCCTTTTACCCGTCTGTAAAACAACTGCCCTTTCCACACCATGTATGCAGCATTTTACTATGGTGAAAGAAATGGAAATGCCACTCCTCTCCTTTCCATGCCATACCCGAGAATTGCTTTTTTCTGAACTCCCCTGATCTTGAACTCAGCATTTTGCATTGAAAGAGTTTGTTTAGAAATCCATGTAGGTTATAATGGCGGCGGACGGCGGGGAATCATTTCATTGACAGACCACAGGCGAGCCGAGCGTTACCTAACGACGGGGACACTGCTAGACGGTGAATATCAACGAGACCGTTCTGCATTAACCCTAGAACACTAAACATTTTCACCCGGACAATTATACTTTTGTAATTTTCATAATGTTGCTGATGGTGTGTGGGTCTTTCAGTACCTTCATGATGCTCAGTGACATCATAATGTTGCTGATGTCTGAGGTGGGTCTTTCAGTACCTTCATGATGCTCAGTGACATCATAATGTTGCTGATGTCTGAGGTGGGTGGGTCTTCCACTACCTTCATGATGCTCAGTTACATCATAATGTTGCTGATGTCTGAGGTGGGTGGGTCTTTCAGTACCTTCATGATGCTCAGTTACATCATAATGTTGCTGATGTCTGAGGTGGGTCTTTCAGTACCTTCATGATGCTCAGTGACATCATAATGTTGCTGATGTCTGAGGTGGGTGGGTCTTTCACTACCTTCATGATGCTCAGTGACATCATAGAAGGTAGGTTTGTTTCTCTTCCCACATCCCTGTTTTTTTCTACATGCAGGTGTTCGGGTGAATTTCACCCATGTTTAGTGATAGACTGATAGTGAAAAATCCCATACACCCACAATGGAGTTTTTATTTTTTTTCACTGAACAATTCTCACATATCCCAGGAATGGGTGGACCAAAGGATAAGTTCCCAGCTCCATTTCATTTTTTTAGGAATATTTTTAAAATAATGTGCACGTTTTTCACCGATTTTGCCCCCTATGATAGGGCCCATTAGCTATTTTTAGCTTTTTTGGTGAAAAATCATGATGAAATATTAAAGAAGGGTACCTCAAGTTTCTTCAATATATTTTGATGAGAAATATGTTTCCAAGGCCAGTGAGTCGATGTACCTCCATCTGTGCCTTGGTCTGCCCCGGGGTCTCCACATGCCTCGAGGACAGTGGTGGTTAGAGTGTTCCACGGGCTCTGAGGCGAGATTGACAGCCCGGGCCTCCACCTGGATGGAGCTGTTGTGTTTGTATTCCACCTTTACTCTATCTATCTTGCCCTCTTTTGAAAGTGCCTGTGGTAATTTTAGGTCTTGTTTTGACTGTTCAAAGAATCAAAACTCACCTTTATCAGGCGATTGCAGAGCATAACTGTATGTATACAGCCACCGGACAGACCGGAGCAAATCAGTCTACTCTAACATGCAGCCAAGCAGCCCAGTTTAAACACTCTATTTCGTGCCTGTGCCGTGAAGGGCCCTTCACAATAAAGCGTTTCCCTTTACCTCCCAATGAACTACATTTTACACTGCTTATTATTGACAGGAAATATAGACTTAGTCGCGGTCACTCTTAACAGCGTGTGTTTGTGGGAGAGAGAGCCAGAGAGAGAGAGAGAGAGAGAGAGAGAAAGAGAGAGAGAGAGAGAGAGTATACAGTTTACTACCACGCATCGGAGTGGACGGCCGGCCGGAGTGGACGGCCGTGCCTGCTCGAGGACCTCCCTAGGGAGACGCCCGAGAGGCATCCTAACCAGATGCCCGAACCACCTAAGCTGGCTCCTTTCCAGGCGAAGAAGCAGCGACTCTACTCCAAGTCTCTCTCTTGTGTGACTGAACTTCTCACCCTATCTCGAAGTGGAGATGACAGCCACCCGTCTGAGAAAACTCATTTTGGCCGCTTGTATCCGCGACCTTATTCTTTCGTCATGACCCACATGCCAGCATCATAATAATGTGATGATATTAAATGCTCATGAAAGATAACTTACGGATATCCCAGCTCCATGAAGTTGTTCCATATCTGCTTGAAGAACATTATCACTCCCATCTGCAGACACAGATCAATCAGACAGCCACTGGGATGACACTGAGGAGAGAAATGTGTCATGATTAAATACAATTGTATCATTTCTAGGAAGCAACCTGATAATGTAATGTATATTTTGTGGAGTAGAAGTAAAAGTACTGGCAGTTGGAAACGCGCCAGTAAAGTAGAAGAACCTCTAATTTGTACTTCAGTAATTAAGTACTTAAATGTAAATGTTTTAGTTACTCCATCATCATCACTCACCTCCTCCAGTCTCCATCGATTAAACAGTTTGTTGTATTTCCCAGGCCTGCCAGCGAACCTGCACGCACGCACGCATCACAATGTACTTAAAGTACCAAAAGTAGAAAGTACGCTTTATGCAGAATGTTTCATTTCAAGTTTCAAATGTATACAAATCCTTTGAAAACAGCAGATCGTAGATCGGTTATTTTGAAATGGCCAAAATGTACAGGGTTGAAGTGGTTAATGTATGTTTTTAATAATAATCAAAATAGCTAGTATACACGTTTTCAAATAAATGTAGTGGAGTAAAAATACAAAATTTGCCTCTGAGATGCAGTGGAATAGAAGTAAAATAATTGGAAATTGGAAATACTCAAGTAAAGTACAAACAACAACAAAAGAAAAAAGAAAAGTCTTGATTTTGTTTTTTGGGTGCTACCCTGATGTTCAACACTGTATGTTAGTGTTTCTCAACCAGTGGTCCTTGAGGAGGTTTCAGGTGGTCCCCAGTTAAATGATGGAGAGTTGGTAACCAAATGACCCTTATGATTAAAATAAATAATGGGCCTTGATATGAAAAGAGTTGAAAACCACTGACTGACTGTGGAATTATGGAATAATCGATGTTCTTTCAAAGTATGTGAGTGTTATTGAATGTGTAATGCCAAATAAAATCATTAATTAATGCATTCATTCATGATTCAACACATTGACTCATTTACTGGACAGAAATGGTTCTACATTTGAACAAGCATTGGTTCCAAAAAAAGGCTGGGGTCACCCCTGCATATATTACGTCTCGTTTTTGGGACAACCAGCAGTCAGCTTGTCAGCAGACCAATATAGCCCTATAGAGTTACTGTACCTTAACTCCTTGACACCCGAGAACGAGAGAACGAGATAAACTTACCTTTGCACAGGCAGCATTTTTAGCTACATGTAAAAACAGACAAAATCCCCGCGTGCACTCACGCACGCCGTCTTTATTAGCATTATGGCTCAAATGAGAGGAAATGGGCATGATCGACGTGTAATAAATCATTAATCCAGCCTTGTGCTAATGAAAACAGTGATCGAAGCGCTAGTAGGCCTTGTTGGGCCTCCGCAGACCCCGCAGTCTATAGATAATATTTCAGTTCGAACAAAAACAAAGACCGACCCATCAAACGCACATGCTACAGATTGGTCTGGCACCCGCTACCTAAAGCTACCTACCTTTAGGTAGCACCTGCTACCTACAGCTCTGGCCAGTTCATGTTGTTTTTATATAACTATAGTTAACGGTACCTTCCCGGGAAGAAAGAACTTGTATATCTATAGTTACGGTACCTTCCTAGGAAGAAAGAACTTGTATATCTATAGTTACGGTACCTTCCCAGGAAGAAAGCGATGTAGAAAGTAGAGCTGTTCAGGTTGACAAACTGGAACAGAAACATCTTGAGAGCGAAGCTGTTCTCCCATTCTGACTCTGTGCGAGGATGCTCTGTAATATAATAATAATAGTAATTAATACTAATACTAATACTAATACTAATATTAATAATAATGCTTCTGAGCTTTTAAACGGGCTCTTTACTTTCACAATTCTTCCACAACATCTCATTGTGTGGCAAAATATGAAATAGCCTACTGATTCAAATGGTTAATTTAATCGTTAAGATACAAAAACAATTATACTCTACCAAATCATATTCAATTAATCAAAAGGTAATCAACAAGTGACAGGGCAGGGCTCACCTAGGTTGGTCAGAAGATAGGCCACTTTCTCATAAACCTGACAAGAAGACGGAAGACAGCATGTATGAGCTTCCACAGACAGAAGACAGCATGTATGAGCTTCCACAGACAGAAGACAGCATGTATGAGCTTCCACAGACAGAAGACAGCATGTATGAGCTGTATGAGTTTTTTTTCTTCTTTCTAATTATTTGTTCGGCCCAAAAAAATGTGTGTTGTCATTATTTGTCACACCTCGAGTTGGCTTTGTACGACGCTCTTTAAATAAAAAATGAAATTGAAATGTCTATGAGGAAAATGAACGGCCGGGGAATTATTTCCTGGGTCCTCGTAGGGGGCGGGACTGCTCTATACAGTCAGGCCCGGATTTACAGTTGGGCGAGGGTGGGCTGCAGCCCGGGGGTCCCTGACCTTTTTTTATGATGGAATTGTAAAGTATTGCAATCCATTTCAGGTGTGATTTGTGTTTAGTTATTGTATAATTTGTTGTATTATGGTTAAAACATTGAGAGCTTCTGCACTGCAGACAGTGAATGCTGTGTTGTGTGGGGTAGCTGTGGAAAGCCTGATCCGGTCTAAAGCCCGCCTACTGTCTGTGTCACACACACAGTCAGTCAGTCAGTCAGTCAGTCAGTCAGTCAGTCAGTCATTAAAGTTCACTCACGACGTTGAGGGACATGATGATCATGAAGTTGATGCACACTCCGGTGCCGGAGGTGGCAAAGTGCAAGTTCTTCTTCACGAACTCCCAGTCGAACGAGGCGAACTTCTCCATGGCAATCAGCCTGAAGACCACCACGGCAAACACCGCGGTCAGGACCAGAGCGATCTGAAATATGGACCAAACACTATGTCAGGACCAGAGAGATCTGAAATATGGACCAAACACTGTATGTCAGGACCAGAGAGATCTGAAATATGGACCAAACACTGTCTGTCAGGACCAGAGAGATCTGAAATAAGTACCAAACACTGTCTGTCAGGACCAGAGCGATCTGAAATATGGACCAAACACTGTATGTCAGGCCCAGAGAGATCTGAAATATGGACCAAACACTTTCTGTCAGGACCAGAGAGATCTGAAATATGGACCAAACACTGTCTGTCAGGACCAGAGAGATCTGAAATATGGACCAAACACTGTCTGTCAGGACCAGAGAGATCTGAAATATGGACCAAACACTGTCTGTCAGGACCAGAGAACAAACACCGCCGTAAAAACCACAGGAATCTATAAGCAGGAAATATGTAAACTAATGCTTGAGCTTCAAGGTATATTCAAGGTATATTATTATCTTATCCCAAGATTTTGTAAGCAATTTAATCCTGGGCGCTACACTCCCTCTGCCAACCTGGGGGGGGGGGGGGGGGGGGGGGGGGGGAGCGTGTGGATGGAACACGTTATTCCAACCAGTTCCTTTCCCCTCCATCAGGCTGGCCAGGGGGAGGTAGTTTAGTGAGGGTACCTACATTAGGGGACACGGGAAGAACATGTGAGGGTACCTACCCTAGGGGACACGGGGAGAACATGTGAGCTTACCTACCCTAGGGGATACGGGGAGAACATGTGAGGGTAGGTACCTACCTTAGGGGACATGGGGAGAACATGACCATGACCTCGAACCCAGGACCTTCTAGCTGTGAGGTGACAGCACTACCGAGTACCGGCTGTGCCACCGTGCCCCTATTTCATCTTATTTCTTTATTTTCATTTACCCCCAAGAACTCCACAAAAGGTGTAGATCTAGGTTGCAGTGTGAGCTTGCAGATCTGCTATTATCTCCTATTATGACCAAGTGGTTACAAATAAATCATCAGTACAATAATTGTAGTAAGTGTATTTATCATTTAATTTGGTATTGTGTGATTTCTATTAGAAATCAATCAACAACTGTGCAACATCAGTTTAACGCAAGACAAATCCACTCAACCGCAACAGTGATGTTTGTCCACTGGGGGGAGATATTGAGCCATGGCTAAATTATTACACGACACACACAAGCTGGACTGCAAATTACAGTATAATCTTATGCAATGCCTGGGATTCGAACCCGGGCCTCCGCTACACTATAGCGCCACCATCAGGCTGAGGCTGTGAGCCACTCTGCTACACTATAGCGCCACCATCAGGCTGAGGCTGTGAGCCACTCTGCTACACTATAGCGCCACCATCAGGCTGAGGCTGTGAGCCACTCTGCTACACTATATTTAAAAACCTCTTTACCATGAAGCAGATACCATGCTAAATAATGTAAACACTAAAGTAATCATGATTATAGTGTCCAGACACAGACACAATGATGATAATAATTACTTAATAATTACCATAAAGCAGATTCCAGACACAGACACCAGGAGTCTGCTCAGTTTGTCGGTGAACGGTTGGAAAGGCTCAGGTTTGCCAGAGATGGGGTTAACCCTTTCTTTGGAGTACTTGGCTTCAAACTGTGGCCGCAGCTCGTCCTGAAAGAGCAGTGATCTACTGTCACTTTAAGAACATTTAGGGATGGAGATCCATAACCTACTACAAGTAAGACCCGGGACTCAAACGCAGCTGCGTGCGTGCGTGCGTGCTTGCGAGAGTGCGTGCGTGAGTGCGTGCGTGCTTTTTGTGTGTGATACAGCTGTGCCCTTTGGTGGGCGGGCAGGTGGTGTTACAGCGTGACAAACAGACAAACAGACAGACAGACAAGCCAGGCATGCTTCCATAGTAATGGCTCACTGGCGTTCGCAATAATCTACTGTTACTTTACAGTAAGAACATTCATAGTAGGGATGTCCCAGTCAGGTTATTTTTTGCTACCGACCCGGATCCAGAGAGAGAGAGAGAGAGAGAGAGTGAGAGAGAGAGAGAGAGAGAGAGAGAGAGAGAGGGGGGGGGGGGGGGTGGTAATTAGGAATTACTCATCAATGTATTGATAATTCTGGCCATCCCTAGAAGAATGATTGGCTCATACTATGTATGTTACGGATCCATGGATAACAGGCATTAGATCAGTGACATCAGTGACATTAGATCCATAAATTATATATTGATCCATGCATAACAAGCATTAGATCCATATATGATATGATATTGATCCATGCATAACAAGCTTTAGATCCATATATATGATTTGATATTGATTATAATTGGTTAACATCATGTGTTCCAAGCAGTGGAAGGGCCAATCAGAGTCTGTCAATCACAGCACCCTGAGCACAGACCAAAATCATCGACCAAAAAAACATCAGACCACATTTTAGTAACCTGGAATGTTTTAGCATTAGTCTAGTTTTAGTCGACTAAATGTCATAAGATTTTAGTCGACTAAATCTACAGTTGATTTAGTCGACTAAAATGTATTTTGGTGGGCCTTGATGCCGTCGTAATGACTGTTTTTACACTTGCTGAAAATAGCAGATCTACAAGCTCGCTTGTAGATCGGCTATTTTCTGCATGCAACCAAGTGTAAAATGACTTATACTGGATCTCTTGTCCACTAGTCCCTTCCTAACATTTTAGGTTACCGGTAGTTTTTATTTGTTGACGAAATTGTCAATATATTTAGTCTTAGTATTAGTCACCAGTGAAAAATGGTAGTCGACGAACATTTTTCGTCTTAGTTTTAGTCCATGTCCATATATGGAGTTCCTGCATTGACCTGATGTCAACACTAGATGTCTCTGTCGTCTCCATATGTGAAACTCTCGTGAGAGGGAGTGAGAGCCTTCGTTACAATTCCGGGATGTCCCGATCATGTTTTTTTGGCTCCCGATCTGATTCCGATCATTTGATTTTGAGCATCTGCTGATATAGATTTTTCCCGATCCGATATTCATATTTATATAACACATTTATGCCATATCACAATAATACAATATCCCAAATCACAGACAATATCCAGTCTAATATCATGATATGGATATTATATTGATACTAGGGATGTCCCGATTACGTTTTTTGGCTCCCGATCTGATTCTGATCATTTGAAAATGACGTGTTTGGCCCGATTTCTGATCACCCGATCAGATCGGGACAACCCTAGTTACAATAGCAAAAATAGCTACTTTTGAAAACAAGGTATTGATGGGGTATTGATGACCTCCTCCTCCTCCCAGTCGATCAGGTCCCATTCGTAGGTCAGCTCTGCTCGACGTCTCTTCCAGAATTCCAGGAACACGGTGGCTATGACACAATCAATCAATCAATCAATCAATCAATCAATCAATCAATATTATTGATCCGCTCCTCTGGTGAGTGTGGAAATATAGTGGCCTTCTGGAGTGAGTGTGAAAGTCCACGGGTTTGGGTATTTATTTGTTTGTATTATAAGCCCCATAGGGGGATCTTAGATCGCCTCATATAAGAACTGTGTTTTATTTGTATTATAAGCCCCATAGGGGGATCTTAGATCGCCTCATATAAGAACAGTGTTTTATTTGTATTATAAGCCCCATAGGGGGATCTTAGATCGCCTCATATAAGAACTGTGTTTTATTTGTATTATAAGCCCCATAGGGGGATCTTAGATCGCCTCATATAAGAACTGTGTTTGAAGAACGATACAGAGACACATCCCCGGCAATATCGCAGAGACAGTTTGTTTATTTTTGTAACACAATTCTTATACGAGGTGATTTTAAGATGACCCCATGTAATTCTCCATAGAGAAAAAAATCCTCAAACCCTTTGGAACACTCTCGTACAGTACTTACCCCATATCGCCATGAAGATGGCGAAAAACACGGTTCCCCCATTGTCAAAAAGATGGGTCACCTAGAGAACAGATGAAAGCAATTATTAGAAACTAAGTTGTTGAACATTGTACAGAAGTACAGAAGACACTAAGTAACATGGAAGTAATTTTTTCTACAGAGAATCAAATTGGGTCATCTTAGAATTGTCTCAGATAACTGTGGTCCAAAAATAAGTAATAATAATAATTGTCCCGGCGCTATTTTCAGGGAGGTAGCCTCGGAGACCACATACCATTTTCCTTTCAAAAGAAAATAATCGGGGAGGTGGCTCTGTATCGTTTATGACAGTCAGTCACTCATATTTGATACAGTCCGTTTCTGGCGAAAATGTAAACAATTTGGCGGCTGTAACGTTCACAGTTCAAGGTTGTAGTTTATTGTTACATCTTGTGTACAGGTACACAAAAACGTTTTTTTGTTTGGCTTCCTTCATGTTAGCGTTTTCTCGCCATCAGTTGATGCTTCATATCCATTTAGTAACCTACCGGTTGATATGGGTTGATATTGATAACACTGGAATCCACTAGACCAGTGTTCCGCAACCTTTTCATACAAAGTACCACCTCATAAAATATCTGTCTCTCCAAGTACCAACATAATAACCGATGTTAAAGCAGCTATAACATTAATTTTAAAACAGTTTTTTTTGTCTATGTCCCTCAAACTTATTTCTAATAGTTTGAGCCTCAATCACCACTCTTATATAACCAGTCCATGGCATTTCTGTTTTGCTTCTGAAGCTTTTTTAGCTGCAGTACCACAATGTCCTGAGGTGGTGGGGGTGCTGATATGCAACTTATTTATTATTTGAGTCATTATACTATTGATGCTAGATAAACACAGGCTTGTTTCCATTCCATGCCAGCTTGAAAAAATCAACAATGGCAGACATTGTAAAATTTGTAAACAAAGTGGAAATACAAATTTGGAACTGAAGACTGAAGAGAGGGAGGAATTATACAAAGTAGGGTGACATTTATGACATCACAAATACGACCAAATCAGTTGAGCTGTTCCTGAGAGCAATTTCCGTAAAAGCCCCTATATGATGAAAATCCACACAGGAGCGTGGACCTGCGCTATGCACAGTTAACACAGGAGGGAAATTTAGTTTATTCTTTGATTTGTTTTTGTTCCATTCCTAAGCCAATATAATGCTGCTGCTCTGACAAAACTCTGTCTAATTAGCACAACTGATGATATTTCTAATGTGATTAATCCTTTCTCAAATGTTCTATTAACAGCTAGGTGTGCCGTCATGCTCATTTCAGCACGGCCCGGAGAGCCGATTTCAACCAATTGCTTGGTCAGAAGCCTTACGAACCTCCACACTGACCTTACGACCTCCACACTGACCTTACGACCTCCACACTGACCTTACGACCTCCACACTGACCTTACGACCTCCACACTGACCTTATGAACCTCCACACTGACCTTGGCGAACACGCAGCTGTCACTCAGCGTCCAGGGACTGCAGTCTTCACACATCGGACACATGATGGTGGTGTTGGCCTCGCAGATCTCTTTACTGTTAACACATAAACAACATACATCATGTTAACAACATGTTAACAACACACAGAGGACACTTGATGGTGGTGTTGGCCACACAGATCTCATTACTGAAGAAACAAACAGCATGTTAGCAGCCATGATGACTAGGGAAGGAGCTTGATAACCGATATCCGGACAAATCCGATAACAAGCTTATTGAGTACCCGTTATCAATAAGCTTTGGGCTTATCAAGCCCAAGTTATCGAGTAAAGCGGCCCATGACATCATGCTTAAACAATCAAGACAAGAGGCGATCAAGAAATAAATGTAATCATCCATGCTGGCACAAACATGTCGGTCTAAAGTGTATTGATACCTGCCAACCAGCGCTGTCACTTTTAAAGTGATGGCACACGTATTAACCAGTTAACAGTTTCTTTGATATTATTTTATTGGCAAACTGTTCAGAATTTATTGTATCCCGTCTCGTTATCAATACAAATTAACGAGCTCCATCCCTAATGATGACCATTAAACATGGGGCAGCAGGAGTAGAGCTGCTGCTCGGGAACTGATTCCGATTCCGAAGGGCAGTGCATTCCAAAGTGTTGGAGCTATAGTGTTGAAAGCCAGATCTCCTTTGGTCTTTAAATTACAGACTTGGTGATCTGGACGTTATTTTGCTTGATGATGTGAGACAGCGAGGTGCGACATAGGGATTGATCAGATCAGAGATCTGATTAGGCAGCGGTGGCCGAACGGATTGCGGAGCGGTCTTGATACCGGAAGGTCGCCAGTTCGAATCAGCGGTCCGACACGTTAAAATTACCACCGCTGAAGTGCCCTTGAACAAGGCATTGAACCACTACGATGAAATGTTCTATGAGCAGGGCCTGGCTGGAAACAAGTTCTTGAGCTTAGCCCAGATACCCTGGGTAAATATAGTAATCAGATGTAAGGTGTAGCGACACCCGACCTAGCCTTAATGTATATGGTGAACTGTTAACTGGTGCGTGCGTGCGTGCGTGCGTGCGTACATTCACTGACCTGACTTGACTGGAGTCCATGGTGAACAGACCGTACAGGAAGACAAAGAGGCCGACGAACGCAGCAGGGATCAACATCCCTGTGTACCAACCGAGCCACGCGAAGTACAGCCCGATCTTCTCCCCGAAGTAACGTCTGAAACAAGAAACATTCCTTCAAAATAGGAGCTCCGGGGTGCCGGGGAAGACATGGCCGCTTTTACTCTGAACCCCCCAAACTTATACACGTAGGTACTGTGCATACAGGTGCAGCAGCAGTGCCAGTCCGCAATGCTTTGCACTCTTCCCACTGTCGGAACTAAAACCTGTACCCGTCTGGCTTATTAGCCAGGCTACGGTGCCTAGGCTGTGAGAGACTGGATCGCACACGAGCAACTTGCTCCAGCACCCGGAAAACAAACATAAGCACAGCGGCGAATGGGAAGAGTGCAAAGCATCCCTTTTTACAACTTTTACTTTTTAGTCTGCTCCACATCTGAAACGGAGAAGCCGAACCATTTGTGTCAGGATTTCTCAGTAATAAACTCCTTTCAACCGAACCGCCCTCCTCCCAGCAGCGAGCAGCATGGAAATGGAAATGGATCCTCCCTCGTTTGAGTAAGGACGCGCTGTGATTGGCCACAATGGCCAGTGCACTTGTGCAAGACATACTTTGATTGGCAGTCGGTGGGAAATGCTCTCGCTACAGATTTTACTAGTATTCTGGCCATAATAATCATTCTGGGCGGCGCCAGCTGTTGGTACACAGATGCGCTTCCCGGCGCTTGATTGTCAGCGCAGAATTAATTTTGACGACGCATGCGCACTGGCGTACCGCTTGTGTGCACCCCTGGTTATGCCATGAATTTCACATTGCCATGTAATGAGTTGTTGTTTAGATGTAGGTCCACATATTTCATGTTTAAAAGTAAAGCCATGTTCTGAAGATGTGGTGCAAGCCTAGTGTTCAAAAGTACAAGATCAATGGGTATCTTACTGCCATTGTCTGGAGTTCTTTTATACTAATGAAATGGATTATTCACACACCATATAGGCGAGACACACACACACACACACACACACACACACACACACACACACACACACACACACACACACACACACACACACACACACACACACACACACACACACACACACACACACACACACACACACACACACACACACTCACTCACTCTTCTTGTCCTCTTTCTCTCTCTCTCTCTCTCTGGGCCGCAATAACGGCAGCAAGCCGCCAGGTGGCACTCTCTCGCCAACAGACAGAGGGTAGGTGGCTCTAGGCCCAGCGTTCTCTCCTCTCACTCTTCAGCCAAATCAAACAAGAACAAACAGGCTTCTCTAAAGTCTCTTCAACAGGGCGCTCTCTTCTTTCAGAGCGTATCAGAATAACAAAGGGGGGCGGTGCCCGTTTAGCGATACTCAAACAAAAGCTGGCCAGGCTCGGTTGCTATGGTGATCTTCAACATTCTTCTATATGCCAGAGTAGAGAAAGGTGGGCGTACAACCTGAGTGGCAGGTAGGCGGCCGGGAGGAACGAGGGGTCCTCTAGTCACTCTCCTCCTCCGCCTCGGCGTCCGGCCCGCTGCCGTTGCTGCTATTACTGCTGCTGCTCCATAAAGCCACCCAAGACTTTCGCTACGAGCGTGCTGTCTGTCTAGCCGCCCTGCGTGGTGAATCAACCTGCTCTGACCCGCGAGCCGGCAGGCGTTTATATAGCGGTGGTTCAGACGCGCAGGTGCGTGTAGTTACCACACACACACACACACAGTACATACCTGATGAGGTCTAGAGGTTGGTACTTGTACCACATGCCCCAGCGTGCCCAGCGCTCATACAGCAGGTGTCTCTGGTTCTGAGCGCCGTGGGTCTTGATGGGATGTCTGCTCTTGTAACCACCCTGACAACACAGAGGTCAAAAGGTCGAACTCTGCTCTTATATACACCCACCCTGACATACACCCACCCTGACAACACAGAGGTCAAAAGGTCGATCTCTGCTCTTATATACACCCACCCTGACATACACCCACCCTGACAACACAGAGGTCAAAAGGTCGATGTCTGCTCTTAGCGAATGACATCATCAGAATCACGAGGAGTCTAGCCAATGACATCATCAGAAACACGAGGAGTCTATCGAATTACATCATCAGAAACACGAGGAGTCTAGCGAATTACATCATTCATCACGAGGAGAGACTGACATCACCTCAAACAGCAGAATGGAGAAATCATCCGTCAACGATTTCTGCCAGAAATATGTGGCGGGGAAGCCTCGCCCCATATAGGGGTATAGTGCTGCAAACGAATATCCCATAATCTAAGGAACATTCGAATATTAAAAAAATTAAGAATAATCGACCCCCCCATCGAAAATAAGTTGTTCCAAGGAACTCCTAGAAGCAAAGATTTGAGTTATAAACGTTCGCTCTGAAAGAATATATATTCAATAGCTAAAGTATAACGTTACGCTTAAAACACCAAAAGGGGTTCCCGCCCAAAAATGGATTAAAAGTCCACAATGCGTCGTTGATGCAACACGTTGGGAGGTTGTAGATTAGTTACGTTTGGGACGCGAGAATAAATCCGATGCCTCACTACGCTCTGCCTGCCTGTTAATACAGACTTCACACTGACCACAGAGTGACACGGTGCACCCGCGCACGCGCACACTCGCTATTAGAAAGCAAAGCAGACACCCATGTGGTGTTTAAAGGACCACTTCACCACTTTTCAACCTATCTTCTTATAATTGGTCCTCACTAATGTTCATGATAAAACGCTCAGTCTGTGTATCATAAGAGGGCAGTGACATCATCGTTAGGCAGATTATATATATTTTTTAAAGGTTTCTTTTTTTTTTTTGTGAGAACGATGGCTTCCATGATCGAAATGCAACTTTACAGGAATAGAGAGCCTGCAATTTAATCAATGATGTCACTGGTGGACAGGTTTCTGAACTGCCCACAGCCCTCCAATGAGACACAGACTGAGAAGAACAAAATGGTGATATTCTATCGTGAACATTAGTGAGGAGTGACCAATTATATGAAGATAGGTTGAAAAGTGGTCCTTTAAAGGGACACTTCACCCCTTTTGCAACCAGATCTTATTTTAATGATGTTTGGGAGACAAGAAACACTTTCTTGGGGCTTTTATGTGGGTAATATGTGCTTTTAGACATTTTAGCATTTCCAAGTGTCCATGATGTCATGGACACTGGGCTCACTACATTTCCAATAATGCTTTGGTGCACTGCTCCTCCTTGTAGATAGAGGGAGAGTTGTCTTTCTGAGACAACATGTAGTGTCCAGGAAGTAAGTGAGCCCAGTGTCCATGACATCATGGACACTTGGAAATGCTAAAATATCTAAAAACACACATTACCCACATAAAAACCAGATCTGGTTGCAAAAGGGGTGAAGTGTCCCTTTAAGAAGAAGTGCAGAAAGCATGGCCTCTTACCTCGTGTGGAGGGAAGGCCGCCTCATAGGTCCCGTTCCCCAGTAAACGATTAATACCTGCAAGAACAACAGTAGTACATCAACACTAATAATACATCAAGTACATTCAATATCGCGCACAGCCATAGAGTGCCAAAGTCCTGACGTCACTCGCTCATCCACTGGTTCACGGAAGTAATTTCTCTGGAGAATAACATGGTCTTAAAATCGTCTCATATAAGAATTCTGGTCCAAAAATAAACAAACTGTCTCTGCAAAACTGTCGGGGAGGTGTCTCTGTATCGTTTACTTATCGTCAGTCAGTCTTATTTCATGTAGTCTGTTTCTAGTGAAAATGTAACTAATTCAGAAGCAGTAACATTAGCGTTTTCTCACAGTCAGTTGATTCTTTATATCCATATGAGTGAAATGGCCTGGATGATTTGCTTATTTTTCAATCACAGTTCTTATATGAGGCGATCTAAAATCCCCCTATGGGGATTACAATGCAAATAAAAAAGTACATGAACCAGTGGACTTATCGCCCTCTACCGATATTGGCATCAGACTTCGGTGCTCGATTACTCTCGACAATTACGCAGCAACAACACCTCTTCTCATCCTGTCGACCCTTCACAATAAAGTGTCTCCCCTTTACCTCCCAATGCCGCACATTTTACCAAGGTTATAAACAGAAAATAGGTGTAACTAGAGAGCAAGGCAGCGAGTGAGCGCATGAGAGAGAGAGAGAGAGAAAGAGAGAGAGAGGGCCATGGGTGGCAGGGCACTGCCGGGGGGTTGACTGGCGCCTGGCGGTCAGACGGAGCTCGGAGGCCCCCATGAGGGTGGAGGCCCTAAATTGAAACTGGTGAGTACAGTGCAGTACAGTAAAGTACGCTACAGTACACAGTAAATGCTGAAACTAACAGGTTTTTTTGGTTTAATTGTAGTTACTCTTATGTTTTTGCTACTGTACAAGAGAGAGACTTTAATAGTAAAACAAAATAAGATAAGGGGTAAGGGGTGGCACTGTGTCTAAGTCCTGCTGTCATAGTGCCTGTGTCAGTTCCACACTAACTCATCCTCTCAGCAGCTCCTCATTCATTAACAATTAACATGGTTAATCATGTAGTTGTGCACGATTCTTGCTCAATTGTGAATCTCGATTTTCCTCCGCAAGAATTGAGATCACGATTCTCACACAAATCACATTTTCTTCTCCATGAAATTGTTCATTGCTGAACAAAATGTGGCACCTGGAGCTACTACTGTGGCTTTAAACAGTGCGCAACTTAAACCTCTCTTGCCACCGACGAGATGACGAGATTAATCTAACCATGCACTGATAGCCACCAACGAGAAGACGAGATGTTTTGGGGAAAAAACAAAAAAAGATTATATTCTTTTTATTTTTTTTATCCATATTTTGAAAATTCCTCTAATCTGGTGTGCAGGTGATGACATGCACATGACATGCACAATAGAATTACATTTTCTTTCTTTTATTTATAATGAGAACAGTGGCACCCAGGACCAAAACTGGTGTCCACCCCCTGGCACTTAAGGAGTTAAAAAAAGAAAAATAATAATAAAAAAATTAAACATTTTCAAATAGCCGATCTACAAGCTCACAACCTTTCGATGTAGATCGGCTAGTTGAACTATTTAAACATGTTTTAATAATAATAAAAAATGGCAAATACGTTTAGGGATAATGGGTAAAGTATAAGGGGTTGTGCAAGAGAGGGCCACTATAGAAACCATGAGCACTGGGACAGACAGATGAGATGAGTCCATGAGTCCTCCATGCACTCCACAGGGTGCATACGTTTGTTAGACATACAAACAGTCCGACAACGCCGTCGCTCCCGGCGTCTTCCTGTGAGGTTAGGTTTAGGGTTGGGTTTTGGGTTAGGGTGTCGGACTAATGCCTGTCAGACTGTTAGTATGTTGGACCAAACACACTTCACTAGCTGTAGCGTTAGCTGTAGCGTTAGCTTGACGCCGTGTCATTGTTTTCAACAGTGCATTTTTCCTGACGCCGCGTTCGTCCGACCTGCCATATTGCTAACCCTGTTCCCTATCCCTATCAATAATAGTCCACTTGTCACAATGTGAACCCAGGCATGTTGAGTACACCAACGTTTTATGTTAGACATGTTGAGTATGGGTCCCCAGCATGTCGAAACTGCCGGATGCTAACTTGCATATGTTGAGCAATTTTCATAATTGGCATATGTGACCATACCATTAAAAACCTATAGAAGATAAACAAAAAAAATCAAAATGTCATCATTCTTTATGTAGCATGTGACGTGTCAAACTAGGGATTTTCATGATGCTAAATCCATTCCAAGCATTCATTTTGCACAAAAACACTCCTTGGGGGTAAAATGTGATGAGTCAGCACATTTGGGCAAGTGGCTATGGTCGTGTTTAGCCCAATGAGTGTTTTTTGTGCAAAACTAATGCTTGGAATGGATTCAGCATCATGAAAAGCCCTAGTTTGACATTCACATGCTATACATAAAGCATGATGAAATTTAGATTTTCTTTTGGCTTCTATAGGTTGTTAATGGTATGGTCAGATATGCCATTTATGAGAATTGCTCAACATGTTGCTCATGCAAGTTAGCATCTGCTGGTTTCTACATGCTGGGGACCCATACTCAACATTTCTAACATCAGTTTCTACATGCTGGGGACCCATACTCAACATTTCTAACATCAGTTTCTACATGCTGGGGACCCATACTCAACATTTCTAACATCAGTTTCTACATGCTGGGGACCCATACTCAACATTTCTAACATCAGTTTCTACATGCTGGGGACCCATACTCAATATTTCTAACATAAAACCTTGGTGTACTCAACATGTCCGGGTTCACATTGGGGCTCTATGGGTTGGCAAGTACACTATAACCAGGATCTGCACCGTCAGAATTACGACGCTGACCCACCGTAACCACACGCAAAGCCACGTAGTCTCTGTTAGCATTAGCCTGCAGCTAACACCGTAGCGATGGACTAATGGTCAGCCTCTGCTAGCCGTCAGCGCGCTACAGGAATGGTGTAGCTACAGTCGAACACAAGCCCCAAAATACACTCACCCCGGATCAAATCCGGCGACCTCGGAACGCTTGCCAGTTGCCACCAGGTATTCCTAAACATAACCTCAGTAAATCTATGCCTAATCCTAAACATATTCCTGAACATAAGTTACGTATAACCTCAGTAAAACAAATACAAGAATATAAGAACAATGGGGGGGCGAGCGAGTGGTCTGCGAAATGAATGGAGGCGAGTGTGCTTTTGGGCGAGCGTTCCGGTTACCCTGAAGTCTAATCGAACTAGACGCCTACAGTAGCAGCATAGTCGAGTTTTCATTGAAGAGGTGACCACCGAAACAGTGGTTAGTAAAAACAGAGAGATGTGTTGTGTGAGCGCTGACCACCGCGGCATGACGTCATGTTGTAGTTTTCGGTGGTCACCTCTTCACCGAAAACTGGACTATGAATGGGCCTTTAACCTCCCTGCCAAACTATAGTGTCTAGACGCCTACAGCAGAGTGTTAAGGCCTAGTCATAGTCCTGTTTTCGGTAACCTCGCGTCATCAGGCATTCCACCTCGGAGGAAAGCCTGGTCTGTGTTACAAAAGTGCCGTGTGAACCGGATGATATCGTTACGTCATATTGTAGTATTGTTTTGTCGTCATCAGGCAGGAAGAATCAAACGGAACTTCCTTTTCCCTCAAACCGGAAGAATAACAATAAAAGCTCTCGTAGCCTGTAGCTTTTATTGAGAAAAATCGGTTTGAGGGAAAAAGAAGTTCCGGATGATTGTTGACTACAAAACAATACTACAACATGACGTCGCGATATCATCCGCTCCTGACCGGATCATAAACCCGAAAAGGAATGCTGCCCAGGCTAAGTTTTCGGTGATGAGGTGACTTACGAAAAGGTGGCCACCTCGTAAGGTGGGATATATACGGCCGATTCCTACCCGGCCCACTGGGCCCACAGTGATTATGATAAAACACAGATCCAACCCAGGTGCGTCTCGGTTCCTGGGTATTTTGGGAATCTCTGGGGGGCCTGTGAAGAGCTCTAGTCTCCACACACACACACACACACACACACGCACGCACACACACATACGCACCTTCCCAGGAGCTCACAGACTGGGAGAGCAACTGCCGGTCGCGCCGACCGTAATAATTAAGTAGCGACAGACAACAAAGAGGTGGAGCTGTTGGAAAATAATGGAGGACAAGTAACCAGCAGAACGACACACTCGCACGAGAGACATGTTTTACATTAGCGTGCGTGCGTGCGTGCGTGCGTGCGTGCGTGCGTGCGTGCGTGCGTGCGTGCGTTGGAGGGAGGAGGTATAGAGGGTGACTGCCTGACTCATTCACACACAAAGGAGTGACATAAATCAATAGTAATGATTATGGGAAAAAAATGTACATGAATCCTTCAGACGGAGAGGGTTTTTTCTCGATGTATTGGTGTTGGGGAGGGGGGCGGGCGGGGGGCTGTAATGGGAATTTTAGAATGCCAACTACAGTGCCAAATATATGCATTATTGTGTATTTATCTTCCTTCCATTAAGTCTCTTTGCTCACCAATGTGCTCAGTCTAATTCATGCAGCTGTCAATCTAACAGCTGACTTGACTCCTCCACGCTGTCAGCAAAGGTATACTTATTTGTGTGTCGCCCTTATGTTTAGTGCAGATCCGTATATGGACATTCAGTATAGCTTCTCTGTTAAGACAAGACTATAAGGACTGTCTGAGAATGTTCCTCACTCTCTGTATGTTGTTACTCTGCCTAATCTTCTTAATAAATTCTCAATACTTCACCCTGAAGAACTTTGTCATTCCTTCATCTTTGGAAGATTATGTAATCTACAACATATGGTGACGAGGATGTGATGAATGCTTTGCTGTAATCAACAGCAAACACTTCATTTTAAAGAACTCAAAGATGAAGGGATTTCTCCAGGCGGACAAAGACGAGATGACCACAGAAGCAAGCTATGCAGAATCAACAAGAACTGATCATCAACTCTACAAGACTCTACAAGTCTACAAGATTGAACTCTACAGGATTGAAACCTCACAGATTGACAATAATACAATTCTGTGATGACTGCAAGGACTAATTTCAACAGCCAGTGATGATTAGCAGAGATATGCTTTTCACTAGCAATGTCTGCTACACCATGACACAAGAACCTACAAGCTTCAAGTGCCTACAGAGGAGCCATGAGAACAGCACCGCCACCAACAATGTCAATACTGTCACCATGCACCAACGGAGGTAACAAAATCGACACCATGAATGACACCAAGAGACTTTGCCACAGCAGGAGAACAAGCCACAGATACACATGCACACACTCATGTGGGAGCCATTGAACACTGGAACTACGAGCTCTATGGAGATTGCTGGAAGACACATTAACCAAATAGACTTGTGGGTCAACTGAAAACAGAGAGAAAGGACTGGACTATTTAAAATGTGGAACCTTCGGGGTGAGATCTGCATAAAATCGAATCTAGTGAGCCTACGTATCAAATAGTTCCTGTCTCTTCAATGTGTTTCATGTGATATGTTTGATACCTATCTGTATCTAAACACTGCACCATGTGAGGTGGCAAGTAATTATTTTTATTTCCATGTAGTGAATTTCCTGAGTGATGACAATTCCATTTAGCAAATTCCACGTGATGATATATAAAAATAAAATAGTAATAGATAGCTGTATCAACATGTACTTGCTTTAATGTTTATTCATTTGTCATTCTATAAATCTCCTGTGGCATGTAATGGGAATTTTAGAATGCCAACTACAGTGCCAAATATATGCATTATTGTGTATTTATCTTCCTTCCATGAAGTCTCTTTGCTCACCAATGTGCTCAGTCTAATTCATGCAGCTGTCAATCTAACAGCTGACTTGACTCCTCCACGCTGTCAGCAAAGGTATACTTATTTGTGCGTCGCCCTTGTGTTTAGCACAGATCCGTATATGGACATTCAGTATAGCTTCTCTGTTAAGACAAGACTATAAGGACTGTCTGAGAATGGGGTTGAGGAGGCTTGCGCCCGGAGGGGCTGGTGGAACAGGCAAGGAGGCCTGTTCCTCACTCTCTGTATGTTGTTACTCTGCCTAATCTTCTTAATAAATTCTCAATACTTCACCCTGAAGAACTTTGTCATTCCTTCATCTTTGGAAGATTATTTAATAACAGGGCGGGGGCGCGAGACATGGCCAACGCATTTCTGTGGCCCCCTACATGGGGGTACCCTGATATGGCTATCCTGACGGCAGCCAGACCCCTGGACAACCAACAGTGTTGATGCCACGTTTGGTGCGGATCGGAGCAAAGGTTGTGCCGGCCTCGCCAGTCTGGATGTTTTCGTTGGTGACGTCCACCAGCCAAGTATGCATTAAGCAGTGGTGGATTAGCCTGGCTAATAAACCAGACTAATATCACACAACACTGTCGCGGTATATTAGTCTGGGCTGGCTCCACTTGGATTTCATTTCCCGGGGGGCGGGTTCAAACATTTTCTCTTTGACGCAATTGGTCAGAGCTACTGTCAGTCAAAAGTCTCAAGCATTGAACGTCACTGTACCAAAGCCCGCCCATATTGCATACCGTGTCCCGATTGGTCCGACCTGTTCTCGGTTGTAGGAAAGAGGCGTGCTACTGAGCCTCGCCAGACCGTAATCCGCTGGTAGGCAATTTTGTTTTGCCAACGGCTGATTCGGTCTGGTTTATTAACCAGGCTAGTGGTGGATAACGTGCTCATACTACAATGTAAATGGTAAATGGTGCATTTACTGTATATAGAGCCTTTATCCAAGGAGCTAGATTGTGCATTACATTCACCCATTCACACACACATTCATACACCGATGGCGGCGGAAACCATGCAAGGCACCAACCTGCTCATCGGGAGCAATTAGTGGTTCAGTGTCTTGCTCAAGGACACTTCGACACTAACTCTGGGGGAGCCGGGGTCGTAAACAACATATGTGACAGTTTATGATCGAGGCTAGGTCATTGAATTTTAGCGAGTTGAGAAAACAGGCTTGAAAGGTTCACTTCTGTGGACTCTAACATTACACCTAGCTACATGTTTAAGCATCACATGTCGATTTCAGCTCTAACATTTATTTCAGACATGCTCTAGTATGAGAAGAGTCTACCTGTGCTAATAGCTCATTTTGGATTAAAAAGAATAATAAAGAAATAAAGTTGTTCTCCTCTCCTGAACAGTTAGTCTTGCCACATGACTGTCTCTGTATCAAAAAGAGTCGCATATATCTGTCCGTCAGTCCGTCCACTACTATGGTCATAACAACATATATATGTCCGTCAGTCCGTCCACTACTATGGTCATAACAACATATCTGCCCGTCAGTCCGTCCACTACTATGGTTATAACAACATATCTGTCCGTCAGTCCGTCCACTACTATGGTTATAACAACATGTATCTGTCCGTCAGTCCGTGTAAATTACATCAGACGTCATTGCTGGTATTGGATGTATGTAGATAATTAACACCCCGAAACACACAGTATTTAGGACCATTAAATCAGGGCACCCAGCGATTTGCAGCTACGGAGCACATTTCAAGGTGCACAAGGCGACATCTTGGATGTAGCTGAAGTAGCTAGATGTAGCCAAAACACCCCTGAGGCGATCGACAACAACGGTTAGTATATGATTACTTCTAACGCAACTAGCGACGGGACCGCGATGGGCCGTCAAAAAACATAATCTTTGGTTTAGAATTGGACGGATTGATTTAGATCAAGAGTTATTCACGTTTGAAGATTTTTCCTCTCATCCACTAAAATGGAGGGGGACCACTTTGGATGACGTTCCAACCGGAAATGACATCAAATGCTGCCCAACGGGCGCTCCCAGCCTGTGGAGCGGTGCGGCGCTCGGTTATGATATGATTAATGACCTCCGTTTTGCCGCTCGAAGTGTTAACACAACACGGAATGAGGAGATGGAATGGATGGATGGATGGATGGATGGATGGATGGATGGATGGATAGATGGATGGATGGATGGATGGATGGATGAGAACAGAAATAACTACATCTATCACACATACATTCACCATGGTTGCTCCGTGGACAGTGAACAGTTTTTTTAAAACAACAGATGGTTGTTTTAAAAAACATGTTTGTTTCATTATTGTGTAGAATTATGTTCTGACTTATAATAATAACAACGACAACAATGATAATGACAGTCTTCCTACCCATCTTGGACTTGCCGTCCTCGTACTTGGTTCGCTGCAGTACATGGTGGACTATCCTGCTTCTGGTGGAGTTGGAGAAGAACGTCTTTCTGTTGCTGATGCTGAAGCTGTAGAGAAGAGACCCAACACAACATGCATTATGTTAATGAAGACCCAACACAACCTGCAGTATGTTAATGAAGACCCAACACAACCTGCATTATGTTAATGAAGACCCAACACAACCTGCATTACCGGTATGTTAATGAAGACCCAACACAACCTGCATTATGTTAACGAAGACCCAACACAACCTGCATTATGTTAATGAAGACCCAACACAACCTGCATTATGTTAATGAAGACCCAACACAACCTGCATTATGTTAATGAAGACCTAGCACAACCTGCATTATGTTAATGAAGACCCACCACAACCTGCATTATGTTAACGAAGACCCAACACAACCTGCATTATGTTAATGAAGACCCAACACAACCTGCATTATTTGAATGAAGACCCAACACAACCTGCATTATGTTAATGAAGACCCAACACAACCTGCATTATGTAAAGGAAGACCCAACACAACCTGCATTATGTTAATGAAGACCCAACACAACCTGCATTATGTTAACGAAGACCCAACAGAACCTGCATTTTGCGTGCGTGCGTGCGTGCGTGCGTGCGTGCGTGCGTGCGTGCGTGCGTGCGTGCGTGCGTGCGTATTAACCAGACTAAAACTAAGACGAAGAATGTTCGTCAACTACCTTTTTCCACTGACGAAAACAAAATGGAAACTAAATAAAAACTAAGCTAAAACTAACTAAGCTATGATGACAACGCGTCGCGTTGTGAGCTTGTAAATCAGATAAGTAAAAAATCAGCCATTACAACTATTAGTTGCGCCCGTCGCCCAGGACGAAGTATTGTCCAAAAGACGAAGTTTATTGATACGAGAACGGATCGCCTGGCTGTATAGCCCACCCGCGCCTGCTGGGCTCTCCTCGGTGACGCGCAAGAGTGAGACGTCATCCAAAAACTCCCTCCTCTGTTTAGCTGATGAAAACGAAAATCTTAAAACGTTCATAACTCGCGATCTAAATCATCCCGTCTTTTTCTGAAAAAAGATCCTGTGTTAGACGGCATTACCGGTATGTTAATGAAGACCCAACACAACCTGCATTATGTTAACGAAGACCCAACACAACCTGCATTATGTTAATGAAGACCCAACACAACCTGCATTATGTTAATGAAGGCCCAACACAACCTGCATTATGTTAATGAAGACCCAGCACAACCTGCATTATGTTAATGAAGACCCAACACAACCTGCATTATGTTAATGAAGACCCAACACAACCTGCATTATTTGAATGAAGACCCAACACAACCTGCATTATGTTAGTGAAGACCCAACACAACCTGCATTATGTAAAGGAAGACCCAACACAACCTGCATTATGTTAATGAAGACCCAACACAACCTGCATTATGTTAACGAAGACCCAACACAACCTGCATTTTGCGTGCGTGCGTGCGTGCGTGCGTGCGTGCGTGCGTGTTAACCAGACTAAAACTAAGACGAAAAATGTTCGTCGACTACCTTTTTCCACTGACGAAAACAAAATGGAAACTAAATAAAAACTAAGCTAAAACGAACTAAGCTATGATGACAACGCGTCGCGTTGTGAGCTTGTAAATCAGATAAGTCAAAAATCAGCCATTACAACGCCATCAAGGCCCACCAAAATACATTTTAGTCCACTAAATCAACTAGCTTTAGTCACCTATAAAATCACAAGACATTTAGGTGACTAAAACTAGACTAACACTAAAACATTCCAGGTGACTAAAACTAGACTAACACTAAAACATTCCAGGTGACTAAAATGTGGCTAAAACTAAATAAAGTTTTATTCCAAAGACTAAACTAAAATAGAAATGTGCTGCCAAAAACAACACTGGCATTAACTGGTGCGTGCGCGCGCGCGCGCTCGCTCGCGCGCGCGCGCGCGTGCGTGCGTGCGTGCGTGCGTGCGTGTGTGTTTGTGTGTGTATTAACTGGTGCATGCATGTGTGTGTTTGTGTGTGGGTATTTACTTGGTGCATGCGTGTGTGTTTGTGTGTGTGTGTATTAACTGGTGCGTGCGTGCGTGCGTGTGTGTGTTTGTGTGTATTAACTGGTGCATGCGTGTGTGTGTGTGTGTGTGTGTGTGTGTGTGTGTATGTGTGTGTGTGTGTGTGTGTGTGTGTGTGTGTGTGTTAATTGGAGCGTGCGTGCGTGTGTGTGTATTAACTGGTGCGTGCGTGTGTGTGTGTGTGTGTGTGTGTGTGTGTGTGTGTGTGTGTGTGTGTATTAACTGGTGCGTGCGTGCGTGCGTGTGTGCGTATTAACTGGTGCATGCGTGCGCGGCTGAAGGGCGCGGTGTAACAGTCGCTCTCCTCCAGGTCAGGCAGAGCCTCCTTGTCCAGCTTCATGGGGTTTCTGGGCAGCCAGGAGCGGAGCTGACACCACCGCCGATGGAACTTGCTGCAGCACATACACATACACATACACATACACATACACATACACGTACACATACACATACACATACACATACACAAACACATACACGAACATGCACACACGCATACACATACACATACACATACACATACACATACACATACACATACACATACAATTTAGGCATTTAGCAGACGCTCTTAATCCAGAGCGATTTACATTAAGCAAGAACAAAAAGCATGGCTATACATCAGTATTATTACTACTACTACAAAGTAGTTATCATGAAACATGCGTAAGCTAAGAACATAACAGTGGAATATATCTATATAATGAAACTATATGTATAAACTATACATATATAATATACTATACTATACCATATACATATATACTACACACACACACACACACACACACACACACACACACACACACACACACACACACACACACACACACACACACACACACACACGCCAACACACACACGCACACAAGTAAGTCAGTGACTTGCCTGTTTTAAAATATCAATACTGCAAAATAAACTTAATGGATTAAGGTACAGACTTGTATTTACCTGCTCATGGTCTTGCCCTTCCAGTCTGTGAAGTAGGATTTCTTCCTGAAAACAACAATTAATTTAACCCACGGATTCAGGCGAAAACTCAACAACCTAATTATTGACTTATGACATTTTAAAACAGTAATCCTGCTGTTTTAAGCATCCACTCTAATTCACCTTATTATCAAGTCCCTGACCTCGTGTACATTTCTTTTTTTGGCAAGCTCTTCAGACAAATGAGTGGTCTTCAGGTAAATCCGACACCCGGAGTGAATATCTAAATATGCATGATTTCCCAGTGTATTTTTGGTTTCTGCCTTGAAGCTGAAAGTCAAAAAGTTCGAAATACACCACATTTTGTGACATCTTAACCCTACCCTAAATCACGGCACTCCATCTTTAACGCTGGATACTTGTAATAGTAATGTTGGCTAGCAACAGTGTTGTTTTTGACAGCAAATTTAGATTTTAGTTTTAGTCATACTCTCTTGAATAGTTTTCACATTTTAGTCACCTGGAATGTTTTCATGTTAGTCTAGTTTTAGTCAACTAAATGGCATGCGATTTTAGTCGACTAAATCTACAGTTGATTTAGTCGACTAAAATGTTTTTTGGCGGGCCTTGATGCCGTCGTAATGACTGATTTTACACTTGCTAAAAATAGCCGATCTATGGCCTGGGCCGTGGCTCAGCGGTCCAGGCACCTTGGACCTAGGCAGTGTGCCGTGGGTTCGATTCCCGATCTCGACGGCCTTTACTGCATGTCTTCCCCCCATCTCTCTCTCCATTTCCTGTCAGCCTACTGTCTCAATAAAAAATGTAAAAAAATAAAGTTTTTATTTGTTGACGAAATTGTCAATATATTTAGTCTTAGTTTTAGTAATCATAGCTTAGTTTTCATTTAGTTTCCATTTAGTTTTGTCAGTGGAAAAAGGTAGTCGGTCCGACATCTCTCGGTACTGCTCGGGTCGGGTCCGACATCTCTCGGTACTGCTCGGGTCGGGACCTCTTATTTCTAACAATAGACTATATCACTATACCGAAGTCCTATAGCCTCGGTACCAGGCTTTCATTTTCATTTTCGTTTCAATGCGTTGCGACGCATTGTGATCTTGTAGATCTACTATTTCCAAATGGCCAAAATGAATATAGAGATGAAGTGGTTAATGTATGTTTTGTAATAATAATAATAATAACTAGAAAAAGTGCCCCTCGGGGCACAGGTCTCCACCAGGCCAGGGGTTGTGGCCTCCTGGTGGTGCTATAATAGGCCAATGTGAAAAGGGTGCCATTTCTTCATACGCCTTTGATGACAATTGGATGGTTTTGCAAAAATCAACCTGTTGGTGGCGCTATAACAGGCCAATGTGAAAAGGGTGGGATATATTCCTCAGCCTAGTAAGAAAATGTGTGAAAGATTTCACGTAAATTGCATGCTGTGTTCATGATTTGAGGCTTTTGTTCAAAACGGGGCAATCTTGCAAACTGTGAAAGCCAATTATAGCCAATTAGGATGGAATATGAAATATCGGACGGATCCGACTTGAGCACATGACCATAGAGATACTGTGTAACGATTTGTGTTACTCTGGAGGAGTAATATCAAAAAATGTGTTTTACAAAAGTCGGCCTCCTGGTGGCGCTATAAAAGGCAGATGCGGAAAATGCAGGTCAAAGGTTTGTCCTTGGCCTCTAGGGAGTGTGCATGCAACGTTTCACGCAGATCGGTGCAGTTTTAGGTAAAAAATGTGAAAAGCTGCCTCATGGTGGCACTATAACAGGCCGTTCTGGAAAATGTGGGGCAGAGGTTCATCGTTGGCATCCAGGGAGTGTGTGTGCAAAGTTTGGCATCGACCGGGTTAACGGTGCCGGAGATTAGCTGGCAACAGACGGACGGAAGGACGGACACACACACGGACGAGTGCAAAACATACTCTCTCCCCAGACAATAATAATAGTAGTATTAATAGTAATAGTAATAGTAATAATAATACGTTTTGTAATAATAATACAGATATTCAAAGTAGCAAATGATTGTAAGTGGAGTAAAAGTACAATATTTGCATCTGAGATGTAGTGGAGTATAAAGTAAAAGTAAAGTAAAAAGAAAAACCTCAAAATTTGACTTTAAAATTTAAATTAAGTCAATTAAGTAGTATTAAGTATACTTAAGTAAATGTACTTATAGTTACCTGAAGGGCATGCGTATGTTCATCTGCTCTGCATATTTGCACAGGGTTTCCCAGGGAGCGTGGATCTTCACAAACATGATATCGTTGTTGGTCAACGAAGGCT
Organism: Electrona antarctica; assembly: GCF_951216825.1. Classification (NCBI taxonomy): domain Eukaryota; kingdom Metazoa; phylum Chordata; class Actinopteri; order Myctophiformes; family Myctophidae; genus Electrona; species Electrona antarctica. Next base: position 22,335,691 of record NC_136810.1, read on the forward strand.
AGCGAGGACCACACGCACACGCACACACACACACACACACACACACACACACACACACACACACACACACACACACACACACACACACACACACACACACACAGCACAGCGGTAAACGTGTGGCTCCCAGGCGTTCAGTTGCGTCTGTGTGTCATCATGGTGTTAAAAAAAACAAGCAATGTGACACATTCTAAAAGACAAAATACATCAGAACAGAGACAATACTAGACTGCACTCGGGTGAGGTTGGCCAAATTGCGTCTGCTGTGTTTGTGTATCAACAATCTTTTGCCATCACCCCAGGATACGTAGCCTGGCTCCAGCCCTGAATCGCTAGCCACGCCCATTAAGAAAATATGTTCTGGCGATTCAGGTCTGGAGTCTCTGCCTACAGCGGCGTTAGTGTCGTTCAGAAATCCGATCACAGCAGCTGATTGGCCATCAGCCCCGTCACTCGACAGCATCAGACAACAAACATGGCTGCCCCCACTGCGGTGACTCACGACCGTATCAATCTGGCTATTAAATCGGCGTATGATAAATATATAGTTTCTTTACAGAAACGACAGGTTTTATAAACATCATCCGACATATTTTACTGCTTTTGTTCACATGCTAGTAGCGGTTTCTGTCAAGTCCTACTTCTGTTCACATTCAAAGGGCATAAAGGAGATAACTTTCCAACTCAATTCAACTTGTATTTTCTGTTGCTCTGTTTATTGGCCTCACTTGTTGATTGGTTGGTTGGTTCAGTAATTAGTTATAAGTTGTGAACCTTTGAAGACAGAGAAAACTAAAGTTAACAACAAAATGATAGTATTCCTTTTAAACAACGTAATTCATGTTTTTCAAACAATTCATGTTTTTAAACCTTTAAATGTCTATTAAACAAGTCAATTGTTAAAGTCAACATTTAGAATCCAGGAAACCATTAAATTGCATAAAGAACTAGAAACAAATTTCAGGAAATTTGACTGGGTGCCTACAGCTCGCCAAGTCTGTGCAGCATTTGAGCCACGGACCACCATTTGATGACATTTAGCCTCTCAGACCCTGTAAGGGTCCATTTGGTTGACTTTCAATGGGGTATTTTGTCTAAGTTTATTGCACATTACGTTGCCACCAACATTCTAATGCTAATGCTAACATGCTAATGCTAACATGCTAACATGCTAAAATGCTAACATGCTAATGCTAATATGCTAATGCTAACATGCTAATGCTAACATGCTAACATGCTAATGCTAACATGCTAATGCTAACATGCTAATGCTAACATGCTAACATGCTAATGCTAACATGCTAATGCTAACATGCTAACATGCTAATGCTAACATGCTAATGCTAACATGCTAATGCTAACATGCTAATATGCTAATGCTAACATGCTAATGTAAACATGCTAATGCTAACATGCTAACATGCTAATGCTAACATGCTAACATGCTAATGCTAACATGCTAACATGCTAATGCTAACATGCTAATGCTAACATGCTAAGGGGTCCATTTGGTTTCGCTCAGGGGGGCGGCCCGGTTCTGGCGAGCCGCCCCGCATCCGAAACGGTTGAGAAATGACAGAGTTACGTGTTTCCCCGAATTTCTCTATTGACTTTCAATGTGTGTGTGCGTGCACATGTGTGCATGTGCGTGCATGTGCATGTGTGCGCGCGTGTGTGAGAGTTGGTCAGGTGACCTTGAATCATTAACAAAGTATCATTTTCACCTGGGCTAGTCTATGCAAATGCAAACAGTATTGCAAGTTAAAAGCCCACTGACTCTCTATGAGAGAACGTATGTCCGAACAAATTGCTCTATCGCAAAAAGTTAAAGTCGAATGCGATTTTTGTTTTCCCCGTGAGTGACCCGAGGCATTGAGGTACGCCGTGTGCGATCGTGGTATTGGTACGATAAAAAACGTGGTTATAAGAGCGAGTTAAGAATTGTGCTTGTGATGAAAAAATTGCTGACTCATTCAGGCATTTAACATGGAGTTTATGACACATTATGATGGTACACCTGTCGCTTTCAGGGCTGTAGTTCACGTACTGTATGTATCTGGGCTATGGTTGTGACATTGGGTGAAAGAGGACGAGTGTGGCTACAAAATTACCGAAACCCATGCGTGTAAAGTGAATATTTTGGCCGTGAGGACGATTTGTTCGGAGAATTTCGGTATAGTCTTCACATTGGCTTCTCACTCTGATCCGCTCTCTCTCTGGGCGTGCGACACTCTGAGTCGAGAATATTGCTCAGACCACACACACTTTGAACTGCGATAGCGGGCAAACCGTGCAACGTATTCGAATTCCGTCTGAACCACCACAAAGTCGATGGCCTCGTGTGCTGTTTGACCTTTAAATCGTGTTTCTACGTAACAATATGCCAGAGCAATGTGGCTCCAAAGTAACGTGTCGTTTTCTGTTTTTACCCGCGTTTCTCCATCGACTTTGAATGGGGCATTTTTCGCGTCGTTTATTGCGAATTACGTGGGCACGGTAACGCGAATCGGAAAGAAAAGCACAAGCACACCATTCCCGGCCGAGCCGCACGTTTTGATGTATATATTGCGGGGCTTTGGCAAACCGTGCGGCCGGCCGTAGACGTCGAAGTTTCGCGTATTGATTATAATAATTATTAAGTATGCGTTTTAGATTTCAACCTGTGTTTCTGCCATTGCATGGCAGGCACCCAGAATAATAAAAAAAAGAAGAAAAATAGCTGATCTACAAGCTTGTATGGCTCTTTTTCCACATAAATCCATTTTAACATGGTTCGGTGAAATCCGGTGCCATCTCTATTATGTATAACTCTTGTGGCCTCTGGTGGGCGAGTCCGAGGTACTGCAGCAATAATTGAAAAGTGCCATGGATGGAACATATGTACCAAATAATATGACGTCATACTGTTATTTGTTTTCGAGCTATATGCGAACAATATCTGGCCACATATATGCATACCCACCTAGGCACGTGACGTGACATACCCACCCACAGACACCCAGCCACCCATGCACATACCCACCCACAGCCACCCAGCCACCCATGCACATACCCAAATTAGGCCTGTCCCCGACTAAGAATTTGTATAGTCGAAATTAATATGAATACATTGGCTGTTAGTCGACTGAACCCCCCATAAAATGACAGATCCACAACGCGCATGGGGCAGCCCATTTTATGGATCATGGAACGAACGTACCGGTATGCTGTTAGGTTGTTGCTGGCCCCCCTCTCTTTCTCTCCCTCTCTCTCTCTCTTTCTCTCTCTCTCACGCGACTCTCTCTCTCTTTCTGACGCGCGTTAGAGAAAGACGCTTCGTTCAGGCTTGAGTCATTAGCCAGATTGAGCACAGCAGGTGAGATTCTGGAGTCTATCAGGCCAGCGCACTGTGCGCAGCTATTTATTCAAGGAAGGCACACACACACACACACACACACACACCACATGGCACATGCACATTGGAGATTGATTAAAAACAGTCATGTTCAAATGTGTTTATGTTAAATAAGCACCGACCAGGCCCCCACAGACCTAATGGAATGATACAAAAACAATTTTTATTTATTTTTTATTTTTTTGTGAACATCGATTGTCAGTCGACTGAGACCCGTTCTGATCGATTAGTCGACTATTCGACTAATCGAGGTCAGCCCTAATATCCACCCACAGACACCCAGACACATACCCACCCACAGACACCCAGCCACCCAGACACATACCCACCCACAGACACCCAGCCACCCAGACACATACCCACCCACAGACACCCAGCCACCCAGACACATACCCACCCACAGACACCCAGACACATACCCACCCACAGACACCCAGCCACCTAGACACATACCCACCCACAGACACCCAGCCACCCAGGCACATACCCACCCACAGACACCCAGCCACCCAGACACATACCCACCCACAGACACCCAGCCACCCAGACACATACCCACCCACAGACACCCAGCCACCCAGACACATACCCAGCCACCTAGACACATACCCACCCACAGACACCCAGCCACCCAGACACATACCCAGCCACCTAGACACATACCCACCCACAGACACCCAGCCACCCAGACACATACCCACCCACAGACACCCAGCCACCCAGACCCATACCCACCCACAGACACCCAGCCACCCAGACACATACCCACCCACAGACACCCAGCCACCCAGACACATACCCACTCACAGACACCCAGCCACCCAGACACATACCCAGCCACCTAGACACATACCCACCCACAGACACCCAGCCACCCAGACACATACCCACCCACAGACACCCAGCCACCCAGACACATACCCACCCACAGACACCCAGCCACCCAGACACATACCCACCCACAGACACCCAGACACATACCCACCCACAGCCACCCAGACACATACCCACCCACAGACACCCAGCCACCCAGACACATACCCACCCACAGACACCCAGCCACGCAGACACATACCCACCCACAGACACCCAGCCACCCAGACACATACCCACCCACAGACACCCAGCCACCCAGACACATACCAACCCACAGACACCCAGCCACCCAGGCACATACCCACCCACAGACACCCAGACACATACCCACCCACAGACACCCAGCCACCCAGACACATACCCACCCACAGACACCCAGCCACCCAGACACATATCCACCAACAGACACCCAGCCACCCAGACACATACCCACCCACAGACACCCAGCCACCCAGACACATACCCACCCACAGACACCCAGCCACCCACAGACACCCAGCCACCCAGACACATACCCACCCACAGACACCCAGCCACCCAGACACATACCCACCCACAGACACCCAGCCACCCAGACACATACCCACCCACAGACACCCAGCCACCCAGACACATACCAACCCACAGACACCCAGCCACCCAGGCACATACCCACCCACAGACACCCAGACACATACCCACCCACAGACACCCAGCCACCCAGACACATACCCACCCACAGACACCCAGCCACCCAGACACAAACCCACCCACAGACACCTAGCCACCCAGACACATACCCACCCACAGACACCCAGACACATACCCACCCACAGACACCCAGCCACCCAGACACATACCCACCCACAGACACCCAGCCACCCAGACACATACCCACCCACAGACACCCAGCCACCCAGACACATACCCACCCACAGACACCCAGCCACCCAGACACATACCCACCCACAGACACCCAGCCACGCAGACACATACCCACCCACAGACACCCAGCCACCCAGACACATACCCACCCACAGACACCCAGCCACCCAGACACATACCAACCCACAGACACCCAGCCACCCAGGCACATACCCACCCACAGACACCCAGACACATACCCACCCACAGACACCCAGCCACCCAGACACATACCCACCCACAGACACCCAGCCACCCAGACACAAACCCACCCACAGACACCTAGCCACCCAGACACATACCCACCCACAGACACCCAGACACATACCCACCCACAGACACCCAGCCACCCAGACACATACCCACCCACAGACACCCAGCCACCCAGACACATATCCACCAACAGACACCCAGCCACCCAGACACATACCCACCCACAGACACCCAGCCACCCAGACACATACCCACCCACAGACACCCAGCCACCCACAGACACCCAGCCACCCAGACACATACCCACCCACAGACACCCAGCCACCCAGACACATACCCACCCACAGACACCCAGCCACCCAGACACATACCCACCCACAGACACCCAGCCACCCAGACACATACCCACCCACAGACACCCAGCCACCGACACATACCCACCCACAGACACCCAGCCACCCAGACACATACCCACCCACAGACACCCAGCCACCCAGACACATACCCACCCACAGACACCCAGCCACCCAGACACATACCCACCCACAGACACCCAGCCACCCAGACACACACCCACCCACAGACACCCAGCCACCCAGGCACATACCCACCCACAGACACCCAGCCACCCACAGACACCCAGCCACCTAGACACATACCCACCCACAGACACCCAGCCAACCAGACACATACCCACCCACAGACACCCAGCCACCCAGACACATACCCACCCACAGACACCCAGACACCCAGACACATACCCACCCACAGACACCCAGCCACTATGCGTGCGTGTGTCTATACCTCCTTCTCCAGCATCATGCCTTCAGCGCGGAGGTTCTTTTCGAAGGTGCATCTCTTCTCCACCTGCGGACTGGACTTCTTATAGACCAGGATGTAGTCGATGCGCTTCTTCCCGTCTCTGAACAGCAGCCCAGAGGGCGTGTGGACCGGACTCTTCCGCTGTAGGAGGAGTTAGTAGTTTAACCCATTTAGACCTATACGTTCGATTCTACAAATGTCTTCTAAATCAGGGGTTCTCAACGTTTTTGGCTGGGGACCCCCAGAAATGCTTTGGCCATGTCTCGCGACCCCCACCACCAATACAAACTGACTGCAAAAATAACCTTAATAATAGAAAAAAGAAATATATATATATATATATATATATATATATATATTCAAAGATTTGTGACACATTTTCGCGATTTTCTAAAATAGCAGGCCTACAAACTACGAGCTTGTAGATCTACAATTTTTCAATGGCTAAAGTATAACATAATGCTTAAAACACCAAAAGGGGTTCCCGCCCCGAAATGGGTTGGGCGACTTTGGGCGATGATGGAGAGGGTCAATATATTTCCACTACTCACTCCAGAGGGCCACTATATATTTCCACAAAAATAGCCTAACCGCACGCGGAAGTCACGGGTGATTTGTAACCGGCAACGCATGTCTGGGAGCGACTGTGATGCCGGACTAATGATTGGTAAGATTGTTGGTATACGTCTGATAAACGTGCCTCCAGTCTGGCCTGTTGTGTCACCGTGGGTTTAGGTTTCTGGTTTAAGGACTGCAGTGTTTTGGTACCATACAATTGTATGCATAAGTACAGAACAAAGAATGTTTGCTTGCTTTCGCCATCTTTGTTGAAGAAGAGTCTGGGCCTTGGGCTAGGGTTAGGTACCTTGGGCTGTGGGTTGTGTGGGGTACCTGTGGGGTACCCGCAGTGAATCTGTGCGGGCCTCCAGTCTGGCCTGTTGGATTAGGTTTAAGGTTAAGTACCTGTGGGGTGTGGTGGTACCTGTGGGATGTGGATACCTGTGTGGTGTGGGTACCTGTGGGGTGTGGGGGTACCTGTGGGGTGTGGGGATACCTGTGGGTACCTGTGGGGTGTGGGGGTATAGTGCGGTGTGGGTACCTGTAGGGTGTGGTGGTACCTGTGGGATGTGGGTACCTGTGGGGTGTGGGTACCTTTGGGGTGTGGTGGTACCTGCAGTGAATCGGTGCAGGCCTCCAGTCTGGCCCGTTGGGTTAGGTTTAGTTAGGGTTAGGTACCTGTGGCATGTGGGTACCGGTGGGTACCTGTGGGGTGTGGGGGTACCTGCAGTGAATCGGTGCGGGCCTCCAGTTTGGCCCGTTGCGTCACCGTGGGTTTCTTGATGAGCAGCGACTCGTCGTTGCGCGCCTCGCAGGTGGTCGACTCGGACTCGTCCATGTACAGCTCGCTGAGGTCGTGTTCTGTGGGACAGGAAACAGGATGTTACATCACAGGAAACAGTGTAGGTTACATCACAGGAAACAGAGTAGGTTGCATCACAGTTATTTTCAACATCAAACATCATAAGAACAATACACTTTACAATAAGCAACATTACACAAGAGGGTGTGCTTTACCGTCATTAATGGCATGCCTGCGTTTCTGCAGTAACGAGACGATAGGCCAGTTCTGTAAGCAGGAACGAGACGATAGGCCAGTTCCATAAGCAGGAACGAGACGATAGGCCCGTTCCATAAGCAGGAACAAGAAGATATGCCAGTTCCATAAGCAGCGTTGAATTGCCATTAATGAACGGTAAAGCACGACCCCTCGTGCTTTACTAAGGACATCTAAGGACATTTTTAACCCAAGGAGTGTTTTTCATGCGTCACATGATACTTAAAAGCATAATTAAATTTAGAAAATGTTGCCTTATAAGTTGTCAATGGGGCCATCTTGGATACAGTCAAATTTAGAGTATTAGCAGTGAGCAGATCAGGGTAGATTTTTGCGTTTCTTTCTGTAGACTACGCGCAGATAAGTTGAGGGGCGACAACGCAAGCGTATTTACGTGGGCGCGGTCCTTTTTTTTTTTTTTTAAAGGTTTATTTATTGATAATGCAGACATCATCATTATTCAAAACAATGAATTACAGAATCATGATTTCCTTTTTTTTTTTTTAACAAGACAAGACAAACTCAAAAGAAAAAGACAAAAAACAGCAAAAACAAACCCCCCCACCCACCCCCCACCCCAACCCCAGAAAGGTAAACTACACAGCTCTCATTACTCTGTATTGTACACAACACCACTTGACAACATCTCGGATAAATAAATAAAAATAACAATATAAATAAAACAAAATCAACCCAGAGGAGATATTGACGGAAGAACCTCAAAGAACCTACCCCATATTTTTTCAAAAGTAGCAGGCTTTCTCCTTACATTGTACAGTATCTTTTCAGGAGTACAGTATGATGAAAGCTCATTCAGCCAGTGTCTCTGTGAAGGTGAGTTTTCAGATTTCCAATTAACCAAGATGATTTTCTTCGCAGCTGTACTGGCGAGTAACACAAAATACTCTTTATAATAATTTGTGTTGATCAACGTAACGTCACCCAGTAACCAAATTCTTGGATCATGTGGTATTTCAACCTCTATGATATCAGAGACAGTAGACATGATGAACTTCCAGTAATCAATCAGAAGTGGGCAGCTCCATAACATATGTAATAGGCAGCCTTCTGTTATCTTACATCTTTGGCACATAGGGGAAATGCTCCTATCAATCTTGTGTAACCTGAGTGGGGTAAAGTAAGTCCTGTGAAAAATGTTAAACTGCATCTGTCTATGTTTAGTAGAAATCAGAACCCTCTGAGCCCTCTCTAAAATTATTTCCCAATCATCATAAGTGCATCCCAAGTCTGTCTCCCATTTATGTTTAATATTCAATGTATTGTAAATTGGTAAATTATTATTTAGAATACTATATATGGAGGAAGTTAATCCTTTAGTTGAGGTGATAAGACTACAAAACATGTGATCCTCCAGGGGGGATTTTTCCGGAATATTCGGGAAATCTATAGATTTTGCTTGAATCCAATGTCTAATTTGAAGATATTTAAAGAGGTCATGGTTACGTAAATTAAATTTGGCTGACAGTTGTTGAAAACTTGATACTACATTGTTGCTGTATAAATCCCCCACAGTCCTGATTCCATTATTAACCCATCTCTGCAATACTCCATCAGCTATGGGATAAGGAATTGGGCGCGGTCCTTTTGTCACGCACCTGCACGCGCATGACTGAAGTAAAAGATGCAAGTAGCCTATATGCTTAAATCCATATTTAGAAAATGTTTCAGACGTAAAAAATAAAAATAAAAATATGAGATGATGGAATGATGATGGAGGATGACGGTCATGGAAGGGGAACATTCTGAAAACTTCATGGGCAAAGATGATCAACTTAAAAATCAAAAAAAAATAGGTCCAAATGACCTCTCAGTCATGCGAGTGAAATGTATAATGTACCGCTGTTGGCTGGTGATTCCCTGCATTCATGGGCTAACGGAGGTCTCTGGGTTCAGCTGGTTCTGACAGCTGTGTGTGTGTGTGTGTGTGTGTGTGTGTGTGTGTGTGTGTGTGTGTGTGTGTGTGTGTGTGTGTGTGTGTGTGTGTGTGTGTGTGTGTGTGTGTGTGTGTGAGAAAGTTATAGAGAGAGCAAGAGCGTGAAAAGCAATTACAGGCTGACAGCGTGAAACAGTTTGATTAAATACACATCATGCTCGGTGCGTCGCTTTGCGACGTGTCGACATGATGTTAAAATGACACAGTGCCTCTGTGATGGGATGCGCGTGTGTGTGTGTGTGTGTGTGTGTGTGTGTGTGTGTGTGTGTGTGTGTGCGCATGCAGTGCATGTGACAGGCTGCCAAGGATAGCCGCAGTAACCACAGGCAGTAGACTGTCTGGCTGTCTGTCTGTCAGTCTGTCTGCCTGTCTGTCTGTCAGTCTGCCATCTGTCAGTCTGTCTGCCTGTCTGTCTGTATGTCAGTCTGCCATCTGTCAGTCTGTCTGCCTGTCTGTCTGTCAGTCTGCCATCTGTCAGTCTGTCGACTTTCCATTCAACTCCCGCTGACCTGTCATTCTCCACTCAGCCACCGGATGGCCTCGGACTAGTGGTTCTCAAACGTTTTATTATTGTTATTTTTTCAACCTTACAAGGGCCATCAGTTAGTTTAATATGCAAGATTAGGGCACAGAACACTGTACACACCCTCAGTGTTGGTTGAACTCTGAGCGTGTACCAGGGGTCACCCTCAGTGTTGGTTGAACTCTGAGGGTGTACCAGGGGTCACCCTCAGTGTTGGTTGAACTCTGAGGGTGTACCAGGGGTCACCCTCAGTGTTGGTTGAACTCTGAGGGTGTACCAGGGGTCACCCTCAGTGTTGGTTGAACTCTGAGGGTGTACCAGGGGTCACTCTCAGTGTTGGTTGAACTCTGAGCGTGTACCAGGGGTCACCCTCAGTGTTGGTTGAACTCTGAGCGTGTACCAGGGGTCACCCTCAGTGTTGGTTGAACTCTGAGGGTGTACCAGGGGTCACTCTCAGTGATGGTTGAACTCTGAGCGTGTACCAGGGGTCACCCGCAGTGTTGGTTGAACTCTGAGGGTGTACCAGGGGTCACCCTCAATTGTTGGTTGAACTCTGAGCGTGTACCAGGGGTCACTCTCAGTGTTGGTTGAACTCTGAGCGTGTACCAGGGGTCACCCTCAGTGTTGGTTGAACTCTGAGGGTGTACCAGGGGTCACCCTCAGTGTTGGTTGAACTCTGAGGGTGTACCAGGGGTCATCCTCAGTGTTGGTTGAACTCTGAGGGTGTACCAGGGGTCACCCTCAGTGTTGGTTGAACTCTGAGGGTGTACCAGGGGTCACCCTCAGTGTTGGTTGAACTCTGAGGGTGTACCAGGGGTCACCCTCAGTGTTGGTTGAACTCTGAGCGTGTACCAGGGGTCACCCTCAGTGTTGGTTGAACTCTGAGGGTGTACCAGGGGTCACCCTCAGTGTTGGTTGAACTCTGAGCGTGTACCAGGGGTCACCCTCAGTGTTGGTTGAACTCTGAGGGTGTACCAGGGGTCACCCTCAAGTGTTGGTTGAACTCTGAGCGTGTACCAGGGGTCACCCTCAGTGTTGGTTGAACTCTGAGGGTGTACCAGGGGTCACCCTCAGTGTTGGTTGAACTCTGAGGGTGTACCAGGGGTCACCCTCAGTGTTGGTTGAACTATGAGGGTGTACCAGGGGTCACCCTCAAGTGTTGGTTGAACTCTGAGCGTGTACCAGGGGTCACCCTCAGTGTTGGTTGAACTCTGAGGGTGTACCAGGGGTCACCCTCAGTGTTGGTTGAACTCTGAGCGTGTACCAGGGGTCACCCTCAGTGTTGGTTGAACTCTGAGGGTGTACCAGGGGTCACCCTCAAGTGTTGGTTGAACTCTGAGGGTGTACCAGGTGTACTCAAATTGACCCTTATACGGGTCCATTTGGTTCCACTTGTACACTGTCAGGGTTAAGGGGGTCCTTGCAATTAAACATTTGAGAATCACTAGTACTAGTTGGACTCCTAATGTGCCATACATAGTAAATCAGTCAAAGGTCGACATCATACATAGGCAACTGGCAGCCCCCACCATCACTTAATGCAGCCCATAGGTTAATATCAGAATACTGATATATATTCATTATGCAAACATGACCCGCTTTAAGTACTTCAATCTATATGTAGCTGTTATTGTCTTTTTTTGTGTCCAATGTATTTGGATTTAGTTCGCAAAGTTAACATAACTATAACTAAATGCATTTGAAATTAAATAAAAAGGTTACTTTTCAGGATTCCAATTAAAAAATGGCAAAACAATTATTCAGGATTTCAATTCAAATATAGCAAAAAATATTATATTTTTGCTACGACAGTAATATTCAATGTGGCCCTCTGGAGTGAGTGTGGAACTATAGTGGCCCTCTGGAGTGAGTGTGGAACTATAGTGGCCCTCTGGAGTGAGTGTGGAACTATAGTGGCCCTCTGGAGTGAGTGTGGAACTATAGTGGCCCTCTGGAGTGAGTGTGGAACTATAGTGGCCCTCTGGAGTGAGTGTGGAACTATAGTGGCCCTCTGGAGTGAGTGTGGAAATATAGTGGCCCTCTGGAGTGAGTGTGGAACTATAGTGGCCTGGCACAGGCTGCGAACCCACTGCAAATGTCACATTGCAGCTGAAAGGCTGAGGATGGGCATGGTGCCTCAACCTCTCCATGAGGCTGAGGATGGTGATGATGCCTCAACATCTCCATGAGGCTGAGGATGGTGATGATGCCTCAACCTCTCCATGAGGATGGTGATGGTGCCTCAACCTCTCTATGAGGATGGTGATGGTGCCTCAACCTCTCTATGAGGATGGTGATGGTGCCTCAACCTCTCTATGAGGATGGTGATGGTGCCTCAACCTCTCTATGAGGATGGTAATGGTGCCTCAACCTCTCTATGAGGATGGTGATGGTGCCTCAACCTCTCTATGAGGATGGTGATGGTGCCTCAACCTCTCCATGAGGATGGTGATGGTGCCTCAACCTCTCCATGAGGATGGTGATGGTGCCTCAACCTCTCTATGAGGATGGTGATGGTGCCTCAACCTCTCCATGAGGATGGTGATGGTGCCTCGACCTCTCCATGAGGCTGAGGATGGGGATTAGTTTTCTATTTAGTTTTCGCCAGTGAAAAAAGGAAAAAAGGATTTTCCACAATAGTTTTAGACTAAATCAACACTGGCTCGCACATACGCATGCACGCATACATAGTGTCCTATGCATTACATCACACTGATGACACACCAACTGGGAGTGGTATGGGATCTCCATCTATTTACTACGTACATTTCATCAGCTTGAAAGAGTTAAGGGATCTCCATAAGTGGCAAAGCGTTTCAGACAATCGGCTTGGTTAGATTTCAGGGATTTACATATATGGGCATACCAGACACACACCACACGCACATGCAGAGGTTCTTGGATTCATAGCTTCAGTATATAAAGAAGAGTAGCAGGACGATCCAGTGTTAGCTCCGGGGTGTAGAGCTGTACAGGTGTTCTCGCGACATCGTTTTGGATCAATTCAACAGAGCCGATCGCTCAATAACAACCGTTCAATAACAACCACAGACAATCCATAGCAAACCGGTGAAGACGTGATCGATGACGGCAGCACTAGGACTCGCCCCTCTCCGGGCATGGGCAGACTTCTTCGGTCGCTTCTCCAGACCGAACGTGAAGGACCTGGCCAAGTGGAACGACAGAGTCGTCCACAACCTGCTCCAATATCAGACCAACTACTTCGCCGTGGCCGCCGTGGCATTACTGTTCCTGGTGCTCGTGAACCCCACGGGCGCGGCAACGGGCGTGGCCGCCATCACCTTCTGGTCGACGCCGTGGTCCAAGGACGCCAGAGCCGCCGTCCTGGCGCTCAGGAGACGTAGCCGGTTGGGGTTCATGCTGGCCTCGATCGCGCTCAGCTACGTGCTGATGTCGGTGCTGTGGGCGGTGGTGCTCCTCGCGGCGGGGATGGCGTTCCAGCTCGTGCTGGTGTTCGCCCACGCTTCGCTCAGATGCCGCAGCGCCGACAACAAGACAGAGAACACGGTGAAGGAGGCGGGGCTGGAGAGGTCACCGATGGGCGTCTTGCTGGCAGCCGTCAACGGGTATTTTTAAAAGGAAAGGAACGGACACAGTGAACCCACTGCAATGGTCACCTTGCAGATGAAAGTTGATACCGTTAAGTTAAGAAAGAGAATGGGCTCCCCTAGTGTGTGTGGGTCTGGAGTGTCGTTTGAAATAACCAATTTCTTTCAACCTATATAAAAAAAATGGAAAAAGTGGAAATAAAAAGCTGAGATTGGAAAACAACTAAACAAAGATAAACTGGCGCTGTGATGTCCTCCCAACATTTGAGAGGGGCTGAGGATGGGCATGGTGCCTCGACCTCTCCATGAGGATGGTGATGGTGATGGTGCCTCGACCTCTCCATGAGGATGGTGATGGTGCCTCAACTCTGGAGGTCTTCCTGCATCGTCCCAGTACCCGAGAAGAGATGGTCCCAATTCCGACTGAAATAGAGATGGGTTCCACAACACCTGCCACTACGGGGCCCACCTGCCTGGACCTCCTACAGTTTGCATACACCTTGTGGCCATGGGAACTGCCCATAGATCCGAAGTCCCGTTAGTCCGAACATGCATTAAGGTTGGCGAACATGCACTGCTCCCGTGCTTGCGGTTATGTTTAGGTTAGGGTTAGAGATAGAGATAGTAAGGGATAGTAATTTCGGAAAAATGAACCTTCTGACTAATGACACGGCAGGAGGATGCCATCATCTAGAACCCACTTTACCAAACAGTGGTCCCACAAATGGCCCCAAACATTTGAGTTATTTTTAATTATTATAATTTCAAAACGTAAAAAAAACAAAGTTTGCATGAATTAATACCAAATTAAAAATTAAAAATATTTTTTCTTAGTAATTTCTTGAATAAATATAATAGAAATTAAAAAATAAAACAGAAACAAATTCCATAATAATTTAGAAAACAAATGTTTTAGTAGTGAAAATATCAGACCTACAAGCTTCTCAACGTACTGCCTTGCGCCACATTGAGAGCTTGTACATCTTCTATTTTCACTAATTTGGGTACCAGAGGAATGTATTTTGGGTCACGGGGCTAAAAGTTTGGGAGCCACTGATCTAGAAGTTTCCATTTGGTGGTCCGAAAAGATATTGCATGATGGTGACCCTGAGCAGTATGTATATGATGACGTATCAATGTTATAAGTTAACACAATTGGTGTCGGGATGGATTGCTAATGATGTGCCCACACGTCGTACGGTCTGAACCAGTTGATGGGTTACTGGGTGACACCCCCCACCCACCCAGCGCATACTCCCTTTTCACCCCTTCTTCTGGGTTGGACAAGTGTGACGACCGGGGGCCTATTAGAGGCCTCTGTGGCACCGTTTAGCGCCATCTCGCATGCAAGGTAGCGTCACCTCCATGCACAACCCATACCCCTAGCTATTCATTTCGATGGAAGTTGCTCAGTGGCGTTTGAAGCACCCGGTAGGAAGTCTGCCACCTGGGCGGTGGCGTAGCTAACGGGCACAGGTGGCACCTGATGCTATACTATGATGCAAGCGGCCCCTCAGACTCGCCACATTCAATATCCGGACTCTTGCTGCACCCATGAGCAGTAGAAAGCAGGAAGGAGAACGTATAGGGTGAAGACTGAGGAGCTAGCACTGACTGCAGAGATCATATGAACCTGAAGTTGGATAGGAAATTGTGGAGGGCATAGCGATGCAGGAATTCCGAGTTGGTGTTGGCTAGACCTCACTCTCGCAGCAACTAACACGTCAGGAAGTCTGCCCGGAAGTCTGCGCCGTCTCAACTTTGAGGTCAACGTTTGCGTCATGACTTCACTGAACGTCCTGTAGTTCCAGATTTAGCCAGTAGGGTATTTTGCGGCTTGGTGGCGTAAAAATCCTCTCTTATGGGGGTCATATGTTTTCAAATGGGGGTCTGCGGGATAGTTAGTGTCAATTTGGGGGTCCTTGACATGAAAACGTTTGGGAACCACTGATATATACGTTGGTTTTTCCTTCCTTTTCTTGTCGCTCTTGGAATGAATTCAGAGAATTTCAGACCGGGAGTCTGAAGGAGAGCTTTGGAATCCTGCCCGCAGGTTGTTTGTACCTCTTCCAAAAGAAACAACAACTAAATGGAATAGAGTGTTTTCATCCACCAACAACAGCAGAGCCATTAGTAATCTTCCAAAGTGGAGTGAGATAATGGAGGGAAAAAAAGCTGTTCTTGAGCAGACACTAATTTTCATTCAATGAATTACATTCTGCTTTCAGTACGTGCCACTAAGGGACAGAGGCAGCTGAAAATGTCAAGGCACTCGCGTGAAACAAAAAAAAAACACGAAAGATAAAACGACGCGTTCTTTTTTTTATCCCACGATTTTGCAACCCATTGTTTCACCCAGTGTCAATTATCTAATGTAATCCTGGGCGCTACACTTCCTCTGCCAACCTGGTGGGGCAGTGGACTGACCTCATGCTTCCTCCTATGCATGAGGAGTCCAAGCTGCTTCTTTTCACCTGACAGGGGAGAGTTGGCTGGCCAGGGGGAGGCAGTATAGAGACCATGATTACCTACCCTAGGGGACACGGTGGAGAACATGAAAACTCTCTTTTTAAAGGACATGGTTATGATGTCGTTGAGTGATGACATCAGTATGTAGAATACACAATGATCTCCTGTCCACAACTAGAGGTGTGCTCTTTGGGGTTCATAGCTAAAACCAGACAGTGGCCTTGTGGTTAGAGTGTCGGCCCTGAAACTGGGAGGTCGGGGGTTCAATCCCCGGTCGGGTCATACCAAAGACTGTAAAAATGACACTCAGCATCAATGGGTGTGATTGGGGGTCAAATCAAATAATGATCCCCGAGCACGGTGCACGCGGAGAACAAATTTCACTGTGGTAACGTGTGTGACTAATCGTATGACTTTGACTTTGAACTTGAGAAAGCCCAGAGGGGCGAAACGTTGTTGTATTTATAGGTTGTAATAAAAAAGACGGGGAGCAGATATATCGTGTGCGGACATTCCACTTTTTTCTTCATTCAGTCATTTTTTGGGTCCAGCACCGTATTCTGAAACTGGGATGTGCATATCGTTTTCCTGCTTAACATAGCATACAGACACACAAAATACACAATTAGGGATGTCAATAGTTAATCAATTAATCGCCGTTAAGAAATCAATCAATTCAACTTAACAGTTAATAATTAATCAGAAATTCTGTGGTTCTATCATTGGGTGGTTTTCTGTGCTGTCTGCGTGTGCACGCGGCCGACGAACGCACATGTGGGCCGGTAAAACAAAAAAGGTCCCACCACCATCGTAGCCACAGAAACGTCTCTGCTTTTGCATGTGATGTGACAGACAAGACAGTGAACTTTACATTTCATTTGATTCCTCATACAAAGATGCCATTGTCTGGCCCTGTATCGCAAATGGTCAAATACATAATTTGATTAAGGAATGTTAGACTGAGGTGGGAGGAGTTATAGTTATCAACTCACCTGTCTGGGGTGGGAGGGGTTAGTTATCACTCACGTGTATGTGGTGGGAGGAGTTAGGGGTGGGAGGAGTTAGTTATCACTCACCTGTCTGGGGTGGGAGGAGTTAGGGGAGGGAGGAGTTAGCGGTGGGAGGAGTTAGGGGTGGGAGGAGTTAGTTATCAACTCACCTGTCTGGGGTGGGAGGAGTTAGGGGTGGGAGGAGTCAGTTATCAACTCACCTGTCTGTGGTGGGAGGAGTTAGGGGTGGGAGGAGTTAGGGGCTGGAGGAGTCAGTTATCAACTCACCTGTCTGCGGTGGGAGGAGTTAGGGGTGGGAGGAGTCAGTTATGAACTCACCTGTCTGCGGTGGGAGGAGGGAGCAGGACATGCTGGCGCTGTGCGCCAGCAGGCCGGCATGGCCGGGTTTCGCCACCAGGGGCACCACGGACCTCAGGGGCACGGACAGGAAGTGGCTGAGGTTGACGGGGTGGGTCTGGCTCTGGGCCAGACAGGGCAGGCTGCGGCGGGACGGCTTCAGACCCTTCTCCTTCAGGGTCTCACTGATGCTGGTGTGCATTCCTGGAGGAGGAGGAGGAGGAGGAAGCATTAACACTAGGGTTGTTGTCCCGATCGGATTCGGGTGATCGGAAATCAGGCCCGATTACGTCATTTTCATATCGGATCGGGAGCCAAAAAACATGATCAGGACATCCCTAGTATCAATATTATCATATTAGACTGGATATTGTCCGTGATTTGGGATATTGTATACTTTTGTGATATGGCATAAACGGTGTTCTATAAAATGTAAATATCGGATCGGGAAAAACCGGTATCGCAGATGCTCAAAATCAAATGATCGGAATCGGATCGGGAGCAAAAATCGGGACATCCCTAATTAACACATTTAGACCGGAGGTCGATTCTACAAACGTCTTCTAAATCCTGACAGTATTCTGAAAAATGTTTCTATATCAGTGGTGCTCAAACTATTTAATGTCTAGGAGCCGCCGACCCCCATGTGAAAATATGTTGGGGACCAGGGACCTCCCCAGAGGCAAAACATTTAGTTAAAAACGTTTTAAAAAAAGATTTGCGCCACATTTTTACGATTTTTCAAAAATCCACAAGCTCGTATGAGCTTGTAGATCTGCTATTTTTCAATAGCTAAAGTATAACATAATGCTTAGTTAAAGCTGCTATAAGCCATAATATTTTTTTTTGTATTCAGACAGCCAGCAATGAGTAAATCTAGGGGCCACAGTCTGCATTCAAAGACGTTCCTAGAAGCTTTGTCATGACATTGGTCGGGAAAAAAACCCGGTCGAAATGACTAACCAATCAGGAAGTAGACAGGCAAATTGACCAATGACAAAGCTTCTAGGAAAATCTTTGAATGCAGATTGTGGCCCCTAGATGTGTCACAGAGACTACATTTTTTTGGGGGGAGCGTTCTACCCATTGCTGGCCTAAGGGTTAGAGGAGCGCCCTTGCCGAAAGGTTGCCGATTCGATTCCCTTGACGGGCAGGACAAATCTGTGTGGGGAAGTGATTGTCATCATTCACCCAACACCGCTAAAGTGCCCTTGAGCAAGGAACTGAACCCCCAACTGCTCCAGTGGAGTGCTATATTAAAAAAAAAGATTGCGGCCCCTATATGTGTCACTGAGTCAGGTGAAAGAAGCGCTGGTTTATTTAGTAACGAAAGCTCCTCTCAACCGGCCGGTCTCAATCATAACATTATACGTTAGATAATATTTGGTGTCTCTAAAGATTTATGTTACCTGCTTCCTGTTACCTGTTTCCTGGCCATGTGACCTGAGTAACCAATACATGACAGCAGCGTGTGTGGCAGCCAATCAGGACTAGGTCCTCAGTATGACTAGGTCTTGTACATTTCATGAGCTTTCACTAGTCGGGTTTCACCTGACAAAAATGGCTTTTATAATTTTCCTGTCAAGTTGTATTAGTCTTTTTTAGTCTTGAGAGAAGGACATCCTACATAATTGCTACTTGATTAACCAGTGGATCCATCGGACAGAGACTTGCTTGCCAAAATAAGCTGATCTACAAGTTGTATGACCCCAAGAATTATCTGTAATTGGCCCCCATCTGAAAATATGTAGTTTCAGGGATCCCCCCAGAAGCAAAGATTGAGTTAAAAACGTTTGCTCTAAAAGAATATATATTCAAAGATTTGCACTACATTTTCACGATTTTTCAAAAATAGCAGACCTACAAGCTCGTAGCGCGGCACTCGGTGCCGTGCTATGAGCTTGTAGATCTGCTATGTTTCAATAGCTAAAGCAGAACATAATGCTTAAAACACCAAGGGGGTTCCCGCCCAAAATGGGTTAACCGTCTCTTGAATTTCTCAGTGCATAATGATTCATATCCTTCTCCAATCTCCACACGACACTACATCATTCAGCAAACACTCAGTGTGCAATATGATGATGAACTTGAGAAAATAAATCATCATAATGGAGAAAAAACGGGATAGTGGGACGACACCACTGCCCTGAGGAAGGCTGTCCCGATTCTAACTTGAATAAATCTATACAATAAAAAATGATTTTCACCCAATTATACGGTCTACCTGCTGTTCTAATCACAGCGTTGTTGTCGGGCTGAGACGTATTAACTATTAACCTTATTAACTTGTGATGTTTTTTCCTTTTTTTTTCTCCCCGTAAATGAATTAATGTCCTACTTCGTCATACTAGAGTCTCACATAAAAGTAGCAAAATTGACCGTTCAGTTCACAACCGAGCTTGTATAGAACTGCTATATTCAATATTACCCAAATACAGCTCAATGTGTTCTTATATTATCCCTACTTTACCCAAATACAGCTCAATGTGTTCTTATATTATCCCTACCTTACCCAAATACAGCTCAATGTGTTCTTATATTATCCTTAATTTACCCAAATACAGCTCAATGTGTTCTTATATTATCCTTACTTTACCCAAATACAGCTCAATGTGTTCTTATTAGGCATGTAACAATTCACTCAACTCACGATACGATTCGTATCACGATATGAGGTTCACGATACGATTTTTCACGATATTTTAAACAAAATATATTTGCCAGAAATATATAAATTATATTTATTTTATATAATTTATCTTCCCCCCCAAGCTTTTTTCACATTTTTTATTTAACTACATTGCAAAAGAAGTAGCATTACTTTTGACAGTTCAGAAACATGAGCATCAACGACCATCATCACCTGGGCACAGTCAAACACACACAGCTCCCCTCTACAGTGCTCTACTACTGAAAATGACTTCTCTCAAAAATATGATGGAATATGACTAAAGCTCACATTTCACAGCACGATTCATATCGTCAGGATTAATATCGATATATCATTACATGCCTAGTTCTTATATTATCCTTACTTTATCCAAATACAGCTCAATGTGTTCTTATATTATCATCACTTTACCCAAATACAGCTCAATGTGTTCTTATATTATCAATCAATCAATGATTCATATCCTTCTCCAATCTCCACACGACACTACATCATTCAGCAAACACTCAGCGTGCAATATGACGCTGAACTTGAGAAAATAAATCATCATAATGGAGAAAAAAAACGGGATAGTGGGACGACGCCACTGCCCTGAGGAAGGCTGTCCCGATTCTAACTTGAATAAATCTATACAATAAAAACATTTAACCCAATTATACGGTCTACCTGCTGTTCTAATCACAGCGTTGTTGTCGGGCTGAGACGTATTAACTATTAACCTTATTAACTTGTGATGTTTTTTCCTTTTTTTTTCTCCCCGTAAATGAATTAATGTCCTACTTCGTCATACTAGAGTCTCACATAAAAGTAGCAAAATTGACCGTTCAGTTCACAACCGAGCATGTATAGAACTGCTATATTCAATATTACCCAAATACAGCTCAATGTGTTCTTATATTATCCCTACTTTACCCAAATACAGCTCAATGTGTTCTTATATTATCCCTACTTTACCCAAATACAGCTCAATGTGTTCTTATTGTCTCCACCAGGCCGAAGGCATGGGGAGAGAGTATGTTTTGCACTCCGTCCGTCCGTCCGTGTGTCCGTGTGTCCGTCCGTCCGTCCGTGTGTCCGTCTGTGTGTCCGTCCGTCCGTCTGTGAACAGCTAATCTCTGGCACCGTTGGCTTGATCGCAGCCATACTCTGCACACACACTCCCTGGATGCCAGAGCTGAACCTCTGCTCCAAAGTTTTCACATTGGCCTGTTATAGCGCCACCAGGAGGCCACTTTGTGCAAAACAAATGTTTTGACGGTACACCCACAGATTTTGTCCAAACATTACGCAAATTGGTACACAGTCTCTCTAGAGCCAGAAATTTTGCACGCACATTCCCACTAGGCCAATGGAAGAAATGCCACTTGAATATTTTCAACTCAGCCTCATGGTGGCGCTATAACTGGCCGATTTGTGTTTTTACCTATAACTGCACCGATCTGTGTAAAACCATGTATGCACACTCCCTAGAGGCCAAGGAAAAACCTTTGCCTGGAATTTTTCACATCTGCTCTTTATAGCGCCACCAGGAGGCCGACATATGTAAAACACATTTTCTAATATTACTCCTTCAGATTTTATCCAAATTTCATGCAAATCGGTACGCATGCTCTCCATAGTCATGTGATCATGTGATTTGTTTGATTTCTCATAATTATCCATCCTGATTGGCTACGATTGGCTTCGAAATTTTTCAGGAGTAGCCCGTTTTGTACAAATCGCCAAAACTCCTCAACGCAGCGTCCGATTGCGGTGAAACTGTGCATGCCTATTCCCACTACTAGGCTGAGGAAGAAATGCCACTTGACAGTTTTCAAATCAGCCTCATGGTGGCGCTACAACAGGACCGGTCGCGTCACACACACACACACACACACACACACACACACACACACACACACACACACACACACACACACACACACACACACACACACACACACACACACACACACACACAAAACCCAAATAAACATGTTTATATTACTCCTAAACAATTTTTTCCAAACATCACACACACTCCTATCCTCCTGGTGGAGACCTGTGCCCAGAAGGGCACTTTTTCTAGTATTATCCTTACTTTACCCAAATACAGCTCAATGTGTTCTTATTAGGCATGTAACAATTCACTCAACTCACGATACGATTCGTATCACGATATGAGGTTCACGATACGATTTTTCACGATATTTTAAACAAAAAATATTTGCCAGAAATATATAAATTATATTAATCATGTTTTTTGACAATTAGAAACATTTTGGAATGATCATCTTTATGGGTGCAAACTTGGTGTCTATTTTGTGCTTTTTGAGCAGTAGAAACACATTGGACTGCTCATATTTATGATTAAATCCATCTAGAGCACTCTTATTTGCTTATTACAAATACTGTACGCCTGGCCTATATCAAACATTTTACGTTTCATCCGTATGAGAGTGTAGAGTTGATCAAATTGGAGAAAAGAAACAACCTGTATACATATGTAATTTTATAGAAACAATAGAATAGCATAATAATAGCATGATCAATTATGCTGAACATAGTCAAAGGTGTGTCAAATCTTAACAGTAGATCTATGTTTACACACACACACACACACACACACACACACACACACACACACACACACACACACACACACACACACACACACACATATATGTTGCTTTGTTTACCCTCCACGCAGAACCATACTGTACCACCGATATATTTGGTTCATTCACTCAACATATTTACGGTACTCATTTTCACTGTGGTGTAAAGTAACTCAATATCAATCTCCGACCCGCTCTTTCCTCGCCGTATTGTACCTTCATTTGTCTGTTTCACTTCACTGGGTCTCTGTGTTCTGCTTAATGCATTTAGGACTGACGTTGAAAACAAAAAAAGGACCTCAATGTATTTGGCCACCGACCCCCATCTGAAAATATGTAGTTCCCCCCGCAGAAGCAAAGATTTGAGTTAAAAATGTTTGCTCTGAAACAATATATTCAAAGATTTGTGCCACATTTTGTGAAAAATTGCAGATCTACAAGCTCATAGAGTGCCGCCCTATGAGCTTGTAGATCTGCTATTTTTTCAACAGCTAAAGCATATAACATAATGCTTAAAAACACCAAAAGGGGTTCCCGTCCTGAATGGTTTAATCTAATCTAATCTAATCTGCCGGCGACGTCCCTCCACGGCTGACGAACGAACCAGCCGTAATCCCTGGATAATCTGCCACGTTTCTTTGTGTGTTCTCTCTTGCAACGTTTTCACAGTCTTAATCCCGCCAGAAGGCAAAGCTCTCCGTCTATACCGAGCAATCTTCCTATATACTCTCACATATTGGTCATGAAGTGTGGGTCATGACCCAAAGAATAAGGTCGCGGTTACAAGCGGCCGAAATGAGTTTTCTCAGACGGGTGGCTCATGGCATCTCCCTTAGAGATAGGGTGAGAACTTCAGTCACACGAGAGAGACTCGAAGTAGGGTCAGTCACTGCTTCTTCGCTTGGAAAGGAGACCGCTTTAGTCAGGCATCTGGTAATGAACCCATTCAGGGCAGGAACCCCTTTTGGTGTTTTAAGCATTATGTTATACTTTAGCTATTGAAAAATAGATAGCTCATACTCAAGCTTGTAGATGTGATATTTTTTTTAAATCCTGAAAATGTGACGCAATTAAACCTTTGAATATACAGTGTATATTATTTCAGAGCGAACATTTTTAACTCAAATCCTAGGGACCTTCCTGGTCCAGCTGCCTAGCTTTAACAACACATTATCAGATGGGGGTCCGCAGCCATATACAGATAATTCTGGTGGTCCTTGACATGAAATATTGAGAACCACTGACATAGGTATTTCAGAAAACTGTCAGGATAGACATTTTCTACATTTCGACGTCAGGTGTCAGGTCTAAATGGGTTAAGGATGCCTCCCGAGTAGATGGAGGTATATCTCCACACTGGGAACGCCTCAGGATCCCCCAGGAGGAAGTTACTAATGTTGCTCTGGAGAGGGAATTCTGGATCTGTTGGAGCGGTTGCCTCCGCGACCCGACTACAGATAAGCTAAGATGGATAGCAGATCTACAAGCTCATAGCAGATCTACAACCTGTGTAATTCACCACTTTAGTGAAATTATAACCCCTAACTAACCCCCTCCCCCATTATCATACAACAACAGCTATGGGCGAGGCTTAAATTCAGGTGGGTGGTGCCAAGGTGAAAACCAGGTATACTTAATTAACTGGTGGGTGTGGTTACATAAAAACATTGAAACATATAGTATGCTTATTTTTAAAGGAATCTTTTCTTTAAAGGAATTGACAGATGCAGGAGTGGAGCCCTGCATGTGGCTTAATTTGACTCAACACGGGGAAGTGCGCGCACGCACGCACGCACGCACGCACAGAGAGATCCATCTGCTCTATCATTCACAGCTTTATTTCCATGAGGTGACTTTGGGGGATTAAATGAGACACCTGGCGGGACATCATTAAGCCGATGAACAACAGGTGTGTCTTCACACCTCGGCCCCAGAGGATAATTAATTCATTAGACACCAGGACAGGTGTGACTCTGCTATTTTCGGCAGCTTTATTGGTGTGGGACTCCCTCTGTTCCTGTGGTGTGCAGGCCGCCCTAAACGCTGACCTTTAACAGTTTGACTGCGGGAATTAATTAACAGTTTCCCTGCATAACCCGCCATACACAACATTTATTCCATTGTCGCGGACAAAGTGGCGAGGCCGGCGCGTTATGATGACGTAACCGGAAATCAACCGGCTTGCAAGGGCTTCTGGGAAACTGAGTCCAATGCAAATTAAGTGAACGAGGGAGTGTGGACAATCTCATCTCGCTTTGATCTTTGTCTTTGTGGGTCGGATCGCGGAAGTGGCTTTTCTGTCGGCTCAATAACAAACCGTAGAACTATTTTCAGCTGGATTTTCATCATTCAGCTTTGACACCTCAAAGGTAACTGTAAAACGCTGACGCCCAACGTAACATGTTATTATAGACCATAAAGCGCGGAAAGTATCAATCGTAATCCCCATTTTGACTATCGTTGTCTTTCACTAACCTTTGAAGATCCACCCGGTCGCGATCGGTCGTCTTAACGCACCCCTCACCATACCTTAATCCAGTCAGACCAATGATGTCTAACCGAAGTATGCCTCCCGAGAAGCCAGGCTCACTGATTTGTTTTTTCCCGGTCACGTGACCCAAACATGTGACGTATCCTACTGTGTCCAAGGGGCGGCATATACTAAATCCAACACGGGTTGTGCTTATAACCACGCCCCGGGGCAAGTTAAGTTTACTGAGGTTAAGGTTAGGGTTAGGTTTAGCTATAGTTTTACTGAGGTTAAGGTTAGGAATAAGGTTAGGTTTAGGTATAGTTTTACTGAGGTTAAGGTTAGGAATAAGGTTAGGTTTAGGTATAGTTTTACTGAGGTTAAGGTTAGGGTTAGGTTTAGGCTGTCTTAAAAGTCTTAAAAGTTATCAAAAAAACGGCGTAAGTAAAGTTACCATCCGCTCCCGACCAGATCATGAATCTGAAAAGGAATGCTTCCAAGGCCATTATGCTTCCCATTATAAGTAATTAAAGTCCGGTAATCAAAATGGACTTGAGTATAAGTACTATAGTATTGGTATCACAATGGACTTCAAGTACCAAAAGTAGAAATGGTAAATTGTGCATTTACATATTGAAGCAGCAATCTAAGGCAATGCGAGGTACAATCTAAAAATAAGCCATTTAATTCATGCTAATTTATTCATGATCCGTCTTTCACCTTCACCGAGGAAGTCTCTCGGCTGACCTTCAGACACAGCTGTGCTTCATTAAGAATTCATCCACCCTGGATTAGCCTGGAAGCCTAAAAACTATTTTCCAAAATATTATAATTCATACACCCTGGAAGCCATAGCTAAAAAAAAGGCATTTCTAAAACAGAATCCGCCCACCCTGGAAGACTGAAAACTACTTTATGAAACAGAATACACCCACCCTGTAGAAGCCTAGCTGAAAACTACTTCATGAAACAGAATTCATCCACCCTGGAAGACTAAAAACTAGTTTCTAAAAACAGAATTCATCCACCCTGGAAGACTAAAAACTAATTCATGAAACAGGATTCCACCCTGGAAGACTAAAAACTACTTTCTAAAAACAGAATTCATCCACCCTGGAAGACTAAAAACGAATTCATGAAACAGGATTCCACCCTGGAAGACTAAAAACTACTTTCTAAAAACAGAATTCATCCACCCTGTAGAAGCCTAGCTGAAAACTACTTCATGAAACATAATTCATCCACCCTGGAAGACTAAAAACTAGTTTCTAAAAACAGAATTCATCCATCCTGGAAGACTAAAAACGAATTCATGAAACAGGATTCCACCCTGGAAGACTAAAAACTAATTCATACAGGATTCCACCCTGGAAGACTAAAAACTAATTCATGAAACAGCTAGGATTCCACCCTGGAAGACTAAAACGACTTTCTAAAAACAGAATTCATCCACCCTGTAGAAGCCTAGCTGAAAACTACTTTCTAAAACAGATCCTTGGCTGTTTTCCCTGATAACACACAATCTCTAATATACTCCTTAGACCATCTTAAACCATTAAAGGCACATTTCACCGCTGGAAGAAAGTGCAGTCACTCAATGTTAATAGTATTTGTACTAGTAGACAACACTAGCACAATTTGAAATTTGCACCCATATGGTCAGAAAAATAATGAAGTATGTGTGTTTGACTAGGGTTTGACTGCTGGATTACTATAATGACCAACATGCTTTGGTGCACTGCCCCACCGTGTGGAGAGGGGGAGGGCTGTCTTACTGACATCAAAGAGATTATATATAAAGAGGCGACAGTCCTCAAATATTTGGAATCACCACTAGATGGCGCAGCGGTATAGTGCTGCCGGCATCACTCCAATATGGCGGGCAACGCTTTGTCTATGTAAACACCTCAAACACGCACGTAAACATGCACGGTCGCGAGCACACGTGCACATGCATGCATGCGCACACATGTATGCACCCTGACATTCTGAATGAATATGTGTTACTAATTGATGCTTTGATCCTTTCATAAACATGATAAATAAACAAGTAAATCAATATATGAGAGTAGAATAGGATAAGACAAGTTTTTGTTTTGTACAGCATGACTTTGCGACAGCACTGTCCATTCTGAAAAATCCATGTAACAGGGTGTCTGCACTGCAGGCTTAGGCAAGTCAGATTTAACTTATGTTATGTTATATTTAATATGGTGAGCTTGTAGATCTGTTCAAGGTGTTACTTTGGGCTTGTTTATCTGTAAAGACAGACCGATTAATCGGACCGATTCATTAATTGGTCTGATTGATTAATCAAACCGATTCCCATGTTTGCCGATTTTATGGCAGATTTGATACTTCTGATTTTTCCACTGAACGCAATCTGTTAAGGGAACAATTCAGCAGTAGTGAGTCAATTACTATTACAGAGGAGGAGGTGCATAGAACCCTCAAGATAATTAACCCACGCAAAGCACCGGGTCCCGATGGGATACGGGGTTATGTGCTTAAGGAGTGTAGGGAGCAGCTCAGCCCTGTACTGAGACACATGTTCCAGGTATCGCTAGATACACACTATATTCCAAAAGCGTGGAAGACCTCGCTTATAGTTCCGGTGCCGGAAATGTCTAATCCCAAAGTCCTTAACAACTATCGGCCGGTTGCCTTGACAACATTGTTAATAAAAAGCTTGGAGCGCATTATCTTAAATAACCTTAATAATGTGCAACATGAAATGGACCCCTTGCAATTTGCATATAGAAAGTGGAGGGGCACTGATGATGCTCTTCTTCTTATGCTTAATAAGATCTACTACCATCTAGATAAACCTCAAAAGAAACGATATGCTCGGGTACTCTTTGTAGACTTCTCCTCTGCGTTTAACACAATGAGACCTCTTATTTTGATGAGGAAACTTTTTGACATGGGTGTTAACACCAATATCATCAGGTGGGTGGAGTCATTCCTGACTGAGCGGGTACAACATGTCAAGGTGAATAAAGCAATATCTCTCCCCATTACGACCAACACGGGGGCTCCGCAAGGGAGCGTGACTTCACCTGTATTGTTCACGCTGTACACAAGCGACTGTAGGAGTGAGTCAGACAACACCTGTATTGTTAAATTTGCAGACGACACAGCTATTGTTGGTCTGATTGAGGATGATGAGATAAGCTATCGAAGAACAGTGGACGAGTTTGCCGGTTGGTGCAGGAGTAACTTCCTCCAGCTGAATATCAAAAAAACTAAGGAGGTCATATTTGACCTTAGGACTGGTGCTCATGCACACCAGGAAATAGTCATTGGTGGGGATGGGGTAGTGATTGCGGAGGAATACAAGTACTTGGGTACAACGATTGATTCCAAGCTGATATGGAATTCCAACACTCATTCCATCTATAGGAAAGGTCAGCAGAGGCTGCATTTTATGAGCAGACTGAGACAGTATAACGTGGAAAAAAATGTTATGGCACTTTTTCATGGATCCTTTGAGGAGAGTGCATTGACATATTGTTTTGTTTCATGGTATGGCTCATTATCATTGGTTAATAAGAACAAACTCCATAAAATCATCAACGTGTCCAGCAAAATAGCTGGGGTACGATTTGAGAGTATGACCTCAATGTATGAGACCCGGGTACTCAGGAAGGGGAAAGCTATTACTAGGGACAATACACACCCGTTACACAACCATCTTTTACCATCAGGGCGACGGTACGGTAATGTGGCAGCGGTGGCCGAACGGATAGCGGCGCGGTCTAGATACCGGAAGGTTCCCAGTTCGAACCAGCCGTCCGACACGTTAAAATTACCACCGCTGAAATGCCCTTGAACAAGGCATCAACCACTACGATGAAATGTGTTCTATGAGCAGGGCCTGGCTGGAAACAAGTTCTTGAGCTTAGCCCAGATACCCTGGGTAAATATAGATTTCATTTCATTTCATTTCATTTCATTTCATTTCACATGGTACCTTCTCTGCAGGCTAGTATAGGGCCTCAAGATCGTTTGTTCCCATAAGTATAGGACTTATGAACAAGCAGGCCCCATCTCAGTTCCGTGCTGATGTGTGATGTGCCTCTTGGAACTATGACTGGTGGCCTTCTGTTGGCATTGTTTCTTTATGTTCTATGTACTATGTGATCTGTTTGTTTCCATATGTTTTATGTATATCCTGATGACTGCTGTGCACAAAACAAATTTCCGAAAGGACAAATAAAGTATCTATCTAAGATGAATCTCCCATCACTAATATAATCTCTTTGCTAACATGTAGTCTAGGAAGGAAGTGAGACCAGTGCAATTTGAAATAGTAAAATATCTAAAACCACATATTACACACACGTAAAAAGCTCAGGAAAGTGTTCTAAATATGTGACCAGATTTCACTGAGAGCCTGCCATCGTGCAACCTCCAGCTTTTCACCAGATCAGAAAAACTGAATGTATTTATATTGTATCCAAAATGAGTTAATAGCACGGGCAGACTCTTCACATACTAAAGCATGACTCAAATAAATATCAGAGCTGAAAATCGAGATGTATATGAAATAAATGCTTAAACATGTAGCTAGGTGTAATGTTAGAGACCACAGAAGTGTTCAAGCCTGTTTTCTCAACCCGCTGTTTCTCTGCAAGACATTACTCTATAAGCCATATCTCTAAAACTGGTGGGTCACATTGAACAACCAATATGTCAATTTGAAGCTATGATTCCCTGATATTATATGAAAAAAAAAAATCCAAAAAAATCCAATGGCAGTCCCTCAGTCAAATTTGACCACATATATTCGTAACGTCATTAACATAATGTCCTTTTTGCAAAGGGATGAAGTGGCCCTTTCAGACCTGAAGCCGACTCTACAAATGACTAGGTTTGTGCACAGTTCTGGTGGCCAAGTCAGAGACCGTGATGCAGGAACGTGCACACATAGACATCAAAGGGGGCTTCAGCCCCTGCCCTTTTACCCGTCTGTAAAACAACTGCCCTCTCCAGACCACGAATGCAGCATTTACTGTGGTGAAAGAAATGCAAATGTCTCTCCTTTCCATGCCAGGCCGGAAGGCAACATTCAGGAGAATTGCTTTTTTTTCCTCCGAAGTCTCCTGAACTTGAACGCGGTATTTTGCGTTGAACAGATTTGTTTAGAAATCCATGTTGTTACACCACATCTCCACTGGCTAAAGAGTGCTGGGTTGCGCACCAAACATATAGCTGATCTACAAGCTCTCACGCGAGTTTGTAGATCTGCTATGTTCGCTATTTTCGTCCAAAAGTGCCCTCTTACGGGACAAGCTCACAACGTGTCGCAGCTTGTAGATCGGCTATTTTCAGCAAGTGTAAAATCGGTCATTACGACGGCCTCATGGCCCGCCAAAATACATTTTAGTCGACTAAATCAACTGTAGATTTAGTCAAATAAGGAATTTAGTCAAAATTGTCCCAGGAATCAACACTGATGATGTGTCCAAGTCTGTGCATCCGTAGATGTATTGTTAACTAACTATGACTCAAACTAAAATCTAAATTTGCTGTCAAAATCAACACTGGTGTTGAAAGTGAAAGTGTAAAAGAGCCCTTTTTTCTGTATGGCATCAACGACAGGCACCCACCCAGCACACGGGAAATCATCCCATATAATCATCAACGACAGGCACCCACCCAGCACACGGGAAATCATCCCATATAATCATCAACGACAGGCACCCACCCAGCACACGGGAAATCATCCCATATAAATATGGGCTCTTTATTTCCATATATGGGCGTCACGTTCAGCAGAAGGTGACAGCATCATGAATAATGAACAAAGACAATGTTAAAGTAGAAATGCTGACTCTCAGCTCTGCGCCTCTGCCATCCAGACGCCGTTAAAGTGCATCTGCTATATTATTCGGCACCCAGCCGAGTATATCCATAAAGGCCGGCCAATAAAATGCATTTCCATCGACGGGATCGACTTTTAGATTTTAGACTGCAATCAGGAAAGAGGGAGAGAGAGAAAGAAGGGGAGGGACATGCAGCAAAAGGTCGTCATGAATGGGACTCGAACCTATATGTTGCATGATGCGCCTGGACCACTAGGCCAGTGGGCACCCCCCCAACGATGGGCGACTCTTAACCGGCCACACATGTCAGGAGCCACAGGAGCCACGGGTGAAAAATGTCTTTTTAAAATATTTTTTTTTCCTGAAAAACCTCATGTTTTAGTGGTTCTCAATATTTCATGTCAAGGACCCCAAAAATTATATGTAATATGCCGCCGACCCCCATCTGAAAATATGTTGTTCCAGGGACCCATCAGAAGCAACGATTTGAGTTAAAAACTGAAACTCTGAAAGAATATATATTCAAAGATTTGAGGCACATTTTCACGATTCTTCAAAAATAGCAGACATACATGTCAAACGGTGGTCCGTGGCTCAAATGCCGAATAGAGAATGGACGACCCTGATACGAAGAGGGTTTTTCTAAAGCACATCGATCATCACTGCTCGCTCCATTGTTCTATATACTCTGTTGATAATTAATCAGCAGCCACTGATGAGACACACCTGTGAAGGTCAATCTCTTGACTCGCTGACAGTCGATGTATTGGTGTTGCACGTGCGCACGCAGTCACGCACGCACGCACGCGCACACACGCACACACAGTTGATCATGTGTTGGTGCTGATCGCTCCAGCAGTTTAGCAGATAAGCCGTGCATAGACAGAGACACGCACGCCCACGCACACACACGCGCGCCCGCCCGCACATGATCTCTATCTCCCTGGCAGATATTAGATATACACGACGCACCATCGTGACTGTGTAAAAAGGAGACAAAATGTTAAGCTGGCAACCTCAGGCACGGTGCCAGTGTTGGCACAGGGGAGGGTGATCACTGCATGACACAATGGCATTAGTGAGAGAGAGAGAGAGAGAGAGAGAGAGAGAGAGAGAGAGAGAGAGAGAGAGAGAGAGAGAGAGAGAGAGAGAGAGAGAGAGAGATTACTATGTAATGTGGGTAACTCACCCAATGAAACACAGTAACTATAATGGCGTTACTGAAGGGGAAAGGGCAACTAGTCACTTTACTAGTTACCACAAAAAGTAGTTTCTTTACCTAAAGTAACTCGTTAGTTACTCCCAACCCTGATCATTTGTAAACCTGCAGTGTTATTCCACACGTCACGTTTTGTATTATGCGTAAACCGTAAACGAGAGAGACGTTTGTTTAAGCCCAGGAGGCGCGCCTGGGCTATACAGCCATGCGATCTGTTCTCGTATCAATAAACTTTGTCTTTTGGACAATACTTCGTCCTGGGCGTCGGGCGTTACTAATAGAAAGGACAAAGAACTTCGTCCTGGCCGTTCAGGGTGTTTTTAATGGGAAAACACAACGACCTTCATCAGGCCATCATAAAGATAGCCTGATGAAGGTCCCATAGACACAAATCCATTTCCTGTAAAGTTCATATTTTGGACATACAGTAGCTGCCAGGTTTATGCCCCACAGCAAGAGATTTTGCAGTGTTGGGCAAGTTACTTTTTAAAAGTAATTAGTTATAGTTATAGTTACTGCTCCCTCTAGTAACTAGTTACTTTACTAGTTCCTAAATTATAAAAGTAAGTAGTTACTTTACTTTATAAAAGAGGAATAATAATAAAACAAAAAAATCAAGGTCTTTGTGTTGTTCTGTGGCAATTATCATTATGAAATGCAGTGGAACAACACAACACAAAATATATAGGCCTACACTGTTTACATTCGCGTGCGTGCGTGCGTGCGTGCGTGCGTGCGTGCGTGCGTGCGTCACGTTATGCCCTGTGGAAGCCAATTTCTCATGTGCACCCTGTCAGTTTACATGACAGACTCTCTTTTGGATCAAACTATGTAATGTGGGTAACTCACCCATTGAAACACAGTAACTATAATGTTACTGTGATATATAATGTAAATATAATTTCCCATACTGAATGGGAAAGGGCAACTAGTCACTTTACTAGTTACCACAAAAAGTCGTTTCTTTACCCAAAGTAACTTAGTTAGTTACTCCCAACCCTGATCATTTGTAAACCTGCAGTGTTATTCCACACGTCACGTTTTGTATTATGCGTAAACCTGCAGTGTTATTTGAGATGGCATGTTTTTATTGTTTTATTGTTTTTATTGTATATGCACCTGCAGTTTTATTTTATTCCCCCCCACCCCTCCGTCTGCCCAGTAGACCGCGGGGATGGGTTGTTGCTATAGCAACCAGCGCTGGCTGGCTGCTACAGAGGAAACACAGGTGGAATGATTAGGTCGTAACTCACAGCCTTTCTCCACACGGACCCTCAACTTATGTTTATTTAATAAAATGTGCTGCAGTGTCCGTCGTACACACCGAGCTGTCGTTGTTGTGGTCTGAGCAGCGCTGGTGGAAAGTAACCATTTACATACAGTAAAGCAGTGGTTCCCAAAGTGGGGTCCGGGGACCCCCAGGGGTCCTTGAGGGAGTTCCAGAGGGTCCCCAGCTAAATGATAGTTAGGAACCCAATGGACCCTTATGGGTCTGTAACTCTGAGAGTGTACAAATGGAACCCTTTGTACCATTTGTACACTCTCAGAGTTAAATGAACATTGCTTTTACAATATACATTGGGGGTCCCAGAGATAGAAATTCCATCAAATGGGGGTCTGTCTGTAGACTAATGCATGTCAAACTGGGGGGTCCTTGAAATGAAACGGGTTGAGAATCACTGCTAGAGCCGTAAGCAATCTTCTCTCATGGGGGTCCCTGGCATATCTATTCAAATAGGGGTCTGCTTTTTGTTATAGTTATTCTATTTATAGTAACCTGGGCAACATTCCATTTCGGGTTCATGAACCGGTCGGGAGCGGATGATATCGCTGTTGTAGTATTGTTTTGTAATCATGACACAACATGACGTAACGATATCATCCTGATGACTACAAAACAATACTACAACATGACGTAGCGATATCATCCGTTCCCGACCGGATCATACGGCACTTTTGGAACAGAGACCAGGCTTTCCTCCGAGGTGGAAAGCCTGGTGAGGCGAGGTTATATTTATAGTGACTCATAGGAATAGACTATGTGACAATATAGTCTGGTGACCACCGGAGAGACGGGTGACAGCCGGGAATGTAGACGTCTAAATGGGGGGTCCGTGTCAATTTGGGGGTCCTTGGCATGAAAAAGTTTGGGAACCACTGGTCTGAGATACACAATGATCTAAGCAGAGCAGACTCACAGCATGCTACTCCGTAAAACAGTAAAATAGTCAGTGCTTAATGGAGCATTTGGGTCCATGTGTACAACAGCTCACAGGGTTAAATGATTTTACAGCTTTACAGCTTTATGTCGTAGGGAAAGGGAGCTAATGGCTCCTAATGGGACGTCCATGACTCTCTGCAAGTTTAAACTAGTTTGGTTTTATAGCGTCGGCCAGTCAGCTGTCTTTTATGGGAATAATGGTGCATGAATGAAAACGTAGACTTTCTTTTCTTTTTTAGGATAGAATGTGTCTGGAAAGAGACGCCCTGTCCTAAACTAATGTTTGGTTACTTTCAGAACCCTAACACCTACCAGGGTCCAATACCTAGTAGGGATGTGCTGATGAGACATTTTGGCCGATATCGATATCCGATATGGACGATAACCGATATTACCGATATGATCTCATTCTGTATTGAAAAATTATAATAGTTTCGTCCATTCTGAAAAATGCATGTAACAGGGTATCTGCACTGCAGGCTTAGGCAAGTCAGATTAACTCTAATACCTTATATTTAATATTGTGAGCTTGTAGATCTGTTCAAACTTCAAGCTGTTACTTTGGGCTTTTTTATCTGTAAAGACAGACCGATTAATCCGACCGATTAATTAATCGGTCCTGAAAAATCGAACCGATGCCAATTAATTTAAAAACAACTAAAATCGGCCGTTACCGATGTGTTTGCCGATTAATCTCCCATCACTAGTTCAAAGCGCACCCTCGAACCCTCACCAACTATGTGAGCATTTTCAGAGTGTGTCTATTTTGTCGGGCTATGTTGCCATATACAGTATGTTCCTTTTTATCTGTGTGAGAATGTCACAAGTATTCTCTTTTTATTTTAACACATTGCCTGCTGTTGACGTATATGTTATTAATAGCCATCTATTGTCTGCGATTGTCGCTTTATATGGATCTGAAATGGCACCGTTAAAGAAAAAACGTTTAGCCCTGAGCCGGTTGCTAGGCAACGCCTTAATTGCTGACCCCCGCATGCACAGAACGTGCTTCTGCATGCGTAGACTACTGTTATAATTAGGATCTTCTATGGCCCCTTTCTCGAAAGCTGTCCGATGTGCTGATCAGACATCCGAGGTTCGGATCCGATTTCAGATTTTTTCCATCGCATCGCGATTGAAATATAAACGTTTCTCGAGAAAGATAGCTAGCGTGAGCTAATGCTAACATTAGCCTTTTCTTACAATGGAGGTCTGCGAGCGGGGGAAAACGGGGGACAACTTGAGTAGTAATCTCCCCAATTCCCACCGCCCGCAAGCTATTTACCACTTGTGGCCACACGGCCGCAATCTAAGTGTTAAGTCATTAATTCCCCGCCTAGGGCGAGATTGGACGAGATAAGGGTTTATAATGTTTAACCCATTTTGGGGCGGGAACCCCTTTTGGTGTTTTAAACATTGTTATATTTTAGCTATTTAAAAATAGAAGATCTACAAGCTCATAGCGCACCACCGAGTGGTGCGCTACGAGCTTGTAGGTCTGCTATTTTTTGAAAAATCGTAAAAATGTGGCGCAAATCTTTGAATATATATTCTTTCAAAGTGAATGTTTTAACTCAGGTCTAAATGGGTTTTAATAAGGATTTTTACCGGTGTTTGGCGTCACCATCACCAGGCTACGGTTCACTTCCGCGTTGTCGACATGATGGGTTATGCATGCACGGGTCACCGGCTAGCGCGTATCCAAAGAAAACTTGTTTGTATTGGAATTGAGCTCAGATTGAGGTGATCATACAAAACATACATAACAAAACAAAACATGTGTTTGGAGGTCAATAAAAAAAATCATCACAACCTCACAGGTCCGTTTCCAGCGCTTTTGACGAAAACGAAAGTATGAGCTCAAAATGCGTCGCAATGCGCCGCGTTTTGAGCTTGTATAGATCACCTCTCACTGACGATTCTGTTTCTGACAATGCACGGACAATCTACTGAATTACCAAAGGGTGGGCATGTGAATTTCTCAAACGGCACATCTGTAGCAATAAAGGGATACAGAGCATAACAAAAAATAAATGATTTCAAAGACATTTGCACGCAACCATGAAAACAAACATAAATGCTTCGTCTGATCAAATCCTGCCTATAATCTAGCTGTGGGCTGGGGCGGCTGGATCAAAGTGCTTTACGGACAGAGTTAATCCTTTGTGTGTGCATGTGCGTGCCTGCGTGTGTGTGTGTGTGTGTGTGTGCGTGCCTGCGTGCGTGCATGCGTGTCACTAAGTGCTTGACAGATGAAGGCACTGAGAAGCAGAGTGACGGGCCGATGACCAGTGGTGGAAAAAGTACTCACATTCCTACTTAAGTCTGACATAAAAAAAATAAAAAAATAAATGTCTTCTAAATCCTGACAGTTTTCTGAAATACCTCATGTTTTCTATATCAGTGGTTCTCAATATTTCATGTCAAGTACCCCAAAAATTATTATGTATTTGGTCTCCAACCCCCATCTGAAAATATGTTGTTCCAGAGACCCCCCCTGCTCTGAAAGAATATAATATTCAAAAATTTGCACCACATTTTCAAGACTTTTCAAAAATAGCAGACCTACAAGCTCATAGAGCGGCACTCGAGTGCTGCGCTATGAGCTTGTAGATCTGCTATTTTTCAATAGCTAAAGTATAACATAATGCTTAAAACACCAAAAGGGGTTCCCGCCCAAAATGGGTTAAGTAAAATATCAATACTGCAATGTAGAAATACTCAGTATTGGTCTCAATATGTATAATGTAGCAAAAGTAGAAAGTACTCATTATGCAGAAGCTTACATTTAGCAAAAGAATATTTTGAAAATAGCAGATCGACAAGCTTGTCGATCGGCTATTTTCAAATGGCCGAAATATAAATAGGGCTGAAGTGGGTGTAATGTACATTTTGTAATCAAAATGTGTATGACGGCGTACATTTTAACAAATTATAGTTTGTAGGCCAACCGTATATAGCTTTCTGTGCATTACCATGAAGCATTGTGTCGTTGATTAATTGCCTGCTCATATATTTGAGCTCAGGCCTGGGCCGTGGCTCAGCGGTCCAGGCACCTTGGCCGGTAATCCGAGTCTGACGAAAAGCCGAAAAAAAAGAAACATATATTTGAGCTCAGTAGGCATATAAGAGCACCCAGAGCTCCATCCCTTGAGTGGCACAGCTTGGGTAACCGAGACTAAAATGTGTAGGTATTTAGCAGTACGCTCTTATTCCAGAGTGATTTACAGTATAAGCAAGAACAACACGTGGTAATGAGCAGTGTTGTTTTCGTCGACTAAAACTAAGACGAAAAATGTTCGTCAACTGCCTTTTTCCACTGACGAAAAGTAAATGGAAACTAAATGAAAACTAAGCTATGATGACTAAACTAAGACTAAATATAGGCTACTGACAATTTCGTCAACAAAACTAGACACAAATGTTGGGAAGGGACTATAGTGGACAAGAGATCCAGTATAAGTCATTTTACACTTGGTTGCATGCTGAAAATAGCCGATCTACAAGCCTGCAGCGTGATGCGTTGTGAGCTTGTAGATCAGCTATTTCAACAAGTGTAAAATGAGCCATTACGACTGCATCAAGGCCCGCCAAAATACATTTTAGTCGGCTAAACCAACTGTAGATTTAGTCGACTAAAATCTCATGATATTTAGTCGACTAAAACTAGACTAACACTAAAACATACCAGGTGACTAAAATGTAACTAAAACTAAATGAAAACTATTCAGGAGACTGTGACCAAATGGACCCTTATAGATCTTTTACACTTCAGTGTAAAATGAAACCATGTTACACGCTCAAGGGTTAAACTATTGTTTTACACAATTAGAGAATGTAGAAGAATTGTAATTTTTGATCAACGTTTTCCTGTTATCTCTCCTAATGGTGCCAACATCAACACAGCATGGAATTGTGGACAAAATCCCATCCAACGACAACAAAATATTCTAGGTTTTGCGTCTGAGAGGCTAAATGTCATCAAATGGTGGTCAGTGGCTCAAATGCAGAATACATAATGGACCTGGATATGAAAAGGGAAAATCCCACTGTTCTGTTACAAGCAGAGCCGTCTCAAACTGTCTCTAACCTCTGAATCAAAGAACTCCCTTTTTTAGTTTTTTGTTGTTGTATGTTTTTTTGTGGCTTTCGCCTTTATTTTATATATTTTATGGAGGGACAGACAGGCTGACAGGAAATGGGGAGAGAGATGATGGGGGGGGTGACATGCAGTAAGGGCCGTCGGGATCGGGAGTCGAACCCGCGGCACACTACCAGACTGGATAACCAGCCAAGGTGCCTGGACCACTGAGCCATGGCCCAGGCCAAAGAACTCCCTTTCTTACCCACAAATACAACATGCTCGTTATAAAACTGCAAGAGAGAACCGGATGTAGCAGTATACAATGCTATGAATGAAGGAATGAATGAACGAATGATAGCCCTTTTAGCCTTTTGAAGAATATGATGTTACAAATAATTCATGGAGTGAAAGAGTTGCAATTACTGCCTCGTGAGCAGATTCTACACAGCCATGTTAAATCTTTAAACGTAACAGAAAATGTTTTTTCTTTTCTTTTCTTCTTCCATCCACTTTACTGTCATATTGTCGTATCCACGTTCTCTCGCGTACTCCCTGTAGTATCTCTTGCCTTGCCTTGCATTGTGAGCTTGTAGATCGGCAAAAACCCAAAAGCTCAAGGTTTTTAACCTTTTTCATATATCAAGGTCCATTATTTATTCAGCATTTGAGCCACGGAGGACCACCATTTGATGACATTTAGCCTCTCAGACCCATTTGAGCCACGGAGGACCACCATTTGATGACATTTAGCCTCTCAGACCCATATTGAGCCACGGAGGACCACCATTTGATGACATTTAGCCTCTCAGACCCATTTGAGCCACGGAGGACCACCATTTGATGACATTTAGCCTCTCCGACCCCAAACTAAATGATATCTTGTTGTTGTTGGATACGATTTTGATGTGGTACCATTGTAGAGATAACAGGTTGATCCAAAAAAGATCTACATTCTCTAATAGTGTAGACCATCTTGTAAATTAAGTAATGCAGATGTTTAACAATAATCTAACTCTTGAGCTGGCGGCGGGATCTCCAGGCAGACACCAAGAGGCTGGGATGCACCTGGTCGCAGATGGAGACTAATGGCAGTGACCGAGAACTCTGGAGGACCCTTGTCGACGGCCTATACCCCAGTAGGGGTGTCAGGTGTAAGTAAGTAAGTAAGTAAGAGCGTACACTGAAACCAAGTGGATCCTTACAGGTCCATTTGGTTTCAATTTCCACTGAGTTAAAGATCTATAAGGGTCCATTTGGTCCATTTGGTAAGAAAAACAAAAAATAATGTGTTTTACCCTGCTCCTTTTATCTTCTTTCTAATTATTTGTTCGGCCCAAAAAAATGTGTGTTTATTGAGATAATTTGTCACCATCCGAGTTGGCTTTGTCCGTGGCTTAAAAGGTCTTAAAAATACTTTCTGAAACGTCTATGGAAAACATTTATGGGAAATTCTCTTCCGGGCCGCTCGTCGGGGGCGGGACTGCAACGCTCTATTACGCTATGAACCATGATCGCTATTATTAGCGTTGTCGAGGGGCAGCGGCTTCCGTGAGCCGATGGCATTTCCAGAATACCTATACTTATATTTTCTAATCATCAAACGTAGGCTGTGTAGTTAGTCATCTAGGCTGCTGTAGCCTATAGCGATGAAAAAAAAAGTGTTAGGGCCGGGCTTAACAAATAATTCTAATTGTTATAAATCTAAGTGTTATTGGCCTGAAGTTAATCCCCCGTGGTTTGACAGCGGAGGTTTTTTTTTGTTGCTGTGTGTGTGTGTGTGTGTGTGTGTGTGTGTGTGTGTGTGTGTGTGTGTGTGTGTGTGTGTGTGTGTGTGTGTGTGTGTGTGTGTGTGTGTGTGTGTGTGTATTCTAACATACAAAGGCTGCAGTTGCCGTGCTAAAAGGAAAGTGCAGTTTGCACTCTCCTCTCAACTGTGCAGCAAGAACAAGTAATCCCCAGACACATTGATAAATACCAACCACGCACAAAACACAGAGTCGTTCACATCCCTAAATTGGGAGCCTTTTTTACAGTCTTTGGTGTCATGGACCTGGTCGCAGTGTGGACACTCTAACCACAAAGTAATACGATACAGAACCAGTGTGTGTGTGCGTGCGTGTGTCATAGAGTAGCAGACAGACAGACAGAGAACCAGGTCAGTGGGATAATTCCCAGAATGCCTCAGTCTCTGTTCCCCGATTCTACACCTCAATTATTCATCCTTTTTAACCGGAGCAGATGTGCACGCACGCACACACATGCACGCGCGCACACACACGCACAAGCACACGCGCACGCACACGCACACACACACACACACACACACACACACACACACACACACACACACACACACACACGACTGTAATCTAACAAGAGATGATCACATAGTGATATTATGCCATGTGAAAGAAGCCCCCCCCCCATATTAGTATGATTATTACTTTAGCAGTGGTCACGTGCCTACATGTGCGCATCGTGGCATGTGCGAATCCCCCCCCCCACCCCCTTTTTCCCCTCACCATTGTTTTTCCCCTTTTTGCCTCTATGATTTCCTGTTTTTGGCTATATAGAAGTGTATATTTGTATGTCTCTAAATGTTTTGATGAATTGAAAACGGTGGGCCCTATTGTAAACAAGTGTAATGCTTTTATGGCGTCGTCCACTCACAGTTGACAGTTTTTGTATTGAGTTTGTGCTTGAAATGTACTGTAATTTTGCAAACTGTTAAATACTTCAATCAGCTGATATAGCCTTTGTTAAATAGTGTATGAGAGTTTTAGACACACACACACACACAAAAGTAGACTAACTAAGATACTGCACAGTATCTTAGTTTGCGCGCTGCGGCGCGTTGAGAGCTTGTACATCAGCTATTTTCGGGGAGCAACCCTGCACTCTTTATCTACTGGAGATGCGGTTTAACGACATGGATTTCGAAACAAATTAGTTCAATGCAAAATACTGTGTTCAAGTTCAGGAGACTTCGGGAAAAAAACTATTCTCCAGAATGCTGCCTTCGGATATGGCATGGAAAGGAGAGGAGGGCATTTGCATTTCTTTCACCACAGTAAATGCTGCATTCGTGGTCTGGAGAGGGCAGTTGTTTTACAGACGGGTAAAAGGGCAGGGGCTGAAGCCCCCTTTGATATCTTTGTGTGTGCACGTCCCTGTTTGGTGATAAGAGCAAGTCTATACGAGCTAGCAAAGGTTTTGGTGTAGAGCGGGAAAGTATAGATCCTTGGTACTAATACTCTGTGGTGAAAAGTAGCTAAGTACTGTACGTAACATTAGTATAACATTTTTAGGTGTTTAGGTGTTCAAATTTTCTGTACTTTCACTTCAACTCCACTACATTTCAGAGGCAAATATTGTACTTTTACTCCACTACATTTATTTGAAAACTTTAGTTACTAGTTACTTTGCAGATTTAAGTTTTGATTAGAAAACATACATTAACCACTTCAGCCCTATACTATACATTTCGGCTATTTGAAAATAGCGGATCGGCTATTTTCAAAAGATCGTGTACACATTTTGCACTTGTGAAATGAGACATAATTCTGCAATATGAGTACTTTAACTTTTAGTACATTAAGTACATTTTGATGCGGATACTTTTGTACTTTTACTATAATACAATCAAATGCATATAGAAATAGTCATCTAGGATCACAAGTAAACCAATAACCTATCATCAGTCTGACAGTAGAATAAATAAATGCTAAATGGTGCATTTATATAGCGCCTTTATCCAAGGCGCTTTACATAGATTGTGCATTACATTCACCCATTCACACACACATTCATACACCGATTGCGGCGGAAGCCATGCAAGGTACCAACCAGCACACCGGGAGCAATTTGGGGTTCAGTGTCTTGCCCAAGGACACTTCGACATGTAGACAGGAGGAGCCGGGATTCGAACCGCCGACCCATGGATCATTGGACGACCTGCTCTACCTCTTGAGCCACAGTCGCCACAGTCGCCCTCGAATATCCGTACTATAAACTATACAGTAGGATGCAGCTAGATCAATAATGACCTGTCTAGTGTCTACATGACATGCTATCCACATGACATATTTTATCCTTTCTATATGCGTGCAAGGTCGTCGAGGCTATACAGCAAGTGTTTATTATCATTATTACAGTAGTGTGTGTGTGTGTGTGTGTGTGGGGGGGGGGGGGGGGGGCTTTAGGAGGAAAGACTCTGGGAAACTGGACTCACAAGCCAAGGGCTTCGGGGTCTGATTGGCCAGATCTCAACGACCTCTGCCATCGGACAGGAGTCCAGCTAAAATGGGCAAAAATACAACGAAAATGTGCCCATCTCTGATGGATTAATTACAGACTCCAGCGTGGTAGTGAAGGCTACCCTCACCCACCAGGGAGCGGACACTAGACTACAGGAAGAAACGGCAAGAAGGGTTCTGCTTAGCACGAAACAGACTGAAGCCAAAGAACATTGGCGTGGCCTTCGACTGCAGGGAAAGTTGGCCTGTGTTGATTCAGCTGATCACTCTATTTCACATTCGATGTACAAAAATGCTGCTATTGGGGGGGGATGTTTTAAAATTCACCATCAAAGCAAGACTGCAAGTATTACCAACCAAGTACAATCTGTCAATCTGGTATCCCGACACCCACACTCCACTCTGTATAAAGCATCATGATTCTGAACAACACCTAGAATCCATCGCACACATAACAAATGGATGTAGTGCATACAAAAATGTGTATATTGCTCACCACGACCGGATTGTTGGCATTAGTGTCTGATGCAGTTCGAAAATATGTGCCATCTAGTGCAGCAATGTATACACATTTAAGAGTGTTACCAGATTGGTTTAGCTGTGCATGCAATGTCTTTGCTAACATCCCAAATACACCTGTTCTGTTGTCTTTGTTGACACCAGTCACAAGGAGGTCCTGATTCTGGAGGTGGGCTGTGTCTTTGATTTGTACATGGGCCAGGCATTCCAAGATAAACATTCTAAGTATCAACCATTACTTGGAAGTATGACAAACCTGGGGTGTCGCTGTAGATTTTCCATACTGATATTCGGAAGCCTGGGCCATGTGCATA
The DNA here is from genome assembly GCF_951216825.1 of Electrona antarctica. Classification (NCBI taxonomy): domain Eukaryota; kingdom Metazoa; phylum Chordata; class Actinopteri; order Myctophiformes; family Myctophidae; genus Electrona; species Electrona antarctica. Next base: position 22,379,554 of record NC_136810.1, read on the forward strand.
AACTGACCATGAGTGGCCTAAGAATAGCTGGCATGACAAAAAGCTTGTAAAATTAATTGTAATTTGTGGATTCAAATAAAGAAATTGAAATGTGTGTGCGTGCGTGCGTGCGTGCGTGCGTGCGTGCGTGCGTGCGTGCGTGCGTGCGTGCGTGCGTGCGTGCGAGCCACGGCAGTCTGCCTCTCCACACTGCTATACAGCTCTGAAACCTGGACACCCTATACCAGAGGCACATAAAACAGCCTAGAGGCCTTCCACATCTTCTGGCCTCACCTGGGCAGACAGGGTGCCCTATAGGGCCTCACCTGGGCAGACAGGGTGCCCTATAGGGCCTCACCAGGGCAGACAGGGTGCCCTATAGGGCCTCACCTGGGCATACAGGGTGCCCTATAGGGCCTCACCAGGGCATACAGGGTGCCCTATAGGGCCTCACCTGGGCAGACATGGTGCCCTATAGGGCCTCACCAGGGCATACAGGGTGCCCCATAGGGCCTCACCAGGGCATACAGGGTGCCCTATAGGGCCTCACCAGGGCAGACAGGGTGCCCTATAGGGCCTCACCTGGGCAGACAGGGTGCCCCATAGGGCCTCACCTGGGCAGACAGGGTGCCCTATAGGGCCTCACCAGGGCATACAGGGTGCCCTATAGGGCCTCACCAGGGCAGACAGGGTGCCCAATAGGGCCTCACCAGGGCAGACAGGGTGCCCTATAGGGCCTCACCAGGGCAGACAGGGTGCCCCATAGGGCCTCACCTGGGCATACAGGGTGCCCTATAGGGCCTCACCAGGGCATACAGGGTGCCCTATAGGGCCTCACCTGGGCAGACAGGGTGCCCTATAGGGCCTCACCTGGGCAGACAAGGTGCCCCATAGGGCCTCACCTGGGCATACAGGGTGCCCTATAGGGCCCCACAAGGGCAGACAGGGTGCCCTATAGGGCCTCACCTGGGCAGACAGGGTGCCCTATAGGGCCTCACCTGGGCAGACAAGGTGCCCTATACCGAAATGTATGACCGGACCAACATACCCAGCATCACAGCCACACCTTGGCCAAAAACACCTCAGATGGGTCGGGCATGTGATCCGTATGCCAGCCCACCGTCTACTACGACAGATCCTCTATGGCCAGCTTTTAGATGGTCAAAGGTCTGCCGGGGGTCCGAAAAAGAGGTACAAGGACCACATCAACACCCTCCTGAAGAAGTGTGACATCAAACCACCAGCGCTATAGAGTCCCTGGCTGTTGATCGCCACACCTGCAGTGCTCTATACCTGTCACCAGGGAATCCCTCGTCTTCAGGAGAAGGCTCACAGAGAGGAGAGTACAGCGGCGTGCACAGAGGCACCAACGTGCCTTAGGACCACCGACCTCCACTGCTGCCTTCCTTCCCCTGCCCCTCCTGCATGTGCCTTAGGACCACGACCTCCCCCGGTGCCTTCCTTCCCCTGCCCCTCCTCCATGTGCCTTAGGACCACCGACCTCCCCCGGTGCCTTCCTTCCCCTGCCCCTCCTCCATGTGCCTTAGGACCACCGACCTCCACTGGTGCCTTCCTTCCCCTGCCCCTCCTGCATGTGCCTTAGGACCACCGACCTCCACTGCTGCCTTCCTTCCCCTGCCCCCCCTCCATGTGCCTTAGGACCACCGACCTCCCCTGGTGCCTTCCTCACCCCTGCCCGCCCTCCTGTGACAAAGTCTGCGGATCACGCGTCGGTCTGAACAGCCACCTGGCTATATGCACAGACGACTGACAACAACCACAATAATCAACTATAAATCCTATTTGGAGCAACGTCATCATCGACATCGACAGACTGCCATAAGCAAGCGTGTGTGTGTGTGTGTGTGTGTGTGTGTGTGTGTGTGTGTGTGTGTGTGTGTGTGTGTGTGTGTGTGTGTGTGTGTGTGCGCGTGCGTGCGTGCGTGCGTGCGTGCGTGCGTGCGTGCGTGACAGCACTCTCTCAGTATCACATTACACAACCGTCCGCGGCACAACCTCGGTGTTACATAACTCCAGGAGATTAGACACAGAACGCCCTCCCCTCCCCCTGCGCATGACTACACGCGCGCACGCGCACGCGCACACGCACACACACACACACACACACACACACACACACACACACACACACACACACACACACACACACACACACCTCTTTCAGTCTGTGAGTCTCACCATTCTTCTTACTGTACATGGTGTGTGGTGATTGCCTGTGATGTTAATGATGACGTCAGGATGGGATTTGGTGCAAAGCCTTCAGTTTGACCTTGACAACATCACACCAGTGGTTTCCAACCATTTTCAAGTCGACGTCTATTATTTATGCTCTCATTTGAGCCACGGACCACCATGTCTGATGATGTTTAGCCTCTCATTTGAGCTATGGACAATACAGAATGAATTCCATATGTTGATCTGACCTCATCAAAGACACTGCCCCCACTGCCACCCTTAGATCTCATAATGTTGATCTGACCTCAGAGACACTGATGAGGCTGCATTCGAAAATGTCTTCCAAAACGTCTTTATAAACAGAGCCAAGCTGGAGACATACAACGGTGACAATCATCGGCCCTACCTGGGCTGAGGGCTCTAACTGGGGTGGCCAGAGGCCCCGTCTGGCCTTACTAATTATTTAACCCGCAAAATCTCTGGTTTCTTTAACCGTTTCCGCGCCATTGCCATAGATCTAGGTCAATTGAAGCCTATTATTTAATACTACGCTTACCGCCATTCCCGTTGATCAATGGCAATTGCGCTTTTATAGCGCTTTCGATCGATCAAGCCATAATGCTACTTACGTTAGCATCGGGTAGCTAGCTGTTGTCATGACAACAGGTACGATCTTAGATCGTCCTCGGCATAATAATCCATTCTATCTGTTTCTTTCAATCGCCTGTATCTCCTATTCCTTGTCCCAGATGGCAGTTTCTTTGATGGAACAGAGCCGACGCTGTGGAGCCCTCCAGTGCCCCGGCATAGATCCTCTTGTAAACAACAGTTGAACGAGACCTGTTAAACTTACTAGGATATGTCTACTTCCGGAAGTCTGGAAATGTGGATTTTCAAAATAAGAGCTCAACTGGGAACAATGCTGGCGTGAATTAGATCCTAATTTTTCAATAAATGCATTTAATCCGGAATGAAGAGTATTTTATGTACTGTCCGTTAGCTGTTTTTAGCATCCATCGGCTAATAAAGGGCGAGGTCGTGCATCATTGTGATGTCACAACTCACAACAGGCCACACACTCCCTGCATGCCAACGACGAACCTCTGCCCCAATTGTTCCACAACGGCCTATTATAGCGCCACCATGAGGCCGATTATTGCAAAACACATTTATTTATATTACTCGTACACATTTTATCCATACACCACACACATCGGTATACATTCTCTCTATAAGCATGTGGTCGACACGGTCCACCTGTCCGCTTCCCCATATTCCATCCCCATTGGCTAAGATTGCCTTCCAAAGTTTGCACATTTTGAACAAAAAGGTCTCAAATCATGAACACAACCATTTCCGTCAAAGCATGCACACCAAGCATGCACACACATTCCTACTATAGGCAGGAGGAAGAAATGGCACTTCAAAGAAATTCACATCAGCCTCATGGTGGCGCTATAACAGGACAATTGTCCTGTTCTTACCTAAAACTGCACCGATCTGTGTACAACTCTGCATGCCACTACTAAACCTTATTATGAATACACTATAACGTGTTATATATTTATTTGTATTGCCCTGTTATACAACCAGATTATTACAAAAAGAAAAAAAGATTACTCCTCCACATTTTGTCCAAACATGACAAACGCTATTATCCTGGTGGAGACCAGTGCCCCGAGGGACACTTTTCTAAAATTGACTTGAGTAAAAGTACAAAAGTATTGGTGTCATAATGTATATTGTACCAACAGTAAAAGTACTCATTGCGCAGAAAGTTTCCATTTCACACATTTTCAAATGTATCTTTCAACAAGCCCACAATGTAATGAGCAAAAGTACTTCCTGGCATCTCTCTCTCTCTATAATTAAATTAAATTAATTTCAAAGGAGTCTCATAGGCGTGAGGAAAAACTGCGTTTACATTGCCAAAGCAAAAATGGAACAAAGCAGTCAAAACAGAGCCGTGTGTGAGTGTGGCGTTAGGAAACCACTAGCTTACAAAACCATGCACACACACACACACACACACACACACACACACACACACACACACACACACACACACACACACACACACACACAGAGAGAGTGGATCAGCGTCCACTAAACACAGTGTTGAAGTAGTATTTTCCATTAGAAACATGAGCTGAACATTGTTTGATGCGTCTCATAGATTTTTCCATTACAGTAACTCCACACAGAGTCGGTCGGGTCTGTGTCCACTCTGTCCACTCTGAAGCCTAAACTATTCCACGGTGTACGGTCACTACAGTGTCACAACAGCAGCGACTGATTTACAACCTTGCGATGCTTTGTGAGCTTGTAGATCGGTTGTGGGAAAAGTACTGTTTTACTTAAGTAAAAGTACCAATACTGCAATTTAGAACTACTTCGTTACAAGTAAAAGTACGGAATTGAAAATGTACTTGAGTAAAAGTACAAAAGTATCGGCATCAAAATGTACTTAAAGTACTAAAAGTACTTATTGTGCAGAAAGTTGCTATTTTCAAGTTCAAAATGTTTACAAAATCTGTTGTGAGCTTGTAGATTGGCTATTTTCAAATGGCCGAAGTGTATAGGGATGAAGTGGTTAATGTATGTTTTCTAATCAAAATTTAAATCTCCAAAGTAACTAGTAACTAAAGTTTTCAAATAATTGTAGTGAAGCAAAAGTACAAATTTTGGCTCTGAGATGTAGTGGAGTAGAAGTAAAAGTATTGGAAATACTCAAGTAAAGTACAAATACCTCAAAATTGTACTTAAGTACAGTACCTAAGTAAAAGTACTTAGTTACTTTCCACCACTGAGCGAGCAATGGGAGAACAAACAGAGCTTTGTGTAAGACACATGTGTCACAGCCTATACATTGTAAAATCCTCATTGTTTATTTAACTCTGAAAAGTGTACTGTATATTAGTATTCACATGATGATGGGTCCATTTGGTTCCATTTGTACACTAATTTCAATTAAATGAACACTAAGACTTTTACTGCATGTATGAATTCATAAATGACTAAATGAAAATCACACCTGGGCTCAATATGATAATGAAACGCAATCTTTTGAGTCTCACACTATAGCCAGTTTGTTCCGCGTTCCGGACGGTTGAAGGCCCAACCCTTCTACATCTGATACTTCACATGTACAGACGAGTGCGCACAAGCCCACAGTACCTCGGGCTCGTGAAAATAGTAACTAGTTACTTTTGGAAAAAAGTAAATGTAATATTATTACTCAAAATGTGAAAGTAACTATAGTCACTTTACTAGTTACTGGAAACAAGTAAGAATATTACTGAAAGTAACTAGTTTCTTGTCAACACTGTCGACCACATCACATGCCCTTAGGTACTCTTCCCAAGGCATTTGTGTGCTTTGCCCTCATCTGAAACCCAACTATTCTAATTGAAGAACATTCCTATACAGATAGCCAACCACACTCGCAATTCTGCAGCATAGCATATCTTTCTATTTCTGCTGTTGTCACCAACGTGTGGAACGCACTTCCACTGCGAGTCATCAATAGTGACTCCCTGTCCGCCTTCAGAACCACCGTAAACGAGCACCCATCTGCAATCTGCAACTGAATCTAGACAAGTATTCTGGCAGCTACATTTAACTACCCCGGTGTGGATGTAGGCTGTCAATCAGATAGGACTTTTCTGTGTGGATGTATGGGCTGTCAATCAGATAGGACTTTTCGGTGTGGATGTATGGGCTGTCAATCAGATAGGACTTTTCGGTGTGGATGTATGGGCTGTCAATCAGATAGGACTTTTCGGTGTGGATGTAGGCTGTCAATCAGATAGGACTTTTCTGTGTGGATGTATGGGCTGTCAAGGCCAGAAAGTGCTTTTACTTATGTATTAGTATTAGTAGTGTTATTTGGTCGACTAAAACTATGATGAAAAATGTTGTAGACTACCATTTTTTTTCACTGACAAAAACAGAATAAAAACTCAGCTATGATGGCTAAAACTTAGCCCTGAAACATGACTGCCATGACAATCATCATGACAGTCATGACGCAACTGCAGCCTGTTTTACGCGATCGCTACATTTACAGTCCAAACGTGTATATAAACATTCCGTTTTCAAATATAAAGTACTCACAATTTGTCCCACGGGTGTTAGAAATTTGTTGGTACAGCGATTAGCATTGCTGCATCCCGCGTTGTTTAATAAAAAGCATTTTTATCCGAGCTGTTTATCCGAGCTGTTTTTGCCATTGGCTTTCAACTACGCGCCCCTATCGGTCGGGAGGAGTGTGGCAGTCTGAAACACTGGGTGTGTTCGATATAGGCACGCTGACAGCACTGCCAATACAGACTAATAGGCGTTTTTAACTCATATGTTTGCTTCTGGGGGCGTCCCTCCCTGGAACAACATTATGTTCAGATGGGGGTCGGCGGCCAATTACATATCATTTTTGGGGTCCTTGACATGAAATATTGAGAACCACTGATATAGAAACATGAGGTTTTTCAGAAAAAAATACATTTTAAAAAGACATTTGTTTAAATTTCGACGGTCGGGACAAACGTTTTTTTAAGGTAAACCACACCAATGCAACTCCTTGCAACTCAATGAGTTGCATTGGTGTGGTTTACCTTACAAAAAACGTTTTGTCCCGACCCGACCCTTTGTTGTTGTTTGGGCTTTACAAATCCTATCTCCTATCCTGAGGTACAGAGCGTTATTTGTCTTCATTTAATCCGGTTGTTTCTTGGCTGCCACTCATACCGAGCTAAGCTTTATCACTAAGCCTGGATGCGTATAGCCTAGATAGATTACTATCACCTTAAGACCATATCAGGGATTAGAGGATTTGGAAAAGAAACTTCATCCTCCAGTCGACTCGACTCTGCTGTGACAGAGTCTTAACACTCTTTTCTCTCCCTGAAAATCAATCAGACAGCTAGAGCTGTCTCGGATTTTAGCTACAGTAGAAAATAGGCCTAAGCAGCACCGTTTTATACTTTGGCTATTCAAAAATAGCAGATCAAGCTCTGGTATCAGATCGGTATACTCCGTATCAACCGATACGCAAGTTATGTGGGTATCGGGAAGAAAAACATGTGTCGCTCTAGTGCTGGACAATAATTCTTCTCTTCAAATGTGAATCTCGATTTTCCTCCACGAGAATCACAATCACAATTCTGACGCGATTCTAATTTCTTCCCAATGAAAATAGAGTACTGTCTTTACTCTGTAATTGCTGAGCATTAGGCCTACTACATTCAAAATGTCACACCTGCAGAGACAACTACTGTGGCTTTGAACAGACAACATCAAAGTGCTCGACAAGTATCTCTCTCGTGTAGCAAAAACACAATAGTAATTAAAATTAATTGGACAGCCAGCTAGTGCTGCACGATTATTTCTCAAATTTAGGAATGAGATGGCATAGGTGTCTGAATCTAGATTGCGATCTACATCTGCACTACATCACTCTACACTAACGTTCTTAGTCTGGTTGTTTCATTACAACAAAATGCCTGCGGTCCCCAAGGGCCGGCTGGTTATTTCAGAGACCTGGGTCTGTGGGGACCTTTATGGAAAGAAAAGGAGACCCATTAGACTCAGTCTAGACTCTGACGTGCCCTAGATGGCCTGTCACAAGTATTGCATAATCGCCACATCGCAATAATCCAAGATGATCACAATTGTTTTGGCGTGATCGTTTCTATTTAAAAAAAAAAAACATTTTAAAAAAAGAAGTGGAAATAGCTGATCTACAAACTCAAAACATGTACTGTAGATCAGCTATACTTTTTTATTTATTTTTTATTTTTATTAAGTTATTAAATATGCAAGTTGTTTGGCCTATCTGCCTGCCCTGTGCAATTTTACTTTACGAGGCCTTACAAGCCAAAAACAAATGTAATGTCTATCCATGTAATGTGCCAATGTTCAACATTGATTCAATCCTTAATCGCAAATTTGAGTGACAATTACTCATCAAGTAACAATCTTTGATAATGGTGGCAGCCCTGCCCAGACCAGACTCTGTTGGTGGTCCGGGGACCACCAGTGGTCCTTGAGGGGGTTCTAGGTGGTCCGGGGACCACCAGTGGTCCTTGAGGGGGTTCCAGGTGGTCCCCAGCTATATGATATGGTAACCAAATGACCCATTATAGATCTTTAACTCTTGAGAGCGTAAAATGAAACCAAATCATTTGGTTTCATTTTACGCTCTCAAGAGTTACATTATTGCTAAACATCAGCATTACTTAGTAAGGATACACAATTAGAGAATGTAGAATAAAAATAATAGTCATTTTGATCAACGTTTGCCTGTTGTCTCTCCTAATGGTACCAGCAGCACGTTTTGAGTCTGCGAGGCTAAAGCTCATCAAATGGTGGTCCGTGGCCTCAAATGCCAAATAAATGATGGTCCTTGATATGAAAAGGGTTGAAAACCACTGGTCTAAGCAATAGAACATGAGACAAACTTAAACTTTATAAAAGTCAGATATTGTAAACCTAAACCATGCAGAAAGCAACGAGTGAAGAGGCTAAAATAGAAACAGTAGTCGTGCAGCAGCGGTGTGGTTGAAAGCTGCCCAGGGACCACAGAGGAACATGAGCTAATTCTGGAACACATTATTGATGTGGAAAGAAACACAAATGTTGATTCATCTACTACACTGTCCCTGGAGAGAGGAGGGAGGAAAGGAATTAAGGAAGGAGGGAGGGAGGGAGGGAGGGAGGAAGGAAGGAAGGAAGGAGGGAGGGAGGGAGGGAGGGAGGGAGGAAGGAAGGAAGGAAGGAAGGAAGGAAGGAAGGAAGGAAGGAAGGAGGGAAGGAGGGAGGGAGGGAGGGGGGAGGAAGAAAGAAAGAAAGAAAGAAAGAAAGAAAGAAAGAAAGAAAGAAAGAAAGAAAGAAAGAAAAAAAGAACTGTCCTAATGTAGGCCTTTCAAAGGAATAGACTAGTTCACCCAGAAAAATAATTATTTTCTATCGATCACACAACCCATGAAGTCGTGAATTCATGAAGATTGTTGTTTGTCATCTCATCGTCAATAGGAGACCTCACCCTATATCACCTCATCGTCAATAGCAGACCTCACCCTACATCACCTCATCATCAATAGCAGACCACACCCCACATCACCTCATCATCAATAGCAGACCTCACCCCACATCACCTCATCATCAATAGCAGACCCCACCCCACATCACCTCATCATCAATAGCAGACCCCACCCCACATCACCTCATCATCAATAGCAGACCTCACCCCACATCACCTCATCATCAATAGCAGACCCCACCCCACATCACCTCATCATCAATAGCAGACCACACCCCACATCACCTCATCATCAATAGCAGACCACACCCCACATCACCTCATCATCAATAGCAGACCACACCCCACATCACCTCATCATCAATAGCAGACCTCACCCCACATCACCTCATCATCAATAGCAGACCACACCCCACATCACCTCATCATCAATAGCAGACCTCACCCCACATCACCTCATCATCAATAGCAGACCTCACCCCACATCACCTCATCATCAATAGCAGACCTCACCCCACAAAAACAAACCAACGACAACAATATTAAAAGTTTTGAAGAGGAGGTTATAGTTCACCCAAAACAATAACAAGTTATTTTGTGTGTTTCATTGTACGCTCTCAAGAGTTAGAGATCTACAAGGGTCCATTTGGTTACCAACTCTCCATCATTTAGCTGCGGGGACCACCTGGAACCCCCTCAAGGACCACTCACTGGTGGTCCCCGGACCACCTGGAACCCCCTCAAGGACCACTCACTGGTGGTCCCCGGACCACCTGGAACCCCCTCAAGGACCACTCACTGGTGGTCCCCGGAAACACTGGTTGAAAACCACTGCTATATCTATAGACCTTTGACTCTTGACTTTAATTTAACCCTTGAGTATAAAATGACCCTTACGGGTCCATTTGGTTTCATTTTACACTCCATAATAATACACCTTTCCCTTTAAAAAACGCCACTATCCACAAGTTTCACACATATTTAATGTATTTTCTAAATAGTTGACTTTCAAATAAAAAATAGCAGACCTACAAGCTCGCTATGAGCTTGTAGATCTGCTATTTTCAATAGCTATAGTATAACATAGTGCTTACTTAAAACACCAAAACGGGTTCCCGTCCAGAATGGGTTAACTCTTGAGAGTTTAAAGGGTAAGACCACTTTTGTTGAGGTTTGGGTTGTGTAGTTACCTTGCCATGATGTAACTCCAAATGTGGACAAGAAATAAAAAATAATTGCTCCAGTGATTAGAAATTGATAATTCGAAATATGCTCCTCATTGACTTACATTGTACACTAAAACGGCTCTCAAAGTCACTCTTTTAGTACGTAAACAAACACAAACAAAGTTGATTCAGACAATATAGAGCATCACCAAAACTCATGTGGTTTTATTTTTTCATAATAACGTTAACTTCCTGTTGATTTGTCCATTTTATTAGGAAGAAAACCCGGACTGGATCCGTGGATCCGGATCCAGTTCTTCAAATAGTAAAATCAACAGGAGGTTAACATTTTTATGAAAAAATAAAACCACATGAGTTTTGGTGATGCTCTATATTGTCTGAATCAACTTTGTTTGTGTTTGTTTACGTACTAAAAGAGTGACTTTGAGAGCCGTTTTAGTGTACAATGTAAGTCAATGAGGAGCATATTTCGAATTATCAATTTCTAATCACTGGAGCAATTATTTTTTATTTCTTGTCCACATTTGGAGTTACATCATGGCAAGGTAACTACACAACCCAAACCTCAACAAAAGTGGTCTTACCCTTTAACATGATACTTAATTTACAATGAAGAAGAATAAATAATGGTCCTTGGTTGAAAACCACTGCTTTAAGACAAGCTGAGAGCTTGTAGAGCTGCTGTTTTTTTTTTAAAAGCCAACATATAAAGTAAATTAGATGAATTGGTTAATTATGATGCTGTATTAACTAATCCCCCCCCCCCCCCCCCAAGGACCCCTGCATGGGGGAGTGGGGGTCCCTACTTTTAAAATAACCAATACTAATGTAAAGGATAGCTCCCAGCCAAGCAGTCCAAAAGGAAGTGTCTACTCCCTACAGTATGTTGCGCGCACGCACGCACGCACGCGCGCGCGCGCACACACACACACACACACACACACACACACACACACACACACACACACACACAGATCAAACGTGCATGCTGCACTGTATTTTGCAGTCAATATATTCCGACAGTCCTCATTCATGAATGAATGAATGGGGAGTCACTGCATTCATTGATCAACAGCTGTTTAAACGACACAAACACACCATCCGTCCATCCATACCGCCAATGGTATAAGTCAAGACAACACATAATGTCTTCCCTCTCCATATGTCTATAGACCTACTTGTATAGTATTTATAGGTCAATGAATTAATCGATGGTGATATATTTGCAAAGTGAAAGTACTCGATCAAAATGGCACTATAATGATGGTCTTGATCCAAATGAATTAATCGATGGTGATATATTTGCAAAGTGAAAGTACTCGATCAAAATGGCACTATAATGATGGTCTTGATCCAAGGCTTATATAATATTCCTAATAAACAGTAGTGTTTTAAGCTAACCTTTAAACCTATGTAGCCTAAGATATGCACTCTCGATGTATTTTTTTCGATTCTTAAGTGTCAGAATCGGAAAAAACAAATGCATGTACGAGTGTGAATCTTATAAACACCATGACAGACATAACTATACAACTCTCTCTGCGTCACATCTCTCGTATCGTGCACAACATTCCACATTTCCACTCCACACACACACTCGAAATTAATTAATGCCTAAACGGTGAGAGAAAAGTGCTCGAGGCAATTATAAGTCCAATTATTAAAAACAGCAGCAGCTGCAGCAGCAACACAGTGACACATTCCGCACACGCACGCACACACACACACACACACACACACACACACACACACACACACACACACACACACACACACACACACACGTGACAACAATTATAGTTTGTGTGTTTAAAACAAACCTTTGTGCTGCTTGAAGGACTGGATGGATCCAGAGTGATGCACCATCATAATATCTCCTTAATGCAGATAATCTGCTCCTTATGAATGTGTGTGTGTGTCCTATACTGTCCTTATTGTGGTGAACACCGTAAAGATCCACCTCCCTTATGAAGACATACCGAGCCGGAGGCTGCAACTACAACTAGAAGCGGCGTTACATTCTGTGTAGGAGAGGATCACCGCGAGGTGCTTGTGCTCTCTCTCTCTCGCTCTCCCATTCTGACGTTATGAGATGTGTGTGTGTGTGTGTGTTTCCCTCTCTCTCTCTCTCTCTCTCTCTCTCTCTCTCTCTCTCTCTCTCTCTCTCTCTCTCACACACACACACACACACACACACACACACACATGACACGACTGTGCGTTCTCTCTCTCTCTCTCTCTCTCACACACACACACACACACACACACACACACACACACGACTGTGCGTTCTCTCTCCCTCTCTCCCTCTCTCTCTCTCTCGCACACACACACACGCACGCACGCACGACTGTGCGTTCTCTCTCTCTCTCTCTCTCTCTCTCTCTCTCTCTCTCTCTCTCTCTCTCTATTCAATTCAACAAGCTTTATTGGAAAGACAAGTTTTGCCAAAGCACAATTACGATTATGACATACAAAATAAACAATATCAACAATCAATTAATTTACATAAAGGAGATGGTGTGATAACCAACAATAAGAATAATAATTGATATATATATATATAGAGAGAGAGAGAGAGAGAGAGAGCGAGAGAGAGAGAGAGAGAGAGAGTGTGTGTGTGTGTGTGTGTATTTGTGTTTGTGCGCGCACGCGTGCGTGCATGTGCGTCCTATATAGGCTACAAACATGTGCAGTTTTTACAAACAAAACTGCACATTCTTTCTGTTCCCCAGAATGAGTGGTAATCTCTCTCTCTCTCTCTCTCTCTCTCTCTCTCTCTCTCTCTCCCCCAGACACCTGTCTAAGCTCCGTGGGAGTTGCCATGGTAACGTGCGTGAGGGGATGTCCTCTTATGAATAATGGACGGACAGAAGGACCAGTGTTACACGCACATCGGTGACCTGACAGACACGTTCGCCTTTGGCCCTGTAGGTGGCGTTGTTGAGTGAATACAAGACTGGTGGATTATTAATAGCCTGTACGTTTTGTTTAAAGGGCAAAAAAAATCAAAAAGTGAAGTGAGCGGTGCAACGCTGTGTGTGTGTGTGTGTGTGAGGGGAACGCACCCATGGTGGAACGCACAGGAACGCACCCATGGTGCCGGCCCGATTCCGGCGAGCCGCCCCACGTCCGAAACGGTTGAGAAATGACAGAGTTACCGTGTGGGGGTCCCTCTACCTCAATACTGTACTGTACTGTCACTGACACTGTACTGTACTGGCACACCCGAAATCACCATATATACAGTTAATATGTGCGTGTGTGTTTGTGTGTGTGTTAGGTTGCACACAGGTGGTGAAAAACAACCATGCTGTTTTCGTGCTCAGAAGCACCCAGCCACCCAACATGACACGCCCACTCTCTTTTTTGAGTCCCTTACGGAGCTATGTGTGTGGGTGGGTGGCTGGCTGGCTGGGTGTCTGGGTGGGTGTCTGGGTGGGTATGAGCACGAAAACAGCATGGTTGTTTTTCACCACCTGTGCGCAACCTAACATACGCCTGTGTTTTCATTCCCACTATCAACAATGCATAGTAGGCTACACATTCTGAATGGCCTTGCTGACAGATTCGGTAGCGCAGCACAGAATCTGTTCTTGAGAGATTAGGTAAACAGTAAGACTATAGGACTGTATGGTATTGGTAACCATATATTCCGTTTTATGTTGGCTATCTTTTGTATTTATCTTTAGTTTCATCATCCACATAATAGACACGACTATATACCATATGGACTTTAATTACAATATAAGACCCATGGGAATACTCTACCCTGAAACAACTCCAGCCAATCAATATATTCCGTTTGTGTTTATTGATGTTAAACATCTGTTCCCACGGGATCCTATAGGCTACTGTTGCTCATGAATATTAATGACATGCTAATCAGCATACAGTCTAACGACCATAAATAGTCCTATATAGCCTGGAAACCAGAAAAAACTGCCACAGCTAAAAAAAAGAAAAAGGACAAAAAACTCACACTTGTGAGAATGTATATGTGTGAGACACGCACGCACGCACGCACGCACGCACGCACGCACGCACGCACGCACGCACGCACGCACGCACGCACGACTCTCTCATATTTGAACTGACACCCTGCAAGTACTTGGAATGTATAGGAGTTGAGAGGCATTACATTTAGTTTGACTCGGTTCCAGAGAAAAATATTGTGAAAAATAATCTACAAGCTCAGAGCTTGTAGTAGTTGTAGTACAACTACTATCTGTAGTAGTAGTAGTAGTAGTAGTAGTAGTAGTAGTAGTAGTAGTAGTAGTAGTAGTAGTAGTAGTAGTAGTAGTAGTAGTAGTAGCCTAGTAGTAGCCTAGTAGTAGTAGTAATAGCCTAGTAGTAGTAGTAGTAGTAGTAAAAGTGTCACCTTTTTCTGTATAGCTTGTTGATGCAGTACCGGCCTATAATGGTATTTTTCTTTGATTTTATTGACTTATTTTTTAATCGTTTTGGTAGGTATTAAAAAGGTTACTTGAATCAGTGATTCCCAAAGTGGGTTCCTTGAGGGAGTTCCAGGGGGTCCCCAGCTAAATGATAGTTTGGAACCAAATGGAGCCTTACGGGTCTATAACTATCAGAGTTAAATTAACATTGATTTTACAATTTAAATTGGGGTCTCAGAGATAGACATGCCATTAAATGGGGGTCTGTAGCCTAATGCATATCAAACTGGCGGTCCTTGAAATTAAAACGGTTAAGAATCACAGCTAGCCCAGGCGGTGGCGTAACCGTCTGGGCACCCGACTGGTAATCCAGTCGCAGTGTGCCGCGGGTTCGACTCCCAAGCCCGACACGGCCTTTACTGCATGTCTTCCCCCATCTCTCTCCCGTTTCCTGTCAGCCTACTGTCTGTCCCTTCAAAAACCAATAAAAGGCGTAAGCCGCAATAAATATATTAAAAAAAAAAAAAAAAAAGAATCACAGCTAGAGCCAAAAATCTTCTCTTATGGGGGTCCCTGGCATATCTTTTAAAATGGGGGTCTGCGGGCTATACTTAGTGTCAATTTGGAGGTCCATGACATGAAAAAGTTTGGGAACCACTGACTTAAAATGGCCAGTCCCCCTCCCAAAAAAAATGAAAAAATGAAAATAAAAACCACAACCCAGACCCACATGTTGAGACCCCCTGCTGTAATCGACACCGCTTGCAACCTTCACCAAAAGGACAATTCAGCCGCGGCGACAATTTATCGCGGCACTCTATTACGCATTATTTTATAGCCTATACATGGGGAAGGTCACTGCTCAAGGTCAACCAAGCCTTAAACCACTGAAAGGGAAGCCTCGTTCCGCTCCATTAAATGTATTTACCATAAATCTATACGCAGTGGGAGAGACACAGACACCTGATGTCACCCACTTATCTGTACAGATTTAAAGCCAAATTATCTACCTATACCTGCTCACGCAGGAGAGAACCTGGTGTTACCTCGCACTACATGCTCCAATTACACTATTTCTAAACTAAATTTGTTGTTGGCTATGGAACATAGCCTGGAATTGCACCGTTTTAAACTGTCTTAAGTTGTATATGGAACATAACCTGAAGCTGTTCACAAAAAGTGTACCTAACTCTGCCACTACAGGGAAAACATGCACATGTACATATGCACTTTTTACTCGCTCTTGCACTCTTTATTTATTCTATACTATCCCTGCTGTGCTTGCTGTTTGATGTTATTTTATCTATGATGCTGCATTGTCTGAAGGAATTCAGCCAAACAAGTGTTACTCTTATGTGCCTGTACACAAGATGTAACAATACAACCTTGAACCTTACCCACATCTGTACGGATTTATAGCCAAAATACTGTATACTATACCTACCCACAAAACTCACACCCACCTTTTCATACTCCAGGTTTAGGTGATAAGTTGACCACCGAAAACTACAACATGACGTCACTGAGCCGCAGTGATACTGATAAGAGACTCACCACTCACCCAAACACATCTCTCTGTTTTAATTACAACTACAACATGACGTCACTGAGCTGCGGTGATACTGATAAGAGACTCACCGCTCACCCAAACACATGTCTGTTTTAATTAAAACTACAACATGATGTCACTGAGCCGTGGTGATACTGATAAGAGACTCACCGCTCACCCATCTCTCTGTTTTAATTCAAACTACAACATGACGTCACTGAGCCACGGTGGTAAGAGACTCACCGCTCACCTAAACACATCTCTCTGTTTTAATTAAAACTACAACATGATGTCACTGAGCCACGGTGATACTGATAAGAGACCCACCCAAACACATATCTCTGTTTTAATGAAAACTACAACATGATGTCACTGAAGCCGCGGCATGACGGCTCAGTGACGTCATGTTGTAGTTTTATCACCACCGCGGCTCAGTGACGTCATGTCGTAGTTTTCGGTGGTCACCTTATCACCTGAAACAGGAGTATGAATAGGCCTTGACCACTAGAGCCACCACAACCGTCATACGACGACGTATAAGGGAGGATATTCCTCTCTCTGGACCATCTGCCTCTCCTCAGCAGGTTCTCTCTCTCTCTCTCTCTCTCTCTCTCTTCGGAGTCGTGATTCCTCTGCTTCGGGTGGTTCAGAGCCATAGAGTAAGACAGAGTTACGCAAACTCCGTTCACTTCATGGGGCCAGTCCAACAACCGGAAGTTTTCTATTTATTTTTTATATATATATATAGTTTTTGATTGGGGACAGCCAAGCAGTACATCTGATAAGAAAATCTTTGCACATAGTCACCAAGGGGGCAGGCAGGCTTTCCAACGTTGAAGCTCTAGGTCCTAGTGGTAGGAGGAGGGACTACAGGCGGACCCGTGGATTCATGACCGGGAAACCCCGTGCAGCTGGGCTTTAACGTTGAGCGCTCAGTTGCCCTACGTCACTCAGGACCTCAAAGTTGAGGTCCTGGGAGGGACTTCCGGCAGTCTTCCGGGTGCTTCAAAACGCCACTGAGCAACTTCCACTGACATGAATAGCTGGGGGGGCGGAGCTTCGCGCTAGTTCAGTCTCTATTATATATATACTCTATGATAGTCACCCATTGTGACTATGTGCATGAACCACGTGACCGGGCTGTTTTAGGCCCCCTCACTGTCTCAACTCTTCTATTAGATGGCTCTGGGTTGGTTGTACTGATGTAGGTCAGATGAATGATGAGAATGAAGGAGGATATATGAGGAAATGCTGCCATCCTGTGGTTGACAGGGTGAACTGTTTGAAACAGCAGGCAGTCAGTGTTTTCTCTGCAGGAAGTTCAAGGCCAGTTAATTACTATCCATTAAGTTAGTTAATTACTATTCATTAAGTTAGTTAATTACTATTATACAACAGGTCGTTTCGAGGAAGCAATCTGATTGGTTGAAACAGCCTTCTAGCCGTGGTTCAAACGAGCACCAATCCACACCTAATCAAAACAAATAATTCAGCTGCTCTGTTCTCCCAGAGCGCAGCAAACTCGGTGGCTAGGCTAGCTAGTTTCTTGGGACATTTGTGATCGTAGTGACTACATCTGTCATTAAAAACATGTTTTTTCAGCGATTTTCTTAGTTTTAAGTGTAACTGTTGGGTAACTGTTGACAACTTCTTCTGCGTTGCTTTCGGAACTCGCCCTGCGGGCTCGTTCCTGCAGCATCGCAGGCGTGCATTAATGACGTTAAACCACCCCCTCTCGTGTAATATTGCTTAATTCATTGAGTTAGTTAATTAATATTCATTAAGTTAGTTAATTACTATTCATTAAGTTAGTTCATTAATATTCATTAGTTTAGTTAATTAATATTCATTAGTTTAGTTTATTACTATTCATTAGGTGAGTAAATTATTATTATTATTATTCATGAAGCGTTACCGTGTGAGTGTGGCCCAGACATTTAAAGACACAGCGCACATGATTTGATTTGAAATAATCTAGTTCTATCGTACCACTATGATTATGATGCACCTCTAGAAAAGAGGTGTTTGTGTTCCTGTAGGCCCAAAACGCACCGATGCAACACCTCGCAACAAAACAGTTTTTTCTTCCTTAGTTTTTTATCCCACGATTTTGTAACCCATTTTTCACCCCTGTGTCAATTATCTAATGTGATCCTGGGCTCTACACACCCTCCGCCAACCTAGTCCCCATAGACATGGGGAGAGCAACGGACTTGAACTCATGCTTCCTTCATGCCCGAGTGTCCAAGTTGCTCCTTTACACCTGACAGGGGGGAGTTTCCCTGGTTGGATGTAGCGCGTGGAAGGAACACGTTATTCCAACCAGTTCCTTTCCCCTCCATCAGGCGCATTAGAGACCAGGATTACTGCATTTTTTGTGAGGGTACCTACCCTAGGGGACACAGGGAGAACATGCAAACTCCACACAGAAAGGCCCTTTCGCCAACCCCGCCTTGGGTATGGGCACTGATGACCCAGGAAACACGCCGCCAGCAACCACAGCTCCCCGAGCGGGAATCGAACCCAGGACTTTCTAGCTGTGAGGAACAAAACAGTTTTAAGGACATGTCACACCAATGCAATTGCAATATATATATATATATATATATATATATATATATATATATGGAAAGTGTTGAAAATTCAGTATTGAAAATTGTAAATACTGAAGAAAGTAAAAAATACCTCAAAGATTTACATAAGTATATTACTTGAGTAAATGTCCATCTTAAATGGTGAAGTTGTCCTTTAAGTACTTTTAAAATCATGCACTTACAAATGCTTATGTATTTTTTTTTAAAGCGTGCACTACAATACAGTACTTTACCTAAAATATTACTTCTTTGACAACATGCAACTTTCAACATGTAATATTAGACCAGCAGTATTCTCCGACTCAACTACTAGGGGTTGAATGAGTACTTTTACTTGTAATACCTCTTCTAGTATAGTATATGATCTACTGAATGCTAACTGTTACAAACACACGTCTGACTCACTTTACTCTCATCATCTTTAATAAGATCAAATATGCATCAACACACGTCATCACTGTCACATAGAAACCAGTGGTGGAAAGTAACTAAGTACTTTTACTTACTGTACTTAAGTACAATTTTGAGGTATTTGTACTTTACTTGAGTATTTCCAATTACCAGTACTTTTAGTCCACTACATCTCAGAGGCAAATACTGTACTCCACTACAACTATTTGAAAACTTTAGTTACTACTTTGGCGATTTGAATTTAGATTAGAAAACATACAACCACTTCAACCCATACATTTCGGCCATTTGAAAAAAGCAGATTGCGACGCATTGTGAGCTTGTAGATCAGCTATTTTCAATAGATTTTGTACACATTTTGATCTTGTGAAATGGGACATTCTGCAATATGATTACTTTTACTTTTAGTACTTTAAGTACATTTTGATGCCAATACTTTTGTACTTTTACTCAAGTACATTTTCAATTCCGTACTTTTACTTTTAACGAAGTAGTTCTAAATTGCAGTATTGGTACTTTTACTTAAGTAAAACAATACTTTTCCCACCGCTGATAGAAAACCTGATAAATAAATGTCAAACATACAACATAAAACATGTTATCAGTTATAATAATCATGTGAAACATGTCACCATTATACTAATATAATTACAAACTGATCATACAAAATAAAAGTATGTTATCAGGTATCATTGTATCTGTTTAACTATCTGTCCACATATAGCTCTGTCTGTCTGTCTGTCTGTCTGTCTTCTGTCTGTCGGTCTGCAAGCAATACTAAAGACATTTTAAACTGAATACATGAATTAAATAATCACTGCGACAAATTTAAAATAATAATGAATGACCTGCATAAAACAATAGCCCTTAAAGGACCACTTTTCAACCTATCTTCATATAATAGGTCCTCACTAATATCATGAAAACATTTCTGTGTCTCATAGGAGGGCTGTGGGCAGTTCAGAAACCGTCCTCCAGTGACATCATGGATGGGGAATACAAGCTAATAGAAACTGCAGGCTTCTAAACTGCCCGCAGACTGAGTAGAAACAAATCGTGCCATTTTATCATGATTATAGTGAGGACCTATTATATGAAGATAGATTGAAAAGTGGTGAAGTGGTCCTTTAATCAATACCAGATCAATATATTCAGTCGATTTTTTTCTTCTTCTTTTGACTGACATTCTAACTGTGGTTTTCCAGAGTGACACAGATCTTCCCTGGTAACACCTTCAGAGACGGACCAAAAAAACCATTATAAATGTATGGAAACAGTGTCTCTGTGAAGGTGTGTGTGAAGGTGTGCAGGTGTGTGTCAGAATCAGGATCAGAGAAGGACAGCTGTCCTCTGTCCCAGTCCAGATGGACTCTGATCCTCTGGGGTTTCTTATTCACTGAGAGACCAGTCCTCTCATCGCTCCTTGATGAGAAGACTGCTGCGTAACCCATTTTTAACTCTATATACCAGCTTCCCTGCCTCAGGTTAGACCCCACACATACACCTACATGCCAGTATTTATTGTATTCAACCACAACATCCCAGCTGTGAGACCCTGAGTTAAAGCCCTCAGAACCCAGTACACTGCAATAGTCTGACCTCCCTCGATTATTAGGAAGCTGCTGTTTCTTTTCACGCCAAACACCTGTCAGATCATCATACAGCACGAGCCATGGACCAGCAGTGTTGGGGTCCAGGACGACAGGAGTGTAGCAGACAATGTCCTTCATCTTGTCCCAGACTCTGAAGGTCAGGTTCTTCAGGTGTTTGGCCTGGTCTATCAGCGCTCCTCCTGAGAGCGGCGGTAGGTCAAGCTCGGTGAGCTGGACTCCCTCCATGGTGGTCTTATAGTTCTGCAGGAATGCGACGTGGTCGTCGGCTCTCAGCTGGTCCTCTGCAGCTTGGATTGCGTTGGAGTAGGTTTCCATTTCTCTGCTCAGAGCCTCAATCCTCTCCTTCATCTCCTGAATCTTCTGAGCCTCTTCCTCCCACAGAGCAGCGATCCTGGCCTCCTCTTCCTCTTGTAGGAACCGACGAAGATCCTCAAACTGTTTCTTTATCTGCGTCTCTGTGTTCCTGGCCTGAACCTTCATGTGATTTTCTGTTATGTCATTGTAATTTGTTTTAACTTCATCATAGTACTTTAGTGTCCTCATTAAAGGCTCCAGTGATTCCTGGACCTTCTGTTTGTAACGTCCAGACGCTTCGTCCACAGGTAAGAACTCGTGTCCGGCGTGTTTCTCTGAGTCGCGACACACGAGACACACCAGCTGTTGGTCGTCCAGACAGAAGAGCTTGAGCTTCTCACCGTGTGCGCTGCAGAGGACCTCAGAGCTCACCGACGAGGAGCTCCGGCCTTTCTCCTCCAAGAGGTTCTCACACAGGTTCTTCAGAACAATGCTTGTGAGAGGATTGTCTTTGGAGGATCTTCTCTGACAAACAGGACATTCCTTTGTTGGTCTTTCCGTCCACCATTCCTGCAGACAGTCTTTGCAGAAGCTGTGTCCACAGGACAGCACCACGGGATGTTTATAGATCTCGTGACACACGGGACAGGTCAGCTCCTCTTTCTGAACAGTCAAAAGGGAAGCCATTTTGTCTGCCGTTCACACACCTGATCTGGAATGTTCTCTGAGGCTGTTGTTACACCAGAGGAATACTACAAGACAAAACAACAACAATGCCATTATGAGTATCAATACTCGATAGTAATAGTATTAGTAGTAGTAGTAGTAGTAGTAGTAGTATAGTAGTATTCATAGTCATATTAATAATTTTAGCAAATTTTTATAATATTTCTGTTCTTACCTCAGTGGAGATTGTAGCAGCTAACAACCTGTCTGTGTGTCTGTCTTGTAGTCTGCCAGGTTGTCCAAATGATCTGTCCGTTTATTAATTGATCTATGTATGATTGATTGATGTTTGCCTTCTGGTTAATGTTTTCGTGTCGCTCACTCTGACTGACGAGTGAATGCTAGTCTCACAAACAGTCTGAGCGACTGAACAAGGAAATGAACTTTGATTCATGTTCTTCTGAAAACACACACACACACACACACACACACACACACACACACACACACACACACACACACACACACACACACACACACACACACACACACACACACACACACACACACACACACGGTTATCATATGAATCAAAGTTCATGTTCTTGTAGATGACTGGTTGTACTGTGGCTCCCATGCAGGCAGAAATAAATGTTGTTGTTTTTTCAATGGATACTCCACTCTACACCACTAGAAGAGGTGGTT
The DNA here is from genome assembly GCF_951216825.1 of Electrona antarctica. Classification (NCBI taxonomy): domain Eukaryota; kingdom Metazoa; phylum Chordata; class Actinopteri; order Myctophiformes; family Myctophidae; genus Electrona; species Electrona antarctica. Next base: position 22,402,184 of record NC_136810.1, read on the forward strand.
CGGGGACCCCCAGGGGTCCTTGACGGCGTTCCAATGGGCCTCCAGCAACGTGTGTTCATAAAACATGATCCAAATCAGTTTAAACACTTCAAACTGAAATATGCACGTTGAATGTAATTTGTTTGTTTACATCACTGAGCCTTGATAAACAATATATGAACAACAAACAGAGTTCTGAAACTACACTGGGGAGCCATGGTTGTGGTTGTTGGAAAGTATTTTTTTTTAAATGTTTTGTCTACATTTGTATCCCACGATTTTGCAACCCATTTATTTTCACCCAGTGTCAATTATCTAATGTAATCATGGGCGCTACACTTCCTCTCCCCCCTCTGGGGGGGGGGGATGCACAGGTCCTGGACCTGGTGAGAGCAGGAGAGGACCTGGTGAGATGTAGGAGGGGCCCGGACAGGAGTCAACCCACAGAGCCTAGTCCTTCCACATGAACAGAGTGATCTACCTCGATGCAACTTGGGAACCTATAATGATATATGTTGTCATAGCACCCGTTTTAACTGTCAGCCGGTGTCCCACATGGAGATCTGTGTATGTGCCTGTGTGCCTGTGTGTGTGAAGACTGCAAACTGAAAAGTGTACTTGGCAATCAATTCGGCCCACTGGCAGAGCCTGATTGGTTGAGCCTCAATTGGCTGAGGCAGAGGCTGGAAATTGCACAGGTGAAAGGAGTTGGCCTCATTAGGCCCACTGGCCTAGCCTGGCCCAGGTGAAAGGAGTTGGCCTCATTAGGCCCACTGGCAGAGCCTGGCCCAGGTGAAAGGAGTTGGCCTCATGCCCACTGGCAGAGCCTGACCAGAGCCTTTTGTGGTGGTTCTGGAGAACCGTGGTACCTGGCACTGCACTCCCTGTGGGGGTGTGGAACACGTGTGTCGAATGTGAAGTCGGTGGGTCAAACGGTTCTCGAGTTACGTGCATTACAACCGTACACACACGTACGCACGCACACATGTACGCACGCACACACGTACGCAGAGACGTGGCGCATTTATAGTAGGATGCAGGGGCGTGGTCCCTTGTATACAACAAATTGCCATGGCGTAGGTTCCACAGAACCCCTGTCTACAGCCTCTTAATGGATTTTTGGATAATTGAACACTCCGCAACCCAAGCAAGCAGCTACTGGGACGTAAGTCGGGACTTGATCACCCTGGCTGGGTCACCTGAGTGAGGGCTATGATGTTGCGAGACCTGAAACACTGATGACCTTGGGATACATCACTGAGGATACGTCCGAGGTGCATCCATGCAATGTTTTTTCGTTCCAAGAAAATCGTTTACGTATTTGTACTTTACTTGAGTATTTCCAATTTCCAAATATTGTACTTTTACCCCACTACCATTATTTGAAAACTTTAGTTACTACCGGTAGTTACTTTGTAGATTTTGATTATTATCACAAAACATACATTACCCATTTGAGCCTTATATACATTTCGGACATTTGAAAATAGCCAATCTGCTATTTCTAAAAGATCCAAAAAGTCAATCAAAGAACAAGATGATTGGTTCATGTAGCTGATTGGTTCAAAGTGCACCCTGCCACGCCCCCATGCAGCTGATTGGTTCAAAGTGCATCCTGCCACATGCCCATGCAGCTGATTGGTACTAAGTGCATCCTGCCACACCCCCATGCAGCTGACTGGTACTAAGTGCATCCTGCCACACCCCCATGCAGCTGATTGGTACTAAGTGCATCCTGCCACACCCCCATGCAGCTGATTGGTACTAAGTGCATCCTGCCACACCCCCATGCAGCTGATTGGTACTAAGTGCATCCTGCCACACCCCCATGCAGCTGATTGGTACTAAGTGCATCCTGCCACACCCCCATGCAGCTGATTGGTACTAAGTGCATCCTATCACGCTCCCCATGTAGCTAAAGGCATTATGTTGATGCATCCTACAGCGGAGTGCTCTGAAACACTTTGAACTCTAAACTGCTGACATGTTACCTCATGGAGAGAGAGAGCTAGAGAGAGAGAGAGAGAGAGAGAGCTAGAGCTAGAGAGAGAGAGAGAGAGAGAGAGAGAGAGCTAGAGAGAGAGAGAGAGAGAGAGAGAGACATTCCTAAATGCCAGCAGCTCTCAATGAGATAGAGTGACCTTCTTACAAAGTGTCAATCAATAAAGGGCTGTTCACTCTGCAGTACATTCACCTATTCACGCTCGCACGTGCACACGCACACACACACACACGCGCACGCGCGCGCGCACACGCACACACACACACACACACACACACACACACACACACACACACACACACACACACACACACACACACACACACACACACACACACACACACACACACACACAATGAGGTTGTGCATTAGCAATGGCTTTCAGTGGAGTGCTAAACCCAAATCCTGTATCGTCAAAATGTAGGAATTTAAAACAAATCCAAAAAGGTAGCACATATAGCTAATGGCGGACAAAGTACTCATATTTCCATTTATTTATTGGCACAGAATAGATTGCCAATAAAAAAATGGAAATGTGAGTACTTACTGTACTTTGTCCTCATTTGATACTGTTCAATTCTTCTCTGGGACCACCATATACTGCACTGTAAATTCTTACTCAGAACATACACAATTTGGAACACACTCAAAAGATACTGAACCCATAAATGATGATCCCCCGGATTAACCATACGTTGGCAAACAGCAGAGGAAACCACGCAAGGCACCGACCAACCACAGCGTGATTATAAGCACAAGCGGTTTAAAGACGTATGGAAGTGAAACATTTCCCCACACTTAGAACATATCCGTGGTCATAATATGGGCATACCTAACATATCCATGGTCATCATATGGGCATACCTAACATATCCGTGGTCATCATATGGGCATACCTAACATATCCGTGGTCATCATATGGGCATACCTAACAATCTATGCCAAAATAATGGGAACATTTCCATGTTTGTATTTTTATATCAAACGTCCATACAAAGCCAATTTGAATTACTTCCTTTGAACACTAATCTGATGTGTGATGATGTGTCGAGCCGCATGAATACAAATTAATCTTGATTTCATTCACCTTGATGAAAATCAAGGTTTGATTCCCATTGACGGGGCCCCGCTGTCCAGTCGCTGTCTCGTTAGATTTGATCTTACCTCCCGCTGTTGTCGATCGCATCGATAGTGTTGTGGCTATTGTTAGCTGCTATACACATACAACATCCGGTCCGTCAGTAAAAGTGGTCCGGGCGCTATAATCAATGGGCACATTTTATTAATGGATTAAATAACCCCGGGCCCTTAAGGTGTTAACCCCTGGGGTAAAAAACAACAACCGTAGGTTTTGTTTTTGGCTAGAGGGCCAAGCCTTCATCCAATCAGGATGAGCCTCCAATAATGATCGAGTAGGGGCGGGCCTTGGTGCACATGCTGTTGGCCTGTCGCGCATCCCCCCACTGTGTTACCGGGGCGGATACAGGTTTTTTTCCAAATCACCCAAATCACTGAATGCTCCTTTAAGACACACATACGGGTAAGTGTTTTGTGGCGTGTGCGAATCCGCCATTGCTTCATAGGGTGAAAACAACACAGCTCACCATTGGAATTGGAATTGCATTAGGGAACGGCGACACATTGTTAAAAGAATTGCCAGGTGCGAAGCAGCCTAGCCAACATTTGCACGCAATACTGACGACCGTAAAGACGACTTTAAACACCACCTAGTCATGATTGGTTGCCTCCTAGTGACCTTACTAGCAACCTAATCATGATTGGCTGCCTCCTAGCGACCTTACTAGCAACCTGGCTGCCTCCTAAGCCAATGGGAGTCTGAACGGCATAAAAACCCACACTCTGAATGTCGCAACGCAGAGCGAGTGGCACCAGAAGCTAATGTTATGAGCTAACTGGAGCTACAGGAAAGCCATAACAAAACACAGTGAGTGAACCAACAAAAGAACATTGGAAACAAATTAAAACGGGCGCTACAAGAGCTTGTTGAACCTGGCAGTTTTTTTTAATTTCTTTTTTTCGTCATTTTTTTTTTGCGACACATGGTGAAGTATTGTAGTGCAGGTGATTGCAACAAACCACCGATGCAGTGAACAATGGAAACTGGACCGGCGCCAAATATTCAAACATTTCCGCTATTCTGCCAATAATCATAATTATTCTTTGAGACACACATCCGAGGTTTTGCAGGGTCAAACAAAGAATCACGTGACGTGGATCCGCTTCCCCTATTGGCTCATTCTTGGACACGTGACGTCAATCTCCTTCCCCCATTGGCTCATTCTAGGACATGTGACATATGTGTAGGCAGAAGGATAGATGCCGAGATTGAAAAGAAAGATACGCCATCTCCGGTTTACTTCCCGTATCTGCGTGAGGTGGGTGGACACATTATTAGGAGACCTGAAGAAGGTTGGAGTCCATTAATTTTCAATGGGAGAGGGAACGTGATACAGCGTATGAGTTATGAACCATTCCTTATCTCCATGAACTAAAAATGTCACTGAACTAAATATTGGACACAATCATCACAAGGCACACAATATTTCCAAGATGTTCATACTAAAATGGCTTTTTCAGGAGAAAATCTACTTTGTTAATTGACCTATAGCTAAGCCCCTCCCCAAACTGCGATGGTCCAATCACAGCTAAGCTTAACATGGGTTAGACAAACCTCTCCACCAATAGTTTTCCTACATGATAAAACATTGAACATAAGATGTTCAATGTTTAAGATGTTCTAAAAACAGATACATTGAGATGTGGATATAGTAGCCTACGTGAAATCAGTAAGGACATATTGATAATTTAATATGTGTGTTCCAATGCTCTCAACATTATAATTTTCCATAACTGTCTTGGTTGATGGGGTCTGATTTGGGAATCATGACATTTTGGCATCTGTTTTTTTTTAATCAGTGTGCAAGATAAATTGACCTTTCCATTCAGGTCATTCACAACAAAAATAAAATGCTTTTCTATACAAAGACAAGTTTGATTGACAATTTCATAATGCCAAAAGAATTGTGCACCAGTAGGCTGAAGAAAAAAAATATCACACGTGTGTGAAGTGAGGGGCGCTCTTATCATCTTACAACCACGAGGAGGGAATTCGGTATAGCTTGGAGCAGCTATAAATTATTATAGTGTCAATTTGGGGGTCCTATAAATGATTATAGAGTTAATTTGGGGGTCCTATAATGACTATAGCTGCTTAGGTGATGTAATGATGATGTAAAACAAATGGTGTCAAAACAAACATTAAACCTGTATATAGGAGGGGCTAGCTCATTGGCTCATTCCGGCCAATCACAATTTGCGTCCTCACCTTCGTCATCAATATTTGCGTTACGCAATGTTTGTGTTTACACAAACACTCTAAATTGTCCATTCATTGTCAATGGAAATCAATGTTTGTGTTGGACAACATTTGTCCAACATTTGTCCAAGTGTGTGCTGGACATAGATTTCTCTATGTCCAGCACACACCAAAAGCTGGACATAGAGAAATCACACCCATGTGAAGTGAGGGGCGTTATTATCACCGTACAGCATCACGCCGGCGTCCTCACTTTTTATCCTCATTACGTACATCCTCAATTAGCCAATAAAATCGTCGCTGTATGCGCTCAGCCAATCAAATCATCGATATGGGGTACACACAAACACACAAAGCTTGGCATAGGAGGGGCTAGCGCCTTAGAGTATATATTAATAGAGACAGCACCGGGTTTCTCCTCCCATCCACTTGCATTAAGTTGCTCTAAAACATTCGTTCACGTGTCATGGGCCCAATAACATGAACGTGAGCAATGATAGTAACGGACGAGCGCTGGCTCGAGCTGCAATACCAAATTCGGCCACTATGTCAGGGTTTCCTCCAGGTGCCGTCTCTATTAATATATACTCTAAGGCTAGCGCTCCTCAAAATTCTGTCCACTTAGGAGACCATGTAGGATTTGATCCACTATCTTCAGTATTTAAAACTCTCTAGTGTGACTCACCAGAGTCGTGTCCGCTGGTCTCGGACAAAGACAGAGAAGAAGAGCTCCAGGAAGCTGATTGGTTGACCGAGGCCTTGACCTGGACATGATGAAGATGACCTCTTGACCCGGAAGGACTCGACGGAGCGGACACTTCAACACCGCCACCTGCAGGGCTGGAGGAAACGTCGCACATATGAGTTGACCATTCATTTTATCGTCACAAATAACTGCGTTTAACGATTTAATTGTGTGTGCTTTTTTTGTTGCATTGAACATTTTTGGAACGTTACAATGTGTATTTCCGTTAGCCTTTTAGGCTTCGTAATCACAACTTTCACAGGGCAGATATGATAAATAAATTAAAGATGGAGATGTGTCTATGGAGTTAACATTACTCTAATAGACCCCCAGGTGTTTTGTACGTGTCTATGGAGTTAACATTACTCTAATAGACCCCCAGGTGTTTTGTACGTGTCTAATACTGTCTATGGAGTTAACATTACTCTAATAGACCCCCGGGTGTTTTGTATGTGTCTATGGAGTTAACATTACTCTAATAGACCCCCAGGTGATTTGTATGTGTCTATGGAGTTAACATTACTCTAATAGACCCAGACATATATAAGTTATATATATATTGTATATATAAGTAATATATCACATTGTAGATCTGCTATTTGTGCTATTTCTTTGAATTCATTTTTCAACATGGAAATTATTGACGACTATGTCAAAAGATAATAGTGATTATCTCCAATAATTGCGATCAGCCCATTATGTCATCAATGTGACGGGCCTGACAACCTTTCTGACCTTGAAGGAGTGGACGGAGTGGACGGCCAAGCACTGTGACCTCTTGACCCTTCACCTCCTGACCTTTGGCCTCCTGACCTTGAAGGACTGACCGCCTCGATGTCCATCAGAGCCTGACCGACCTGCTGCTGCTGACACGAGCCTGGAGCGCACGCACACGCGCGCACGCACGCACACGCACACGCACACGCACACACACACACACACACACACACACACACACACACACACACACGTTACTTTATTTTGGTCCTTCTTTACATATCACTATAAGGCACTTTAGGTGTGGCTGAAGCTAAAGTTAATTTTGCGTTCCACATTTAGATACAAAATCAAATATAACACATCGGTGAACATAGAGTTTCGTAATGATTTAACAAAATTGAAAAACTATGTAGCCTAAAGCCAAACAAGAGAAGAAAGAAAACATCAAAAAATAAATTTTGATCAAGTCTGGCACAGTGTATAGCAATAGAATTATTGCCACCAAGTATTGGCTGTGTGTTTACGCTGCGTGCGTGCGTGCGTGCGTGCGTGCGTGCGTGCGTGCGTGCGTGCGTGCGTGCGTGCGTGCGTGCGTGGGATGGGATGCTCAGGTTACTGACCTCATCAATGTTTTAACTCTCCATTCATTTTAACATTCCTTTGTCCGGTGACATGTGAGGCTAATGGGTAACATTACAGTCGCTCCTGAACGCAGCACGCTTTTCCAAAACACACATTAAATTATTAAAGACACAATTATGTTGCATAATCTTCGCCTTGTGTTTACATAACAAAACAACGTATAAATGTTTTAGCCATCATTTGCCTCGATAGCAGCAGCAGTCATCAAATGGTAAATGAGCGCTTATATCCAAGGAGCTTTACAATGATTGTGCATTACATTCACCCATTCTCACACACACACACACACACACACACACACACACACACACACACACACACACACACACACACACACACACACACACACACACACACACACACCTTTACATAGATTGTGTATTACATTCACTCGTTCATTCACACACACATTCACACACCCTTCACCAGTGTTGTCAAAGTTACTCTTAAACAGTAATGTATTACTTATTACTTATTACTTTAAAAAAGTAATAAAGTTACACTACTTAGTACTTATTACTCCCTGCCAAACATAACTAGTTACTTATTACTTTACTTATTACTTTTTTCTCTCGCCCCCATTAATTGCATCTTTTGTCCCCAAAAGTCTTACTTTGCATTTTCAACATTAGCAGTCCCCCTCCCATGAATTGAATGATGGAATGACGAATGTTTTACAGATTACAAAATCAAACTCAAAAGAAAAGACCTAGCAAACAGACACAAATTAACACTACAACTAAAGAGCAAAGAGTCCTTTCCGAAGGGACAAAACTAAATATCAAACAGAATGGCAATTGTCCACAGTCAGTGTGGCGGCTGGGAGAGAGAGGATTCCGGCCTGTCTCCCCACCGCCTTCCAGGAACAGACTGACTGATATAGCATAGGTGAGTAGGGAGAGCCATGATCAGGAATTAAATTAACACTACGACTTTTACTTTATAAATTCACAAATTACAGCTTCTTCCCTATGCACAACTTGTAGCGGACAATAATGTTCATCTCGTCTTTATCGCGGACATAGGCCTAGCTGTCTGTTTCATTACATGATTGTGCATTATAATGACCCATTCACACACACACACACACACACACACACACACACACACACACACACACACACACACACACACACACACACACACACACACACACACACACACACACACACACACACACACACACCTAATAGACCATCAAGCCTGCGTGCAGTCGTTGATTTACGAAGCATCAACAACTTTTATGGAGCATCCGCTATATGTCTGTTAAAGCATCAACAGTCTCTGCTGTAAGTGGAACCTTCTACAATCTAATCTATAGTGGTAAATGGTGCATTTATATAACGCTTTCATCCAAAGCGCTTTACGTAGCAGACTGTGCATTAGATTTACACGCACGCACACACACACGCACACGCACACGCACACGCACACGCACACGCAACAACAACAAAATGGCATGCACGCACAGTGCCGTCTCTACAGGGGGGCATTGGGGTGCATTGCCCCCCCCAGATTGGATTGGATTTTGTGCCCGTCCAGTCCAGATTGGCCAGTAGTACCCTACCCTAACCTATACTGTACCAATATTTTAATGTTTTACTAATGTTAAATCTATAAGTTCTTCATGATTATTGTAAATATATACATGTTCAAATTAATTGAATAGTTAATAGAAATACAAGGTAATATATGCATGCAGAAGACATCATAATGTTCAACATATTTGTATTTCTTTGTTTGTTGTTGGTGCTGCTGCATAATTGTAGCCTACTTGTATCACTTTGTTAATAGGCGACTGTTTGTTATACATAGGGGGGGGTTGAAAAATCTTTTGAAAATAGCAGATCTACAAGCTCACAATGCGTCTCATCGCCAACGCATTGTGAGCTTGTACATCTGCTATTTTTCGGGTTTGGACAAAACGTTTTTTTAAGATAGACCACACCACCCTTTGGTGTGGTTTGGGCTTAAGGAAGAGTGGTCACCTTGGTGTAAAATGGCCAAAAAAGTTACAAAACAAAACTCTACCATGCATTACATGACCATGGACCACTCTGTGCATTACATGACCATGGACCACTCTGTGCATTACATGACCATGGACCACTCTGTGCATTACATGACCATGGACCACTCTGTGCATTACATGACCATGGACCACTCAGTGCATTACATGACCATGGACCACTCTGTGCATTACATGACCATGGACCACTCTGTGCATTACATGACCATGGACCACTCTGTGCATTACATGACCATGGACCACTCTGTGCATTACATGACCATGGACCACTCTGTGCATTACATGTCCATGGACCACTCTGTGCATTACATGACCATGGACCACTCTGTGCATTACATGACCATGGACCACTCTGTGCATTACATGACCATGGACCACTCTGTGCATTACATGACCATGGACCACTCTGTGCATTACATGACCATGGACCACTCTGTGCATTACATGACCATGGACCACTCTGTGCATTACATGACCATGGACCACTCTGTGCATTACAGCCGATCAACAACTTCATACACACACGTGTCTGATATTTACCATATAGTTTTGACAACACGTTATAGGCAAACGGATTGATGAGCAGTTTACTTCCTCTCGACTTCCTGGCTCATTGATTGCCTTTTAAATGTTTTAAAGTTTTTCAAATGGTAAATTATGCATTTCTGCCTTGCCTTTAACTCAAAGAGCTTTACAGTGTTGTGCATTACATTCTGTAGGGCTGCGTGGGTCCAAATTTGAACCATTCTGTAGGGCTGCGTGGGTCCTAATTAAACCATTCCCGGTTCCTTAACGATTCCCTCTTATAAAGAGCCATTCCTTAACGGTTACATTTAAACCATTCCTATATATTAGAAATATATAATGTTAATGGACTCCTCGTGCACTGAAGGAAGCATGAGGTCAGTCCGTTGGATTACATTAGACAAATGACACTGCATGGGTGAAAAAACACGCTCTGGAAAAATATATATTCAAAGATTTGCACCACATTTTCACGATTAAAAAAAATGAGCAGATCGGTGCCGCGCTACGAGCTTGTAGATCTTTGAAGTGTAGATCTGCTATTTTTCAAAATCTAAAGCATGACACAATGCTTTAAACACCAAAAGGTGTTCGTTCCCCAAACACGTCTTAATGCTACGTGTGTGAAATCCTGTCAGATATATTATTCACCTTATATAACTTTATTATTTTTTGTTATCTTTATTATATTTATTATTCACCTTAACTGGCTCTTCTCCAGGGTCTCTGTTGCTTCATTCAAGTCTGCTCACTTCCTGTCTAGTAGGAAGTAGGCCACTCTACTGCAGGCATTCAGTGCGTTGCCAGATTTCACAGGAGAAACAAGCGGCCTGGTCTATGAAAACAAGTTCAGTTTTACCACTAAAACGTATTTACAATTTAGGCCATTGAGAACACTCTTAATCCAGAGGACAGGGCCGGTGCCCAATGCGAGATTAGTAGAGGTCGCCCCCGCATGCATATTTGATTTATTTTGAGGGCTACACAGCACCCCTATAGCGACGTGGTGCCCTAGGCAGGGAACTGTTCCGCCTGCCCCTCGGGCCGGCCCTGCCAGAGGGAATTACAGTAAGCAAGGACAACATCAAATGCATAGCAATAATCATCTAGGATCATAAGTAGGGATCGATCAGGCTTATCGAGCCGGGTTCGTATCAAGACCACTACCGATGCATGTTCTATTATTTTGTCAAAAGAGGGGAGCTGTCAGTATATTTGTTTTGTTGTGAGTGACTGTGAGATTGTGGCTGACCACAGAGAAGATTGTGTGCACATGTCTTGCCTGTATTTAGGCCAGGTGCTGGATGTCAAGGCATCAAGGCAGGCAGGCAGGCAGGCAGGCAGGCAGGCAGGCAGGCAGGCAGGCATGCTGCTTCATTACCTGAGGAGCTGTCCCAGTGCTGAAGTGTCTCTCTGCTCTCCTCCATGGCTGATGAGGAGCTGTCCAGGTGCTGAAGTGTCTCTCTGCTCTCCTCCATGGCTGATGAAGAGCTGTCCAGGTGCTGAAGCAGCCCACTGCTCTCCTCCATGGCTGATGAGGAGCTGTCCTGGTGCTGAAGCGGCCCACTGCTCTCTTCCATGGCTGATGAGGAGCTGTCCAGGTGCTGAAGCGGCCCACTGCTCTCCTCCGTGGCTGATGAGGAGCTGTCCAGGTGCTGAAGTGGCCCACTGCTCTCCTCTGTGGCTGATGAGGAGCTGTCCCGGTGCTGAAGCGGCCCACTGCTCTCCTCCATGGCTGAGGACTTTCTCTGCTGCACGCACAATGATTAATATAACACACACGATAAATACAACACGATACAATGATGTGACAGACCTCACTCAGGTCAGCGCAGTCTGTCTGTGCAGTGAATGTATGGGTGGAGTTTAATTTGAGATGGCTTGTTGAGAGCCTCTCTCTCGCTCTCTCTCTCTCTCTCTCTCTCTCTCTCTCTCTCTCTCTCTCTCTCTCTCTCTCTCTCTCTGTCTGTCTGTCTGTCTGTCTGTCTGTCTGTCTGTCTGTCTGTCTGTCTGTCTGTCTGTCTGTGCAGTGAATGTATGGGTGGAGTTTAATTTGAGATGGCTTGTTGAGAGCCTCTCTCTCTCTTTCTCTCTCTCTCTCTCTCTCTCAGTTAAAATCTTAAAGCTAATATTGATTGGAGTCCTTATCGATTGAGCTTCACTTTCCATCCAGCACACACCATCATCATCATCATCATCATCATCATCATCATCATCATCATCATCATCATCATCATGCAGCGCTGTGTAGACTTGGCTTTGACCCCCCCCTTCTTGAACTACGGTCATTGTGGCATGAGCCTGTAGTTCACGTCACATGATGACCTTACATGTCAGCTATTAAGGCCGCAGACCCCTGACTGAATACCATATATATGCACTTTATACCTTGTTCTTTGTTTCTTGTTTTTGTATGCCTTGTTTGTCGTCATTGTTAACAATTTGATTAGTGAATATCAACACGCTTATAGAGAGGGTCACTCAATAGCCACGGCACTTACACAAATGACAGATAAATGGTTGAAAGATATTGATAGGAAAAACATGGTGGGAGCAGTACTAATAGACTATAGTGCTGCCTTTGATGCAATAGATCATGGAATTTTAATTGATGAATTGGAGTGTTATGGTTTTGCCCCTAAGGCGTTATTATGGCTTGAAAACTATCTATGTGACAGAACTCAAAGTGTATTCTTCAATGGCAGTATATCAGATGCTAGATGTGTTACGAGTGGAATCCCCCAAGGAAGTGCATTAGGTCCTTTATTATTTTCCATTTTTACAAATGATCTTCCACTAGCCCTTGAAAAAGTACAGGTCTCCATGTATTCAGATGACACGACAATATATACACAAGGCACTACAATAGGTGAGATAACTGAGATTTTGAACAAAGAACTGGAAACAGTAATCAAATGGGTGACCAGTAACAAATTAGTGCTTAACATTAAAAAAACAAAATTGTAATTTAAACATTGTATTTGCCACAAATCAGCTGACAGTAGACTCTCTTTACTCTATATATATACTAGAGAGAGAGAGAGAGAGAGAGAGAGAGAGAGAGAGAGAGAGAGAGAGAGAGAGAGAGAGAGAGAGAGAGAGAGAGAGAGAGAGAGAGAGAGAGAGAGAGAGAGAGAGAGTAAAGAGAACCTACTGTCAGCTGTCCAGCAGTCCAAATATTATTAAATTAAATTTCAGAATGGTAGACCTGAGGCCTGAGGCGGCAGGCCTACCATACCAGGCCTCAGGCCTGAGGCCTACCATTGCGTGGAACATCTATGCACGAAATGTCTATGTTCACAGGCTTCTGTGTGCGGCCTAGAGGAGCATCTGAGCATGTGCAGCAATACAAGTCTTACACCATATGCGTTTGGGAAACCCAGCCAATATCACTCCTTGTTTTCTTGAGAAATATTAATGAAATGAAACATCCTATACTGTTTATACAATCAACTTACAGATAGTTCTAAATTGCATAAATATGCAATTATATATTATATTATATTGCATATAATACGCACGCACGCACGCACGCACGCACACGCACACGCACGCACACACACACACACACACACACACACACACACACACACACACACACACACACACACACACACACACACACACACACACACACACACACACACACACACAGTAGACCATATTTTAGACCATATCCGTCGTCATCATATGTAATGGGCATACCTAACTAAGAAAATGGGCAAATTCTCATTGTTGTGTGTTTTTATATCAAAAGTCCATACAAAATATGTGGTGCGTGATGACGTGTCGAGGCCCACATCAATAAAAGCCAATAAAAATGAAGCTCACCAGTTTGATTCCCATTGCTTCATTGTCCTCCTTCACAGCTAGGCCTACTCAGTTTTTAATCTCATTCAAGATGACATCCATGCAGTCTATTACTTACTCGTTTTACACTCAAATAGGTTGTGTATAGGTAAAAAATATCCCCTGGCTTTGCCCCCTGTCTTTCTGTAACTTTGTTTACAAATGTGAGAGGAAGTCACGGACTTGGAGGACCCATAGCCTGGAGGGATGCGACACTCTGATTGGTTCAGAAACTTCAGAGCCAGCGTTTCAAGCTGAAACTTCAAAATAAAATGCCCACCATTTCCGTTTCACTACACCTTTAAACCTGTATATAGGAGGGGCTAGTGCCCCTCAATAACCCGCCCCTCAATAAGCTGTATATAGGAGGGGCTAGTGCCCCTCAAAAACAGGTACAGGAACACGAGGAGACTAGGAATTAAGCACAAACTAGGAGCAAAGAGATAATACTAGGAACTTGGACAGTGACTTAAATTTACAAACAAAGAACTGAAAAGGGCATATAAATAGACAAAGACTAACTGGACACAGGTGAATACAACTGACAATCAACACAGGGATTGGCTGGGAGACTAACAGGACACAGGTGGAAAACACTGACAAATCACAAGGTTGGACAAGGCAGGCACAGAACTACAGGATAACACAGGAAGGCTTGAAACAATACCACAAAATAAAGGTACACAGGTCTAAGGTAAACTAACTAGAAAATTAGAACACAGAAAGCACAATACTGCAAAGTCACAGGAAAACAGTAAAGTAAAACAAAGGACCACATGAAAATACAACAGGGAGACAGAATATGTCAAAAATCGTGACAAGACACCTTTGTAATTGCAGCGCACAGCGTCCCGGTCTGTTGCCACATACATTTGTGGAACTCCATATTTAGGCAAAGCTGACGCCATATTATATGATGCCGTGGTTTGAGGAGCTCTATTTAAAAGATGATTCCCACAGTGTGAGTGGATTAGACTTCACTGGACATTACTAGTTAATCGGTTCTGAACTATTGTTCATATATATATAGTTATTGTCAGTGCGTAGAAATGGCATCTGCCATTGGAGAATGTGGCAGAAAGACAGAGGCTGAAATCCAGCAGATGATCCAGGACAGACGAGTGAAGATTCAGGAGGTCAAACGCTCAGTAGAGCTCAGCAGGAAGGATGCAGACACAGAGATAGAGGATAGTGTCCAGGTCTTCACTGCTCTGATCAGCTGTAATCAGAGAAGCCTGAGCTTATTGATTGAACAGAAGCAGAAAACAACAGAGAAACAGGCTGAAGGCATCATCAAAGAGATGGAACAGGAAATCACTGTGTTGGCGATGAGAATGTCTGAGCTAGAGCAGCTCTCTTACACTGAAGACCATCTCCAGAACTTCCGTCAACGCCCCTCCACTCACCAAAGACTGGACAAAGGTGAGGACAGCTGTGGCTCAGCTGGAGAAGACACTCAGTCAAGAGATGAATAAGCTGGGTGATGTTCATCTGAGGAGGGTCCAGCCATTTGTTGTGGATGTAACTCTGGATCCTGATACAGCACAACCCTATCTCATCTTGTCTGAGGATGGAAAACAAGTGAGTTGTGGAAACGTAAGGAAGAATCTGCCAGACAACACAGAGAGTTTCTCTTACTGTCCCAGTGTCTTAGGAAAACAAAGCTTTTCCTCTGGAAGGTTTTACTATGAGGTTCATGTTGGAGGGAAGACTGCCTGGAATGTAGGAGTGGCCAGAGAGTCCATCAACAGGAAGAGATACATCCTTCTTGAGCCCAACTATGGTTACTGGACTATATGGTTGAGGAATGGAAATTACAAGGTTCTTGCTGGCCCTGATGTCCTCCTCCCTGTAAGAGAGGAGCTCCAGAAAGTGGGAGTGTTTGTGGATTATGAGGAGGGTCTGGTCTCCTTTTATGATGTGGAGACCAGAGTTCATCTGTACTCTTTCACTGGCTGCATCTTTACTGAGAGACTCTATCCATACTTTGGTCCATGTATAAACCGTAATGGTACAAACTCTACTCCTCTGATCATCTCTCCTGTCAATCACAGCAATGAAGGACAAGGACTCTGAACCGAGTCCAGTGAGTCTGTATGACAAGCAGGTCAAAGGTTATGGCTAAAAGGTTCTGGACAACCAGAACTCCATATGCCTATACATGGGCATATCGGTCAGATCGGCAGTTCTGGTCAAAAGTTGATCTGACCGACTTCACGCCGGACGTCGCTCTCCCTCGGGTCCTTGTGGTGATGAACGCAAGAAGTTTGATCAGATGGCTCTGATTGGTTGTTTACTTAAAGATAATAACGGAAACTGGAACTGAAAAAATATAGGGAATCTAAAAGCTTTATAGATCACCTATATTTTAATCCAATATTGTTGAATCATGCCCATGACTTTATTAAAATACAAATCTAAACCTAACACTAAAAATAATAACGTGAATGGACTCCTCATAATATATATCTTATAATGTTAATGTGAATGGACTCCTATAATATATATCTTATAATGTTAATGTGAATGGACTCCTGATAATATTTGTATAATACTTTTTTTTTCATTGCATTGTAGTGACTCGTGACTCGAGTGGACTCGGTGGGGGAGGAGTGTCGCAAGTCCCTTAGTGGTCCGAGACCGACTCAAAACAGAGTCAAATGATGTGCGAGACCGAGACGAGACCGAGTAAATGAACATGTGGACTCGAGACCAGACACGAGACGAGTCATGGACTGGAGTCCTACAACACACGATTCAGAACGGAACAGCCATTGACCACATCATGAGACACAAAAAAACATATTTTATTTCATGATACATTTCTCTACAGGTCGTCCCATCTTTGTTTACAGTAGAAAAATAATGTTTTCAGGATGACTAATTATACTGTTTTTCATTTCGATCGGAGGTATTGTGAAACTCAAAATCATCAGTCGTCAGAACATTCTCGACAATGAACAATAAACATCATCATGATCCCCTGCAATATAGATATACACTACCAGTGGTGGAAAGTAACTAAGTACATTTACTTAAGTACTGTACTTAAGTACAACTTTGTAGTTTACTTGAGTATTTCCAATTTCCAGTACTTAAGTACACGTTAATCTCAGAGGAAAATATTGTACTTTTACTCCACTACATTTTATTTGAAAACTTTAGTTACTAGTTACTTTGTAGATTTAAATAAAAAATAACCACTTCAAATTAACCACTTCAACCCTATACATTTCGGCCAATTGAAAATAGCCAATCTCCAAGCTCACAATGCATCGCGATGTGGCACATTGTGAGCTGGTAGATCGGCTATTTTCAAAAGATTTTGTACACATTTTGAACGTGTGAAACGGGACACTCTGCAATATGAATAATATTGTAGTACTTTAAGTACATTTTAATGCCAATACTTTTGTACTTTTACTTGAGTACTTGCGGGACTTCTACTTGTAACGGAGTACATCTACTTTGCAGTATTGATACTCTTACATAAGTACAACATTTGAGTACTTTTTTCCCACCACTGACGGACAAACAACATTTCATACATAACATATATATTTATATATATATCACTGAAGTCGTGAAAAGAAAAAGAAATAGCAGGAAGCATAATATAATAATAATGGTAGCTAAGAAACATGACATGACATGTTTTTTTTCTTCATATACACAAGTACCTGGGAATATGAGACGCGTGAGAAAATTAAACGTAGCATGTATGTTTTCATACCGTGAATGTACACGCTTACTGTAATGCTCTCTGCTATTCAAATATGCTGTCTGATAGAGAACCCTCGATCCTATACAGTTTCTTGGTGTTTTGTACGGTATATAGCAACATAACATTGTTATAATCTTTGAATAAATATTGGAACTTTTTCAGAAAACGTTCAGCAGGTCAGGATTTAGAAAGTGTTTTTTTTTATAGAATCATATGGGATATGAGATGATTCTTGATGGTCAGGAGGTACACGTCGCACATGCTCAAAAGAACAAAATAAATGAACTGAAAATGAAGAAATAAGTCTGCACACCGTTTTAAAAGCTAAATAAATAAATTAAAAAAAGTGGACAAAACATGTCCAAAACATGTCGTGTTTTTTCCGCTCTGGTAATTAAAGTTTTTGGGAGCTTTTAAAATGGACCCCCAGGTTGGACCTGAATTAGGCTACGGTCCCCCATTTCTATCTCTGGGACCCCAATGTATATTGTAAAATCAAAGTTATTTTAACCCTGATGGGTCTGAGTTACAGACCCATAAGGGTCAATTTAGTTCCCAAATATAATTTAGCTGGGGACCCCCTGGAACTCCCTCAAGGACCCCTAGGGGTACCATTAACAACCGATATGCAGGCAAAATATACACATTTTCGTTCTGCTTTAAGTAGCATGTGATGGGTCAAACTAGGGCATTTTCATAATTCTGAATCCATTGCAAGCATTTTTTTTAACGAAAAACACTCCTTGGGCGAAAAATTTGATAATATTACAATTGAAGTATTCAATAAAAATGAAATACCGTTATCCACAGTAAACCGTGGCATGTCTATTTAGGCCAATAAGAAAATCAAATTAAAATCAAAGAAAAAAAGAAAAGAAAATAGCAGCTCTACAAGAACAGACGAGCTCAAACAAACTATTTTCATTATTTCTTGTATGACAAAGAATATGCAGGGCGTGAATGTCACACGTTTGCATGATGACATACATGTTTACGTGACATGTATGTATACATATACTATGACATGAATGGAACAACAAAGCCTGTCTCTGTAAGAAACGCACATTCATTGTACGGACAGGGTTGAATCTGTACAAGCAGTGTGTCTGTAGCAGAGACCAAAGGGATATCCCTGTGGACCGGGCGGAGATGATAGACTTTTGAGGCCATCGGGCTGAGGCTCCGAGCGAATACCGGAGAACTCGCCAGTTTACCAAGTCTCCACGGCGAAAATTATTCATCAATGTCTTCATCGTTATGCTAACATGCTGTCTTCATCAGTGTAGTATGTCAAACCCACAGATGTTATAGTTAATTTCCAAAGTGATCAAACTATTTTGTGCAAATAAATGGTCAGCTAGATGATGATAAAAAGGTGAGTATGTGAATACCAATGATAAGTAGGCCTACCATTTCAGGAATTGTTTACTAATGAATTAAATTGTTTCGGTACTTTGGTGTTTAAACTTTTAGCATTCCTACTTTCTCTAGTGTTAACTCTAAACAACTATCCTCTCTCTCTCTCTCTCTCTCTCTCTCTCTCTCTCTCTCTCTCTCTCTCTCTCTCTCTCTCTCTCTCTCTCTCTCTCTCTCTCTCTCTCTCTCTCTCTCTCTCTCTCTCTCTCAATTCAATGCAATTTAAATGAAGGTGAAGTAAAACGAAAATGCACTAAATCGCGGTGAGTTGGTAAACTGGCTTGGAGTTCTCCAATTCGGCATTTAAGCCACGGACCACCATTTGATGAGATTTAGCCTCTTAGACCTCAAAACTATAGAATATTTTGTTAGTTTGTTGTTTTGTCCACAATTCCATGCTGCATTGATGTGGTAGGCCTATACTGGAGAGATAAGGCAGACGTTGTTCAAAATAAGAAATATTTTACATGTTCTAATTGTGTAGACTTCTTGTAAATTAAGTAGAATAATGCAGGAGTTTAACAATAATTTTACTCTTGAGAGCATAAAATTAAACCATTTTACGCTATCAAGAGCATTGTACGCTATCAAGAGTTAAAGATCTAATAAGGGGTCCATTTGGTTACCAACTCTCCATCATTTAGCTGGGGACCACCTGGAACCCCCTCAAGGACCACTGGTTGAAAACCACTGCACTGAACCAAAAGGGATATCCCTATGGACCGGGGGGAGATGTTAGACTGTTTTGAGGCTATGAGCTAACCTTACTCCGCCAGCTGGTGGCAGCAGTGAGTTCCTCCTCCTGCTCTCATCCGGTCCCTCTCGGGCAGAGACGATGCACTCCGGACCATTTCTGACCGGAGACATTATGCGGCCGTATGCGGCCGCTAGAGAGGTGGGATCAACGCGATACTGATGACGTATTGAAGCGCTGCCACAGCGCAAATGTATACACAACCTAAACAAGACTACAACTCGAAATTATTGTGGAGATATCATCACTTTTGTCCGGCTGCTTCCGGGTTTATCGTTTCTGCTTGAGAGAGAGACCAGATCCAGGCAGGAGGAGGGAACTTGTGGACTCAAGACAATACTGCTGCAATCTGGCGTCGGAGTCAGGTTAGCTCTGAGCCACTCTGCTTAGCGTCTAGACGCCCAGCTGCTTGTTGAGGCGGCTCAGCGCGTCCCCGACGATGTCCAGGTCGTGCCTCAGCTCTTCCACCACGCTGTTGATGCTGGGCGTGTCCTTCAGAACGTCCACGCTCTGCGTGTACGGGTTGTAGCGCACCGTGAACGGACGCCGGATGGTCTTGGCGAACTCCCTGGAACCCACGCACGCACACACACGCACGCACGCACACACACACACACACACATTGCATTTTACACTTTATAGTTAGGAAATATAATCAGCATAATGTGTTTGTAAAGGTGTCTATATTAACATATCCCACATTGGTTTCTATTCAACCACCCTATAGGGGAATTTTTGACAGCTGCTGACCAATATAAGGCAAAATGTTCTAAATTTCATTATGCTTTAAGTAGCATGCGACGTGTCAAACTAGGGGGTTTTCATGATTCTGAGTCCATTCCAAGCATTCGTTTTGCACGAAAAACACTCCTTGGGCTAAAAACGTGGCTATGGCCATGGGACCAAACACATGCACCCCAGTATTTCATAGTGATTTTGATGCCCGTTGATGAATTGTCCAGCCCTCTCACCTCATGTCGGCCTTGACCCTTAGCGACCTAACCTCATCTTGACCTTTAGCGACCTCACCTTGACCTTGACCTTTAGTGGTCTCACCTCATCTTGACCTTGACCTGTAGTGACCTCACCTCATCTTGACCTTGGCCTCCTCGAAGCTGTCGGAGACAAAGTAGACGTCCTGGAAGGTGGTGATGATGCACTCCTGCCTGCAGGTCACCTTGGGGTCAAAGGGCACGATCCTGGCGTTGCCAGAGAGCGCGTGCTGCGGGAGAGACCAACATGCCTTTTCCGTTAAAACACTTTGACTACTGAACCCGAGTTACTCGAGTAAATTGACTGTAGAACACTTCCCCTGCGGTTCTCGAGTTGCCTGAGTTGTGTTTTCATTGTTTAATCCACGTTTTTAATCAGTTTTAAGTCATATACGGGCAATCCCACCGGACAGAGTGAGATAGGAGATGCACTCAAAAAATGTACTCAAATGTTTTACTTGGGTAAAAGTATAAAATACTGCAATATAGAAATATTACGTTGCATGTCTAGAATTCAAAATGTACTCGAGTAAAAGTACAAGAGTATGGCATCATAACTAAAAAACATCGCATGGATGCGATTAAAGTATCAAACGTAAAATAACTCATTATGCAGAATTTTAGTAATAATAAAAAAAATAAAGTAACTAGTAACAAAAGTTTTTCAAATGAATGTAGTGGAGTAAAAATACAAAACCTATATGAGATGTAGTGGAGTAGAAGTAAAAGTATTGTAAATTGAAAATACTCAAAGTACAAATACGTCAAAATTGTGCTTAAGTATACAGTACTTAGTACTTTCCACCACTGGACAGAGGTAGGCTACTACACTTACTCAAATGGTTTGCAGCTTTCTTCTCTGAACGTATATAAGAACAAATTGAAGGTTGTTCTGATTGACCAGATCACTTAATTCTATTTTTTGTATTATCTCGTCTTTTCTCTAATAATCATGTATCACTGTAGATAACCAATTTCTAATGTATTCCTATACAACAAAATCATGTTGTTGTTTTTTTTTATTCTATAATTGTTTACAATCATGTTCTAAAATGTGTTTTTAATATATCTTACGTAGGTAGAGGCCCCGTTTTATTGTATTGTTTTTATACTGTGCTAAATATAAATCAAATCAAAATCACGTGCAATAAAAAATCTGCTGTTGTGTTATGCATTATGGGTGCATGCTGTTTGTGTGCGTGTGCGTGTGCGTGTGTGAGTGTGTGTGTGTGTGTGTGTGTGTGTGTGTGTGTGTGTGTGTGTGTGCGTGTGCGTGTGCATGTGTGTGTGTGTGCATGTGCATTAATGTTTTTCAGCTGTCTTTTAACCCATTTAGACCTGAGAACGATTCTACTAAATGTTGTCTAAATTCTGACTGAGTTTTCTGAAAAACCCATGTTTCTATGTCAGTCGTTCTCACGCGTTTTCATGTCAAGTACCCTAAAAAATCTCTGTATTTGGCCACCGACCCCCATCTGAAAATATGTTGTTCCAGGGACCCCCCAGAAGCATAGATTTGAGTTAAAAACGTTGGCTCTGAAAGAATATATATTCAAAGATTTGCACCACATTTTCAAGACTTTTCAAAAATAGCAGACCTACAAGCTCGGTGCCGTGCTATGAGCTTGTAGATCTGCTATTTTTCAATAGCTAAAGTATAATATAATGCTTAAAACACCAACGGGTTCCTGCCCAAAATGAGTTAAATGTGTTCACCTTCAGTTCGCTGATGGAGGACAGCAGACCAGCTCCGTACGCACGCAGTACTCCCTCCTGTTTGCATAGACCAAACTCCACCGTGAAGAAATAACACTGAAATTATAAGATCATTATATAAGTTCAGTCAGACAACTCACGAATAGATTTAACCCAAATGTATTATAGAATCTTGGCGTTATCTTGGCGTTCGGCTCTGCTGCATTTTCTCCCTGCTCGGCGCGATTAAACACCATCATATAACATAAAGAGCAGGGAGATACTGTAGATAACCAGGAACCATATGCAGAGGAAGGCAAGAAGAGCATGCCGTCTAGTGAGTTTAAGTAGCCCGCCCAATTGGTCAGCTGACTGCCACAGAATGCGCCCCTTGAGCACGACATGAACCTCCTCGAGTATATCTGACTGAACCAACCTCCGCAAGCTAAGTATCATATAGTATTGCACAGACTGAAGTGAAAACAATGAGATCATTATAACCATGGAGAAATTGTTCGTTCTATTTGAACATAGTCCTTCTAGTTGGGTCAGTTTAACCCTGTAAGACCCGGATATATTTCTACTTGCAAAAAAAGAGATTTCAACATTACTACTACTTTTTACTAGTATGACTTATCAGAGGAAATTATGTATGCACATTTATAATAATTATTAAAATAATAATAATAAATTAATAATTTACATTTGGGGGATAACTTTCACAATAATAAATAAAACATGTTCTAGACATTCTAATGATCACAAAAAAATATTAATTATTTGAATTACTTTTATCAGGGTTAAAGGTCAAAGGTCATAAATCCAGAGATTTTTAATTTGTGTGAATTTCAGCCTCTGTGGGGGGTATTTATATTTATTTATTTATGTATTTATTTATATGCAAATATCATGACCAATGGCATTGCAATGAACATCAATGATGACGTTTAGGTGAAAAAAGAACATAAAACAATTAATGAATTAATTAAAATATGTTGTATTATTGCTGAGCTGGATACTGTTTGTTGATGATGACGATCAAAAAAAGAAAAAGTCCATGGATAACTTTGATGTCGTATGCAGTATTTGAACCCAGGTCTCCTATACAAAATAAAAAAATAGAAGTCTGTAACTTTGTAAAGCTCCAAGTCGAGGCTTTATTGACTAGACCTGTGCCTGTCCATCGGCCTACTTGGGAACGATGCAAGTTAGGAACCTTGTATGCAATAGACGTTATAGCACCCGTATTAACCGTCTGTCTGTGTCCCTTTTGTGCCCATATATGGAGATCTCTGACTCTGTATCTGTCTGTCTGCATGTGTCTGAAGAGTGAAAACTGACTGTGAAAAGTGGACTGCTTGGGTAATCAAATGGCAGGTGTGGAGTTGCCATGGCAATCAATTGGCTGAGTCACAGAGGCTAGGAATTCTACAGGTGAGGGGACTTAGGCTCATTAGGTCCACTGACTGGCAAAGTCTGAAGTCTGAAGCCTTTTGCAGCGGTCCAGGACAACCGTGTATTGGAAGTCGGTGGGGCAAACGGTTCTCGAGTTATGAGGATTACAGACATACACACATGACACACACAGAGACGTGTTGCATTTATTAACGATGTAACGTTTTGACACAGAGTGGTCATGCGTTGTTGTTTTGTTTTCACCTACATGTTTACTGTTGAGCTAAAACGGAGATGAAGGCCAGTTCAGTTCAGTTTAGTTTAGTTTCATGCAGTACCTCTTGTCGACCACTAGGTGTCCTACCAGACCACATGTCTCAATAGAAGAGAGACTGACTACAACCATGTGCATTGTCTGTCTGTCTGTCTGTCTGTCTGTCTGTCTGTCTGTCTGTCTGTCTGTCTGTCTGTCTGTCGTGTAAAGCCCAACACACACCGTCTGTGAACGTCGCCCGTCAAAACAGCCGCCTCCGTTATTTTCAATGAACCTATCCCACACCGGCGGCGTCAGCCGCTCCGATACGCCGCTGTTCTATTTTCCAGGCGTTGCCGCACGGCCTCCATCCGAGAATCCGTGGGCGTGGCTGGCCAGCCGTGCGGTAGCGCACCACGTCCTGTGGGTGTTGCTGTGCGGCTATGACGCGTGGCAATACTGTGCCGCGTCGCTGCGCACTTGCTTCACAGACGGTGTGTTGGGCTTAAGTGTACTGTACGGAATTCAATCAATCAATCAATCAATCAATCAATCAATCATCGTTGGAGGGGAAGTCTATGGTCTTGTAATGTGTTTCTTAGAGCACTTCAAACAAACAGAGTGGCCGCCAAGTCTATGGACTTTGAATGTATCTTTGCAGCAGTAAACGTCTGACATGTCATGTGGTACAATATGAATCCCAAAAGGACTGAGGCACCCCTCACTTTGCACGAGTGTGTGTTATTTTATTGTATGTTGCCGCCACCGTCTAGCTCAGAGCGGGAACATGTATAGGGTCTTTTAAAGGTGTCTCAAGTTTGAGGTCCTGAGATGACGCACGTTACGCACATGGCAACACTGAACCTCCATGAACGTGCTGCAGTTCCACTTTTGGCCAGTAGGTAGTGGCAGCTTCAACGTTGGTCAGCCCTTCTGGGGGCTTGGGTGGGGCGGAGGGGAGCGGGCCGGGGTCGACATACAGTATGCTGGGCTGCATTCACATTCAAGATACCTGTCTTGTGTCTGAACACATGCAGCTTTGATGGATGTGTTCTGCCCCCCTCAAACAAAAATGTTTGGTCAAACCGTTGGGCTTCCACTGGAAATGCATTGGAGTGGCCATTCAACGCAGACAAGACAGTTTTCTTGAATGACTGAAATCCCGTAAGGGGGCACTTTTGGACAAAAACAGCGAACATAGCAGATCTACAAGCTCACAACTGCAACATGTTGAGAGCTTGTAGATCAGCGGGGTGCAACCCAGCACTCTTTAGCTAGTGGAGATGCAGTGTAACGTGTAAGGAAGGCCCGCATTGAAATGAATATAAGGAATCAAATACATTGTAAAAGACTCACCGTGGCCAGTTTTTGGACGGAGTCGTCCGAGGCTCCCAGCGACGCCAGACCGATCTCCTGAGAGAACTGTGCAAAGCTGGGCTCGGCCAGCAGGGGGACGTGACCCAGGAGCTCATGACACGTGTCCCTGAAAATATATTAACTCTTATTTTGTAGGGTGTATTTAAAATAAATATACCTCGTATTGTTATCATGACGTGAGTCTCTGAACAACAACCGGTGAAAGAAACCACACACAGCATTTTGTCATTGTAACATCCGGTTACGGATATTTGGCTCTTCAAAATAAGCGATAAAACATTGGCAATGTGCGATAGATAGATGAATTAATCCTGGCGGTCAAACGGTTAGTATTAGTCCCTGAAAATGGACGATATGTTATCGCTTATTGTTAGGGTGTATTAAAAATAAATATACCTCTTATTATTAAGTCATATTTAAATAAATATGCATCTTATAATATACAATATATACATGTTATCATTAGGACATACTTCAAACCTACGTTGTTTTAGCATTGTTTGTCCCCCAGGGGGCAGTGGTTCTCAAACGTTCTTAATTTCAAGGAGCTCCAGTTTAATATGCATTTGGGACTGTGGGGGTGTAACACATGGCACCAAATGGACCCTTAAAGCTCTGTAACTCTGAGAGTGTAACACATGGCACCAAATGGACCCTTACAGCTCTATAACTCTGAGAGTGTAACACATGGCACCACATGGACTCTTACAGCTCTGTAACACTGAGAGTGTAACACATGGAACCAAATGGACCCTTACATGTCTGTAACTCTGAGAGTGTATAAATGGAACCAAATGGACCCTTACAGCTCAGTAACTCTGAGAGTGTAACACATGGAACCAAATGGACCCTTACAGGTCTGTAACTCTGAGAGTGTATACATGGAACCAAATGGACCCTTTACAGCTCTGTAACTCTGAGTGTATAAATGGAACCAAATGGACCCTCACAGCTCTGTAACTCTGAGAGTGTAACACATGGAACCAAATGGACCCTTAAAGGTCTGTAACTCTAAGAGTGTACCCTTAAGGTTCCATTTGTACACTTCCAGAGTTCCAATTGGTGTTCATTTATAGAGTTACAGACCTGCAAGGGTCCATTTGGTTCCCAACTATCAATCATTTAGCTGGAGACCCCCTGGGCGACCCCACTTTGTGAAGAACCATTGCCCATCAAACCAAACCAAATAGAATCAAATCAAACGTTGCCATATTCATATATGTCACTTACGGCTCCGGGGTGTACAGCGGATCGGAGCTGTGCCTCACATACTGGGTGCAGTGGAAAACACGGAAGGCTAATCCAGCCAGGAAGTCTCGGGGTGAGAGGTAACCTGCTACCGGTCTGATGGTGAATCCGGTCCGTTCTAAACAACACAATGCAGACCATACAACATGATGAGTGAATCCATTAAAGGGATATTGCACTTTATTTTGATTGTCGTCTACATCTAAGACGTCTAAAAAGGTGTGTCACCGCGATGTTCCGTTCTTTAGTTGCGCAAGCAGAGCACGCAAGTACTGCGATCGGCTGGCTATGTATGTCGGTGTTTTCTACCGGCCAATAAGGGACCACCATTGTTGATGACGTAACTAAGGTACGTTTGGTGATCGACTAGGTATGTATGTATGTGTACATACATAGGATTTACATAAAGGATTTAGAACAGCAGTTGTAATAGACATTAGTTAGTAGCAGTACTTGCGTGCTCTGCTTGTGCACAAGTAGGCCATGCATGGGTACTACTTGTGTGCAAGGCGCAAGTTGGCACCTCGACAGAGTGCATTTCAAGTTGGCAGTTTGTTTTACCCAAAAACGCTGTCTGGGAACAGAAAGCAGAGCCAAATTAATTTGTTTAAGTCCTATAATATTAGACTGGACCATTGTTGATTTTGACAGCAAATTTTGATTTTAGTTTTAGTCATAGTCTTTTGAATAGTTTTCATTTAGTTTTAGTCACATTTTAGTCACCTGGAATGTTTTAGTTGATTTAGTGACTAAATCAACATCAATACAGTTCTATCGCAAAACACTGAAAACGCAAGCATGACGTACGATATGGCGGTTTGTGCGTTGGACGGAAATGACAAATACAGATGTGCCATTTGAGAACTTCACACTTCATGCCATTGGCAAGACAGTGGATTGTCAGTCAATTGTCAGAAGGTTGTCAGTGAGGAAGGAGGGAATTTGCAAAGGTGTTGTTTGTAATACTGTGTAAATGTCTCTGCCTTGCATGGTTTCCTCAGCCATCGGTGTATGAGGAACGTGAATGTGAAGAATATGAATGAATGAGTTAAGTCAAAGTTTTTTCAAAATTAAAAAAATGTCTTTTCTGAAATACCCATGTTTCTATATCAGTGTTCAATATTTAATGTCAAGGACCACCAGAATTATATGTACTTGGCCGCCGACCCCCATCTGAAAATATGTTGTTCCAGGGACCTCCCCAGAAGCAAAGATTTGAGTTAAAAACGTTCGCTGTGAAAGATTATATTTTCAAAGATTTGCGCCACATTTTCACGAGTTTTAAAAAATAGCAGACCTACAAGCTCGTAGTGCGGCACTCGGTGCCGCGCTATGAGCTTGTAGATCTGCTATTTTTCAATAGCTAAAGTATAACATAAACACCAAAAGGGGTTCCCGTACAGAATGGGTTAAGTCAACGCTTTGTTTTTTTTAACCGTGCGGTCGGCGTGACCTCTGACCTCGGAGGAAGCGAGACACGTCCTCCAGCTGCGGTATGTTGTCCTCCCTGCAGTGGCAGTGCTCCGCCAGCAGGGGCAGGTTCTTCATGTACTCGCGGCAGGCGTGCGTGGGATAGAGTTTGCCGAGCTCCCGGTAGACCACGCCCCACGTCCTCACCTCCTCCTCCGTGAACTCGATGCGCGGGATGGGGTCGCCGCTGCAAACCAGGAAGCAGACATTATTAGTTCCGGCCCCCGGATTAGCAATGGAATTTACTGGAACTTAAGTGGCTTAAGCCCCATAGGGCCCGCAGCCTATCCAGGGCCTGCAGTCTATCCAGGGCCCGCAGCCTATCCAGGGCCTGCAGTCTATCCAGGGCCCGCAGCCTCCAGGGCCCGCATCCTCCAGGGCCCGCAGCCTATCCAGGGCCCGCAGCCTATCCAGGGCCTGCAGTCTATCCAGGGCCCGCAGCCTACAGGGCCCTGTGTGCGAGACTAGCCTATTTCAATTAGGTACAGCTGTTGCTTCCGTCAAAACCGTATTCATATGGGTCACCATTTTGTAACGCAACACAGGAACCCCAGCTACTATATAGTGTTTTTGGTCATCCAACAGTTTCTTAACACAATCGGTGCCGGGATGCCTTCAAAATAGAAGCTCTGGGGTGCCGGAAAGACATGGCCGCCTTTACTCTGAGTCAGTCTGAAGCCGCCCAATCCGGGAAAAAAACTGAGAAATATTTTGCTAGCTTACCTTGGTCTCGATTTTATTATATCGCTAGAAGCTCCAAAAAGCGTTCATATTTTGAGGGAGAGGCGGATGAGGAGCACAAATGAAGCGCTAGTATATCCATCAGATCAAAACCACGGAGAGCGCCCTGGATTAGGAGAGACGAGGCATTCTTTCTGCCGCGCTAACAGCTAAGTCAACGGTAAGCTAATATGAGTGCAGAGCGCGAATGACGGCCGAGAGTCGGACTGAAAAATAAAAAAAGGAAAAAATTCAGAATATTCTTATCTCGCCTGGTATCATTGAGGATGCGCTAGGACCTTTGAACGTGTCGGTTGGAATCCCTAGGACGTGTGGACACGTCGGATGGACGGAACCAGTTAACCACTCAGTGGGAGGACACTCAAAAATAGCAGATCTAGCGTCGGAGAACAGCTTTATAACTCTATGGGAGCAGCCTTATAACTCTATGGGAGCAGCCTTATAACTCTATGGGAGCAGCCTTATAACTCTATGGGAGCAGCCTTATAACTCTATGGGAGCAGCCTTATAACTCTATGGGAGCAGCCTTATAACTCTATGGGAGCAGCCTTATAACTCTATGGGAGCAGCCTTATAACTCTATGGGAGCAGCCTTATAACTCTATGGGAGCAGCCTTATAACTCTATGGGAGCAGCCTTATAACTCTATGGGAGCAGCCTTATAACTCTATGGGAGCAGCCTTATAACTCTATGGGAGCAGCCTTATAACTCCCAAACATTCACCAAAAATTGCCGCGATCCACAAGCTCACAACGCTATGTTTGAGTGGTGCAACCACTCCTATAGACAGTGTGTCCCCGGGTCCCTGGGTCCCTGGGTCTGTCCCTGGCTGGGTGGGTATGGGTATGGGTATGGGTCTGTGGGTATGGGTCTGTTCGAGCACTGTTCGAGCACTGTTTTTTCACCACCAAGTGTCACTGTTGCACAGCCTAACACACACAGACACACACACACACACACACACACACACACACACACACACACACACACACACACACACACACACACACACACACACACACACACACACACACACACAAAGGCCATGGGTGAGGGCTTGTACAGTACAGTACAGCACAAGTACAGTACAGCACCACTCACTTCAGACGGGTCTGATTTTTGGTGATGAGACTACTAAAAGAACGCAGTACAGTTTAACCTGGGACTTGTCTAAAGGGTCCATAGCGGTTTAACTGAAGTGACATTGATGAATTCCAAATATTATCACAATATTCTGACTGAGGCAGGGCCTGGACTTGCGTCAAGGCACCCACTTTGAGAAGTCCTGGTATAGAAAGCACGTTGGGAAATGAGCTATAAATCAAATGTCCAGAGAGGTTAGTTAAGTTCATGGCTTACTATTTGTAGTTCATAGCGAGGTCAGCGAAATGCTTTCTCCTTCTCCGGTAGACGTTGTCCTTGAATCCCTGGAAATAGAACACACATAGGACAGGATTATTAGGATACAAACATCCCTGGAATATATAGCACATAGAAGGACAGGATATGACATCACACGACAGAACTAGAGCTAGGGTTAGGGGCCAGAAGCATACAGAACTAGGGTTAGGATGACCCATTCTAGACGTTTATGTTATACTTGAGCTATTCAAAAATTGCAGATCTACAAGCTCATAGCGCGGCACCGAGTGCCGCACACTTGAGCTTGTAGGTCTGCTATTTTTGAAAAATCTTGAAAATGTGTTGCAAATCGTTGAATATGTATTCTCAAATCTTTGCTTCTGAGGGGTTCCCTGGAACCACATATTTTCAGATGGGGGGTCGGCGGCCAATTACATATGATCTTGACATGAAATATTGAGCACCACTGATACAGAAACATAGGTATTTCAGAGAACTGTCAGGATTTAGAAGACATTTATTTAAATGTTGACGTCAGGCCTAAATGGGTTAAGGGGGCAGAAGCATACAGAACTAGGGTTAGGCTAAGGGGTAGATCGCTACGTACCGGGTGGTCGGCGTCTAAAGCCGATCCGTACATCAGAACGCGGTTTGCACATTTATCCAAGTCGGAGATCTTCTTGGGGAACCAGGGAACGCTGTCCATGTCTGCAAAACACAACCAGCAGACAGGAGTTAGTCTATGTCTATGGCTTTGTTTTTGTCTTTACTTGTGTATGCACAGAGACTCCTAATTCACACTTGCATGTGGTTGTAAAAGGCATGAGTAGAAAAATGCTTTCTGTATACTTAGCAGAGGATATTCAGATGATCTATAGCAGTGGTTCCCAAAGTGGGGTCCGGGGACCCCCAGGGGTCCTTGATGGAGTTCCAGGGGGTCCCCAGCTAAAGGATAGTTTGGAACCAAATGGACCCTTATGGGTCTGTAACTCTAGAGTGTACAAATGGAACCAAATGGACCCGTTAGGGTCCATTTGTTTCCATTTGTCAGAGTTAAATTGACAGTGATTTTCCAATATAAATTGGGGGTCCCAGAGAGGGGGGGGGGGGGGGGGTCCTTGAAATAAAACGGGTTGAGAATCTCTGCTAGAGCCGTAAAATAATGAGTCTCAATTTGGGGGTCCTTGACATGAAAATGTTTGGGAACCACTGATATATAGGCCTATAGGTCTTCACATGTAAAACTGACACAGACAGCACACTTCAAAGGCTTCTAACAGCTGCAGGGGATATTGGTTATCAAGCACAGGTGCAAATAATCAGTAGCTGTTCTTTCACATACAATACACTCTTATTTACAAAATACGTATCCAGAACCAAGCTTGGACTGCCCACTAAAAAAATAAATACAGTTTTGCGACCCAATTGAAACTTCCCGTGACCCAGTCTTTGGGAAACAATGGTCTCTACGGTACCTTGGTGATCCGGCAGACAGGAGTTGAAACAGTGGTCTCTACGGTACCTTGGTGATCCGGCAGACAGGAGTTGAAACAGTGGTCTCTACGGTACCTTGGTGGTCTGGCAGACAGGAGTTGAAACAGTGGTCTCTACGGTACCTTGGTGGTCCGGCAGACAGGAGTTGTCGTGCGGCGGTCTCTCCATGTCGACGATGTTCAAGTGTTTGTGCAGCAGCTGGATGATCTCGTTCAGCTGCTCGTGGTTGCTGTCCACGTCCACGAAGATCTCGAACTCTGAGTTACGACGCTTGGACTGCCTGGACTCGATGTGGACCAGGTTCACATGGTTCTCCTGCAACGGACAGGAGGGTACAACTATACGGTCTTCAACGGACAGGAGGGTACAACTATACGGTCTTCAACGGACAGGAGGGTACAACTATAGGGTTCTCAACGGACAGGAGGGTACAAGTATAGGGTTCTCAACGGACAGGAGGGTACAACTATAGGGTTCTCAATGGAAAGGAGGGTACAACTATAGGCTCTTCAACGGACAGGAGGGTACAACTACAGGGTTCTCAATGGACAGGAGGGTACAACTATAGGGTTCTCAACGGACAGGAGGGTACAACTATAGGGTTCTCAACGGACAGGAGGGTACAACTATACAACTATACAACTACTCTGAGAGTCTATATGTCATCAAATGGTGGTCCTCCGTAGCTCAAATGCAGAATAAATAATGGACCTTGGGTTGAAAAGCACTGATCTACAGTAATGACGGTTGTGTCTCACTTGGAACAGTTTGAGGGCCTTCACGAGTCCTCCCACTTCGTTCTTGAGGGAGAAGACGATGGCAGCGCGGCCTTTCTCCGGCGACGATGTATTTTTCTCGCCGTTCTCCTCGATTTTAGTGAAGGTGGATTTATTAATCTGGAATTAGAGGTGATTACATGTTATAAATATATAACAATATATGTGTTATCAGAATATGTGGAGAAACCCACATGGCAATTCACTCTTTCTTGGCAGCCTTAATATATTTCAGCACCGGACAGAGACAGCCTCTAATATATTTCAGCACTGGACGGAGATAGCCTCTAATATATTTCAGCACCGGACAGAGACAGCCTCTAATATATTTCAGCACCGGACAGAGACAGCCTCTAATATATTTCAGCACCGGACAGAGACAGCCTCTAATATATTTCAGCACCGGACAGAGACAGCCTCTAACTGACTAACACATTGTTTCCCAAACAGTGGGCCTACCCATTTGTGTTTTGGTTTTTTTTTATCCTCAAATGAAAAAAACAAAATAAAGAATTGTATACATTTTAAAACAAACAAACTAACAAACAGGCAATACCATAAATACATAATAAAAGTAATAATTAAGAAGCGTTGTTGTGCGCTTGTATATCTGCTATTTTGATTAGTTTGGGTCCCGGGTGTCTAATTTTCTTTTGGGTCACGGGCTAAAACGTTTGGGAACCACTGTATTTCAGCACCGCGGACAGCGACAGACAGTCTATAATGTCTTTCAGCACTGCGGACAGCTACCGACAGTCTATAATGTCTTTCAGTGTTGCGGACAGCGACCGACAGTCTATAATGTATTTCAGCGATGCGGACAGCGACAGACAGTGTATAATGTCTTTCAGCACTGCGGACAGCGATATACAGTCTAAAATGTCTTTCAGCACTACGGACAGAGACAGAGTCTATACTGTGTTTCAGTACTGCGGACAGCGACAGACAGTCTATAATGTCTTTTAGCACTGCGGACAGCGACAGACAGTCTATAATGTCTTTCAGCACTGCGGACAGCGACAGACAGTCTATAATATCTTTAAGCACTGTGGACAGCGACAGACAGTCTATAATGTATTTCAGCACTGTGGACAGCGACAGACAGCCTCTGTCGACATCAGAGGGTATAATTGTTGGTTCAGCTCCAGAATAATCACGTCATCCGTGAACGACTTTGAAGTGAAACGACTCGCCGATCCAAATGCAGTCCATCCAAGATGAACAGGTTTCAGCTCGTGGTGTGACGTGGCCAATGAATTGAATCCATCATAGGACCACAATGGAAACGAGATCCCAGGACATTTGTTTTGTGTTATCCTTCTGTATAGCCTTATACTGTCTGACTGTACCTCTGTGCTGTTTACATTCCTGACTAATAAACTATTCAATCAAATCATGCTTTTTATATTTACATTTATTTTTTTAGCGTATTAATCTGCTGTTCTACTATTTACACAATTCTTATACTTCTGTCTATTCAGGGAATCTGAATAGAATGAATAACACATCAGCAAATACTCCCCTTTCTCACTGGCAATGTTCTGACAATCTACTGAATTAATTGACAATATCAGAGGCAAATATTTGCCTCTGATATGTAGTGGAGTAGAAGTAAAAGTATATTGGAAATAGTCCATGAAGGTTTAACCCACTGATTAATTGGAATTACTTTTAATTTCCACGTGGCATTTTCACCCAACAACACTGCGCAAAAAGCATGGAATACGGATGTGTATATTACAGGAAACTCCCATTAAACTTTCCAACAAACTCCGGTAAACTCCCGAATTGTACCATCACACCTGTATATTACCGTATATTACTGTATGACTGCAAAACTTGAGGTTTACGGGCAAATCTAGTGCCCATAATTGCCCGTTAACTCCTCTTTTCACGCAGTGCAACATGTTGAGAACCGCGGCACCGGTAGCCTATACCAGCACAGCGTCTCGGCTTTGTCTCCACCAATCATCATCAACCAGTCGTCATCAGAGAGCCTCTATTCCATCCATGACACAACAATTAATCAAATGAACGAGCAATGTATTGTTGAAGTACAGGCTAATCGTTTTGTGACAGACAGCGGTCGGGGCAACCCTTTAGACATGATAGTGTGCTTGAATTTGTCTTGATAGTTTAATTATGACACCACATCCAACATGTCATATTTTGGAGATTTTGATGAACCCTGTGACTTGGGTGACAAACACGCACACGCACACGCACACGCACACGCGCACACACACACACACACACACACACACACACACACACACACACACACACACACACACACACACACACACACACAGTGTGGATATGATAAACAAAGCTCTGGGGGATTACATAACACCAGTTGTAGAAGCAAATGCAGTGTCAAAGAGAAAATATGTCATTATGATTACATTATGATGTTCTTATTTTGATCATAAGACCCACTCACTGAATATCAAGACTCCTGATTTCTCCCCCCAGATGACAGTAAAATGACAATTTATATTAATACTAATATAAAAAAGACCATCAACTGCGTCAAAAGTAATCTACAAATTATGCAAACTGGTCAAACGTTGGCCAAATTGTCAAATAATAGTTCCTCTGATGATCACTTATTGTCAGTAGCCAGGCAGTACAATTAATTAGCATTAAGGCTAATCAGTGAATAAAACCTTCAGGAAAAGATCAGGGAAGCGTGAAAAGTTGGAAGGGCACATCTGTACTTTTGTAATTATTATTACAAAATACACTAACCACTTCAGCCCTGTTTAAACTGTGTTGTGTTTTCAAAAGATTGTGTTAATACGGTTTATATAGTATATTTATAGAAGACATTTTGTAGACATCTGGTCTCAGGTCTCAATGGATTAAAGATACAATAACAAACAAATACACAAACTAATCCTAACAAAAGTATAGTTGATGTTCTGTTTAGGTCGTACATAGCTAATAAAACCTCTTCTGTTTGGGTCGTACGTAGCTATATTACTTATTGTAAGTCGCTTTGGATAAAAGCGTCTGCTAAATGACTGTAATGTAATGTAAAACTCGACAATTTCAGATGTCCTCCTTCTGTTTTTCCCCTTTTTTTACTTTCTTTATATGACGATGTCCTGTTTTTGTACATTTGTACGTCTTTAAACGTTCTGATGGATTGAAAATGAATGGAGGACCCTGATGTAAACAAGTATTAGTGCATTTCATGCATGGTTTTTGTCTTCAAAGTAGCAGGTTTCTTTTTTGTATACTGACTTTCATTTGAACTGTACCCATTCTACAAACTGTGAAATGTCTGATGAAGGTCTGAACGACCGAAACGTTGCTCAATAAAATGCTGTAAGTGAAGACAGTGTGCGGGATTCCAGTATTCCACACCTGTTTTTTTGTTGTTGATTGATTGACGGATTTATTAACAGAAGTTTGCAGAATTACAGTACATTTCAAGTACAACTCTATATACAAAAACTGTTAACAGTGAGTGGACGACCCAATAAAGCACTACACTTGTTTACAAGAGAGTCCACCCCATATGCATGAGGACGTTGTTTCTACTACACATACATGTGAAATAAAAACATTTCAATCAGTCACTCCATCAAACGTCTCACCTCGTAGTTGAGCAGTTTTTCCTCCAGGGCGATGTTGATGGAATCAAAAGATCTTCCTCTGCGTGGTCCCTCCGTCCGGTTGGAGTACATGCTGTAAACGTATGGAAATTATGTGTATACCTTTTTTTAACGTATACTTCCCCTCTGACCACATACAGCTGCTGCTGTTGTACCCGCTCTACTCTGTCTGTCTGTCTGTCTGACTTTGAGAGCAGCTATTTAACCTGTCTCAGCTGAAGATAGGAGATGTGTGTGTGTGTGTGTGTGTGGGGGGGGGGGGGGGGGGGGGGGCAGGAAGAGAGGGGGAGGGAGGGGGGCGGGGGGCAGGAAACAACCTGATGGAAAAAACTAAATAGAGAGAGAGAGAGGTTGCTTTGTTTGCAAATATATGACCATATCTTTATTTTTTATAGCAGATCTAAAAGCTCACAACATGTCATGTATTTTAAGGCTGCCTTGAAAAGACTTATTCTCTCAGGCTTATGGAATATAGTTTTTGTTTGTTGTTGGTACATTTTGTAAAGCGTCCTTGGGTTCATGAAAGGCGCTATATAAATTCAAGCTATTATTATTATTATTATTATTATTATATCTCGTGTTATGTTTATAGCAGACTCCTCACTCAAATGTGCACTTGCAGTTTGGGCAACTCAAAAGCAAACTCCACGTGCCCCAACATTTGATTTACCTGCCATAGTGTCAACCCCTTACACCTGTGTCGGATCGCTGGTTAGAATGGCATATTTGCCGATACCGATATGACCAAATAAGGGCCGATCCGATACTTTTCCGATACCGATAAAGTATCGGAACATCTCCACTAAACAGTTTATCCTATACTGGACAACAACTGCTACACTAAACTGGCTGAAATAAAAAGAAAACACACACACACAATCAAATAAATCGTGATATTGACTTTGACACTAGTAATTCCACTGTAATTGTTCCCTAGAATGACTGTTTGTTAACATTGTGCTGGCAGTAAAAGATTAGGTCGTGTGTGTACTTAAGATTGCAGGACATTTATTGAGCTTGTTTATGGACCAGACAGTGTTTACTTTGCTCTGCCTAATTCACGTCTCACACTTCACACAAGTTGCTCAGGATGAGATAAATAATCCTTAAATCCTTAACCATAGAACACTAAGCATCCTTTTTGTCACACCAGGTATATTTTACCTAATGTAAAATGTTCCATCAAACAATACTCATCAAATTATATTGACATTTTCACAAAAAAAGAAAAATAGATAGCATGGGGGGGCCCTATCATAGGAGGGCAAAATCCGTGAAAAATGTGGGTATTATTTTAAATATATTCCTAAAACATGTGAGAATGGTAAAAAAAAAAAAATACATATATTATTTCTCTGTCACACTGTCACTAAACACGGGTGGAATTCCCCCGAACACCTGGCTGTAGAAAAACAAACAGGGATGTGGGCAGGGAAACCCACCTACCTTCTATGATGTCACTGAGCATCATGAAGGTATAGGCTACTGAAAGACCCACCCACCTCAGACATTAGGCAACATTATGAACATTACAAAAATATAATTGTTGTCCAGAGCTCA
This sequence comes from Electrona antarctica, assembly GCF_951216825.1. NCBI lineage: Eukaryota > Metazoa > Chordata > Actinopteri > Myctophiformes > Myctophidae > Electrona > Electrona antarctica. The sequence goes on from NC_136810.1 coordinate 22,439,893, forward strand.
ACACCCGAGTGCAACCAAACATAAAATGACTTGCTATGCTATTTGCTGAGATTTTGATATTTTAAATACAGGACATTTACTTGTGACAATGTGGTATATTTCTTTATTTACTTGAGTATATGTGTGTGCGTGTGCGTGTGCGTGTGCGTGTGTGCGTGTGTGCGTGCGTGCGTGCGTGCCTGCGTGCGTGCCTGCGTGCGTGCGTGCGTGCGTGTGCATGTTGTCAGTGGCACAGTATGCGTGTACGTATGTTTTGTCACTCAATCATGCACAGGACTCATCAACATGTCCGAATAAGACGGACAAAATGAGTCCGTGGCAAAGACTAGGTCCGTGGCCCCCCTTTTTTGTCTTTTTTTCTGTTTTTACAGACCATTAAAATTGTCTTAATTTTGATCATAAGACCCAATTACTGAGTCTCCAGGTTTTCTTCAGAATATGTATACGACAATTATTTACTGTACAACACTATGTAGTATGTATGGCATATTAGGAGTCCAGATATTATCCCGCTTATTACATGGCTACCTAACATAAATGAATACATTGACCCAAAACACAACAAAAAAAGTATTCCATAAGTTTGCGCTGGCTGCGTCTGGCCAGCTGCAGGGCTGCAGCACTGTCAGAAAACAAGGAAGTGAGTTGATTAAATAAATCCATTTCCGGGTACTGCATCGTCTATTTCTCGCTCACATTAGTGAGTCTACACAATTAGAGAATGTCAATTTGTTTTGTTTTTTATCAATATTTGCCTGTTATCTCTCCTAATGATACCATCCTACCCTGAAGAAGGCAGTTGTACCTGCCGAAACGTTGGTTCCTATACTCTGCATCCTAATAAATAATCGGCACTTTGGCTATCAGTGTGTGCGGCCACTCTTTTGTCTTTTTAAAACTTAACTCTTTAGATCTCTCCTAATGATACCATCATCAATACAGCATGGAATTGTGGACAAAATCGAATCCAACGGTAACAAAATATTCGTAAACGGTGGGTCTTGAGAGGCTTAATCTCGTCAAACGGTGGTCTAAATGCCGAATACATATCCTTGATAGGAAAAAGGTTGAAAACCACCGCCCTACTCAACCATACTACAGCATCACATGATGCGGGCATGTTTTGAGCTTGTCAATCTGCTAGTTTTGAATTCGAATCGTGAAGAGTAACAATGTATGACACTATGAGTATGAGGTTTCTACCTGTCACATAAACCAGTGGTTCCCAAACTTTTTCATGTCAAGGACGCCCAAATTGACACTAATCAGCCCGCGGACCCCCATTTGAAAACATATGCCAGGGACCCCCATAAGAGAAGACTTTTACGGCTCTAGCAGTGATTCTCAACCCGTTTAATTTCAAGGAACCCCAGTTCGACACGCATTAGGCTACGGACCCCATTTAATGGCATTTCTATCTCTGGGACCCCAAATTATATTTTAAAATCAATGTTAATTTAACTCTGAGAGTGTACAAATGGAACCAAATGGACCCTGATGTGTGTTTACATTTGTACACTCTCAGAGTTACAGACCCATAAGGGTCCATTTAGTTCCAAACTATCATTTAGCTGGGGACCCCACTTTGGGAACCACTGACATAAACTGCACGGTGCCACACCGAGCTATGTTTACGCTGCTGCTGCTGCTAGTGGAAGCATGAGTGAGTCATGACGGATGTCAACGTAAGCAACAGGGGACAGGAATAGACAGAGGCACAGGCATACGGTCATTAACCCATTCAGGCCTGACGTCGAAATTAAAAAAAAATGTTTTCTAAATCATGACAATTTTCGGAAAGATTTGAGGCACATTTTAACGATTTTTCAAAAATAGCAGATCTACAAGTTCATAGCGCGCCACTCGGTGGCGCGCTATGAGCTTGTAGATCTGCTATTTTTCAATAGCTAAATTATAACAATGTTTAAAACACCAAAACGGGTTCCCGCCCCAAAATGGGTTAATGGTTAATGTGGTTAAACGCTAACGTGACATGGATGCGTTCCAGGTCTCAATGGATTAAAGAGGAAAGTATAGATTACGCAAACATATACACACAGGGGTGGCCAAAAGGTAGATCACTTCACGATCTACCAGTAGATCACAAAGGCTGTGCAGGTAGACATGCCATGCCCCCGAAAATGTATGATTTAAGGTTTTTTTAGGTGTCAAGACTCATAAGACATACATGTTTTATATTCTATAACTTAATCCTCACAGATGTGTACACACGTTATTGTAGGCTATTATTATACAACCTGTAACCTGTAGCCCATGGTCGGTATCTGCCTCTTGAATCAAGGTGACATGATTGATTGACGCCATAAAGGGCCTGTCAGCTCAAAGCCATGCTGTGGCACATCAACTGTCAGTAGCATTACTTTTTTTTCCCCGTCTCCATTTAGTCCGTTTGTGAGAGACAGACGGCCAGCTCTCAGCATGTTCGCTACTACGTGGCTTATTTCTAAAGCTATAATGTTTTCAGAATTCAGATACATATTTTATAGCGTGCTGATTAAGTTTAAAATGAGTAATACATTGTCCGGATGTCATCTTGAATGAGATTTAAAAAAATGCTCTGGTCATCAAAATCAGCTGTTTGGAGGAATGTGCAACAATGGGAATCAAACAGGTGAACGAAATCAAGACTCATTTGTATTCATGCGAGTCACTCGACACGTCATCATCGTCCATGTATCGTATCGTCAACCATGTATCGTGATACGTATCGTATCGCTGTTAAAAGGTATCGTTACACCCTTAGAGGTAAGTAAACAGGTAAGATTAACTTAAAGTATCTTTCTTCCTTTAAGTCGTCGTCTTCCAGGAGGTAGGTTTCAACTGAGGTGAGTATATTAGAATAGGGTTAACTTTGAACCTACAAACAGACTGTATAGAGTGTCGCAGTCCTGCCTCCTATAGGGCCCAGGAAATGATTCCCCGTTCATTTTCCTCAGACATTTCAAAAAGTATTTATTTAAAGACCTTTTGAGCCTCGTACAAAGCCAACTCGAGTTGTGACAAATCATGACAACAAACACAATTTTTCGGGGCCGAACAAACTATTAGAAAACGGCAGGTTACAACACTTTTTTTTTTTTTTTTGTAATTATTTATTCTGTCCAAAATGGTGTGTTTGTTGTCATGATTTGTCACGACTTGAGTTGGCTTTGTCCGCGGCGTAAACGTCTTTAAATAAATACTTTTTGAAAAGCCTATATGGAGAAAATGAACAGGGAATTCACTTCTGGGTCTCACGTCGTCATGAAAGGAGGCAGGACTGTGACGCTCTATGGCAGTTAATCAACTAAAAGTCTCTGTCCCTAGAAGCCACGCTATGCAAGGGAAATAGTCACTTATAATAAAGGGCCATTCACTTATCCTCTCCCTGTAGACCAGCGAATGGAGTGGAGAGATACGAGGTTTCCATTTCAGAAGGATTTCCTTCAGAGACTCGCGTTCCTTACACTTCCTTTGTTATCCGTGTCATTCGGACTCGAACACGGGTCCTTGCACTGAGGATGAGAAACATACTGTCACTGCAGAGCAAACATTTATATGTCGGAATGAGGAGGATACGAAGGGGTTTACCTATACGCCGCCAGCGCCTAACCTTCACCTAGAGAGAGCAGACGCCGATTGACTGGGAGGAGGACAGGCTTGCATGATTCCAGGCGCTGCACACATAGTCCAATAATTAAAGGACCACTTCACCACTTTTCAACCTATCTTCATATAATAATGATGATAAAATGGCACAATGTTTTTCTACTCAGTCTCTGTCTCATATGTGGGCAGTTTAGAAACCGTCCTCCAGTGACATCATCATTAGGCAGATTTGTTTTGTAAACAAGATTATTTTACAAAAATGTTTAGATTTTCATTATCGTGAGAACGATGGCTTCCATTTCGCATTGCAACTTTTCAGGACTAGAAAGCCTGCAGTTTCTATTAGCTTGTATTCCCCGTCGATGATGTCACTGGAGGACGGTTTCTGAACTGCCCATAGCCCTCCTATGAGACACAGAGTAGAAAAAAATTGCGCCATTTTTTCATGATTATTAGTGAGGACCTATTATATGAAGATAGGTAGAAAAGTGGTGAAGTGGTCCTTTAAATGGCAGAGGTTGGACAAACTTGGATTATTTTGCTTCTCACCTGATTCTGACAGGACATTATGGTCTACTAGCCAGGATTAAAAAACAAATCTACCCATGCTCACTGCAAATAATTTGCATTAATCCAAGATGCCACCATTGACAACCTATTATAAGATAATATTTTAAAAATGTCATTATGAAAAAACTAATGCTTGGAATGGATTCAGAATCATGAAAACCCCCTAGTTTGACATGTCACATGCTACTTAAAGCATAATGAAATTTAGAAAATATTGCCTTATAATAGGTTATTAACAGGGCCATCTTGGATTAAGGCAAATTTAGGGTATTAGCAGTCAGCAGATTATGGTAGATTTTTTTTATCCTGGCTAGTTGACCTAATGTCCTGTCAGAATCAGTTGAGAACCAAAATAATCCAAATTTGTCCAGCCTGAGAGGAATCTTTTACTTTATTTACTGGACTAACAGGTGAGTGAGTGAGATCCGAGTAAGAATGTGCTGTGGGGGCCTGGGCCGTAGCTCAGCGGTCCAGGCACCTTGGCTGGTATAGTCCAGTCTGGCAGTGTGCCGCGGGTTCGACTCCTGATCCCGACGGCCCTCACTGCATGTCCACGGACCACCAGTGGTTAGGGAGACCCCACACTATACTATACACACCATTTAGCACTTGAGTGCTTTGAGTGTCTGCGAGGTCTGTGAGGTCTTTCTGAACCTGCAGTTTGAGATTTTGAAGTAGCTTATCTTTAAAAAACACGTGCACAGCATTATGGTCTTGTAGATCTGCTATTTTGTTTTTCAAAGACATTTAGTGTGGCTCATTAGATTACGGTAAACTCTCGGTTCACACACAGTAAACATGATGTTTGTGTCACCGACACGCACATCGTACATTTGTCACCGACACGCACATCATACATGTGTCACCGACACGCACATCATACATGTGTCACCGACACGCACATCATACATGTGTCACAGACACGTATATACATACATGTGCAAGCAGCACACGCTTGGTACCGGACGGCCTGTGTGTCACGCTGCAGCACTGGGTGACACACACACACACACACCAGGACCCAGCGAAGGGCACTTCCTGGTCAGTGTGTGTGTGTGTGTGTGTGTGTGTGTGTGTGTGTGTGTGTGTGTGACAGATAAAACAGTGTTTTGATTCAAACGGAATTCCACGTATACTGTATTGTTGCTGTTTATTATGATTCTGCGAAACAACACGCATATCCATTCAGTATAGAAGCAGCAGGCTCTGGACAGGCAGGCAGGCAGGCGCTCTGGACGGACGGACGGACGGACAGACAGACAGACAGACAGACAGACAGACTACTCTACTGGCAAACATCCTGTTGAGTGTTTTGACATTAAGCTTGATGTGAAAACACTCACCAATACAGTGAGCAGTCAGCCGCACGGGGGGGACACGTGCACGTGATGCCCACAGGCCACGAGCACACGTGGTCGTCCATGCGCACACAATTACACATGCGCACACAATTACACATGCAAACACAATTACACATGCACACACAATGCGCATGCATGCACACACAATTACACATGCATATACAATACACATGCACACATACAATTACACATGCATATACAATACGCATGCACACATACAATTACACATGCATACACAATACACGTGCATATACACAAGACACATAAACCACAACATCTCATGCACAACACGCAGATACTCCTTAAACTTCACCCATTTTGCAAAAAATATATATGTTAATGACGTTTAGAGGATTTAGAACACTATCCTGGGGGTCTTTATGTGTGTTAATATGTGGTTTTAGATATGTTAGATTTTAGCAGTGAGCCCAGTGTCTCTGATGTCATGGACACAGGGCTCACTTACTTCCCCTATCCACAAGGAGGAGCAGTGGACCAAAGCCTTATGGGAATTGTATTTCAGGAAGGACTTATTTTATTACTTATAATGTTCAAGTACTTTTTCCACCACTGGTGCCACGGCACTAGCCCTGAAACTTGACTGTCATGACGCAACTGAAGCCAGTGTTAAGCAATCGCTACATTTACATTGAAACGTGTACATAAACATTCAGATTTCAAATATAAAGTACTCATCACGTGTGCCACGGAAATTTGCTGGTACAGCGATTAGCTATTGCTGCATTCCGCGTTGTTTAATAAAAGGCATTTTTTATCCAAGCGCCCCGGCTATATAGTGTGTACCAAAATCTCCTGGAGGGGGCGTCAACATATGTGTCACGTGGTACCGGCCGCCATACTTGTTGGCTTGTCTGGTTTGTTTACATTGAGCGACTATCCAGTGTGCTTGTATACGTTCTTTTTTTAAACTGACCTCACAATGGTGCAGACTTGCTCAGTAAATAAGTGCCACAGCAGGTCACGTCGAGGGAATGAGCCAGAAAACGGAATTAGATTTTCAGCTTTCCAGCATGGAGACAGCATCAAGGAACCCAGATTGACGAGTTTACAAAAGACGTAGAATGGCTTGGATCGGCGCACGGGCGCAGAGACATAACGTTCAACAAAGTATCTAAGCACAGCCGTGTTTGTTCACAACATTTTCCTTGTCCTTGTAATGTATTTGGGCCCGACGTTCTTTCTATCCATCCTGGTGTTTGTTCACTATGTTATCGCCAAGAACGAGCTCAATATTTACAAAAACATACCACCGTCACTCTTTTCAGACGCCGCCCTCCTCTTGGTGACGTACACGTTTTCACACGCTATTTCTCAAACAGGGTCGGTTGGGAAAACTCACAGTTGCACACCAGGAGCGCATTCGCCAATTAGTTTGTTATTGGCACTCCTCCCGACCGATAGGGGCGCGTAGTTTAATACCTAAAAAACAGCTCGGATAAAAATGCCTTTTAATAAACAACGTGGAATGCATGCAGTGCTAATCGGTGTACCAGCAAATGTCTAACGTGTGGCCCACGTGGTGTGTACTTTATATTTGAAATCTGAATGTTTATGTGCACGTTTACAATGTAAATGCAGCGATCACGTAAAGTTAAGCCATGACGCTCATACGCCTAAAAAAAAAGACATGACAAAAGCAAAGCAGAATGTAGATAAGGAAGCAAATTACAAATAATGTAATCTGCCACCAAAAAAAACCGTTGTGTGCAATGTCTACTTAATTTCCATTCAATAATCTGTAGGTATTAGGCCTTGACAGAATTCCGATTGTTCACTTGAAAGAGACTATACCGGTATATTGTTTGGACAGTGAATTATTCCGGGCAGTGAATGGAGTGTGTGTGTGCGTGCGTGCGTGCGTGCGTGCGTGCGTGCGTGCGTGCGTGTATGTGTGTACGTGTGTATGTGTGTGCGTATAGGTCTAAATAAAGATACATTTTCCCTCTCACTTCCTGTATATCCCAACGCCAGATTTCGTGCTCCGAAAACAGCCGATCTGCAAGCTCACGCCACGTCTCGGACGGGACGCGGCGTGAGCTTGCGGATCGGCTGTGGTTGTGTGCACGTGGCGGCGTCGTGCACGGAGCAGGCTTTTTAAGGGTAATGAGCTGTGTGGTGTTCTTTCATTGGAGAACAAACAGAGACATATGCCGGCCGGGCGCTGCGTGATGACAGCACTCTGTGTACACAGCAGCTCAGCTGAACACCTGCCAACCCCACAACCAAACAGGACTGTTTTTTTGTTTTTTTTGTACAAGATATCTCAACGGGACTGCCATATCTATGACCATATGCAGACCGGGTCCATCTTGCCAGCAAGGTGGTAACTATAGTGCAACTTCCCATTGACAGCCCATTCATCCGAAACAGAAAAGTCCCTATCTGATTGTATTAAACAACGTCAAACTCACCAACATTGCAGCTGTACGAAAAGCTTGAATATTATCCTCTTTCTATCTGCAAAGTGTTTGTTTCATAAAAATCCACCGTAGACATGTGTTGGATGTTTGGGAGTGCTCGTTGACTATCACTCAACAGCCCATGCGTACCACCTGTTTTGAATTTGCACATAATGCAGGAGGCATGCAGCACGTTGCTTTACTGATAACGAGCGCTTTCGAAGTAAGTAGCTCATAACATGTCTTTTACAGTGTCTTTTTGTGCCTGAAAAAAATCATGGTGAAGTACATCTTGATGATGTCATCAAGATGTACTGAACACAGAATGGGGGGACTTTGTATTATTTCCACACAACAGCTCTAAGGTATATTAATGACATAGTAAAATGTTGAAAATGAGTGGAATTCCCCTTTTAAACGTATTTTTTATGGAATTGATATTGTGTTGAAAATGTGTTTGAATGTCCTTTTAATGTATATATATATGCAAAACTCTGAATATTTAGCATTTTATTTTTTTAAAGTAAACACGCACACACTCTTTCAAGTGAACAATCGAAATGCTGTCAACGACTTAATTATACCGTACAGAACGTGGTCATTGCACAAACGTTTTTTGGTGGCAGATATTATTTTGTAATTTGCTTCCTTATCTCTCTCTCTCTCTCTCTCTCTCTCTGTTTTTATTATCATGAGAATGATGGCTTCCATTTTCGCATTGCAACTTTTCAGGAATAGAAAGCCTGCAGTGTCTATTAGCTTGAATTCCCCAATCCCCATCGATGATGTCACTGGTGGACGGGTTTCTGAACTGCCCACAGGCCTCCCATGAGAGACAGACAGTTTTTTTTGGCTTTTTCTGCCTTTATTGATAGGTTGGAATTAGACTGACAGGAAATGGGGAGAGAGATGGGGGGAGAAGACGTGCGGCAAAGGCCGTCGGGATTGGGAGTCAAACTTGCGGCACGCCGGCGGGCTGGCTCAGCAGCTGTATATGTTTCTTTTCCCTTTTTACCTCCATTATGATGAATTCCTGTTCTGTTCTTTGTCTATATAGAAGTGTCTATTTGTACGTCTCTAAATGTTTTGATGAATTGAACATGGTGGACCGTGTTGTAAACAAGTGTAATGCTTAATTGGGTCGTCCACTCACAGTTAACAGCCTTTGTATTGAGTTTGTGCTTGAAATGTACTGTAATTCTGCAAACTGTTAATACAATTTTCAATCAATCAATTAATCAGCCTATAGGTGCCTGTGAGGACCAATTATATGAAAATTATGTTGTAAAGTGGTGAAGTGGTCCTTTAATGGTATAATCGGTGACTCATCTACAAACGGTGGGAATTAAGGAAGTCGCTTCCGTTGCGTTTCACCGTGTTGTCGCGGCGACGCGACAGAGAGGCAGATAAACGTCAGCCAATCAGAAAAGGGGCATGAACAGGAACAACAGGAAGGAACAGGAAGGAAGGAAGTGTTTATACATCCCCGGACGGAGGAAAGGAAAGCCTCATTGTCTGGGTGTTGACGCAGAGCCATGACACCACAGAGCTCAGGAAATGAACTGAAAGACGCTCTGACATCCACGGAGCCATGAGTCATGGCTCCGTGACCAGATGTCAGGCGTCGCACAAATTGAGACCCTTGTTGTCTTGTGATTGGCATTAGTGTATAGGGTTATGTTTTAGTATAGTGTATGTACAGAAGGGTTACTAACCCTTCTGTGTGGAGTTTTCATGTTCTCCCCGTGTCCCCTAGGGTAGGTACCCTCACATGTTCTCCCCGTGTCCCCTAGGGTAGGTACCCTCACATGTTCTCCCCGTGTCCTAGGGTAGGTACCCTCACATGTTCTCCCCGTGTCCCCTAGGGTAGGTACCCTCACATGTTCTCCCCGTGTCCCCTAGGGTAGGTACCCATGTTCTCCCCGTGTCCCCTAGGGTAGGTACCCTCACATGTTCTCCCCGTGTCCTAGGGTAGGTACCCTCACATGTTCTCCCCGTGTCCCCTAGGGTAGGTACCCTCACATGTTCTCCCCATGTCCCCTAGGGTAGGTACCCTCATATGTTCTCCCCGTGTCCCCTAGGGTAGGTACCCTCACATGTTCTCCCCATGACCCCTAGGGTAGGTACCCTCACATGTTCTCCCCGTGTCCCCTAGGGTAGGTACCCTCCCATGTTCTCCCCATGTCCCCTAGGGTAGGTACCCTCACATGTTCTCCCCGTGTCCCCTAGGGTAGGTACCCTCACATGTTCTCCCCGTGTCCCCTAGGGTAGGTACCCTCACATGTTCTCCCCGTGTCCCCTAGGTTAGGTACCCTCACAAAAAAACATACAGTAATCCTGGTCTCTATACTGCCTCCCCCTGGCCAGCCGGGGCGCCTGATGGAGGGGAAAGAAACTGGTCGGAATAACGTGTTCCTTCCACGCGCTACGTCCGGCCGGGGAAATCCCCCCCTGTCAGGTGATAAGAAGCAGCTTGGACTCCTCATGCATCGAAGGAAGCATGATGCCAGTCTGCTGTCCCCCCAGGTTGGCAGAGGAAGTGTAGCGCCCAGGATTACATTAGATAATTGACACTGGGTGAAAAAATGGGTTGCAAAATCATGGGATAAAAAATATTTTAAATGCAAAGTGTATGTATAGTTATGTAGCAGAATCCAGTTTCGTGAAGATTCTTGTAAACCATGTTTTTTTCTGTTCTATGGACCCTATAGGACACCTAAAACAAACGGTTTACATTTTGTATTTTCGCCCTGACAATATTTACCATTAACATCCTAAGGCAAAATAAATCTATTGATGCTGAGTGCCAAGCAGGGAGGCATTGGGTCCCATTTTCTTTGGTATGACCCGGCCGGGGATCGAACCCCCGGCCTCCCAGTTTCATGGCGGACACTTTAACCACATGGCCGTTTTTAGCCCAAGGAGTGTTTTTTGTGCAAAACGTAATGCTTGGAATGGATTCAGAATCATGAAAACCCCCTAGTTTCATATATCACATGTTACTTAAAGCAGTGGTTCCCCCAGGGGTCCTTGAGGGAGTTCCCTCAAGGGGGTACCCAGCTAGATGACAGTTAGGAACCAAATGGACCCTTATGGGTCTGTAACTCAGAGAGTGTACAAATGGAACCAAATGGACCCTGACGGGTCCATTTGGTTCCATTTGTACACTCTCAGAGTAAAATTAACATTGATTTTACAATATAAATTGGGGGTCCCACAGAGATGTCATTAAATGGGCATCCGGTTGAGAATCACTGCTAGAGCCATACAATTCTTCTCAAGTGGGGGGTCCCTGGCATATTTTTCAAATGGGGGTCCACGGGCTAATACATGTCAATTTGGGGGTCCTTGACATGAAAACATTTGGGAACCACTGACACTGCCCACCCGGATTAATGAATCTATGTATCGCACATTGCCACGTTTTTTTCCGCTTTCAACCCTTATTTTGAAGAGCCAAATATCCGTAACCGGATGTTACAATGCCATAATGTTGTGTGGTGTCTTGACCGGTTGTTGTTGACCACCACCCACCTTCAGGTGGAAACAACCTGAAAGACAGGGCCCTATATCTTGCGCCACCCCCTTACCCCTTATCCCTAAACTTATTTGCCATTTTTACTATTTTAAAACATTTTAAAATAGTAAAAATAGCCGATCTACAAGCTAACAACGTGTCGATGTACAGTAGATTGGCTAGTTGAACTATTTTTAAATGTTTTAAAATAGTAAAAAATTGAAAATAAGTTTAGGGATAAGGGGTAAGGGGTGGCGCAAGATGGAGCCCAGGGTGCCCACACATTTTCACCAATGAATTTCCAAAACTTTAACCCAATTTCCAGGCATAATAGAACAATCATTCAAAAAGCTGCTTCCCCGTATTTTTTAGTTGCCATTTTTTTAGGCAAAGCGAGCAGGCCAGCAGTGGAAGACCTTAGGGGGCGGTTTGGGACATATTTAGGCAGGCAGCCATGTAGGTAGGAAGGTGCGAGACCATTGAGAGCTTTATAAACAAGTACAATTATTTTAAAATCAATCCTAAAAACAACCGGAAGCCAGTGCAGTGAAGCTAAAACTGGAGTAATATGTTCTCTCATCTTAGTTTTAGTTAAAACTCTGGCTGCTGCATTTTGGACAAGTTGTAATCTGTCAGTTGTTTTCTTAGGCAGTCCAGAAAAAAGTGAGTTATGAGCCTCTTACTCCTGTGTGCAATGGCCAAAGACAGTAAACGTATCAATTTGGAAATACTTCAAAGAAAAAAAGTACAGTATAGGCCTACTTGAGTAAATGTACTTTGTTACTTTCCACCACTGTGCATACGTGACACCCTTCGCACGTACGATTGCTTCCGGTTTACATTTTGTATTTTCGCCCTGACAATATTTACCATTAACATCCTATATAAGGCAAAAGAAATCTATTGATGCTGAGTGCCAAGCAGGGAGGCATTGGGTCCCATTTTGGACTTTGGTATGACCGGGCCAGGGATCGAACCCCTGACCTCAGGGCGGACACTCTAACCACATGGCCGTCTTTAGCCCAAGGAGTGTTTTTTGTGCAAATGTAATGCTTGGAATGGATTCAGAATCATGAAAACCCCCTAGTTTCATATGTCACATGTTATCTAAAGCAGTGGTTCCCCCACGGGGTCCTTGAGGGAGTTCCAGGGGGTACCCAGCTAGATGACAGTTAGGAACCAAATGGACCCTAACGGGTCCATTTGGTTCCATTTGTACACACTCAGTAAAATTTACATTTATTTTACAATATAAATTGGGGGTCCCAGAGATATGTCATTAAATGGGCATCCGGTTGAGAATCACTGCTAGAGCCATACAATTCTTCTCAAGTGGGGGGTCCCTGGCATATATTTTTCAAATGGGGGTCCACGGGCTAATACATGTCAATTTGGGGGTCCTTGACATGAAAACATTTGGGAACCACTGACACTGCCCACCCGGATTAATGAATCTATGTATCGCACATTGCCACGGTTTTTCCGCTTTCAACCCTTATTTTGAAGAGCCAAATATCCGTAACCGGATGTTACAATGCCATAATGTTGTGTGGTGTCTTGACCGGTTGTTGTTGACCACCACCCACCTTCAGGAGGAAACAACCTGAAAGACAGGGCCCTATATCTTGCGCCACCCCCTTACCCCTTATCCCTAAACTTATTTGCCATTTTTACTATTTTAAAACATTTTAAAATAGTAAAAATAGCCGATCTACAAGCTAACAACGTGTCGATGTACAGTAGATTGGCTAGTTGAACTATTTTTAAATGTTTTAAAATAGTAAAAAATTGAAAATAAGTTTAGGGATAAGGGGTAAGGGGTGGCGCAAGATGGAGCCCAGGGTGCCCACACATTTTCACCAATGAATTTCCAAAACTTTAACCCAATTTCCAGGCATAATAGAACAATCATTCAGCACAATTATAATAATAATAATAATAAAACTTTATTTGTATAGCACCTTTCATGACATGAAATGTGCTTTACAGAGCAATGGAGAAAAAAGAAAAGAAAAGCAAGACATAAACATTAAAAAACAGTAATGCAATACAGTGAGGACATGAATAACAAAAAATTAAAAGATCAATTAAAAGCAAGAGTGTAGAAGTGGGTCTTGAGCTGTGCTTTAAAAATGTCTACAGAGGCTGCCTGTCGAAGGTACAGTGGGAGTTTGTTCCACGCCGTCGGCCCGTAGAAGCAAAAAGCTGCTTCCCCGTATTTTTTAGTTGCCAGTTTTTTTAGGCAAAGCGAGCAGGCCAGCAGTGGAAGACCTTAGGGGGCGGTTTGGGACATATTTAGGCAGGCAGCCATGTAGGTAGGAAGGTGCGAGACCATTGAGAGCTTTATAAACAAGTACAATTATTTTAAAATCAATCCTAAAAACAACCGGAAGCCAGTGCAGTGAAGCTAAAACTGGAGTAATATGTTCTCTCATCTTAGTTTTAGTTAAAACTCTGGCTGCTGCATTTTGGACAAGTTGTAATCTGTCAGTTGTTTTCTTAGGCAGTCCAGAAAAAAGTGAGTTATGAGCCTCTTACTCCTGTGTGCAATGGCCAAAGACAGTAAACGTATCAATTTGGAAATACTTCAAAGAAAAAAAGTACAGTATAGGCCTACTTGAGTAAATGTACTTTGTTACTTTCCACCACTGTGCATACGTGACACCCTTCGCACGTACGATTGCTTCCTCGATCTCCTCTCTGAGAGAGAAGCGCTCGGCAACCACCCTCCATCTGCGTATACCACCTCTGCGCTCTTTGTGCGGGGCTAACAGGCCGTGACGTAAAGATACCACCCTCCATCTACGCCAGGGGTGGGCAAGTGGCCGCCCGGGGGCCACATGCGGCCCCCACCTTCACTTAATGCGGCCCGCATGTTAATATACTGATATAGTATTGATTTCAGCTGTTACAATTCCAACCCTGCTTTAATTAATTCATGACTAGTATTAAATGACTAGTACTTAATGACTAGTATTAAAATGTTATTGTCTTTTTGTGTCCAATGTAGTTATGTTAACAGTTCATAAAGTTAACATAACTATAACTAAATGCATTTGAAATTCAATAAAAAGGTTACTTTTCAGGATTCCAATTCAAAAATAGCAAAAAAATATTCAGGTTTTCAATTCAAATATAGCAAAAATAGCCGATCTACAAGCTCAAAACACGGCGCGCTTTGAGCTTGTAGATCGGTTATTTTTGCTACGACAGTAGCCTAATATGCACTGTGGCCCTCTGGAGTGAATGTGGAAATATATTAGACCTCGCCATCGTCAAAGTTGCCCACCCCTGGTCTATGCAGTGTGGAAGTCAAGTGGAAGTTAATTTTAACAGAAGTTTGCAGGAGAGCAACACCATCAAACAAACAGACTTGGAACTCAGGTTTACATGACAATAATCCAACAAAGAACACAACCAAACATAGGGCTTAAATAGGCACACGATTAACAGGACGCAGGTGAACTCAAATCAAATCAACACGGATTGGCTGGGGGGAAACAAGACACAGGTGAAAACTAATGGGAAGGCGAGACAAGCAGGGACGTGGTGGGCCCATAATTCAGCCCGGGAAGTGGAGTTGAGGAGGCGAGCAGCCGGAGGCCGCATGCCGACGAAACGAAACACCGACGAATCAAGGGCGTGCAAGCGCATTTTAGGTCACTTTAGGTCCTACAGCAGGCTGCGCTGCAGCCAGGATGGCTGAGAGCGTTATTAACATTATTATGTCACAAAGCAACATGATTATATAGGCTGTTAAAAGATAATTGTGTATCTTCGAAATTAAATATATATATATATATATATTAAAAAAATAAAATAAAAACGGCTGGCCCAGACCGGCCTGGACTGGACTGGCCGTTCGGGAGTTGTCCCGAATTTCCCAATGGCCAGCACGTATCTGGAGACAAGGCAGGACTACAAAGGAGGACAGGAAACGCAAAGCATCACTTCAAAATAAGATTCAAGAACACCATAGCATAACTTCAGAATAAGTCTCAAGAGCAACAAAAACAACACACGGACGGCAGATCCTGACACCGACTGTCGTAAAACGATACAAAGTCACCTCCCTGACAATATCGCTGAGACAGTTTGTTTATTTTTGGACCACAATTCTTATATGAGATGATTTTAAGATCACCCCATGTTATTCTCCATTGAGAAATGATTTCCGTGAACCCCTTGGAACCAGGGGATGAGCGAGTGACGTCATGACTTCAGTGCTCAATTCAAGCAGTCAGATATACCGAACAACATACAGTATCATAATTAATAAAATCACACCTGTGTGAAGTGAGACTTATCATCTTACAAGGACAAAACAAACTGTCTATTGTCAATGGCGTTTTTAATGTTTGTCTACGGACGGAAAAACAAACATTAAACCTGTATATAGGAGGGGCTAGCGGCCCTCAATAATATAATGCATTACTTAATTATATTTAGGCTTTGATTATCAATGATGTCACATATGACATTGCTGCGAGGCCGAATCGCGATGCATTATGTGTTAATGTATGTTATACATTGGGTAGAGAGGCCTCATATTAAAACTTTCCTCCTCCTGGAACTCTAGTCTCCCTTTTAAAATGTTAGTTTCTACAGTTAATTTATCATTCCTTTTCATTTTTATAATAAATAGTTCAGGCCCTCTCACTATAGGACTATCAACTATAAGAACACCAAGCCTTAGTTAACTCTGAAATTATGAATTCTGAAACCAAACATTCATCCTGTTGTGTGATTGCTGCATTTACAACACGGCAGCAGATCTGAAGAGATTTGGCCTGACAAGAATGTCCATAATAAAATCATTGAGCCACAAATAGAATAGTTTTGTTGACGGTGAAACTTTAAAAAGCAAATCAGGTCACATAACCCATTTAGATCTGAGGCAGATTTGTTTTAAAAGGCTTCTAAATCCTAATCCTATGTCAAGGACCACCAGAATTATCTGTATTCGGACCCCCCATCTGACCTCCCAAGAAGCAAAGGTACGAGTTAAAAATGTTCACTGTGAATTATATTCAAAAGATTTGCGCCACATTTTAACAATTTTTCAAAAATAGCAGATCTACAAGCTCGTAGATCTGCTATTTCTCAACAGCTGAAGTTCAAAATAGTGGTTAAAAGCTAGAAGGCGACACAGATGCGTTCCCGTCATGAATGCGTTAAGGAACGCCAAACCCCTCTGGCAGCGGAAAGCAAACAGACCACGCATAAACAGCTGCCAATAAGCATCAATCAACATCATCAACGACATCAAACCAGCTGCCATTAAGCATCAACATCAACGACATCCGCAGAACATACGTTCATCTGTAACCTTGATTAAATACGTTGTCCTCGTGCCCCAGTGGTGAACGTAATTAAGTGCCCTTTTTTGTTTTTTGCCTCAACCTTATTTTGTTTCTGTTTGTTTGCTGATGTATATGTGTGTATATTTTATATGATTGTATTTTATATGTTTGTTCAGTCCACATGCAGGCAAATCAGAGCAGAAAACCACCAGAAAACCACAGAAGACAGAAAATCTACTGAATGTTAAAAGTTACTTTTTTTTCTCTTTTTTTGCAATTGAGCACAGAAAACATACGAAAATTTAAAATAATAAGCGCTTCAGCTCTGAGCAGATCCACAGGGGCACGCATGCACCTCGAGGACGCACGTAGGTTTTCAGGAGAAATAATTGGATCACCTTTTATTATTATTTTATTTTTATTTGTTTCTTCCTTCGTGGGCCCTCATGGTGTCTGGGCCCCCCGGATGCGCTGCACTGGTTGCGATATTTACGCCACTGATTTGTTTGTACTTTACTTGAGTATTTCTAATTTGCAATAGTTTTATTTGAAGATGAAGAAGAATAGTTACTTTGTAGATTTGGTTTATTATTACAAAACATACATTAACAACTTCAGCCCCTATACACATTACAGCCATTTGAAAATTAGCCGATCTACAAGCTCACAACTCCCTCAAGGACCCCCGGGGGTCCCCGGACCCCACTTTGGGATCTACTGCTATAGACTCTATAGCAGTAGTTCTCATTTTATGCATGCGCATACCAGTGGTGGAAAGTAACTAAGTACTTTTACTTAAGTACTGTACTTAAGTAAAATGTTGAGGTATTTGCACTTTACTTGAGTATTTCCAGTACTTTTACTTCTACTCCACTACATCTCAGAGCCCAAAATGTGTACTTTTACTTCAGTACAATTATTTGAAAACTTGAGTTCCTAGTTAGTAGTTACTTTAGAGATTTTAATGTTGATTAGAAAACATACATTAACCACTTCAACCCTATACATTTCGGCCATTTGAAAATAGCCGATCTACAAGCTCTCAATGAGTCGCGTTGCGACGCATTGTGAGCTTGTAGATCGGCTATTTTCAATCGATTTTCTACATATTTTGAATTTGTGAAATGTGACATTCTGCAATATGAATACTTTTACTTTTAGTACTTTAAGTATCAGATGTTTGGATGTACAGGTATGGGGATCTCAAGGCCAGAAAGTAGTGGGGTTCTTTTGCCACTCAGTATGTGTAACTTCCGGTATGATGATGATGATGATGATGTCATGCGCATTCCCTCTATTAAATGCCTTGATGTCATATTCAACCATAGGCCTATATTGCCTATTTTGTTATTAAAACCACTGTGAGTAGAGTCTCACAGGTATGGCCCACTTGGTGCTGTAAGCCAATAGGAAGGGGTTATTAAACCACTCTGAGTGGAGTCTCACAGGTATGGCCCACTTGGTGCTGTAGCCAATAGGAAGGGGTTATTAAACCACTGTGAGTGGAGTCTCATAGGTATGGCCCACTTGGTGCTGTAGCCAATAGGAAGGGGTTATTAAACCACTGTGAGTGGAGTCTCACAGGTATGGCCCACTTGGTGCTGTAGCCAATAGGAAGGGGTTATTAAACCACTGTGAGTGGAGTCTCACAGGTATGGCCCACTTGGTGCTGTAAGCCAATAGGAAGGGGTTATTAAACCACTGTGAGTGGAGTCTCACAGGTATGGCCCACTTGGTGCTGTAAGCCACTAGGAAGGGGTTATTAAACCACTGTAAGTGGAGTCTCACAGGTATGGTCCACTTGGTGCTGTAAGCCAATAGGAAGGGGTTATTAAACCACTCCGAGTGGAGTCTCACAGGTATGGCCCACTTGGTGCTGTAGCCTATCGGAAGGGGATACTTCTCGTGTTATTTTAACTGGCTTAAAAACACAACTTGCAGTAAAAGAGACAACGAGATATGGCTTCATGACAGCAAGAGAGCCAACTGCTAGTGGACTAACTATTAGGGCATTTTGACGGAACACTGAACACGACAGGGTTTGTCAGGGAAAACAGTAAACATCTGAGCCGTCGTCTGTATCTCCTCTGATGCACGCAGACAGGAGCACGCTTCAAGGCAGACAGGGAGCGTCAGCGTGCGGACAGGAGCACGCTTCAGGCAGTCAGGGGAGCGTCAGCACGCAGACAGGAGCACGCTTCAGGCAGACAGGGAGCGTCAGGCTGCTAAGCGGTGAGCAGCCTGGCAAAGCACCCACGTCACCCCCGGGGCGACAAAGACAGAACCACGTCACCCCAGGGCCTCCAAGACAGCTTTCAAAAGGCCAGGTCTAATCATCGTCATCATCATCATCATCATCATCATCATCATCATCATTATCGTCACAAACTGTGCAGATCAAAGCTGTTGTGTTCCCAGCATCCGTCCATGTGCAGCGTCAACGCGAGCAGAGCCACACATGCACTAGACAGTTAAGCCAGCACATTCCCTTCAGTAGCCTGCTGGCTGCAGTGCTGCGGTGGTGGTCTTTTTGACAGCAAATTAAATGGTAAATGGTGCATTTATATAGCGCCTTGGCCCTTTATCCAAGACGCTTTACATAGATTGTGTTGCTTTACATTCACCCATTCACACACATTCATACACCGATGGCAGCAGAAACCATGCAAGGCACCAACCAGAACATCAGGAGCAATTGGGGGTTCAGTGTCTTGCTCAAGGACACTTCGACACTAACTCTGGGGGAGCCCGGGTTCGAACTAGCAACCTTGCGGTTACCATCCAGCCACTTTACCCCTGAGCCACCGCCACCCACAAATTAGTCTTTTAGTCTTAGTTTTAGTCATATTTTGTGATCTGAAATGGTTAGTCTTGGTCTAGTCCCACACATTTTTACCAATGCATTTCCAAAACGTTTCCCGAACCCAATTTTCAGGCCTATAGAACAATCATTCAGCGCAATAATAATAATGAATTGCATTTTTATAGCCCTTTTCCAAGTGCTCAAAGCGCCTCACTTCCCGAAATATACTATTGTGCATGTTAACGGGTACTCCCTCGGCCGGGGGGCGAACCCGGGTTCCCTGTTCCAAAGGCACAGTTGTACGTTACCAGTCGACTAAAGAGCCATGCCCCGATAGGCAAGTAGTAACGCAGCACCGTATAAACTACACGTATATGTGACAGCCTTTCAAGCGAACAAAGTTTGGTTTAGTTTAGAGTCTTTTGAATAGCCTACTGATGGATCTGTAGATCTGCTACTTTGGTATTTTTTGTGGACATGTGTCAAGTGTTCATATTTTGTCATCTTGCCCTTTGACCATCAGTTTTATCACCCTCCACAGGCCTAATCATCTCAGACCTATATTATTATATCATATTATATTATGGATTGCCTGACGCCAAGCTCAGATTTTATATCTTAATTAGGCTCCATACTGTCTGCCTGTAGTCAAAAGTTAGCTGGCATATTGAGAGGTCTATTTGGATAAACACTACATGCATTTGACCTTGGTGCCCAGTGAGAAAGTAGATAGGAGTATTTCTCTCTGTCTCTGCTAGCAGGGAAAGAATGTTATCTTCAGGTTGCCATAGCAACGCCAGCCTCTGTGCTTTCCCGGACTATGGCCATCAAGGACGGAATTAAGGAAGCTGTCCCAATATCAGTCCCATCATCTATGTGCTGGTCCAATCAGCGTTCGACACCTAGTGCCAGCGTGGCATTGTGGAAATTAACTGTGTATTGAGCCAATGAAAGTGTATCAACAATTGTTATTCTACAGTATTAATGCCTTTGTAATGAATTGTTCGTCAGAGACTACCCTGTGCCCTTTTGGTGGTACAGGGGAGAGTAATTTGGCTGTATGCGGATCTGTTCTGTCTCTCTGATCTGAAAATGAATTAACTAAACCATAATCTGCTGACTGGACAATCCTTCTTCCTGGTGGTTTCATCTTTTAATTGGGTACAAGGTATTTTTCTAAAAGAGTATTTCCTGCTTAAAGTAATCCTGCTTAAAGCTAATAGTTAACTTGGTCATAGGCTCTCGGCCTAGTGGTGGTGCTGAGTATTTCTGTGTACTCTTTGAGTACTTTCTCTAAAGTATTTTTTATAGTTTTAGCCCTGTGTGGCTCAGTAATTCAGTATAATACAGTCCTTTATA
This sequence comes from Electrona antarctica, assembly GCF_951216825.1. NCBI lineage: Eukaryota > Metazoa > Chordata > Actinopteri > Myctophiformes > Myctophidae > Electrona > Electrona antarctica. The sequence goes on from NC_136810.1 coordinate 22,460,835, forward strand.
TCTTTGGTCCCTTTTGCATTTTATATGCAACAAATGGGTTTTATCTTAATTATAAATCCATCAAATTGGTCCATTTCGAACCGTCTTTTTTCCGAGTATAAGTCTAATTTATTTAATTAGCACCTCCGACAAAAAAGGAACCAGCCCCATCCCCATTTTCATTTATTTTCTGCCGGAAGAACAAAGTCCATGGTCATATTTTTGGAGCAGTGGTTTGTCGATACATTTCCAGTTCTGGAACCGATCCTCCCCATTTTTGGGAACATACAAGCCGCGGATCTGTGGACGAACGAACGAAGCATGAGTTATACAGCTTGCCTTGGCCGGTCCTCCACAGATTTCCCCCCCCCCATCTGGACCGTCTGTCCGTACGACGGTTCCTCTCCGCTTCGGTGCCCTCTGTCTGGGTCCGGTCTGCCTACGTGATTCTCCCAGCTTGCTTTTCTCAAGTTAAGTAATTTACCTTTCTGTTACTTTCATAGATTATACTGTTATTATAATTTATTGCCGTACATTCATGTCTGGGACTTAATCCCTGAACATGTCTCAGTCACATTACTCTTCCTCCTCTTTTCATTTTCAGGATGTGCCGCTACGCGTGCGCTGCGTCCTAATCCTTTGTTTATACTTTCTACTTCATTTCTTATCTATTTATAATATGTTTGCCTTCCTACATGTGGTTATCGTTTGCTTGATCCCCTTATTGATATCGCTGTAGGAATCCATAGATGTTACTTTTATAGTCTTCTTTCTCTCAAACCTCGACGGGGGTGCGAGAGTAGAGTAGGTTCTTTTTATACCGTAAAAAAGGTCTGTGATTCCTTTCACCATATGATTACACATTTTTTTATCACCCCTTTTACATTGTACCTTATAGTAGTGTTCGGTTTTTATGACACTAATGATTTTAGAGTGTGTAGGCTCCTTATCTAAGGAATTTAGGGAGGAGAGCAACAGGCTCTCCTTCGTGCGTGTGCGTGCGTGTGATAACGCATGCCTCCAACTCTCTCTCTCCTTCTCTCCTTTTTCTCTATCTGCCTGTGGGCCTCTCTGTCTGTCTGCGTGCGTGTTCGTGCGTAGCTGTGTATATCACTGTCTTGTGTTTGGATGGATGTGTGTGTTGTCCCGTAGAACAGTTATTCTTCTTTTAGGCCTAATAGTTGAATGATGTGGGTGTGTGTGTAGCGTGCCATTCGTTCAATGTCACCTATTTACGCTGTACATAATTTTATTTGTATTTAGAGTGACTGAGTGAGTACGTTTATCCTGTGGGCGGATATGTTGCCCTTGTCTATGTGTGTGCATGCGTTCGTGCGTGTGTCAGTAGCTGAGACAATTACGCACAGGGTGCGTGTGTGCGTGCATATGTGTTTGTCCGTGTTCATGTGTATATGTGTGTGGGTGAAACACCATTTGATTGTTTGTTTTTTTTTAGAGTGTGACAGTACGGGTACTTGCGTATAGCCTCCATTCTAATGATTAGTGATAATATTAGGGATGCGTGACGACTATTTACTATTGATTTATTTATCTGTCAGGCTCCGTGTCCCGCTATTTATCATCATTTCATACACTTTATAATTGCCTAGTGGCTGTGCCATGGTTTTTCAATTTTAGATAGCACCCCTTCAACATTTGAATGCCCATTATCATGACAATTTATTATTGATTTCAACCAATCCCCTTATTGATTTCATTCATTTATTATTTTGTTATTATTTCATTTCATTTATTTTTTTTTGAGTGGTGTCAACCATTCTTTCCCAAGACATTTTATTCCTGTTATTTTAGATTTTTTGGATTTTTTTGGTTTGAACTTTTTACTCTATCTCTCTGAGACCTGATGTGTACAAATCATGGTCAATTTCGGTCTATCTTGACCTTGGCTAACCTGCGTGTGGCGATTAGCTACGTCTTAATGACGCGCAGGGGACAGTATAGGACCCTGATTTAAGTTAAATCCCAGAGTGGTACAGTTCTCTGTATTCACTGATTTTTTTTTCTTAGGCGTTCAGAAGGCTTCCCATCCTATGCAGAACATATAAACGATTCTGCGCCCCATTTTGGGCAAATCTTCGTCTATATACTTGTTTTCTACTTCAGATATCGTTTTATTGTATTCTCCCTGCCCTTTATCGTTAAGGTGCACATACATACATAGAATGCTGGTTCTCTGTCTTTCTCTGTCTCCCTGTCTACCTACACGCCCTACTTTCACCCTTAGCTGTGTAACATGCGCGGTTGGTAGAACAGTCATTTTCATTTTTTTTTAAACCATACCCTGTGGATGTTTACCCTGTTGATGAATTGTTTATAATTGTTGTTTCATTTCATTCACCAGTTGTTTTTTCTCTTTCTGTTTTTATCTCACAGATACGGATTTCTGGTGGTTTCGTGGGTCAGGAACAAACCCGGGACAGAGTAATCTAGAGGTCAACAAGAAGTGATGGAGAATAGAGTGAATGGACATGTGTTGTGGACCTCGAGATTCCTTTCCCTTTGTTTATAAGGTTTGACCCTTGACCCCGACCCACTCAGAACCGTCTGAATCAGTATCATTAGACCCCGACCCACTCAGAACCGTTTAAAAAACAGTATTAGGCCCGACCCCCTAGAACAGTATAGGCCTTATGCCATCTGCCCATAGATTTCCCATCGGGAACAAATTAGAATTCCACTCATGTTTCACCATGCACATAATTGTTTTATGTTTTTCTTTTCTAAGACACTGTATTTTGCTAAAACGCTGTTACCCTTCCCTACCTAGTATTAGGATTCATTTGATCATTCCTTCTCCCCTCAATTGATTAATATGGTATTTTGACTATTCATTTTCCAGATCCCAGATCTGCTTCATTATATAGATTATGTAAACTGAATTATCCCATCTTTGGACAATCTAAATTGCCTTACATTAGGATTCATTATCCCACCTCATCATATTTTTATTATTTTAAATTTGATTCATATTTTACCTCTGAATTTGGAATATCCCTCCATTGTAAACATTTAATCTTTATTATCCCCGAACCACCCCTTGACCTTACATTGAGATATTTAGAATAGGGACATCTTTCCCTTCCATTTCATTTTATTATTTTGTTTTCATCACCTTGAGTTTGACTTGATTAGGCATATATATCCTCCCCTGAATAGACTTGATTCTATATTTGGCTTTATGGTACTAATGGACTCGCCAGGAAACGACACGACATCATCAATTACCCTGTCCCCCCCTTTCCAAGCTCTGCTTGGTATAAGAACTGTTAGGGGCATCTCCGGCCGTTTTCTCCCGTTTGAATCACAAAGAATGTATCTGTCAATGAGAAAGTATAGGCTGAGATTGTCACCTATGGGTCACCTGTTATGTCACCCATCCTGGGGGGCGGGGCGAAGATTCGGCTCCGACAACGAGCCAAACCATCCAGTGTCTGCTCTGATGAGCTACAAAGAACTTTGTTGTCAAACTCTGACACTTTCGACGGCGTAGGAACGCTGCAACATTGCTGAGTTCTTTGAGAACCCCGAAGATAGAACATCGAGAGAGAAAAGTCATTCTGTCTCTCTCCCACAGTACCATCTAAATAAGGAGTGATTGTTTGCCTAGTCTTAAGTCAAAACTATTTTTTATTTTTCATTGTTCCTGTTTCCACTGCCTTAGTATAGAGTTAATTTTTATTTCTCATCTCCCTATTGACCCTTATATTATTTTAATTTAATTCCCTGAAGATTGATTATTGATTATTGATCACATTTGACACTTCATCCACAAAACGTGATGGAGTTGATGGATCTGTAGATCTGCTACTTTGGTATTTTTTGTGGACATGTGTCAAGTGTTCATATTTTGTCATCTTGCCCTTTGACCATCAGTTTTATCACCCTCCACAGGCCTAATCATCTCAGACCTATATTATTATATCATATTATATTATGGATTGCCTGACGCCAAGCTCAGATTTTATATCTTAATTAGGCTCCATACTGTCTGCCTGTAGTCAAAAGTTAGCTGGCATATTGAGAGGTCTATTTGGATAAACACTACATGCATTTGACCTTGGTGCCCAGTGAGAAAGTAGATAGGAGTATTTCTCTCTGTCTCTGCTAGCAGGGAAAGAATGTTATCTTCAGGTTGCCATAGCAACGCCAGCCTCTGTGCTTTCCCGGACTATGGCCATCAAGGACGGAATTAAGGAAGCTGTCCCAATATCAGTCCCATCATCTATGTGCTGGTCCAATCAGCGTTCGACACCTAGTGCCAGCGTGGCATTGTGGAAATTAACTGTGTATTGAGCCAATGAAAGTGTATCAACAATTGTTATTCTACAGTATTAATGCCTTTGTAATGAATTGTTCGTCAGAGACTACCCTGTGCCCTTTTGGTGGTACAGGGGAGAGTAATTTGGCTGTATGCGGATCTGTTCTGTCTCTCTGATCTGAAAATGAATTAACTAAACCATAATCTGCTGACTGGACAATCCTTCTTCCTGGTGGTTTCATCTTTTAATTGGGTACAAGGTATTTTTCTAAAAGAGTATTTCCTGCTTAAAGTAATCCTGCTTAAAGCTAATAGTTAACTTGGTCATAGGCTCTCGGCCTAGTGGTGGTGCTGAGTATTTCTGTGTACTCTTTGAGTACTTTCTCTAAAGTATTTTTTATAGTTTTAGCCCTGTGTGGCTCAGTAATTCAGTATAATACAGTCCTTTATATCTTTGGTCCCTTTTGCATTTTATATGCAACAAATGGGTTTTATCTTAATTATAAATCCATCACCTACCATTTAATTTCGTTTCAGTCATATTTTTAGTCACCTGAAATGTTTTTGTTTTATTAGTCTTAGTTTGACTTTGTCGCCAAAATTGCAAATGTATTTTGGGGGTGCCTCGATGACACGTTGTGAGCTCTATTTAGATTGGCTAATTTCAGCGTTCTCCTGGGGTTTCATTATGCTGTTGTTTTTGCAGACATATATTTTGTGTATTTTTTGTATTTTAACTATTTTTATAAATGTTTATAGCAGGTCGTCCAATGATCCCTGGGTCGGCGGTTCGAATCCCGGCTCCTCCTGTCCACATGTCGAAGTGTCCTTGGGCAAGACACTGAACCCCATTGCCTCCAATGAGTCGGTTGGTGTGAGCTTGCCACCATTGGTGTGTGAATGTGGGAAGTGAGGACGCTGGCGTCGACTGTTCGCCGCTTCACCTCCCAATTTATGAATGAATGAACCATTGTAAAGTGCTTTGAGCACATGGAAAAGCGCTATAAAAATGCAATTCAATATTATACCCTGAAGAAGGCAACTAGCTTGTCGAAACGTTGGTAAATAAAAAGTTTTTTTTGGCATCGGGACTACGAGCTGTGCAACCTCTCCTTTCTGTCATTAAGTTTGCCTCCCGTGGTCAGCAACCTCCCTACTCGTGGTGTGCGCTCCTACCATTTTGTTAGCGTTTGCAACCCAAACATGAAATGGCCTGACTGTCTGTTTAAAGGTGGCGATACACTACGTATTTTATTGCTAGTATTTTTTACTCAAGTACACATCCTTCTTCCATGAGCCTTAGCGGAGATCGAGTATATCTCCGTCATACAGTAACAGTACACACTTCATTTAATTTCCATTACAAAGCCTCAGCTGCTCTCCATATGAAAACAAAGCCTGTTAATTAAAAAGCTGCTATATTCAAGCAGCCTCTTGGAACGAGCCTCGCTGCCTGCGTGCGACGTGCGCATGCAGTTAACGCATTTTGACCTGGGAACGATTCTACAAATGTCTTTCAGAAAATCCTGATAGTTTTCTGAAAAACCCTATGTTTCTATGTCAGTCGTTCTTAAACATTTTCATGTCAAGGACCCCCCAAGATTATATGTAATTGGCCTGCCGACCCCCCATCTGAAAACATGTTGTTCCAGGGACCCCCCGACCCCTCCAGAAGAAAAGATTTTAGTTAAAAACATTGGCTCTGAAAGAATATATATATTAAAAGATTTTCGCCACATTTTCACGATTTTTCAAAAATAGCAGACCTACAAGCTCGTAGATCTGCTATTTTTCAATAGCTAAAGTATAACATAATGCTTTAAAACACCAAAAGGGGTTCCCGCCCAAAATGGGTTAAGCCACGGTGCGCTAGCTAGCTGCATGCCGGGATGGACCGCGGACGGACGGACGGACGCACGCATTTGGAAACCAAATGAGCTCATTGTTGTTGCCTGGCCATTTGCTTCTTTCATCTGCAGATCATTGTCCTGTTTTTTCCCCCCCTCTCTAGTGACTGTTTTGTTCAGTCCTTTGATTAAAGCACTAAGGCCTGGAACGCTATCCGTGTCACTTCTTAGCGCTCAACCTCATTAATAACTGCATTATTTTACACTTTAAGCTGTTGGAAAAATAACAGATCTTACAAGCCTCGGCTTGGGACGTCCGTCCCAAAACAAACTGTCACAATTCAGAAGACGTTTGTAAGAATCGGGTGCTCAGGTCTCAAGGGGTTAAAGCACTCAGGCCTGGTCCATTACTCATCTGCTTGGACAGGTTCAGTGGTGGAAAGTAATCAAGTACATTTACTCAAGTACGGTACTAAAAGGTAGGGTAAGGGTTAACCCATTCAGAATGGGATCCCCTTTTGGTGTTTAGTTACAGGCCACATGGTGTGGCCTGTAAAAACTAGTTATTCTAATGTGGTCTACATGATTTCATGCAAATGCAATTTACTGTATGTAGGCGTGTTCTGTCAAGTTTTCCTCTATGTTTTTGAGACCACCACTCCTCAGTTTTCTCAGTGTTTCAGCCTTGGGATATTGCCATGCAATATCACCATGTAGCGCGGTGGGGAGTCCCACAGGCCCAAGTTGTTATTTCATTTACTTATTTGTTTTTCATTTTAACATGCAGTTTTTTTGTCTCCACCAGGCCGAAGTCATGGGGAGAGAGTATGTGTGCATGCGTCCATCCGTCCGTCCGTCCGTCCGTCCGTGTACATCTAATCTCCGGCACCGTTAACCTGGTCGATGCCAAATTTTGTACGCACACTCCCTGGATGCCAACGATGAACCTCTGCTCCAAATTATCCAGAACGGCCTGTTATAGCGCCACCACTTTTGTAAATCACATTTTTTTATATTACTCCTCCAGATTCTGTCAAACATCCCGCAAATCGGTACACAGTATCTCTATAGTCATGTGTTCAAGACGGATCTGTCCGATATTTCATATTCCATCCTAATTGGCTAACATTGCCTTTCAATGTTTGCAGAATTGGCCCGTTTTGAACAAAAAGCCTCAAATCATGAATGCAGCGTGCAATTTACGTGAAATCTTTCACAGACTTGCCTACTAGGCTGAGGAATATATCCCACCCTTTTCACATTGACCTGTTATAGCGCCACCATGTGGATTTTTGCAAATTGCCATCCAAGGCGTGAGAAGAAATAGCGCTCTTTTCACATTGGCCTATTATAGCGCCACCAGGAGGCCACAACCTGACCTGGCCTGGTGGAGACCTGTGCCCCGAGGGGCACCTTTCTTCTTGTTTTTCCTGTTGCTGTTGGTCGTCATGGCAGCCAGTTCCCACCTGATGTTGTGTGGAAGTTCAGACTGGTCCAGACCGTATTGAATAACTGCTAGCTTGGATAACGTCTTCAGACTAGGACTCAAGTCTAAGACATACAGGTCATCACGTGTGTTCTGTCCTCCAAAGAGGATGACGCGATCTCCCACAATGCAACAGCACATCCTACATGTTGTACACAGGCCTGTCCCCTTGGGTTTAACCTTCTTCCAGGATAATCTCTCTGGATTGAATTTCCACAGATCATCTAGTTTAGATGAGTCTTTACAGCCGTTGCCACCAAATATGTACAGCTCTCCATTGTAGGCAAAGGTTGAATGATCATAGCGTTCTTTTGGAGAACGCTGTGTAGATGGTGTGCTCATGCTGGACCAGAAGTTGGTCTCTGGGTCAAACACTCTGACGATGTTGCCCTGGTCCCCATGGCCTCCAAATACAAACATCTTTGTCCCGATTATGGTGGCAGAGTGACAACATGAACCAGGTGGAGTTCCTCTGGTCTGAATTAAGGACCAGACCATTGTGGTGGTGTCCAACTTGTACAGTTCATAATTGTCTTTTGTCCGTCCAGTATGGGTGACATATATGACCTTCCCCAAGACAGAAGCGGAGTGGTAGCAGCAGCACCTCCCATCTGGAACGGCCCCTGATATCCTGGGCTTGGACCATCTATGGGTGTCCACATCAAAAGCATAAAGAACGTTACACTTAGAATCATCCCAGATGTAGACTGTGTGTTCTATCAGCACAGCTATGTGCTTGTGGTGCATGGAAGGAACCTCAAGGTGACGCTCTCCTCTTCTAGGTGTCACTGCGGTCAACTTCACCCAGCGCATTGTCACTGTGTTGAAGACGTTCACACCAAGCTGATCTGTGTCGCCATCACAACCCCCTTCAAAGGAGTACACTTTATGTTCCACTGCTACGGCAGCATAACCATATTTTCTTGGTTCTTCCTTCAAATGCAATGTCCAGCAGAACATTTCTCACACCGCAGTTCTAATGTGTGCACGTATTCTGTTCAACGGTGTTGACGTCTAATTTCCAGGAAGCGTCGGTACAGACAGGTGGATGCAACGGTAAAAGTCGGCGAGTGATATTTTATCCGCGTGACAATTCATTATAAAGGACCCGGGCTGTGACGATGACATTGTGATGTCGTTGTGTGATGACGTCATCACAGAGAACACATCAATGACATCACTGACTGTCTGTCATCTGGATGATGTCAAACAGAACGCCAACAAGCCCGTAGGAGTACATGCACTGACCAATTAGTCTACTTGGCCCATAGAGCCCCATTGTGAACCCGGACATGTTGAGTACACCAAAGTTTTATGTTAGACATGTTGAGTATGGGTCCCCAGCATGTAGAAACTGATGTTAGAAATGTTGAGTATGGGTGCTAACTTGCATTTGTTGAGCAATCTTCATAATTGGCATAATATGTGACCATACCATTAACAACCTATAGTAGGCAAACAAAATAAATCCAAATTTCATCATGCTTTATGTAGCATGTGACGTGTCAAACTAGGGGGTTTTCATGATTCTGAATCCATTTCAATAGGAGTATGTGCACTGACCAATAGGAGTACGTGCACTGACCAATATAACCCTCCCCGCCCGGCTTCCGACCCAACAAACACAGCCTACCTAGCTGGCCACTGCAGGGGACAGGTGGTCTGTTACAGAGAGGGCCGCCTATACAGTACCTAGCTATTCCGACTCGGCACATTACTAACCCTCTCCCTAAACCTAACCGCACATGCACGGAAGCCACGAATGGCAGTACGTCCGAATGCCACTCTGTCCCCCTCCACTAGCGCCTCATAATAATACAGATAATTTAATCCACTTCTTTACACTTGTAAATCTGTGACAATGGAAGTTGATTCTGAAGTGCACTGGGCCACAGGCCAGAAGCAAGCCTGGCCTGTGTTAAGGTAGCACTTCAGTGTACTGCCCTTTGCTACGGTGGCGGACTGTGCAACTAACATTGTGTATCTGGCTTTATTAAAAATGCCATTAGGCTATGCGTACCAGCTGCCTCTGTTGTGCCTTATAGTCCATTAACGTTTTGGTTTTACTATTATGTAATTCACTGAATGTCATCAGAATCAGAAGAAGAAGAAGAAGAAGAAGAAAAAAACAGACAAATACAATAAGGGACTATAGGCCATTCTGGCTGGCTGGCAGGCAGGCAGGCAGGCAGGCCAAACACAACTCTAGACTACCTCTACCGGAGGTCACGCATAAACATTTTAACGGAATTGACTTGAATTTAAATATTCGCCTCGGTTCATCCCGTTCGCGCAACTTCTCGTCTTTGCATTGACTGTGTATGTAATTAAATTCCTTTTCAGCCGTGTCTTATTCCAGGTGGAAATAATTACCCCGCCGGGTCCGTGAATCAGGAGTTAAAACCGTAATTATTTCCTATAACATCACATGTCTAAGTCACCGGAAACGGAACATACATTGTCCATCCATCCATACATCTTCAACCGCTTATCCGTAGTCTCGTCGCGGGGGCAACAGCTCCACCAGAGAGCTCCAGACATCCCTCTCCAAAGCAACATTTGTGACTTCCTCCTGGGGGATCCCGAGACGTTCCAAGGCCAGTGAGTCGATGTAATCCCTCCATCTGCGCCTTGGTCTGCCCCGGGGTCTCCTCCCAGTGGGACGTGCCTCAAGGACCTCCCAAGGGAGACGCCCGAGAGGCATCCTAACCAGATGCCCGAACCACCTAAGCTGGCTCCTTTCCAGGAGAAGGAGCAGCGGCTCTACTCCGAGGCTCCCCCATGTGACTGAACTTCTCACCCTATCTCTAAGGGAGATGCCAGCCACCCGTCGGAGAAAACTCATTTCGGCCGCTTGTATTATTCTTTCTTATTCTTTCGGTCATGACCCACACTTCATGACCATAGGTGAGAGTAGGAACGAAGAATGCTCGGTAGACAGAGAGCTTTGCCTTCGGGCTCAACTCTCTTTTCGTCATTTTAAATTAAAGCTCCTTTTGATTAGAATCGGAATCTGGGATTAGAATCCGAGGCAAAAGTGTAAAGGTTGACCGGATGACCAAGGCTCCAAGAATGCATTTTGTTGTTTTTTTTATTTACCCAAAGTCTTCAAACACCAACCAGGCAGTGCAAGAATATTCACAGTGACGGACTGTCCAAAAATGAAGCACATCAAAAATCACACAGGAAAAAGGCTAAAAGAACAGTAACCTGAGCTAACGTGTTAGGTTTCTGGTCTGGAGGGGGCGGGTGAACTGAACGTACTGTATTTCTGCCTGATGAACGTTACTGTGAACGTGTTAATTCTGGGCATGTGTGAACGTCACTCTCTGACAGTTCACTTCGTTCAAGTCAAGACTGTGTGCGAACAGATTTCCATCTAAACACAAATCAGACACCAAATGATTGTGCACTATCTCTGGAGGCTGGAGCGCGCGCGCAACGCGGTCAAGTTGTATCGAAGCGATGATGATGTGCTTGTGCGCTCGCAGACCAGATGCGCTGATCCTGATCCACGCAGACAGCCATGCACAGAACATGCCCCGACCCAAAACACTGAGGTAAACACAAGGAAAAGGATTAAGAATTCGATGGCATTTAACAATGCAAATGAGCTATTTTTTTCCAAAATGTAAAACAAAAATATAATAAGGAATTAATTTGGATAATGGTAATGTAGATATTGTAAAAGTTGTCACTTTATTAATCCCAACGTTTTTTTTAAGGTTTGGACATAGGAATAAAGTCTGCAGTTCTATATATATGGCTATGGGTTTGAAACAAAACAAAAACGACAAAGATAAAATAGCAATTTTTTGAACCATGAACTTTAGTTCAAAATGTTGAATTATCTGGGCCGTGGCTCAGCGGTCCGGGCACCTTGGCTGGTGATCCAGTCTGGCAGTGTGCCGCGGGTTCGACTCCCAATCCCGACGGCCTTTGCTGCATGTCACCCCCCCCATCTCTCTCCCCATTTCCTGTCAGCCTACTGTCTGTCCCTCCATAAAAAATATAAAATAAAAATGTTGAACTATGAACTGATTTAGTTAATTTACATTTTTGAACTGTGAACTGAACTAGTTCATAAAAAAGTGAACTTTCCCAACACTATAGTAATTAGTATCGTTAACTTAAACAAGACAAACTAAGGCCCATAAGTTATACAATTACATTACTTTACCATGACTGTAACAGCTGTAACTAGAAAAAGTGCCCTTCTGGGCACAGGTCTCCACCAGGAGGATAGGATTGTGTGTGATGTTTGGCAAAAGGCTGATTTGAAAACTGTCAAGTGGCATTTCTTCCTCAGCCTAGTAGCGGGAATAGGCATGCACAGTTTCACCGCAATCGGACGCTGCTTTGCGGAGTTGTGGCAATTTGTACAAAACGGGCTACTCCTGAAAACTTTAGAAGCCAATCGTAGGCAATCAGGATGGATAATTATGAGAAATCAAACAAATCACATGATCACATGACTATGGAGAGCATGTGTACCGATTTGCGTGTAATTTGGATAAAATCTGAAGGAGTAATATTAGAAAATGTGTTTTACATATGTCGGCCTCCTGGTGGCGCTATAAAGAGCAGATGTGAAAAATTCCAGGCAAAAGTTTTTCCTTGGCCTCTAGGGAGTGTGCATACATGGTTTTACACAGATCGGTGCAGTTATAGGTAAAACACAAATCGGCCAGTTATAGCGCCACCATGAGGCTGAGTTGAAAATATTCAAGTGGCATTTCTTCCTCGACCTAGTGGGAATGTGCGTGCAAAATTTCACGGAAATCACACCATGTGTTCATGATTTGCAGCATTTTGTTTGAAACGGAGCACTCCTGCGAACTTTGGAAGCCAATCTTGAAAAATCTGAAAGACCCGTTTCGTTGAATGGCTCTAGAGAGACTGTGTACCAATTTGCGTAATGTTTGGACAAAATCTGTAGGTGTACTGTCAAAACATTTGTTTTGCACAAAGCGGCCTCCTGGTGGCGCTATAACAGGCCAATGTGAAAACTTTGGGGCAGAGGTTCAGCTCTGGCATTCAGGGAGTGTGTATGCAGAGTATGGCTGCGATCAAGCCAACGGTGCCAGAGATTAGCTGTTCACAGACGGACACACGGACGGACGGACGGACACACGGACGGACGGACGGAGTGCAAAACATACTCTCTCCCCATGCCTTCGGCCTGGTGGAGACAATTATTTGTTTTGTATTTAATTTCAGTTATGCATTGCTTATTCAATGCATGTCCAAGTTGGGGTGTGCACACTTTTCCGACACACCAAAGGTCCGAAGCGCGGGGACATGCGATGTGAAAATGCGATGGGTCCGACATGTCGGACTAGTGAAGAAACACGGGGGAAGGTTGCCGTATATTAGATTAGTCGATGAGTGGTTCTTCCAAGGCTCTTCCTTGCACATATGTCGCTTGACAGTGTGATGCAGAAGTTCAAGTTTGTGTGTCGCTGTGCTCATGGCCATGGCATGCGGGCACTAGTGATCTTCTCATTGCTTGTGTTGCCAGTTTTGCAAGAGAAACAAGTGGCCAGGTCTATGAAAACAAGCACAAATGAAAATAGCTGATCTACAACCTCACAGCGACACATTGTGAGGTTGTACATCCGTTATTTAAAAACACATTGAGAATAAATTGAAATATTTTGAATATTTTTTAAACATTTTAATAAAAAAGGCACAAAATATGTTCATATGGATGTCTGTGGACAATTACATATTAATCTGGGGTTCCTTGATGTGAAGAAATGTGGAAGCAACTACTATACACTTTAGAATCAAGCCCAAAAAAACATCAACCAGCAACTACCAATAATTTATTTGCAAGTGACTTTACAGAAAAACAAGTCAAAGGTTTCTTATAATAAGCAGACATGGCAACACGGCCTGAAGGAAGCAAAGCACACACACAAGGAGCCCCAGTACGTTGGCGGGGAAAAACGTGGATAGAGCAGCCAGTAAGATATGTTGTTTTGTATGTTATTTTGGAATGTATTTTCTTTATTTCATTTATAATTACGTGCTGTATTATGTTTACGCCATGTTAGTCTAAGCATTTGTGTATTTTTGTGTTTGTTACCAGTTCAACGTTGGTTTCAATAAATCCAGCAGTATGCAGAACACTGACTCATTTTTGGACAAGACCAGAGGGAGTGATATAATGACCACTTACAATTTACATTTCATATTTCAGGCACCACTTAACAACATTAGGCCTATTAGAAAAGCTACAATTTAAAACCGGAACCAACACCCTTCACCTCTACAGCGCTTGGCACCTCCCAATCAACAGGATTGCCAGCACTGGAGAGGAGAGACAAGTGACCAACAATCAATTGAACATCATGTTTAAAATAATTGCAATGTCCATGCTCAGGAATTAATTAAGATATAGTAAAGACATACAAATATGAAACGCACCACTCCCCACAGTCACTTCCAAGCTGGCCAGCGATAATTAATTAGAAGCAATTATGTATTCAGATGACAGTGTGTGCATGTGTGTGTCAGGATGCAGAGTGTTTTGAACCCCCCAAAAACGTCACAGCAAACAAGGGCAGATTTCAAAGTATTAAATAAAGGAAAAGGCAAGTCTTACACTGGAATTGCTGGCAGGACTCATGCAAACAGAAAATGACAAAGTAGTCAAACAGGAACAACAGGACCATGAATCGACGACATCGAACTATGGACTGACAATGAGTGTTTGCATTCTTTGCAAAGTGTCCAGTCTTATAGGGAGCAGGTTGATTGGCAAAGTGTTCACAGGTTGGCTGACGAGAGAGTTGGAGACAGGTGTGTAAATGGGACCATAGATATTAAAAAAAAGATGCCTCATTGGCCGCTGCAGTTCGTTGGAGCGATGTGTGTACTGACCAATCACAGCGCATCTTTACCGGGACTTCATCAGACCCGAACATGCGCTCTGTGACGCATGCTCATGCTTCCGCGGGGCTTCGCAAGGAATCTCGGGAATGTTTTGCCCCACCTTGAGCCAGAGCCGGAAAGGGCGTCTACTGTACGTTTATATGTCTATGAATGGGACTGCAGTGTGGTGGAAATGAATGTGGGAGTGGCCAGGGTGGAGAGATGGTCTGTGGAGTGACAGACCATGACAGTGTGTGCATTGTCCCTGTTTGTCTTATGTATTACAGGCTGCCTGTGACAAAAAGCATGTAAAAACGCAGTGGTGGAAAGTAAGTACTTTTACTTAAGTACAATTTTGAGGTATTTGTACTTTACTTGATTTTCCAGTACTTTTACTTCTACTCCACTACATCTCAGAGCCAAAATTTTTACTTTTACTTCGCTACAATTATTTGAAAACGTAGTAGGCATATACAGCAATATACGGTAATATACATGTGTGATGGTACAATTCGGAAGTTTACCGGAGTTTGTTGGAAAGTTTAATGGGAGTTTCCTGTAATATACACATGCATATTCCATGCTTTTCGCACAGTGTCAGTAGGTGTTCCCGCATAACTTCCGGGTATGATGATGATGTCACACGCATACCCTCTATTACTTCCTTTGAACGAAAACGTGATGCGTGATGACGTGTCGAGTCCAGCATAAACAAAAATTCACCTGTTCTATTCCCATTGCTGCGTGTCCGTCCAAACACGCGTGCACGCGTCACACATGTAGCGAATCTACGTCCCATACCCTGGAGGAGTGAAACGGAAACTACAAAATAAAATGTGAAACTACAATTCTTCTTCTTCATTTCACGACGTCTTTAATCAATGTAAAACATTAAAATAAATCCATGGCACTTAACCGATGGATTTGAAAACTCAATGTGTAATAAGTTACTATAGGACAGGGGTTCTCAACCCTGGGGTCATGACCCCTCGGGGGGTCGCCAATTTATTTTGAGGGGTCCCCAGATTATTAAAAACATGCGTTCTGTATTTGTGTATGAAGCCTAAGGCCTCATATACACATATCACATGCATTTTCTGTGTTCTGTCTGTGTTTAATGGCCAACAACAATGCAATTCCAATGGGAGTCACATGGTTTGACCAAACATTTGTGTTTGATGGGCAGAACACAGCCATCAAACAGAATTGTTTGGTCAAACCATGTGACTCCCATGGTGATCCCCTTTCATGGCACACAGTCACTCGCATGCACGCACACGCACACGCACACACACACACACACACACACACACACACACACACACACACACACACACACACACACACACACACACACACACACACACACAGCAGTAGCCTACTAGCCTACTGTGTTGGAGGATTTGTGTCTCCAAGAAGGAGTAACAGCACATCCCTGTGGACAGGAACAGAAATTACATTTAATACGTACATTTCACTGTAGTTTAACCATAGAGTTATGGATACCTCTTCATAAATAAACATGCTGCTAATATAATTGTATTCGTGATGCAATCGTGTTTTGTTTGCAAATCATGTCCTATTATAGTTAAGCTTTATTATTGTGTTATAGGCCTAAAGCCCTTTGGGGTATTGTTTGTAGTCTACTGTTTTTGTATTGTTTTTAATATGTGTGCTATTGTGTGCTATATGTGACAAATACTGCACTTTTACTCCGCTACAATTATATGAAAAATGTAGTTACTAATTTGTATAGATTTTGATTATCATCATAACAAGCTCACATGTAGCCTGAGCAGTTTCTGTGTGAGCACGCACGCACGCACGCGCGCACACACACACGCTCACACTCACACTCACTCACACACACACACGCACGCACGCACGCACGCACGCACGCACGCACACACACACACACACAGGTGAAGCATGATGCCGAGCAGGGCATCACGTGAGTGCCCCCTCAGCCAATAGGAGGCTCCGTCCCAGAAACAGGTCTTCCAGGTTTAGTGACTGTAACAAAAAAGAAAAGGGAAAGAAAAGCAAAACACAAGTTAAAAGTGAAATGTCCGCGGCGTAAACAAACGTTCGGGGTGTGCGATGCAGCGGCTCTAACTATAATATAAGCATGTTTTGTTCAGTTTAATCCGGATGAATAGAGAATTGTTCATTATATTTATGTAACTATTTATTAATGCACTGACAGAAGAATCATGGTGTTCGTGATGCTGTACTTGGGTCTACTATGGAGCTGCTGCTGCTACACACCCGCAATGACCGAGGGTAAAGTAGATATTTAACGCTTATTTTATTGCATTTTATTTTATTTTATTTCATTTCATTCATTACTTTTATAGGAGAGTCTTTCTCAAACATTTTCAAGTCACATCGAGATGTAGGCTATTGGCTATAGGCCTATTTTCTTTAGCCGTGATGGATCATATGGACCCATATGTGTGTAAAGATTGTTGTGCCAATATTTGTCGATATTGTTTTTCCCCGAAAATAGCAGGTAGATCTGCTATTTTAGAACAGACGAGGGGTAAAAAGATAATGTTTTTATTTATTTTTTTGTAGTTTTCATAATTCCAACACTTCATATGATTATTAAGTCTTAAAAAAGAGATTGAGGATGAGGTTTTTTGCTTCGTTTTGAACAGCAATGAAGTTGAGACTTGTGTTTATGAATTAGAATTATATTACACATTATAGGCTACTATATAGGCTTTGTTATTATTGTTGTGTAAATGGACTATAGCCTATACGGTCTATGTAGCCTATTTGGGTCA
This sequence comes from Electrona antarctica, assembly GCF_951216825.1. NCBI lineage: Eukaryota > Metazoa > Chordata > Actinopteri > Myctophiformes > Myctophidae > Electrona > Electrona antarctica. The sequence goes on from NC_136810.1 coordinate 22,478,094, forward strand.
ACTATAACTGCTATTGCTTTTAACCGAATAAACCTGACTTGACTTTGTATGATGATGAGTCATGTATTGGTCGTCGGTTTTGATGCGAAAATAATTAAGATGTGGACACGAGAATCACATGAGGTGACAGAAATGACGTGGCCACAGTCACATGAGCACCCCCTGGCGGCCAACAACAACAACACCATGCATGGACTTTGCTCTGCATGCTGCTGGGTTAATAAATAACAAACACAACTTGTGACTATTACAGGGGGAAATGTACTGCGTGCACTTTTTATGCTGGGCTTATGCCAGGGCTAGGCAGAAGTAGGCTACTCTACTTAAACCATTTGGACCTGATTGTAGTACAATTGTCTTCTAAATCCTAACAGTTTTCTGAAATACCTATGTTTCTATATCAGTGGTTTTCAAACTTATTCATGTCAAGGAGCCCCACAATAATATATATATATATATATATATATATATATATATATATATATATATAACGTTGTGTCCGTTTGGTTCCATTTGTACACCCTCAGAGTTAACTTAACATTGGTTTTACCATTTAAATTGGGGTCCCAGAGATAGAAATGCCATTAAATGGGGGTCCGTAGCCTTGCGTGTCAAACTGGGGGTGCTTGAAATTAAACGGGTTGAGAATCACTGCTAGAGCTGTAAAAATCCTCTCTTATGGGGGATCCCTGGCATACCTCTTCAAGTCTCTCTGCATTCTATGATCCTATGGTTTACTGAGACACTACACTGTCTCTCTGCATTCTATGATCCTATAGTTTACTGAGACACTACACTGTCTCTCTGCATTCTATGATCCTATAGTTTACTGAGACACTACACCGTCTCTCTGCATTCTATGATCCTATAGTTTACTGAGACACTACACCGTCTCTCTGAATTCTATGATCCTATCGTTTACTGAGACACTACACTGTCTCTCTGCATTCTATGATCCTATAGTTTACTGAGACACTACACTGTCTCTCTGCATTCTATGATCCTATAGTTTACTGAGGAGGCGTGCCAAAACAGTAGCCGTCATCAACCCACAGAATAACGACAAAACACCTACTGAGCTCATCGGTACTGTAGGTCAATATCTCAGTTGTATGGACCGGGGGCATCTTTTCTTCATGTCTTCTCTCACTGCGTGAACAGCCCAGAGCTGCATGGACGGGGGCATCTTCTCCGAGGAGGTGGTGGCCACGGAGCAGGGCTCTCCGTACCGCCTCAGCTGTGCCGCAGACGCCACGCAGGTCCAGAGCCACGGCCACCTGACCTGGACGAGAGGCTGTCGTCAGCTCCCCGCCCGCGAGGGGCCTGGGTCTTCCTCCGGGGGTCCTGTCCAGGTTTTGGATCCTCAGGAAGGGAATGCCGTCCTGGAGTTCCCCAGCCTCAGCCTCCGCGACGCGGGGAACTACACCTGCATGGTGAACCAGTCCGCCTGGATCACATTCCGCCTCGTCGTCAGAGGTAAGGCTTACAGATGGAGTGCCAAGGGCTTGTTGTTAAGACCTTAACAGAGGGGACTGACACACCTAGTAATTAGATAAACCTGGGTTGTGGTGAGCCTTTTGTTTTTCACGCTACGCGCCCACAACACCTGCCCTGCGTCACCCGCTCCACAACACCTGCCCCGTGTCACCCGCTCCACAACACCTGCCACGCCTCACCCGCTCCACAACACCTGCCCCGCGTCACCCAATCCACAACACCTGCCCCGCGTCACCCGCTCCACAACACCTGCCCCGCATCACCCAATCCACAACACCTGCCTCGCGTCACCCGCTCCACAACACCTGCCCCGCGTCACCCAATCCACAACACCTGCCCCGCGTCACCCGCACCACAACACCTGCCACGCGTCACCCGCACCACAACACCTGCCCCGCGTCACCCACACCACAACACCTGCCCCGCGTCACCCGCTCCACAACACCTGCCCCGCGTCACCCAATCCACAACACCTGCCCCGCGTCACCCGCACCACAACACCTGCCACGCGTCACCCGCACCACAACACCTGCCCCGCGTCACACGCACCACAACACCTGCCCCGCGTCACCCGCACCACAACACCTGCCACGCGTCACCCGCACCACAACACCTGCCACGCGTCACCCAATCCACAACACCTGCCCCACGTCACCCAATCCACAACAATCCACCACAAGTATTGATACTTTTACTTGAAGTAAATTAATTGAGTATTTTTTTCCCACCACTGTCAGAATCTCAGTGTTCTAAAGCGCCGATCTCCTGGAGCCCGGTGGAATCGGGCGGTCCGGTAACGGTGTGGGCCCGCCTGGGGGGGGCCGACCCCCCCACCACCCTGCGCTGTGATGCCCTGCTGCCCTGGGACCCCCAAGGATCGCCCTGTGATGACCTCACCTTCGCCTGGCTCAAAGATGGCCGCCCGCTGGCCAACGACACCATGCACCGTCACAACTCCTCGTCCAGGTGCATTTTGGACCAGTGTTGACTTTATTTAGTTTTCTTTAGTCATGGTCTTTTGAATAAAAATGTATTTAGTTTTAGTCACATTTTAGTCAGCTGAAAAGTGTTTGTGTAAGTCTAGTTTTAGTCGACTAAATATAAAATTAATAAAGGAGTAGGACAAAGGCTCTATGTCCTCCAGTCTATTATTGTCGGGCATATGGAATAATTTTGTTTTTATCCCAAAAGGCTTCTAAATCCTGACAGTTTTCTGAAACACCTATGTTTCTATGTCAGTGGTGCTCAACATTTTTCACGTCAAGGACCCCCAGAATTATCTACATTTGGCCGCAGACCCCCATCTGAAAATATGTAGTTCCAGGGAACCCCCCAGAAGCAAATATTATGAGTTAAAAACGTTTGCTCTGAAAGAATATATATTCAAAGATTTGCGCCACATTTTCACGATTTAAAAAAAAAAAGCAGATCTACAGTGCCACGCTACGAGCTTGTACATCTGCTGAAACCTCTAACAGGTCTCTTATTGGTGTATTTATATTGTAACAGGCCTCTTATTGGTTCATTTATATTATAACAGGTCTCTTATTGGTTCATTTATATTGTAACAGGTCTCTTATTGGTTCATTTATATTGTAACAGGTCTCTTATTGGTGTATTTATATTGTAACAGGCCTCTTATTGGTTCATTTATATTGTAACAGGTCTCTTATTGGTTCATTTATATTGTAACAGGTATCTTATTGGTTCATTTATAATGTAACAGGTCTCTTATTGGTGTATGTATATTGTAACAGGTCTCTTATTGGTTCATTTATATTGTAACAGGTCTCTTATTGGTTCATTTATATTGTAACAGGTCTCTTATTGGTTCATTTATATTGTAACAGGTATCGTATTGGTTCATTTATATTGTAACATGTCTCTTATTGGTTAATTTATATTGTAACAGGTCTCTTATTGGTGTATTTATATTGTAACAGGTCTCTTATTGGTGTATTTATATTGTAACAGGTCTCTTATGGTGTATTTATATTGTAACAGGTCTCTTATTGGTTAATTTATATTGTAACAGGTCTCTTATTGGTTCATTTATATTGTAACAGGTTTCCTGGTCCAGGGCGTCTCCAGGTATCCAGCACTCTGACACTGAGCCTCACAGAGAACACAGACTTTGGACTCTACAGCTGCAAGCTGAGGAACCTCAGCATCGATTACACCCTGCAGAGTAACGGTAAGAAATACCCATTACATCTACTGATTACACCCTGCAGAGTAACGGTACCAAATACTGATTACAACCTGCAGAGTAACGGTACCAAATACTGATTACATCTACTGATTACACCCTGCAGAGTAACGGTACCAAATACTGATTACATCTACTGATTACAACCTGCAGAGTAACGGTACCAAATACTGATTACATCTACTGATTACACCCTGCAGAGTAACGGTACCAAATACTGATTACATCTACTGATTACACCCTGCAGAGTAACGGTACCAAATACTGATTACATCTACTGATTACAACCTGCAGAGTAACGGTACCAAATACTGATTACAAGTTTACAACTATGACGTACTAACAGTCCGACTTGCAACAGTCCAACAACAACAACATGCATGGCCGGTTAAGATGCATGTGTGGCCGGTTAAGATGCATGCGTGGCCGGTTAAGATGCATGCGTGGCCGGTTAAGATGCATGTGTGGTCGGTTAAGATACATGTGTGGCCGGTTAAGATGCATGTGTGGCCGGTTAAGAATCACCCATGGCTCCCGACATGCGTGGCCGGTTTAGATGCAAATGTGGCCGGTTAAGATACATGTGTGGCCGGTTAAGATGCATGTGTGGCCGGTTAAGATGCATGTGTGGCCGGTTTAGATGCAAGTGTGGCCGGTTAAGATGCATGTGTGGCTGGTTAAAGGGACACTTCACCCTTTTTGCCAAAAAATATATATCAATGACGTTTATAAGATTTAGAACACTTTCCTGGCATTATTTTTTGTGTAATCTCTGGGTTTAGATATTTTAGATTAACGGGTGGCTCTGACGTCAGAGACACTCTTCCGTATTGCTACCGGACTACATTGTCTCCTCACACTGCAGCTAGACCAGCCCCAAAACACAGCCGTCACGGACACTGCGATTTGTTCCACCTACAACCTTCGTTGACCGCACCCCCACATGCGCATTTGTTATTGTGTTTGTGTCATGTCGCTGTCGTCAGCAGAGCAGCACCAGAGAGACGCGCTATGTTGCCACGAATCCCCCCCCCCCCCCAACTCTAGATGTATTATAATGATATGAAGTGACTTGCCATAAACCATCCATTAACTCCCCATTCATCCAATTTGCATCTGCTTGTATTAAACAACATTAAACTCACCAACATTGCAGCTGTAGGGAAAGCTTGAATATCCACTTTCAAACTGCAAAGCTTTTGTTTCATAAAAATCCACCGAATCTTTTTCCCACTCAGCTCTGCACTTAGTTTTTCTTCTTTTTTAGTTCTATCTCACTACTAGAACTTTCTGACTCTGAGGTAGATAAGATTTTTGGCTGTCAACAGCATCCATTTGTTTTTTCAATGTTGTGGACCGGAGCGTGGTGAAATAGTTGCTAAGATACGATACTGCATAGTGATTGGCTCTGCTGCATGCCTATGAAGAGTACTGACCAATGAGCTGAGCCTAGCGCCCTTCCAGACACCAGGTTCCAGTGTCTTGCTTTCCTGTTCCTATAGCTCAGTCGGCTGCCCCTTCTTATTACTGCATGGGAGCGAGTGACTGAGAATCACCATAACGCGCTGTCATTTTTCCACGAGACAAAAATACGGGATTAAGTGCGTCCCGTATCGGTTCATTACGGGACAGGTCTTTTAGTTGCCAAATACGGTACGATCGTATCTTAGCAACTATTTCACCACGCTCCGGTCCACAACATTGAAAAAACAAATGGATGCTGTTGACAGCCAAAAATCTTATCTACCTCAGAGTCAGAAAGTTCTAGTAGTGAGATAGAACTAAAAAAGAAGAAAAACTAAGTGCAGAGCTGAGTGGGAAAAAGATTCGGTGGATTTTTATGAAACAAAAGCTTTGCAGTTTGAAAGTGGATATTCAAGCTTTCCCTACAGCTGCAATGTTGGTGAGTTTAATGTTGTTTAATACAAGCAGATGCAAATTGGATGAATGGGGAGTTAATGGATGGTTTATGGCAAGTCACTTCATATCATTATAATAAATCTAGAGTTGGGGGGGGGGGGGGGGGGATTCGTGGCAACATAGCGCGTCTCTCTGGTGCTGCTCTGCGGACAACGGCGACATGACACAAACACAATAACAAATGCGCATGTGGGGGTGCGGTCAACGAAGGTTGTAGGTGGAACAAATCGCAGTGTCCGTGACGGCTGTGTTTTGGGGCTGGTCTAGCTGCAGTGTGAGGAGACAATGTAGTCCGGTAGCAATACGGAAGAGTGTCTCTGACGTCAGAGCCACCCGTTAATCTAAAATATCTAAACCCAGAGATTACACAAAAAATAACGCCAGGAAAGTGTTCTAAATCTTATAAACGTCATTGATATATATTTTTTGGCAAAAAGGGTGAAGTGTCCCTTTAAGATGCATGCGTGGCCGGTTAAGTTGCATGTGTGGCCGGTTAAGATGCATGCGTGGCCGGTTAAGATGCATGCGTGGCCGGTTAAGATGCATGCGTGGCCGGTTAAGATGCATGTGTGGCCGGTTAAGAATCACCCATGGCTCCCGACATGCGTGGCCGGTTTAGATGCAAGTGTGGCCGGTTAAGATGCATGTGTGGCCGGTTAAGATGCATGTGTGGCCGGTTAAGATGCATGTGTGGCCGGTTAAGATGCATGTGTGGCCGGTTTAGATGCATGTGTGGCCGGTTAAGATGCATGCGTGGCCGGTTAAGATGCATGTGTGGCCGGTTAAGATGCATGTGTGGCCGGTTAAGATGCATGCGTGGCCGGTTAAGATGCAAGTGTGGCCGGTTAAGATACTTGTGAGGCCGGTTAAGATGCATGTGTGGCCGGTTTAGATGCAAGTGTGGCCGGTTAAGATGCATGTGTGGCCGGTTAAGATGCATGCGTGGCCGGTTAAGATGCATGTGTGGCCGGTTAAGATGCATGTGTGGCCGGTTAAGATGCATGTGTGGCCGGTTAAGATGCATGTGTGGCCGGTTTAGATGCAAGTGTGGCCGGTTAAGATGCATGTGTGGCCGGTTAAGATGCATGTGTGGCCGGTTAAGATGCATGTGTGGCCGGTTAAGATGCATGTGTGGCCGGTTAAGAATCACCCATGGCTCCCGACATGCGTGGCCGGTTTAGATGCAAATGTGGCCGGTAAGATACATGTGTGGCCGGTTAAGATGCATGTGTGGCCGGTTAAGATGCATGTGTGGCCGGTTAAGATGCATGCGTGGCCGGTTTAGATGCAAGTGTAGCTGGTTAAGATACTTGTGTGGCCGGTTAAGATGCATGCGTGGCCGGTTAAGATGCATGTGTGGCCGGTTAAGATGCATGCGTGGCCGGTTTAGATGCAAGTGTGGCCGGTTAAGATACTTGTGTGGCCGGTTAAGATGCATGTGTGGCCGGTTTAGATGCAAGTGTGGCCGGTTAAGATGCATGTGTGGCCGGTTAAGATGCATGTGTGGCCGGTTAAGATGCATGTGTGGCCGGTTAAGATGCATGTGTGGCCGGTTTAGATGCATGTGTGGCCGGTTAAGATGCATGCGTGGCCGGTTAAGATGCATGTGTGGCCGGTTAAGATGCATGTGTGGCCGTTAAGATGCATGCGTGGCCGGTTAAGATGCAAGCGTGGCCGGTTAAGATACTTGTGTGGCCGGTTAAGATGCATGTGTGGCCGGTTTAGATGCAAGTGTGGCCGGTTAAGATGCATGTGTGGCCGGTTAAGATGCATGTGTGGCCGGTTAAGATGCATGTGTGGCCGGTTAAGATGCATGTGTGGCCGGTTAAGATGCATGTGTGGCCGGTTAAGATGCATGTGTGGCCGGTTTAGATGCAAGTGTGGCCGGTTAAGATGCATGTGTGGCCGGTTAAGATGCATGTGTGGCCGGTTAAGATGCATGTGTGGCACACACACACACACACACACACACACACACACACACACACACACACACACACACACACACACACACACACACACACACACACTGTTCGGTTATTTGGCGTTGTTGGGCCGAGGCTCCGACCAGCCCTGGTACTAGGCAGAGTTAAAGGACTAACACGCACAGTTGAACCAAATGCTCCCAATGATAGCTTATATTCGATGAACTCAAACGTGCATTTTATAGGGTTTTTATTAATTCATATTAATTAAACACTTTCAGTCATACATTCACACGTTCTGTTCACACTTCCCCTAACTTCCCCCAACACAAGATGAATTCAGTATCCCGGAATCTGGGTTACAGTCCTATTGGTACAATTCTATCTGCTCTGTCGGTAGGAGTTCTATCATTGGAACACTCTAAAACTCCCAGATCATGGTAAGCTTAGCTTGTCATTGTTGTTTCTCAGACTTAGTCATTAATCATGTGGTTTTAATTCTACCTTATCGTTAATCAGATGGTAATTGATCAACGATGGGGAGACAAGAACACAGATGACATTTGGTTACCATCTAAACATCATATTACATCAATTATTAATAATGTACAATTATATATCGCATAATACATTATAGCATATAATATATAGCAAATAATTACCGCTGGTCTCTGCCTAGACATGTATCACGTTCGATGGTATTTGGTGAATCTAATTTACACTTTGTGCCATACAGAATAGTCAATGCAGCCCTCTGACTGATCCCACCTCCATACTGACACTTTCAGCCAATCAGATCCCACAGACCATCCAGCTTGCACCTCTGGCTACAGCAGCTCCTATTACAGTCCCTGTAATGTCTAACTACTTTAAACTGCTTAGATTATTACAGGTATTTATCATTTAGCCTTTTTACCAACCCAATATATAATAGGTTATTTAGAACACATTTACACAATTGAAAGGGATTAAAGATAGGTTACTTCAATTATTGTATGTTCTATCCTGAGTTGACTCTCCCTGTGAAAGGAGTCAATAATGGCCTGTCTTCCAACAGGAGAAGGGCCGTAAAAACCCCCAATGGAATGTGGAATGGAATGTGGGGACCTGAGCTCTCTCATCCACTCAATCTGACCCAATATATAATTTCTCATTATGAGTACAAATCTCGCACACCCATAATTATCCAAACACCCCTCACGTTTCAGTTATGAAAATTGATATGGTCATTCATTTTCCATAAACTGAAAGATTATTTTTGATATTAATTTTTTCGGAAATATTATTTTTTGATATTTGGGCGCATGCCATTTTTAGTAATTTCGGAACCTGTTAAATAATACTGGATCCACATACTGAAGTTATAACATTATACAACTTTGAAAAACACATTAAAATAAACACAACCCATTAACTGCATAAATCAATAAACAATGAAAATAATAAAAGGTTTACATGCGTCGATATCGTGGACATTTTTTGTAATTATCCCAACGCACCCTTAAGTATTAAATTCAGTTACAGCTAATCAAACTTATGTATACTTGTTGTAATAATGTGATACAGTGCATCTCCACTTTGTAGGAGAGAAGCTTTTTCATGTCATGTCAGTTAGGGGTTACCTAACTGACATGAACTTTTGGTCACCTCTGTCCGTTTAACCTTATGGCTGTTTGCCTGGACAAAGCTTCAGACTTATCTAAACAACCCCCTTGGTTTGAGGAAGAAGGACAGTTTATTTTCCACACAAGACTGGTTCCTTATCTTTAAGAAAACATTCTTCCTGCGCTCCCCCCACCTGAAACGACTCTTTTGGTTGCAGAATGGGGCCCAGTTGGTAAACACATGTTCAAACAAAGCAGTTTATTACCCCTGGTAGTTTCCTGTTAGGAACTTCAAATTGTGATTTTAACAAAATAACAACTTGGTGTCATTTACTTCTTTGGATTTTTTAATTTGACTTTAACAAAAGCAACCCAATTGAAAATTGCAAACCCTTGCAACATTTGAACCACATTATGTGTCTTTCACACATGCAGTCTTTGTGCCTGTGTGTGTGATAGTTTGTGCGCGCGCGCCCACGCGTTCACGCACAAAACCCACTTGCACTTTGAGAGACAATGTTCCCCCCTCCCAATCGAAGGAAACTTAATCATTTTACCAGCATTCTTTTTTACCTTTGTCCATAAGGACTTAATTGGCACAAATTAAATCCATTTACCTGTAACTTGTTATTGTACAGATATAATGAACCCACATACATCATCACATTTATATGCACTGGTAGACACACATCTCGTCTGTGAGTGTGTGTGTGCGTGCGCGTGCGTGTGTGTGTGTGTGTGTGTGCTGTTTGTGACATCTTGTTGTCACTGACCCCAATTGTTCCCTGCTGTAGGAACAAAATGGGTGGAGAAGCATTTCACATGCTACTCTCCTGTCCCAGTTCTGATCTCGCTGGCATGAAAGCGTTCTTCCATGGTCTCGTTCCTTTTTCAGGATCAATCAGAAAAGGCGTTATTGTGGCCTTGTTTTCAGCCGCTTTACAAACTCGACACAACAAATGTGTCGACACTGCGGTTTTCTGTACCAGACTGGACTTTGCCATTCCCGGTTTGCCACCCTTCACGGGGGCAATCTTCGGGTGACCCCTCACGAAAGTCACCCCAGGGTGCTTGGCGTGTGTGTCATGCACCTCCCCCACCGCCTCTTGAACGCGTGGACTGGCACCAGTAATGCCACAAATCACGCTCGGCGTTTCTGTGGTGAGAAGATTTGATGACTCGTCGGCCTTGCCCACGCCGTTTGTGGGCATGGCTCTGCTGATGAACGGTGAGGCGTAGGCAGCCTCCAGTTCCTCCTCCGGAAGGCCGCTCACCTGTTCCGCTCCCGTTGACAGCTCTGCCTCTGCTGTCGGTTCTGCTTGTCCAACGTCGATGTTCGGCGATTCCTCCTCTGTTGAAGGCTGCGGAACTGCGTGGTTCACAGGTGCGACGTCTGCCGCTCGTTGGTTTCCCTCAGCTCTGCCCGTAGCTGCTCTTGGCCTGCTACGGTGCTGACTGAGGGCTTGTCCTGTCGTGGGTTCGTTGCCCACGGTAGAGGGCTCTGGCTTCCCTGCATGGATACTGCAGGCACCAGGCTCTTCCGTTGTGACAGGCTCCATCTGCTCCCAGCCCGGATGACTGGTAGCCCTGTCTCTTCGCCCCTCTGGGGCGGTCCCGGTCCCCGCTGGCACCGTCTCCGCTCCGCCCGTCTCTGCGCTGGCGAAGGGGTCCGTGATGTCACGTCTCGTGACGTCTGGTGCTGCGTCTGCGGGCTGGATGCCCCTCTTCTCTGGGGCTCCTATGTTCCTGCTCTCTGCAGGACACTCACAGAGGCCTGCTGTGACGACACCTCTGGCTACCCTGTCATTCTCCTGACAGATAGCAGCCCTGATTAAACGGTATCTTTCACTGTTGTACTGTTTAACATATAAATTCAGTAATTCATTTTCTATGTGTGCGAGTCTATCTTCGTTTTGTTCCTGAAGGATCATCTCGTAATCTACTGACGCGTCTATCACAGCGTCCATCGCCCTGTCCAGCTCAGCAAAACTTTCAGTTATCTCGCTGGATGAACCCCTGTCCATACAAAGATCCACCCTATAGGTTGTGCTATCAAACATAGCTTGAGCCTGTGAGCTCTGTATCTTTAAAGAAGCCATTTTTCCACCCCCTCTGTCCCTCCCTTTAACAAACAGTACAGGAACTAATTGGACTGGGTTAGTGGTTTAGTCGACTTTCACAAATCATTCATTCACTCAAGTAAATGGTTAGTTTTTTGGCCCAGCTTTAATTAGCGGACTCTGACATTATTTCTACTCAGAGAAGCCCATACTTCCCTACCAAATAAACCTTTTTATACTATAACCTTTTTATATTATATAGATTATATATAATATAAGTATATAGATTTATATTGGCCGTGGGCGGTCAAACTCTTAGCCTTCCGTTAAACCTGGATTACAGGTTTTGCTAGATGCGTCACGCAACAGTTATTATAGACACGCCCTTCCTTTATGCGCACTTCAAAGCACGCTTTCAGCGTTAAACATTATTGACTGGTAAGATTATTACATCGCCTTTAATGCTGAGTTTAGAACCCTATTTTGTTCTAAACATGTATCACCGCTATTAATTACGCTTTGGTAGACTATACCGCATGACAGTAATTACCAGTCCCCCTGCACTGTCTCAGCACATTGGGACATTTATGACAGAAAGAGGAATTTCCCCCCACATGCACTAAATTGCTGTTCTCCTTGGTGCGGTCTCAGCACCCAGAAAGAAAACACTTTTATTGTGGTTACTATAAAAAGCACCTCTCTTGGTTTAAACGACCGGTGTCTTATCCGGTCTCAATTAAACTTTATGTTTGGTTACAAATAGTCTTTGGTAATCAGTTTCCTAAACTGACCGTCGATTAGGACTCTGCCTTATCGAACAATGACTCCCAAACTATTGTTAAACCCGCAGTCACTTGTGGCTTACGGTTTTAACAGCTGTTTTTCCCATGGCCCCATAACCACATGAAAACAGTTTAACGGTGCCGCGTAGTTAGTAGCACAAATCAAACGGCATGCCGTCACGGCAGCATCTATAGTTGATTTAATCCTGTGGATACTACGACTGCGGCATGCGCTGCTATCAACGCACGGCTTGAATTTCAGTTGAATACACGTCACACCAGACAACCACAATCAAACGGGGTGCCGTCTTTCGGCCCCAATTCTGTCTGATTTAATCCTGTGGTTATCAGTGTGGCACGATTCAACTCTGTGTGCTGGTCCCAACGCACAGTAATTTATCTTTGTTATATTGTGGTCACTTTAGTGACTATACACCGATCTACGCTGTTTAATTTAACAGCACGGCAACTGAATAAAGTCAAACCGTCTCAGTTGAACTATATTCTGAATTACAACAACTTTAAATTGCAGATCCCTTTAGGGACTGCTATTTAAAGCCCTTTACAACGCGGTAGCAATTTAAACTGTAATATGTCAAACGGTTTCGGTTCAGACTATATTCTATCTTAAATATGCCCGGGCGCGTGTATAGCTGCACGCTGCTCCCAGCGCACGGCACTTTCTCTCTGTTCAAACTAGGCACTTTTAGTGGCTCTATGGTTTAAACAGTTCGCTCGGCGGCGAATTAACTTTCGCTCGGCGGCGAATTACTGTGCACTGATCCCAATGCACAGCACAACTGCCTTTAAATTGCGGTCACTTTAGTGACCACTAATTTAAAGTTCTTTAAACGCGGTAGCGATTGAAACCATAATATGTCCAAACGGTCTCAGTTTAGGCTATATTATGCTTCCAAACCGCCCGGCCGTGATCCAAGCCGTGCGCTGATGCGCACGGTACAGATCTTGTCGCTGCCCGCAGCGATTTACACTAGCAATATGTCTAGATTATAGGCTATTACTAGTCAAACCGCCCGGCCGCGATTTAAACTGTGCGCTGATGCGCACGGTACAAACTTGTTTAAGTCACGCCACGTCAGTGACGCACTATGATTTAAAACTGTAATATGCCTAGATTATAGGCTATATTACGCTACAAATCGCGTGCACTTTAGTGCACAGCGAATTAAAACTGTTCGGTTATTTGGCGTTGTTGGGCCGAGGCTCCGACCAGCCCTGGTACTAGGCAGAGTTAAAGGACTAACACGCACAGTTGAACCAAATGCTCCCAATGATAGCTTATATTCGATGAACTCAAACGTGCATTTTATAGGGTTTTTATTAATTCATATTAATTAAACACTTTCAGTCATACATTCACACGTTCTGTTCACACTTCCCCTAACTTCCCCCAACACAAGATGAATTCAGTATCCCGGAATCTGGGTTACAGTCCTATTGGTACAATTCTATCTGCTCTGTCGGTAGGAGTTCTATCATTGGAACACTCTAAAACTCCCAGATCATGGTAAGCTTAGCTTGTCATTGTTGTTTCTCAGACTTAGTCATTAATCATGTGGTTTTAATTCTACCTTATCGTTAATCAGATGGTAATTGATCAACGATGGGGAGACAAGAACACAGATGACATTTGGTTACCATCTAAACATCATATTACATCAATTATTAATAATGTACAATTATATATCGCATAATACATTATAGCATATAATATATAGCAAATAATTACCGCTGGTCTCTGCCTAGACATGTATCACGTTCGATGGTATTTGGTGAATCTAATTTACACTTTGTGCCATACAGAATAGTCAATGCAGCCCTCTGACTGATCCCACCTCCATACTGACACTTTCAGCCAATCAGATCCCACAGACCATCCAGCTTGCACCTCTGGCTACAGCAGCTCCTATTACAGTCCCTGTAATGTCTAACTACTTTAAACTGCTTAGATTATTACAGGTATTTATCATTTAGCCTTTTTACCAACCCAATATATAATAGGTTATTTAGAACACATTTACACAATTGAAAGGGATTAAAGATAGGTTACTTCAATTATTGTATGTTCTATCCTGAGTTGACTCTCCCTGTGAAAGGAGTCAATAATGGCCTGTCTTCCAACAGGAGAAGGGCCGTAAAAACCCCCAATGGAATGTGGAATGGAATGTGGGGACCTGAGCTCTCTCATCCACTCAATCTGACCCAATATATAATTTCTCATTATGAGTACAAATCTCGCACACCCATAATTATCCAAACACACACATTAACCTTCATGAAGAAGAATTCTCACTGACACACTGTGTGTGTGTGTGTGTGTGTGTGTGTGTGTGTGTGTGTGTGTGTGTGTGTGTGTGTGTGTGTGTGTGTGTGTGTGTGTGTTTCAGGCCAGCTGAGCCACACGGCCGCGGTCATCGCTGCGCTGGTGCTGACCGTCTGCCTGCTCGTCTCTGCCGTCCTGTACTCCTGGTGTCACCTGGACGTCAAGCTGTGGTACAGGAACGCCTATGGAGAACACCAAGTCAACGGTGAGACTTACACTACAACTATTTAACCCATTCTGAACGGGAACCCCTTTTGGTGTTTTAATTCTTTCTTTCCCAAGTCCGTATATATATATATATACGTACGTCGACGCTAGGTGGCGTCATATCCCAAGTCTGTATATATACGTACCCCAACGTGGACTCCGTCTATATAATGGTTGATGCCTACGGAAGCCTTTAACATTGGTCCGGTTCCCATAGCAACGCCCCACTGTTCCAACTATGGGATTGCATATATATATATTATCAGTGCACAGCAGGGGTAGGGAAGATTTTCAAACAGTCATAACTCTTCTTCTAAAATCGCTGTCCTTGGTGGGTTTTCTGCCATCCACATTTCGGAAAAATCGTGAAAATGTGCAAATCTTTGAATATATATTCTTTCAGAGCGAACGTTTTTAATTCAAATCTTTGGGGGGTCCCTGGAACATGTTTGCAGATGGGGGTCGGCGGCCAATTACAGATATTTTTGGGGGTCCTTGACATGAAAATGTTTGAGAACCACTGACATAGAAACATGGGGTTTTTCAGAAAACTGATTTAGAAGACGGTGAGAGTTACAGTTACAACTATAGAATATTAATCCATTTAGACCTGAGGCCGATTAAATCTAAATTCTGACAGTTTTCTGAAAAAACCCATGTTTCTGTCAGTGGTTCTCAACCTTTTTCAAGTCAAGGACCCCCAAAAATTATATGTAATTGGCCGCCGACCCCCGTCTGAAAATATGTTCTTCCAGGGACCCCCCCCCCCCCCCCCCCCCCCCAAAAGCAAAGATATGGGTTAAAAACGTTCACTCTGAAAGAATATATATTCAAAGATTTGTGCCACGTTTCCACGATTTTTCAAAAACAGCAGATCCACAAGCTCGTAACGCGGCACTCAGTGCTGCGCTATGAGCTTGTAGATCTGCTATTTTTCAACAGCTAAAGCATAACATAATGCTTAAAACACAAAAAGGAGTTTCCGTCCTCGCGTAGCGATACAAATACTACTGCGACTGCGTGGATACTAGTCTCGTCCCTCTCAGTGTACGATTTTTTTTCCCACAAAGTCCCGCCCCATATTTGCATACTGGGCCCTGGTTGGTTATAGCCTGGTTCCAGATGAATCTGGTTGGCTTGTCACCACTTCGGCCGTAAAGTCCTCCCACTATTGGAGAGGGGCCAGACTTGCATTGAGAGGGGCCAGACTTAATCAGCCTGGGGCGATATGCATTGAGAGGGGCCAGACTTAATCAGCCTGGGGCGATATGCATTGAGAGGGGCCAGACTTAATCAGCCTGGGGCGATATGCATTGAGAGGGGCCAGACTTAACCTGCCTGGGGCGATATGCATTGAGAGGGGTCAGACTCAATCTGCCTGGGGCGATATGCATTGAGATGGGCCAGACTTAACCTGCCTGGGGCGATATGCATTGAGAGGGGCCAGACTTAATCTGCCTGGGGCGATATGCATTGAGAGGGGCCAGACTTAACCTGCCTGGGGCGATATGCATTGAGAGGGGCCAGACTTAATCTGCCTGGTGCGATATGCATTGAGAGGTGCCAGTCTTAATCTGCCTGGGGCGATATGCATTGAGAGGGGCCAGACTTAAAGTTCGCTAGAACTATTGAATATTAACTGACTGATGCCTACATCGCTCTGTGTTTCAGATGGGAGACGGATGGCTACATCTCTCTGTGTTTCAGATGGGAAGCTGACGGATGCCTACATCTCTCTGTGTTTCAGATTGGAAGCTGACGGATGGCTACATCTCTCTGTGTTTCAGATGGGAAGCTGACGGATGCCTACATCTCTCTGTGTTTCAGATGGGAAGCTGACTGATGCCTACATCGCTCTGTGTTTCAGATGGGAAGCTGACTGATGCCTACATATCTGTGTTTCAGATGGACTGATGCCTACATCTCTGTGTTTCAGATGGACTGATGCCTACATCTCTGTGTTTCAGATTGACTGATGCCTACATCTCTCTGTGTTTCAGATGGGAAGCTGACTGATGCCTACATCTCTGTGTTTCAGATTGACTGATGCCTACATCTCTCTGTGTGTCAGATGGGAAGCTGACTGATGCCTACATCTGTGTTTCAGATTGACTGATGCCTACATCGCTCTGTGTTTCAGATGGGAAGCTGACTGATGCCTACATATCTGTGTTTCAGATGGACTGATGCCTACATCTCTGTGTTTCAGATGGACTGATGCCTACATCTCTGTGTTTCAGATTGACTGATGTCTACATCTCTCTGTGTTTCAGATGGGAAGCTGACTGATGCCCACATATCTGTGTTTCAGATGGGAAGCTGACTGATGCCTACATCTCTGTGTTTCAGATGGGAAGCTGACTGATGCCTACATCTCTGTGTTTCAGATGGGAAGCTGACTGATGCCTACATCTCTGTGTTTCAGATGGGAAGCTGACTGATGCCTACATCTCTCTGTGTTTCAGATGGGAAGCTGACTGATGCCTACATCTCTGTGTTTCAGATGGGAAGCTGACTGATGCCTACATATCTGTGTTTCAGATGGGAAGCTGACTGATGCCTACATCTGTGTTTCAGATGGGAAGCTGACTGATGCCTACATCTCTGTGTTTCAGATGGGAAGCTGACTGATGCCTACATCTCTGTGTTTCAGATGGGAAGCTCTACGACGCCTACATCTCCTACGTGAACAACGAGTACGACAGGAAGTTCGTTCACTTCATCTTCAAACCACACCTGGAGAATAAACTGGGCCACCGAGTGCACCTGAACGACAACGACATACTACCTGGAGCAGGTTGGTTTCTGTACTGGCACTGCACTGCACTGCACTGCACTGCACTGCACTGCACTGCACTGCACTGCACTGCACTGCACTGCACTGCACTGCACTGCACTGCCCTGCACTGCACTGCACTGCACTGCACTGCACTGCACTGCCCTGCACTGGCACTGCACTGCACTGCACTGCCCTGCATTGCACTGGCACTGCACTGCACTGCACTGCACTGCACTGCACTGCACTGCACTGCACTGCACTGGCAGTTTCTACCTCACTCAGGGGTTGAAAAAGGGGTTGAATTTTCTTTTTCTGAACATTTTGACCTGGAAATGATTATGACGATCGTATAAAAAAAGATTGTGAGATTATATTTTTTGCTTTAATCCGTGTGTGTGTGTGTGTGTGTGCGTGTGCGTGTGCGTGTGTGTGTGTGTGTGTCAGATCCCTCTGCAGAGCTGCTGATGAACATCAGTCGGTGTCGTCGCCTCGTGGTGGTTCTGTCTCACGCCTACCTGCAACAGGACTGGTGTCAAACCCACTTCAGGTAATAGTAATAATATGAATAACCAGTAGGACGCCTAAGTGCGAGGTCGCGTGCATGCATCCGCCTGGGTGCAGACTGCGGGGCGAGCACTGGTGCTTTGGCACAGGGGGGTCAGATCAACATATGGAATGAATTCTGTACTGGCCATATATGGAGCGTGTCTTGAGTGTACAGGGTTTGATGAGGTCAGATCAACATATGGAACGTCAGAACATGTCAGCTCCATATATGGAGATCTAAGGGTGGCAGCGGTGTCTTTAATTTCCGGGCCTGTTTGAGAACTGTAGTTTTCGCCCGCTGCCGGGCGTGGCTGCACTAATAACTTCGGGGCGGGCCCGCCTAGAGTTTAAATGGACAGGTATCAGTCAAAAGGGAGACATCAAAGAGGAAGGATGGATGGGGAAGGATCAACATATGGAATGTCAGAACAGGTCAGCTCAGGTTTGAGGTCAGATGTAGAGTTGCTGGCCAATATTGATGATGTCCATCCCTGATGATGTCACGTGATGTCACGAGTGTGTGACCAACCAAACGACTGACTGACTGACTGACTGACTGACTGACTGACTGACTGACTGGCTGGCTGGCTGGCTGGCTGGCTGGCTGGCTGACTGACTGACTGACTGGCCGACCAACCGACGGGAAATGACGGGAAATGCACTATTATATAGTAAATGCGACCTGCTGTCTCATATAATATATTGCGTGAAAACCTGTCCTGATAATATGGAGCGCCGGCCATGGTGTTTTGCGACGTAGCCCGAACCAATCAAATTAAAATAACTAAATAACCAATAAATAGTAGCGTGTATAGATATTTCAACCAATACAAGTTTTGGGGGCAAATGGAGACTCTGCGAACGAATATATGAGGGGTGGACGACGTTGTCATTCTAATTAGTGATGCACCCAATATTCGGCCGCAGAAAATATTTGGCAGAAAATGGCTAAAAATGCATTTTCGGCCTATTCGGTTTTTGGCCCGAATTGGCAGAAAATATATCACCGAATAGTGTATGCAATTAATGCATTCAAATCAGGTACCTTTAAGGTACAGCCATGACAGCAATGGTAGGAAAAAAGATATATAATATTAATCATATTCGGATAATTGGTATTCGGGTTTTCGGCCAACTGTTTCCTATATTCGGTTTCGGCCAAGAATTTCCCTTTCGGTGCATCCCTAATTATAATCCCTTCATGGTGTTTCAGTAGTGCGAGGTGATGTGACGTAAAATAATGGACCCATAATGTTAACACATGTGTTGTTGTGTATCATCATGTTGGAACTGGTCCATAATGTTAACACATGTAATGTATTGTTGTGTATCAGACAGGGTGTGCTACACATGTTGGAACTGGTCCAGAAGCCTGTCTTCATCCTATTGGACGGTCAGGTCAAACACATGAGGTCAGAGGTCAAGGTGACCCTCAAAGAGCTGCACCACCGTCTGACCTTTCTGACCTGGAGGCACAACTCTGTGGTACGCACGCACACGCAGTCACGCACGCACGCACGCACGCACGCACGCACGCACGCACGCACGCACGCGCACACAAACAGTTTTAGGCATAGTTTTACTGAGGTTAGGTTTAGGAATAGTTCAAATAGTTAAACGCGCTACGTCCAACCAGGGAAACTGGTTGGACGTAGCGCGGACACAAGGAGCAACTTGGACACTCATGCTTGAAGGAAGCATGCATGAGTTCAAGTCCGTTGCTCTCCCCAGGTTGGCGGAGGGTGTGTAGAGCCCAGGATAACATTAGATAATTGACACAGGGGTGAAAAATGGGTTACAAAATTGTGGGATAAAAAATATTTTTAAAAAGAAATGTACTTTTAACTGTGCTTGTGATTGGTGCAGACTCCTGCCTCGGTGTTCTGGAAGGAGCTGGCGTTGTCCATGCCCCGAGGCAGGGTGGTCCTCCAGCGCCGGGGGGGGGCAGGAGGAGGAGGAGACCCCCAGACCCTCCTCCACGACGACAAGGACCCCATCCTCACCCTGGAACCCCCGGACTACCTGGACTGTAGGGCGGACACCCACCCGTCTGGAGACCTGGGTAAATATGCATGTTTGGATGTATAATGGGTGCAATGCATCCATTGCAGTGTGGCCCAAGGGTAGGCATGGCCCACCTGCGCTCTGGCCAATGGAGAGCGACGTTGCTACGTGGGCAGCATAACATTGTGTCTATGGGGCATGTACTTTTTAAATAACCAATAACTTGCTCGATTTTCATCCGATTTTCAAACGGTTTGGTTTGTTATAAACGTCATAGACGTCTGCATACTTACATGCTTATATACGACGTTCATATCAAAAACAAAATTAAGCAGATAAGCATCCTGAATCATAGCCACGTTGACAACGTTTGTAAGAAACCAACCCGTTTGTAAATCCGTCAAGATTTGAGGGAGCTATGACTGTTTGCCATTGAACATACTGTACTGTAGCCCCTCAGCAAGATGGCCGCCGGGTGAACTACGTCAGAGACTCCGCCTTGAGCCATCTAGCCTTTATGTCTATGATTGAGGCTACCTAAAGCCCAAACCACACCAATGGGTCGCCATGCATTGCAACTCCTTGCAACCACACGGTTGCGAGTAGATGCGTGTAGACGCATGTAGTTGCAAGCAACCATTGCATTGAGCCAATTGAATCACGTGGGTCAACTTGCCTCGACATGCAACACACCGCTGGGACGAACGCTAAAACCGTTTTGTTGCATCTCTCGACCCATTGGTGTGGTTTGGGGACAGGAGAGCGTGTGTGATCCCTGGCACACTGGCATGAGTGTGAGAGAGAGGTTTTTTTCTTTCAAAATGTAGTATTCAATAAAGTGCAGTCAGTTAACAGACGTACTGCTTGTGACGTAACGCTCCGCCATAAGGAATCTCCTGGCGGATTGATCTGTCAGAAAAGCTTTATTATTGATACAAAACCGGATCGCTGATTTCTATTTTTGCATTATTATTTTGGCTTGGCCTTTCCTTCTTTAGCGATCCTAGACCGGGTTGCGCAACCTCGCCCCCCGCCCACATCCCATTTATCTTGATGATTATGGCGTACAGCTCATGCAAATCCAGAAATCCTATCCCAATGAATTACGAGACCACTAAAACAAATATTTTATTTAAACGAGAAATGTCGACCATCTGAAAAGTATATTAATGTATGCAGTTAATACTTGGTCCAGACAAATCATTTCATCAATGGGGCGTGGCATGGAGGTGATCAGCCAGTGGCACTATTGAGGTGTTATGGAAGCCCGCAGGTTTGCTTTGATAACAGCCGTAAATTAATTTGTATTGTTCAGTCTTATGTCTCACACCTTCCTCTTGACAATACAACCTAGATTCTGTGCAGGGTTCAGGTCAGGCCAGTTGGCTGGTCAGTTAAGCACAGTAATGCCATGGTCAGTAGACGAAATGAAAGCCTGGGTATCGAGGCTAGTACACCAGTTACTAGTAGTTTTGGCTCTGTGGGCAGGTGCCAAGTCGAACTGGAAGGGAAAATTAGCATCTCCATGAAGCTTGTCAACATACTGAAGCACAATGTACTCTAAAAAGATGGCTGTGTTGAAACCAGCGTTTTCACTGTCAGTGGATCAACACCATAGCAGATAACATGGCCTAAATCATCACTGTGTTTTGTCATGTCCAGAGTCTCAACACAACCATCTATTGATATTTTACAGCACTGTGTGCCTCCGTACATTGACAAGCTTTATGTTGATGCTGATCTTCCTTTTCCAGCAGCGTGTGTTGAGACTCTGGACATGACAAAACACATTGCCATACCACTTGCCCTAGCCTCAGCGACCTTACAGGCGTATGTATGCAAAGGCTCAATTTATGTAATTTAGATAGCCTTTTATGTAGACATAGCACTCATAGTTCCATAATATAGATATTCCACTGTTAGACGCGATGTTAGGTTCTCAGCTTGCTTTTGATTCTTGATGACTATTTCTATGTATTTGATGCATTACCATGTGTTGTTCTTGCTTAGTGTAAATCGCTCTGGATTAACACTTTGACAGCGGCTAATTGTTTAATCCAGGGTTCCACCATGCGTAATACGCTAAACCTGCTATTTGTTTTATGTGTTTAATTCGCCGTATTTTAACACGTTGCCGGCATAACCCGCATTCCCACGCTATTTAATCAAATATTCTACGCTGCCTAGATTGTTTTATTACCTTTGCAGCATACGCCAAAGTATTTGCGCTTTTGATCCATGAAAAAACGCTAGTAAACACTCCCAGCATTTGCTATTGAGCCGACAAAAAAGCCACTTCCTTGATCCGGGTCACAAACAAAGAGCAAAGTGAGCCAAGATTGTCCCTACCCCCTCGTTCACTTGCATTGGGCTCAATTTCCCAGAAGCCGTAGCAGCAGAGCATGGGTTGATTTCCGGTTTCGTCATCATAACGTGACGGCCTCGTCACCAGGTCCGCGACAAAGCCGCAGTTTCTTTTTAATTATTAAGAGTGTGCTGAATGCCTAAATTGTAATTCAGGGGGTGCAGTGGATGAAAAAGTAATTTCCAGGAAGGTGACCTGAGCCAGAACCTACAGGTTAGACTCTAACGGTTAGAGAACCTCTGCTCCGTTTGTCCCTCAGGACTGCGTCTCCCGGTCTACAAGGCCTTGACCTCCATGACCTCCAGAGCTCCCGTCCTGCCTGCCGCTCCGCTGAACGCGCTGCCCGTAGCGGCCATGACCTCCGACCCCCGACCCATACCGGTGACCTCCGACCCCAGGCCCTACGAGGTGGACGTGTCCGACCTGGGTTTGCGCAGCTACGCCGCGCGGACAGACTTCTACTGCCTGGTCAGCGACAAGGACATGTGACCAGTGGTGGAAAAAGTACTTGTTAGTACTTGTTTTAAGAAATTGTTTTACTTAAGTAAAAGTACCAATACTGCAATTTAGAAGTACTTCGTTACAAGTAAAAGTACGGAATTGTAAATGTACTTGAGTAAAAGTACAAAAGTATCAGCATCAAAATGTACTTAAAGCACTAACAGTAAAAGTATTCATATTGCAGAATGTCCCAATACACAAGTTCAAAATGTGTAGCTCTCAATGCGTCGCAACGCGGCACATTGAGATCTTGTAGATCGTCTATTTTCAAATGGCCGAAATGTATAGGGGTTGAAGTGGTTAATGTATGTTTTCTAATCAAAATGTAAATCGCCAAAGTAACTAGTAACTAAAGTTTTCAAATAATTGTAGTGAAGTAGAAGTACAAATTTTGGCTCCGAGATGTAGTGGAGTAGAAGTAAAAGTATTGGAAATTGGAAATACTCAAGTAAAGTGCAAATACCTCAAAATTGTACTTAGTTACTTTCCACCACTGCATGTGTCCACATGTCATCTTCATGTTTCCATGATGTCATCCGATACTGCCCGGGTCGCTCTGTCATGATGTCATCCGATACTGCCGGGGTCACTCTGTGATGATGTCATCCGATACTGCCGGGGTCGCTCTGTGATGATGTCATCCGATACTGCCGGGTCGCTCTGTGATGATGTCATCCGATACTGCCCGGGTCGCTCTGTGATGATGTCATCCGATACTGCCCGGGTCGCTCTGTGATGATGTCATCCGATACTGCCCGGGTCGCTCTGTGGTGATGTCATCCGATACTGCCCGGGTCGCTCTGTGATGATGTCATCCGATACTGCCCGGGTCGCTCTGTGGTGATGTCATCCGATACTGCCCGGGTCGCTCTGTGGTGATGTCATCCGATACTGCCGGGGTCGCTCTGTGATGATGTCATCCGATACTGCCGGGTCGCTCTGTGATGATGTCATCTTACTACTAATCTACTGCCTGTCAATGTCAAACGATCTCAAAATCATACTTTTCTTTTCATCCACTTTCAACTTGTTGGACAATGCACATTGTCATTATACTGTCGAAAAAAAGAAAATCTATATAGAACGTCGCAGTCCCGCCCCCTCGAGAGACCCGGAAAATAAATCCCCGTTCATTTTCCTCATAGACTTTTCCGAAAGTATTTATTTAAAGACATTTACGCATTGGGAATTATTTCCTGGGCCTGGCGTTGTCATGAAAGGGAACAGGACTGCGACGCTCTATAGGGTTTAGCAACAAACGTTTATTATTTATGTGAAAATAGCCAATCTAATATAAAAAACAGGTTATCCAAGGAAAAGAAGGTTGAAAACCAAATATTGTGATGTAACCAAAATGCAAGACAAATGATTGTTACTATTAATGTTTTGATTTGTACCTCATACTGATTCTGTTATTTCTTATTTTATTTTTTACATTGTTAAGATTGTTACTCAATCTAATAATTGAATGAAGGAAACCAAACCAACACACACCGACATGATTGTATTTTGTCTAGACTCTCTAGAGTATTTTATGTAGTATTTATATATTATTATTATAATTTACCTAATAATGCTGTATTTATTTGAGTTCTCCACCAGTGGGCATTAGCAGTTGAACAATATTCAGGGAAGTTCACACCAAGCATGATGGGGGGGGTCCCTGGAACAACATATTTTCAGATGGGGGTCGGCGGCCAATTACATATATTTTTGGGGGTCCTTGACATGAAAATGTTTGAGGACCACTGACATAGAAACATAGGGTTTTTCAAGAGAACTGTCAGGATTTAGAAGACATTTGTAGAATCGTCAGGTCTAAATGGGTTAAGACCCGAGTCTGATTCTAGGAAATAACGTCTTCTAAATCCTAACAGTTTTCTGAAAAACTCATCTTACAGTTAACTCAGTGGTGCGCACGCGCTACATCCAACAGGGGAAGCTCTCCACCGTCAGGTGAACAGAAGCGGCTTGGACTCCTCATGCATTGAAGGAAGCATGAGGTCAGTCCGTTGCTCTCCCCGCACGCTGGCAGAGGAAGTGTAGCGCCCAGGATTTACATTAGATAATTGACACTGGGTGAAAGAAATGGGTCGCAAAATCGTGGGGATAAAAATTTAGAAAAATAAATAATATAAATATCAGATCTAGAGTCACTTTGTGCCACAAGTAGTGAAGTAGTGAAAATAGCAAGCGATACAAGATCAAAGCCTGTCGCGATGCCACACGTGAGCTTGTAGATCGGCTGTTTTCAACCATTTTAAAATGTTTATTTTATTTTATTGTATTTTTAAATAAAGATGTATGTGGTCAGAGTGTCAAACTTGACAACAAAGCATTTTCTTTGGTCTCTTTATTAGTTAAAAAATATCAACTTTGTCACCATACAATTAAAAAGCAAATGTTTTATATTTATACTTTGTATACAATTAAAAAGCACGTTTCATATATTTTCTTGTATTCCTCAACTCCACTTTGTACCTGTAAGTGTAGTATAGTAATAAATCGCAACACGTGAAATAAGTTCTGCATTTGACAGAACTCAATGAATTGAACAACATTTCCATGATATGCACAAAACAGGCCCAACACTTTATAGACTTGGGGCTCCATTTTCGTCACCGCTAAACCCCTTATCCCTAAACTTCTTTGCCTTTTTTTTACTATTTTGAAAATCATTTTTGAATAGTTCAACTAGCCAATCTACATTGACACGTTGTGAGCTTGTAGACTGGCCATTTTAACTATTCAAAAATGTTTTGCAAAATAGTAAAAAATAAAGGCAAAGAAGTTTAGGGATAAGGAGTTTAGCGGTGACAAAAATGGAGCCCTAAATGCTCTGACGGCAAAAAGTTAAACTGCTCTACTGTGGATAGATTATTATTATTTTTATACATCCTTTCCCTCAGAAACTAAGCGTTTACATTAAAAGGTGTTGTATAAGCACTATTTTCCAAGTGTTTACAACAGTAATCATTGCTATTTTTCTAAAGCATCCCTTTTAAGTACAGAACCAATATTGCAACATGCACTCTAAATGAATTGAAGTGCATGATTTCAACCCAGCCTTTATTTCTTTTAACACACAATAACACTAGAAAAAACACTTCCTATGAAAACAAACACAATGCCAGCCGTTGAGACGGGACACATTTATGGACAATATGAAACTTTTGCTAGACCAGGTGGTCTTCAACAGGGGGTCCGGGACAGTGTTGTTTTCGTCGACTAAAACTATGGCGGAAAATGTTCGTCAACTACCTTTTCTCCATTGACAAAAACGACTAAATAAAAACTAAGCCATGATGACTAAAACTAAGACTAAATATACTGTTGATTTTGTCAACAAATAAAAACTAGACTAAAATGTTAGGCAGGGACTAGTGGACAAGAGATCCACTATTAGTCATTTTACACTTGGTTGCATGCTGAAAATAACCGATCTACAAGCTAACGCGTCGCGCTGTGAGCTTGTAGATCGGCTATTTTCAGCATGTGTAAAAACGGTCATTACGACGGCATCAAGGACCGCCAAAACACATTTTAGTCGACTAAATCAACTACAGATGTAGTCGACTAAAATGTTATGATATTTAGTCGACTAAAACTAGACTAACACACTAAAGCATTCCAGGTGACTATTCAAGAGACTAGGACTAAAACTAAAATTTGCTGCCAAAAACAACACTGGTCCGGGACCCCCTAGGAGGTCCTCGGAAGATACTAGGGGGGGGGGGGGGGGGTGTTAAACAACCACATATAAAGCTTAGTAGAAATAGTAGCTACTAAAATGAAGAGTATTGTGAGATGCATGCTAAATCCAAGTTTCGCCACCAGGTGGGGTACTTTCCTCACTACATAGTACGTCGACTCTGAACACATACCGTTTTAGTAGGTTATGCTATTTTGGACGCAAGCCCATGTTTAGCAAGTATGGACAGGTGGGATAGTTGTGTCTGCAAAGACATATTAACACCGATCCAACATATTAACAGCAAAGATCACGTGTAAACAAACTAACAAATCAACAACATTAACTGACACAATTAACACTGATGCTAATTGAGCCAAACAAAGTCTATGAGGCTATCTGAAATCTATGAAAAAAGGTTTAACCCATTCTGTACGGGAACCCCTTTTGTTGTTTTAACTAAGCATTATGTTATACTCTAGCTATTGAAAAATAGCAGATCTACAAGCTCATAGCACGCCACAAGCTTGTAGGTCTGCTATTTTTGAAAAATCTTGAAAATGTGGCACAAATCTTTGAATATAATATTCTTTCAGAAGACTTTTAATTTATTTCGACGTCAGGCCTAAATGGGTTTTAATCTGCAACACAATTTTCATGTAGTGGGGGTCCCTGCTTCATCTCTCTCATCCCAGCTAAGGGGTCCTTCCCTTGGGACTGAAATGAAAACATAAAACGTCGAAGACCCGTCTGTTAATTCTAGAGCCGACTCTAGGAAAAGGAAAACATTTCAAACAACTAGACAATTCAAAGTGCTTTCGCCCGCTCTACTCGACTGTACAGAAAAGCACAAAACATCATTTAAGCATAATTTACCATTAAAATCCAACCATTAACCCTCTTATCTATGACAATAACGGCCATGTTAGCCTCGCCGTCCATCCACCACATCCATACGGTACATACATACATTATTTACATTCATTTAGAAACGTTTAAAATGCATACCGTCTCTCCGTATAAATCCTGTTATCCAAAAACTAACAAAACGTACACAATATTTCATATGCATTCTATGATATTAGGTTCAAAGAGAGAGAGGAGAAGGCACTGTTTAGAAACATGTTGTCCCCGCTGGGGCGCATACGTTGATCTAACAGTCCCACAGGCGTGGCCGGTTAAGACACATGTGTGGCCCGTTAAGACACATGCGTGGCCGATTAAGACACATGCGTGGCCAGTTAAGACATGTGTGGCCGATTAAGACACATGTGTGGCCGGTTAAGACTGATGCGTGGCCGGTTAAGACTCACGCGTGGCCGGTTAAGACTCACCAGTGTCTCCTGACATACGTGGCCAGTTAAGACACATGCGTGGCCGGTTAAGACACATGCGTGGCCAGTTAAGACATGTGTGGCCGATTAAGACACATGTGTGGCCGGTTAAGACTGATGCGTGGCCGGTTAAGACTCACGCGTGGCCGGTTAAGACACATGCGTGGCCGGTTAAGACTCACCAGTGTCTCCTGACATACGTGGCCAGTTAAGACACATGCGTGGCCGGTTAAGACACATGTGTGGCCGGTTAAGACATGTGTGGCCGGTTAAGACACATCTGTGGTTTCCACCATGCATGGCCGGTTAAGACTCATACGTGGCCAGTTCAGATTCACCCGTGGTTTCCGCCATGTGTGGCCGGTTAAGATTCCCCCGTGGTTTCCGCCATGCGTGGCTGGTTAAGACACATACGTGGCCGGTTAAGATTTACCCGTGGTTTCCGCCATACGTGGCTGGTTAAGACTCATACGTGGCCGGTTAAGATTCACCCTTGGTTTCCACCATACGTGGCCGGTTAAGACACATGCGTGGCCGGTTAAGACACATGCGTGGCCGGTTAAGATTCACCCGTGGTTTCCGCCATGCGTGGCCGGTTAAGACACATGCATGGCTTCCGTGTGAGGTTAGGGTTATGTTAGGGTTTGTTTGGGGTTAGGGTGTTCGAATACTGCGTGTGGGACTGTTAGTGCGTCCGACCATGCTGGCATTATACACGGGACAATATTCAAAGCATTTTCATTTTTTTGCTACTTTTGTGTGACACTGTATGAGTAAGGAGGGCATTAACTTATGAGATAAAAACCAAAAAAAAAACATCAAAAGTTAAAACATGGAGAATAATAGATTAGAAGGATTGTAATAACAGGGGCAGAACCAGCAGAAATGGAGACGTAATACATTCAGCAGTAAATACATCTGCATACGCTAGCATTTAGCTTAGCTAGCATTTAAACCGGTTACAGCACTTTACCCAGGGTGCTTTGAGAGAGAGAGAGAGAGAGAGAGAGAGAGGAGAGAGAGAGAGAGAGAGAGACAGAGAGAGAGAGAGAGAGCGATTCCTGAATCCACTCATACAGTGTTTAAACTAGATCAGTTAAAAACAGTTAAGGTGCAACATATCTGTTTCCTACCAGACTCCATCGCTACATTAATTAATCTATCATTGTGTTTATTGTATAGACCAGTGGTTCTCAAAACTGTAGCCAGTATGTTCTCCTATTATTTTGACCACAATCTTCTAAATCATATTATATGACACTCCAGACCAGCAGGGGACAGCATTGCACAATGCACACGGTCAGATGTTTGTAGTTTTTTTTCACCAGTCCTCCATGTTTGTAGTTTTCCCCCAATTATTCTCCATAGACGGGAAGTAAACCATTTAGATGGTCAGGTCTGCAAAGTCTGGTCTCGTGAAGCCTTTCTGTAAAAGACAAAGAAAAAAAAAAGTTGAAATGGGACATTCTGCATAAAAGAGTATACTTTCGGTACCTTAAGTACATTTTGACACCAATACTTTGAATTCTGGACATAGGACTTAATCAATCGTAACAGATTATTTCTACATTGTGAGTATTGATACTTTTTTAAGTACAACATGTGAGTAAATGTTTCCAGCACTGAAATGGAGGAGGTGTGTGGTCTGTCGGGACTTGTTCTCTGGGGGGGAAGGAGATGTGAGCCGAGAGAGAGAGAGAGAGAGAGAGTGTGTGCGCGCGCGTGTGTGTGTGTCTGTGTGTGTGCGTGCGCCGAGAGGAGCCACGCCTTGACATGACTCTACCTGGCCGTGCCCACCCAGCCCAATAGGTGGGCGAGGCAGGGAATCCACCAATGAGAAACACACACACACACACACACACACACACACACACACACACACACACACACACACACACACACACACACACACACACACACACACACACACACACACACACACACACACACACACACACACACACACACACACACACACACACACACACACACACACACACACACACACACACAGTATGTGGAATGTAAACTGCCCTGCCCAGCACCTCCCATCTTGCTTTCTCCTAGCGTGCGCACACACAAACACAAGCGTGCACACACGCAGCAAACACACACAAAGGCGTGGCACAGAATTCACAGAGAAGAGAAAGTTTTAACACTTGGCTTTAAAAGTGTGCGCGCGTGTGTGTGCGTGTGCGCATGTTTTACGTGCGTGCGTGTGTGCTTGTACTTATAAAGAACTTGGAGTACCAAGTTTTGTGTGCACTGTAGTGCACGTCAGTTGTTTTGTGTGCACTGTAGTGCACGTCAGTTGTTTTGTGTGCACTGTAGTGCACACAAAACAACGTCAGTTGTTTTGTGTGCACTGTAGTGCGTAGCCAGACAACTAGTCCACAATCTCCGAATGCTATAGAGTCTGGAACTACACCCGAGTATTTCTGTTCACGAAAATATATATTTAAAATATCATTACATTTTATTTTATTTGTATTTACATTTCTGCTAAGCAACAAGCTATATATACTGAGATGATTTCTATTTATATTGGGATACATTTGCGGAGGCTTCATTTCTGCTTTATCGCTTACTGATGATCAGAGCTTCCGTTGCTCCAGACTGTATGACGGAAGCATTTATATTTTGATCATGATCAGAGCTTCCGTTGCTCCAGACTGTATGATGAAGCATTTATATTTTACTCATGGTCAGAGCTTCCGTTGCTCCAGAATGTATGACGGAAGCATTTATATTTTACTCATGGTCAGAGCTTCCGTTGCTCCAGACCGCATGACGGAAGCATTTATATTTTACTCATGGTCAGAGCTTCCGTTGCTCCAGACTGTATGACGGAAACCTTTGAAAATTGCGAGAGGCAACAGTCTGGCCACGCGAGACTATGGATCCCTCTAATGCTATAGAGCGTCGCAGTCCCGCCCCCTTTCATGACGACACCAGGTCCAGGAAATAATTCCCAATGCATTTTCCCCATAGACAGTTCAAAAAGTATTTATTTAAAGACCTTTAAAGCAAACCAAAAAAGTGTTGTAACCTGCCGTTTTTTTCCTACTTTCTAATTCTTTGTTTGGCCCAAAACATTGTGTTTATTGTCATGATTTGTCACGACAAGAGTTGGCTTTGTCCGTGGCGCAAACGTCTTTAAATAAATACTTTCTGAAAAGTCTATGAGGAAAATGAACGGGGATTTCTTTTCCGGGTCTCTCGAGGGGGCGGGACTGCGACGCTCTATAGTCTATTCAGTCCTGCTGTATCTTACCGAGGACAACCGTCTAGCTTAACCCATTTAGACCCGAGGTCAATTCTACAAATGTTTTCTAAATCCTGACAGTTTTCTGAAAAACCCCATGTTTCTATGTCAGTCGTTCTCAAACATTTTCATGTCAAGGACCCCCAAAAATATATGTAATTGGCCGCCGACCCCCATCTGAAAATATGTAGTTCCAGGGACCCACCCCCCAGAAGCAAACATTTTACTTAAAAACGTTCGCTCTGAAAGAATATATATATTCAAAGATTTGCGCCATACTTTCACGATTTTAAAAAAATAGCAGATCTACAAGCTCGTAGCGCGGCACCGAGTGCCGCGCTACGAGCTTGTAGATCTGCTATTTTGTAGAGCTTGTAGATCAACGGCTAAAGTATAACATAATGCTTAAAACACCAAAAGGGTTATGTGTGCAAATGGAACCAAATGGAAGGTTCTCACCTGTTTGTAGCTCTTGTGTAGTTTCTTGTACTGGAACATGTTGCAGAGAACTGTCGCAGCTGCTTTGGCTGCTTTCACCCTCCCAGCACTGATAGAAGACATAATAATAATAATTAATAATATACAGTGTTAAACACAGCACATGTACAGTTGTATGGCAAAGGTTCAAATGCCATTTCGATAGCATGTTACTTAGAAAAGACAACCTCCCGCCTACTGGGAGCTTAGCAAAAGGGCCTTTCTGTGTGGAGTTTGCATGTTCTCCCCGTGTCCCCTAGGGTAGGTACCCTCACATGTTCTCCCCGTGTCCCCTAGGGTAGGTACCCTCACATGTTCTCCCCGTGTCCCCTAGGGTAGGTACCCTCACATGTTCTCCCCTAGGGTAGGTACCCTCACATGTTCTCCCCGTGTCCCCTAGGGTAGGTACCCTCACATGATCTCCCCGTGTCCCCTAGGGTAGGTACCCTCACATGTTCTCCCCGTGTCCCCTAGGGTAGGTACCCTCACATGATCTCCCCGTGTCCCCTAGGGTAGGTACCCTTAGATTAGCGCCGATTCACACAAATTTCCGCGGCAGCCTACTGCAGCTTTATGAATTCTTTAAACGTCTCGTCAACACTCAAACAACGTTCTATTTGTCCGTGCCCACTGTCCAGACAGTGGTACTGTCCAGACAGTGGTACAGTACAGTGGTACTGTCCAGACAGTGGTACAGGGAGAATTAATGGACATTCAAGGGACTCTGGTTACCAACGTCCCAAATACAGAATACAGTAAACTAGGGTACTGTTTCACTACTTCATAAACATTTGTTTTCTAATTTTATGGATTGGTTGTTTTTTTTTTAAGATGGAGTGCCGTGATTTTTTGTACTTTTTCTGTTTTGTATGTGTCTATGTAGTTAACATTACTCTAATAGACCCCCAGGTGTTTTGTATGTGTCTATGGAGTTAACATTACTCTAATAGACCCCCAGGTGTTTTGTATGTGTTTATGGAGTTAAAATTACTCTAATAGACCCCCAGGTGTTTTGTATGTGTCTATGGAGTTAACATTACTCTAATAGACCCCCAGGTGTTTTGTATGTGTCTATGGAGTTAACATTACTCTAATAGACCCCCAGGTGTTTTGTATGTGTCTATGGAGTTAACATTACTCTAATAGACCCCCAGGTGTTTTGTATGTGTCTATGGAGTCAACATTACTCTAATAGACCCCCAGGTGTTTTGTATGTGTTTATGGAGTTAACATTACTCTAATAGACCCCCAGGTGTTTTGTATGTGTCTATGGAGTCAACATTACTCTAATAGACCCCCAGGTGTTTTTTATACGTCTATGTAGTTAACATTACTCTAATAGACCCCCAGGTGTTTTGTATGTGTCTATGGAGTTAACATTACTCTAATGCTGCGGCGCGACAGCTTGGCTGACAACACTGCAGAGCTCAAGAACCTGATGTTGGATAGGAAATTGTGGAGGGCAGCCAACACCAACACCGAGTTGGTGTTGGGGGGGGGGACAAAATCACGGCTCTCCATCTTTAATAATGTGAATTAAAAACAGCACACTGTGGAACCAGCGTCCACTCCTGACCCACCTGTTGTCGTGGGAGTTCTTGATGCCCACCAGCTTGGCCAGGCCGTCAAAGAAGGTGATGTCGCGGGCTGCCAGGGCGCTGGCGGTGACCAGGTTGTTGAGGATGCCGCAGATGTTGACCACGACATCGCTGGACGGGTCCTTCTGTTGGCCGTCGCTGGGCAGCAGAGTGACCAGGTTGTTGACCACCTTGGTGGCTAGACAAACAAACAAAATGGATAATAGGTAAGCTCGTTCGTATCATTTTTATTGATAACGATCACCTTATCGATCAGGCTTATCGAGCCGGGTCCTTATCGTGCCCACTATCGAGTATTTTCTATTATTTTGTGGAAAGACGGGAGACAATAAATCCTGAACAGAACCAGTATTTTATTTTTACCTTCAAATACAGAACTTGTCTAACAGATGGAAGGCAATTGACCTTTTTACTAATAGAATAATATAAAAGAAACTGGTTAATGTGTGCACCATCCCTTTAAAAGTGTAATAGTGTTTCCCCGGGCAGCGCTGGTTAGAAGGTATCAATACACTTTTAGACAGACATGTTTGTGCCAGGATGGATGATTACATTTATTTATTGATCGCCTCTTGTCTTGATTGTTTAACATGACGTCATGGGCTGCTATGCTCGATAACAGGCTTGTTATTGATAACGGGTACTCAATAAGCCCAAAGCGTTATTGATAACAGGTACTCAATAAGCCCAAAGCTTATTGATAACGGGTACTCAATAAGCCCAAAGCTTATTGATAACGGGTACTCAAAAAGCCCATAGCTTATTCATAACGGGTACTCAATAAGTCCATAGCTTATTGATAACGGGTACTCAATAAGCCCAAAGCTTATTGATAACGGGTACTCAAAAAGCCCATAGCTTATTGATAACGGGTACTCAATAAGCCCAAAGCTTATTGATAACGGGTACTCAATAAGCCCAAAGCTTATTGATAACGGGTACTCAATAAGCTTGTTATCGGAATTTCTCGGGTACCGGTTATCGAGCTCCATCCCTAGGTAAGACACTTTTTAAAATAGTCATCAAGACTCATACGTAAGCTAAGAACCTAACCTCTGTCTAACAATAGAATATCTATACCAGTAAAACGCCCTGAGGGAGAGAAGCGACAGAGGTCGCGTGCACGCATCTGTCAGGGTGACGGCAGACTGCTGGGCGAGTGCTGGTGCTTTGGCACGGGGGGTCAGATCAACATATCCGCCTGGGTGACAGCAGACTGCTGGGCGAGTGCTGGTGCTTTGGCACGGGGGGTCAGATCAACATATCCGCCTGGGTGACAGCAGACTGCTGGGCGAGTGCTGGTGCTTTGGCACGGGGGGTCAGATCAACATATCCGCCTGGGTGACAGCAGACTGCTGGGCGAGTGCTGGTGCTTTGGCACGGGGGGGTCAGATCAACATGGAATGAATTATGTACTGGCCATATATGGAGCGTGTCTTGAGCGTACAGGGTTGAGGTCAGATCAACATATGGAATGTCAGAACAGGTCAGCTCCATATATGGAGATCTAAGGGTGGGCAGCGGGGGGCAGTGTCTTGAGTATACAGGGTTTGATGAGGTCTGGCCATATATGGAGTCGTGTCTTGAGTGTACATGGGTTGATGAGGTCTGGCCATATATGGAGTCGTGTCTTGAGTGTACAGGGTTTAATGAGGTCAGATCAACATGAATTCTGTAGAATTCTGCAGACCTACAAGCTCGTAGCGCGGCACTCGCGCTACGAGCTCGTAGATCTGCTATTTTTCAATAGCTAAATTATAAAACACCAAAAGGGGTTCCCGCCCCCCAAAACGGGTTAAAAAACACCTACCCATGTCGTTCTTGTCGGCGGCGTGGCGGGACAGGTTTCGCAGGAAGCCTGTCAGCGAGCGCAGCTCCAGGTCGGAGGTTGTGCGCAGGTTGTCCAGCAACACGGGCAGCATGCGCTCCTGGTCCAGGGCCACGCGGCTCAGCACCGACGCCCACTACAGGGGGCACAGGGGAACTACAGGTCAGTACAGGTCAATACTTTAACATGGAAGGGACATTTCATTTCCGCTGGAAGAAACTGCAGTCACTCAATGTTAATAGTATTTGTAGTAGATAACAGTAGCACAATTTGACATTTGCACCCTGTGGTCAGAAACATAATGAAGTATGTGTGTTTGACTAGGGTTTGACTGGATTGCTGAATTCACCCTTTGTCAGCCTTCTGATTGGTCCCTGACTGACTAACCAGCAGGCTCTTTCTGCCTTGTTCCGCCCTGGTTCCGCCTTGTTTATGTTGAATTTGCTAAAACATCATTTTTGGAAAAAATTACTGACACCAAGTTTAAAATAAGAATTAAAAGCACAGAATATCAATATGAAAAACACCTTATTTCAATGGTAGTGGATGGAGAGAGAGGATTTTTGTCCAACCACGAAACGGCAACCAATGGGTGCGAAGAGGGGCACAACCACAGGCGGGACTTGACAAAGGGTGAATTGACCATAATGCTTTGGTTCCTTTGTCCCTCCTTGTGGAGAGGGGGGGAGGCTGTGTGGATGTGCAGCTTGTAGATTGGCTGTATACATCACAATAAACAGTGATGTATAGTATATGGTGGTCAATCTCTAATCATCTCACCCTCTTGCAGTGGCCTATCTCTAATCATGAGAGAACATCCAAACGGGAAGCACGCACATCTCAAAAATGTTGACGGGTGCAGGACAAAAATATACACACAGTAAGAAGGTAGGAAGTCCACACACAGGTCGACAAGCTGTCTTTGCAATGAAGGTAATCAGAGTAGTCAAAAGACTAAAAAGAACGGTGTGCGGACTTCCTACATTCTTCCTAACTCTAATCATCTCACCCTCTTGCAGTGGCCCATCTCTAATCATCTCACCCTCTTGCAGTGGCCCATCTCTAATCATCTCACCCTCTTTCAGTGGCCCATCTCTAATGCTACTCACCCTCTTGTCCCCGGCGGTGATGTTCTGCAGAGCTCCGGACGCCGCCTCTCTGGTAGTGGCGTTGATCTCGCACTGCTTCAGCACTCGGTTATACAGCCCCACCACCTGGGGGTGCCAGAGCCACTCCACGCCCTTGGGCACGCGGGCCACCTCCGTGAACGTGGATACGTCCTGGTTCTTCCTCTGAAAACGCAGCCACACCGTTCATTTCACCCACTAAAAAACTACCAGCCTGATTTTTTTGTCGACTACAATTTAGGCATTTAGCTCTTAACCCATTTTGACCTGGGAACGATTCTACAAATGTCTTCTAAATCCTGACAGTTTTCGGAAAAACCTGACATACTATGTCAGTCGTTCTCAAACATTTTCATGTCAAAGACCCCTAAGATTAAATGTATTTGGCCGCCGACCCCCATCTGAATATGGGTGCGTTCGGAAATGCGCACCGGGAATGTGGTCAGTTTGTTGAGTGTGGTGGGCGGTGATGTCACAGAGTGCGTTCAATGTGCCTTATTTACGAACGACCACAGCTGTGAGCAATCACACCGATTCACACCGGACAACCCCAGCTTCAGGGTAGGGTCGCTCAGTGCGGGCACTCGGCACACCCGGTGCGCAGAGCACTGGATTTTTGAACGACAACGCACCGAGTGCACTGAACGGGTTAATCCAGAGCGATTTACAGTAAACAAGAGCAAAGCATGGTAATACATCAAATACATACAAAAATAGTCATCAAGAATCATGAGCAAGCTGAGCCTAACATCCGTCTATAAAATGAAACTATACGTATAGATACTATAGAGTGCTATGTCTACATAAAATGCTATCTACAGTAAGTTACATACAGTAAGTTGAGTCTTTGCATATGCCTGTAAGGTTGTCGAGGCTATGGCTCTGGTACGGGGCCGGGCTGAGATGGAGTCTGAAGAGGTGGGTTTTCACTGACAAAAACAAATTAAGCTACAGTGACTAAAACTATGACTAAAACATATTGACAATTTCATCAACAAATACAAACTAGACGAGATCCAGTAGAACTAAAAGACAAGTCATGTTGTGTTCGGTTGCGCTCGGGTTGTGCTCTGAAAATAGCAGATCTACAAGCTCACAACATGTCACGCCACGACGTGTTGTGAGCTTGTGGATTGGCTATTTCCAGCATGCAACCAAATGTAAAATCAGAAGTTAAGACGACATCAAAGCACCGCCAAAAATTAATTTTAGTCGACACAACTAAAACTAGAGGACGTTTGATTCAAAAGACTAAAACTAAATTGGAATTTTCTGTCAACATCAACACTGAACTCACACTTAGCTGTTGTGTATCATGGCATCGTGCGGAAATAGCTGATCTGTAAGCTCACAACAACGCATTGCGGATGTGACACATTGTGACTCTTGTGAGTTACATATCTGCTATTTTCGCAATCGTAAAATGGAGCATGAGTACAGCGTTATCATTTGAATCACCAAATCTCTCCAACTCAACAATAGTATAACTTTACAGTTTATTCTCACCTCACAAGTTTAAATAAAGAATGAGAATTTTTCTCCGCTTCTTTTTTTATTTATTTGTTTTACACATTATGAAAGTACAGAATGTAAGCTTTCAAATGATGTGTAGTTTATTGATATTGAAAAAATATTTGATGAAGATACCTTCCGCCGTAGTCTGAAAACCCACCTCTTCAGACTCCATCATGGCCTTAGCACTTACTTGCCCTAGCCCCGACATTTTATGTAGACTTAGATAGCATTTTATGTAGACTTATAGCATTTTTATGTAGATATAGCACTATAAAGTATACATGCATAGTTCCATTATATAGATATTCCACTGTTACGCTCTTAGCTTACGTATGATTCATGATAACTACTTTGTATGTATGTGATGCATTGCCATGCTTTTTTGTTCTTACTTAATGTAAATCGCTCTGGATTAAGAGCGTCTGCTAAATTCCTAAATTGTAAATTGTAGTTCCTTTCACCTCCATCAGGCGCCCCGGCTGGCCAGGGGGAGGTAGTATAGAGACTAGAGACTAGGATTAAATCCTACTATAAATGCGCCACATCTCTGTCTGTCTGAGTGCGTGTGTGTGCGGTTGTAATGCACGTAACACGAGAACCGTTTGACCCACCGACTTCACATTCGATACACGCGTTCCACACCCCCACAAGGAGTGCAGTGCCCGGTTATTGAGTCGGTCGGACCCACGGTTCTCCAGAACCACCCCAAAAGGCTCTGGTCAGGCTCTGCCAGTGAGTGGGCCAAATCAGCCTAAATCCCCTCACCTGTGCAAGCCTCTGCCTCAGCCAATTGATTGCCATGGCAACCCCACACCTGCAAATTGATTACTTAACCACTCCACTTTTCACAGTCAGTTTGCACTCTTCACACACAGGCAGACAGACAAATACAGAGATCTCCATGTGGGACACAGACAGATAGTTTAAAAGCCTAATGTAAGTCGCTCTGGATCAAGAGCGTCTGCTAAATGCCTAAATTGTAAATTGTAAATTGCAAACGGGTGCTATGACAAGCTGACAGCGGGTATTATTAGGTTCCCAAGTTGCATCGCTCTCAAGTAGGCCGGTGGCCGACAGGCACGTACAGGTCTAGTGGTGATAAAATGGAGGTACACATACATTCTTGGCCTTGCGGCTCTTGGGGGTGAAGCATCCTATGGCGTCGGACTTGACTAAGGTGTCCTGGGCCCTGGTGGGACCCTCCAGACGTAGGAGGGCCGAGGGGGGCATCTCGCTGTACAGCTGGTAGGACAGGTTCCTCAACACACACACTGCATTCTCTACGCCCTGTGCACACACACACACACACACACACACACACACACACACACACACACACACACACACACACACACACACACACACACACACACACACACACACACACACACACACACACACACACACACACACACACACACACACACACACACACACACATATTCAGAATTTTCAATTTAGGACTACTGTAAGCTCACAATTTGTTTAGGTGTGTGTGTGTGTGTGTGTGCGTGTGCGTGTGCATGTTTGTTTGTTTCAGACAAAATATCAGTTAAAACATCAGTAACGGGTTGTCCAGGACATTGACACTAAACCGTGTGACGGATCTGGATCTGGATCGTATACCTTGTCCTCTGCCTTGTTGGCCTCCAGAGCTCCTTTAATGTAGGTGACCAGAGCATCCACCAGGCCGTGAGTCTCCCTCATCTGCTGCCGGGTCTTCTCATTCACCGAGCTCAGATTCCTACAAGAATAGAACGGCATTGGAACCTGTTCTTGTATAAAGCTATGCTTGGAGATTGTCCTAAATACATCTCATCTTTCCTGAAGTGGGACTCTGAACCGTATACCACACCCGGTCTTACCTCAGACATCCAGTAGTGTTGTAGAAGATGTCGGCCTCGGAGGCACTGTGCTGAATGGGCTCGTCGTCCTCGCCCGCCAGAGGGACCAGGATCTTCTCCGTCAGCTCAGGCAGAGTTTCCCTCGCCAGCTTCTCCTTCAGGTTGTCTTTGGAGGACAGGTTCCACAGAATGCCTGCAACGCACGCACACACACACACACGCACACGTACACACGCACACGTCAGAGGAAGGTCAGGTATACAATATACATACTTAACCCCCGCCTGCGCTCAAGTATGTTCAGGCGTTAGGCTAGCAATCAGCTGAGTGAAGCTGAAAAGAAAGAGAGAGTTTCCCCTCACGGAATCAACTAGGTTTTAATCATTAGTACCACCTGTGTACCTGTGGCTTTCACTCACCGACCAGCGTCTGGCAGTTATACGGCTCGGGGGGGGCCTAACCCTATAACCCTGACAAGAGGGACAGACATGCAGTTATAT
This sequence comes from Electrona antarctica, assembly GCF_951216825.1. Classification (NCBI taxonomy): domain Eukaryota; kingdom Metazoa; phylum Chordata; class Actinopteri; order Myctophiformes; family Myctophidae; genus Electrona; species Electrona antarctica. Next base: position 22,518,016 of record NC_136810.1, read on the forward strand.
GGCTCTCGGGGCGAGTGCGGAATCAACTTAGCGTTTCTTTCATCGCAACTTTCCCTACTTGCGGGAGAACTCTGGGAGACGAGGATTTACTATTCTGTCTAGGGATGTACCGATGAGACATCTTGGGCGATATCGATATCCGATGTTCCGATTGCTGTTATGGCCGATAACCGATGTCGATATGATCTCATTCTGTATTACGAAAATATAATAATTTTTGCCATTCTGAAAAAGGCTTATAATCTCTGAATTGAAAAATGTTCCAACTTGTTCACTGTTTTGAAAGCTTCCCCAGAAAACAGTGGTATAATTTGCAGCCTTCATCATAACAAAAGGCTTTTTTATTATTTTCTCAACATAATTATAAAATAAAATATCTGCTAAAACTGATATTATTTCACCGATACCGATTACCGATATATCCTTTTAAGGCCGATATCGGCCGATACCGATGTGTTTGCCGATTAATCTCCCATCACTAATTCTGTCCATGTCGGGTTGCAACTCCCAACGGGGCTGAGTCAGCTAAAGCAAACGTTTGGTGCCGCTCGGTGGCGTCTCTCCCATTGGCTCAAGTTCGCCTGAGACACCGTACGGTGATTCCGCACTCGCGGCTCGGGGGTTAAACACCGGTATTCCGGAGCCCGCTATTCCAATGCACCACCATTCCGACTTGCTCAATAACACTACTAACCCTGTCCCTAAACCTAACCGCACGTGGAAGGGGTGTATCTTTGACCCCGATGTCCAACACGCAATAGTTATGGCACCCGGTCCCTATACCCCAAACCCTAACCCGGTCCCTATACCCCAAACCCTAACCAATAGTTATGGCACCCGGTCCCTATACCCCAAACCCTAACCCGGTCCCTATACCCCAAACCCTAACCTGGTCCCTATACCCCAAACCCGGTCCCTATACCCCAAACCCTAACCCGGTCCCTATACCCCAAACCCTAACCCGGTCCCTATACCCCAAACCCTAACCAATAGTTATGGCACCCGGTCCCTATACCCCAAACCCTAACCTGGTCCCTATACCCCAAACCCTAACCTGGTCCCTATACCCCAAACCCTAACCCGGTCCCTATACCCCAAACCCTAACCCGGTCCCTATACCCCAAACCCTAACCTGGTCCCTATACCCCAAACCCTAACCCGGTCCCTATACCCCAAACCCTAACCTGGTCCCTATACCCCAAACCCTAACCCGGTCCCTATACCCCAAACCCTAACCCGGTCCCTATACCCCAAACCCTAACCCGGTCCCTATACCCCAAACCCTAACCTGGTCCCTATACCCCAAACCCTAACCCGGTCCCTATACCCCAAACCCTAACCCGGTCCCTATACCCCAAACCCTAACCAATAGTTATGGCACCCGGTCCCTATACCCCAAACCCTAACCTGGTCCCTATACCCCAAACCCTAACCTGGTCCCTATACCCCAAACCCTAACCCGGTCCCTATACCCCAAACCCTAACCAATAGTTATGGCACCCGGTCCCTATACCCCAAACCCTAACCTGGTCCCTATACCCCAAACCCTAACCCGGTCCCTATACCCCAAACCCTAACCAATAGTTATGGCACCCGGTCCCTATACCCCAAACCCTAACCTGGTCCCTATACCCCAAACCCTAACCTGGTCCCTATACCCCAAACCCTAACCCGGTCCCTATACCCCAAACCCTAACCCGGTCCCTATACCCCAAACCCTAACCCGGTCCCTATACCCCAAACCCTAACCTGGTCCCTATACCCCAAACCCTAACCCGGTCCCTATACCCCAAACCCGGTCCCTATACCCAAAACCCTAACCCGGTCCCTATACCCCAAACCCTAACCCGGTCCCTATACCCCAAACCCTAACCTGGTCCCTATACCCCAAACCCTAACCTGGTCCCTATACCCCAAACCCGGTCCCTATACCCCAAACCCTAACCCGGTCCCTATACCCCAAACCCTAACCTGGTCCCTATACCCCAAACCCTAACCCGGTCCCTATACCCCAAACCCTAACCTGGTCCCTATACCCCAAACCCGGTCCCTATACCCCAAACCCTAACCAATAGTTATGGCACCCGGTCCCTATACCCCAAACCCTAACACGGTCCCTATACCCCAAACCCTAACCCGGTCCCTATACCCCAAACCCTAACCAATAGTTATGGCACCCGGTCCCTATACCCCAAACCCTAACCTGGTCCCTATACCCCAAACCCGGTCCCTATACCCCAAACCCTAACCGAAACCATCGAAATGCCTGGATGCTCCCCCTGGCGGCTCGGGTTCGTCTGCGTTTGGAAAGCATCGTCTTTGTTATTATGCATAAGTCATCTTGATTCTTGATGACACTGTAGTCACCGCACGCGCACACGCACGCAGGCACACACACACACACACGCATGCACGCGCACACATGCACACACCCCTCTGCCTTTTTGTTGTGAATAAATAGAAATGACGGCACGTATTCATATCCATAGAGTATATTCAAATAGATACTGTACATATTCATATCCATAGAGTACATATTGTATTCATAACCCTTGCTGTAGAACAGTGGACTATAGTTCATAGAGGGATTATGATGTAAGCACCACATCAGCCGACAATTACTCCTATAGTTAATTACTATAATTACTACTATATTAACCCATTTTGGGCAGGGAACCCCTTTTGGTGTTTTAAACATTATGTTATAATTTAGCTATTGAACTTGTAGGTCTGCTATTTTTGAAAATGTGCCTCAAATCTTTGAATATAATATTATATTGTTACAGAGTGAACATTTTAACATTTTGGCGGCCAATTACATATATTTTTGGGGTCCTTGACATGAAATATTGAGCACTACTGGTATAGAAAGTATTTCAGAAAACCTTTAGGATTTAGAAGCCTTTTTATTTAATCTACCTCAGTCCAAATTGGGTTTAGCCTAAATAACCTGGACAAGAAAGCTACAGTGATGCATGCCAAAAAATAACGTACTGATCTACAAGCTAGCTGGTTAGCTAGATCGGTCCCCAGATGACAGTGAAGTGACAATTGAAGAACTCTTAAAATTACCGCATCAAAATAAATCAACAAACTATACTATGAAAACAAGACAAATTGTCAAATAATTTAAGAAATAGGCAAGAATGTTGGGGGGGGGGGGGTCCCCCACTTGACCTTGAACCTTGAACCTTAGTCTTCAAACTGTTTGGCAGTAAACTAATGACAGTAAACTAGTGACAGTAAACTAATGACAGTAAACTAATGCCAGAGGGACAGACAGGGTTGATCAACGCTCTCACTCTCTGACTCACTATTCTCTCACGTTTGGCTGAAGGGAGGAGTCGTTAGTTTTGGTGTGAGATACCGTAAAGGCTTAATGAGTCATTTATGACTCAGTGAGTCATGGCGCATGTGTGTGTCTGCGTTTGTGTGTGTGTGTGTGTGTGTGTGTGTGTGTGTGTGTGTGTGTGTGTGTGTGTGTGTGTGTGCCGACTCAGCGCCTCACAGTTGCATAAAACCGAGGCTGAGGATCGTCATAGTCTGGGATGCAAATAAAATGGCCGTCTGCTGGGACTATGCAGCCAATAGGAACTCACCGTATTTCAAAAAGGCCAGGCTGCATAAGCAACACAGCTGCACAGCCAATCACATTACTAGAGGGTGTGTCAGTCAATTCAATTCAATGCAAAGGTGCTTTATTGGCAATAGAAAACATACGTTTACGTTGCCAAAGCAAGTGTCACTGTTAGTCCTGTCAATATACTTGGAGCATCAATGATAGGGGTGTAACGGTACATTTTAACAAGCGATACGATACATGGTTGACGATACAATACATGGACGATATTGGTTCATTATGGCGATCCGATACGATTCAATGATTTGAAATCGATACAGTAACTACCCTATTTACTGTATGACTTAAAAAATGTAGTATTGATACAATCGATTATTTGCAAAGCAAAACGATTCGATGCCGATTATTTGCATTGGAAAACGATACAATACATAGTCAATGTTGCCGTTTTTATTTCAATATACTTCGATTCTTGAAATTAAAATCGAGTTACTATATCGTTACACCTCTAATCGATGATGTCTTGTATAGTATTGTATGTCTTTATACGTCTTGATTAATTTAATTGAATACTCCAGAATGGATACAACCATATCCACAGTAATCTGTACCTTTGTACCTTTTTGTAAGCCGTTAATAAAGTATTCAATCAATCAATCAATCAATCAATCATTCATGTGTTAGTAACATGACTTACCGGTGATGTTCTTGCGTAGCTCGTCGTCGTTCTCCCTCAGCGCCTCGACGAGCTGAGGGATCCCTCCCTCCTCGATCAGAGACACCTTGTTGTCCATGCTCTCGTAGATCAGGTTGCGTGTGGCGCCCGTGGCGTAGCGCTGCACTTCCTGGTTGTCGCAGTTGAACAGCTTCACCAGCTCCCCGATGCCCTTGTAGCGACGCACCTGGACCAATCAGGGGGGAAGAGTTTAGTTACCTTCTAGCGACGCACCTGGACCAATCAGGGGGGAAGAGTTTAGTTACCTTCTAGCGACGCACCTGGACCAATCAGGGGGGAAGAGTTTAGTTACCTTGTAGCCCCAGGTGGAATAGTAAGAGACTGGCGACACTAGCGTTGACTGCCATTGTAACAATGGAATGCGGAAGTGCTCATTCTATCTCAATGGGATAGTTCCAATGTTTGGAAATATAGCCCGTAGCACCCCGCTTTGTCTCAATGGGATAGTTCCAATATTTGGAACTATAGCCCGTAGCACCCCGTTTTGTCTCAATGGGATAGTTCCAATGTTTGGAACTATAGCCCATAGCACCCCGCTTTGTGGCAAAGTGTGTCGCCACTCCCTTACTATTCCACTCGGCTTCTAGCGACGCACCTGAACGAAGGACGGAAGAGCTTGGAGACAGACGCAGTTTAGAGACGCACCTGAACCAATCACAAGAATCTAGTTACCTTGTAGCGATACATCTGAACCAACGACAGGACAGTTTAGAGACACACCGGACCAATCACAGCAGTTTAGAGACGCACCTGACCAATCGCAAGAGAGCTTAGAGACACACCTGACCAATCACAAGAGAGTTGGACACACCTGAGTCAGTGACCAATCACAAGGGAGCTTAACGACGCACCTGACCAATCACAAGGGAGTTTAGTTTTAACCCTTGTAGCGTCCAGAGCGTCTCAAACATTTCCATGACGAGTAGGATCGTATTTGTATTTGGTCCACGGACAGTTGGACCGTCGCACCATCGGACCCCCGTTTGAAAAGATCCTGTGCCCGCAGGGAGGGAGGGACCCCTATAAAGGTATGATACTGTATAATGTATTGCTGTCGGGCAGAAAGCTCTTATTTCCTTATTCGTATTCGTTTACTTTTTTGTTGATCCACCCCTTTTGGTGTTTATAGCATTATGTTATACTTTAGCTATTGAAAAATAGCAGATCAGATCTGCTATTTTTTCGTGAAAATGTGGCACAAATCTTTGAATGTATACCGTAGTCTTTCACGGCAAACGTTTTTAACTCAAAGCTAACTAACTTTGTAGAATCTGTTCTCAGGTAAAAAATGGGTTAACCTCCTACTCCACTAAAACCGAGCTTGTAGATCTGCCCTTGCTGATGCTTTTGAAGCCTGAAAAGTAACACGTGCGGATTCGAGCCAACTAGTCAAAAATAGCCAATCTACAAGCTCAAAATGTAGTTCATTTAGCATTCAAAAATAGCCAATCTACAAGCTCAAGACGAGCTTGTAGATGAGCTATTTTTGAATAGCTTAAGTATAACTAGGGTTAAACTGGGTTAGACTGATTTTGATGCCATGCAGAGAGTGAGTTATCTAATGCCTTTATTAAAATAATTGGAACACGGCCATCGCTGTGTCAAATGTTGATCATAATACAAAGGGACAGAAAACTTTAAAACATAACATTGTAGACTGTCGAATCTAGTAACGATTAACGGATGGAAAGAATGCCAACATAACCATTGTGCAACGTCTGTGACTGACAGCTACATGTAAATCCCGCAGGGTTTGTTCTCAACTGGGATTATCTGACTTTCGATGTTTTTGTGCATCATTCAGAAGATCTCTAATGGAGATTGACACTTTCACTAACCAACGGACAATTCAACACAACAAAGGAATACTTTATTTAACTATTAACTCCGTCTTTTAACTATCGACATCGCACTGCAAATGAGGAAACCCTCAGTGACCGCCGAGGCTTATAAATTACATGCTTTGAGTTTGTCCTGCTTTGAGTTTGTCAATCTGGTGTTACACACAAAGGAATTAACCCATTAGACCTTCTAAATCCTGACAGTTTTCTGAAAAACCCTATGTTTTCTATGTCAGTGATGCTCAACTTTTTTCATGTCAAGGACCCCCAGAACTATCTGTATATGGCTGCGGACCCCCATCTGAAAATATGTTGTTCCAGGGACCAAACCCCCCCCCCACCCCCTTGTAGCGCGGCACCAAGTGCCGCACTACGAGCTTGTAGATCTGCTATTTCTCAATAGCTAAAGTAGGCCAATAACATAATGCTTAAAACACCAAAAGGAGTTCCTGCCCAGACTGGGTTAAGGGAGTTAGTCAGAGAGGCTTATCGTCAAAGTCTATCCCGGTTTCAAAGCACTATAGACACCTGGCAGTTGGATTTGGATTGCTGAGGTGGAGCGCCACACCTAACTGTACCACCAGCTCCCAGTACTTAGTATACATCCACCTACTGTACCACCAGCTCCCAGTACTTAGTATACATCCTACTGTACCACCAGCTCCCAGTACTTAGTATACATCCTACTGTACCACCAGCTCCCAGTACTTAGTATACATCCTACTGTACCACCAGCTCCCAGTACTTAGTATACATCCTACTGTACCACCAGCTCCCAGTACTTAGTATACATCCTACTGTACCACCAGCTCCCAGTACTTAGTATACATCCACCTACTGTACCACCAGCTCCCAGTACTTAGTATACATCCTACTGTACCACCAGCTCCCAGTACTTAGTATACATCCACCTACTGTACCACCAGCTCCCAGTACTTAGTATACATCCACCTACTGTACCACCAGCTCCCAGTACTTAGTATACATCCACCTACTGTACCACCAGCTCCCAGTACTTAGTATACATCCTACTGTACCACCAGCTCCCAGTACTTAGTATACATCCTACTGTACCACCAGCTCCTAGTACTTAGTATACATCCACCTACTGTACCACCAGCTCCCAGTACTTAGTATACATCCACCTACTGTACCACCAGCTCCCAGTACTTAGTATACATCCTACTGTACCACCAGCTCCCAGTACTTAGTATACATCCTACTGTACCACCAGCTCCCAGTACTTAGTATACATCCTACTGTACCACCAGCTCCCAGTACTTAGTATACATCCTACTGTACCACCAGCTCCCAGTACTTAGTATACATCCTACTGTACCACCAGCTCCCAGTACTTAGTATACATCCTACTGTACCACCAGCTCCCAGTACTTAGTATACATCCTACTGTACCACCAGCTCCCAGTACTTAGTATACATCCTACTGTACCACCAGCTCCCAGTACTTAGTATACATCCTACTGTACCACCAGCCCCCAGTACTTAGTATACATCCTACTGTACCACCAGCTCCCAGTACTTAGTATACATCCTACTGTACCACCAGCTCCCAGTACTTAGTATACATCCTACTGTACCACCAGCCCCCAGTACTTAGTATACATCCTACTGTACCACCAGCCCCCAGTACTTAGTATACATCCTACTGTACCACCAGCTCCCAGTACTTAGTATACATCCTACTGTACCACCAGCTCCCAGTACTTAGTATACATGCAGCCACATCCAAGCCGTGCTACTCATACACTGAGCTGGCAGTGCCCAGGGGTTCATCCGGCTTTAAGTGCCTTAAAAGAATGTCTAAAAAACAAATATGGTGAGGCAGCTTTCTGCTTTATATGGGCCAACGGCCTGGAATAAGCTACCATTCCAGCTCAGACACGCACCCTCTGTAGACATTTGTTAAATCTCAACTCAAGACTCCTCTTCACTCTTGCTTTTAGTTGAGTTTTAATATCTGCGTTCCTACTCTGTCCTGACTGATTTTCTGCATGTTTTATTTTCACACTGTTATTTTGTTCTTTGCCATTGTCATTTTAACTATTTGCTTGTGTTTTATTGCTATTTTTATGTTCTGCCCTGTGAAGCACTTTGAGCTGCATTTATGTATGAAAGGTGCTATATAAATAAAGATTATTATTATTATTATTATTATGGCAGAGCCCACAGGTTCATCCACTGAGTTGGCAGAGCTCACAGGTTCATCCACTTGGTTTGGCAGAGCCCACAGGTTCATCCACTGAGTTGGCAGAGCCCACAGGTTCATCCACTGAGTTGGCAGTGTCCCGGGTTCAAACTCAGAACCAAGGTTGAGTCCGTTGACTAAACTATCGCGAAAGAATGTTGTCAACTAACTTTTTTTCACTGACAAAAACGAAATAAAAACTAAGCTATGATGACTATGACTAAATATAGACACTTTTTGTACAAACAACAAATACAAACTAGACTAAAATGTTAGGGAGGGACTAGTGGAGAAGAGATCCAATAGAACTAAAAGTAATGTTATGATTTGTTGTGTGCAGGTGTCACACTCAAAAAGATCTAAAAGCTCACAACGTGTCGCGCTGGGACCCATTGTGAGCTTGGAGATCTGCTATTTCCGGGCATGCAGCCAAGTATACATCAGGCATTGCAACTCCATCACGCCCTGCTAAGATACATTTCAGTCGACTAAATCAACTGTAGATTTATAGACGACTAAAATCTTATGATATCTAGTCAGCTAAAACTAGACTACACTCAAACATTTCAGATGCCTAAAACATAAATCCAGCACAGCGATAGTTCACGGAGCCACGGAAGTCACTTCTAATGTACGACGTGTGGAAACGTCATAAGAAACCCAATCGACGGGTTGCAATGACGTGTGTACACGTTGCAACCCGAGACGAGTAGGCATGTAACGATACACTCAACTCACGATACGATACGTATCACGATATGAGGTTCACGATACGATTTTTCACGATATTTTTCACAAACACAATTATTTTCCAGACAAATGACCGATGACTTTTTAATGATTTATCTTCCCCCCCAAGCTTTTTTCCACAATTTATATTTAACTACATTGCAAAAGTACCATTACTTTTCATGTAAAATTACTTAATTTCTGTAAACAACAACTGTAAACATGCTTTCATGTTTAAACCTAGCTCGAGTTAACATTTCTTCGTTTCTTTGATGGCATATTAGGATAGATGTAGACCTATTTGACAGTGCAGAAACATAATTGCCTTCCTTGATGTATTAATGAGCATCAATAACGACCATCACCTGTGTCACAGACACATACAGCTCCCCTCTGCAGGCCTCTACTACTGAAAGTGACTGCATGGAGTCTGTCTCATTTCTCTCCAAAAGCACGTGAATATGATGGAATATGATTACAGCTCACATTTCATATCACACACTAGCCCCCCCTTTTTTTTGAAAATCGATATTAATCGATACATATCGTCGGGATATAATATCGATATATATCGATATACGATATATCGTTACATGCCTACAGACGAGAGAAGAATATTCTGAATTTTCTTTTTTTCTTTTTTTGAGTTGGACTCCAAGGCCACCATACGCTTCGCTCTTCGTTCATGCGCGGTCCCGTTCGCTTCCTATTTACCGCTGCAGAAAGAATGCCTCGTCTCTCCAAATCTAGGGCGCTCTCCGTGGTTTTGATCACCCCAGAGCTTATATTTGGAAGGAATCCTGGTGCTGAGTGTATTAACCCATTTAGGCCTGACGTCGAAATTTAAAAAATGTCTTGTCTAAATCCTCCAGTTTTCTGAAGTACCCATGTTTCAGTGGTGCTCAATATTTCATATCAAGGACCCCAAAAATTATATGTAATTGGCCTCCGACCCCCATCTGAAAATATGTTGTTCCAGGGACCCCTCAGAAGCAAAGATTTGAGCAGATCTACAAGCTCATAGCGCGCCACTCGGTGGCGCGCTATGAGCTTGTAGATCTGCTATTTTTCAATAGCTAAAGTATAACATAATGTTTAAAACACCAAAAGGGATTCCCGCCCAGAATGGGTTAAGTATGTTATGAAAAGCGCTATAGAAATACAAACGCATTCATTCATGTCCACGGCTTGTAGATCTGCTATTTTCAGCATATGTAAAATCAGTCATTACGACGGCATCAAGGCCCGCCAAAACAGATTTTGTTCGATTGTGTGTGGTTTGGATTGTGTGTGATATCCGTTATTAGCATTATTACCTCCTGCTTGGCCTCTGCGTTGTTGTAGCACTCGTGCTGGATGTAAGCCGCGCCCAGAACCTGCAGCGCCGGGTCGGAATCCTTCAGGTGTTCCACAGCCGACGACATGTCCAGACTGGCAATCCTGTTCACACACACACACACACACACACAACACTGTTACTGTACTGTACTGTACTGAATGTGAATCTGTTCACACACTGTACTGTACTGTACTGTACTGTACTGTACTGTACTGTACTGTACTGTACTGTACTGTACTTGATCACACTGTGTTACTGTACTGGATCAACAACTTCAGAAACTTTATACATCCACGTATGATAACAGCATCCTAAGGTTAGCAAGGAATATCACCTCTAATACTAAGCATGTGTTGTATGGAGAATATAGGTTGCTACCTTCAGGAAGGAGATATGGTGTACCAGCATACAATAAGGTCAGACTAAAGAGGTCCTTTGTCTACCAGTCGACCTTGAGGCTTAATCAAGAGTCGTGGTAGCCACAGGATAATCTAAGCGGTGGATATTGCTCTTGTCTTCATGTCTTTATGTATGTAAATTGTCTTGTTCTTTGTGTTATGTCAAATGTGTGTACGTATATGTGTTCTGCATACTTGGCTGCTGTGTCGCAAGACAAATTTCAGTGTGAACTGACAATAAAGTACTATATCATATCATATCATATCATGGCCATGACAGCAATGTGATTTTCAGCCAACTGTTTCCTATATTCGGTTTCGGCCGAGAATTTCCCATTCGGTGCATCCCTATACTCTGTTCCAACACAACACCAAACAACGGTATGTAACTACCAGACCTCCCAAAACAAACTACTTGGCCTTACTCCCGGAACCCACCTCACCCCCGCTCATTGTGATTAAAACAACTACTTTTTTCCCACCACTGTAGATAGATATACAGGATGTTTATGAATGATTCAATCCTGTTCAACACAACACCAAGCAACACAACTAATATGTCCATTATGATAGTATATACATACAGTGTGCATGGATTAAAGCAAAATAGAAAATCTCACGACTGGAAATGTTGGAAAAAGTAAATTATACAACAGGTCGTTTCGAGGAAGCAATCTGATTGGTTGAAACAGCCTTCTAGCCGTGGTTCAAACGAGCACCACTCCACACCTAATCAAAACAAAAAATGCAGCTGCACTGTTCTCCCAGAGTGCAGCAAACTCGGTGGCTAGGTTCTTGGGTCATTTGTGGTCGTAGTGACTACATCTGTCATTAAAAATAAATATGTTTTTTTCAGCGATGTTCTTAGTTTTAAGGGTTGTATAATTGCAATATTACACTCGAGGGGATGGTTTAACGTCATTAATGCACGCCTGCGATGCTGCAGGAACGAGCCCACAGGGCGAGTTCCGAAAGCAACGCAGAAGTACCAAACCACCCCCTCTCGTGTAATATTGCTTAAGTAATTGGTCCTGTTGTTCTACAAACTGCCAACTTTGACACGACACGGTTATCCACAAGTATGTTTGCTTGCTGACACTTTCAACAGTCCTTTCACAACACTGTTGCTTTCCGTACTTAGTAACAGCATGCTGGTAGGAGATGGAATGTGTTGTCATGTGCTCTTTAAACACATTTAGACCCGAGGACGATTCTACAAATGCCTTCTAAATCCTGACAGTTTTCGGAGAAAAAAAACTCTGTTTCTGTCAGTGGTTCTCAAACATTTTCATGTCAAGGACCCCCAGAATCATATGTAATTGGCCCGCCGACCCTCCATCTGAAAATATGTTATTCCCCCAGAAGCAAAGATTTGAGTTAAAAACATTCGCTCTGAAAGAATATATATTAAAAGATTTGCGCCACATTTTCAAGATCTACATGCAGATCTACAAGCTCGTAGCGCAGCACTCGGTGTTAGCTTGTAGATCTGCTATTTTTTCAATAGCTAAAGTGTAGCATAATGCGTAAAACACCAAAAGGGGTTCCCGTCCTGAACGGGTTAACACAACAATATCTCCCAGAGTGGTTTTAATCTGACGACTTGTTAAGAGCTGATCCCAGATCAGAGATTCCTCCATAAACAGACCACAGAGTTATAGAGTATACTGTATAGAGTGTCGCAGTCCCGCCTCCTACCCGGGACCAGGAAATGAAATCCAATGCATTATTCTCATAGACATTTCGTAAAGTATTTATTTAAAGACGGTTACGCCGCGGACAAAGCCAACTCGAGTCGTGACAACTCATGACAACACAAACAATATTTTGGACCAAACAAATAATTAGAAAGAAGAAAAACAACAAAAAAAGTGTTGTAACCTGCCGTTTTTTTCTTCTTTCTAATTATTTGTTTGGTCCAAAATATTGTTTGTGTTGTCATGAGTTGTCACGACTCGAGTTGGCTTTGTCCGCGGCGTAACCGCCTTTAAATAAATACTTTACGAAATGTCTATGAGAATAATGCATTGGATTTCATTTCCTGGTCCCGGGTAGGAGGCGGGACTGCGACGCTCTATACTCCCAGACAGTTAAGAGCTGATCCCAGATCAGAGATTCCTCCATAAACAGACCACAGAGTTATAGAGTATACTCCCAGACAGTTAGGAGCTGATCCCAGATCAGAGATTCCTCCATAAACAGACCACAGAGTTATAGAGTATACTGTATACTCCCAGACAGTTAAGAGCTGATCCCAGATCAGAGATTCCTCCATAAACAGACCACAGAGTTATAGAGTATACTGTATACTCCCAGACAGTTAAGAGCTGATCCCAGATCAGAGATTCCTCCATAAACAGACCACAGAGTTAGTTAGTTAGGTATACTGTATACTCCCAGACAGTCGCGTCACAAAGATGCAAGATGCAGCTCAGAGCAGGCGTATTTTCCGGGTTTTTAAAACCCATTTAGGCCCGGCGTCGAAATTTTAAAAAATGTCTGAAATACCTCATGTTTCTATATGAGTGGTGCTCAATATTTCATGTCAAGGACCCCCAAAATCATATGTAATTGGCTGCCGATCCCCATCTGAAAATATGTTGTTCCAGGGACCCCCCCCCTAAAGTATAACATAATGATTAAAAACACCAAAAGGGGTTCCCGTTCAGAATGGCGTAAACAGCTGGTGGATGGAAAATGAAGCTTGGGCAAAGTGTTTCCGGTGTTCTAGCGCGGTGGTTCCCAAACATTTTCATGTCAAGGACCCCCAAATTGACACTAATTAGCCCCACAGACCCCCATTTGAAAAGATATTCCAGGGACCCCCATAAGAGAAGATTTTTACGGCTCTAGCAGTGATTCTCAACCCGTTTAATTTCAAGTACCGCCACAGTTTGACATGCATATTAGTCTACGGACCCCCTATTTAATGGCATTTCTATCTCTACTGGGACCCCAATTCACATTGTATAATCAATTTAGAAACAAGCCCAAATAAACAACTACACTTCAGAAACAAGCCCAAACAAACAACCACACTTTAGAAACAAGCCCAAACAAACAACTACACTTTAGAAACAAGGCCCCAAAACCTGTCAACATCGCAAAACAACCACCAATATCTACAAACGACAAAAAAAAAAAAAAACAAGGCCCAAAAGAGTCGCTTATAATCAGCACACATGGCAACCGCAGGGTGTTGGTTGGCGGTGGTGTGAAATAAGCCGGGCTGCCACGCCCAAAACCAGTCCAACCAGAGTCCCCCCCCCCCCCCTATGACATCACCGCCTCAACGTGTTATTAATCCATTCTGGGCGGGAACCCCTTTTGGTGTTTTAAGCATTATGTTGAACTTTAGCTGTTGAAAAATAGCAGATCTACAAGCTCATAGCGCGGTGCGCTCCGAGCTTGTAGGTCTGCTATTTTTGAAAAATCGTGAAAATGCGGCACAAATCTTTTGAATATAATATTCTTTCAGAGTTTTTAACTCATAGGCCTATCTTTGCTTCTGGGGGGGGGGTCCCTAAGCTGGAACAACATATTTTCTGATGGGGGGACTGCGGCCAATTACATATATTTTTGGGGGTCCTTGACATGAAAATGTTTGAGAACGACTGACATAGAAACATGTTTTTTTTTTCCCCAGAAAACTGTCAGGATTTAGAAGACATTAGTAGAATTGTCCTCAGGTCTAAACGGGTTAAGTTCCTAAAACGACACAGTATCAATAGTCGCCGAGGATCGGATCTCCTGTGGTTTCCTCTGTCATGTCAGTCCTCCTCGTATAGCCTACAGTGAAGCCTTGTCTCATGATAGTTAGCGACTTACACGCATCGTCATGCAAAAATCACACCGAGCATCGTTTATGTTCTGTGATATAGTCTGTGTAGCTTGTCGCACACACGCACCCGCAGTGGAGTGCACTTGAACCCAGGGTTATGCAACCTCAGGCACGGGTACACAAATCACTGCCATAAGTGTGAGAGAGAGGATGTTTGGTTTAAAATAAAATAAATAATTGACAATTAAAAAAAATTAGGGCTCCTGGTCTAATGGGCCACCTGGTCTGAGAAACCTGTTCTCAAGGACTTACTTCTGGTCATTATTTAGGTAGCGCACACATATTTTGAATGTCTTCGGCAGAGTTCAAATGAGCCACTTTAATCTAGATTAATACTTTGACACGACACGGTTATCCACAAGTATGTTTGCTTGTTGACACGTTCAACAGTCCTTTCACAACACTGTTGCTTTCCGTACTTAGTAACAGCATGCTGGTAGGAAATGGAATGTGTTGTCATGTGCTCTTTGAACAAATGAGCCACTTTAATCTAGATTAATCTAGATTACCCCCATTTAATGGCATTTCTATCTCTGGGACCCTAATCTATCTCAGAGAGTGTACAAATAGAACCATGGTTTCATTTGTACACTCTCAGAGTTACAGACCCATAAGGGTCCATTTGGTTCCTAACTATCATTTCAGCTGGGGACCCCCTGGAACTCCCTCAATGACCCCTCGGGGGTCCCCGGACCCCACTTTGAGAACCACTGATTTAGAAGACGTGTAGAATTGGCCACATCACAATAATTGTCAACCTTACGAGCGTATAAATAAAAAAGTCGTCACTAATGCTCGTGATATTACATTATACTTATCTTCGTATAAATGTTTCAATTCTCATTAATGCTCATTTCTAAGATGACACGATCTCTCAACTCACTCACTGTGTCTCAGAGGAGGGCTGTGGACAGTTCAGAAACCTGAGACATCCCTGCTTTTTTGTGCTTTTTTTTGTTGCCTTTTCTTTTTGAAATGCAAGAAAAGAAAATCCTACACACGACACATTCTTGCATAGCCAGGTGATCAGATATGTGCCTATAGTAGTACGTCTGCTGATGTGATCTACATTAGAATGATTTGGGGCGGGAAACACTTTGGGAGATGGCAAAATAACAGCATTCCAGAAACATTTCAAAAGGTGTTTTGTTAGGTTGGTTCTCCAACTGTCATCGGGAGCGGTTTTCAAAGCAGTCGGAGCCGGATTCCTGAACGGGCCGGTCAGGCCCAAAGGTCGGGGGGGGGGGGGGCAACAGGGTATATGCACAGACCTGCACACAGGCGGTGGTGCGCCAGTGCGCATGCGTCGTCAAAACTCATTCCGTGCTGTCAATCAAGTGCCGGGAAACGCTTCTGCGTACCAACAGCTGGGTCCGCCCAGAATGATTATTATGGCCAAAATACTAGTACATTCTGTGGCGAGAGCATTTACCACCGACTGCCACTCAAAGTGGCTACTGGCCAATCACAGCACGTCTTGCACAATTGTGGCCAATCACAGCGTGTCCTTACTCAAACGAGGGAGGATTCCATGCTGCTTGCTGCTGGGAGGAGGAGGGCGGTTGACAGGACAACAGGAGTTTAAAATTACTAATGAGAAAAGCTGACACAAATGGTTGGGCTTCTCCGTTTCAGATAGCAAACTACTGTAGTCCCTGCGGTGTAAATGCTTTGGATGCTTTGGATGCTTTGCACTCTTCCCATTCGCCGCTGTGCTTGTGTTTGTTTTCCGGGTGCTGGAGCAGCATGGTTGCTTGTGTGCGATGCCGTCTCTCACAGCCTAGGCACCGGCCACTTTTTACGGGTACAGGTTTTAGTTCCGACGTAGTGGAGTGGGAAGAGTGCAAAGCATTGCGGACTGGCACTGCTGCTGCACAACATGAAGCTTATCAACACCGTGTCCAGACATACTGTCCCTTATTATCGTAAAGTCGGGTAGTGTACACTGTTTATTTTTGCACCGAGGATCCATGTGTGTCTAACTGTCTGACTGTACGTCGCCTCGGCTAAAAACTAAAGGGAAGCCTGACGTATGCTTCGACATACGTCGTATGTTAAAAGAAATCACACCCGTGTGAACTGAGTGGTGTAAGGTCTTATATAGCCTGTCTGACGTAATGAAATCATGTCTGACGTAATGAAATCACACCCGGGTGAACAGGGTGAACATAGCAACCATGCTCATTTTTTCTGCACTAACAAAGCCAGTTGTAGGAGTGGTTTACACCACTCAAAAATAGCTGATCTGCAAGCTCACAATGTGTCGCCTCCGCAACACGTTGTGAGCTAGTAGATCGGTTATTTAAATAAAAAATAAAAGTATCTAAATATTGCTTTGATGCTCATATTATCCTTAGGAAGTATTAAGTTGTTTTTATTAGAATATGCATTCCATAGGGCTGGACCACACATGGACCTAGAGGCAATTTGCAACTATTTTTATAATGGGATGAATCTAGAGTTGCAATAGGCCTCCATTGACTCCCCACTCATCCAATACATATCGTTTTGCTATAAGTTATTCATGCATCCCTCTTTTATCCATCCGGCGAGACGGGTCGCCGCATTTTGGGAGCACCAAGTAACTCCTCCAGGTGCTCCTCTGAGTACTAGACCAAAAAGGTTGTGTGCAGCCCTGTATATGCACAACTCTTGTACACTCTCAGAGTTACAGACCCGTGCGGGGCCATTTGGAACACACTCAAGGACACTTTTGAGACAAAGTTTCCAATTTTCTAGGTATGCCCATAATGATGACCACGGATATGGTCTAAAAGTGTGAAAAACTACGTTTCTATGTCAGTGGTTCTCAAACTATTTCATGTCAAGGACCCCCAGAATGATATGTATTTGGCCGCCGACCCCCCATCTGAAAATATGTTGTTCCAGGTTCCCTTCTCACCCGCTGAGGTTGCCCATGCTGCCCACCAAAGATGTCGTTATTATTATGTTTATTTATATATGATTATGTTATACTTTAGCTATTGAAAAATAGAAGATCTACAAGCTCTACAAGCTTGTAGATCTGCTATTTTTGTTAAATCGTAAAAATGTGTCAAAAGTCTTTGAATGCATGTTCTTTCAGAGCGAGCGTTTTTAATCTTTGCTTCTGGGGGGGTCCCTGGAACAAAATATATTCAGATGGGGGTCTGTGACCAAATACAGATCATTCTGGGAGTCCGTGACATGAAAAAAGGTTGAAAAGAGTTAAAATATGGAGTTAAGAGGTTTCTGCCCAACAACAACAACAACAATATAATGACATGACGGATACAGTACAATAATGGCAAACACAACATGCCCAGTCAGTTTCCCCTTCTTCTCACCCGCTGAGGTTGCCCATGCTTCCCGCGCTGCCCACCATGCCTCCGTCGAAGATGTCGTGGCCCTTGCCCACGCTGTGGAAGCTCTTGACCGACATGGCACGGGACAGCCTCCCCGGCTGCATCATGGTGAGGTTGCCCTGCGACCCCATGTTGTCCATGATGAACCCGCCTCCTGCGCTGGAGGACATTTGTTGCATCTGGGAGGACTGCGTGGTCGCCGAGCTCATGCGCGTGTTGCGGTTGTTGATGCGGCTGATGGTGCGGTAGGCGGGCCCCTTGAACGAGTGAGACTGGAGCACCTGAAAATTGCATTTATGCACGTTAAGAATGCAGGCATTGAGCAGACGCGCTTCATGCAAAGTGACTTAACAGTACGCAAGGTGAACGCATACATAGAATGAATCACATAAAAACCTGCATATTTCAACGCAAAATGAAGGACTTTAGCTCAAGGACTTTAGCCTACGTATTTTAGCCAACATAATCAAGGATTTTAGCCTACGTATTTTAGCCAACATAATCAAGGATTTTAGCCTATGTATTTTAGCCAACATAATCAAGGATTTTAGCCTATGTATTTTAGCTAACATACTCAAGGATTTTAGACAAATGAATCAAGGATTTTAGCCTATGTATTTTAGCTAACATACTCAAGGATTGTAGACAAATGAATCAAGGATTTTAGCCAACATAATCAAGGATTTTAGCCTACGTATTTTAGCCAACATAATCAAGGATTTTAGCCTACGTATTTTAGCCAACATAATCAAGGATTTTAGCCTACGTATTTTAGCCAACATAATCAAGGATTTTAGCCTACGTATTTTAGCCAACATAATCAAGGATTTTAGCCTACGTATTTTAGCCAACATAATCAAGGATTTTAGCCTACGTATTTTAGCCAACATAATCAAGGATTTTAGCCTACGTATTTTAGCCAACATAATCAAGGATTTTAGCCTACGTATTTTAGCCAACATAATCAAGGATTTCATCCTGCATCAAGGATTTTAGCCTACGTATTTTAGCCAACATAATCAAGGATTTCATCCTGCATCAAGGATTTTAGCCTACGTATTTTAGCCAACATAATCAAGGATTTCATCCTGCATCAAGGATTTTAGCCTACGTATTTTAGCCAACATAATCAAGGATTTCATCCTGCATCAAGGATTTTAGCCTACGTATTTTAGCCAACATAATCAAGGATTTCATCCTGCATCAAGGATTTTAGCCTACGTATTTTAGCCAACATAATCAAGGATTTCATCCTGCATCAAGGATTTTAGCCTACGTATTTTAGCCAACATAATCAAGGATTTCATCCTGCATAATCAAGGATTTCATCCTGCATAATCAAGGATTTTTCTGGAGGGTCTAGCTAGGAGGTGAGGTGGGTGCTACAGGGATCTACATCAGTGGTTCCCAAAGTGGGGTCCGGGGACCCCCAGGGGTCCTTGAGGGAGTTCCAGGGGGTCCCCAGCTAAATGATAGTTGGGAACCAAATGGACCCGTGTGGGTCTGTATCTCAAATGGAACCAAATGGGTCCATTTGGTTCCATTTTGTTAAATTAACATTGATTTTACAATATAAATTGGGGTCCTGAGGGGGCTGTGAGGCGACAGCACTACCGACCGTGCCACCATGCCCCGCCATAAATAAAGGTTTGAATGAATGACCTCCATGTCTCCTCCTCCCCCTCCGTCCACCATCGTCATGCCTCCTCTGGAGGACAGCGTGCCGCTCAGACTGCGTCTCATGGGGAAGGCCGAGTTGACGCTCCTCTGCTGCTGCAGCCTGACCTGACCGCCGCCGTAGCCGTTCATCCCTCCTCCTCCGCCGCCCCCCTGGGCGCCGCCATAGTCGCGGTCCGACACCATGCTGGCCGCGTCGCTGCCATCCACCATCACCTGCACACAGAGGGGTTAAAGGTCAGATCTTTGCCAGAAGCAAAGATTTCAGTTAAAAATGTTCGCTCTGAAAGAATATATATTCAATGATTTGCACCACATTTTCACGACTTTTCACGACCAGCGATTTATAGCAACAGAGCACTTTTACCGACAGACCGGATGTCATCCCGGATGTGGATGTAGCAGCTAAATGTAGCCAAAACACGCTCAATGCGATCGACAACAACGGGAGGTTTTATTAATTCTATCGCGACTAGCGACGGGACCGCAGTGGGCCGTCTAACACAGGATCTGGATGGGATGATTTAGATTGCGAGTTAACGTTTTAAGATTTTCGTTCTCGTCGGCTAAACAGGGGGGGAATATTTTCGATGACATCCCAGGTCCCACTGTTACGCAACATCGAGTATTGCGCAACAGGCGCTCCTAGGCTGTGGAGCGATGTGATCGGTTTTCATATCAATAAACTTTTGGATAAAACGTTGTCCTGGGCGCTGGGTGTTACTAATAGAAAGGACGCTGAACTGCGTCCTGGGCGATTGGGGTGTTAACAGGTTGACTGCGCGGAGGCAGTGTAGATTCCGAAGATTTTTATTATTTTTTTGTCGGGCCGTAACCAAGGAAGTAATGGGGACGGTACGCGCGACATGCAAACAGGTCGGGAGGGGCTGAGCAAGGCGCTGCCTAACATCGGCCGTTTAAAAAAAAATGATTTTAGTGATCCCGTTTTATATGGATAAAAATACCTTAAGACGTCCCCACACGTCCCAGACACCCCGCGTCTCATCGAATATAATACGTGTGTGGACATCCTGGGCATCAGAAGTGTTAACCCATTTAGACGTGAGGCCGAATCTTTCACTGACCTGCTGTTTCATGGAGTGCAGGGACCCCGGACGCCTGGGGTTATTTAATAACCCGGGGTTATTTAATCCATTAAATCAGAGCGCCCAACGATTTATAGCAGCAGAGCACATTTTCGACGGATCGGATGTTATCCCGGATGTGGCTGTAGCAGCTAGATGTAGCCAAAACACTCTTGAGGCGATCGACAACAACGGGAGGTATAATTCTATCGCGACTAGCGACGGGACCGTGGTGGGCCGTCTAACACATATATTTTCTTAGAATTGGACAGAATGATTTAGATCAAGAGTTATTAACATTTTAAGATTTTCGATCTCGTCGGATAAAAAGGGGGGAACATTTTCGATGTGCGTTCCCACCGGAAAATAACATTGAGTGTTGCGCAACAGACGCTCCCAGCCTGTGGAGCGATGCGATCGGTTTTGATATCAATAATCTCCGTCCTTTTGATCAATCTCCGTCTTGAGTCCTGAGCGTTACTAATTGATAGGGCGGAGAACTCCATCCTGTGCGTTCAGGGTGTTAAGACACTGACCTGGTACTGTGGCTGCTGTCTCATGGAGTGCAGGGACAGGGTGTCAGCGTTGAGACGGGTGGTGTAGCCTCCTCCTCCTCCTCCTCCCTGCTGTCTGATGGAGGTGTGGTAACCTCCACCTCCTCCTCCTCCTCCTCCCACCGTACTCATCCTCAGCTGGTTGAGGTCCACCGCCGAGCGAGACGTGTAGCCTCCGGACATACCCGAGGAATACTGGGACATGGGCCGTGCCTGGGAGACAGAGGACAAGAGGACATTATAATGACCTGAGGAGTACTGGGACATGGGCCGTGCCTTGGGGGGGACAGAGGACAAGAGGACATTATAATGACCTGAGGAGTACTGGGACATGGGCCGTGCCTTGGGGGGGACAAGAGGACATTATAATGACCTGAGGAGTACTGGGACATGGGCCATGCCTTGGGGACAAGAGGACATTATAATGAACTGAGGAGTACTGGGACATGGGCCATGCCTTGGGGGGGACAAGAGGACATTATAATGACCTGAGGAGTACTGGGACATGGGCCATGCCTTGGGGGGGACAGAAGACAAGAGGACATTATAACGACCTGAGGAGTACTGGGACATGGGCCGTGCCTTGGGGGACAAGAGGACAAGAGGACAAGATGACATTATAATGACCTGAGGAGTACTGGGCGCTTAACCCATTCTAAAAAAGAAATGTCTTCTAAATCCTGACAGTGTTCTGAAAAACCTATGTTTCTATGTCAGTGGTTCTCAACCTTTTTCACGTCAAGGACCCCCAGAATTATCTGTATTTGGTCGCAGACCCCCATCTGAAAATATGTTGTTGAATTCAACAACACATTGAAAACATGAAGTGAACATAGTTTTCTAACTCTGTCTTACTCTATCCAAGATGGCGGCACGCATATGTTTCAGTCTCTGCCTCGTCCTTGTTTTGTTTTGTTTGTCTGTCTGTCTGGTTGTTTGCGAGTAAATCAGTACCCCTGGAATTTTAAAATCAAACACTTTTATTCTCCACCTCAAAGGGTCCCCTTCCCACCACAACACAGCTGAATGAAGCAGTGGCCACAACATGGACACAATGCTGATGACGGCATCTTCACATTTAGGCCAGTCACCGTTATTACATAATCGTCTAATCGCAATTATTTGAGTTAAATCACAATTATTTTACTTTGTCATAATCGTCACAATCGTTTCCATGTTGAAAAATGTTTGTACATTAGCTGAAATAGCAGATCTGTAAGCTTGCAGATCAGCTATAAGCAGTGCTTTATACTAGGCTACAAGATGAATGAATAGAGCGCCGAAGTCCCGACGTCACTCGCTCATCACTTGGTTCTGCCTGGTTCACGGAAGTAAAGAGAAATTTTCTCTATGGAGAATAACATGGGGTCATCTTGAAATCGTCTCATATAAGCGTTGTGGTCCAAAAATAAACAAGCTGTCTCTGCGTTATTGTCAGGTAGGTGTCTCTGTGTCGTTTGCGACAGTCAGTCTCTCGTATATGATAGTCTGTTTCTAGCAAAAAATTAACTAATTCAGTAGCAGTAACAATAGCGTTTTCTCTCAGTCAGTTGATTCTTCATATCCATGAGTGAAACGGCTGGGATGACACGCTTATTTTTCAAACACAGTTCTTATATGTGGCGATCTAAAACTCCCCTGTGGGGATTACAATGCAGATAAAAAAGTACATGAACCCGTGGATTTGCGCCCTCTACCGATATTGACGTCAGACTTTGGTGCTCTATATGTCAGTGATCTATTGAATGTCAGTAATTTGTCATATCTGCCCTGTATCTGATTAAGAGGCAAACATATATTTCAATATTCAACGCCAAAAACACAATTACAATGGCTGTATGGGCGGTTCAGAAACCCATCCACCAGTGACATCATCGATGGGTCTGTGATGTCTCATAGGAGGGCTGTGGGCAGTTCAGAAACACGTCCACCAGTGACATCATCGATGGGTCTTGTGTCTCATAGGAGGGCTGTGGGCGGTTCAGAAACCCGTCCACCAGTGACATCATCGGGCTGTGGGCAGTTCAGAAACCCGTCCACCAGTGACATCCTCGATGGGGAATCCAAGCCAATAGAAACTGCAGGCTTTTCCAGCCCTGAAAAGTTGCGATGACCAGCCATGCTTTCACAGAAGACACACTTACACTGGCTTCTAATATGGAATCCAAATGAGAACTTCAATCCATGAGTAACAACATGTGTTTATAGGTCTGTACTGAGCTGACAAAATGACACTGGAGAGAAGGAATCTGGAGCCTGGGCTGAGGTTGTCACAGCCTTGTGAGACATATCACATCACGCACGCACGCACACACACACAGGGGTACTGACCATGACTGGCCCGGGTCGGGAGGCTGGGTACATGTAGGAGAACTTGGAGGTGTGTGTGCGTGTGTGTGTGTGCGTGTGTGTGTGTGCGCGCGTGCATGCATGCGTGTGTGCGTGCGTGTGGCAGGGTACTGACCATGGCGGGGCGGGATCCTGTGTACATGTAGGAGGACTTGGAGGTGAACCCTGGGTTGTAGGTCTGGAACTTTGTGGTAGAAGAACCTCCATATTCTGGAGAGAGAGAGAGAGAGAGAGAGAGAGAGAGAGAGAGAGAGAGAGAGAGAGAGATTTAGACATGGTGGAAGATATTTGCCATTTGTCCCAAAGCTACTGCAATAGTTTATATTGTTTATACCATGTGACATAGCTCGGTTTACAAAATGCTGTACTCCTCCAACTGTATATACTTTCCCCATTGTCAACCGTTTTTTATTGCATTTTGACACTTGCTTTGGCAATTAAACGTATGTTCTCTCATGCCAATGAAGCTCATTTGTTGTTTACTTTGTTTGTATTCCTTTTTACAGGTTAATACAGATAAGCAGTCCAGTCAAAATAGTTCCGTTTTTTGTACCCCGCCCCCCTCCCCCCGTCCAGAGACAGCAAACATAGATGCAACGATAGAGTGTGTATATATACACAAAATGGATATAGAAAATAAGATAGCCCACAAATACACAGAAGACAAAAGATACAAAAAAACGAACAAAAACAAAACAAAACAGAAACAATAAAGCTCATTTAAATTGAATTGGAAGAGACTCCATATTGTGGGGAGAGAGAGAGAGAGAGAGAGAGAGAGAGAGAGAGAGAGAGCGAGACATAAGACTTTAATAGTTCATATTCCTCCGAACAGCAGTTTCATAACTGCTACAGATATAGACCAAGAGCAGCCCGTCACATCGTCAGGCCGAAACTTTGTTCCCCCCTTTGTTCATATATTTTTAAACTATCTCGGGATCTCGTCCCTGGCTACCTGTGCAAAGGTAAATTAATCTTGTTTATCTCGGGCATGGCTACAGAGGAGTTAAGGTATAAGAAAAATAGCAACGTATGACGCGAGTGTACATTGAATCACATCACATCAGAGCTGCTTGAAGCTGCAGTTGCTGCGCATGTGATACCTTACTTCCAAATACTAAAACACCTCAGGGATTCCAGCAGACCAGTTGGGTCTAGTCTAGTCTCAGCACAGAGACACTCACAGGTCACTCAGCACTGAGGCTAAACGACTGTGGCTCAAGAGGTAGAGCAGGTCGTCCAATGATCCATGGGTCGGCGGTTCGAATCCCGGCTCCTCCTGGCTACATGTCGAAGTGTCCTTGGGCAAGACACTGAACCCCAAATTGCTCCCGATGTGCTGGTTGGTACCTTGCATGGCTTCCGCAGCAATCGGTGTATGAATGTGTGTGTGAACGGGTGAATGTAATGCACAATCTATGTAAAGCGCCTTGGATAAAGGCGCTATATAAATGCACCATTTACCATTTAAACGGCGACACTACACTGTCTCTCTGCATTCTATGATCCTATAGTTTATATAGCTATACAATCATAGAATGCAGAGAGACAGTGTAGTGTCTCAGTAAACTATAGGATCATAGAATGCAGAGAGACAGTGTAGTGTCTCAGTAAACTATAGGATTATAGAATGCAGAGAGACAGTGTAGTGTCTCAGTAAACTATAGGATCATAGAATGCAGAGAGACAGTGTAGTGTCTCAGTAAACTATAGGATCATAGAATGCAGAGAGACAGTGTAGTGTCTCAGTAAACTATAGGATCATAGAATGCAGAGAGACAGTGTAGTGTCTCAGTAAACTATATAGGATCATAGAATTCAGAGAGACAGTGTAGTGTCTCAGTAAACTATAGGATCATCATAGAATGCAGAGAGACAGTGTAGCGTCACATTAAACTATAGGATCATAACATAAACCAAGAATCTAGCATCAATCTAAACCATTATACTATTGAAATAACATGATGTAAATTGAAACTACTGCTACCTACATTTTAAAAAACAACAAAAGCCCAAGGAAGAAAGACAAATGGCCATGGCCAGGGTATGTCTGCATGTTTGTCAAAACTAGGTCAAGGTATGCATGTGCAGTAAATCTATGTCTATAAGCGTGTGTGTGTGTGTGTGTGTGTGTGTGTGTGTGTGTGTGTGTGTGTGTGTGTGTGTGTGTGTGTGTGTGTGTGTGTGTGTGTGTGTGTGTGTGTGTGTGTGTATGGCAGAGTGGCTCACATTCACAGCCTCAGCCTGATGACCTAAAAAAATATCTCCCCCGAGTCATAGAGAATTCCCTTTGGCTTAGTGGTTAAGAAGATGTTTGCTTATCCCATGCAGGAGACCCACGTTCGAATCCCGGGCATTGCGTGCGTGTGTGTGTGTGTGTGCGTGCGTGCGTGCCCCATCCCATAATCTCCACCCTGATAGGCGTATCACAATGATTACAAAACCGTCACTTTGTGACACGCTGTAAGCTTGTAATTTGGCTGTAGATAAGCCATTTACAAATATAAAATCAGTGAGTGGTGCGACATCACCCGCTGTTGGTACCCTAGACAGACAGACAGACAGACAGACAGACAGACAGACAGACAGACAGACAGACAGACAGACAGACAGACAGACAGACAGACAGACAGACAGACAGACAGACAGACAGACAGACAGACAGACAGACAGAAGTGGTTTGCACCACTTAAAAAATAAACAAATTGTGTTCAACATTCAACAACCAAGATCACATCACAGTTATCTGTATATGCCAATTAATTTGTCACCTTAAATGTTGTAATCATTCATGACAGCCCTTCCGCACAGTGTGAGTGTGAGTGTTTATACTCTGTGACACACACACACACACACGACAGAAAAGCTCATTGTTCAATGTTCCCTCAAGCTTTTGAATCATGATCTGCACCAAGACCAAGACCAGGGCTTTCTCAAAGCGGATGTAGTGCTGTGTGTGTTGGCATCAGGTACAGTCGCCCCTAAACCATCTAGCACATCTACAAGATCTACAAGTTCATAGCGCGGCACTCGGTGCCACGCTATGAACTTGTACATCTGCTATTTTTCAACAGCTAAAGTATAACATAATGCTTAATACACCAAAATGGGTTAAGTTGCTATTAAATGCCGTGATGTCATATTCGACCATAGGCCTAATATTGCCCATCATTTTGTTATTGAACCCTCCGGGGTGTCACATTTTGTTTTTAAAATGCTAGTTTTCAATTCATCAATGTGTACAGTATGGCCACATTGTTATGTTTACAGATAGATAGGCCAACAAAGTACTGCTGCCGATCCTACCCAGGCTCCCACTAGTACATATTCAAACAATGCCGCAGGCTGCCAGGGTTGCGCAACACACAGCTTCATGGCTTATTATTATTATTAATATTATCACTGCTGGCATCAATATGACTGTACCATAACGTTGTCTAGCCTACTAGTATGTGCAATATGTGTAATATG
The DNA here is from genome assembly GCF_951216825.1 of Electrona antarctica. Taxonomy (NCBI): domain Eukaryota; kingdom Metazoa; phylum Chordata; class Actinopteri; order Myctophiformes; family Myctophidae; genus Electrona; species Electrona antarctica. The sequence continues at coordinate 22,545,166 of NC_136810.1, forward strand.
CAACGTATGTACTTAGCGGTCGGGATTAGAATGTGCTGCTTTGTTGATGTTTTTTTATTATTACTCTACTCCATGGCGGCAGTTATACTGTAGTACTGTACGTGTCATGTGCAGGATGTTACATATTTTTTATTTAACCAGTAACAAGCAATTATTATTATTATTACCATTATTATTATGTGACGCAGGGGTTCTCAACCCGTGGGTCTCGACCCCTCGGGGGGTCCCGAAATTATTTTGGGGGGTCAAAGCATTTTCGGGGGTTTTTATGTCCAGGGAGAAAAAAATAAGTCTGGGTCCGAGTCCACTTCAATTCGGCATAGAGTAGTGCAAACGTCGATCACTCTCTGCCGATTTCTGATCGTCTGCACCTTTGTTAAATTGACACACACACACACACACACACACACACACACACACACACACACACACACACACACACACACACACACACACACACACACACACACACACACACACACACACACACACACACACACACACACACACACACACACACACACACACACACACACACACACACACACACACACACACACACACACACACACACACACACACAACTCATGACTAGGTCGCCACAAAAACCACATTGAGACTAAAAGTCTGTTTTAAAAGTGTGAGCTGGCCAAGAGATGAGGCAAAATAAGGAACACAGCTCTGCCCAGTAACAACAAATACAAGACTATAACAGGACAGACATGTATCATTCATAAACACAGTACCCACTAAGGCCTCACTCACACCTAAGACACGCTTGTGTCCTGTGTCTTCTGTGTGTCATGGTCTTCTGGTTAAGAAAATTGTGTCTGACCCCTCATGTACTATACCCTGAGTATTGGCTAATGCCTTCAGGTAGGAGGTACGAGGTCCATGCGTGCAAATATAATAGGTACAAGCATTCCTTTGTCCCTCTGTCAATCACACTCCTTAACAGAGTCCTTGCAGAGGACAGACAGGGTAGGGATCGAAGGTTTTGAGGTGATGTTCTTCCCCTCTTTTGCACTAGGTATGGTGGTGTGTGGTATTTTAATGTTGTACGGGTCACTGTGTGCCTTTGTTGCATTGCATTGCATTGCATTGCATTGCATTGCATTGCATTTGCATTGCATTGTATGCTGCAGGGCGGGTCCTTGGGGTCCAAGACAAATTTCTCCTTCGGGAGACAAAATAAAGAAACCTTGAAGGCCGCCTCAATGCATTTCCAATGGGAAAATGCATTGAGCCCCCCCCCCCCCCCCCCCCCCCCATGCAAGAAGGTTGTGTCATCAAACCATGTGACTCCTATTGGAAATGCATTGAGGCGGCCATGACACACAGAAGACACAGCAGGATACAAATGTGTCTTGCAGCTTGCGCGTGTCTTTAGGTGTGAAAAAGAAGCTCAAAGGAAGAACAGGAAAGTCTAAAAAATAATGTGACCAATAAAAGGCTAATATATAAAAACTAAGCAACAAAATGTTGCTAATATACTAATAAAAAAGCAAGAGAGCAACAATGTCTGGGAAGTGTGTCTGCAAGGGAAGTGTGCCCATGGCAATTCCTTTAAAAACTCACTAAATGATGTGCAGCTGTCATACAGAATATATTATGACACAGATTTACTGTGACACTGACTATAAGGCACATTATGAGTCCAACTACCACTAGTGGTTCTAAAGCGTTTTATTTGCAAAGACCCCCTTAATTCATTCAGGGCGGGAACCCCAGCAAAGTGTAGCACTATAGATTTTTATGTTAGACATTGAGGGATTCTCAAGATTAAAATAAATGGTGCTTATCAACTAACCGGTTCATCAATCGATAGGGGGTTATCAAAACGTATCAATTATCAATGAATGACTTAATTGATAACTCCCATCCCTACATCGACAAGTTTAGGGTCTTATCTGATCTTGTTCGATATCACGAACCGTCCAGACCACTCAGGTCATCTGGGAAAGGTCGTTTTCCTGTTCCTAAAATCACAAAACAATGTGTGGAACTTGGAAGCAAGCAGCATTAGTTTTTATGCTGCTGTAACAAAAAAATCACACCTGTGTGAACTGAGTGGTGTAAGGTTTTATATAGCATGATCAGCTGTGGTCTGACGTAATGTCTGACGTAATGAAATCACACAAAATATGTTAAGTAAAAAAGCTATCATTTTTGATAAATGTATGTATCACACCTGGATGTGATTTCACAACTGGCTGTTTTTGCGCAGAGAAAATGACCACGGTTGCTACGGTCATCCAGTTCACCCGGGTGTGATTTAATTACGTCAGAAATTATTTTGAACATAGCAACCATGGTCATTTTTTTATGCACACAAAAGCCAGTTGTAGGAGTGGTTTACACCACTCAAAAAAAAGCCAGTTGTAGGAGTGGTTTACACCACTCAAAAAAACACACTTGTGTGAAGTGAGGGGCGCTCTTATCATCATACATCACAATCCATGCTCACTTTTATCCTCAATATGTACTCATTTGCTCAGCCAAATCAAATCATCGCTATTGGGTGCTCAGCCAATCAAATCATCGCTATGGGGTGCTCAGCCAAACAAATCATCGACACACACACACACACACACACACACACACACACACACACACACACACACACACACACACACACACACACACACACACACACACACACACACACACACACACACACACACACACACACACACACACACACACACACACACACACACACACACACACACACACAAAAACTGCAGGTTTTCTGCAAGTCTCCAAAAATCAAAGCTGAAGAGTCCTTTCCGTTTGCTGCTGCTGAGTTGTTGTTTTTTCCATCATATCTCCTGCACTTCTTAACGTCTTAAAGATGTAATGTTTTGTGTAAAGCACTATTAAAACCCATGCAGGACAGGAACCCCTTTTGGTGTTTTGAGTATTATATTATATGCTTTAGCTGTTGAAAAATAGCAGATATATATTCGCAAACGTTTTTTTAACTCAAATCTTTGGTTCTGGGGGGAGGAGGTCCCTGGAACAACATATTTTCAGATGGGGGACGGCAGCCAATTACATATAATTTTCGGGGGTTCCCCTTGACATGAAAATGATTGAGAACCACTGACATAGAAACAATGAGGGTTTTTCAGAAAACTGTCAGGATTTAGAAGACATTTGGTTGAATCGTCCTCAGGTCTAAATGGGTTAATTATGTGGTTGTTGACAATGAACTACAATACAAACAACCTGGCCCTAACCTTAACGGCACCGCCTTGCCTTGCAGCGTTGGGGAGTGAAAGACAAGCTTCCTCAAATGCACTGGTGGAACATAGCTAAAGTACAATTAATTTAATAATACAAATATACTGAGTCAGTAACTATAAACCAAACCACAGCGAGCTTATGGAGACAAATAGCCTCTAATCTGCTCTGCTCTGCTGTGAACAAACCCAGGAAGAAAATAACTGTACTGTAAAATAACTGTACATACTAAGCTGTTAGAAGACTTCAACACACTTCAAAAACGAGTGAATAATTGATGGAAACTTTGCCAGATCAAAAGGGAGTGTCTCACCAGGTGTGTGTGCGCGTGTGTGTGTTCTGCGTGCACACGTGTGTGTGTGTGTGTGTGTGCGCGTGTGCTGTAGGGGATAGGTATCAAACCGGTCGGTGCAGTCAGAGAGCTCGCCAGCAACAGAAATACAAAAACACTTCCCTGCCACACCCTGACTCTCACACACACACACACACACACACACACACACACACACACACACACACACACACACACACACACACACACACACACACACACACACACACACACACACACACACACACACACACACACACACACACACACACACACACACACACACACACACACACACACACAGGAGTCTGTTTTGTTAACCATTTAAAGACCTGAGGCAGATTCTACAAATGTCTTCAAAATCAAATCCTAACAGTTTTCTGAAAAAGCGACTATTTTCATATCCGCCGAAATTATTATTATTTGATTTAAATCATTGAATTTAGTTTGAAATAATAATAATAATTATAGAAAACAATTGTAGGAATTAAAAAACTAAGGGTCATAACAATGCGTCCACACAACCCACACATGGTTCCCAACCCACAAGTGTGTGTAAACCCATTCACCGAGTGCCGCGCTACGAGCTTGAAGATCGTCTAGTTTTGAAAAATCGTGAAAATGTGTGCAAATCTTTCACAGTGAACGTTTTAAACTCAAATATTAATTCTGGTCTCTAAACTGCCTCCAGCCTGGCCAGCCAGGGTGCCTGATGGAGGGGAAAGGAACTGGTTGGAATAATAACGTGTTCCTTCCACGCGCTACGTCCAACCAGGGAAACTCCCCCCTGTCAGGTGTAAAGGAGCAACCTGGACACTCAGGCATGAAGGAAGCATGAGTTCAAGTCCGTTGGTCTCCCCAGGTTGGTGGAGGGTGTGTAGAGCCCAGGATCACATTAGATAATTGACACAAATACAGATAATTCTGTGGGTCCTTGACATGAATAAGTGTGAGCAGCATTGCACCACTGAGACGTTTTTTTTTTCAGAAAACTGTCGGGGATTCGGAAGACATTTTGTATAGAATCTCATCTGGTCTCAGGTCTTTAATGGGTTATTAAGGTGACAGATGCTCGGGGTCAGGGAGTGTGAAGAAAGCACTTCCAACACTGAGTGTAAACGTTTTTCTCTCCAGCTCTGTTATGACTTGTTCTGCACGCTGCGTGTTATTCTGTTATCCACTCCTCACTCACAGCGACACGCCAGAGGGCATTCTGGACAGCCTGGAGCGCGTGTGTGTGCGTGCGTGCCCTAGGCTGCTAGTATGGGTGTGTATGGGTGTGTCATGGGCATGGTTGATGGGATGGGTGCGTGCGTGCGTGCGTGCGTGCGTGCGTGCGTGCGTGCGTGCGTGCGTGCGTGCGTACACAATGTATCACAATGCTTTCGAGGGATAAATGTCACCACAAAGAATTTGAGAAATTGTCCTGTTTGTTTCTCACGAGATAAATGGAAGTGGATTCAGGTTCACAATTAGGCATCGATTCAGGTTTAGGATTATAGACATTTAGAGGTTAGCTCAACAGGAGCGGATAGCAACTCCCCCCCCCCCCCCCCCCCTCTCATATCCTCTGGTTGGTTGGTGTGTGTGTGCGTGCGTGCGTGCCCTAGGCTGCTAGTATGGGTGTGTATGGGTGTGTCATGGGCATGGTTGATGGGATGGGTAGAGTGTTTTGGGAATGCTGTTTTGGTGCTTCCTAAAAGCCACAAGCCACAGTCATGTTATTGTGACATTGCGTTATTAATGGCCCATGGGTTTGTGTTGGCGGCACACTGTCAAGTCAGACACAGTTCCACAGCGTAGCCTATACTGTAGGCTACAGTAGCAGAGACATCTGCCATGTCTTCTTCACCACTAGCCTGGGTACCCAGGCTTTTATTCTCGTTCGCAAAAAAAAAAAAAGCCCTGGGGAACGTGAGACATTTAAGCAATATTACACGAGAGGGTGTGGGTTAACGTGATTATTGCCACGACAGGGATGCGGTGAGGAACGAGACAAAGTCGAGTTCCGCAAGCATCACTGAAGTGGCAATAATCACGTTAACCCACACCCTCTCGTGTAATATTGCAATTATACATCAGTTACCCTTAAAACTAAGAAAATCGCTGAAAGAATATATTTTTTGAATGACAGATGTAGTCACTACGACCACAAATGTCCCAAGAAACTAGCTAGCCTAGCCACCGAGTTTGCTAGCGCTCTGGGAGAATAGAGCAGCTGAATTCTTTGTTTTGATTAGGTGGTGAATGGTGCTGGTTTAACCCACGGCTAGAAGGCTGTTTCAACCAATCAGATTGCTTCCTCGAAACGACCTGTGGTATAATTCCTGGTCTAGGACAGGGACTATTGAAAGAGGACGGGAAGCGAAGACTGTACGGTGGACTCCATGTTGCTCCCGCATGTTGAGACCAAGGAAGCTGAATGCGGAAGTGTTGGCTGCATATAGCCCATTGCGCATGTTTCTTTCATACATACATTGCCAAATACAGATCATTCTGGGGGTCCTTGACATGAAATAGTTTGAGAACCAGACACAGAAACATGAGGTTTTTCAGAAAACTGTCAGGATTCAGAAGATATTTGTAGAACCGATCGTAGGTCTAAATGGGTTAAATCTGAATCAGTGTACATGTTGATGTTACGCAAGATCTGCTGAGCTGAAGAAAAAACGAGAACAAACTGGGAAGAAAAGCAATAAAAAAGATTCTGCTATGCGAGACATCCACCATGTCCTTGTGCAACCTGGAATTATGGCTCGTAAACTACACAGACAGACAGACAGAGGGACAGAGAGGCAGAGAGACAGACTGTACCAAAACACAACACAACAACTATGTCGCACGGCAAACATGTGCCGTCAGCACCACACAATTATTATCAAGATGGAATGACGTGATGTTCGTATTTTCTGTTTTGTATGTGTCTATGGAGTTAACATTACTCTAATAGACCCCCAGGTGTTTTGTATGCGTCTATGGAGTTGACATTACTCTAATAGACCCCCAGGTGTTTTGTATGCGTCTATGGAGTTGACATTACTCTAATAGACCCCCAGGTGTTTTGTATGTTTCTATGGAGTTAACATTACTCTAATAGACCCCCAGGTGTTTTGTATGTGTCTATATGGAGTTAACATTACTCTAATAGACCCCCAGGTGTTTTGGATGTGTCTATGGAGTTAACATTACTCTAATAGACCCCTAGGTGTTTTGTATGTGTCTATGGAGTTATCATTACTCTAATAGACCCCCAGGTGTGGTTAGAATATTGAAATATGCCTTCTCTGTGTATTGTTGGTTTCTCAAAAGGCCCAATCAAGGCCCAGGTCAAAAGGTCCAATCCAAATGACAGTGATATAGTGACATCACAATATCATCCCCTCCCCTAACCCATTATCATACAACAACAGCTGTGGATGCGGCTTCAGTTCAGGTGGATCACCACCCATCACCACCCACCAGGCAAACCAGGCATACATAATTAACTGGTGGGTGTGGCCACATTAAAAACATAATTTTAACATTTTTCCATATTTTAGATAATAAAATGGAATTGATCAAACTGTTACTTCAGTTTAACCATGTATATGACCTCTCTATATTTAGTACAACGAACCCGAGTTAAACTGTACTTAGTGTGTTCTTTTTCAGCCTACAGTACACCAAGGGTATCCCTTACCTCTTACCCCTAAACTTATTTGCCATTTATTCACGCAAATCTTTGATTATATATTTCTTCACATTTTTAACTCATATCTTTGCTTCTGGGGGGGATCCCTGGAACTACATATTTTCAGATGGGGGGTCCGCGGCCAAATGCAGATAATTCTGAGGGTCCTTGACATGAAAAAGTTTGAGCACCACTGATATAAAAACATTGTTTTTTCAGAAAACTGTCATGATTTAGAAGACATTTGTAGAATCTAGTCTCAGGTCTAAATGGGTTAAAATGTTTTTCAAAATAGTAGGCTATATCATGGCTCATCATAGTTATCTGCGCAATAAATCAATCCCATATCAGATACATCAGACTCGACACTGCACAGCTTACACACAGAAAGGCCCTTTTGTCAACCAAACCCAGGGAGGAGAGGACACTCCCCCCCCCCCACCCCCCCACCCACAGCGGGAATCGAACCCAGGACCTTCTAGCTCTGTGAGGCGACAGCGCTATATCGCCATGCAGTCACTGCACCACCGTGCCCCAGATGGAAATGTTATTTACAGGGGCTCATTTGAGGAGGAGGAGGAGGAGGACCACTGCTTTAGACTCCGAAAAACAAAACAGCATGCTGTTTACAATGGCCTCAAATCTATTGCTGCACCTCGTGTTTCTGCTAGTACTACATGCTGCTGGTTTAAGGGCCTCATACCACTGCCTTGTTTTGGATATCCGACCTACAGTACTGTGATGTGTATGGATTATTTCACTGTGCTCTCTTATCAGAAACATTTGAATATCTGAGCCGTTTTTCTTGTTCTCCATTTCCTAAAAAAACAACACATAATGGAAGCTCGTACTGAAAAAATAATTTCACCCACACTGTGTTAACGGCAAACACAATGGTTTTTACCCCCTGAGGAAGACAGGTGAGAAAGGAAACCCATAAAGGGCTTAAACATGGTTCTCACATCAAATAGCTTAACAAGTAGTGAGTTAAACGAGACCAGCTCAGTGGCATTGTGGTTAGTGTCCGCCCTGCAACTGGGAGGGTCTGGCTGGGTTCGATCCCCGACCGGGTCATACCAAAGACTGAAAAAAAATGGGACCCAATACCTCCCTGCTTGGCACTCAGCATCAAGGGTTGGATTGGGGTGAGTCCCTGCAACATACTAGCGTCATGTCCAAGGGGTGTATACTTGTACATCAAAGCTGCCTCACGCTACAGAAACAGGAGTATAGGCCCCTGCCCCTATGGGGGCCTCATGGCTCGTTAAGGCGCCCTACACACCTACACACACACCCCATGGAGCAGAGCTGCTCTGTTGAAACCCATGGACTCCCGTTGAAAATGAATTGCGAGCTGCTCTCTGCCCGGTACACAGAGAGAGCGATTTGGTTTCAATGGTGTGTATGGCGGCCCCTAAGGCTTGCTAAGTTAAACAAAGTCATCAAACATAAGTCTGGCAAGTGCCAGGTGTGAAACAACTGCTTACAAAGCTTTATGAAGTCAGCCAGTACCACGTTGTTTTCCCAATACAATCTTACGGAATCAGTACTGCGCATGCGGACGGGGGGTCGACTGGCCACAGCAGGCTGACTAAACACCCTGTAACACCCAGCGTTGCAATAATAAAACATATTTTAATTAATGAATTAGTTATTTTTTTATGTTCTTTTTTCACCTAAACGTCATCATTGATGTTCATTGCAATGCCATTGACAGAGGCTCAAATTCACACAAATTAAAAATCTCTGGACTTTTTTAACCTATGACCTTTGACCATTTAACCCCGATACCCTAGTAGTAAAAAGTAGTAGTAAGGTTGAAATCTCTTTTTTGCAAGTAGAAATTAATCTGGGTGTTACAGGGTTAAGCCTGATTTAAGTGGTTGTTTCATCCATGTCTAAAGAAATGTTACGTGCCCGTCCTACGTTTAGCTAGCCAGAAATATCTTTACTCTTTGGTAAATGATACTGTGAAAAGGGTTTTTCGCCAGCGTTTCTTTTTTTGGAACGGCTCAACCCACCTGTTCTACTGATGCAGGGATATCCTGCCGCGGGAAAACCTCTTTTCTTAAGCTAAAAAGGTTCCCAAACGAAGCGAGCTGTACCACCTGTAAACCTGAGCTCATTCTTGCTTATGTGTACAGAGTGTATAGCTACAAAACACCTGAGCTCTAAATGACAGAGCACTCTTTCATTTAGACTCTCCTGCATGACAATCACACTTAGACAATTAGTCTGGCACTCTGCCAAGCCGGACAAAGAGCCATTCGACCACAGAGTACACTACAAGCCTGTCACTCTCTCTCTCTCTCTCTCTCCCCCCCTCTCGCACGCACACGCACGCACACACACACACACTAAAGAGAGTGAAACCCAACCCTTTGCTCTCTGATGAAAGGCCTGCCTGTCTAAGCCTGTAACTGATTAACCCTTCGTCTCACAGGCAGCAGGTATAGGAAGTACAACAGAATGCTATGGGAGAGAACATGGCTTTAGTGTTTGTGTTACAGTCCTGCCGTTATGAATGGCCGTCAAACACAAGCCTCTGTCTGTCTGTCTGTCTGTCTTGCATGGTTTCCTCTGCCATCGGTGTGTGAATGTAATGCACAATCACAGTCGGTCTGTGAGCAGTAGAGCTGATCTTACGGGCTCACGGGCGCACACGCACACGCACACGCACACACACACACACACACACACACACACACACACACACACACACACACACACACACACACACACACACACACTTACAATTAAGGCATTTAGCAGACGCTCTTAATCCAGAGCGATTTACAGTAAGCAAGACACACAAACACAAAGAAATACATCACAAAAATAGTCTTCACGAATCATGAGTAAGCTAAGATCCTAACATCCGACTAACAGTAGAATATCTGTATATGAAACTATGATTATACACTATAGAATTATACATAAAACTAACTAACTACATAAATCTAAATTGCATAAATTGAGCCTTTGCATACATACGCCTGTAAGGTTGTCGAGGCTAGTGCAAGTGCTACGGGCCAAGATGCATCTGAAGAGGAGGGTTTTCAGACTACGGCGGAAGATTGGGAGTGAGTCTGCAGTTCTGATCGCAATGGGAAGTTCAATCCATAGTTTTGGAGCCAGAAGGGATAAGAGTCTGGGACGTCCAGGATGTTTTAATTAATGTTCTAAAAACCCTACACTCCCAGCAGGCCAAGGAAGAACGCTACTTCATGTTTAGGCCTGTCACAATGATTACATAATCGTCTAATCGCAATTATTTGAATTAATCACAATTATTTCTGCATAATGTCCAATTGTCCATACATTTTAAAACATACAAAAAAGATGCAGAAATTGTTGATCTACAAGCTCTACAAACATACATTTTTTTGGAAAGAAAAATTTATTAAATGTGTCATTAATTTCTTTTAAGTTCTGTGCAATTTGACAGCCCTATTCATGTTGTGGCCTGTAGGCCTACTATAGAGAGCCGGAGTCCTGGTTCTGCCTGGTTCACAGAAGTAATTTCTCTATGGAGAATAACATGGGGTCATCTTGAAATCGTCTCATATAAGCATTGTGGTCCAAAAATAAACAAGCTGTCTCGGCGTTATTTTCAGGGAGGTGTGTCTCTGTGTCGTTTACGACCGGCAGTCACTCATATATGATACAGTCTGCTTCTAGCGAAAATGTAACTAATTCAGTAGCAGTAACATTAGTGTTTTCTCTCAGTCAGTTGATTCTTAATATCCATATGAGTGTAACGGCCTGGATGACATGTTTATTTTTCAAACACAGTTCTTATATGAGGCGGTCTAAAATCCCCCTATGGGGATTACAATGCAAATAAAAAGCACATGAACCAGTGGATTTGCGCCCTCTACCGATATTGACGTCAGACTTTGGTGCTCTATAGCTCTTGAACCTTAGGCCTCCATATAGGACACACACACAATATTTCCACCTGACAAGATTTTCCACCATTTAGCTCCCTTTTCTTCAAAACAAACCTACACATTCTCGTTGGAGAATGTGGCATGTTATCAATCACTTTTGGCTTCCAAAGCCAGGTGGGGAGGGGCACATTTAGAAAAAAAACATGCCAATAAAACTTTTGATTTGATTTATTGTTTTCACAGAATCAAAGGTTTTATGGCCATCAATCACCAGGATCCTGGATGGCTTGATTCTAGGCTTAAAATAATTGATTTGTAAATCTCTATGGGAAAAATGTATGGACGATTTTTCGGTGGAATCAGAATAACATGCCCCCCAACCACACGCACGCACACACACACATACACCTTCCTCGCTCGCATCCTGAGAATATAGGCTACCGCACCCCCTCGCAACTGACACAGCCCTGGCTAGACGACCAGACCTGGCGAAGAAGACCCGTGCTCTCTTCTCCATTTCTGACACTGTTTAGTGTTGGAACTTTGTAAACTGTTCTGGGATCTGCTCAGCGCTCCAATCAATCCTCATCCACCCAGCATGGGAACACACACACACACACACACACACACACACACACACGCTGACTGCTGTGGAATCTCACATGCACACTCCAAGAAGCGCTCAGGAATGACGCGCGCACACACACGCACGTACGCACGCACGCACGTGCACACACACACACACACACAGCTAAACAAGTTCCTCAAAATGTGACCGTGCAGTACATGTTTATAGGCTCTACAAACCATATGCTGTGTTTCAGCACAACTTTCTCACGGCCAGTGGTGGAAATAGAACTCAAATGTATCAATGAATACTGTAATGCGGAAACACCCTGTAACTTGTAGATCGGCTATTTTCAAAATGGCCCGAAATGTAAGTAAGTAACGTGCTTAAGTACTAGTTACTTTACACCAATGCTTTGTCTTATGGCGGTGTCGAGTGAAAATAGTCGATCGACAAGCTCGCAAGGAGTCACGTCACGTGATGACGACATACATTGTTGTTGTGAGCTTGTAGATCGGGTATTTCTGGCATTTCTCAAATTCGTTTACTTTTGTTTTCCTAAATATTTCCAAAATAGCCTAAGGGGGAAAAAAGCAGTTACATTCCAAACTATTACCTCAATTAAGACTCATTTTAACCACATGAAACACCACAACCGCATCCATGTTATTATTGGGGGGGGGGGGGGGGGGGGGTAACAACATTAGCCAAAAGCTGACCTACAAGCTCACAAGTCTGCAAACTGGCTATTTTTGGCAAAGAATAAATGTTGTTGTCAGGATAAAATAGCAGACTAAATACAGAGACCGGCCCCCACCACCACCACCTCAGTGGTGTAAAGAAAGTAACTAAATACATTTACTCAAGTACTGTAAACTCAAGTAGGCTTGAGTTATTTTTTTACTTTATCGGAATATTTCCAAATAGCTGTACTTTTACTTCTACTCCGCTACATCTTAGAGGAAAACTTACTTTTCCTCTACTTCTGCAATTATGTGAAAACTTTAGTTTCTAGTTACTTGGTGCATTACTAGATTTGGATTATTATTACAAAGCATATTAGCCTACATTTAACCACTCCAGCCCTATATACATTTCTGCATATAATAGCCGATCACAATTCAATGTGTGAAAAGAAAACGTGTGGAATATGGGACATTCTGCATAACGACTTATGGTACTTTGAAGTATACATTGTGATACCAACATGGGCTACTTTTGTACTTTTTACTCAAGTACATTTTGAGTTCCGGGACCCTTTGTAAATAAAGTGTTTCTACATTTCTACAAGTGTTTCTATATATTGATACTTATTTACTTCAAATAAAGCATTCAAGTATACTTTTGTTCTCCCCACCACCACCACCACTGTCCACTGCACTGCACTGCACACTGCCTCTGCCCTCCTCAGAGTTTGATTGACTGATTGATTGATTGATTGATTGATTGATTGATTGATTGAAAATGACAAACAGATTGTCCAATGAATGGGTATACGACTATACGTAGCCTACAGACAGCACAATTAAGTCAATACGAAAACTGCTACGAGGATAAAACCAGGAAAAGACTTGTTTAGCCTACATCCTCCATTTTCATTCATCATGACATTTAAAGACAAACAAATATACGCTTCTATGAAGAAAGGAGAAGGGGAAAAAAAGAAATCATCATAGACAGTTTAAGAAAGTTTCGAATGGCCGTAAAGTGCTAAACATCATCGTCCCAGACAGGACAGGGCAGGACACTGAAGACAGGACAGGACAGGACACTGAAGACAGGATAGGACAGGACACTGAAGCCAGGACAGGTCACTGAAGACAGGACAGGATACTGAAGACAGGACAGGACAGGACACTGAAGACAGGACAGGACACTGGGGACAGTCCTCCTCCTACCTGAGGTAGCGTAGTGTCCTCCGTTCTGCTGGCGGGGCAGAGTGGACTGCTTCTCGGCCAGACGCATCTGGACCTGCTGCTGCACTCGGCGCGCCTTGGAGGACAGCTCTCCTCCTCCTCCGTTGCCCAGCTGCTGGTCCGCCGCGGACCCCCCCGCCGTCTGGAGGCCGCCGTACGTGGTGACCGTGCTGTTCATGGGCTGCAGGGCGGACAGAAACACGTTCTCAGTGCTCACGAAACTCATGGTGGAAGGAAGGAAGGCAAGGAAGGAAGGACGGTAGGTAGCCCCACTACGGGATACTCCAGTCCACACACAGACAGACCCGCCGTGGGTTAATACAAAAAAGAAGATACTATAATATAAGCTTTGGTGTTTTTCGGGTGGAGAAGTGTTTGTTTTTAGTCCGTCCGCTCCGTGTCCGGGTGTCTTCTTGCCTGCCGTCACACCGTGTCGAGAGAGACGTTAGGCTGGCTGCGCCGCGGCGAAGCCAGGGGGGGTGGAGCCACTTTATAGGATGTATCTGTCTTACCTGCCAGCCAGGTGGACCGTTTATGATGCCTATAGTTCTTTGTTGGTTATATGATATATTATACCGCAGAAATAATACTAAATATTATTATTGTTATTAGTATTAGTATTAGTATTAGTATTAGTGTTGTTGTTGTTGTTGTTGTTGTTGTTGTTTTTGTTATTATTATTATTTTTATTATAAAACCATTCTGATATTCTAATCGAGATCATACAACATGTAAAATAGACACGCACGCACGCGCGCGCACACACACACACACACACACACACACACACACACACACACACACACACACACACACACACACACACACACACACACACACACACAACTGAGCACAAATCTTATAATGTTGAAGCAGTTTTTAAGGACCCATTTTTAAGAAAGTGCAGTAGAGTAGAGCATGCTTCTATCAATACCGCAATAGGCTATATAGAAATATATAATAGAAATACCCCCTCACAAGTGAAAGTCTGGGATTGAAAATGTACAAACTTGTTGACATCAAAATGTAGGCTACTTAAAGTAAGAAAAGTAAAAGTAGTCACTATGCAGAAGGTCCCATTTCAAGTTTTCAAATATAGAAAAATGCAGATCCACTCTGTGGATTTACTTTTCCAAAAAGTAAAGGTATCAGAATTCAGAACCGAGTTGCAGTTGATAAACTTGCAAAACACAGGCACGTAACATTTTAAATTACAATTACAATTTACAATTTACAATTCAGGCATTTAGCAGACGCTCTTAATCCAGAGCGATTTACATTAGGCAAGAACAAAAGCATGGGAATACATCACATATAAAAAAATGCATTTATCATGAAACATGCGTAAGCTAAGAACGTAACTAGAACATATCTATATAATGACACTATACATATAAACTATACATATATACTATACTATGCTATACATATGTACTATGAAGTGCTATGACTACATACAATGCAATTATTGTGCTGTCTACATGACATGCTATAAGTCTGTTTCAAATGATACCGTTACTTTTTGGAAACGATACTGTGAAAAGGGTTTTCGCCACTGTTTGTGGACGGCTCGACCCCATTTGGACCAGAGCCATCTAATAGAAGAGTTACGATATTGAGGGGGCAGAAACCGAGCGCTCGAGCGCTGTTCATGCAGCCTGAACTGAGTTGGAAATACATTGTTTTCAACGAGGGCGGCGCAAACAAGAGCTATTTTAAGCATGTGTGCAACATGACAACTGTTTTAAAGTATTGTACAGTAACAACTAAAGTCTCTTTAATGTTTATGTTGTACTATTACTACAAAACAATTTAAAATAAATGGATTTAAGATCATTAAAGCTGGGCTGTTGCCTGAGTCCAACGCATTTCTGCCTACTTCCAGCCCTGCAGGACTTGGCCCAGTTGGTTGTCTATGTAGGAGAGCCGCCATTGGCCTGGCCCCATGAAGTGAACGCAGTTTGTGTAACTCTGTCTATATCTAAGGCTCTGATTTCCACCTGTCACCTGTGCAGGGATGTCCTGCCACGGAACCTCATTCTCTGAGCTATAAAGCGTAGAGGTTCCAAACGGGGCTACGCCTGGCAGATCTATATTATTATAGTACAGTGGTATTGAGGTTCCAAACGGGGCTACCCCTGGCAGATCTATATTATTATAGTACAGTGGTATTGAGGTTCCAAACGGGGCTACACCTGGCAGATCTATATTATTATAGTACAGTGGTATTGAGGTTCCAAACGGGGCTACCCCTGGCAGATCTATATTATTATAGTACAGTGGTATTGAGGTTCCAAACGGGGCTACCCCTGGCAGATCTATATTATTATAGTACAGTGGTATTGAGGTTCCAAACGGGGCTACCCCTGGCAGATCTATATTATTATAGTACAGTGGTATTGAGGTTCCAAACGGGGCTACACCTGGCAGATCTATATTATTATAGTACAGTGGTATTGAGGTTCCAAACGGGGCTACCCCTGGCAGATCTATATTATTATAGTACAGTGGTATTGAGGTTCCAAACGGGGCTACCCCTGGCAGATCTATATTATTATAGTACAGTGGTATTGAGGTTCCAAACGGGGCTACACCTGGCAGATCTATATTATTATAGTACAGTGGTATTGAGGTTCCAAACGGGGCTACCCCTGGCAGATCTATATTATTATAGTACAGTGGTATTGAGGTTCCAAACGGGGCTACCCCTGGCAGATCTATATTATTATAGTACAGTGGTATTGAGGTTCCAAACGGGGCTACCCCTGGCAGATCTATATTATTATAGTACAGTGGTATTGAGGTTCCAAACGGGGCTACCCCTGGCAGATCTATATTATTATAGTACAGTGGTATTGAGGTTCCAAACGGGGCTACCCCTGGCAGATCTATATTATTATAGTATATAATATTATAGATATTGAGGTTCCAAACGGGGCTACCCCTGGCAGATCTATATTATTATAGTACAGTGGTATTGAGGTTCCAAACGGGGCTACCCCTGGCAGATCTATATTATTATAGTATATAATATTATAGATATTGAGGTTCCAAACGGGGCTACCCCTGGCAGATCTATATTATTATAGTACAGTGGTATTCAACCAGTGGTCCGGGGACCACCAGCGGTCCTTGAGGCGGTTCCAGGTGGTCCCCATGATGGAGAGTTGGTAACCAAATGGACCCTTATAGATCTTGAGAGAGTGTACAATGAAACCAATTGGCCCTTAAGGGTCCACTTGGTTTCATTTTACACTCTCAAGAGTTAAATTATTGTTAATCATCTCCATGAATTAATTTACAAGACATCTACACAATTAGAGAATGTAGTTTTCAAATAATATTTGCCTCTGAGATGTAGAAGTAAAAGTATTGGAAACATGGAAATACTCTAGTAAAGTACAAATACCTGAACTTAAGTACAGTACTAAGTGAATGTACTTAGTTACTGTACACCCCTGCTGCATATACGTAGTGAAAAAGCAAGAGTGAGTGTGTGTCTATCATTCTAGGTGTGTCTGTCTCTCTCTCTCTCTCTCTCTCTCTCTCTCTCTCTCTCTCAGTCGCACCCACCCAGCCAGTGTGATTATGTTGTTGGAGCCACACCTGTGTGTGCTATCTAGTATCTATCATGTCTGGCATGTTTCATATCAGCCAACACACACACACACGCACACACGCACACACACGTCTTTTACAGCCATGTCGTATAATATAGAAACCCTGAACTATACCATACTATAGAAACTATAGGGTAGGCCTACGATTAATTTGCCTTTAATCAGTTATACAATATTACAACAACACTTCTTTGATTCCTTCTTCTTTAAAAAAAAAACATGCAGGGAGGTTTATGACAAGTTCCCATGTCAGGTCATGTTCCCATGACATGTTCCCATGACTGCCTGGTAGTAACGTACACACCTTGTTGTTACGAGGTCCCGGGCTTGCCTCCCGGCAGAGGTTACACTGATGGTGTGTTTGGGTTCTGTATCTATATGTGACCAGATTTGACTGAGAGCCAGCCATCGCGCAAATTCCAGTTTTTCACCAGAGGAGAAAAAAAATGTTTCTTCTTTTTTCCAAAATGAGTTAATAGCACAGGCAGACTCTTCACATACTAGAGCATGTCTGAAATAAGTGTCAGAGCTGAAATTGACATGTAAATATGAAATAAATGCTTAAACATGTAGCTAGGTGTAATGTTTAGTCCAAGTGAACCTTTCAAGCCTGTTTTCTCAACTCGCCGTTTCTCTGCAAGACATTACTCTATAAGCCATATCTCCAAAACTGGTGGGTCAAACTGAACAACCAATATGTCAATTTGAAGCTATGATTCCCTGCTTTCATATGACACGAAAAAAACAAATAAAAAAAAATCCAATGGCAATCCAATGGCAGTCCCTCAGTCAAATGTAGTCTCAAATTTGGTCACATATGTGTGGAGGTCCCCCCCTATATAAGGTGCTGCGTTGCTGCTTGCCTATCAGCCCATATGGCTCTTTATCCGACTGCCCGTTAACGTATGCGCCTTGTTGATACGAGGTTGCGGGTTCGCCTCCCGACCGAGGCAACAGTATTATACTGGCCTTATAAGCAGTCACTGTTAATATTATACTGGCCTATATTCTCTCCACTGCTACCTATAAACAACCCGGAAACTGTCTTTACAATCACAACATCAAGAACCACCATTATTAGTAGTAGTATTTGTTATTAGTATTAGTGGTATTACAAGTATTAGTAGTATTGTATACGTCAGTGGACTCACCATAACCATGTAGATTGACTGGATGAAGTGCGGTTGCTTCTCGTGGTAAACAAAAAGAATGCAGTTCCTTTTGATCAAACTGATAATCAAATGATGAACCTGAACATCTGCAATGAGATGGATTCACACTCACATGGACTATAGTCACGCCCAAACCTGTCATCATCACACGCACGCGCACGCACGCACGCACGCACACACAAACACACACGCACGCACACACATGCGCGCATAGTCTTAACGTAGACAGTGACTCAGTGCGGAAGGAATGAGTGACAGTGAGGTGTGTGTATTACCAGAAATCTGAGGAAAGGGGGAGGGGTCGCTCTAATTTGTCATTTGCTTGACGTAGGAAAGGGCTGTTTGATTTATTTATATGTATTTATTCCTTTATTTACAGTGCAGATGCTTAAGCAATAAGGGGTGGCAGTGGTTCAGGGGTAGAACAGCTGGATGGGAACCGTGAGGTTCCCAGTTCGATCCCTGTGGGCTCCCCCAGAGTTAGTGTCGTAGTGTCCTTGAGCAAGACACTAAACCCCTAATTGTTCCCGATGAGCAGGTGGTGCCTTGCATGGTTCCCCCCGCCATTGGTGTGTGCATGAATGGGTGAATGTAATGCACAATATGTAAAGGGCTTTGGATAAAAGCCCTATATAAATTATGTACCATTTATTTTAATTGTAAACTTACCCAAGGAGGTATTCTCACATTTTCACTTTTGTATTGACACACCAATAAATAAACGCTGTTCACGTTCATTTGTTGGTGTCCTGTGCCAATACAAAAAAGTGGAGAAAAGAGTACTTAATTTGTCCTCTATTGATTTTAAATTTGGGACTGTCTGTCTGTCCGTCCGTACCATACAGCCATGTCTGACAGTAGGGATATTTATACCGTTATTAAGAAATGTGAATCCCTAGACTCCTTCAAAACCGCTCTTGGGCTTTCGTTTGACACCCTTCTACATATACTGTGAAATAACATTTTCAATCAATCAATCAATCAATTCCTCATAGACAATTAGCCCTTCAAAAGCGATTGTCCAATGTCAATCAAAATAGTTTTAGCAAAACTGCTGCTGGTCAAGCTTTCGCCACCTCATAGCTGTCAATGTTATTTTGCATGGCTGTGTTGTTGAACATTTACACGGCTCGCTTAACGTTGAGAAAGTTACATGACTGACCCAGGTGATCGCAATGCCAATAACACTAATGACCATAGTCTTACCGTGCAACATGAAAACTCCTAAAGTTGATTTCTCCCTCTGTCATTTCCTCGTATTTCTAGTTTATTTAAATAATGTGATGTCATGCAAATTTGACCAGCCTACCTGCATGCAAATTTGACCAGCCTACTATACAGGCCTGCAGGTTAATTGACTATAGATTTAGAAGACATTTTGATGCTCTTGCTATAGTTGCTACTGAAATGATCGATTATGGAGAAAGCTTGCCTGCCTCCTCGCTGCTAAACATGCCTATTGGACAAGGACAGGTTAGGGAGGGTTGATTGATTGATTGATTGATTGATTGATTGATTGATTGATTGATTGAAGTATTTATTAACAGTTTGCAGAATTACAGCACCTAAGGGACTTAGGAAGGGGTAATTAATTAAGGGCCATTCTTGCGTTCTACGTCTCTGCACTGCAGCCTGCGTCATGGCCAGGAGTCAGGACGTGGGCTGGGCATCCAGGGCGTGACGTCTCTCACAGACCTCATCAGTACTGTTTGCTGCAGCTGAGAATCAAAACAAGCTTGGTCTCTAAGCAACGCGTCATTGTTGTCTGCTATGAACAGGTGTGCAAATCAACCTCAGGCTTCGTACAGACATATCAGACGAACATGCTCTGTGCTGTCCGTGTTTCATGGCCGCCTCAATGCTTTTCCAATGGAAGTCACGTGGTTTGACCAAACAGTTGTGTGTGATGGGGGGAGGGGGGGCAATCAAACACAAGTGTTTGGTCAAACCACGTGACTTCCATTGGAAAAGCATTGGGGCGGCCATGAAACACAGGCAGAGCACAGCACAGTTGTTCTTGATGTGTGTACGAAGCCTCAACCGTGTGTCCGTGTGTTGAGCTCTAGGGTTGAGCTTCATACTCTGCTGCCATCTGGTGGTGAGCTGTAGATGAGTCAAGCTGCAACAACTGATTGCTTTGTTATTGTCACCACCAGGCCGAAGGCATGGGGAGAGAGTATGTTTTGCACTCCGTCCGTCCGTGTGTGTGAGTCTGTGTGTGTCGGTTGTCCGTCTGTCTGTTACCAGCTAATCTCCGGCACCGTTAACCCGGTCGGTGCCACATTTTGCACACACACTCCCTGGATGCCAACAATGAACCTCTGCCCCAAATTTTTCAGAAAGGCCTGTTATAGCTCCACAAGGAGGCCGACTATTAAAAAAAAAAAAAACATTTTTTTATATTACTCTGTCCAAAAATCCTGCAAATCGTTACACAGTATCTCTATAGTGATGTGTTCAAGATGGATCTGTCCAATATTTCATATTCCATCCTAATTGGCTAACATTGGCTTTCAACGTTTGCAGGATTGGCCCGTTTTGAACAAAAAGCCTCATATAATGAACCCAGCGTGCAATTTACTTGAAATCTTTCACGGACTTTCCTACTAGGCTGAGGAAAATATCCCACCCTTTTGACATTGGCCTGTTATAGCGCCACCAACAGGTGGATTTTTACAAGACACATTTTGGGAACAAAATGCCTCAAATCATCCAATTGCCATCCAAGACGTAAGAAGAAATGGCACCCTTTTCACATTGGCCTATTATAGTGGTGGAGACCTGTGCCCCGAGGGGCACTTTATCTAGTTAGTAAATATTCTATCGATACATTTTGATGAATCAAATGATTGAGAAGCGTTTTTTTTATATAAATCAGTGGTTCTCAAACTTTTTCATGTCGAGGACCCCCAAATTGACACTCATTAGCCCGCGGACCCCCATTTGAAGACATATACCAAGGACCCCTAGGGGTCCCCGGACCCCACTTTGGGAACCACTGGTCTACAAGAAGATGAACCTATAAAATTATTAGCATTAGTATTTTCAAGAGGTAGGATAAGGACAACAAATAAAAACTAGACTAAAATGTTAGGAAGGGACTAGTGGACAAGAGGTCCAATATAAGTAAAAGACAGGTCATTTTACACTTGGTTGCATGCTGAAAATTGTAGATCGGCTATTTTCAGCCAGTGTAAAATATATTGTAAAAAGTCATTACAATATAAAAATACATTTTAGTCGACTGAATCAACTGTAAATGTAGTCTACTAAAATCTTATATTTAAAACTAGACTAACACTAAAAGATTCCAGGTGACTAAAATGTGACTAAAACTAAATGAAAACTATTCAAGAGGCTATGACTAAAACTAATCAAATCAAAATGTGCTGTCAAAATTAACACTAGTCCCTGGCCATGCATTCAGATTTTACGTATTTGTGTACTCTTGTTTCTTTTTTGCATATGAATAATAGGCCTATACTGTAACGTTTAGCACCCTGAGCTGAGTCGAACCCCGGCCTCCAACTCAGTAGACCAGGCAAGCAACAAGCCGCGGCAAGAGTGCTAGCTCCCTTGGAGGAGCAAGTTACGGCCGGGTCTTAATCTTTACAATACTATTTTAATAGAGGACTTCAAGTTGACTTCAATAGTTGATGCATTCAATTGTGGTTGTATGTATCCAACAGAAATGTTGTGCTTAATTCTTACCAAATGATATCCCTGCTCTTTAATGGTAATAAAATGCTTTGAAAATTAGTTTTTGTCTCATGAATGAATGTAGCCTGTGATGGTGTGATTGGTGAGTAACAAGGAAAAACAAATAATTAAACTAATCTTTCTTAACCCATGGGATGGTGCATGAACCCCCAACACTTGTGTCAGGTGGGTCTATGATGGACACATGCACCCAACCAACACATGTATTTATTAGTTTATTTGGACTGATCTCTACGTCGTCCTCAGACGAGCCCTCCATCGGCATCTCCAGTCATCTCGGTTCTCCATACATCTGGCCAGCTCATTTGTGCTTTCTGCACCAGCATCTTTCTCTAGTACGTCCACATAGGTAGGTGTGGGACATCCTCTCGATCGATGCCCGTGTGTTGGTTCCCACAGTGCAAGCTTTTTGGTGTCTTGGTGTCGGTGGCAGTGGCCAGCCATAGTCTCATCCTCCTTACTGCTATCTTCTCTGATACACTTGGTAATGCCCCGTACAGAGGCCAGCTAGTCTCATCCTCCTTACTGCTATCTTCTCTGATACATTGGTAATGCCCTGTACAGAGGCCAGCTAGTCTCAGGGCCTGTACAGACGAGGACGATTTCGGTGTTTCTTGGGCAAGTAATTAGCCGATCTGCCCTTTTTGTCACACGGAGACGGCGTTTTGGGGGACTTGAACGGCTAATTTTGAAACTACCTTCCAGAGTGGGAAAGTTTGGAGACGCGACTTTCACGTGTATAGCAAATGCCGCCTTACTGCTATCTTCTCTTTTAATTTATTTTGTATGCATTTTTGGGGAGGTGAAGGGAAATAATGCAATACAATAATTTAATACCATTAAAAACATTGCCTCCGTCCTCATCCTCAAGCAGTATGAGTCACCAGAATGAAGGACGGGTGAAGTTACAATGGGATTGTATAAAATGAGCGTGTCTGATTAAAAAATTAAAAAGAATGAGAATGGATGAGAACCACCCTGGGCGAAAGCCTGACGTTAAAATGACCCCAAACATTATTTTAAAGTGAAATATCCCTTTATATTAAGGGTTTTAAGCCCTTAAACCTGTGAAACGTAGTTTGTTGAAAACAAAAACACCTTAACGTCTATTAATCATATTGATCTCCATAGACCTATTGTGCAAGAGCCTTAAATATATACACTTGATTGCTGCTATTTCAAAGTTGTAGGCTATATAAGGTTATCCTTACATCATTACCAGAGCCATCTAATAGAAGAGTTACGATATTGAGGGGGCAGAAACCGAGCACTTGAGCGCTGTTCGTGCAGCCTGGAGAGGGACAAGCTGGAGTTTGAAATACATCGTTTTCAACAAGGGCGGCGCAAATAAGAGCAATTTTAGGCATGTGTGCAACATGACAACTGTTTTAAATATTGTACAGTAACAATTAAAGTCTCTGTAATGTTTATGTACGATTACTACAAAACAATCTAAAATAAAAGGGATTTAAGATCATTAAAGCTGGGCTGTTGCCTGCAGGGTCCAATGCATTTCTGCCTACTTCCGGTCCAGAAGAGCCGCCATTGGACTGAAGCCCCATGAAGTGAACAGAGTTTTCTAACTCTGTCTTACTCCATGGCTCTGATCATTACATGTATACGTATGTAAGAGTATTTTTAACAGCAAAACCCAATTCTTTACTGTACTGGACCCAGCTGGCCATAAACTGATGAGTTTTGAAAGTTTTATTCATATCTCAACATGGAAACTAAAGAAAAAAGGCATACAATACACAATACATGAATCAATAATCCATGAACAAACACTTATCAAATATAACAGCATAGTATAATAACATATAACACGATACACTTATACATATAGTAGGCTATACATAAACATTAGAAAAATACATAAACCCCCATATAAGTCCAACAACAAGACCAATATAACGGTGCAAGCAAAAAGAACAATCAGAAATGTACCTTGTCCCCCTTCCAGCTGGGTGCTAAAACCTTCTGTAGCGTGTATGAGGTCCCTCTGAAGCCATCCTTTGTCTGTCCTTTCCTTATCCGTCCGTGACCATGGTACATATCGCGGCTGTCCGGAGGGAACCTCATAACTCCAAAATGTTCATTTTTAAGGAAATAAATAAAACCATAGGCCTATATTTTTTTAAACCATGCAATACTGCCTCATCAAAGTTGGTGTTGTGACTTTAGATATTGTCAATTACTTGCATGAGAAGGAGAGAGGTGGTGGAGTTAGCTGTTTTAGCAGACAGTTTGAGGGTCCAATGGAGTTAAGAGGTTTTGTCCAATGCGTTTTACTGCTGTTTTTTTACTTTATTGGTTCAACATTTTCGAAACAACACACAGACGTAAAGGGTGTTCAATAGCACTGATTTATGGAATAAAATCAGTTATGAGGTTTCCTCCGGACAGCAACGATATCAAAGAAACATTTCTGAAACCTCCCATCATCTCCATGCTGCTACCTTGTTCCTTCATGCATTTCCTTGAATCTGAGGCAGTCAGGCACCCTGTTCTGTTCCTGTCAGGGTTAAAGTTTAGGTTTAAACCCCTGCCACAGCTGAGCTTGATTCAATCAAGAGATTACCCACAGCTGGTGCAATTGTGTCAAAATAAAGGACTTCCTGTCTCCACATTAAACACCATGAATATTACACATACAAAAAAAAACACACCCGTGTGAAGTGAGTGGTGCAACTCCGTGTGGGGGTCCCCGGGGGTTCCAGACCCCGGAAGTTCCAGACCCACAGGATGGTGGGCCAGGGTGCCGGTCCGGTTCCGGCGAGCCGCCCCACGTCCGAAACAGTAGAGAAATGAGATTACTGTACTGTACTGTAGTGTCACTGTACTGTACTGGCACACCCGAAATCACCATATATACAGTTAATATGTTTGTTTGTTTGTGTGTTAGGTTGCGCACAGGTGGTGAAAAACAACCATGCTGTTTTCGTGCTCAGACCCACCCACCCAGCCACCCAGCCACACACATAGCTCCGTAACACTCAATAACAGTATGAACTGTGGGTCC
The DNA here is from genome assembly GCF_951216825.1 of Electrona antarctica. Lineage (NCBI taxonomy): Eukaryota > Metazoa > Chordata > Actinopteri > Myctophiformes > Myctophidae > Electrona > Electrona antarctica. The sequence goes on from NC_136810.1 coordinate 22,570,324, forward strand.
GTTACATTTACTTTGTATTTTAAAAGTTAGCTATCTGTTTACAGTAAACTTTACACAGAGAGCTACATCACATGGGAGCCGGGTACTGTCTGTGTGTGTGTGTGTGTGTGTGTGTGTGTGTGTGTGTGTGTGTGTGTGTGTGTGTGTGTGTGTGTGTGTGTGTGTGCGTGCGTGCGTGCGTGCGTGCGTGCGTGCGTGCGTGCGTGCATGTGTGCGCATGTGTGCGCATGTGTGCGCATGCGTGTGTGCGCATGCGTGCGCGAGAGAGAGAGAGAAAGAGAGAGAGAGAGAGAGAGAGAGAGAGAGAGATAGAGAGTTTACAACAGCAACTTGATCTCCTGCACACTTTCTCCCAGACATGGGCCCTGACAGTAAACCTAAACACATGATATTACAAAAAAGATATAGCCCCCAGCACCAACAATTTCACTAGAAAATGCAAAACTATCTCGACCTAAACATCAGCAGCTTCAAACAAACTGCTTCAAACAAACTGTAAACATGGCTTGAGAACCAATTAGGGCAAGAATTATGGGCTTGAGAAATACTTGTGTATGTATGCACTTATAGTTACTTAGTTGGAAAAGCGCTATAAAAATGCAAAAGAAAATGCAATTCATTTGTTTCTTCCACCACTGTATAGTTACTTTCCACCAGTGATATTAAGTGAGCTGCGAGCAAACACACCATGAAATGGTGTGAAGTTGAACTCTTGGCCTCTTGGTCACATGGGCAGAAAAACAATGGCCCTCTCACTGCAGGGAGCCTGTCTGCTATCATCCTGACTCCAACAACCAGAGACAGCTAGTGGGACTGACTCACACACTCCTGGGCAGACAGCATCAAATTCACTACTATCTTTATTTATTTTTGTATATATTTGTATTCTTTTTATTTCATTTGAAGGGAGAGGAAAGACAACAGGTACAGGCATAGGCTACACAAAAATAAATAAACACATTTATTTTTAAAATGTTTTTTATGTTTTTTTTTGTGGCTTTCGCCTTTTATTTTATTTTTTTGGAGGGACAGACAGTAGGCTGACAGGAAATGGGGAGAGAGATGGGGGAGTGACATGCAGTGTGTGTGTGTGTGAATGTGTGTGTGAATATACAGTAGGTGAATGTAATCCACAATCTATATGTAAAGTGCTTTGGATAAAAGTGCTATATATAAATGCATGTAGGCTATATTGTTTCCAGTACGAAAATAGCGTTTGGCTGGTATTCACGCGCACACCTCACACACACACACACACACACACACACACGCACGCGCACGCACGCACACGCGGGTGCGCGCGGTAGGGCTCCGTGTGCAGCCACCTACGGACGGCTGAAATTCGAAACTGGCCCCCGTAAAATCTGAATCTGAATTGGGTCGTCCACTCACAGTTAACAGCCTTTGTATTGAGTTTGTGCTTGAAATGTACTGTAATTCTGCAAACTGTTAATAAATATTTCAATCAATCAAAACTCACTGTATATGTTTCTTTTCCCTTTTTATCCTTTTTTATGATGAATTCCCGTTCTGCTCTTTGACTATATAGAAGTGTATATTTGTACATCTCTAAATGTTTTGATTAATTGAACAAGGTGGACCCTCTTGTAAACAAGTGTAAATGAAAAACTGTTACAGCTGTATATGAATCATCTTTCCCCGTACCTTGATATCATTGTTATAATGTATGTTATTGTATTGTATTGTCTTTCTTTTGTTGTTTGTGCTGTATTTTTTACCTGAATTGTCTGTAATATATTTATTCTAAAAAATAAAATAAAATGAGTTAAACAAAATAAAAATGAAATCCTGGAAACGCCACTGACTACAACACAGGATAGATATCCAATCCAATCCAACTTTATATATAAAGCACATTTAAAAACAACATAGTTGATCAAAATGCTGTACAGTATAAATAAAAAACACAATGCAACACAAGAAGAACATGTAAATCATACAAGGGCAACTGGCGGCCCGGGGGCCACATGCGGCCCCCACCATCACTTAATGTGGCCCTCAGGTTAATATCAGAATACTGAGTCTATAGCTACAATGTTATTGTCTTATATGCAATGTATTTGTATTTAGTTTAGTTAACATAACTGTAAATAAAGACATTTGGAATAAAATAAAAATGTTGCTTTTCAGGGTTCCAATTGAAAAATAGCAAAACATAATTCAGGATTTCAATTCAAATAATAGCAAAAAATAGCTGATCTACAAGCTCAAAACGCGTCTCATTGCGACGCATTTTGAGCTTGTAGATCAGCAGCCTATTATGCATTGCATATTACTGTGCATATTACATTGCACAGTAATATGCAATGTGGCCCTCTGGAGCGAGTGTGGAACTATAATGGCCCTCTCCATCTCAAAATTGCCCACCCCTGATTGTAAATAAATACACAATCAAGATATAGTGATGCAATGTGACTAGCTCTGTTTACAAGATGCTCTACCCCCTCCAACTGCAGCATAGGATATATACTTTCCCCATTTTCGACCGTTTTTATATTTTGACACTTGCTTTGGCAATGTAAACATAGGCCCATGTTTTCTCATGCCAATAAATATCCTTTGAATTGAATTGAGTGAGACTCAGTGAGAGGGGGGAGCGGGGAGGGGGCGCCCCGCCCCCCAAAGAAACACACACACACACACACACACACACACACGTGGTGTGGGCGTGTGTGTCACGCACGCACGCGCGCACGGTGATGCTGGAGAGGAGACGGACGGTGCAGCGCTGAGTGCCTGGTTTACTAGCCTATTTCGTAAAAACTTTCTCTCCCAGTGAGTGTCACGTCAAACTGCATTAAACTATAGGCCTTACTGCATCGTCCACCGGGTTTTAAATTCGGCGTTGTTTTGGTTTCAAACGGAGGAGAAAATAATCTACAGTAGCCTAAACACGAAGACCACCGTCGGGGGTAAATGATCCACACCAACAGGTCAGGTAGGCCCTAATCTATGATGAATTAATATTATGTTTCCATGTTGATCGGATTCGTTAGTTGCCCGTTAGTTACATATATGGTAATGTAGGCCCTGTCTTCCACAGTTTGTTTGCAGTCAGTGGCACAGACAGTGCAAAGGAGTTATTGAAACAACTATTTTGGTTGGTATGGTAATGAGATGCAGACCGTCGTGTGTTGTGTTTATTGAGCCATGAATGTATAATCAATTAAAAGTGCGTGGCTGTAGGCCTAGCTTTTTAGGCCTAGTTAATAATGTGCGCTGCGCGTGTTTAGCAAGTCTTTCACATTAAGTCACAGGTTGATGAGAACTTGAAGCCGTAAAAATGTGTTCATTTTGGGTTGATGTGGTGACAAGATGGTGTGTAGATCGAGGTAAACATTCAGCTGAACTTCGACACGCTAGCGGACTCCGCCGCTCCGAGGCCCATCATGCACGCATTTAGGCCCAATCTCTGTCGGGGCACGCCTATACTTTTACTTTTCCAGAGGATTTGAGAAATTATAGAATTATAATACATTCATTTGTAGCACAGCAGTGTGAATTAAATGGTTGTTTTATGGGGGAAACAAATGTATGCCTGCGTTTATTTTATTTATTTTTTATTTATTTTTCTTCTTTTTTAACTTATTAGGGGGCGGGGCGTGGGATGATCACAGCTGTAAAGCATGATGAATGATTGCTCTGGCTGGTGGTGACTGACTGATGGCGCATTGCAGCATCTTTTTAAGGTCTACTAATTTGTAAAATAATAATAATAATCCTTCAAACTGTATGAAACTATTGAAGCTTCGTTAGACTGACTGGTGCCATCATGGCTATGGATTTATCGTCGACCAAGTTTGGCGTGTTTTGGTTTTCAGACGAGAGAAAAAAAGACACCGTGGTGGGAGAATGATAAACATGCAGGTGCAGCAGGTATAGGCCCAATGGTGATTTAATGCCGTGTTTGTATTTATTTGGAACCTAATAGTTTAATGTTATGTCGGTAACAATTTGTTGTTGTGTAGTAGGTAAATTAGCTAAAGCAAAATAAAGCTAAACATTAACACTGTAAGCTTTTGGTTGCGGGATGCATTAAACTTCTTGTTTAATGAGCTATAATCAACTTAGAGTGCATACAGCTGGTTTAATTGGCAGTCTTAAGTAAGTCTTTCTATAGTCGCAAGTCGGTGACAAAAAGCTGCAAACGTTTGTTCACTTTTTTTGGTTGACGTAAAGGCCTAATGTGTGTTAATGTATCCTGGACCGACCAGTTAACTATGTGTATTGTCATTTAATTGTCTGTTTGTTTGAACATGCTCTGATTGCTCTCTAGCGGTATAGGCTAGCTTGGACTGACCTGTGTGTGTGTGTGTGTGTGTGTGTGTCACATGAAGCAGAGTGTAAGGGCCGATTCATACTCCTATTTTACCGCTGTTTCGGCGCTGTAGTGCCGAAATGATTTCGGCTCGTCAGAAATTTTCAGTAGCACCGAAGAGCCGACTTTAGGACGGTACCCGCCCCCCCGAACCTCAAATGACGTCACGTTGTAGGCTCTACAGCGCCGAACCGACTTTTATTCGGCTCTAAAATAGGAGTATGAATCGGCCCTAATAATATGCTATAATATGCTGCAGCCATGCAGGCATCATGGTGGGGTCCGGGGACCCCCAGGGGTCCTTGAGGGAGTTCCAGGGGGTCCCCAGCTAAATGATAGTTAGGAACCAAATGGACCCTTATGGGTCTGTAACTCTGAGAGTGTACAAATGGAACCAAATGGACCATTTGGTTCCATTTGTACACTGTCAGAGTTACATTAACATTGATTTTACAATATGAATTGGGGGTCCCAGCGATATAAATGCCATTAAATGGGGGGTCCGTAGACTGATGCACGTCAAACTGCAGGGGTCCTTGACTGCAGGCTAGCAAGTACTTAAGGGCCATTTCCTGGTCCTCACTGATTAATTGAAAATGGTGGACCCTGTTGTAAACAAGTGTAACGCTTTATTCAGTAACAGTCTTTGTATTGAGTTGTGCTTCCAGTTCCAGAACAGTTTTCAACATGGAAATGATTAGGCCTATATTGATTGAAGTATTTATTAACAGTTTGCAGAATTACAGTACATTTCAAGCACAACTCAATACAAAACTGTTAACTGAGTGGACGACACCATAAAGCATTACACTTGTTTACAAGAGGGTCCACCATTTTCAATTCATCATAACATTTAGAGATGTACAAATATACTCTATATACTTATATATAGCCAAAAACAGGAAATCATCATAAAGGAGGTAAATAGGGGGAAAAACATACAGTGAGGGGGAAAAAGGGTGGTTGGGGGATTCAGATTTTACGGGGGCCAGTTTCGAATTGCAGCCGTCCGTAGGTGCCCTTTGAGAGCAGTTTTGAAGGAGTCAAGGGATTCACATGTCTTAATGACAGTTGGTAGGGCGTTCCACATTTTTGTGGCATAGGAGCGAAATTAATTTAGTCCTTTGTTTGTGCCGAATCTGAGTTGCACATGGTTTGTTGAACTCCCTCTGGTGTTGTGGGTGTGGACTTCATTGACATTTATGGAGTATCTAGACAGGTACATGGGTATCTTGGTGGTGTATCGAATCTTGTGGACCAGACCCATTGCAAGATGCTGTGTACTCTGTCGTCAACCCTAAGCCATTATAGCCTGTCAAAGTGGGCAGGGGTGAGGTGTGTTCGGGGGTTGAGGCCAAGTAGTAGCCTGACCAGTTTGTTTTGGGAAGTCTGGACTCTGGAGCCTTGTTTTTAGGGCCTTTGAGGTGCTGTGGTACCAAGAGGTGCATGCATAATCGTAGAAACCTTGTACGAGGGCTCCTGTTAGGGTCTTCAAGTTTTTTTTGTTGACCAGTGAGGTGATCTTGTATAGGAATCTTGTTCTTTGGTTGACTTTTTTGATTACGTTGGTGGCCATTTTATCACCGGAAAGATTTGCCTCCAGGATGAAACCTATAGGTCATAATCATATGATGATTATATTATGCAAAATAATTGTGAATTTGTGATTAAGCAGTTATGTAATGATTGTTGCCAGTGTTGATTTCGTTGACTAAAACTATGACGAAAAATGTTCATCGACTACCTTTTTTCACTGACAAACTAAATGGAAACTAAATTAAAACTAAGCTAGCCCACACCCTTGGGGGCTCTGTTTGGTGTTTTCCCCTCTGTACCGTCACTCTCTAAACCAGAGAGGGATTTTTTTTGGCTTTTGTCACTCTGTTAGCTAGGAGACTAATCTTGATCAACTGGAAATCGCCCACTTCCCCTTCTCACACTCACTGGATTATGGACACCTTGTACTGTGTAAAACTGGAGAAGATTAGACTCCTTCTTCTGATAAATTTGGAAGGATTAGGGGTCCATTCTTTAAATTCATTCAGAAATTGAATCCGTCTGCTTGAGGATGTGTGAGGTCTGCTGGACTTTTGATTTAAAAGTATACTGTGGTTGGACTGTTGTAATGCGGATTATGGATGTATCATGTACTGGTATATTGTTTGTCGGATGTCTTGTACTGTTTTGTCTGTTTTTGTCTGCCTTTTATTTTTCAACTCTTATTGACTTTTGACTAATATAGTTGTGTATATTCGTACGACTCTAAATGTTTTGATGAATTGAAAATGGTGGGCCCTATTGTAAACAAGTGTAATGCTTTATGGTGTCGTCCACTCACTGTTAACACTGTTACTTGAAAAATAGCAAAACATTATTCAGGATTTCAATTCAAATAATAGCAAAAAGATCAGCTATTTTTGCTACGACAGTAATATGCAATGTGGCCCTCTGGAGCGAGTGTGTGCAAGTATAATGGCCCTCTCCATCGTCAAAGTTGCCCACCCCTGATTGTAAATAAATACACAATCAAGATATAGTGATGCAATGTGGTCCTCTGGAGCGAGTGTGTGCAAGTATAATGGCCCTCTCCATCGTCAAAGTTGCCCACCCCTGATTGTAAATAAATACACAATCAAGATATAGTGATGCAATGTGACCTATAGCTCCGTTTACAAGATGCTCTATACCCCCTCCAACTGCATAGGATATACTTTCCCCATTTTTGACCGTTTTTATATTTTGACACTTGCTTTGGCAATGTAAACATGATAGGCCTATGTTTTCTCATGCCAATAAATATCCTTTGAATTTAATTGAGTGAGACTCAGTGAGAGGGGGGAGGGGGGATGCGCACATGTCATGCTGGAGGCTGGAGTCCCGCCCCGCCCCCCAACAAACACACACACACACACACACACACACACACACACACACACACACACACACACACACACACACACACACACACACACGTGTGGGCGTGTGTGTCATGCACGCACGGTGATGCTGGAGAGGAGACGGACGGTGCTGCACTGAGTGCCTGGTCTACTAGCCTATTTTGTAAAAACTTTCTCTCCCAGTGAGTGTCACGTCAAACTGCATTAAACTATAGGCCTTACTGCATCGTCCACTGGGTTTTAAATTCTGCATTGTTTTGGTTTCAGACGGAGGAGAAAATGATCTACAGTAGCCTAAACACGAAGACCATCGTCGGGGGGAATAAGATCCAGTCCACTCCACACCAACAGGTCAGGTAGGCCCTAATCTATGATGAATTCATGTTGTGTTTCCATGTTGATCGTTGTATAGGCCCGTTAGTTACATATGTGGTAATGTAGGCCCTGTCTTCAACAGTTTGTTTGCAGTCAGTGGCACAGACAGTGCAAAGAAGTTATTGAAACATCTCTTTTGCTTGGTAATGAGATGCAGACCGTCGTGTGTTTATTGAGACATGAATGTAATCAATTAAAAGTGTGTGGTTGTAGTTTAGGCTTATTAGGCCTAATGCTAGTTAATTATGGGCGCTGCGTGTGTTTAGCAAGTCTTTCAAAGGAAGTCACAGGTTGATGAGTACTTGAAGCTGTAACAGGTTGTTCATTTTTTGGTTGATGTGGTGGCAAGAGGTTTGTGGAGGTCTCCGAGGCTAAACGTCGACCCGGAGTCCAATGCACGGTCTCCGATGCCCATCATGCACGCATTTAGGCCCGTCTGTTGGGGAGGCTATAGCCTACTTTTACTTTTCCAGAAGATTTGAGAATACATGGTTTTATGGGCGAAACAAAAATGTATGCCTGATTTTATTTAATTTTATATTTAGAGTGCATATGGCTGGTTTAATTGTCTTTCTTTACTAAGTCTTTCTAATTAAGTCGGTGACAAAAGCTGCAAACGTTTGTTCACTTGGTTGATGAAGAGATAAGGTTTCATTTCACATGAAGCAGCTGTGTTATATATATTATATATATGTTATAATATTAATATGCTGCAGCCATGCAGGGCCCACGCCGCCCACCATGCACGTATGTCTCTGTCGTAGTAGACTACTTTTTAAAACATAAAGGCCTGTGTGTTAATGTATCCTGGACCGACCAGTTAACTATATGTAATCCGGTATAGTCTAGCTTGGACTGGTGCGTGTGCGTGTGCGTGTGCGTGTGCGTGTGCGTGTGTGTGTGTGTGTGTGTGTGACTGTCCTCACTGATGAATTGAAAATGGTGGACCCTGTTGTAAAGCGTATATCTATTCCACGTCCGAGCATAGACATAGTAACGCCCCGCCTGCCTCTGATTGGCCTACCGACACTGCCCGTCTAGCCCTGGTCTCACCAGACTGTCCTCCGAGACGCAAGGTTACTCCGTGGTGGGAAATAATACAAGTACAAGAAAATGACAGCTTGGCATGCACGACAGTAACTTGTAACTTAAATTTTTGTAGAAGAAAGAGGCAAACTAATATTGTTTGTGCCGTTGGCTTTGATTGAATGATTGAACACGTACGTTGTATGCTTTCATTTGGGTGTGTTCTAATTAAAGTGTTAGTGTTGATTATCGTGTATTAATCAAATTATAGTAAACTAATACTATTATACTAAAAAAAGATCAAGGAAAAAGAGACCAATAATTTTTCAAGTTTTATGTATACAAATCAACAGGCCAACGGCATAAACAGTAGCCTATTAGTTTGTCTCTTCTACAAAAATAAAAGTTAATGTCGCCCGTGCCAAGCTTCTCTTGTATTATATCGTACTTGTATTATTTATTTATTTCCCACCACGGAGTAACCTCGCGGCAGACTATCCACTGTATCCAGCATGTATCTTCCACCTCGGAGACACCGGCTGTGTCGGTAGGCCAATCAGAGGCAGGCAGGGCGTTACCATGTCTATGCTCGGACGTAGAAAAGATACACGCTGTTGTAAACGAGTGTAATGCTTTATCAGTGTGTCGTCCACAGTAACAGTCTTTGTATTGAGTTGTGATTTCATGTGAAATCAACTCATTCTGCAAACTGTTAATAAATGGGCTACTTCAATCAATCAATCAAACAAATCAAATGGTGGTTTTTATGGTAACAATAAATAAATATAGACTATAGTGGAACAGCACATTTTATAACTGTTATATACAGTAGTTATAATGTGCTGTTTCCACTGAGCTCATGCATTTTCACCAGCACTAATAATACGTTATTTAAACATTGTTATACGTTCTTATGCATAATTATTAACCCATTCAGGCCTGACGTCGAAATAAAAAAAATGTTTTCTAAATCATGACAATTTTCTGAAAAATTTGAGGCACAATTTAACGATTTTTCAAAAATAGCAGACCTACAAGTTCATAGGGCGGCACTCGGTGCCGCGCTATGAACTTGTAGATCTGCTATTTTTCAATAGCTAAATTATAACATAATGTATGTAACCACCAAAAAGGGTTCCCGCTCAAAATGGGTTAAGTGTGTTATTATAATGTATTATAAATGCACTTATAATGCATTATAGACCCAAGTTTAACATAGTCTAACCAATAATTTTATAGCCTACTCTGCAGCATTTTAAAAAATATATGAAACTAGCCGATCTACAAGCTCTCATGCGGGGCCAGTTTCATATTGCAGCCGTCCGTAAGTGCCCTTTGAGAGGGTTTTGAAGGAGTCAAGGGATTCACATGTGGATTCACATGTCTTAATGACAGTTGGTAGGGCGTTCTACATTTTTGTGGCATGCGAAATTAATTTAGTCCCTTGTTTGTGCCGAATCTGGGTTGCACATGGTTTGTTGCACTCCCTCTGGTGTGGTGGTTGTGGACTTCGTTCACATTAAGGGAGTATTTAGACAGGTACATGGGTATCTTGGTGGTGTATCGAATCTTGTGAACCAGACCCATTGCAAGATGCTGTACTGTCGTCAACCCTAAGCCATTCCAGCCTGTCAAAGTGGGCAGGGGTGAGGTAGTAGCCTGACCAGTTTGTTTTGGGAAGTCTGGAGCCTTGTTTGAAGGGACTTAGAGGTGCTGTGGTACCAAGAGGTGCATGCATAATCGTAGAAACCTTGTACGAGGGCTCCTGTTAGGGTCTTCAAGGTGTTTTTGTTGACCAGTGAGGAGATTCTGTATAGGAATCGTGTTCTTTGGTGTGTGTGTGTGTGTGTGTGTGTGTGTGTGTGTGTGTGTGTGTGTGTGTGTGTGTGTGTGTGTGTGTGTGTGTGTGTGTGTGTGTGTGTGTGTGTGTGTGTGTGTGTGTGTGTGTGTGTGTGTGTGTGTGTGTGTGTGTGTGTGTGTGTGTGTGTGTGTGTGTGTGTGTGTGTGTGTGTGGGGGGGGCAGGCTTGCAAATGTGATTGTGACTTTGTGAGGGGCATTTCCTGGTCCTGAAAATGAAAATGGTGGACCCTGTTGTAAATTCAGTAACAGTCTCTGTATTGAGTTGTGATTTCATGTGAAATGAACCCATTCTGCAAACTGTTAATAAATAGGCTACTTCAATCAATCAATCAAACAATCAAATCAAATGGTGGTTTTATGATGAGTTTATGCATTTTCACCAGCACTTATAATACGTTATAAACATTGTTATACGTTCTTATGCATAATTATTAAGTGTTTTATTATAATGTATCATAAATGCACTTATAATGCATTATAGACCCAAGTTAAACATAGTATATCTAATAATTTTATACTCTGCAGCATTAAAAAAAATGAAAGTAGCCGATCTACAAGCTCTGATGCGTTGCATCTCGACACTTTGCGAGCTTGTAGATCGGCTATTTCCACATTTTTTGAAAATGTATGAACAGTTTTCAACATGGAAATGATTAGGCCTATATTGATTGATTGATTCATTTCGCATTGATTCAGATTTTACGGGGGCCAGTTTCGAATTGCAGACGTCCGTAGGTGCCCTTTGAGGGCATTTTGAAGGAGTCAAGCGATTCGCATGTCTTAATGACAGTTGGTAGGGCGTTCCACATTTTTGTGGCATAGGAGCGAGATTAATTTAGTCCTTTGTTTGTGCCGAATCTGAGTTGCACATGGTTTGTTGAACTCCCTCTGGTGTTGGGTGTGGACTTCATTGGCATTAAGGAAGTAGTTTTGTAGTAATGATTGTGATTAATGTAGTAATAATTGTGACTGTTCATCGACTACCTTTGTTCACTGACAAACTAAATGGAAGCTAAATTAAAACTAAGCTAGCCCACACCCTTGGGGGCTCTGTGTGGTGTTTTCCCCTCTGTACCGTCACTCAGTGACCCAGAGAGGGATGTTTTGGCCTTTGTCACTCTGTTAGCTAGGAGACTACTCTTGATCAAATGTAAATCGCCCACTTCCCCTTCTCACACTCACTGGATTAGAGACACCTTGTACTGTGTCAAACTGGAGAAGATTAGACTCTCCTTAAATGGTTCTTCTGATAAATGTGGGAGGATTAGGGGTCCATTCTTTCAATTCATTCAGAAATTGAATCCGTCTCTGCTTGAGGATGTGTGAGGTCTGCTGGACTTTTGATTAATAATTACCTTTTTTGTTTTGACACTGAATCAAATGTTTTATGGAAATTATCTGTGTCGCCACAAAATGGCCGCCACTGCTATGCCCTGCCTATAAAGCACCGAAGTCTGACGTCAATATCGGTAGAGGGCGCAAATCCACAGATTCGTGTACTTTTTATTTGCATTATAATCCCCATAGGGGGATTTTAGAAAGCCTCATATAAGAACTGTGTTTGAAAAATAAACATGTCACCCCGGCCGTTTCACTCATATGGATATGAAGAATCAACTGACTGAGAGAAAACGCTAATGTTACTGCTACTGAATTAGTTACAATTTCTCTAGAAACAGACTGTATCATATATGAGTGACTGACTGTTGCAAACGATACAGAGACACCTCCATGACAATAACGCAGACACAGCTTGTTTATTTTTGGACCACAACACTTTAAGATGAGCCCATGTTATTATCCATAGAGAAATTACTTCCACGAACCAGGGGAATCGAAGGGATGAGCGAGTTACGTCAGGACTTCGGTGCTCTATAGAGCGCCAAAGTCCTGACGTCACTCGCTCATCCCCTGGTTCTGCCCGGTTCACGGAAGTAATTTCTCTATGGAGAATAACATGGGCTCGTCTTAAAATCCTTTCATATAAGCATTGTGGTCCAAAAATAAACAAGCTGTCTCTGCGTTATTGTCAGGGACACGGCTCTGTGTCGTTTACGATAGTCAGTCAGTCAGTCAGTCAGTCATATATGATAGTCTGTTTCTAGAGAAAATGTAACTAATTCAGTAGCAGTAACATTAGCGTTTTCTCTGTCAGTTGATTCTTCATATCCATATGAGTGCAGCGGCCTGGATGACATATGTTTATTTTTCAAACACAGTTCTTATATGAGGCAGTTTAAAACCCCCCTATGGGGCAATGCAAATAAAAAGTACATTAACCCGTGGATTTGCACACTCTACCGATATTGACGTGAGACAAGGTGACCAAAGTGCCAATACTTTTCTGGACTATTCTGGATGTAAAAAGAAGCCAATGTTTCGGCAGCTAAGTTACCTTCATATGGTCATATTATTATGACCAGAACCGCCCCTGAAGGGGGAGGTACAAAATGTCCTAAAATAAAATGTCTAATCTACAGCTCAGTGTCGTACTGCGATGCTTTGTGAGCTTGTAGATCGGCAATTGCCTATTTGTAAAAAAATAAATAAAAACAATGTAGTAATACAAACGTCTGTGTTTTGTGTCCATGATCCAGAATGCACTGCGGCAGGAAGACGGAATTCTCAACACGAACGAAGTACACACTGCAGCAGGTAACACGCGCACACACACACACACACACACACACACACACACACACACACACACACACACACACACACACACACACACACACACACACCACACCACACCACACCACACACACACACAGGTGATCAGAGGAAGTTTAGGTAAATTATTCCGAACCCCTCGCCCGGAGTGACAGATGTCTGGGTGCAGCTTGTGTGTACTCATCACCCATTACATCATTCCTAAGACTTGGAGGCAGATATTGTCCTCTAGGTGTGTACTCATCACCCATTACATCATTCCTAAGACTTGGATGCAGATATTGTCCTCTAGGTGTGTACTCATCACCCATTACATCATTCCTAAGACTTGGAGGCAGATATTGTCCTCTAGGTGTGTACTCATCACCCATTACATCATTCCTAAGACTTGGAGGCAGATATTGTCCTCTAGGTGTGTACTCATCACCCATTACATCATTCCTAAGACTTGGAGGCAGATATTGTCCTCTAGGTGTGTACTCATCACCCATTACATCATTCCTAAGACTTGGAGGCAGATATTGTCCTCTAGGTGTGTACTCATCACCCATTACATCATTCCTAAGACTTGGAGGCAGATATTGTCCTCTAGGTGTGTACTCATCACCCATTACATCATTCCTAAGACTTGGAGGCAGATATTGTCCTCTAGGTGTGTACTCATCACCCATTACATCATTCCTAAGACTTGGAGGCAGATATTGTCCTCTAGGTGTGTACTCATCACCCATTACATCATTCCTAAGACTTGGAGGCAGATATTGTCCTCTAGGTGTGTACTCATCACCCATTACATCATTCCTAAGACTTGGAGGCAGATATTGTCCTCTAGGTTCACATCCTTGTGAAAGTTCTGTCAACATTAGCACAGGAGAGGCTGATCAGTGGCACACTGGCATGTGTGAGAGAGACATTAATTATTCAATAAAGTTTAGTCCCATGCACATAATTCTTAGGGCCGGGACTTTAACGCGTTAATTGAGATTAATTAACTACAGAAAAATTAACGCGTTAAAAAAATTAACGCATTTAATCGCACCTTTTTTTTCCACCGCGGAACGTTTCTCACTGGGTGCGTTTCTAGTAGTACTGAATAGGCTGCGGCACGCGAGCAGCAGCAGCAGCAGTTGTTCACTAGGCTACAGCTCCGTCAGAAAGCCCAAACCCAAATGAATCGAATGAAGAAGCCGCTTATATCGCTTTTGCTCCATGGATGGACATTTAGATGTAAAAGCTATCGGATGGACGCGTGGATAGCGGCATGGCTGTGTGCAATGTCAGAAGGAAAGGATCCATTTATGAGCAACGTTAGCTTCTATGCTAGGCTTGCTAGCTGCTTCAGTTTAACATGTCTCACAGACCACCGGAGACGCGGTGATTTCACCACAGCACGAAGCTGTCCTCGGTGCGAAACATACTGAAGTAGCAAGCGTGGGTCAGCCCCAACCTCATGTGAAATGTTACCCCCATAATAAAGTTGTTCTCATGCCCCGCCATGTAAAGCACATTTGAGTATTCATATACACACTGAAGACACTATATAGGCACTTGCTGCTCTTGTTTATCTGTTAGGATAAAAAAGTTGTATTGCTTAAAGGGGAATACCACTCATTTTCAACATTTTTCTATGGAGTTGTGTGCACTGGAAATAATAAAGTCCCCCCATTATGTGTTGCCTATAGAACTGGAGGTCTGAAAAAAACAGTAACATTATGAAGTACATTTTTGTGATGTCACTGAGATGTACTTCATAATGTTACTGATTTTTTTCAGACCTCCAGTTCTAGGCAACACAGAATGGGGGGGACTTTATTATATCCACAACAACTCTAAGGTATATTAATGACAGTAAAATGTTGAAAATGAGTGGAATCCCGTAGTCACTATTCACTGGAATACCAAAAAACATTTAAAAAAAAAGGTTTCTCACTGTTCTCGGGTTGAATATTGATATGCGATTAAAATGCGATTAATCGAGATTAATTAACTACAAAGCCTCTGATTAATTAGATTAATTTTTTTAATCGAGTCCCAGCTCTAATAATTCTATATTCATTCAAACTCCTAACTCTGACTGGGGACTGGGAGGGAGTCTGGGAGATAGTTGGGTTACGTCTAATGATCATTATGTTGATGTGAAGAAAACATTTCCAAAGAAGACGAAATAAAGGTTGTTTTAAACACAATCATTTGGAAATCTTTAATTTTCGATGTGGTGTCATTAAAGTTAGTGTTGATGTGGCACACTGACTGGCAAGAAACGTTAAACATGGCACTGTACTGTACTGTACTGTACTGTACTGTACTGTACTGTACTGTACTGTACTGCAGGGGTCGACAACCTTTTTGACATGAAGTGCCATGTTTTCATTTTTCTTGATAATCAGTGTGCCATATCAACATGAAGTTTATTTATGTCACCATGTAATATTTCCATCTGATTCTGACTGTCCATAGGCTGTACATAACCTTTTTATGTGGCCTATTCTCTTTCACACAGACTAAGGGCCCAGAGTTTGAGTGAATGTAGAATTATGTGCAGGGTGTAATTTATATAGATGTGAGGGGACTAAACTTTTTTGAATACTTTTTAATATTAAAATAAAATATTTCTCTCACACACTTATGCCAGTGTGCCAGTGACCACCCTCCCCTGTGCCAATGTTGGCACCCGTGCCTGAGGTTGCCTACCCCTGCTGTGCTGTCCTGTGCTGTACTGTGCTGTAGCTTACTTTTACCGCAGCGATTCCAAAACCTTTTTGGCCGTGCACCCTGCTACTTCCTGACATAGCTGACGCACCCCCCACACCCAGTCTCATATTTTGACGAATATATATATATATATATATATATATATATATATATATATATATAGTGCCATTGCTGTCATGGCTGTGCCTGTGTTGTTGTTGAGCTACATGAGTAAATTAAAGCATGCATTTATTTATTGTGCATTATTGCACATAGCCAAATGCATTAATAATATTTGGCCTAGCTGCCATTCCTTAATTTCAGTGTAATTTTAGGGAGACACATGCACGCGTGCGCGCGCACACACACGATCAAGACTAAAGCGCTCGCAGCTGTTGTTCATTATTACCTTGCACAGGCTCATCTTGCACTGGTTGCTGAATGTTACACCTTCTGAAATGTGTTTGTTATTGTGTGGATGACCACAGCGTGGACAGTAGACAACTGTGTGTGTGTGTGTGTGTGTGTGTGTGTGTGTGTGTGTGTGTGTGTGTGTGTGTGTGTGTGTGTGTGTGTGTGTGTGTGTGTGTGTGTGTGTGTGTGTGTGTGTGTGTGTGTGTGTGTGTGTGTGTGTGTGTGTGTGTGTGTGTGTGTGTGTGTGTGTGTGTGTGTGTGTGTGTGTGTGTCACACTGCAGTAAGCGAGGGGTGAAAGCAGGAGAGACCTTCGGATGTGCTAGTCTGTGCTGGGGGAGGGTTTGGAGCTCTAGTCTGTGCTGGGGGAGGGTTTGGAGCTCTAGTCTGTGCTGGGGGAGGGTTTGGAGCTCTAGTCTGTGCTGGGGGAGGGTTTGGAGCTCTAGTCTGTGCTGGGGGAGGGTTTGGAGCTCTAGTCTGTGCTGGGGCAGGGTTTGGAGCTCTAGTCTGTGCTGGGGGAGGGTTTGGAGCTCTAGTCTGTGCTGGGGGAGGGTTTGGAGCTCTAGTCTGTGCTGGGGGAGGGTTTGGAGCTCTAGTCTGTGCTGGGAGAGAGAAGGTGGTTTGGGAAGTTGTGACGGTTTTGACGTCACAGCAAGCTGGGCAGTTGTATCGTGTTTTGATCTTAACCCGTTCAGGACGGGAACCCCTTTTGGTGTTTCAAGCATTACTTAAGCTATTGAAAAATAGCAGATCTACAAGCTCATAGCGTGGCACAAGCTTGTAGATCTGCTACTTTTGCAAATCTTTGAATATATATTCTTTCAGAGCAAATGTTTTTAACTCAAATCTTTGCTTCTGGGGGGTCCCTGGAACAACATATTTTCAGAAGGGGGTCGGTGGCCAATTACATATAATTTTTGGGGTCCTTGACATGAAATAGTTTGCACACCACTGACATAGAAACATGAGGTTTTTCAGAAAACTGTCAGGATTTAGAAGATATTTGTAGAATCGTCCTCAGGTCTAAATGGGTTAAACAATATTTGTACATAAAATATGACTGTGTTTTGGCAGGAGAAGGTGGACGGATAAACGGCCCATGTGCTTTGTGTACCCCAACCCCCCCCCCCCCCCCCGTCCCCCGTCCATTAGGGCAGAAGGATGTACATATATATGTACACACTGTACCCCCCCCCCCCGTCTATTAGGGCAGAAGGATGTACATATATATATGTACACACTGTACCCCCTGTCTATTAGGGCAGAAGGATGTACATATATATGTACACACTGTACCCCCTGTCTATTAGGGCAGAAGGATGTACATATATGTGTACACACTGTACCCCCTGTCTATTAGGGCAGAAGGATGTACATATATATGTACACACTGTACCCCCGTCCATTAGGGCAGAAGGATGTACATATATATGTACACTGTATGTATGAAAATATATATACCTTGCAATCTAATTGCAATTCCCCAAATAGGTGATTGCAAGAACAGCAATTAGATTGCAAGGTATATATTCATACATACAGTGTGTACAATCACCTATTTGGGGAATTGCAATTTTCTCTCCTGTTAAATCAACATAATCTGTATAAATTATTGCGGTTTAATCCAGATATTTTTAAACCAGCAAGCTAAAGCATTTAGAAAGTTAAATATATTGACATCAAATAAAACTCCAACTACAGAAGGGCCTATGCATTGACCTCTGGCTCCCTCTAGTGTTCCTTGAGTGTCATAGCCCAGTTCGTTCTGTGCATATAGACTTCAGAAGAGCTTTGTACAAATACAATGGAAAGACAAAGAAGTTTTAGAATTAGATGCAAGTCTGGAGGAATTGAGCAGGTTGGACTGACTGACGGCCACATTCCAATACTTAACCCATTTAGACCTGAGAACGATTCTACAAATGTCTTCTATATCTTTATGAAAACACTATGTTTCTATGTCAGTGGTGCTCAACCTTACAAATGTCTTCTATATCTGTATGAAAACACTGTTTCTATGTCAGTGGTGCTCAACCTTTTTCACGTCAAGGACCCCCATTATTATCTGTATTTGGTCACGGACCCCCATCTGAAAATGTGTTGTTCCAGGGACCCCCCCCCCCAGAAGCAAAGATTAAAGTTAAAAACGTACGCTCTGAAATATATTTTCAAAGATTTGCGCCACCTTTTCACATTTTTTTCGGTGCCGCGCTATAAGCTTGTAGATCTGCTATTTTTCAATAGCTAAAGTATAAGATAATGCTTAAAACACCAACAGGGGTTCCTGTCCTGAATGGGTTAACTCTCAAATGGTTTGAATTTGTGTGAGAAAACTGCAGAGTGGCCGAGGCTTGTGAGACCCGCAGTTGTGGGTATGTGTTTGTGTTTAACCCATTTTGGGCGGGAACCCCTTTTGGTGTTTCAAGCATAATGTTAGCTATTGAAAAATATCAGATCTACAAGCTCGTCGTAAGCTACGAGCTTGTAGGTCTGCTATTTCTGAAAAATCTTGAAAATGTGTCTCAAATCTTTGAATATATACTCTTTCAGAGCGAACGTTTTAACTCAAATCTTTGCTTCTGAGGGGTTCCTAGAACAACATATTTTCAGATGGGGGTCGGTGGCCAATTACATATAATTTTTGGCGTGCTTGACATGAAATATTGAGAACCACTGATAAAGAAAAATTAGGTATTTCAGAAAATTGTCATCATTTAGAAGACATTTTTTAAATTTCGACGTCAGGCCTAAATGGGTTAAAGCGATGTAACGTCAAGCTTTGTATTGTATTTTTATTATTGTATTTGTAACGGCAACCGGGTGAGCAGTATGGGTTAGCGCCCCAGCCTGTGTCCTCTGTGAGCAGTATGGGTTAGCGCCCCAGCGTAGTTCTGGAGTAGTTCCAACGGATTGTGTGCCCCTGGTTTTGCCCTGGTGGGACTGATTGAGGGTAGCTACTGGGACGTAAGTCGGGACTTGATCACTCCCGGCTGGGTCGCCTGAGTGAGGGGTATGATGTTGAGAGACCCGAAACCCTGTTGACCTCAGGATACATCACTGAGGATACGTCCCAGGTGCATCCATACGATGTTTTTTAGTTATATTTAGAAATATATATGAAACTAGCCGATCTACAAGCTTGCATGTGTTGCATCTCGAAACTCTGCGAGCTTGTAGATCCTTTTTTTCTGAAAATGTATGAACCGTTTTCAACATGGAAATGATTTTATACACACGCCTATATGGTGATTATTATGCAAAATAATTGTGATTTAGCAATGATGTAATGATTGTGACAGGCCTAGTTCTGGGCTTAGTTAGTTTTAAATGTTTGTTTTACGTTCCAGAAACAATGAATCATAAAACATTTAATTCTGTGTCAAACATATTTGAATATTTATATTTTTTCTCCAATGTTGACACTAAGGTTGACACTAAAACAAGCCATTACAGAGGTTGACACTAAAACAAGCTATTACAGTGGTTGACACTAAAACAAGCTATTACAGTGGTTGACACTAAAACAAGCCATTACAGAGGTTGACACTAAAACAAGCTATTACAGTGGTTGACACTAAAACAAGCTATTATAGAAGTTGACACTAAAACAAGCTATTACAGTGGTTGACACTAAAACAAGCTAGTGGTTGACACTAAAACAAGCTATTACAGTGGTTGACACTAAAACAAGCTATTATAGAAGTTGACACTAAAACAAGCTATTACAGTGGTTGACACTAAAACAAGCTAGTGGTTGACACTAAAACAAGCTATAATACAGTAGTTGACACTAAAACAAGCTAGTAATTGACACTAAAACAAGCTATTACAGTGGTTGACACTAAAACAAGCTATTACAGTGGTTGACACTAAAACAAGCTATTACAGTGGTTGACACTAAAACAAGCTAGTGGTTGACACTAAAACAAGCTATTGCAGTGGTTGACACTAAAACAAGCTATTACAGTGGTTGACACTAAAACAAGCTATTGGTTGACACTAAAACAAGCTATTACAGTGGTTGACACTAAAACAAGCTATTACAGTGGTTGACACTAAAACAAGCTATTACAGTGGTTGACACTAAAACAAGCTAGTGGTTGACACTAAAACAAGCTATTACAGTGGTTGACATTAAAACAAGCTAGTGGTTGACACTAAAACAAGCTATTACAGTGGTTGACATTAAAACAAGCTAGTGGTTGACACTAAAACAAGCTATTACAGTGGTTGACACTAAAACAAGCTAGTGGTTGACACTAAAACAAGCTATTACAGTGGTTGACATTAAAACAAGCTAGTGGTTGACACTAAAACAAGCTATTACAGTGGTTGACACTAAAACAAGCTATTACAGTGGTTGACATTAAAACAAGCTATTACAGTGGTTGACACTAAAACAAGCTAGTGGTTGACACTAAAACAAGCTAGTGGTTGACACTAAAACAAGCTATTCGTGGTTGACACTAAAACAAGATATTACAGTGGTTGACACTAAAACAAGCTATTAGTGGTTGACACTAAAACAAGATATTACAGTGGTTGACACTAAAACAAGCTATTAGTGGTTGACACTAAAACAAGATATTACAGTGGTTGACACTAAAACAAGCTATTACAGTGGTTGACACTAAAACAAGCTATTACAGTGGTTGACACTAAAACAAGCCATTACAGAGGTTGACACTAAAACAAGCTATTACAGTGGTTGACACTAAAACAAGCTATTACAGTGGTTGACACTAAAACAAGCTATTACAGTGGTTGACACTAAAACAAGCTATTATAGAAGTTGACACTAAAACAAGCTATTACAGTGGTTGACACTAAAACAAGCTAGTGGTTGACACTAAAACAAGCTATAATACAGTAGTTGACACTAAAACAAGCTAGTAATTGACACTAAAACAAGCTATTACAGTGGTTGACACTAAAACAAGCTATTACAGTGGTTGACACTAAAACAAGCTATTACAGTGGTTGACACTAAAACAAGCTAGTGGTTGACACTAAAACAAGCTATTACAGTGGTTGACACTAAAACAAGCTATTACAGTGGTTGACACTAAAACAAGCTATTGGTTGACACTAAAACAAGCTATTACAGTGGTTGACACTAAAACAAGCTATTACAGTGGTTGACACTAAAACAAGCTATTACAGTGGTTGACACTAAAACAAGCTAGTGGTTGACACTAAAACAAGCTATTACAGTGGTTGACATTAAAACAAGCTAGTGGTTGACACTAAAACAAGCTATTACAGTGGTTGACATTAAAACAAGCTAGTGGTTGACACTAAAACAAGCTATTACAGTGGTTGACACTAAAACAAGCTAGTGGTTGACACTAAAACAAGCTATTACAGTGGTTGACATTAAAACAAGCTAGTGGTTGACACTAAAACAAGCTATTACAGTGGTTGACACTAAAACAAGCTATTACAGTGGTTGACATTAAAACAAGCTATTACAGTGGTTGACACTAAAACAAGCTAGTGGTTGACACTAAAACAAGCTAGTGGTTGACACTAAAACAAGCTATTAGTGGTTGACACTAAAACAAGATATTACAGTGGTTGACACTAAAACAAGCTATTAGTGGTTGACACTAAAACAAGATATTACAGTGGTTGACACTAAAACAAGCTATTAGTGGTTGACACTAAAACAAGATATTACAGTGGTTGACACTAAAACAAGCTATTAGTGGTTGACACTAAAACAAGCTAGTGGTTGACACTAAAACAAGATATTAGTGGTTGACACTAAAACAAGCTATTAGTGGTTGACACTAAAACAAGCTAATGGTTGACACTAAAACAAGCTATTACAGTGGTTGACACTAAAACAAGCTAGTGGTTGACCCAAAAACAAGATATTAGTGGTTGACACTAAAACAAGCTATTAGTGGTTGACCCAAAAACAAGCTAGTGGTTGACACTAAAACAAGATATTAGTGGTTGACACTAAAACAAGCTAGTGGTTGACACTAAAACAAGCTATTAGTGGTTGACACTAAAACAAGCTAATGGTTGACACTAAAACAAGCTATTAGTGGTTGACACTAAAACAAGATATTAGTGGTTGACACTAAAACAAGCCAGTGGTTGACACTAAAACAAGATATTAGTGGTTGACACTAAAACAAGCTAGTGGTTGACACTAAAACAAGATATTAGTGGTTGACACTAAAACAAGCTAGTGGTTGACACTAAAACAAGATATTAGTGGTTGACACTAAAACAAGCTATTAGTGGTTGACACTAAAACAAGATATTAGTGGTTGACACTAAAACAAGCTATTAGTGGTTGACACTAAAACAAGCTAGTGGTTGACACTAAAACAAGCTAGTGGTTGACACTAAAACAAGCTAGTGGTTGACACTAAAACAAGCTATTAGTGGTTGACACTAAAACAAGCTATTAGTGGTTGACACTAAAACAAGCTATTAGTGGTTGACACTAAAACAAGCTATTAGTGGTTGACACTAAAACAAGCTAGTGGTTGACACTAAAACAAGATATTAGTGGTTGACACTAAAACAAGATATTAGTGGTTGACACTAAAACAAGATATTAGTGGTTGACACTAAAACAAGATATTAGTGGTTGACACTAAAACAAGATATTAGTGGTTGACACTAAAACAAGATATTAGTGGTTGACACTAAAACAAGCTATTACAGTGGTTGACACTAAAACAAGCTATTACAGAGGTTGACACTAAAACAAGCTATTACAGAGGTTGACACTAAAACAAGCTATTACAGTGGACACTAAAACAAGCTATTACAGTGGTTGACACTAAAACAAGCTATTACAGAGGTTGACACTAAAACAAGCTATTACAGTGGACACTAAAACAAGCTATTACAGAGGTTGACACTAAAACAAGCTATTACAGTGGACACTAAAACAAGCTATTACAGTGGACACTAAACAGTGGTTGACACTAAGGTCTCAGAGGCACTTGTCCAATTGCCAAGTACAGGTCATGTTCTACGGCCTCTTAATTACCGTTCATTTTAACTTTTATAATACCTTTCTTTTATATATATTTTGTATGAATAAAAACAGCACTATAACATGAAAGTATAGCCTTACAAATGCATGTTAGGGAAACTTGGCAAGGACACATATTAGCCCACAGAGCCCTGATCTGAAAAGATAATTTCAAGGACCCCCAGTTTGACCACAGGCACCACAGGCATTATGGACCCCCAGTTTGACCACAGGCATTATGGACCCCCAGTTTGACCACAGGCATTATAGACCGCCGCGCAGGTGCTCCCAAGAAAACTCATGGCTTTTGCAACCTAGTGATGGTGTGAGCTTGTAGATTAACTGTTTTCACCGGAGCGCGTGCCGTAGCCACTTCACTGTGTGTGTGTGTGTGTGTGTGTGTGTGTGTGTGTGTGTGTGTGTGTGTGTGTGTGTGTGTGTGTGTGTGTGTGTGTGTGTGTGTGTGTGTGTGTGTGTGTGTGTGTGTGTGTGTGTGTGTGTGTGTGTGTGTGTGGTTCACACTGCAGCACAGAAGTAAGCGAGGGGTGAAAGTGGGAGTGACTTTCGGATGGCTGTGCTCTAGTCTGTGCTGGTGGAGTGTTTGGAGAAGGTGGTGTGGGACGCTGAGCAGTTGGATCGTGTTTTGATCTTAACCCGTTCAGGGCGGGAACCCCTTTTGGTGTTTTAAGCATTATGTTATACTTTAGAAATTGAAAAATAACAGATCTACAAGCTCATAGCATGGCACGAGCTTGTAGATCTTCTATTTTAGAAAAATCATGAAAATGTGGCGCAAATCTTTGAATATATATTCTGTCAGAGCAAATGTTGATCCCTGGATCAACATATTTTCAGATGGGGGTCGGTCAGTCGGTGGCCAATTACATATAATTTTTGGGGTCCTTGACATGAAATAGTTTAAGCACCACTGACATAGAAACATGGGTTTTTCAGAAAACTGTCAGGATTTAGAAGACATTGGTAGAATCGTCCTCGGGTCTAAATGGGTTAAACAATATTTGTACATTAAATATGACAGTGGTTTGGTAGAAGGTGGACGGATAAACGGCTGTGCTTGTGTACCCCCTGTCCATTAGGGCAGAAGGATGTACATATGTCGAAATACAAAAAAAAGTTTTCTAAATCATGACAATTTTCTGAAAGATTTGAGGCACATTTTAACGATTTTTCAAAAATAGCAGATCTACAAGTTCATAGGGCGGCACTCGGTGCCGCGCTATGAGCTTGTAGATCTGGTATTTTTCAATAGCTAAATTATAACATAATGTATGTAACCACCAAAAAAGGTTCCCGCTCAAAATGGGTTAAGTGTGTTATTATAATGTATTATAAATGCACTTATAATGCATTATAGACCCAAGTTTAACATAGTCTAACCAATAATTTTATAGCCTACTCTGCAGCATTTAAAAAAGATATGAAACTAGCCGATCTACAAGCTCTCATGCGTTGCATCTCGACACTTTGCGAGCCTGTAGATCGGCTATTTCCACATTTTTTTTAAATGTATGAACAGTTTTCAACATGGAAATGATTAGGCCTATAAATTGTATTGATTGATTGAAGTACTTATTAACGGTTTGCAGAATTACAGTACATTTCAAGCACAACTCAATACAAAACTGTTAACTGAGTTGATGACCCCATAAAGCACTACTTGTTTACAAGAGGGTCCACCATTTTCAATTAATCATAACATTTAGAGACGTACAAATATGTATGTATGTGGGGGGGGGGGGGGGGGGTGGGGGGGGGGGGTGGAGGGATTCAGATTCTATCTACGGGGGCCAGTTTCATATTGCAGCCGTCCGTAAGTGCCCTTTGAGAGGGTTTTGAAGGAGTCAAGGGATTCACATGTGGATTCACATGTCTTAATGACAGTTGGTAGGGCATTCTACATTTTTGTGGCATAGGAGCGAAATTAATTTAGTCCCTTGTTTGTGCCGAATCTGGGTTGCACATGGTTTGTTGCACTCCCTCTGGTGTGGTGGTTGTGGACTTCGTTCACATTAAGGAAGTATTTAGACAGGTACATGGGTATCTTGGTGGTGTATCGAATCTTGTGAACCAGACCCATTGCAAGATGCTGTACTGTCGTCAACCCTAAGCCATTCCAGCCTGTCAAGGTGGGCAGGGGTGAGGTGGGTTCGGGGGGTGAGGTCAAGTAGTAGCCTGACCAGTTTGTTTTGGGAAGTCTGGAGCCTTGTTTTAAGGGCCTTAGAGGTGCTGTGGTACCAAGAGGTGCATGCATAATCGTAGAAACCTTGTACGAGGGCTCCTGTTAGGGTCTTCAAGGTGTTTTTGTTGACCAGTGAGGAGATCCTGTATAGGAATCTTGTTCTTTGGTTGACTTTTTGTGTGTGTGTGTGTGTGTGTGTGTGTGTGTGTGTGTGTGTGTGTGTGTGTGTGTGTGTGTGTGTGTGTGTGTGTGTGTGTGTGTGTGTGTGTGTGTGTGTGTGTGTGTGTGTGTGTGTGTGTGTGTGTTCAGGGCGGGAACCCCTTTTGGTGTTTTAAACATTATGTTATACTTTAGAAATTGAAAAATAACAGATCTACAAGCTCATAGCGTGGCACGAGCTTGTAGATCTTCTATTTTTGAAAAATCATGAAAATGTCGCGCAAATCTTTGAATATATATTCTGTCAGAGCAAATGTTTTTAAGGGGGGGGGGGGGGTCCCTGGATCAACATATTTTCAGATGGGGGTCGATCAGTCGGTGGCCAATTACATATCATTTTTGGGGTCCTTGACATGAAATAGTTTAAGCACCACTGACATAGAAACATGGGTTTTCTGTCAGGATTTAGAAGACATTCGTAGAATCGTCCTCAGGTCTAAATGGGTTAAACAATATGTGTACATTAAATATGACAGAGGGAGTGGTTTGGTAGAAGGTGGACGGATAAACGGCTGTGCTTGTGTACCCCCTGTCCATTAGGGCAGAAGGATGTACATATATATGTACACACTGTATGTATGAATATATACCTTGTAATCTAATTGCAATTCCTCAAATAGGTGATTGCAAGAGTAGCAATTAGATTGCAAGGTATATATTCATACATACAGTGTGTACAATCACATATTTGGGGAATTGCAATTTGCAACATAATCTGTATAATAAAATATTACAGTTTAATCCAGATATTTTTAAACCAGGAGGCTAAAGCATTTAGAAAGTTAAATATATTGACATAAAATAAAACTCCCCAACTACAGAAGGGCCTATAGGCTAGTAATGCTGTCAATTATTTATGTATTGACCTCTGGCTCCCTCTAGTGTTCCTTGAGTGTCATAGCCCAGTTTGGTCTTCCACAAAGCTTTGTACAAATAAAATGGAAAGACAAATAAGTTTTAAAACGAGAATAATTAACTGTTCAACCAAAAATATTTTAGTCAGGGTCAGTCCTCCTTTTTGCCTGGAGACTGTTACTGGACTTGTTTGTATAATTAAAAGCTATAAACACCCTTTACACAACTAAAGGTTTGTCAGTTCATGAACCATTTTAAAGACGCCGATCACTCAAGTCACTTTCGTCCTCCACTTGCACCCTAGTCCCGCCTCTGAGCGAGGAGGTGAGAATTAGATGCACCCTAGTCCCGCCTCTGAGCGAGGAGGTGATAATTAGATGCAAGTCTGGAGGAATTGAGCAGGTTGGACCGACTGACGGCCACATTCCAATACTTGACCCATTTAGACCTGAGAACGATTCACAAATCCTGACAGTTTTATGAAAAACCCATGTTTTTGTGTCAGTGGTGCTCAACCTTTTTCACGTCAAGGACCCCCAATATTATCTGTATTTGGTCACGGACCCCCCATTAGAAAATATGTTGTTCCAGGGACGCCCCAGAAACAAAGATTTGAGTTAAAAACGTACGCTCTGAAATAATATATATTCAAAGATGTGCGCCACGTTTTCACGATTTTTCTCGATGCCGTGCTATCAGCTTGTATGCTATTTTTCAATAGCTAAAGTATAAGATAATGCTTAAAACACCAAAAGGGGTTCCCGCCCTGAATGGGTTAACTCTAAAATGGTTTGAATTTGTGTGAGAGAAAACCGAGGCCGAGGCTTGTAAGACCCGCAGGATGTTTGTTTTAAAGCAATGCAACGTCAAGCTTTGTATTGTATTTGTATTATTGTATTTAAAAATCTATATGAAACTAGCAGATCTACAAGCTCACATGCGTTGCATCTCGACACTCCGCGAGCTTGTAGATCGTTCATATTTCTTTCTGAAAATGGAAATGATTTTATACACACATGATTATATTATGCAAAAATAATTGTGACGCTGACAGTGTGAGGGACCTTTTCTTTGTATTTCAAAGACACCCTTTTCATGATGGAGCCCCAGACACGCCTCCTGGTGGAGATATGAGCTCCACGTATATGTATGAACATACTTATATATTATGTACACTGTATGCATATATACCTTGCAATCTAATTCTTTAAATTATATTCTCTTTATTATACAATAGACAATATGCAATAACTTTTAAGTTTTGCAATCACCTATTTGAGGAATTGCAATTTTCTCTCCTGTTAAATCAACATAATCTGTATAATAAATTATTACGGCTTAATCCAGGTATTTTTAATGCTTTTAAAGCATTTAGAAAGTTTAAATATATTGAAATAAAACTCCAACTACAGAATGTAATGCTGTCAATTTATGTATTGACATCTGGCTCCCTCTAGTGTTCCTTGAGTGTCATAGCCCAGTTAGTTCAGAATTCCACAAAGTTCTGTGCATATAGACTGTGTGTGTGCGTGTGCGCGCGCGTGCGTGAAATAAGAGCCACTTGTAGTTTTATTACAGTCACTTTAAGTCTATTTACAAGACATATATAGACATTAGTGATAATGTTTTGATGCTGCCTGCTGCTTGTACCAAGAGGCAGGGCTGTTTGATGCTGCTTGTACCAAGAGGCAGGGCTGTGTTGATGCTGCTTGTACCAAGAGGCAGGGCTGTTTGATGCTGCTTGTACCAAGAGGCATGGCTTGCAAAGTGGGACCAAGTAAAGGCTTGTGATGTGATGGTGATCATCTGACAGGTGGAAGGCCGGTTCCCTGGAGTCCAGGGCAAGGAAACGGACCTACCCCCAGCTCACCCTGATTATGATTGGTTATGATTGTGTAAAGGAAGGATTTTTTTCTGATATTTATGAATCACTGTATGCATTTCTTCACTTCACCGAGTGCCGCGCTACAAGCTTGTAGAACTGCTATTTTTGAAAAAATCGTGAAAATGTGTCGCAAATGTGGAATATATTCTTCCAGAGCGAACGTTTTTAACTAACTCAAATCTATGCTTCTGGGGGGTCCCTGGAAGAACATATTTTCAGATGGGGGTTGGAGGCCAAATACATGTAATTCTAGGGGTCCTTGACATGAAATAGTTTGAGAACCACTGACAGAAACGAATGTTTTTCAGAAAACTGTCTAAATGTTAAAAGGTAATGTTGCATTATTCTACTGTAATTTAAAACACATACCGTCATTATTTATTTTATTTTTTATTTAACCTTTATTTAACCAGTAAAAACACATTGAGACTGAGTCTCTTTTTCCAGTGTGAACTGGCCAAGAGGCAGAAACAAAATTACACTTCAATGCTACATCGTACAAATTACAGCCAAATAATACATGCATGACATACCTCAAGAAACCTATACAAAGTACACAACAAATCAACAATGGTACACTAACAATGACCGGGCACAAGAAATTGTGCACAGAGCAAATACACAATGTACATTTTAAAACAGGATAAATAAATATATGGGCCTATAGAGCGTCGCAGTCCCGCCTCCTACCCTGGACCAGGAAATGAAACCCAATGCATTTTCCTCATAGACATTTCTTAAAGTATTTATTTAAAGACGGTTACGCCGCGGACAAAGCCAACTCGAGTCGTGACAACTCATGACAACACAAACAATATTTTGGACCAAACAAATAATTACAAAGAAGAAAAAAACGGCAGGTTACAACACTTTTTTGTTGTTTTTCTTCTTTGTAATTATTTGTTTGGTCCAAAATATTGTTTGTGTTGTCATGAGTTGTCACGACTCGAGTTGGCTTTGTCCGCGGCGTAACCGTCTTTAAATAAATACTTTAAGAAATGTCTGAGGAAAATGCATTGGGTTTCATTTCCTGGTCCAGGGTAGGAGGCGGGACTGCGACGCTCTATATGCCAAGGCTAGTACACATCCGAACGTCCGGATGTGCAGGTGTTGGACTGTACATTTAAGATGATCCTTTTGAAACTTTCAAGGCCAATTATGAGTTAAATCTACGTGGCTTACAATTTTGCAATGTGCTGATGAGCTTAGGAAGTTTAGAGTCCAATGGGAAGCACGCACATCTCAAAACTATTCCACAGGTGTTGAATAAAAGATGCGTAGTGCGAAAAAGGTAGGCAGTCGGCACACTGTTTGGAAGCTCCCAGGTTTATTTACCTATTCTGGACTCTTTTGGTGTTTTAAGCATTCTGTTATACTTTAGTTATTGAAAAATAGCAGATCTACAAGCTCATAGCACGGCACTGAGTGCCGCGCTATGAGCGTGTAGATCTGCTATTTTAAAAAAATTGTGAAAATGTGGCTCAAATCTTTGAATATATATTCTTTCAGAGCGAACGTTTTTAACTCACATTTTTGCTTCTGGGGGGTCCCTGGAACAACATATTTTCAGATGGGGGTCGGAGGCCAATTATAAAATTACTGATAATTCTGGGGGGGTCCTTGACATGAAAATGTTTGAGAACCACTGACATGGAAACATAGGGTTATTCAGAAAACTGTCATGATTTAGAAGACATTTGTAGAATCGTCTAAATGGGTTAATTAGACACAACGTTTCGACCCTTGACTGGTCTTGGTCAGGTATGAGATACACAACAAAAGTAGGCGTGTTATATAATATATACACAACAGCATATGGGCTAGTTGGCAACACAAGCTGTTTTGCAATGACGGTAATCAAGCTGACACACCCACTTCATCTAAGGGATAATGTAAAGCCGAGGACCCAGAGAATACATAGTGGCACTAAGGCCAACTGTTAACCCAATTAGACCTGAGGACGATTCTATAAATGCCTTCTAAATCTTGACAGTTTTCTGAAAAATCTTCACATCAGTGGTTCTCAAACATTTTCATGGACCCCAAAAATATATGTAATTGGCCGCCTACCCCCATCTGAAAATATGTTGTTCCAGAGGACCCCCAGAAGCAAAGATTTGAGTTAAAAGCGTTCGCTCTGAAAGAATATATTCAAATATTTGAGACACATTTTCATGATTTTTCAAAAATAGCAGACCTAAAAGTTCATAGCGCGGCCGCACTATGAACTTGTAGGTACTTGTATTTGAGTTAAAAGCGTTCGCTCTGAAAGAATATATTCAAAGATTTGAGACACATTTTCATGATTTTTCAAAAATAGCAGACCTACAAGTTCATAGTGCGGCCGCGCTATGAGCTTGTAGATCTGCTATTTTTCAATAGCTAAAGTATAACATAATGCTTTAAAACACCAAAAGGGGTTCCCGCCCAAAATGGGTTAACCCATTTAGACCTGATGACGATTCTACAAAATGTCTTCTAAATCCTGACAGTTTTCTGAAAAAACCCATGCTTCTATGTCAGTGATTTTCAAACTATTTCATGTCAAGAATGCAATGCAGTCAATGTATGTATTGACATCTGGCTCCCTCTAGTGTTCCTTGAGTGTCATAGCCCAGTTAGTTCAGAATTCCACAAAGTTGTGTGTGTGTGTGTGTGTGTGTGTGTGTGTGTGTGTGTGTGTGTGTGTGTGTGTGTGTGTGTGTGTGTGTGTGTGTGTGTGTGTGTGTGTGTGTGTGTGTGTGTGTGTGTGTGTGTGTGTGTGTGTGTGTGTGTGTGTGTGTGTGTGTGTGTGTGTGTGTGTGTGTGTGTGTGTGTGTGTGTGTGTGTGTGTGTGTGTGAGAAAGTGAAATAAGAGCCACTTGTAGTGATTAGTCAACACTAGTTTTATTAATACCGTCACTTTAAGTCTATTTACAAGACTTATATAGACATTAGTGATAATGTTTTGATGCTGCTTGTACCAAGAGGCAGGGCTGTTTGATGCTGCTTGTACCAAGAGGCAGGGCTGTTTGATGCTGCTTGTACCAAGAGGCAGGGCTGTTTGATGCTGCTTGTACCAAGAGGCAGGGCTGTTTGATGCTGCTTGTACCAAGAGGCAGGGCTGTGTTGATGCTGCTTGTACCAAGAGACAGGGCTTGCAAAGTGGGACCAAGTAAAGGCTGATGGTGATCATCTGACAGGTGGAAGGCCGGTTCCCTGGAGTCCAGGGCTAGGAAACGGACCTACCCCCAGCTCACCCTGATTATGATGGTTATGATTGTGTAAAGGAAGGAATTGTTTCTGATATTTATGAATGACTGTATGCACTTCTTCACTTCACCGAGTGCCGCGCTACAAGCTTGTAGAACTGCTATTTTTGAATGAATCGTGAAAATGTGTCCGCGGCGTAACCGTCTTTAAATAAATACTTTAAGAAATGTCTGAGGAAAATGCATTGGGTTTCATTTCCTGGTCCAGGGTAGGAGGCGGGACTGCGACGCTCTATATGCCAAGGCTAGTACACATCCGAACGTCCGGATGTGCAGGTGTTGGACTGTACATTTAAGATGATCCTTTTGAAACTTTCAAGGCCAATTATGAGTTAAATCTACGTGGCTTACAATTTTGCAATGTGCTGATGAGCTTAGGAAGTTTAGAGTCCAATGGGAAGCACGCACATCTCAAAACTATTCCACAGGTGTTGAATAAAAGATGCGTAGTGCGAAAAAGGTAGGCAGTCGGCACACTGTTTGGAAGCTCCCAGGTTTATTTACCTATTCTGGACTCTTTTGGTGTTTTAAGCATTCTGTTATACTTTAGTTATTGAAAAATAGCAGATCTACAAGCTCATAGCACGGCACTGAGTGCCGCGCTATGAGCGTGTAGATCTGCTATTTTAAAAAAATTGTGAAAATGTGGCTCAAATCTTTGAATATATATTCTTTCAGAGCGAACGTTTTTAACTCACATTTTTGCTTCTGGGGGGTCCCTGGAACAACATATTTTCAGATGGGGGTCGGAGGCCAATTATAAAATTACTGATAATTCTGGGGGGGTCCTTGACATGAAAATGTTTGAGAACCACTGACATGGAAACATAGGGTTATTCAGAAAACTGTCATGATTTAGAAGACATTTGTAGAATCGTCTAAATGGGTTAATTAGACACAACGTTTCGACCCTTGACTGGTCTTGGTCAGGTATGAGATACACAACAAAAGTAGGCGTGTTATATAATATATACACAACAGCATATGGGCTAGTTGGCAACACAAGCTGTTTTGCAATGACGGTAATCAAGCTGACACACCCACTTCATCTAAGGGATAATGTAAAGCCGAGGACCCAGAGAATACATAGTGGCACTAAGGCCAACTGTTAACCCAATTAGACCTGAGGACGATTCTATAAATGCCTTCTAAATCTTGACAGTTTTCTGAAAAATCTTCACATCAGTGGTTCTCAAACATTTTCATGGACCCCAAAAATATATGTAATTGGCCGCCTACCCCCATCTGAAAATATGTTGTTCCAGAGGACCCCCAGAAGCAAAGATTTGAGTTAAAAGCGTTCGCTCTGAAAGAATATATTCAAATATTTGAGACACATTTTCATGATTTTTCAAAAATAGCAGACCTAAAAGTTCATAGCGCGGCCGCACTATGAACTTGTAGGTACTTGTATTTGAGTTAAAAGCGTTCGCTCTGAAAGAATATATTCAAAGATTTGAGACACATTTTCATGATTTTTCAAAAATAGCAGACCTACAAGTTCATAGTGCGGCCGCGCTATGAGCTTGTAGATCTGCTATTTTTCAATAGCTAAAGTATAACATAATGCTTTAAAACACCAAAAGGGGTTCCCGCCCAAAATGGGTTAACCCATTTAGACCTGATGACGATTCTACAAAATGTCTTCTAAATCCTGACAGTTTTCTGAAAAAACCCATGCTTCTATGTCAGTGATTTTCAAACTATTTCATGTCAAGAATGCAATGCAGTCAATGTATGTATTGACATCTGGCTCCCTCTAGTGTTCCTTGAGTGTCATAGCCCAGTTAGTTCAGAATTCCACAAAGTTGTGTGTGTGTGTGTGTGTGTGTGTGTGTGTGTGTGTGTGTGTGTGTGTGTGTGTGTGTGTGTGTGTGTGTGTGTGTGTGTGTGTGTGTGTGTGTGTGTGTGTGTGTGTGTGTGTGTGTGTGTGTGTGTGTGTGTGTGTGTGTGTGTGTGTGTGTGTGTGTGTGTGTGTGTGTGTGTGTGTGTGTGAGAAAGTGAAATAAGAGCCACTTGTAGTGATTAGTCAACACTAGTTTTATTAATACCGTCACTTTAAGTCTATTTACAAGACTTATATAGACATTAGTGATAATGTTTTGATGCTGCTTGTACCAAGAGGCAGGGCTGTTTGATGCTGCTTGTACCAAGAGGCAGGGCTGTTTGATGCTGCTTGTACCAAGAGGCAGGGCTGTTTGATGCTGCTTGTACCAAGAGGCAGGGCTGTTTGATGCTGCTTGTACCAAGAGGCAGGGCTGTGTTGATGCTGCTTGTACCAAGAGACAGGGCTTGCAAAGTGGGACCAAGTAAAGGCTGATGGTGATCATCTGACAGGTGGAAGGCCGGTTCCCTGGAGTCCAGGGCTAGGAAACGGACCTACCCCCAGCTCACCCTGATTATGATGGTTATGATTGTGTAAAGGAAGGAATTGTTTCTGATATTTATGAATGACTGTATGCACTTCTTCACTTCACCGAGTGCCGCGCTACAAGCTTGTAGAACTGCTATTTTTGAATGAATCGTGAAAATGTGTCGCAAATGTGGAATATATTCTTCCAGAGCGAACGTTTTTAACTCTTTGCTTCTGGGGGGTCCCTGGAAGAACATATTCAGATGGGGGTCGGAGGCCAAATACATATAATTCTAGGGGTCCTTGACATGAAAAAGTTTGAGAACCACTGACAAACGTAGGTTTTTCAGAAAACTATCATGATTTAAAAGACAGCTCAGATCTAAATGTTAAGAGGTAATGTTGCATTATTCTACTGTAATTTAAAACACATACCGTCATTATTTATTTTATTTTTTATTTAACCTTTATTTAACCAGTAAAAACACATTGAGACTGAGTCTCTTTTTCCAGTGTGAACTTGTAGTGCGTACAATGAAAAAGGTAGGCAGTCGGCATACTGTTTGGAAGCTCCCAGGTTGCTTTATTTACCTATTCTGAACTCTTTTGGTGTTTTAAGCATTCTGTTATACTTTAGTTATTGAAAAATAGCAGATCTACAAGCTCATAGCACGGCACCGAGTGCCGCGCTATGAGCGTGTAGATCTGCTATTTTTTTTTAATCGTGAAAATGTGGCTCAAATCTTTGAATATATATATTCTTTCAGAGCGAACGTTTTTAACTAAAATTTTTGCTTCTGGGGGGTCCCTGGAACAACATATTTTCAGATGGGGGTCGGAGGCCAATTATAAAATTACTGATAATTCTGGGGGGGTCCTTGACATAAATGTTTGAGAACCACTGACATGGAAACATAGGGTTATTCAAAAAACTGTCATGATTTAGAAGACATTTGTAGAATCGTCTAAATGGGTTAATTAGACACAACGTTTCGACCCTTGACTGGTCTTTGTCAGGTATGAGATACACAACAAAAGTAGGCGTGTTATATAATATATACACAACAGCATATGGGCTAGTTGACAACACAAGCTGTTTTGCAATGACGGTAATCAAGCTGACACACCCACTGCATCTAAGGGATAATGTAAAGCCGAGGACCCAGAGAATACATAGTGGCACTAAGGCCAACTCTTAACCCATTTAGACCTGAGGACGATTCTACAAATGCCTTCTAAATCTTGACATTTTTCTGAAAAATCTTCATATCAGTGGTTCTCAAACATTTTCATGGGCCCCAAAAATATATGTATTTGGCCGCCGACCCCCATCTGTTCCAGAGGACCTCCAGAAGCAAAGATTTGAGTTAAAAGCGTTCGCTCTGAAAGAATATATTCAAAGATTTGAGACACATTTTCATGATTTTTCAAAAATAGCAGATCTACAAGTTCATAGCGCGGCCGCGCTATGAGCTTGTAGATCTGCTATTTTTCAATAGCTAAAGTATAACATAATGCTTTAAAACACCAAAAGGGGTTCCCGCCCAAAATGGGTTAACCCATTTAGACCTGATGACGATTCTACAAAATGTCTTCTAAATCCTGACAGTTTTCTGAAAAAACCCATGCTTCTGTCAGTGATTTTCAAACTATTTCATGTCAAGAATGCAATACAGTCAATGTATGTATTGACATCTGGCTCCCTCTAGTGTTCCTTGAGTGTCATAGCCCAGTTAGTTCAGAATTCCACAAAGGGGTGTGTGTGTGTGTGTGTGTGTGTGTGTGTGTGTGTGTGTGTGTGTGTGTGTGTGTGTGTGTGTGTGTGTGTGTGTGTGTGTGTGTGTGTGTGTGTGTGTGTGTGTGTGTGTGTGTGTGTGTGTGTGTGTGTGTGTGTGTGTGTGTGTGTGTGTGTGTGTGTGTGTGAGAGAAAGTGAAATAAGAGCCACTTGTAGTGATTAGTCAACACTAGTTTTATTAATACCGTCACTTTAAGTCTATTTACAAGACGTATATAGACATTAGTGATAATGTTTTGATGCTGCCTGCTGCTTGTACCAAGAGGCAGGGCTGTTTGATGCTGCTTGTACCAAGAGGCAGGGCTGTGTTGATGCTGCTTGTACCAAGAGGCAGGGCTGTTTGATGCTGCTTGTACCAAGAGGCAGGGCTGTGTTGATGCTGCTTGTACCAAGAGGCAGGGCTGTGTTGATGCTGCTTGTACCAAGAGGCAGGGCTGTTTGATGCTGCCTGCTGCTTGTACCAAGAGGCAGGGCTGTGTTGATGCTGCTTGTACCAAGAGGCAGGGCTGTGTTGATGCTGCTTGTACCAAGAGGCAGGGCTGTGTGGATGCTACTTGTACCAAGAGGCAGGGCTGTGTTGATGCTGCTTGTACCAAGAGGCAGGGCTGTTTGATGCTGCTTGTACCAAGAGGCAGGGCTATGTTGATGCTGCTTGTACCAAGAGGCAGGGCTGTGTTGATGCTGCTTGTACCAAGAGGCAGGGCTGTGTTGATGCTGCTTGTACCAAGAGACAGGGCTTGCAAAGTGGGACCAAGTAAAGGCTGATGGTGATCATCTGACAGGTGGAAGGCCGGTTCCCTGGAGTCCAGGGCTAGGAAACGGACCTACCCCCAGCTCACCCTGATTATGATGGTTATGATTGTGTAAAGGAAGGAATTGTTTCTGATATTTATGAATGACTGTATGCACTTCTTCACTTCACCGAGTGCCGCGCTACAAGCTTGTAGAACTGCTATTTTTGAATGAATCGTGAAAATGTGTCGCAAATGTGGAATATATTCTTCCAGAGCGAACGTTTTTAACTCTTTGCTTCTGGGGGGTCCCTGGAAGAACATATTCAGATGGGGGTCGGAGGCCAAATACATATAATTCTAGGGGTCCTTGACATGAAAAAGTTTGAGAACCACTGACAAACGTAGGTTTTTCAGAAAACTATCATGATTTAAAAGACAGCTCAGGTCTAAATGTTAAGAGGTAATGTTGCATTATTCTACTGTAATTTAAAACACATACCGTCATTATTTATTTTATTTTTTATTTAACCTTTATTTAACCAGTAAAAACACATTGAGACTGAGTCTCTTTTTCCAGTGTGAACTTGTAGTGCGTACAATGAAAAAGGTAGGCAGTCGGCATACTGTTTGGAAGCTCCCAGGTTGCTTTATTTACCTATTCTGAACTCTTTTGGTGTTTTAAGCATTCTGTTATACTTTAGTTATTGAAAAATAGCAGATCTACACGCTCATAGCGCGGCACTCGGTGCAATCGTGAAAATGTGGCTCAAATCTTTGAATATATATATTCTTTCAGAGCGAACGTTTTTAACTCAAATTTTTGCTTCTGGGGGGTCCCTGGAACAACATATTTTCAGATGGGGGTCGGAGGCCAATTATAAAATTACTGATAATTCTGGGGGGGTCCTTGACATGAAAATGTTTGAGAACCACTGACATGGAAACAGGGTTATTCAGAAAACTGTCATGATTTAGAAGACATTTGTAGAATCTTCTAAATGGGTTAATTAGACACAACGTTTCGACCCTTGACTGGTCTTTGTCAGGTATGAGATACACAACAAAAGTAGGCGTGTTATATAATATATACACAACAGCATATGGGCTAGTTGGCAACACAAGCTGTTTTGCAATGACGGTAATCAAGCTGACACACCCACTGCATCTAAGGGATAATGTAAAACCGAGGACCCAGAGAATACATAGTGGCACTAAGGCCAACTGTTAACCCAATTAGACCTGAGGACGATTCTACAAATGCCTTCTAAATCTTGAGTTTTCTGAAAAATCTTCATATCAGTGGTTCTCAAACATTTTCATGGACCCCAAAAATATATGTATTTGGCCGCCGACCCCCATCTGAAAATATGTTGTTCCAGAGGACCCCCAGAAGCAAAGATTTGAGTTAAAAGCGTTCGCTCTGAAAGAATATATTCAAAGATTTGAGACACATTTTCATGATTTTTCAAAAATAGCAGACCTACAAGTTCATAGTGCGGCACTCTGTGCCGCGCTATGAGCTTGTAGATCTGCTATTTTTCAATAGCTAAAGTATAACATAATGCTTTAAAACACCAAAAGGGGTTCCCGCCCAAAATGGGTCATCAGGTCTAAATGGGTTTAGACCTGATGACGATTCTACAAAATGTCTTCTAAATCCTGACAGTTTTCTGAAAAAACCCATGCTTCTATGTCAGTGATTTTCAAACTATTTCATGTCAAGGACCCCCAGAATTATCTGTATTTGGCTGCGGACCCCCATCTGAAAATATGTTGTTCCAGGGAGTAGGGATGGAGCTTGTTAATGTGTATTGATAACGATCACCTTATCGAGCCCACTATCGAGCATTTGCTATTATTTTGTGGAAAGATGAGAGACAATACATGTATTCTGAACAGAACTGTGTGTGTGTGTCTCTCGCACATGAAAAGAATATGCATATTTTTATCTATAAGCTTCTCTTTACTTTAACCAACCAAAACATCCCTTGCACTACATTTTACGGGCCTTGAAATACAGTACTTTTATAACAGACAGAGGGAACTGTTAACCCATTCTGGGCGGGAACCCCTCTTGGTGTTTCAAGCATTCTGTTCTACTTTCGCTATTGAAAAATAGCAGATCTACAAGCTCATAGCGAGTGGCGCGTTACGAGCTTGTAGGTCTGCTATTTTTGAAAAGTCGTGAAAATGTGGCGCAAATCTTTGAATATATATATATATAGCCTATATTTCAGAGCGAAACATTTTAACTACAATATTGGCTTCTGGGGAGGTCCCTGGAACTACATATTTTGAGATGGTGGTCCGTGGCCCAATAGAGATAATTCTGGGGGTCCTTGACATGAAAAAGGTTGAGCCCCACTGACATAGAAACATGGGTTTTTTTCAGAAAAATGGTAGGATTTAGAAGCCTTTTTTTAATCGACCTCAGTCCAGAATGGGTTAAAGGACCACTTCACCACTTTTCAACCTATCTTCTTATAATAGGTCCTCACTAATAATCATGATAAAGTGACACAATCTTTTTCTACTCTGTGTCATAGGAGGGCTGTGGGCCGTTCAGAAACCCGTCCACCAGTGACAGATTTTTTTTTAAACATTTTTTTTACAAAAATGTTTAGATTTGTATTATCGTGAGAACGATGGCTTCCATTTTCAAATTGCAACTTTTCAGGAATAGAAAGCCTGCAGTTTCTATTAGCTTGGATTCCTCAGTGACGATGTCACTGGTAGACTGGTTTCTGAACTGCCCACAGCCCTCCTATGGGACACAGACTGAGTAGAAAAAAGCCATTTTATCATGATTATTAGTGAGGACCTATTATATGAAGATAGGTTGAAAAGTGGTGAAGTGTTCCTTTAATTGTATACCGTCACTTTAAAAGCATAATGTATACATCATCGTGCAACGGTGTCACGCACCAAAATAGCCAATCTACAAGCTCACACTGCGTCTGGTTGCACCACGTTGTGAGCTTGTAGATCTGCCTTTTCGGCAACGATAGACTGAGAACTCGAACAATTAATTATTATTATAACTATGGCAGGGATGGAGTTTTGAGTTTCCCAAACGTATTATGAATTGCATTATAAATTATGGCAACGGAGTCTTGCTGGGCAGCAAGCACCACATGTCTTGGGTGGAAGAGGACGGTTCCCGTGTTGTTTCGACTCAGTGCAGACATGCAAAGGTATCGCATTTGGGTTTAATACAATTTTACAAAATGTCTTCTAAATCCTGACAGTTTTCTGAAAAACCTATGTTTCTATGTCAGTAGTTCTCATATTTATTTCATGTCAAGGACCCCAAACATTTTATGTAATTGCCCGCCGACCCCCATCTGAAAATATGTTCTTCCAGTGACCTCCCAGAAGCAAAGATTTGAGTTTAAAACGTTCGCTCTTCCCGGGGGAAGGTGGCACATTCGGTAGTGCTGTCGCCTCACAGCTAGAAGGTCCTGGGTTCAATTCCCGCTGGGGTGTGTGGGTGCTGGCGGTGTGTCCTCTCCACCGCGTCATCAGTGCCCATACCTGAGGCGGGGTTGGCGAAAGGGCCTTTCTGTGTGGAGTTTGCATGTTCTCCCCGTGTCCCCTAGGGTAGGTACCCTCACAAAAAACATGCAGTAATCCTGGTCTCTAAACTGCCTCCCCCTGGCCCTTCGGGGTGCCTGATGGAGGGGAAAGGAACTGGTTGGAATAACGTGTTCCTTCCACGCACTACGTCCAACCAGGGAATCTCCCCCCTGACAGGTGTAAAGGAGCAACTTGGACACTCATGCATGACGGAAGCATGAGTTCAAGTCCGTTACTCTCCCCAGGTTGGCGGAGGGTGTGTAGAGCCCAGGATCACATTAGATAATTCAGGTGAAAAATGGGTTACAAAATCTTGGGATAATTTTTTTTTTTTAAATAAATAAAACGTTTGCTCTGAAAGAATATACATTCAATGACCACATTTTCACAATATTTCTAAAATAGCAGATCTACAAGCTCGTAGCGCGGCATCGAGTGTCATTCAATTACTTTTATTCATACGGGGGTGTTGTTTGTCAACAACACTCATGGATTTCCTGAGGAAACTGACTGTTGTCGAGCATCTGAGGCATAAAATCACACCTGTGTGAAGTGAGCGGTGCAACTGTAGTGTGTGGGGGGTCCCCGGGGGCAAATCCAGACCCCCAGGAACGTGTCCTGTCCAGAACGTGGCCCGGTTCCGGCGAGCTTTCCCGCGTCCGAAACAGAGTTATCGTGTTGCAGCTTTCCGTGCTCATCCGTGCTAGGACACGTAGACATACATAGGGACACACATAGCTGCATAATGGAGTGGAGGCACCACTCAAAAACAGGAATGTGAGTGGTTTCGGTAAGTAGCATTTACATTTACTGTTGTATTTACTAGCTGCTTTAGGTTAACATGCTAACCTTTATTTGTACACCGGTCGCTCCGCTCAGACCCGTCCGCTCAGACCCGTCCGCTCAGTGATTAAAAACAGTGATTAAAAACATTGCAGTATTTTGGTGCCTGTCCGAAAAACGCAGCAAACACACACAAATCCAATGCTTTCATGCCATAGTTCCAGAACCCACTCTGCTCAGCACTCCAGAACCCACTCTGCTCTGCTCAGCATTCCAGAACCCACTCTGCTCTGCTCAGCATTCCAGAACCCACTCTGCTCTGCTCAGCATTCCAGAACCCACTCTGCTCTGCTCAGCATTCCAGAACCCGCTCTGCTCAGCATTCCAGAACCCACTCTGCTCAGCATTCCAGAACCCATTCTGCTCTGCTCAGCATTCCAGAACCCACTCTG
Organism: Electrona antarctica; assembly: GCF_951216825.1. NCBI lineage: Eukaryota > Metazoa > Chordata > Actinopteri > Myctophiformes > Myctophidae > Electrona > Electrona antarctica. The sequence goes on from NC_136810.1 coordinate 22,611,705, forward strand.
CTCTGCTCAGCATTCCAGAACCCACTCTGCTCTGCTCAGCATTCCAGAACCCACTCTGCTCAGCATTCCAGAACCCACTCTGCTCAGCATTCCAGAACCCACACTCTGCTCTGCTCAGCATTCCAGAACCCACTCTGCTCAGCATTCCAGAACCCACTCTGCTCTACGCTGTTGTGCTGCTTTGTCGACCGACGGCTGGCGTTACCAGCCAGAGTTACCGACGGCCAGTGTTACCAGTCGGCGTTACCTCCCGGCGGCCGGCGTTACCAGCCGGTGTTACCAGCCGACGGCCAGCATTACCAACCGGCGTTACCAGCCGACGGCCGGCGTTACCAGCCGACGGCCAGCGTTACCAACCGGCGTTACCAGCCGGCGGCCGGCGTTACCAGCCGATGGCCAGCGTTACCAACCGGCGTTACCAGCCGACAGCCGGCGTTACCTGCCGACAGCCGGCGTTACCAGCCGATGGCCAGGGTTAACAGCCGGCGTTACCGGCCAGCGTTATCAGCCGGCGTTACCAGCCGATGGCCGGCGTTACCAGCCGACGGCCAGCGTTACCAACCGGCGTTACCAGCCGGCGGCCGGCGTTACCAGCCGATGGCCAGCGTTACCAACCGGCGTTACCAGCCGACAGCCGGCGTTACCTGCCGATGGCCAGGGTTAACAGCTGGCGTTATCAGCCGGCGCTACCAGCCGATGGCCGGCGTTACCAGCCGATGGCCAGCGTTACAGCGGGCGTTGCCAGCGTTACAGCCGGCGTTACCAGCCGGTGGGCGGCGCTACCAACCAACGTTACCGGTGTTACCTACCGAACGACCTATGGCCGGCGTTACCAGCCGGCGTTACCGACCGACAGCCAGTGTTGCCGACCAACAGCCGGCTTAACGCGGCGGTCGGTAAGTCCGACGGTCGGTCAGTCGGACCTTTTTTCGACGGGGGTGGGCTCGTTTCAATCGTGCCGCCCCCTGGGGGCGTTTTTGGGGGTCTCAAGGTTCAGCGACCCCTGGGGACCCCCAGGGACCCCCCCATGGTAACTCTGTCATTTCTCAACCGTTTTCGATGGGGGTTGGCTCGTTGTAATCGTGCCGCCCCCTGGGGGCCTTTTTGGGGGTCTCAAGGTTCGGCGACCCCTGGGGACCCCCAGGGACCCCCCCATGGTAACTCTGTCATTTCTCAACCGTTTTCGATGGGGGTTGGCTCGTTGTAATCGTGCCGCCCCCTGGGGGCGTTTTTGGGGGTCTCAAGGTTCGGCGACCCCTGGGGACCCCCAGGGAACACCCCCCCCCCCCCCCCCCCCCCCATGGTAACTGTCATTTCTCAACCGTTTTGGATGGGGGTTGGCTCGTTGTAATCGTGCCGCCCCCACATGGTAACTATGTAATTACTCGGTAAGTCTGGCGGTCGGTCAGTCGGCCATTTCTCAACCGTTTTGGACGGGGGTGGGCTCGTTGGAATCGTGCCGCCCCCTGGTGGCGTTTTTGGGGGTCTCGAGGTTCGGCGACCCCTGGGGACCCCCAGGGACCCCCCCCATGGTAACTGTAATTTCTCAACCGTTTTGGATGGGGGTTGGCTCGTTGTAATCGTGCCGCCCCCTGGGGGCGTTTTTGGGGGTCTCAAGGTTCGGCGACCCCTGGGGACCCCCAGGGAACACCCCCCCCCCCCCCCCCCCCCATGGTAACTGTCATTTCTCAACCGTTTTGGATGGGGGTTGGCTCGTTGTAATCGTGCCGCCCCCACATGGTAACTATGTAATTACTCGGTAAGTCTGGCGGTCGGTCAGTCGGCCATTTCTCAACCGTTTTGGACGGGGGTGGGCTCGTTGGAATCGTGCCGCCCCCTGGTGGCGTTTTTGGGGGTCTCGAGGTTCGGCGACCCCTGGGGACCCCCAGGGACCCCCCCATGGTAACTGTAATTTCTCAACCGTTTTGGATGGGGGTTGGCTCGTTGTAATCGTGCCGCCCCCTGGGGGCGTTTTTGGGGGTCTCAAGGTTCAGCGACCCCTGGGGACCCCCCATGGTAACTGTCATTTCTCACCCGTTTTGGATGGGGGTTGGCTCGTTGTAATCGTGCCGCCCCCTGGGGGCGTTTTTTGGGGTTTCAAGGTTCGGGGACCCCTGGGGACCCCCCCCATGGTAACTGTAATTTCTCAACCGTTTTGGACGGGGGTTGGCTCGTTGGAATCGTGCCGCCCCCCTGGGGGCGTTTTCAGGGTTTTGGAGCTTCAGGGACCCCTGGGTACCCCCAGGGACCGCCCAGGGACCCCCACATGATAACTATGTCATTACTCAACCGTTTTGGACGGGGGTGGGCTCGTTGGAATTGTGTTGCCAAATGGGGGCCTTTTTGGGGGTCTCAAGGTTCGGCGACCCCTGGGGACCCCCAGGGACCCCCCCATGGTAACTCTGTCATTTCTCAACCGTTTTCGATGGGGGTTGGCTCGTTGTAATCGTGCCGCCCCCTGGGGGCGTTTTTGGGGGTCTCAAGGTTCGGCGACCCCTGGGGACCCCCAGGGAACACCCCCCCCCCCCCCCCCCATGGTAACTGTCATTTCTCAACCGTTTTGGATGGGGGTTGGCTCGTTGTAATCGTGCCGCCCCCACATGGTAACTATGTAATTACTCGGTAAGTCTGGCGGTCGGTCAGTCGGCCATTTCTCAACCGTTTTGGACGGGGGTGGGCTCGTTGGAATCGTGCCGCCCCCTGGTGGCGTTTTTGGGGGTCTCGAGGTTCGGCGACCCCTGGGGACCCCCAGGGACCCCCCCATGGTAACTGTAATTTCTCAACCGTTTTGGATGGGGGTTGGCTCGTTGTAATCGTGCCGCCCCCTGGGGGCGTTTTTGGGGGTCTCAAGGTTCAGCGACCCCTGGGGACCCCCCATGGTAACTGTCATTTCTCACCCGTTTTGGATGGGGGTTGGCTCGTTGTAATCGTGCCGCCCCCTGGGGGCGTTTTTTGGGGTTTCAAGGTTCGGGGACCCCTGGGGACCCCCCCCATGGTAACTGTAATTTCTCAACCGTTTTGGACGGGGGTTGGCTCGTTGGAATCGTGCCGCCCCCCTGGGGGCGTTTTCAGGGTTTTGGAGCTTCAGGGACCCCTGGGTACCCCCAGGGACCGCCCAGGGACCCCCACATGATAACTATGTCATTACTCAACCGTTTTGGACGGGGGTGGGCTCGTTGGAATTGTGTTGCCAAATGGTCTCCCTCCTACCTAGTTCCCAAATAGTCAGCCAACACCAGTTGAAAAGCCAAAGTACAGTGATTTATTTTATAAGTTACAGTTACATCAAATACATGGGATAAATTACCTCAGGGTGGGCACCTGTACAGAACATTACTCAACTAAAAGAAAACCTATGCTTACCTTCTCCAAACAAAACAAACACAGGTATCTTACCTAACATCAACTAAAGAAACACACTATTAACAAGGAAACCAAAAGAAAGGACGCCCACCCCTACATTACCGAGACTAAACCAACCCAACAGCAAAACAAAATGTCTCTATTCATCAGTCGAATAGCTACAGCACTGACTAACTTCCTAAGTACACAAACAGACGTCACTTCTATTCATCACCCAAATAGGTACATCTGATTACACACAACACAAAAGTAGGCCTACAAAAAAAGGTTACACTAAAGGAGCACATACAAGACTTTGGTTGGCAGGTTTTCACAGGACCAAAAACTAGCTGGTGCAGACTTTGAGCAAACCACCAATTTAGAGTGGAACCACAAGTGAACACATTACTACAATACACATATGAATGAGCCACCTTCACTCTCAGGAGGCACTAAGCAATATGCTTATATGTAGAAGGGTTAAAGTGCATGGCCTAAAATGCATACTGAATTTGACGGTTATGTGCTCAACCATGGTTGCTGTGGGCCTAGGTCGGACATGTCAGCCTTCGCCTCCACGTCACCACCCAAAACCCACAGATGCACTCACCGTCATAGGTCAGTTTACAAGTTGCCGCCAACCAGGACACCCTTCTCCATAAAGTAACACCAGCCTTTCCCTCTGCCTGCAGAGACAGTAGACATTAGAGAACAGCCACAACAGTTTGCAATATATCTAAAGGTTGAAGTCTGCACAAGCTTAACTGAAGACACAAACACAATATAAACATGCCAACCCAAAGCATTAACAATTAGGACAACCCAACTAAAAAAATAAATAAAATCACAACAAATATTAATTTACCAACTGTAAATTAACTTAGAGACGAGCCCCCATTTATGTTACAACCTGGCCTAGGGGTCACCAGGAGTAACACAAATGTTCTCCCTCCTACCTAGTTCCCAAATATAGTCAGCCAACACCAGTTGAAAAGCCAAAGTACAGTGATTTATTTTACAAGTTACATCAAATACATGGGATAAATTACCTCAGGGTGGGCACCTACATTACCGAGACTAAACCATGTTGACTGTGAAACTTCCTAAAATACTGGTAATGGCTAACTAAAAGCACTCAAAACACCAGACTGGTGTTGTTGGGAGACTGGCATGGAGGAAGACATCTGACGATCTGAAGGTAGGCAGCTTAATACTCCAGAAAGCCAGGAAATCACCTGTGAGGTTCCACCACTCAGCCAGTCACACATTCACACAAGCTGGTAGTCAGCCCCCAACTATGTTACAACCTGGCCTAGGGGTCACCAGGAGTAAAACAAAAATGTTCTCCCTCCTACCTAGTTCCCAAATATAGTCAGCCAACACCAGTTGAAAAGCCAAAGTACAGTGATTTATTTTATAAGTTACATCAAATACATGGGATAAATTACCTCAGGGTGGGCACCTACATTACCGAGACTAAACCATGTTGACAGTGAAACTTCCTAAAATACTGGTAATGGCTAACTAAAAGCACTCAAAACACCAGACTGGTGTTGTTGGGAGACTGGCATGGAGGAAGACATCTGACGATCTGAAGGTAGGCAGCTTAATACTCCAGAAAGACAGGAAATCACCTGTGAGGTTCCACCACTCAGCCAGTCACACATTCACACAAGCTGGTAGTCAGTCAGACAGACAGACAGACAGACACACACACACACAAAGAGGGAAGAAACCTACACATATGAGCAACGGTCATAACACCTCCCCCTTCAGATGAAACATTTCTCCTAAGAATCCATCGACATCAATAAATGTTTGATTTCACATCACAGAACAAACAAACTGTAGACATTTCTCCACAATGGACTTAGTGTGAATATGCTCGAATGAACCTACACTTCACAAATTCAGAAAAACATCAAAAATTAAACCAATTCAATTTAGTACATCAGGATATATTTAAAATACCCCTTCCCATGTGTGAATGAATCCAATCTAATTGGGCAAACTGAACACCATGTTAAGCGCCTATATCCACACATACTACCAATGAGAAAAGAAAAACAACCATTTCCATTTCCCCCTGGCCCGTACTACCTGCACCCCTTCCTCCACACCTCAGCAACTAGTACTTGGAAGCAAATTAAGAGGAGGGAGAAAAATAACCCAGGAAGTACATGGCCCAAGACAAGGAAAATGTTAACCCTCTCACACATGAATTAAACCAAAGATTTGACCAGAATTCACAAACCAATTCATTTTTTTAATTACAAACACACACACACACACACACACAAAACATCATGTTATATTCACTTCCTTCCTCCTAACGTCTCTACCGAGACCTCTTCCTATCTCCACTGAGACCTCTTTCCTCCTAATGTCACCACCCATCTCCACTGAGATTCCCTCTCTCCTAGTGTCTCCACTGAGACCTCTTTCCCTGCTCCTATTCCTCACCCGAATAGCTAAAGCATTGAATCATAAAATGTCTCTATTCATCAGCCGAATAGCTACAGCACTGACTAACTTCCTAAGTACACAAACAGACGTCACTTCTATTCATCACCCAAATAGGTACATCTGATTACACACAACACAAAAGTAGGCCTACAAAAAAAGGTTACACTAAAGGAGCACATACAAGACTTTGGTTGGCAGGTTTTCACAGGACCAAAAACTAGCTGGTGCAGACTTTGAGCAAACCACCAATTTAGAGTGGAACCACAAGTGAACACATTACTACATTACTACAATACACATATGAATGAGCCACCTTCACTCTCAGGAGGCACTAAGCAATATGCTTATATGTAGAAGGGTTAAAGTGCATGGCCTAAAATGCATACTGAATTTGACGGTTATGTGCTCAACCATGGTTGCTGTGGGCCTAGGTCGGACATGTCAGCCTTCGCCTCCACGTCACCACCCAAAACCCACAGATGCACTCACCGTCATAGGTCAGCTTACAAGTTGCCGCCAACCAGGACACCCTTCTCCATAAAGTAACACCAGCCTTTCCCTCTGCCTGCAGAGACAGTAGACATTGGAGAACAGCCACAACAGTTTGCAATATATCTAAAGGTTGAAGTCTGCACAAGCTTAACTGAAGACACAAACACAATATAAACATGCCAACCCAAAGCATTAACAATTAGGACAACCCAACTAAAAAAACAATAATAATCACATTAATTTACCCACTGTAAATTAACTTAGAGACGAGCCCCCAATTATATTACAACCTGGCCTAGGGGTCACCAGGAGTAACACAAAAATGTTCTCCCTCCTACCTAGTTCCCAAATATAGTCAGCCAACACCAGTTGAAAAGCCAAAGTACAGTGATTTATTTTATAAGTTACATAAATTACCTCAGGGTGGGCACCTGTACAGAACATTACTCAACTAAAAGAAAACCTATGCTTACCTTCTCCAAACAAAACAAACACAGGTAGCTTACCTAACATCAACTAAAGAAACACACTATTAACAAGGAAACCAAAAGAAAGGACGCCCACCCCTACATTACAGAGACTAAACCATGTTGACAGTGAAACTTCCTAAAATACTGGTAATGGCTAACTAAAAGCACTCAAAACACCAGACTGGTGTTGTTGGGAGACTGGCATGGAGGAAGACATCTGAAGATCTGAAGGTAGGCAGCTTTATACTCCAGAAAACCAGGAAATCACCTGTGAGGTTCCACCACTCAGCCAGTCACACTCAGCCACCACTCATTCACACAAGCTGGTAGTCAGACAGACAGACAGACACAAAGAGGGAAGAAACCTAAACATATGACCCACGGTCATAACACATTACTCAACCGTTTTGGACGGGGGTGGGCTCGTTGGAATTGTGTTGCCTCTGTGGGTGCGTTTTTAGGGTTTTGGAGGTGCGCCCCCCCAATGGTAACTGTCATTTCTCAAACGTTTTGGATGGGGGTTGGCTCGTTAGAATCGTGTCGCCTCTCTGGGTGCGTTTTCGGGGTTTTGGAGGTTCCACAAACTGTTCTGATATCACTTGATATGGACATTTAACCAAGCGATTTCCCTCTGACAATGCAACACTGCAATTACTCAACTTCAACTTAATGCAATAAACACTCAAACCACAACGAAAATGTATTTTGTTGCTTTTATATAAAAGTAGAATTAAACACACATCTAAACTGTGGAGTCCGTACGATGCGTGAGCTAATGGTTCGATTGTTAGCATTCCAGGGTGGAGGCACGATTCCAACAAGCCAACCCCCGTCCAAAACGGTTGAGAAATGACAGAGTTACCATGGGGGGGTCCCCAAACCTTGATACCCACAAAAACGCCTCCAGGGGGGGCGGAACGATTACAACGAGCCAACCCCCGTCCAAAACCGTTGAGAAATGACAGTTACCATGGGTGGGTCCCTGGGGATCCCCAGGGGTCCCCGAACCTTGAGACCCCCCAAAAATGCCCCCAGGGGGTGCGGCACGATTCTAACGAACCGACCCCTGTCCAAAACGGTTGAGAAATGACTTACCGTGGGGGTCCCTGGGGGGTCCCCAGGGGTCCCCGAACCTTGAGACCCCCAAAAACGCCCCCAGAGGGGCGGCACTATTCCAACAAGCCCACCCCCTTCCAAAACGGTTGAGAAATTGCCGACTGACCGCCCGTCGGACTTACCGACCGCCTGTCGGACTTGCCAACCGACCGTCGGACTTACCGACTGCCCGTCGGACTTGCCGACCGACCGTCGGACTTGCCGACCGCCCGTCGGACTTGCCGACCGCCCGTCGGACTTGCCGACCGCCCGTCGGACTTACCGACCGCCAATACCGACCGGTCGGATCAAATGGATTTCGCCCTTACTGGACAAGTGCATGCAGTCAAATGCAGGCAGGCGCATGCATGCGCAGGCAGCATAGGCAGGTGTATGCAGGCACATGCAGCCATGCATAGGCGGGTGCATGCAGGCACATGTGACCATGCATAGGTGGGTGCATGCAGGCACATGCGGCAGGCGCATGCATGTGCAGGCAGGTAGGCAAGCGCATGCATGCATAGGTGGGTGCATGCAGGCACATGCAGGCATGCACATGCATGGTCAAATGCGGCAGGCGCATGCATGCGCAGGCAGTTAGGCAAGCACATGCATGCATAGGTGGGCATGCAGGCAGGTACATGCATGCGCAGGCAGGTAGGCAAGCGCATGCATGCAGGTGCATGCATAGGCAGGTAGGCAGCATGGGCGGGTGCATGCAGGCACATGCAGCCATGCATAGGTGGGTGCATGCATGCACATGCGGATGCGCATGCATGCACATGCCGCATGCGCATGCATGCACATGCGGCATGCGCATGCATAGGTGGGCATGCAGGCAGGTGCATGCATGGATGCATATGCAGGCCGGCAGCATAGGCGGGTGCATGCAGGCACATGCAGCCATGCATAGGCGGGTGCATGCATGCACATGCGGCAGGCGCATGCATCCATGCATAGGCGGGGGCATGCATGCACATGCGGCGTGCATGCATGCATGCATGCATAGGTGGGCATGCAGGCAGGTGCATGCATGGATAGGCAGGCAGGCAGCATAGGCGGGTGCATGCAAGCACATGCAGCCATGCATAGGTGGGTGGATGCATGCACATGCGGCAGGCGCATGCATGCATGCGCAGGCAGGTAGGCAAGCGCATGCTCATGCATGTGCAGGCAGGTAGGCAAGCGCATGCATGCATAGGTGGGCATGCAGGCAGTTGCATGCATGCATATGCAGGCCGGCAGCATAGCCGGGTGCATGCAGGCACATGCATGCGCCGCATGTGCATGCATAGGTGGGCATGCAGGCGGGTGCATGCATGCGCATGCATGCGCATGCATAGGTGGGCATGCAGGCAGGTGCGTGCATGCATGCATAGGCAGGCAGGCAGCATAGGCGGGTGCATGCATGCACATGCAGCCATGCATAGGTGGGTGCCTGCAGGCATGCATGCACCCATGCATGCATGCATGCATGCCGCATGTGCATGCATGTGCATGCACATGCATGCGTGCATGCATGCACGCGCTGCATGCGTGCATGCATGCACGCGCCGCATGTGCATGCATCCACCCACCTATGCATGGCTGCATGTGCATGCATGCACCTGCCTGCATGCCCATGCATGTGCATGCATGCACATGCATGCACCTGCCTGCGGCGCGTGCATGCATGCACATGCGGCGCGTGCATGCATGCACATGCGGCGCGTGCATGCATGCACATGCGGCGCGTGCATGCATGTGCATGCATGCACATGCATGCACATGCATGTGCATGCATGTACATGCATGCACATGCGGCACGTGCATGCATGCACATGCGGCACGTGCATGCGCGCACATGCGGCACGTGCATGCGCATGCACATGCATGCGCATGCATGCGCATGCATGCACATGCGGCGCATGCATGTGCATGCATGCGCATGCATGCACATGCGGCGCATGCATGTGCATGCATGCGCATGCTGCATGCATGAATGCATGGGTGCATGCAGGCACATGCATGCGAAGGCAGGTAGGCAAGCGCATGCATGTGCAGGCAGGTAGGCAAGCGCATGCATGCAGGTGCATGCATAGGGAGGCAGGCAGCATAGGCGGGTGCATGCAGGCACATGCAGCCATGCATAGGTGGTTGCATGCAGGCACATGCAGCCATGCATCGGTGGGTGCATGCATGCACATGCAAGAGGCGCATGCATAGGTGGGCATGCAGGCAGGTGCATGCATGCATAGGCAGGCAGGCAGCATAGGCGGGTGCATGCAGGCACATGCAGCCATGCATAGGTAAGTGTGTGCAGGCACATGCAGCCATGCATAGGTGGGTGCATGCATGCATAGGTGGGCATGCAGGCAGGTAGCCAAGCGCATGCATGCATAGGTGGGCATGCAGGCAGGTGCATGCATAGGCAGGCAGCATAGGTGGGTGCATGCAGGCACATGCGGCAGGTGCATGCATGCGCAGGCAGATAGGCAAGCGCTTGCATGCATAGGTGGGCATGCAGGCAAGCGCATGCATAGGCAGGCAGGCAGCATAAGTGGGTGCATGCAGGCACATGCATCCATGCATAGGTGGGTGAATGCAGGCACATGCGGTAGGCGCATGCGCAGGCAGGTAGGCAAGCAAGCACTGGCAGGCAGCATAGGCGGGTGCATGCAGGCACATGCGGCAGGCGCATGCATGCGCAGGCAGGTAGACAAGCGCATGCATGCATAGGTGGGCTTGCAGGAAAGCACATTCATAGGCAGGCAGCATAGGTGGGTGCATGCAGGCACATGCGGCAGGCGCATGCATTCGCAGGCAGGTAGACAAGCGCATGCATGCATAGGTGGGCTTGCAGGCAAGCGCATGCATAGGCAGGCAGCATAGATGGGTGCATGCAGGCACATGCAGCCATGCATAGGTGGGCAGGTAGGCAAGCGCATGCATGCATATGTGGGTGCATGCAGGCACATGTGGGCATGCATAGGCAGGTACATCCAGGCACATGCAGGCACTGGCATGCCCTGGCAGGCCGCATAGGTGGATGCCCACCTATGCATGCAGGCAGGTGCATGCAGGCAGCCAGGTGCATGCATGCGGGCAGGTGCATGCATGCGTAGGCATAGATAGACAGGCGGGCGCAGGCATGCATAGGCATGCAGGCATGCATGCATAGGTGTCCATGCATAGGCAGGTGCATACAGGCACATGCGGGCATTCATGCCGAAACATCCAGGCTTCCATAGGCATGCGCAGGCAGGCATAGACTTTCATGCATTGGAGGGCGCATGTAGGCACATGCGGGCATGTGCATGCAGGCAGGCATGCACCTAAAAATATTTTACTAGTAAGTATCTTAAGTTTTATATATATTTCTTATATATACATTTCCGTCAGGGGAAGCAGCTTGGACCCCCCCAGGTTGGCAGAGGAAGTGCAGCACCCAGGATTACATTAGATAATTGACATTGAGTGAAAACATTTGTAAAAAAAAAAAAAAAAGTTATAAAAAAAAAAAAAGTATAATATATTTAACTCCAAAATGTTGAAAATGAGGAACGCTTCACGAATTTGCGTGTCATCCTTGCGCAGGGGCCATGCTAATCTTCTCTGTATCGTTCCAATTTTAGTATATGTGCAGCCGAAGCTAACACAAAAGTACCCCTGCTTGACCAGATACTTATAGGTCTAAGTCTGGACCACACTGACAGTCGTGGTTTGTAATATTTTTTTTTTAAAATGATGGTATTTGGTCTGGGTTACATCAGCGGCGATCATCTGAATTGTGTTTTAATATTATAAAACTATTTTAGAATATAAATGTTTGAAGAATATCTGTGTGGAAGCACAGTTGCATGCTGGGTAACTAACGGGAACACTTGTGTGAGTCATGGTTGGTGGATCAGTTTACGGCCCCTCCCCCTTCCTCTAGACTAGAAGACATTCTACATAACAAAGAGTAAAATTACTAAGTGGCATATCAATAGCATTGTAGCTTAGTAATGCTGCTTTTTTGGCGGGCGCATGTAGGCACATGCGGGCATGTGCATGCAGGCAGGCATGCACATACAAATATTTTACTAGTAAGTACCTTAAGTTTTATATATATTTCTTATATATACATTTCCGTCAGGGGAAGCAGCTTGGACCCCCCCAGGTTGGCAGAGGAAGTGCAGCACCCAGGATTACATTAGATAATTGACATTGAGTGAAAACATTTGTAAAAAAAAAAAAAAAAAGTTATAAAAAAAAAAAAAGTATAATATATTTAACTCCAAAATGTTGAAAATGAGGAACGCTTCACGAATTTGCGTGTCATCCTTGCGCAGGGGCCATGCTAATCTTCTCTGTATCGTTCCAATTTTAGTATATGTGCAGCCGAAGCTAACACAAAAGTACCCCTGCTTGACCAGATACTTATAGGTCTAAGTCTGGACCACACTGGCAGTCGTGGTTTGTAATAAAAAAAAAATGAAAAAAAAAATATGGTATTTGTTCTGGGTTACATCAGTGGCGATCATCTGAATTGTGTTTTAATATTATAAAACAGTATTTTAGAATATAAATGTTTGAAGAATATCTGTGTGGAAGCACAGTTGCATGCTGGGTAACAAGGGGGAACACTGTTGTGTGAGTCATGGTTGGTGGATCAATTTACGGCCCCTCTCCCTTCCTCTAGACTAGAAGACATTCTACATAACAAAGTAAAATTACTAAGTGGCATATCAATAGCATTGTAGCTTAGTAATGCTGCTTTTTTGGCGGGCGCATGTAGGCACATGCGGGCATGTGCATGCAGGCAGGCACATAAAAATATTTTACTAGTAAGTACCTTAAGTTTTATATATATTTCTTATATATAAATTTCCGTCAGAGGAAGCAGCTTTGACCCCCCCCTTATGTTGGCAGAGGAAGTGCAGCACCCAGGATTACATTAGATAATTGACATTGAGTGAAAAAATGTGTAACAAAAAAAACAAAAAAAAAGTTATAAAAAAAACAAAAAAACGTATAATATTTTTAACTCCAAAATGTTGAAAATGAGGAACGCTTCACGAATTTGCGTGTCATCCTTGCGCAGGGGCCATGCTAATCTTCTCTGTATCGTTCCAATTTTAGTATATGTGCAGCCGAAGCTAACACAAAAGTACCCCTGCTTGACCAGATACTTATAGGTCTAAGTCTGGACCACACTGACAGTCGTGGTTTGTAATAAAACAAAAAAGATGGTATTTGGTCTGGGTTACATCCACGGCGATCATCTGAATAATTGTGTAAATGATGGTATTTGGTCTGGGTTACATCATCGGCAATCATCTGAATAATTGTGTTTTAATATTATAAAACAGTATTTTAGAATATAAATGTTTGAAGAATATCTGTGTGGAAGCACAGTTGCATGCTGGGTAACTAGGGGGAACACTGTTGTGTGAGTCATGGTTGGTGGATCAGTTTACGGCCCCTCCCCCTTCCTCTAGACTAGAAGACATTCTACATAACAAAGAGTAAAATTACTAAGTGGCATATCAATAGCATTGTAGCTTAGTAATGCTGCTTTTTTGGCTATTCTGGCATATCTGTGTAATGAATGTGTAATAGCTTTGTATTGACCCAGCTCTGTGCCTGGGGGTGTAAATTAAAGCTGTGTAAACAGTGATCAGATAGTACTCTCTCAGTGAGCAGATCAAACTCATTTGGCACAGAACTGTTACAATGTTCTAAATTATGAAGAAACAAACAGTTGAAAAATGTTTTAAGTGCAGTACAGAAAAGCCTTTAGCTGTTGTTTCTCCTTGAACTTTATATTCAGAAAGCACAAATGCATAATTATACATTTAATCAAATGGGTAAGGTGGCAAGAAGCCATCCTCTGATACAGCTAAACTAATGCTCAGTTACAACCCTGAGGACCCTCCCCCTCCCGCATGGCAGGCGAGGCAGTGTGTTGTGACAGGAGGGGGAGGGGCGTTGACTGAGCCGCCAGCGAACACCAATCCTGACTCACACAATGGCTTCTCCATGCCGCTTCCTATGCAATAGGACCCCAATGCATTATGGGTACACGATTATGATACTAAAATACTATGTACTCTATTCAAAATGTAGCATATTTCACCCAAACTAGCATCAACTATGCTACAATAATCTACGTTTATATAGAAATATGTTGTGGGTGAGTATAGTTAGTAGTAACCATCCACCTGACTGGCATGTGTGTGAGTGACTTCCGCCATGTCTAGCATGTACAACTCATACTTACCTGGCAAGGGAGACACCATGATCAAGAAGGTGGTTCACCCAGGGCGAGGCTCGGCCATTGCACTCCGTGCTTTGCTGACCCCTGCGAATTCCCCAAATGTGGGAATCTCGATTGCATAATTTCTGGTAGTGGGGGACTGCGTTCGCGCTCTCCCCTGATTTAACTGTCAAAAATAAAACACCCAATAGCATTGTTAATGTCATGATGACACTATGAACTCTACATTTACATTGAGTTAAATCGTTTATTGTTCGATTATAAAACATGCATAAGGGCTTATGAGAAACTTTAGTTCATAAACAAACTGAAGAAAACAAATTGCCTTTTTAATCTCATGGCACTATTAACTCAATTTTAATCGAGTTCACTTAAATGTTTGTTATATTATAAAATATGCATAAAGGCTAAGATAAACTCAGAGAAACTTTAGTTTATAAACTGTTTAAGAACATTAATAAAGGTTTTATTCTTACTGTTTATAACAAAACAAACATTAATTGATATTTAGTTAGACTAAATTAATCTGCCTGGTGTGATTTAAAATATGATCAGTATGCTGGAGGATCGCGCCCCTTAACATTTCACTATAAGTAGGTGGTAAAGACTTGATTTGTCTTTCTGTGTATGCGCAGTGTGATGGTGGTGAAAAGGAGACTTGCATTGGCCGGGAATCGAACCCGGGCCTCCCGCGTGGCAGGCGAGAATTCTACCACTGAACCACCAATGCCTACATAGAGTCAGATTTGGAGACCCGAGTTTGATTCTCCCTCATGGAAGACATAGTATAATATTCTAATACGCTATAATATTGCACTATGAAGAACAAGTCAGTTATTGATCAGTTAAAGCTTTGGCTATGTCACAAAACATGGCCAAAGCATTTCCGGGTGTCCCCACCCAACCAAAAACTTTGAGAACCCCTGTGATAGACAACTGACTATTTGTGGTTTTATAACGGAAGCCCAGGGGCAAGTATGCATGTCATCCAGTCACAGGGTCTTAGAAAAACAAACATCATATTCACACAAGAGTACAGCCTTCAGTGGTCAAGTGTAGTCAGTTACATATAGGCATTAGGTTAGACCGCTCTTAAGTATTGGTGACTCAGGAAAAACAAACCTAACAAAAAAAAGAAGTCCCTGGACCAGCTGACTAAGGGGGCATAGACCAGTCATTAGTCCTACAACCTATCTCAAACCCTCACCCTAACCCTAACCTCCCACGGGGCAGCACACCTAAGCCTAACCTTAACCCTCTCCCAACCCTAAACGCACCCCTCACCAACCTTAATCCGGTCGAATCAACGCCCCCATCACAAACCTTAATCCGGTCGTCCTAACGAATGCGATGTCTAACAAAAGTATGCCTCCCCTTTTGGGTGGTCATGAAATTTAAGTGCTGTTTTCTTTATTTTGATGTTGAGTGGGTATCTCCCTAATTCTGCCCTGCAAGCATTGTTTGTTGTTTTCGTTGGGTGCGGAGGATAGATTTGCAGAGTTCTGTGTGCAGAGTCTCTGTTTGGTGTTTATCCCATTTCTCAGGTTCTTGGTTGGTAAGGGGACCCCAGATCTCACAACCATAAAGGAAGATGGTTCTTGGTTGGTAAGGGGACCCCAGATCTCACAACCATAGAGGGAGGTGAGTTCTATGACAGTCTAATATCTTTAACCAGATTTGTGTTGGGATGTCTAGCTTAATGTTCCTTTTGGTGACATAGAAAGCCCTTCTTGCCTTTTCTCTCAGGTCATTCGCAGCTTTGTTGAAGTCTCCTGTGCTACTGATGTTAAGGCCAAGGTAAGTATAGCTTTTTGTGTGTTCTAGTGCCGTCGTATTTAGAAAGAATTGTTGGTTCAGGTGGTTTATGTCTTTTTTTGGAATATCATATTTTTTGTCTTGGCTAGGTTTACTGTCAGGGCCCATGTCTGTGAGAATTTGTGTAAGAGGTCAAGGTGCTGCTCTCTCAGTGAGCAGATCAAACTAATTTGGCACAGAACTGTTACAATGTTCTAAATTATGAAGAAACAAAACTAACACAGTTGAAAAATGTTTTAAGTGCAGTACAGAAAAGCCTTAAGCTGTTGTTTCTCCTTGAACTTTTTATTCAGAAAGCACAAATGCATAATTATACATAAGCACAAATGCATAATTATACATTTAATCAAATGGGTAAGGTGGCAAGAAGCCATCCTCTGATACAGCTGAACTAATGCTCAGTTACAACCCTGAGGACCCTCCCCCCTCAGTGTCTTGAGACTGAGCCGCTAGTTTCAGCCCCTCTCCCCCTCCCCCTCCCGCATGGCAGACAAGGCAGTGTCTTGTGACAGGAGGGGGAGGGGCGTTGACTGAGCCACTAGCGCCAGCTTCCCCTCCCCCTCCCCAATGGCAGGCGGGGCAGTGTGTTGTGACAGGAGGGGGAGGGGCGTTGACTGAGCCGCCAGCGAACACCAATCCTGACTCACACAATGGCTTCTCCATGCCGCTTCCTATGCAATAGGACCCCAATGCATTATGGGTACACGATTATGATACTATGTACTCTAGTCAAAATGTAGCATATTTCACCCAAACTAGCATCAACTATGCTACAATAATCTACGTTTATATAGAAATATGTTGTGGGTGAGTATAGTTAGTAGTAACCATCCACCTGACTGGCATGTGTGTGAGTGACTTCCGCCATGTCTAGCATGTACAACTCATACTTACCTGGCAAGGGAGACACCATGATCAAGAAGGTGGTTCACCCAGGGCGAGGCTCGGCCATTGCACTCCGTGCTTTGCTGACCCCTGCGAATTCCCCAAATGTGGGAATCTCGATTGCATAATTTCTGGTAGTGGGGGACTGCGTTCGCGCTCTCCCCTGATTTAACTGTCAAAAATAAAACACCCAATAGCATTGTTAATGTCATGATGACACTATGAACTCTACATTTACATTGAGTTAAATCGTTTATTGTTCAATTATAAAACATGCATAAGGGCTTATGAGAAACTTTAGTTCATAAACAAACTGAAGAAAACAAATTGCCTTTTTAATCTCATGGCACTATTAACTCAATTTTAATCGAGTTCACTTAAATGTTTGTTATATTATAAAATATGCATAAAGGCTAAGATAAACTCAGAGAAACTTTAGTTTATAAACTGTTTAAGAACATTAATAAAGGTTTTATTCTTACTGTTTATAACAAAACAAACATTAATTGATATTTAGTTAGACTAAATTAATCTGCCTGGTGTGATTTAAAATTTAAAATATGATCAGTATGCTGGAGGATCGCGCCCCTTAACATTTCACTATAAGTAGGTGGTAAAGACTTGATTTGTCTTTCTGTGTATGCGCAGTGTGATGGTGGTGAAAAGGGGACTTGCATTGGCCGGGAATCGAACCCGGGCCTCCCGCGTGGCAGGCGAGAATTCTACCACTGAACCACCAATGCCCACGTAGAGTCAGATTTGGAGACCCGAGTTTGATTCTCCCTCATGGAAGACATAGTATAATATTCTAATACGCTATAATATTGCACTATGAAGAACAAGTCAGTTATTGATCAGTTAAAGCTTTGGCTATGTCACAAAACATGGCCAAAGCATTTCCGGGTGTCCCCACCCAACCAAAAACTTTGAGAACCCCTGTGATAGACAACTGACTATTTGTGGTTTTATAACGGAAGCCCAGGGGCAAGTATGCATGTCATCCAGTCACAGGGTCTTAGAAAAACAAACATCATATTCACACAAGAGTACAGCCTTCAGTGGTCAAGTGTAGTCAGTTACATATAGGCATTAGGTTAGACCGCTCTTAAGTATTGGTGACTCAGAGGAAAAACAAACCTAACAAAAAAAAGTCCCTGGACCAGCTGACTAAGGGGGCATAGACCAGTCATTAGTCCTACAACCTATCTCAAACCCTCACCCTAACCCTAACCTCCCACGGGGCAGCACACCTAAACCTAACCTTAACCCTTTCCCAACCCTAAACGCACCCCTCACCAACCTTAATCCGGACCGGTCGTATCAACGCACCCCTCACAAACCTTAATCCGGTCGTCCTAACGAATGCTATGTCTAACAAAAGTATGCCTCCCCTTTTGGGTGGTCATGAAATTTAAGTGCTCTTTTCTTTATTTTGATGTTGAGTGGGTATCTCCCTAATTCTGCCCTGCAAGCATTGTTTGTTGTTTTCGTTGGGTGCGGAGGATGGATTTGCAGAGTTCTGTGTGCAGAGTCTCTGTTTGGTGTTTATCCCATTTCTCAGGTTCTTGGTTGGTAAGGGGACCCCAGATCTCACAACCATAAAGGAAGATGGTTCTTGGTTGGTAAGGGGACCCCAGATCTCACAACCATAGAGGGAGGTGAGTTCTATGACAGTCTAATATCTTTAACCAGATTTGTGTTGGGATGTCTAGCTTAATGTTCCTTTTGGTGACATAGAAAGCCCTTCTTGCCTTTTCTCTCAGGTCATTCGCAGCTTTGTTGAAGTCTCCTGTGCTACTGATGTTAAGGCCAAGGTAAGTATAGCTTTTTGTGTGTTCTAGTGCCGTCGTATTTAGAAAGAATTGTTGGTTCAGGTGGTTTATGTCTTTTTTTGGAATATCATATTTTTTGTCTTGGCTAGGTTTACTGTCAGGGCCCATGTCTGTGAGAATTTGTGTAAGAGGTCAAGGTGCTGCTCTCTCAGTGAGCAGATCAAACTAATTTGGCACAGAACTGTTACAATGTTCTAAATTATGAAGAAACAAAACTAACACAGTTGAAAAATGTTTTAAGTGCAGTACAGAAAAGCCTTAAGCTGTTGTTTCTCCTTGAACTTTTTATTCAGAAAGCACAAATGCATAATTATACATAAGCACAAATGCATAATTATACATTTAATCAAATGGGTAAGGTGGCAAGAAGCCATCCTCTGATACAGCTGAACTAATGCTCAGTTACAACCCTGAGGACCCTCCCCCCTCAGTGTCTTGAGACTGAGCCGCTAGTTTCAGCCCCCCTCCCCCTCCCGCATGGCAGACAAGGCAGTGTCTTGTGACAGGAGGGGGAGGGGCGTTGACTGAGCCACTAGCGCCAGCTTCCCCTCCCCCTCCCCAATGGCAGGCGGGGCAGTGTGTTGTGACAGGAGGGGGAGGGGCGTTGACTGAGCCACCAGCGAACACCAATCCTGACTCACACAATGGCTTCTCCATGCCGCTTCCTATGCAATAGGACCCCAATGCATTATGGGTACACGATTATGATACTAAAATACTATGTACTCTAGTCAAAATGTAGCATATTTCACCCAAACTAGCATCAACTATGCTACAATAATCTACGTTTATATAGAAATATGTTGTGGGTGAGTATAGTTAGTAGTAACCATCCACCTGACTGGCATGTGTGTGAGTGACTTCCGCCATGTCTAGCATGTACAACTCATACTTACCTGGCAAGGGAGACACCATGATCAAGAAGGTGGTTCACCCAGGGCGAGGCTCGGCCATTGCACTCCGTGCTTTGCTGACCCCTGCGAATTCCCCAAATGTGGGAATCTCGATTGCATAATTTCTGGTAGTGGGGGACTGCGTTCGCGCTCTCCCCTGATTTAACTGTCAAAAATAAAACACCCAATAGCATTGTTAATGTCATGATGACACTATGAACTCTACATTTACATTGAGTTAAATCGTTTATTCGATTATAAAACATGCATAAGGGCTTATGAGAAACTTTAGTTCATAAACAAACTGAAGAAAACAAATTGCCTTTTTAATCTCATGGTACTATTAACTCAATTTTAATCGAGTTCACTTAAATGTTTGTTATATTATAAAATATGCATAAAGGCTAAGATAAACTCAGAGAAACTTTAGTTTATAAACTGTTTAAGAACATTAATAAAGGTTTTATTCTTACTGTTTATAAAAAAACAAACATTAATTGATATTTAGTTAGACTAAATTAATCTGCCTGGTGTGATTTAAAATATGATCAGTATGCTGGAGGATCGCGCCCCTTAACATTTCACTATACAGTAAGTAGGTGGTAAAGACTTGATTTGTCTTTCTGTGTATGCGCAGTGTGATGGTGGTGAAAAGGAGACTTGCATTGGCCGGGAATCGAACCCGGGCCTCCCGCGTGGCAGGCGAGAATTCTACCACTGAACCACCAATGCCTACATAGAGTCAGATTTGGAGACCCGAGTTTGATTCTCCCTCATGGAAGACATAGTATAATATTCTAATATAATATTGCACTATGAAGAACAAGTCAGTTATTGATCAGTTAAAGCTTTGGCTATGTCACAAAACATGGCCAAAGCATTTCCGGGTGTCCCCACCCAACCAAAACCTTTGAGAACCCCTGTGATAGACAACTGACTATTTGTGGTTTTATAACGGAAGCCCAGGGGCAAGTATGCATGTCATCCAGTCACAGGGTCTTAGAAAAACAAACATCACATTCAAGAGTACAGCCTTCAGTGGTCAAGTGTAGTCAGTTACATATAGGCATTAGGTTAGACCGCTCTTAAGTATTGGTGACTCAGAGGAAAAACAAACCTAACAAAAAAAAGTCCCTGGACCAGCTGACTAAGGGGGCATAGACCAGTCATTAGTCCTACAACCTATCTCAAACCCTCACCCTAACCCTAACCTCCCACGGGGCAGCACACCTAAACCTAACCTTAACCCTCTCCCAACCCTAAACGCACCCCTCACCAACCCTAATCCGGTCGTATCAACGCACCCCTCACAAACCTTAATCCGGTCGTCCTAACGAATGCTATGTCTAACAAAAGTATGCCTCCCCTTTTGGGTGGTCATGAAATTTAAGTGCTCTTTTCTTTATTTTGATGTTGAGTGGGTATCTCCCTAATTCTGCCCTGCAAGCATTGTTTGTTGTTTTCGTTGGGTGCGGAGGATGGATTTGCAGAGTTCTGTGTGCAGAGTCTCTGTTTGGTGTTTATCCCATTTCTCAGGTTCTTGGTTGGTAAGGGGACCCCAGATCTCACAACCATAGAGGGAGGTGAGTTCTATGACAGTCTAATATCTTTAACCAGATTTGTGTTGGGATGTCTAGCTTAATGTTCCTTTTGGTGACATAGAAAGCCCTTCTTGCCTTTTCTCTCAGGTCATTCGCAGCTTTGTTGAAGTCTCCTGTGCTACTGATGTTAAGGCCAAGGTAAGTATAGCTTTTTGTGTGTTCTAGTGCCGTCGTATTTAGAAAGAATTGTTGGTTCAGGTGGTTTATGTCTTTTTTTGGAATATCATATTTTTTGTCTTGGCTAGGTTTACTGTCAGGGCCCATGTCTGTGAGAATTTGTGTAAGAGGTCAAGGTGCTGCTCTCTCAGTGAGCAGATCAAACTAATTTGGCACAGAACTGTTACAATGTTCTAAATTATGAAGAAACAAAACTAACACAGTTGAAAAATGTTTTAAGTGCAGTACAGAAAAGCCTTAAGCTGTTGTTTCTCCTTGAACTTTATATTCAGAAAGCACAAATGCATAATTATACATTTAATCAAATGGGTAAGGTGGCAAGAAGCCATCCTCTGATACAGCTGAACTAATGCTCAGTTACAACCCTGAGGACCCTCCCCCCTCAGTGTCTTGAGACTGAGCCGCTAGTTTCAGCCCCCCTCCCCCTCCCGCATGGCAGACGAGGCAGTGTCTTGCGACCAGAGGGGGAGGGGCGTTGACTGAGCCGCCAGCGAACACCAATCCTGACTCACACAATGGCCTCTCCATGCTGCTGACTATGCTAGGACCCCAATGCATTATGGGTACATGATTATGATACTAAAATACTATGTAGTCTAGTCAAAATGTAGCATATTTCACCCAAACTAGCATCAACTATGCTACAATAATACATGTACGTTTATATAGAAACATGTGGGTGAGTATAGTTAGTAGTAACCATCCACCTGACTGGCATGTGTGTGAGTGACTTCCTCCATGTCTAGCATGTACAACTCATACTTACCTGGCAAGGGAGACACCATGATCAAGAAGGTGGTTCACCCAGGGCGAGGCTCGGCCATTGCACTCCGTGCTTTGCTGACCCCTGCGAATTCCCCAAATGTGGGAATCTCGATTGCATAATTTCTGGTAGTGGGGGACTGCGTTCGCGCTCTCCCCTGATTTAACTGTGAAAAATAAAACACCAATAGCATTGTTTGTCATGATGACACTATGAACTCTAAATTTACATTGAGTTAATCGTTTATCGTTTATTGTTCGATTATAAAACATGCATAAGGGCTTATGAGAAACTTTAGTTCATAAACAAATTTAATTCACTTAAATGTTTATTGTTATATTATAAAATATGCATAAAGGCTAAGATAAACTCAGAAACTTTAGTTTATAAACTGTTTAAGAACATTAATAAAGGTTTTATCATTTCTTACTGTTTATAACAAAACAAACATTAATTGATATTTAGTTAGACTAAATTAATCTGCCTGGTGCAATTTAAAATCACACTCATAAGTAATCAGTATGCTGGTGGATCTTAACATTTCACTAAGTAGGTGATAAAGACTTGATTCGTCTTTCTGTGTATGTGCAGTTAAATGGTGGCGAAAAGGGCACTTGCATTGGCCGGGAATCGAACCCGGGCCTCCCGCGTGGCAGGCGAGAATTCTACCACTGAACCACCAATGCCTACATAGAGTAAGATTTGGAGACCCGAGTTTGATTCCCGCTAATGGAAGATATATTAACACTAATATTGCACTTTGAAGAACAAGTTAGTTATTGATCAGTTAAAGCTTTGACCATGTGATGAGAAATGGCCAAAGCATTTCCGGGCGTCCCCACCCAAACAAAAACGTTGAGAACCCTTGTCATAGGCAACTGACGTCGTAGATGACTGACATCACAACAAAAAAACAACAGTTCAATGCCCACCCTCCCCATGTACGAGGCGTGTTATTACCATGTTATTACCCTGCTGTTGTTACGTCATTCCTCGTTAGTATAGTGGTAAGTATCCCCGCCTGTCACGCGGGAGACCCGGGTTCGATTCCCGGACGGGGAGGACACACTTTATTGTCCTCATGTGTATTCTTCTCAGACCTAAAACTGAAGAATATTTTGTTAATTGTTAATTAAACAAACCTAAAAAAAAACTAAATCCCTTATCCCAGTGGTTCCCAAACGTTTTCATGTCAAGGACCCCCAAATTTACATTAATTATCCCGTGGACCCCCATTTGAAAAGATATGCAAGGGACCCCCATAAGAGAAGAGTTTTACGGCTCTAGCAGTGATTCTCAACCCGTTTAATTTCAAGGACCCCCCAGTTTGACATGCATTAGTCTACGGACCCCCATTTAATGGCATTTCTATCTTTTGGACCCCCAATTTATATTGTAAAATCTATGTTAATTTAACTCTGAGTTTACAAATGGAATTGTTCCATTTGTAAACTCAGAGTTACAGACCCATAAGGGTCCATTTGGTTCTAAACTATCATTTAGCTGGGGACCCCCTGGAACTCCCTCAAGGAACCCTGGCGGTCCCCGGACCCCACTTTGGGAACCACTGCCCTATCGCACCCTCCCCATGTAGGGCGTGGAGGTGCTTGTACTTTCAACGTGGTCATAGACACCAATGCTATTATCGTGTTATTACCATGTTGTTACCCTGCTGTTTTTATGTCATTCCTCGTTAGTATAGTGGTAAGTATCCCCGCCTGTCACGCGGGAGACCGGGGTTCGATTCCCCGACGGGGAGGATGCACTTTATTTTCCTCATGTGTATTCTTCCTCAGACCCAAAACTAAAGAATCGTTATTTTGTCCACAATCCCATGTTGTATTGATGTACCATTAGGAGATATAACAGGCAAACATTGATCAAAAATAGCAGTTCTTCTACATTATCTAAATATTGTGTAAACTTCTTGTAAATTAAGTAATGCAGATGTTTAACAATAATTAACTCTTGAGAGCATAAAATGAAACCTTCTGGACCGTGAGGCAAGGGTCCATTTGGTTTAATTTTACACTGTAAAATGTGTTTTATTTTAGGATTTTAAGTTGCACAGGGCAGATATAACCAATTATGTATATACAAAGAAAAAATACTGGATTTTTCTTTCTGTGGATGTGCAGTGAAATGGTGGTGAAAAGGAGAGTTGCATTGGCCGGGAATCGAACCCGGGCCTCCCGCGTGGCAGGCGAGAATTCTACCACTGAACCACCAATGCACACATGGTCTCAGAACATTACACTGATATATGTTTCTCACAGTCCAATGGAAGAATAGCTTAGCAGGATATTGTTATTGACCTCATTGACCTCAGGAAACATCCCTGAAGATACGTCCCAGGTGCATCCATGTGATGTATTTTTTTGTTATAGTTATTCTATTTTTAGTGACTCATAGGAATAGACTGTGACAACCAGGTATAGTCTGGTGACCACCAGAGAGACGGGTGACAGCCGGAATGTAGACGGCACCTGGGTGAGCAGTATGGGTTAGCGCCCCAGCCTGTGTCCTCCGTGAGGAGGAAGCACATGCAGGTTGGAATAATAACAATTAAAAAAACGCTGCTGTAATAAATAGGTCTAACTGATCAGCGTGACCAGACTGACTGAATCAATCTTTAGCTCAATGTGCTTAGAAAAATATAGAATATAAAAAAAAAGGTTATCATGCTAGTCTAAGGTGTGCATAACTACTCATCTTTATGCTGTATGGGTCCCACATCTGTCACGGTAACATTAATCCACTGTGCTAAAAGCAGGTGGTCTCCCATTGGCCTGTTTCAACCTCCTCGAGCCAACGAGAGGCTGCCGTTGTTCCACTTGCGTTGCCACGTCTGCTTAATACAAGCGGAACAAAAAGTGAACGGACATGTCTCTAAATGTTCTGATGAATTGAACATGGTGGACCCTGTTGTAAACAAGTGTAATGCTTTATCAGTGTGTCGTCTACAGTAACAGTATTTGTATTGAGTTGTGCTTTCATGTGAAATGTAGCCATTCTGCAAACTGTTAAATACTTCAATCAATCATAAACCTGATCATTTATATGTGTATTCTTTTTGGTTGGTATATGATTGATGAGACAGTGTTGAATGTGAACATGTGTGAATGAGCATTTGTCCTTGCATTGTATCTGTACTTAACCTATATACAGTATTTATTTGTAGCCATATGTTGAATAGCAGAAATAACCAATTGATCAAGCCATTGTCATTAATTGATCTATATCAAAATCAAAAGTCATATCAGTAAATCTGTGCAGACATGGCTTCATGTTGGTTTTTATTCAGGTTTTTGCTTGGAAGGCATACTTTTGAATGACAAATTGATGATTCTGCTTTTGTTTACACGTAGAATGGAAAGCAAACCATCATTACGATTGACAGCATCTGGGGAGCTCACCCTCCTGCCCACGGCCGAAGCGGAGAGCATTTCCCGTGCCTTCAAGGCGGGGGAAAGCGCCTCCATTCCATGCAAAGAAGGCACAAAGGGTGGCAAGCGATGCCCTCGAGAGGGTGACAACAGCAGGTGGAGACCCCGGTGATGGCCAACTAGTCCTCGGTGAGTGTGAGGTCCAGTTTGGTCAGTACCGGGGTCACACCTTCAAGTGGCTGCTGGAACATGATGCTGGCTACACCCTACATCTGCTTGGTTCACATGAGGTCAGTCTTGTCCTCATATCTTTGTAAACCTGTAGCATATTTTCCCTGACTCTGTGTTGTTGTCGTCAAAACATCTCTGCAGGTGGAGCGTTCTGGTGGAGACACTATCTCCAGCCCATGCATGGACAACAAGGATATGCAGCCCGCCTGCAGACACCTGCAGCGCCTCAGGGTCCGGTTCCAGTCCCAGAGCCAGCAGCCCGCCTGCAGACACCTGCAGCGCCTCAGGGTCCGGTTCCAGTCCCAGAGCCAGCAGCCCGCCTGCAGACACCTGCAGCGCCTCAGGGTCCGGTTCCAGTCCCAGAGCCAGCAGCCCGCCTGCAGACACCCGCATCGCCTCAGGGTCCGGTTCCAGTCCCAGAGCCAGCAGCCCCCCTGCAGACACCCGCAGCGCCTCAGGGTCCGGTTCCAGTCCCAGAGCCAGCAGCCCGCCTGCAGACACCCGCAGCGTCTCAGGGTCCGGTTCCAGTCCCAGAGCCAGCAGCCCGCCTGCAGACACCTGCAGCGTCTCAGGGTCCGGTTCCAGTCCCAGAGCCAGCAGCCCGCCTGCAGACACCTGCAGCGCCTCAGGGTCCGGTTCCAGTCACAGAGCCGCATGCTGGTACTAGAGCCAGCAGCCCCCCTGCAGTTGGCAGCTCCCACTGATGATGTGAGTAAAAGTATTTTGACTCAAAGCAAAAATAGCCAATCTACAAGCTCACAACGTGACTCGTTGTGAACTTGTAGATCGGCAACAAATGTTTTCACTTTTTCCAGGTTGTTCTTCCATTTGGTTGGAAGAATTCCCTGCCCCCGGAACAGCACAAGTGGGTGGCACAGGCGGCTGTCTGCCGTGACAGCAGGGGGTACCTGGACATCAAGCCGTCTCTGACCAGCATGTGGGTTTTCCCTCCTGGACCCAGGCCTACGTACAACCAGCCACCCTCATCACCTGATGCCTTCTTCCAGAGTCGGCTGTTCCTCTGGATTCCTGTCCGCCTATGGGAATTCAAGCCACTCTGTGCAGACCCAAATTGTCGGCGTGAGAAACGCAGGCTGACAAAATGCGGTCTGTACAAGACCGTCCGGAAGGTCTTGGACATCGACGGCTGGTACTTCATGGCCACGGAGTACCTTGAATGCCGTCGATGCAAGAAGAAGGTGTCAGCGTGGTCACAGGACATTTTTGATCAGCTGGATCCGGATCAGCGTGAGCAGTTCCCTGCTATCCTGACCTACCAGTTAGTGTTTTCATTTCAATAGTTTTATTGAACCTGTACTGTGTGTGTGTGTGTGTGTGTGTGTGTGTGTGCGCGCGCGCGCGTGATGACGGGTGTTTGGCCGCTCTGCGGTGCACTTTGCAGCAGTTTGTTTGGGGAAATGAACAAAAGGCCCTCTCTCCCTGTCCCTCTCTCCCTGTCCCTCTTAATAGGCTGGGAACAGTGCCTCCTGCCTGTACAAGCAGCTGTGCAAACAGCACCACCTCAACTGGACGGTCCATCAGGTACCTCTCCATGTGCCGCAAGTTTCTGGGCCACTTCACGGCGACACCCCCACCCCAAAGGGTGCCAGTGCCCACTCCAAAATGGCTGCTAACAGTATATGCCAAGGATGTGCTGTTACGGCTTGAGGAGTTGAAGGCCAAGGTCACCTGTGTATGGGTCCGTCTTGAAGATGGACTCAACTAAGAAGGTAAAGCATTTCAGTTTTAAATATTGTAATGAATAATGTCTTGTTTCTTTTGTGGGAGGTGTTTTCACTTTAAAAATGCATTATTTTGAGCCCATATGGAAAAAAACATGTTCTCAGCCGCCTGTAATTGTGTGTGCATATTCAGGTGACCAAGAAACTTGCGGGCGACGCTGCACACACCGCCGAATGGGTCACCAACGTGGGCAACGAGGTGGGGCAGGTCCTCATCTCGGTGCTCACAGAAGGTGAGGGCAAGGGCCTGCTGCGTTACGCCAACACTGGAGAGGACCCTCCCCAGCTCCTCTATGTGGACCGGGATTGCTGTTCCATCAGGGGAAGGTCCAAGGCCGCAAACATGTTCCCAGAGTGGGACCAGCTGGTGGTGAGGCTCGACGTGTGGCACTTCATGCGTCGTCTGGTGCTGGGTGTCACCACTGAGAGCCACCAGCTGCATGGCCTGTGCATGGGGCGATTATCCCACTGCATATTTTCCTGGGATGCAGAGGATATCGCCCTGCTGTGACAGGCCAAGCGGTTGGAGCTGGTGGAGAAGCAGCGGGGGGTCAGTCCGTCCGACGCCCAGGTGAATGATCTCCCTTTCTATCTAAAAACGTTGGCCTCTGTGGACATTAAAACACCAAAATAATCTTAAAGACTCTTTTAACAGGCCTTTTCATAGCCCCATTTGATGTTGTGTTGTAACATATACTGTAACATACTCTATTGTATTGGTTTGTTTTTAATTTCACCGTGACACACCGGCTGATTGGTCGAGTTTTATTTTTTCTCTCTTTTATTATTATTGACATGTTCTATCCAGCATGCTGTGACGCGGGCGAAGGAGGAGGAGATACTCGCCCTCTGGGAAAAGCTTCCAGAGGGTGACAAGACAGCACTCTCTTACTCCCCCCGCCACAAGGACAGACTCACAGCGGGACGGTTCAGGGCCAAGCCTTCCAAGACGTCTGTCATACCTGGGACAGACAGTGTGAAGCGGTAAGCTGTTGGCATATAGTGCTTATTATTTTCCATAAAAATAAGCCAATTCCGATAAGCTAATAGATGAATGAATAAATTATTATTATTATAATAGTATTGTCATTCCCTTTGCTTTTCTTTGGTTGTTTATTTTACAGCTCTATGCTCGGCTCCGGGTCTCCTGCACAATGGCCTGACTGCAGCCGCCTGGTCGAGGCCATGTGCATTCAGCTGAGCCGCATCTACCCTGCTGGCAGGAGTATTTGCGACGTGCGGCTGAACCGGTGGGGTTTGGTCAAGAGGGACTACTGCAAGGTGAGGGACTTAGTCCTTGCCAACCCCACCCTCATGGCCCGGACCAACATCCAGCTCGTCGAGCTCAATGAGGTGACACTGAGGCAGTGGTGAGTTCTAACACATTATTGTTAAGCTCTACGATCTTGTAGATCTGCTATATTTGAAAAATCGTGAAAAATGTGGTGCACATCTTTGAATATATTCTTTTAACTCAAATCTTTGCTTGTGTGGGGCCCACTGGGGGGGTCCCTGGAACAACATATTTTCAGATGGGTGTTGGTCAAATACAGATAATGTTTTGGGGTCCTTTTAGATTCGTCCTCAGGTCTAAAAGTAAAAAGTAATTCCTGTCTGCATTTCGCCTGCAGGTACAAAGTCAGGGAGAAGAGACAGGAGCGGGACGTCCTTCACCTGACTGTGGCCCAGCCCAGTGTCTCCGACATCGCCTCCGAGCCTCTCCCGGCTGCACTGAGCAGGCCAGTCCAGGTGCCGCAACACCAGCACCGTCCCATGGCTGCCATCAGTCTCCCTCCGCTCGTCATCCGCCAGCCTACCCTTGTGCTACCTCCTCCTCCTACACCCCACCTCTTCCTCCTATCCAGCCTGGACTCCAGCCCATCGCCCCCCCAGCTCCATGGGGCGCTTGTCCCTCCCACACTCCCAGGTCTGTCCAGGACTACGTTGTGGCGCAGGAGGAGGCTGCGGCAGCTCAAGGGACTCCTGTACAGGCAAAAAGTGTCTCCTTCCACTCCTGCTCCAGGTGCAAACAGCCCAAGACAAAGGCATTTGGCCACAGCCAGTTCACCATAAATGGAAGGAAGGTGCACTTTTGCTCTCAGGCGGAGGGCATGCCTGTGCAGGAGTGGCTGGAGATGATGAGGAAAGGTGGTGAGGGGGGTGGTGCGACCTAAACATTGGGTGGGGGATGTGCCATTGGTTGAGAATGTGATGTATGATGACATATGATGATGAGAGCGCCCCTCACGTCACACTGGTGGGATTTTTGAGTGGTGCAACCACTCTTGAGTGGTTGGTGCGTGCCTGTGGGTCTGGAACTCAACTTTTTGTTTCTGAAACAGTCAATCACTCATTTGATTTCTTTAACTCTGACACAAACAGCTGATATCATTTTTGACCCATTTAGACCTGAGGTCGATTATAAAAAAAATGTCTTCTAAATCCTGACAGTTTTCTGAAAAACCATGTTTCTATGTCAGATGTTTCTTGATGTGTGTGTACGTATCTATGTATATGTATGACACTTGATGTGTGTAGCACTCACTTCACACGGGTGTGATTTATCCGATATATGTAGTTCTGGGGGCCCGGTCCAGAGCCCGGGCAGAGGCCTTTTTGTGGTTCTGGACGACTGTGGGTCCGACCGACTCGACACCGGGCACTGCACTCCCTGTGGTGGTGTGGGTGGTGTCAAATTTGAAGTTGGTGGGGCGTACGGTTCTTGAGTTACGTGGAGTACGCACAGAGACTTGGTGCATGTAAAAAAGAAAAGAAAATCAGTATTCTGAAGTTTGTCATTGTCTGTCAATAATTGTATATTAATAGTCTAGCTAAATCTGATTTAACGGTATTATGGTAGTGAGCTTGTAGATCGGCTAATGTCCCAGTTCAAAGGTAAGTAATGTTCAAAGGTACGGGACAATTCTAGTCTTTCTTATCAATCAATCTCTCTCCCAAATGGAAGGGATGGAACCAAATCATTTTAAATCCTGGCTATGCCAATAAAGGAAACAAGAAATGGGTATTACATTTTAAATTGATATTCTTATTGCTAAAGGGTGCTGAAGGTGTAATTACAGACTATCTGGGTGATATCATTATTGATATTAATGTGACATGATAATTAACTTGGTGTCTTTACACTCTTTATAATTTGACATTTGATTTAAACAAAATTGATTTAATACAAAAAGGACAAGTGTCATCACAGCAGGTTATAGAGCAATGCAGGGACTCGCACCCCATACAGTCCAGCAGAAGCTGGCTATAGTACTATTACCATTGCTTTGTGTTGCTTTGTGACACTGAGTTCATTGCATTGCAAACATATCTCCAGTTCCTTTAAAGCGTTATTCTTCTTCAAAGGCACTTTCACAAGTACATACTGATGTACTACAGCTTGCAGACAGGCGGCTGCTACCTTTTGTCATGTTATATAGTGACATCTAGTGACAACAGTACGCATTGCAACTGGTTTACAACTGGCTTCATACTCATAGCTTGGATGCTGTATCTTTGGGATCTGTCCTGCTGTCTGCTTGAGCACTATTTGACTGACCAACACTATTACACAGATTTCACATCCTAGATTAATCTAAACATGAATCCACTGTGCTGATTAAAGACACATGATATAGGAGTGCAAAAACGTTGTATTGTGATGTTACATGGGTGAACAGATTATAATAAATAGCCCATGCAAACGATGTAAACAAAGCAGAGCTAACGTGGCTAACATCTCTGTTTTGCTATAACATTACTAACCTAAGAAATGTCCCCAAAGCTATCAAATCTTTATCTAACCCTAAGCGGATAAAACACGTTTTAATTCACTATTATGGTGCACTGAGTAATGATATATATGATTAAATTATTCTTACTCGTCTTCTCCCAACTTGGAACGATTCAGCCCAACTTGGAACATCCATAGAAGATGACGTCCAAAAAGTATGCCAAATAAATCCAAAAACGTTCCAAATTAAAATTCGTGTCCTTATTGGTGCCTAAGGAGAGCCACAAAGACACTAATTATGTTCCTAATATTTTCTAAAATGAATTACAAACGAATAATTCCTCCACTGTCTGTGTGTGTGGGAATGCACTGAGGAGCAATGGCCGCCATGCAGGAATGCGAGAAGAGAGGGGCGGGACAAAGGCCAATGTGAAACAGGGGCGGCCTCCCATTGGCTCAGGCAAGTGAAACAGCCCGTCCAATCGGTGGCCTAGAAGTTGAAACAATGTTCAAACAGTTGAAACCTTAGATACTCTAAGGTTGAAACATTGAAACAGAGCCCCCCTGCCTAAGGGCCGATTCATACTCCTATTTTACCGCTGTTTCGGCGCTGTAGTGCCGAAATGATTTCGGCTCGTCAGAAATTTTCAGTAGCACCGAAGAGCCGACTTTAGGACGGTACCCGCCCCCCCGAACCTCAAATGACGTCACATTGTAGGCTCTACAGAGCCGAACCTACTTTTATTCGGCTCTAAAATAGGAGTATGAATCGCGCCTTATTGGCCACAGAAAAGCGTGCGGTCTCCCATTGGCACGTCCGTTTCAAGCTGTTTCAACCTCCCTTAGCCAACGGGAGACTGCCCTCGTTCCACTCGCGTTGCCACGTCTGCTCGTTGCAAGCGGATCTCGGCCTCAAGTTGTCCACAAGACAGTTCGACGACCGTGGCTGGTTTCTGCGGCAAAACATGGCAACGCTGGTGTTTGTCAGTAACTGTACATTACAGTCTAGCAAAAGCTGTTGTGAGCTCATTTTAAATCCTGGCTATGCCAATAGAGTGGAAAACAGGAAAGGGCTATTATATTTAAAATGTATATTCTTATTTTTGCTAAAGGGTGCTGAAGGTGTAATTACAGACTATCTGGGTGATATCATTATTGACATTATTAAATGTGACACGATAATTAACTTGGTGTCTTTACACTGTAGAATTTGACATTTGATTTAATATTGCTTTTTCTGTTGCTTTGTGACACTTTGCCTTTCTTGCATGTGAATAGGCCTAGACAGTTGTTAAAATAAAACAACAATAAAAATACTAAAATAGCCAATCTACAATCAGCACAGTATTACATGATTTTCACATCTAAAGAATTAACCTTGGATATAACATTTAACCCCATATACATAGCCTATATGAAATGAGCAGATCTACAAGCTCACAACATGCTATTTAAAAAAAAATACAAGTCTTGTCCATATGGACAAGAAAACATTCATTTAGAGATCATGCACATGCAAAGGTTTTAATAATAATAATTTAAAAAAACACTGCTGTAATAAATAGGTCTAACTGATCAGCTTGACCAGACTGACTGACTCAATCTTTAGCTCAATGTGCTTAGAAGAATATAGAATATAAATAAATCATGCTCTAAGGTGTGCATAACTCATCTTTATGCTGTATGGGTCCCACACTAGAGTATAGTAACATGAAACCACTGTGCTAAAAGCAGGTGGTCTCCCATTGGCCTGTTTCAACCTCATTGAGCCAACGAGACACTGGCTGTGTCCATATAAGGGCATCTATGTCACTATGACACTCCCTGAATGGGAGACCTTCAAGAACATAGGGCCGCTGGTTCGAATACCGTCTGCCACACGTCCAAAATATCAAAGATGACCAAATCTGGCACACATCGAACATAAATGGCTACAGTAAAGCACAACTTTTCTTCTCTCTCTTTCTCCTCTTTTTCTCCTCTCTCCTTCTCCCCCTTCTTCTCCCCCCCCCCCCCCCCCCCCCCCCCCCTCGCAAGGTGGACGAGTGGAACCGAATGGAATTCATGAAACCGAATCAAGCGTCAACATATCCAGGTTAACTGGTTAAATTAATCTGGCAAGATTAACCAGCTTTCATTGAAACCGGTTAATCGCTGATCCAGGATATATTAAACCAGGATATCTATTAAATCCCGGTTTAATCTCTAATCCAAGTTTCGTGGAACGGGCCCCAGGGCAGCTCTGCTTCCAGCCACACTCATTTCCAGATGGCCTACTGTAGTGTACACTTGTCCAACACTAGTTGCGTGCTACCTCAAGATGCATAAATAAATACACTGTTTCTTACACACTCAACACAATTTACTCACCCAATCCTAAATAATCTCCACATTGAAACATAATTACTGTCCAAGTATTTTTGACCAAGCTTGTGTATACAGTACAGTATGTGGGCTGTCTGCTTAATAAACCACATAAAGTGTGGTCATTTATCTTAGGACTGGTATTTATATTGAGCAAAAAGCACAATTGAAATGAATGGGTTTTGAAATATGACATGTTTGAAATATTTCAGTTTAAACTGTCTTTCTATTTGGGTCTAAATGAACACATGATACACTTTGATAGTACAGTGAGTGGAGGCGTCAGTAATGTATGATGATTTAAAATAGGCCTACAGTGGTTGTTAACTCCCACCTGTATAAGTCTGAGAGAATAAACTTGCTCAGGGGTCGTATGTCGACTGAGATCCAGCAACACAACGCTGAAGCCTCCTGGTGTGTTATTTATTTACTGAGTATATTATTCTTCACTTCTATATTTTTGGTACACACGCTAAGATAGCTGTAAAACTCAAGAATTAGAAATCCTTGAAGAACTCTGTTATGTTACATGCCAAATATACAGTTCTATACATAAAAATGCATTGTCACAACAATGGGTAAGCTGTTTATTCATTATTTCGTTCATATAACTTTATTTCCTAAAATGGCATCATTAATTAATTTTCCTCCGGAACTGCACCTGCTCAAAACATAGGGTTTAAAATGAGAATGCGACGGCAAATAATATATCTCCAGTTCCTTTAAAGCGTTATTCTTCTTCAAAGGCACTTTCACAAGTACATACTACTGATGTACTACAGCTTGCTGACAGGGGGCTGCTACCTTTTGTCATGTTATATAGTGACATCTAGTGACAACAGTACGCATTGCAACTGGTTTACAACTGGCTTCATACTCATAGCTTGGATGCTGTATCTTTGGACATCTATTCTATAGCCTTTGTTCTAGCACATCAGTAAATTCTAAGAAAACACATAAAAAAGGTAAGCTCATTATGAAAAACAAAATCGAATAATGTTAGTAATTCAAAAATCAAATCATTCTTTTTTTTATATAATTATACATACAAAGACATTTCTCAAGTTAAAAGTCACTGTAAACCTTCTGTTAGGAGAGAGCTGCTTAATTGTTCCAGTCTAAACAAGCCTTTTGTCAAAGTTATTATCCTGGCTGCAACCAATATGCAAACTCTTCCAAGACATGCACCCCGTTTTTCCATTTCTTGTTTTTACAGTACAGTGTCGTTAGCCTGAAAGCGTGGATCACTAGTTAGACTTAAAGTTGAAATTCTGGTGTCATTTTTACATCTACTCAGACTTGTGTGTGCACACCAGACAGTTTTTAAGTTGCTTGATTTGTGGGTTAAATTAATATCTAAATATTGAATCAAGCAAATGAAAAACTGTTTAGGGTGCATGAAAAGTGTTTCAAGGTGAAATTCCCCTTTAAGTGCAACAGTCAAACACACACTGAGACATGTTGTACACACTATTTATGGGACCATTTCCCTAGTCTAGACGGTAGAAGCACAAGTTACGTGACTTAACGGCCACAAAGTGTTTTCTTTAAAGCTGAGAACTGTCGCTCATCCATCATCCACAAATACAGACGCACCCAAAGCCTTTCAATGCCAGTACTATCTCCCCTAACATAAAAAAAGAAAAAAAAAAAAAGATTAATCTGACTCCAGCAAGTGACTACTTTCCCATGTAAGTTGAATTGTGGACTTATCGATGACTGGTTCTCAACGTGGGGTCCGTGTACTCCCAGGAGTCCCCAGTTAAATGAGTGATACGTTAGGACCCAAATGGACTCTGTAACTCAGACAGTGTGTGTCCAAATGGAGCCTTGCAGGTCCATTTGGTTCCATTTGGACACTCTCAGAGTGAAATTAGCACTCAAGGACCCCTGGGGGTTCCCGGACCCCAATGTTGAGAACCAGTGTTATAGATCAACTGACATTTATAAAGATTAACATGTAGCATTAACATATAACAAGGCATTTACATTAACAGTCATTAGGTGCATGGCTACTGGCAGTACAAGCCCACACACAGAGCGCTGCCTAGATACACATCTGTCGAATCACGCCTGCATACGACCAGGAAAGGTTAACACGATCTAATATGTACATAACCATATCTTTGGACAAATAACGCAATAAAGCAAGGCTTAAAACACCTAAGGGCATGTGTACAGTACTATGTATAGGTTATGTACCCCATACCTTAACCACATGAACCCTAGCGTCACTACCATTATGGGCATGTCATATTAGGCAAAACATTCTGCAAAAATAGCAGATCAACAAGCTCACAGTGCACCGCGTTGTGAGCTTGTGGATTGTCTATTTTTGCAATTTGATGTACAACATAGTATATAGGGTTGAAGTGGTTAATGTCCTATGTACTGTGTACAGGTAGGAGATGACTCATTACAATAGCTTTCTTTAGAACTTCTACTTTCACACCTTCACTCTCTGTGGTTCATAACCTGTAAAAGGTTATTACAAGTTATAGGAAATTCAACAAAGTATCAAAATGTTCACAGAATGCTCATGATGGAGTGTTTTGCTATTTTTACATAGTGGTTTTATCCAATAGTCTCACCTCATTCCAGGGAGCAATGAAAGAGTCAGGTGTTGAAATAAACTCACGTGAAACCAGAGCAGATGTACAGTCTTTGTACGTTTTTGAAATGCAAACGCATCTTGGTCATGGTAAGGTCTTGAACTTTCACAGAAGCATGTACAACAGACCAATGACAAAGCATGAGAATCAATACTGTTTGTTTGTCAACAGTGTACCCCTAGTTATATTCATTTAAGGGGTCTTCAGCCCCTGTTTCAGTCTACACAACACACAGCTACAATCTATGCTCTAGTCTAAACTGTTTCCACCAGCATAGTGAGCACCTTTGTAATGGCAATCAAAACAGTTCTAACTATTTACAATGTAAAGTCTGCAAAGCCAAACCTTCCACGGCCTCTATATTACTTGGTGACAACATAAAATACAGTTCAGCTCCATTTCTGCAAGTACTTTCATTATTGAAGACTACATTTCCCATGAAGCTCCTCTTCGGGTTGTGTGGTTACTGAAGACTACATTTCCCATGAAGCTCCTCTTCGGGTTGTGTGGTTACTGAAGACTACATTTCCCATGAAGCTCCTCTTCGGGTTGTGTGGTAAACATTGCGGCTACTTGCGCCACGTTTTCTGTAGTCCTCGATGACTGTAAACTACCAGTTTAAACGTTCTAAAAGCTAGAAGGAAGCCTTCGTGATTTGTTGTTTACATTTACATAAAAAAAACAAATATTGATGGCATGTCAACAGGTTTTAGTTTTAACCACACATAGTGACAGCAAAATTCAACGCAATAATTGTCCATCTGTAATCATACATGTACTGTACGTCCAGAGGTCCAAATACTGTCCGAATGCCCTTTGACGATCTTGACATGTTCCAAGAAACTACAAGAACATTTCCGTCATTTGGCTTCCCCTCTCTAAAGTGAGTCTCGTCCGCCTAGACCATGTATATTACACTTTAGAGATCATTATTAATATACCACTTTATAGACACTGCTATCTTGTAGCTACAGTACAATCCCCTAGTACGCCTTCTCTCTCCCCACGTCTGTTAGAGTTCAGTATGAACACTTTGTCCCACAGTGTTTACATGGTGCACGACTTATCCAGGGGGTCCTGGGGGGATGGTGAGCGAGGCTGCGGGGCATGGCTCGCTTTGGGCAAGACCATGGGCTTGGGCCTCAGGGCCGGCGGCTTGAGCTGCACCCCCATGCGGGGTGCCACCACCGGCTTGAAGGTGCTCATGGCGTCGCTGGAGGTGCTGGTGCGGCGGACGGGCGGCTCGGTGTTGGCGGCGGACCTCAGCATGACGTTGTGGACGGGGCTGAGGGACTCGCTGGAGCTGGCCGGGGTGGGACCCCCGCAGCCCCCCCCACCACCGCTGGAGGTCTGCCGCTGCTCCAAGGTGTCCAGCACCACGTCCGGTGCGTGCTTGGCCGAACTCTGACGCTCCAGCTCGCGCAGCTCGTTCAGAGCCGTGTTCATCGTTTCCTCTATGTCCTGCAGAGGAGAGGAGAGAGTGGTGAGTAGGAGAGGAGAGAAGCGTAGACAAGAGAAGAGAGAAAGGAGTAGCCGCAATTTGCAACACTAGATTTATTTTACATTGGGATTAATCTAGAGTTGCAATACCCTCCATTGACATCCCATTGATCCAAATTGCATTTCCGATCTGCTTGTATTTACAACGTTAAACTCACCAACATTGCAGCTGTAGGGAAAGCTTGAATTATCCACTTTCAAACAGCAAAACGTTTGTATCATAAAAATCCACCATAGACATGTTATGAGCTATAATTCCTTGACGTGATAGTGTTGGAGTTTTGAAGCACTCGTTTTTATTAACGGGTCGTGCTGCTGCCTCCTGCATTATGTGCAAATTCAAAACAGGTGGTACGCAGGGCTGTTCAGTGATTGGACTAGCGCTTCCAAACTCCAACACTTAGAAAAAGAATCACCTGCACAGAATCTCTTGACAGAAAGTAGCTCATAGCATGTCTACGGTTGATTTATTTTGAAAGAGGATAATTCAAGCTTTCCCTACAGCTGCAATGTTGGTGAGTTTAACATTGTTTAATACAAGCAGATCAGAAATGCAATTTGGATCAATAGGATGTCAGAGGAGGAGGTGAGTAGGGAGAGAAGGAGAAACGAGAAGACAAGAGAAGAGAAAACAAGACAAGAGAAAGGACGAGGCGAGAGGAGATAATTTGAATGTGAAATAACAGTAAATGGATGGATGGAGGGTTGAGGATGTGTTGAAAAAGAGAAAAGTCAGGCAACGACGCAGAAAGAGCAGATGATAAAAAGTGCAAAATCTTAAAATCAAATATGACAAACTTTGTGAGTTTTAATTTGAGAACATTTAACTTATAAGCAAATACATATCTATATGTATATAATAAATCTGCTATATTTTAATGACTTCCTTTCTATTTAAAAATTGGGACAATGCATAATTACTGATACCGATGTCATCCAAAAAGGTCAAATAATGACCAATAAATCGTCCAGACCGATATATTGCTCGGGCTCAGAGGAACGCAAGGACGGAACTCCAAGAAACATGCAGAGGACATGCATAGAGATGAGTGGAAGGTTCTGTCTTGTACTGAAGACCCCCTTTTGGCATGCTAATGACTTGAAACATTAAAGGTGGTGTAAGTGGTATTTTTTGTGGGTTAAATAGCTCTATATTCTGATAGTAATGATTGAGGTGAGGCGGTGAGACCCCTACTTACTGAACAAACACTATAGCAGTGATTAAAATCACAATACAGAGTTAACAGGAAAAGTTTAAAAAAAAAAAAAAAAAAAAAACACTTAACGTGAACAAGATGCAGAGATGATAACTTGTAATTCATCTGAACATATTCCCAGTAGACAAACACAGACAGACATACAGTTGAATGTACTGTCTATCTAGCCCGCTGTCTGTCTGTGTAGCTGTTCAGTTTTATTTTTTCAAATCTGGAGCGTTAAATTAACTCTGACGGTCCTTTACAGGTCAGGCCTCTAGTTTGAGTGAGGCGACACACAGCTGTGGAGTCACTAAGAACCTACGCACAAGAATACAGATTTTTTAAGCATTTCACAAATGCATTATGATACGTTGTAACTTGCAAGCTTGAAAATAATACAAATAAAAAAATAAAAGAATACTGTATATATACACCTGCATATCGTCGCTGTGGCGTGGAAAGTTGGAAACCTTGTAGGTCCAAACCCATTTTTTTTAAATATACGAAAAATAGCCGATCTACAAGCTCAAGATCAACTATTTTCACTACTTTTGTTTGACACTTGTGATGAAGTAGGACATAATAAATTGAAATGTGAAGATTCGAGGTATCTGCCTGACTGCAACAATATACAGTATATATATATATATTAAAAAAGGCCAGCGACCCAAAATTAATTTGTCAGAACTTGGTCAGTTTGGTCTCACAGTACCTTTGAAGTATTGTGTACTAGCGAAGTACTGTTTACTAGCAAAGTACTGTTTACTAGCAAAGTACTGTTTACTTGCAAAGTACTGTGTACTAGCAAAGTACGTTGTACTAGCAAAGTACTTTGTACTAGCAAAGTACTGTGTGCTAGCAAAGTACTGTGTGCTAGCAAAGTACTTTGTACTAGCAAAGTACTGTGTACTAGCAAAGTACTTTGTACTAGCAAAGTACTTTGTGCTAGCGAAGTACTGTGTGCTAGTGAAGTACTGTGTGCTAGTGAAGTACTGTGTGCTAGTGAAGTACTGTGTGCTAGTGAAGTACTGTGTGCTAGTTAAGTACTGTGTGCTAGTGAAGTACTGTGTGCAGTACTGTGTGCTAGTGAAGTACTGTGTGCTAGTGAAGTACTGTGTGCTAGTGAAGTACTGTGTGCTAGTGAAGTACTGTGTGCTAGTGAAGTACTGTGTACTAGTGAAGTACTGTGTGCTAGTGAAGTACTGTGTGCTAGTGAAGTACTGTGTGCTAGTGAAGTACTGTGTGCTAGTGAAGTACTGTGTGCTAGTGAAGTACTGTGTGCTAGTGAAGTACTGTGTGCTAGTGAAGTACTGTGGTACCGTCCAACTAGAGGCCCTGCAGGTTAAATGAATGCTCTGGATGGTTCAGGGTGTATACTAGCAGCCAGACGGTAGCAGAAGACAGGGACTGACTATGTGGTTTTTACAGGGCGGGGCAGGGCTGGGATGGTGGGCGCCGCCCGTCCCTCGCTGACCTGTGCGATGGTCTCCGGGTCCAGGGGCTTCCCGCCGCCGGCGCGGTGGTGGTGGAGGAGGTGGTGGTGGGGGTGGGGGTCAGAGAAGCCGGCATACTGCCCCGAGGAGGTGGAGCGGCGGATCGGGGGGCTCTCCATCTTCTTCAGGGACTCGTGGCGGCTGATGTTGGTCAGGCTGCCGTGGCCGGGGGGCCGCGGCCGGCGCCGCTGCTGCTCGGGGCTGTCCATGATGGCGGTCAGGTGGTTGTTGCGCGTACGCAGCATGTCTCGTGGGCTGAAGTGGCTCCCCAGCACTGGGGAGCCCATCTCGGGCGTGTGGCCCCCGTGCTGGGAGGAGGTGTGCACCATGCAGTGGACGTCGGTGGGGCGGGCCGGGGGCCGTCGGGACGGAGGGTCCGACCGCTTCCTCTGCCTGCTGCTGTGGGGAAGGGGAATCAGATTGATTCATCACGTTTTGAACCACTCAAGCCACCTTAGTTGACTGCGTTGGGCAGGGCTCTACACTAGGTGGTCCTCTAATATTTTCCTCTACGACAAATGTCTTTGCTGAAAATAGCTGATCGGCTATTTTTTATCCAAATGTTTGCCCCAGCTGCTATAGGGTTCATGTGGTTAAAGTTAAGTTACACACAAATAACCCTTGATGGTAAAGAGTGCAGAGAGCAGTGGTCGGAGGCACAGCCACTTCAAATATTTTATAATTAAACATTTTACGTTTGCATTAAATTAACCATGGAAAGTAGTCTTCTCATTACAACTACAGCCCTACTGATTTATTGGTATCGATATATGACTTTAGGATCATTCATGTGTTAAATATTAACACAAATAAATGACATAGAATTGGCTGTATTATGCCTTCTTATATACCAAATCTGTATTGGTGGGGTGGACCAGATCTCAAAAACGGTTGAGATGCACTGCTCTACAAGTCACAGTGAGTGTCTGCGATGGATCACAGCAGACAGACACAGGTCTACAGACACCGAGGAAACATTTGGTCTCACTGCAGAGAGCAACTTGGAAAAGATAAACAACTGCAGCTGCTGCTAATAACCCACAGGGGGAGCAGTCTGCATTCACAAGACCTGGTTCCCTTGGGGGGGACCAGGCTTAGGAAAGAAAAACAAGCAGCCAGGCTCCCTCACACATCAGACTATGAGCCTTCAGCCTCTCCATGTTCATGTATTACGTTCTTCTCTCTCTCCAAACAAGAGAAGCACTCACATATTGCATCAACTCGAATCCGCTACACTTGTAATGACAAGCAGCTGCTTTAATGACATTAGAATAAAATGCATGCCGTTTCAACAAGATAATCATGCTGGCTGGCGTCCCTTGGGGGAGCTTTTGTGTTGTTTACCAAACTTGCCATTATTTCCATGACAGCCACCTGACAAGGGATTGTCTGACAAGTCCATTGTTGATTAACCCATTTAGGCCTGACCTCGAAATTTAAAAAGATTCTTCTAAATTCTCCAGTTTTCTGAAATAAATATTTTCACGATTTTTCAAAAATAGCAGACCTACAAGCTCGTAGCGCGCCACTCGGTGGCGCGCTATGAGCTTGTAGATCTGCTATTTTTCAATAGCTAAATTATAACCTAATGTTTAAAACACCAAAAGGGGTTCCCGCCCAAAATGGGTTAAGAATACTGGGGGGGGGGGGGGGGGGGGGGGTGAGAGAGAGGCAGATGATGGGCTACATAAAGGTTGTGATATGATGAATGATTCAGCAGTTCTGAGGCGTGCCTGCATAGAACAGTAGACACGAACGAGGAGAGTGGAAGAAGAGATCATCCCAAATGGGAGAGAGGAAAGGTCTCTGAATGTACAGTAAGTCAGGCAGGGATTACAGTGTGTTGTACGGGACTCCCGTTTCACCCGGTGACGGCCCCTTATACGTCCTGCGGCAAAAACACAATGTTGTGTGATGCTCAGTTCTGGTCGGCTGACATCAGCTCGCCTCGTCAAGCTACACTAAGCCATCTACTGTAAAAATAGGTTTCATATCAATTGCATTTCAAAATACATAAATGATTCCAGCCATATTGCTTTGCAACTTGAACGGTCTGCCCTTGGCCAGGATGACATACGCACTGGAAATGTATACTTAATGTATTTTAATGTTAAAAAAATACATAAATATATATAGTTTCTGACTATGATTACATTCCACAATATCACTTGTCTTAACCAAAAAATAGTATTTGCATCATCTTTAACATCTCTACCATACATACAGGTTGGTTGAAATAACATTTATTGGTTAAAATAAGTCCCACATTACAGCTTTAAGCTAGCTTAAAGTGGCATGGGTGCAGTGATGGAGTAAGATTTTAGACAGATTGAAATTTTCCATCTGCCTGGTGGAAGACATGCACAGAACACCTACATATTGCTCCTCACGGTGCGATTCATTAACATTTCAGCTGCACCGTTAGAAGGAAAGCGAGCGAGCGAGAGAGTGAATGAGCAAGCGAGCATGCTTCCCCGATAAAAAAAAAAGGATCTCATCGTGCATTTTGGCGAGAGCCTGTACCAGACATTTCAAGGTCGCTCAGCCCACTGCAAGGAATGAGAATGCAGCAATGAATTTGAAAAAAATAAAATATAAATCTTGGCATCCCACCAGCAGACTACAGGTTCACTGCCAAAAGAGATATATGTGACTGCATCCTCTCTGTGTGTTTTCTTTTATGTGAATGCACGTGTGTGTGTGTGTGTGTGTGTGTGTGCATGCGTGCGTGCACATGCTTATCTGTGTGGTTTCTAAAGCACTGTAAAATCTACTTTTAATACAATGCATGATTCATGATGATACACTATGTATGTATGTACTCTATTTTCTAGAATCTAGAACAATGGGAAGGATGTACTTCTTTGTTCGCTAATCTGAAAGAGAATCTGACAGGGTGGAGCACACACCAAAGTTTTGGAAGTGCCGATCACAGTGAAGAGATCAAGTTTAAAATATGAAGCGGTCGCACACTTGCCTCAATGTAATCCAAATGCATGTTTTGACAAAAAAAACAACCAACATTGTCTTCATGGTTTTCATATACACTGAAGAAAACTTTGTCGCTTCTACTAAGTGGACATGGCAACACTGATCTGCTGCAATGTTTCTGTACTCGCACTAGGAAGCAGTTCTGCCTCATTTTATTCCTACTTTGATGCAAAGTATATTTGACATTGTATATCTGACAGTCTGTCTCCTTGTTATCCAACTTGGTTTCCCTTGTTCCTTTCTCTATATTCCTCCAAAACAATAAATGCCACCCACACCTTGCACACACCCTTGTGGGATGTGATCATTAAGTTGAAGTTCAAATAGTCTGTCAAGAACAGACAGTCATATGTGTAATTTGATCGACCATCTTTTCGTTAGCTAAAGCTTTTACATTTATTTTATTATGAATTTAATATTAATTTGGGGGTCCTTAAAATGAAAAAGCTTGAGAACCAGCACAGTAGGTAATCATGCCATGACTGACATATTAACCAATACTGTGGGAGGCTTAATTCCCATTTTAGCGCAACAGAGTGTGAAAAAAATATAAGTGTGACTTGTTGTGACTCTGCCCTGAAAGAGAAGCTGCGTGGTCTGAACCAACCTGCTGATGTACGCCTCGGAGATCCTGGTGTCACTGGGAGAGACCATGTCTTTGCCCGAACATTTATCATCTCCCGCGTGGCCACTGCTGGCCTCACTGTCGGCCTTCTGACTCAGTGTGTCTGAGAAGCTGTCATCTCTGGGATATGAGAGAGACAGACGGAGAGAGAGAAAGAGAGAGAGAAAGGGAAAGAGAGACAGCAAGAGAAAGACGGCAAGAATAAGACAAACAGGGGAAAAAAGCGAATCGGAGCATATTTCATTCTAGCCGCATGTCTCAGATGACAGTGCTTGATATCATAGTTTCCTGTGGCGTCAGCAACTCTGCTCTCCTCCAAGGTCCCCACGGAGACCGATGAGTCATACCGGCACAGTAACATCCCCAGACTTAATTCAACCCGTAAAG
Source organism: Electrona antarctica (assembly GCF_951216825.1). NCBI lineage: Eukaryota > Metazoa > Chordata > Actinopteri > Myctophiformes > Myctophidae > Electrona > Electrona antarctica. The sequence goes on from NC_136810.1 coordinate 22,656,040, forward strand.
AAGGTCCATTTGGTTTCAGAGTTAATGGTGGCTGCACGATTATGACTCAAATTAAATGATAATCCCAATTATTCTGCTGAATATTCTAATCATGCATTTTAAATGGGATGTAAGTGATGTTTTTTTTTTTTTTTTTACTTCTCTTTAATTAAAAAGTTAAAGCTCTATATTCCGATAGCAATCATTGCATATAGTGTTTGTTTAGCAACTCTCCTCCTCCTCCTCTCTCTCTCTCTCCCGAGCTCTTTAGTAAACAGAAAATACATTTTCGATGTAAACTATTTTAAGCTGTTTGCCTATGATAATCCAATGAGAGAATGTACTGTATAAGAATAACTATTCAGATCATAGTTTTCTCTCCCCCGCCTGCAGTATAGACAGTTTCAGAAGTCTGTACTAAATCTAATCTAACAACTAAGAACTTCTCCTATGGGGGTCCTTGGCACCACATCTTGTCAAATAGCCTAATGCGTATCAATTTGGGGGTCCTTGACGTGTGATAATGTTTGAGAACCAGTGCGCTAAGGGACACTCGTCCCAACTGTAAATCCCCCTGCTCTTTCATTAGCTACGAAAACACCCCATCAGCAGTGCCCCGCCGCGTGAATTATTGATGGAGGGCCTGACAGGACAGCTGTATACGACATGCGGCAGGGAGAGCGGGAGTAAGAGAGGGAGGGAAGGAGGGAGGGAGGACATTCTAAATGGTGCATCTTGCCGGCCGGCTACTAAACGACAGGAGCAATTGTGTGCTCCCCTTCCTAACTAGACAGCCGCTCCGCTCCATTAGCCGTTGGTGGTTGCCAGGGCAGAGGGTACGCTCACAGGGGCTGTCAGGGTCCCAAGTGGCGATGGTGACAGTGACAGAATGGCTGGCTAAGGACCCTAGAGATGGAGGACGCTCCAGGGCAGAGCAGGACCAACAGAACCTAAAGCCCCCTCCGCACACAACCCCTGGAGCCTTTTTGATTAGAGCTCGGCTGATGGCAGACTTTTGGGTCTGATTTTGATCCTGATTTTTGGAGTGCCCTAGAGTTAGACCACCTATTACCAATGTTTTGACCGATATTGTGAAAAAAAAGAACAAAGGGTATAAGTTAAACTTCAATATGAAAATTAGCTACAACTTTAATTATACAATCACACAAATACATAAAATAAGAAATTCAATGCATTGTGAGCTTGCAGATCAGCCATTTCCAAATGATTTCTTTTTTCATATAGGCACATGATGTATTGGACAACATACAGTACGATGCCAGATACAGATCTGTGATTGGACAATATTGGCCGATAAAATAGACTGATCGCTATATCGGTCATTAATTATAGATTATTCTTGTATTCGATTTAAATAATTAATTTACATATTACTCGACCATGAATGAAACGCATTAATACTCACATATCTTGTACCACAATGTACTGATGAGGCACCAGGCCGTCGATGCCGTTGTGCCGTCCCTCCCACCAGTCATCAGACGCACGCTGGTACAGCAGCAGGGAGGCGCCCTTCTTGAAGGACAGCTCGCGGGCGGATCGGCCCACATAATCGAACTTGGCGATGGCTTCGATGGGCTCGCCCTCTGTCAAGGGAAAGATGTGGATTATTAACACTTTTTTTGAAGGGGAATTTTTCAGAATAAAGGTGCTAGAAATGAATGCCAAGCAGATGAGGCAGATTTTACTCTGAAAAGCTTTCAGAGTTCCATTTCCCGGGAGGTGAAATCTTCCATTATACCTCACACTAATAATTCTGATCTCTCTTTAGAAGAGATCAGATATTCCAAACGAGATGCATGATGAAGTCAGAAATTAGGACAGAACATTGCCGTTCTGATCAAAACGGACAGCGCCGTAGATTCAATAAAGAAGATTGTTGCATAGATATTAAAAAAATCACACCCGTGTGAACCGAGTGGTGTAAGGTTTTATATAGCATGATCAGCTGTGGTCTGACGTAATGTCTGACGTAATGAAATCACACCCGGATGTGATTTCACAAGTGGCTTTTTTTGTGCAGAAAAAATGAGCATGGTTGCTACGGTCATCCAGTTCACCCGGGTGTGATTTAATTACGTCAGAAATTATTTTTGAACATAGCAACCATGCTCATTTTTTCTGCACACAAAAGCCAGTTGTAGGAGTGGTTTACACCACTCAAAAATAGATGCCCCATTGGCCACTGCAGTTTGTTGGAGCAATGTGTGTGCAAGAGGGGGCGGAAGCACGCAGGAAGAGTGCTGAAGGTACTTATGCGACTCCTCCATGTCTCACGCTGCAACTCAAGTGACTACTGACCAATCACAGCGCGCCTTTTGCGGGACTTATGTTACGCTCGTGGAAGCTTGACAAGCTTCCGCTCATGCTTCCGCTATGCTTCGCAAGGAATCTCGGGAAAGTTCTTGAGAACACACGCCCCAGAGCCCGGAAGAGGCGTCTACCTTTATATGTCTATGGATTGTTGGCCCGTAAACCAGGAAGTGAATGGCTGCGTGCGCAGAAAAACGGCTCCGGGACGGACGTTGCCTAGCAAAGGCTGCCGTCAAAAAAATGTATTTTAGCGATCGCGTTTTAAATCATTAAAAAGTACCTAAAGACGTGTCCACACGTTCTGGGCCTCCTACGGATGTAATTATGAAGACATGTGGACACGTGCTGGGCATCATGAGTGTTAACATGGTCAGGTATGTCGTGCACGCCAAATCAGTGGCGGCAGATGACCACGTGAAGCGTGACGACATTTTCAATCATGTCACAAAATGACATGCAATATCATGATAATCCTGAAGAACAGTGGCTCCAGTGCACCCTGAAACCTAACCATATGATCAGAGAACCACTACTGAGGGCACTGCTGTGAAACATCTACAAATCACCAAATCTCACCAGTCGATGTGCGTTACTTAAGTTCCCTTTATTTTGTCTCATACACTCTCTCACACTTCAGGTTCGGAGGTGTGCACTGCAGTGCCAGATGGCACCTAAGGATCAACAATTTCCGTGAACCGACAAGCCATGCATATCTATACACACGACACAACAGAGAAGTTATCAAAAAATAACAGAACAGTCAGAGATCGTATCACAAATAACTTTTGTTTAATTGAAAAAGTTACCCAGCGTGACCTTAAGTTCTTGTAGTGTGTGTGTGTGTGTGTGCATGCACGTGGTACATGCACATGAGCATCAGTTAGTTATTTTGGTATCCAGGCCCCACAGCAGCAGACGGGCACAGGGCCACTGCAGGACCCCCAGGGCTTTGGGACAGATATTTATAGACACTGGCGGTGGGGGAGATCTATACGTGGCAGTCCCCCATACGGATCACTGGACAGGACTGATTGTACTTCACCCAGACCAGTGGTGGACACTGGACCGGATCACTGGACAGGACTGATTGTACTTCACCCAGACCAGTGGTGGACACTGCACTCAACCAGGACTGATTGTACTTCACCCAGACCAGTGGTGGACACTGCACTCAACCAGGACTGATTGTACTTCACCCAGACCAGTGGTGGACACTGCACTCAACCAGGACTGATTGTACTTCACCCAGACCAGTGGTGGACACTGCACTCAACCAGGACTGATTGTACTTCACCCAGACCAGTGGTGGACACTGCACTCAACCAGGACTGATTGTACTTCACCCAGACCAGTGGTGGACACTGCACTCAACCAGGACTGATTGTACTTCACCCAGACCAGTGGTGGACACTGTACTCAACCAGGACTGATTGTACTTCACCCAGACCAGTGGTGGACACTGCACTCAACCAGGACTGATTGTACTTCACCCAGACCAGTGGTGGACACTGCACTCAACCAGGACTGATTGTACTTCACCCAGACCAGTGGTGGACACTGTACTCAACCAGGACTGATTGTACTTCACCCAGACCAGTGGTGGACACTGCACTCAACCAGGACTGATTGTACTTCACCCAGACCAGTGGTGGACACTGTACTCAACCCCAGCAGTGTTGGTTTAGGCACATTTTATAGTTATAGTATGTAGAATAGTTTTAGGCACATTTTAGTCACCTGGAATGTTTTAGTGTTAGTTTAGGTTTAGTCAAGTAAATATAAGATTTTAGTCGACTAAATCTACAGTTGATTTAGTCGATTTTGGCGGGCCTTGATGCTGTCGTAATGACTTTGATTGATGATTTTACACGCAACCAAGTGTAAAATTACTTATACTGGATCACTTGTCCACTACTAGTCCCTTCCTAACATTTTAGTTATGTTTTTATTTGTTGACGAAATTGTCAATATATTTTGTCTTAGTTTTAGTCATCATAGCTTAGTTTTCATTTAGTTTTCGTCAGTGAAAAAAGGTAGTCGCCAAACATTTTCCGTCATAGTTTTAGTCGCCGAAATCAACACTAACCCCTAGTATTCAAAGTATAGCGTATCGGCTGTCGGGCAGAAACCTCTTATTTATTCGTTTTAATTTGGTACATGAATGCCCTACTACTTTATCATACTACAGTGTCACACACTGATCAGAAGTAGTAGATCCAGATGCTTTAAGCTTGTAGATCTACTACTCCTGAAAAGTAACAGTTTTTTACATAATGAGGTTTCCGAAACTTGCTTAATTGTGAAAAATCACACCTGTGTGAACTGAGCGGTGCAACTATACATTTATTTATAGTTACTGTATTCTACAGTGCTCTGTACTGTATTATAGTGTACTTTGCGGGGGTCCCGGAACATCCAGACCCACAGGAACGTGCCCAGGGTGCCGGCCCGGTTCCGGCGAGCCGCCCTGCGTCCGAAACTGTCGAGAAATGACGGAGTTACCATGTGGGGGTCCCCGGAACATCCAGACCCCCAGGAACGCGCCCGGGGCCGGCCGCTCAGGGTCCGGCGAGCTGCTGCACGTCCGAAACGGTCGAGAAATGACAAAGTTACCATGTGGGGGTCCCCGGAACATCCAGAGCCCCAGGTGTACTCTGTCTCCACTTGTGCTGTACTGTACTGGCCACTTTAGGTGTTGCAGCTTTCCGTGCTCGGACATACAGACAGAGACATGCATACGGACATACTGACAAACAGACATACGGACGGACGGACATAGCTCAGTAATGGAGCGGAGGCACCGCTCAAAAATCCTTTTGCATACCTACTGAGACGGACAGGTGCGTCAGAGTAATGAACTTGAAGAGCAAAAAGGGGGGAGTCCTGCACACGGCATTCACTTAAATATTTATTACCCTATTGGACTGAATATTTTCAAAATGGAAATATCCAAAAAAAATGGGTCCGTATGATACAATTGCTAATAACCACATAACATGTTGTCAGTGTACTTATATAATGTATAATGCGTTTGATAAATTAGAGCACTCTTTATAACTGACTAACTAAGTTATGGAAATTATAATAATATATTGTTCTGCTGAGCTTATAATGCATTATTACCAGTACTTCATAAACGTTATATGTTATATTGTTAATACGTTGTCATACATACACACAAGTAAATGCTTTAAAAAACATGTGATATTTTTTAAATTTTTTAAACTAAATGTTGTGTAGTGTTGGTTCAGCAACAGGGATCTCCCGGTCTCTCCAGCTCTTTAATAAAGGGGTGGATTATACATTTCAGCCAATCATTGATCAGCTTACATTTTATAGTGTTCCAGTTCCACTTTGTTTTATCACATCCAATTTCACTTGTTATTCCTGTTTTTCAGAAATCTTCTAAAAAGATATGAAAATAGTATAAAGAGACCTTGCAGATCTGCTATTTATGGAATGTCTTTTTTTAAATTATTATTTAAAGATCTTCTCCTGCAACAATAATACGCCAAAATCCTTTTAAAATTGGTTAAAAGCTTCCATATACGTCAGTGTCTTGGTGAGAAATGACAAAAACAAAAGACAAACAGCAACTCTGTTGCTTTTGCTTGCTACTGCAGCAACGAGAGACCCACTGTTACTCGACACAAAACCAGCCACATTTCCAAACCAAATGTGTATGTGCAGGCAGCGTGAGGAAGACTCGCCTGATGCTAAAAATAGACTATTTTATTTCGCACACATTCACCAGCCCCGCCCGCCGCTCCTCACAGACACCCCCCCCCCCAAGATACATTAAGTTAGACAGGGGATCCCTGGACACACACAGAACCTTTTCCCCGCATCTATGAATAACACTACAGTATGTGAGTGTGAAAAGCCACCATGATATACAGTATCTCTCCCAGATTCCCAGATGACCAAAGCAGCCACGTGAAGGAAGAAATAAAAAAAAAAGAAAAACTACAGGGTGATGCAGACCAGAGAAGCAGTGAATGCATTCCTCTCTTAGGCCTGTTGTCACCATTATTACATAATCACCTGATCACATACTATTTTGAGGCATTGCAATTGAAAACAGCTGGATTAGAAAAAGATAGTTTTGGACATAATGTTTTTTTACACCCGTGCTTCTCCGTCCCTCTACAGCAGCATCTACCTGACAACTGGCAGGCTAGATGAGATGTGGCTAAATCTGATGTGACAGGCAAGAATTTATTCCATCCAGTCTGAATTAATTGGACGGCATGCGACAGCAGACACTCTGTTAATATGGGTCACGATGTTAATATGGGTCACGATGCCACAATCAATACAGGATGTCTTTCTGTCTCTCCTTTCTCATGCCCTCTTCTCTGTGACTATCTGTCTGTCTATGTATCTATCCATCTACCCATCTATACATCCATCCATCCATCCATCCATCCATCCATCATCTCTGACAAACTCTTGCAAAGAATCAGAGAGGGAGAGAAACAGAACTGGTACACACAGTGTAAGATGTCTTAAGCTTAAAGCTGCAATCAGTGACGTTTAGGTCATGGGATTCCACCCTTGGTCATCCAAGAGTCAACCGGTAGGTATCTTACCAGAGTCTAAATGTCTCAATGGAAGAGTAGGCAGATCACCTCCAACCACAGCAGATCTGCTAGTAGTTATTGTATTAACATCTACAGATTCTTCTCACTAAAATCCCTCTCAGGGATCCCTGGGGTTCCCTGAACCCCACATTGAGAACCAGTGAGCTTCAGCACAGATATTGGTGTTGGACACATGAGCAGAGCAGAGGAGAAACGAACAACCTTCCGTACGGTAAGTCCGCCCTAATCGGTCCAATCCAACATAGATCTTTTACTACCAGGCCATTCAGCCATACCGCCGCAGAGCTAAGTGAGATGAGAATCAATGTCCCAGTCAGTTCACCCCTGACCCGGCAGCATTTGGATCAGAATCGACATATCGACACAGAGCGGGAGGGGAAAATTAGCTTCATCTCCCGTCAGACTGCCACGAATGCCAACATGGAGCTGACTTATATCGGGCCTCAATTAGCTCAATTAAATGAGCATGGCCACGGATGTCCAACGTCTCAAATGTTGTTTCATTCAGTCACTCAAACCATCCTTTCTGTGTTCTTTGGACATAGACACACACATGCCAAGGATGTGCACACAAACACACACACTGCTATTCTACAAACATTTGGTGAAGCAGTGTTGGTCAACAGGGGTGGTACAGCCTCCCAGGGGGCATTCAGAGAACATCAGGGGGTGCTGGAAGCACTCAGTGGCTGTTGTGGGGTTTAAGATTTGACAGTAGAACCATTAACCCATTTTGACCTGAGATCAGATTCTAAAAATGTCTTCTACATCCTGACAGTTTTCTGAAAAAGCTAGGAGTCGTCGTAGGATTGGATGAGGCTTTTATAGGTATATGGGTGCCATACATTTGATTGCTTTGGGAGCCAATGGGGGGAGTGCAGAAGGGGGGGAGACATGTGACAATTCCGGCTGGTTGAAGACCAAGCATGCTTCAGCATTCTGGATCACTTGTAGGAGCTTACGTGCACATGCTGGGAGGCCAGTAAGGAGGGAGTTACTCCTGCAATGCAATGGCATCCATGACATATTTTAAGACTATACAATTATTTATTGTTTTTGCCCCTGGAAAGTAGTAGGCTAATAATCACATTGTAACAGTCCATTTAATGTAAAATCAGTTATTTGGCATTTAGTAAGATGTTTTCTAAATGATAAGCAACACAATGATGAACAAATATACATTTTCACTTTCTCTCTTTCCCTCAAAAAGAGGTAGAGTAGAGATCGAGATAAAGCGTAAAGTTCTAATGGGCTTCCCAAAGAGACAGGTCAGTTTCAGGGCTGCGGTCGGAGATGGATGGCACACTTTAACAGAAGCTAACAAGGAAGTACTAATGACATCCAAGCCTTCAGAGAATAATGAGAGGGAAAAACAACAACAACATTAGCTAAGTCATTATAGATGCAAACAAAGGGACTGGCAACCACGCCAGTGGAAGATCGACTTTAAGTTCCAGCATCTCGCGTCCAAATGAGATCATGAAGGTTTTAATTACAACCAATGACAATAGCCTGACCACATTTAACAGATCCCACAGGGAGGGGCTTGATCAGTAAAGCCAGAGTCATACAGAGCTGCACGCGGGTGTCGTGCACCGAAAATAGCTGATCTGCAAGCTCAAAGTGGTTCGTACTGTGACACGTTGTGAGTTTGTAGATCGGCTATTTTTTGGTGTGTAAAGCAAAGTATAACTCCATCCTCCTCCCAATCTGGGAGTGAGATGTTTGGAGCAGAACTGCGGTCGCAAACATTTTCATCCTCATTTGAAAGTATAAAATAGGTCTTAAGTGTTTAAACTGTTCTTCATTTAACTGGGGGCAGCCTGGACCCCCCCCCCCCCCCCCCCTCTCCACAGCACAGACCCCACTTTAGGAACCAGTGCCAGTCAGTCAGACATCTTTGTTAGTTCGGGACGTACAGCTAACGAGTGTGATTTGGAGTAACGGCAGAGGTAATAATGAGGACAAATCGACGGCATTTCCTTCACAGCCCTCTTGTACAAACTCTGTCTGAAGCCACTGATGGTGAGTGATGAGGACACAGGAAGAAAAGTCCAATACATAGAAGAAGAAAGGAAAGAAAGATTGAAAGGGATCTTGGCTGTTTTTTATCACTATGGAAACCGGGTTTATGGAGACCAACTCCTGTTCTCAAAATACAAATGAACATAAATAGTAGATGCACCCATGCCTCCTTTCTCTGTATATATACCTACTGTATACGTATATACCTATGATTCTACTGAGCTGTATTCCAATATGTATTGTAAAAGTAAATGTAGTATATGTATTACTGCTGAACTTCCTGCACTGTTAATAATCATGTTAAAAAAGTATTCAATCAATCAAACTCTCCCTTGAATCATATAAGTTTAGAAATGTTTTCCCTCTCTCTCTCTTTCTCCCTCTCTGAATATGTCTAGCATGTTTGACCCAAAGCTGTGACCCAAATAAAAGTGCATTCCTCTCCAATGGGGGTCCAGCCGCCCAGAGCCCACCATGCCATCTGTGTCAAGGGGGGAAGAGGAGTGAATGTCAATGTCTGTCTAGCTCTCTGGTGGTCACTGCATTTGAAAAGGCCCAAACAGACCCAGGACCACCATGAGCTGACAACAGTGACTCGGCAGTGACCCTTTAACAAAAATAAATAGAAGACTTCTCTCACTGCGCAAATGGGTTGCCTCCCTATTTGCACAGCAAGCAACAACAGCAACAGTAGCAACAACAACAACCACCAGATTAGGTATAGAAAATGCCACTGCTCAACATCCGTTCTCCTATTCAACTGCAAACTGTCTGTGTTACTGTCACTCACCGTCCTCACTGGTGTGTGTCTCGGTCCCTCCTTCATTGTCCACCTCCTCCAGTGCTCCGTGTTCGCTGTAGGGGCTCTCACTGTGGACAGACACACACACACACACACACGTCAGGGTCAAATGTCGGGCAGCGAGTCAAACGTCAGAGGTAGGTTTTGCAGTCGGAACGAGTTAATGGCTCAAGTTCTGTTCCCGTTCCAAAATGTGCTGAAAGAGTTACAAAGCATGACTTTAAGCTTGGAGTTTGAGCACTGGTACCATCTTACATTGAGCCATCTTTGAGATGACTCCATTACATCTCTAGTTTCTCTTTGACACGTGACACCCAGGTTATTCTCAGTCCTACGGAGGCAGCGTAGCTCCTGGTCACGGATAGCGTCTTCATCGCTGAAGGGGTCAAAGGTTCGTTTCCCTAACCTGCCATGTGACCAGTCAATACGTCCCTGGAGCAAGACGCAGCTCATTCACTGGAGAGGAGCGTCAAACTACATCCGAAAATATACGTACATTCAAAATATGTACGGAATTTAGGTTTTTACACTTTCAGAGATGAATTGAAATTAATTGACACAGGATTACAGGAATACACTGTAAAATCATCAGTATCCATTTAATCTATCAATATGTACAAAACCTGTAAAAGGAAAGATCACTTCAATGACAACACCACCACAGAATATCACAGAGGATAAAAACACAATAGCGCAATTAGGGGTTCAGCATCTTGCTCAAGGACACAGACTTCGACACAAACTCTGGGAGAGCCCGGGATCTAACTGCCGCTATGCCCCCTGAGCCACTACCGCCCCATAACACAGGACTGTATTTTACCAGTAATCTCCTCCAGCCATGCACTTCTCGTAGATGGGTCCGTCCAGCTCCTTGGCGTCGGGGAAGATGGTGTCTTGGTGGATGATGATGGTCTTGACGATCTCGTTGACGTGGGCCTGGCAGGACACCTGGTCCAGGCTGTCCGGCGTGGGCATGAGGGTGGGCCCGAAGCAGATGGCCAGGTTGTACGGGTCCATCATGTTCTCATCGCTGTACTGGGACAGGCTGGGACAGGGAGAACAGCACCACATTAACTTTAACTCATTTAGAGTCATTTCAGTTTTCTGAAATACCAATGTTTCTATGTCAGTGGTGCTCAATATTTCATGTCAAGGACCCCAAAAATATCTGTAATTGGCTGCTGACCCCCATCTGAAAATATGTCGTTCCAGGGACCTCCCAGAAGCAAAGTTTTGAGCTAAAAACGTTCACTCTGAAAGAATATATATTCAAAGATGTGCACTACATTTTCACGTTTTAAAAAAAATAGCAGACTTACAAGCTCGTAGCGCGGCACTTGGTGCCGCGCTATGAGCTTGTAGATCTGCTATTTTTCAATAGCTAAAGTGTAACATAATGTTAAAACACCAAAAGGGGTTCCCGCCCAGAATGGGTTAACTCAAAGTACTACCCCAATGTAGAAATACATAGTTAGTTGACCAGGGACCCCCAGAAGAGAAGTTATTCAACATTTTCCAATACTTAAGAAAATAGCAGATGTATACTGCATGTAAGCTTGCAGCGCTTGAGCTTGTATATCTGCAATTTTTGAATAGCCAACATACAGCATAGGGATAACGTGGGTTGAAATGATGCTGTATTATTTTGTTGGAGATCTACAAGCTCACAACGCTTTTCATGCAACGCCCCAGGATGAGGACACTAGTAGGGTTCAAGTGATTAAAGCATAAAACATTTAAAATAGTTGCCCATGATGTTCCAAAGATCATGATTGAAAGACAGACAGACAACTGTATCTTTATTAGTCGACATGATGTACTTACTGGTTGAGGAAGGCAAAGAGGTATCTCATGACGATAAGGACAGATCTGGGTACAGTCAGGAGGAGCTTGCGGATGTACAGAGATCTCTCATACAGGTTCTCTATTCCTGCACACAAGACAAGATGATGCAGGTTAAGAAGAGGAAATATGTTGGTTACACAGTACAGCCAACTATAGGTTGTGTGTGTGTGATCACATGGATAATTGTCATTACAAATGAGTGGGGGGGGTGGGGGGGGGGGGGTGGTGGACACATCTCGTGGTGGATGACATCCTGTTCCCTACCAAGAGAGCGAGCACACACACACACACACACACACACACACACACACACACACACACACACACACACACACACACACACACACACACACACACACACACACACACACACACACACACACACACACACACACACACACACACACACACACACACACACACACACACACACACACACACACACACACACACACACACACACACACACACGATATAAATAGATGGGCAAATTAAAGTGGAGCCTATTATGAATCCAACACAAGTCTCTTGGGGATAGCATAGATTTACAGCTCTAGTACTAGTATACAGCAGAGGTTATGCTATTTGTCAAGGAGACATGCGTGCGTGTGTGTTTAAAGCGGCAATCCGGAATTTGCTGGTGACTTTTTCATGTCAAAGACCACCAAATTGATTTTCCCGGCGGTCCCCGTCTGAAAATACTTTGTGCCAAGATGTGTCAACATTTTTCAAAAACAGCTGAAAAAAATAGTCTAAATACAGTAATTTAGCTGGACACCCCCCTGAAACGCCCTCAAGGACCCTACTTTGAGAACCACTGTGGTAGAGTATGTTAATACAATATCATTGGTCCATCTGCAGTGGTTGTAGGTGGTCTACTTACTCTTCAATTGAGACGTTTGGACCCTGGTGTCAGGACACCAATCTCAAGGATTGTTACTTTAACGTGCGTGTCCATGGTGGGTTACATTAATCAAGTACTGTAGATCATATATGGGTCTTCAACATGAACTACTTGAACCATAGCATACGTATTCCTGGGAGAACATTAGGCGAAAATAGGCTAGCAGATCGACAAGCACAATGCATGTGAACTTGTAGATCGGCTATTTTAAGTGGAGGCATTGTGTAGAAGGGGGAAAAAAGAGCAGACCAAGCAGGCAAGCGCAGGCAAGCACAGAGCCAAAGATCAAGTTTACTAAGTATTGAGGGTTTAAAAGGTCAAATGTCTGAAAAGGTCTCTCTCTAAGCTAAGGGGTCTTTGGCCTGAAAAACGTTGAAGACCCCTGCTGTAGATGACATGCCACAAGATGGCGCTATAATAACTAACAGATGGACAGAAGATGACCGTCACCTCAGCGTGGCGTGGGTGGTTATTCCTGTGTCACCTCAGAGGAAGAGGGGGACCACCTGACAACAAGGACCCCAAGCCCTCCAAAACCAAAACAATGTCCTTTTGAAAACGCCTACTTTCATTTCTCTGTAAGAAGTAAACTCGGAATATCAAGCCTGATTTATACGCCACACGGCGGCGTTGTGCTTCGGTGCGAGACACTGTCGTTAAATCGAGCTGTCCTGCATGTGTGGTTAATCACAACAATCACACCAAACATAATACAATCTATGCTTTTGTTTTCATTTCAAACTGAGCGCCATCAGCGTGCTTGAGACAACAGCTAACGGTACAGCTTTCCAAATTACACCCAGTGATTTTTATTCTTCTTTCCTCTCCCCTTTCTGGTGCCATTTCATTTAGATGAGCTCCGGTTGCACTGCCTGGCCAAAAATAGCACTGTCACCCTCAAACCAGCTCCTTCCGACTGCCATTTGGGCTTTTGGGAATACTTTGTGATGTATTTCAGCTTACGTGAAGAACCTAACTAGGTTTTTGCACAGCTCCCGAGCTGCTATTTAAAGACCAACCCCAATGCAAGCACATACCTTACACATACTACACACACATACCGCACGCACGCACACACGCACGCACGCACGCACGCACGCACGCACGCACGCACGCACGCACGCACGCACGCACGCACGCACACACGATACTATATATTTTTAAAAAATCAACATTTATTTTGCCATTTTTAACCCTAAAACACGACTTAAATTTAGTTGGAATTAGCCGATCTACAAGCTTGCCTAATGTCGCAGCCTGCCCAGTGAGCTAGATCGGCTATTTTGGTTGCGGAATTAATAAATGAATGAATCCATTTCTAACTGTAAGCATAACTGAAAATGGGAATTAACCATAAGAGAACCCCCCCCCCCCCCCCCCCCAACAGAAAAGCAGGAATCTGCGACTGTACGTTGGACGTAAGCCAAAAAGCAGCTCTGGCAAAAACACAGTCAACTGATACCAGTCTAATTCTGTTGGGCTCATTTGCAGGCACTTTTAATAAGGTGGAACAGATACTTCAGCTGACCCCAACTTGTGCAATGTGAAATAAGCACAGTGTTGTTGAAATCTTTTAATATGCTGGGTGATCAGCCCATGCTACAACCACTGGTATGTTGGGCCAGTGGAATGTAAACAGGGAATCCCCATCACTCACACTGTGTGTGCACTGCCAGGGCAGGATACACTTCATTTGTAAACCTGCAAGGGAGTACAAGCCAGGGGTTCTCAACCCGTGGGTCGCGACCCCTCGGGGGGTCGCCAAATTATTTTAGGGGGTCCCCAAATTATTTTAAAAAACAAAAACAAAAAAAAGATTTTTTTTTTAATTTTATTTTCACGATTTTTCAAAAATAGCAGACCTACAAGCTCGTAGCGCGCCACTCGGTGGGGCGCTATGAGCTTGTAGATCTGCTTTTTCAATAGCTAAATTATAACAATGCTTAAAACACCAAAAGGGGTTCCCGCCCAAAATGGTTTAAGGTTATTGTAGCAGTCAATTTATATTGGCTTGCTTGCTTGTACTACAAGCAAGCAAGCTAGTACACAACCAAGTAAGCGCACACACATGCACGCATACACACGCTCCCACAGACAATTTGTGGATATTCATATTGCATTGACATTAATTCCATATCCCAAGAGGTCCTTGAGGGGGTTACAGGGGGTCCTCAGCAGAAATGAGGAACAGCCCCAGTACATTTTTTCGGCTACTCGAAAATAGCAGATCTACAAGCTCACATGTGAACTTCAACTTGCAGATCTGCTATTATATAAAACAACGTTGACACACACACGCACGCACGCACGCACGCACGCACGCACGCACGCCAAACTCTGCAGAGGCATTAAGCCACACTCTACTCATGTGAGTCACTTGCTCTCCTGTTAATGTTTATTGTTTACCAGAGCCTGCAACCCCCCCCCCCAACATGACATCTCATAAGATCAGACAAAAGGCGCTCCCACAGAGAGGGAACAAAGAGTGGACTGAAGCACGTCGAGGCCGGCCGCCTTACAGTAGGAGAGGACAATGTGTCCGTCTATGTGCACGTGACGTTTCACCAAAACGCAGATGTATGGCGAGATGGGACTGTCCGAGTCCCGACAGTGTTGAGTCACCCGAAGCATTCCGGCGCAGAACGCCACTGCCGCATGCATGCAAGGTCAGCTTTGTGTCGATTACAATGGATAATGAGCCCGCTCTGCCACCGAACCCAATACCACACAAAGGTACATTCACCCACAGACAGCCGTTAAACACAGACACACAGTGTTGGTGCATTAAACAACACCGCTGGATAACTGGAAGGTCTGTGGGGTTTTTTCTTTGCTGTCGAAACAGTCAAAAGTACATATTATCGTCACTTGCATCTCCATATCTGAACGTTTTGTCTTTGCGCAAATGAATGCTTCATCATACTACAGTCGGTGTCACACAAAAGTGACCAAAATAAATAAAACGTTGAACCAATGAAAAGTATTAACAAGACCTTGTTAATAACACCTACGTTGGATCCATTGGAACAAAGGTTATTTTTTCCATTTCCTGAAAAGCAACTGTTTTGGAGATACAAGGTTTGTGAATGAATGCCGCATAGGGACACTCTACTTCATCAGTAGGACATCAACGCCACACGGCTCATAAAGTGACCGCATTCTGAAATGTGAGTCACGATGAACATGCTCCCAGTTTAGATTCAGTCAAAGAAGCATTTCCTGGACCGAGACGATGTCTCAAGTTACACTCACATGCATCAACATCCAGGAATACTGTATGCTATAACAACAAGGAATCAGTCACTTAATCCTTATGTTTACTCGTTCCACAACATATACAATGGAATTAAAACAATTACATTACATCTGTACATTTATTATTATTATTATTATCTTCAAGATAACCTAAGCCTAGTGTGGGTGTGGGCTGTGCGTTTTGTCTTGTTTTCATCTTACTGATGGAGGACAGCAGGTCGTTGAAGCGCTCTTTGGGGAAGAGGGGGTTCTCCAGGCCACGGAAGTAGAGCTTGAGGACGCCGGCCACCGAATTGATGTCGTGGTTGTTCTCATCGTCTGTCAGAGGGTCGTTACCTAGGGCACAGGTGGGTTAAACAGAGGGTCGTTACCTAGGGCACAGGTGGGTTAAACAGAGGGTCGTTACCTAGGGCACAGGTGGGTTAAACAGAGGGTCGTTACATAGGGCACAGGTGGGTTAAACAGAGGGTCGTTACCTAGGGCACAGGTGGGTTAAACAGAGGGTCGTTACCTAGGGCACAGGTGGGTTAAACAGAGGGTCGTTACCTAGGGCACAGGTGGGTTAAACAGAGGGTCGTTACCTAGGGCACAGGTGGGTTAAACAGAGGGTCGTTACCTAGGGCACAGGTGGGTTAAACAGAGGGTCGTTACCTAGGGCACAGGTGGGTTCAACGGTCAGCTGGGTCTCCAGAAAACATAGGACTTAACCACATTACTAGACAAATTGGTGCGTTGATTTGGGCGGTGGACTGGGATCACAGAGCATTAAATTACCTCTCTCAAAAGAGTTTTTGATGTCATTGACTTCCAGATGCGAGCCCGACACTCTGAATATTCCTTGATGTTGGAGACCTGACAGTAGAGATGGAAGAAAAGGAGAGACAGAGAGAAATGGAGATGAGAAGAAGAACAACCAAGATTTCATTATAATAATGAATAATGTGATAGATATGATCCGGAATTTTGGATTATTGTTAATCTGGTCATATACAGTAACTCGTAATAGTGTTGTCTTATCCTGGTTTAAATCACAAACGTATACATTAACAAATGTCAAAATTACAAAGATGTATTATGAAATGTATTATTATTATGGCCACTTTATTATCACAATTTCAAGGTATTTGGTCAAATCAACATATTGATATTTGAATTTTGTGCACTTCAGGACCACTCAGTCAGACCACAACAGTCACTCCAGTCCGCTAAGACCCTTCACTTTTCTAATGAAGGATAATTAATGACTGAGGCCCCCTGCAATCAAGCGTTTACAAAAAGAAAAAAGTCTTCCAACTGGGATTAGCATTTAATAAGGGGAGAGGTCAAGGGTTAGGCACAAGCATAATTAGTTGCCAGCGTTTTTCTCTCTGGACATGGCGGCACGACTGCCTGGTGTCACGGCTACGGGTTGGCAGTACCATGCCATGTCATTACCGTCACGCCTCCAGCTCGTTAAGTTGACATGTTGTGTGTGGGAAGTCGTTATTAATGGAGTTCACACTCATATTCTAACTCTGCATGGTGTCATATACATCTATAGGCCCTAGTTTGTGGGGTATCCGGAGAACTCGCCAGTTTACCAACTCGCCGCAGCGAACATTCTTCAATGTCTTCATCGTTATGCTAACATGCTGTCTTCATCAGTGTAGTATGTCAACCCCACAGATGTTATAGTTCATTTACAAAGTGATCAAATGATTTTGTGCAATTAAATGGTCAACTAGATAATGATATAAAGTTGAGAATACCAATGATAATAGGTCTACCATTTCAGGATATTGTTTACTAATGAATTACATTGTTTCGGTACTTTGGTGTTTAAACTTTAGCATTCCTACCTCATCTAGTGTAATCTCTAAACAACTATACTCTATCTCTCTCTCTCAATTCAATGCAATTTAAATGAAGGTGAACTTGGTGAAGTTAAACAAAAATGCAGCGGCAAATCGGAAAACTGGCGAGTTCTCCGATATCCGTTTGTGGAATACCCTACAACTTGAACTCTTGGTGTTTTGAGAATAGATTTTTTAACATCGAATTGAATTAAACATTTTCTGTCCATATCTCATTTATTAAATATTTATTGTATTATTTTATTGTATATTTCACTTTTACTATACTCTTTGTTTTGCTCTTTTAGATTACACTTAAACTGTACTGTGTAGTTGTGTTTCTATTTGCCAACTTTGTGTTTATTGGCTATTTTTTATCTGAAGCACTTTGGGCTGCATGGTCATCATATCTAAATCAAAAAGAGGTGAGTCTTCAGATTAGGGCAGAACATTGGGAGGGAGTCTGCAGTTCCATGTACAAAAGTTGTGTTTCCAAGATGCTGGGATGAAAAACCTGGACTACCAATGTCAACACCATGGAATCTCGCATAGCATTTTCCCATGACCGTGATTGAAATGCAACACACAAACATGTACACGCCCAGACAATTAACACTTAGAAATCATTGCATGGAATGTCACACACTCTGCCCAAACGAGGACGCGACCGGAAATTGAGCTGGCTTGTAATTGCTCTACGAGTACTTCTGAGAGTTCAGAGCATTGGAACGTGCTGTTAAAACTCAATCTGTCAGCAGGAACAGCCGAAAGACAAGCCACAGAATTGCAGCTGTGGAACAGAAAGTACAGAAATATAATAAGGCACGATGAAATAACAGTGGAACATCAAAACACTCACCATACAAGTTGATGAAACGAATACAACTCTCAACCACACGGGGGATTGCTTGTCCAGAGTCCTTATTTAGGTGAAAATAATAAATAAAAGATATCAAAATGTGAAATCATGGGTAATTTTCGCTTTTCTTAATTGCATGCATTAGAGTTGGTCTATGTGATGTGACTAGTACATTTACATACGTACTGTACACTGGGAAAGTGAGGGTAAAAAGGTCAGAGAGAGGGTTAGTACAGCAGTGGCTTCCAAACGTTTTGTGCCCGAGGTACACCTGTGGCCAAACTCTCTATATGTCTGTATTCATAGCGAAAATAGCTTATCTTCAAGCTCACAACACGTCTTGTGAACTTGTAAATCGGAAATCTTCGCCAGTTTAAAATTGCTATTAATATTTTTTTTAAATGAATTCATGAATGCCCGAAATAGAGATGTCAGGTTGAAGGTAGTTAGAATTATTTTCTTGCGTAAAGGATTTGTGTGTATTGGGAAAGGAGTTTGCAGACTTGTCTCATGGCGCACCAATGTGACTGGAGTGAACACACCGTTTGGGAACCAGTGCACTACAGTTTATTGCCGTCAGGTGGAAACCTTGTGTTCTGTATGTTACTTATTGTTTTATGGAGAAAAAAACAACAACATATTATTTAGTCAGACTCACAGTTGTTCTTAATACTTCTCATTGGTTCAGTATTAATAAAACCAACGGACACTAAAAACTAAACAAAATAGAAAGAAAATTGACGATTTAGCTTGTAGATCGGCTATTTTTGCTACTTGCCGGGTATTCATTTGCACGCACGCACGCACGCACACACACACACACACAAAGAAAAAAAACATAAAAAGTTGAAATATTGGAGATACAAGGTTTCTGCCCGACAGCAACGTTACTGCGCTTTTCCACAGACAGACTGAAGTGACTTTACCAGCTGCTTGATCTCCCACAATGCTTCAGTGGCACGTCTCCAAATCTACAGAAATGATTCGCTGGCTGCACTAACAATCTCACCTCGAGCCTGATATCCGACAATACTATATGTCAGGGCCGAGGCACTACTAAAAATGGTGTCGCTATCGCTTTGTGTCACATAGAAAGCACACTAAAGCCCAAACCACACCGATAGGGACTCCTTGGGACAAAACCGTTTTAAGGTCAACCACACAAATGCAACTCATTGCAACTCAATGAGTTGCATTGGTGCAGTGGTTTACCTTAAAAACCATCTCATCCCGACCCGACCCTTTGGTGTGGTTTGGGTTTAAGCAACGAGAACTCGAGTAAAAGTACACTCGATATGGAGAATGTGGAGGAGATGAGACGATGTTGTCGATTTAACACATTGCTCTCTTGCACAAAAACCCCCAAAATGCAATCCAACCTTCAAGTTTAGCTTCTACTGGTACCTCTAGATGCTTAAGGTGCTTTTAATGATACAGTGGATCAATTTTCAGCCCTCAGGGGGAACACTAATGGCTAAAGACAGCAGCCCATGTCAACACTGACAGTGTTCCAATAGGCTATAGCCATGATGGGTTAGTGTGCAGCCGCCGTGTTATGTAACACGATCATGCTGGGGATACGTGAGACCGGGGCGAGACAGTGAGCAATCAGTCAAATTCAATACCAATTGAGCATGCTGGAAGCGTTTCAACCCGAGTGGTAGGAATTTGAAGAATTCTCACGACATGATACACACTGATAGGTCTCACTAATCACGTACGTTTTGGTGACTGACCTTTAGAATTTAAGGTTTTTCTTTGAACCCATGAAGCTTAGCATAGCTATTCTGGGGGTGGCGAAGATTCGACAGAAATAGAAGATTTACAAGCTCAAACATTACATCTGCTATTTCAGCTTGTAGATCTGCTAGTTCTGATATGTATTTTCGGAAAAGCTAGCTTATTAGGTTTAAAAGCAAAACCATTTGGGGGGCCTGACTAAGTACAGTATATAGGCTTTTAAAGCAGCTTGTCGTTAAGAGCTGTTCAGTCTGTCTGGGTCCAGTTGGTTGAGTAGCAGAGATAAACATGGTTGCACGTGTGGCATTACAAACAGGACGTTTGTCTGGTTGTTTAACAGGCAGGTTCAGAAGGATAAGCAGAGGCAAGCTTTGGAGTGTTAGCCCGTCCTATAAGAAAACCCCAGAGTCTCTACCTGATGTCGCGCATGTGAGTTCCGTCGTCCCCGGCTACAGAAAAGTGTTGCAGGAGCGAGACAGAGAGAGACAGAGACAGAGAGAAAGAGAGAGACAGAGAGAGGGAAGCAAGAACCAGATTAGGACGGCAACAGTTTACTAAAGATGCACCCTTCACCCGCTCTGAGCTGGCAATACAAAGGGAGACAGTTGGGGACCAAAGGGCAAAAGACAGGGTCACCAGTAGGAGGCAGTAAGGAGGCTGGAAGAGAGGGGTAAGCCGACAGCCAATCACTGAATGTCATTGATCCTCGCTGCTGTAACACTGAACATATAGGACGGAAGAACGGGTGAAGAGACGGAGGGAGGGGAGAGGAAGACAGTGAAGAGAGATTAGAGAGAGAAAGGAAGAGAGCGAGAGTGATAGAGCGGAGAGGGAGAGAGACGGAGACAGGGAGAGAGAGAGGGAGAGAGAGAGAGGGAGAGAGAGAGAGAGAGAGAGAGGGAGAGAGAGAGAGCCAAGAAGCTCATTGATGTCTTGTCAGCTGAAGGAGACAAACATTCATCCCTCCCTCCCTCCATCTCTCTCTCTCTCCTCTGTTCTGTCACTTAGGACTTTGCTTCTCAACCTTTTTGGGGGATCGCTAGCATATATTCGCTGTCGGCGAAAAACTCAAATGTTCAAAACTTTTGCTACTTGTGTGTGACACAGTAGTATAACGAGCTAGACTGCTAGAGCATTAATTCACAGGAAAAACATCAAAACGTACAATATGGAAATAAGAGGTTTCTGCCCGGGAGCAACGAATTTTGGAATAATCCTCAAAGGACCACCCCCGCCTCCCCACAGGAAGTTAACACAGTATTTGTTTTGTTTTTGGTAGTAGTAGTAGTAGTAGTATTTAACATTAATGACCTTAAAGCCAAATTTATAACCTACTAAGTGTCACACACCAAACTCAGACATATTTTCGTTTTGTTTTGTTCCATAGGCCTCAGGATGACGAGATGACAGACGTTTCAGCAATCCAACCTTCATCAGTGTCTGATGAAGGCTGCATATCCTGTCATCTTACCATGGCATGCAGTGCTGAACGTTTTTGAGATGTTCATGGGGCTAAAAGGTTGAGAACCACTGTCTTAGAACAACTCTCCACCATGAAGTTCTGTCCCCACACGAGTCCTTAACCTGGAGGGAAGGGAGGCAAGGTCAGACTGTCTCATGGGGTCCGGTTCCCCAAAAACATCTTAGCACAAAGGTCCCCCCCCCCCCTCCCTGTCCGCCTAGCCCCATTAATGTGATGTATATAATAGGGCAATAACAGATTTCTATCCATTACTTTTCCGATTAATCAAACAATCGAGAAGGGCGATTAGTTTGATTAACTGTTGCACCCCTAGTATACACTAATACACTAATGTAACAAGTAGTGCTAAGATGCTTTGAGGGAACCCACCAAAATGCCTGGAAAGCAAGCACAAGACAAAGAATGGATAACCATGGCGCGGCCGGTGACACCAGTAGAGACCAGTCTGGCTGTCATATCAGTACCTGGACGAAAGCCTCCAGGTTGCCATTAAATAACCTAACGTGAAACACAGAGCGGGGCCTAGCCCGCCGGGTGCCAGAGTGGGATTTGAGCTGCCAGGGAGGTGGTCTAGATTAGAACATAGACAACCACTTCAGTTTCAAACAAAGCACTTATCTTAAAAGCAGTTTGACAAAGTATTTGAGAACATTTAAAACACATTTGATAGATAAAATGTTTCGTTGCTGTCCGGAAGAAACCACCTAACTCTGTTTTTGATTTTATTTTTTTCATAAATCAATGCTATTGAACACCCTTAGTTGGTTAAAAAAATATTGAACCAATGAAAAGTATTAAAAAGCGCTTCTACAAAAGCTTCCCAACTCCACTTGAGCAGATGTTATTTCATTTCCTGAAAAATGAACATTTTGGAGTTAGGCGGATTCTTCCAGACAGCAGAGATATTTTAAACTTGAATGTGAAATGAGCATTTCACTTTAACTATAAACAAGCAAACAAGTAAGCACGTCAACACCTCAAGTAATGGTCAATATATCACTATATCAGCCAAACTGATACTGTGCATGCATCGGTCAGACTCTACTAAAAACAGTTTTATACAACTCCACCTGCAGCAGGTGGAGTTAGATTAAAAAAAAACAGAACACCACAAAAAGTTAAAATAGGGCAAGCATAGGAGTCAACAAGCCATCTGCTCTAATTTGCTCCCGTTTGCAACTATAAGCATTTTTTTCCGCTGAAGCCGCCCTCTAAACCTGAAAATGACACAAGATGTGATTTGCATGCAAAACATGGCTTCAAGGCTCCTCTCCAGTCCTCTGCCAAGTTTTTAAGGTGAAACTCTCTCGCTCTCTCCCTCGTCCTCTCTGTGTTCTTGGACATGGCGGCTGTCCACTCCTGGGACAGCGAGGAGGACAGTAACTAAAGCCACACCGTGCCAGGCCACACCTGTTGCTGTAGGGGGGTGGAAACCTCATACCTACTAGTCTGTAGCTGATCTACAAGCTCAGCGCACTACTAAAAAAAATCACACCCGTGTGAACTGAGTGGTGTAAGGTCTTATATAGCCTGTCTGACGTAATGACATCATGTCTGAAATCACACCCGGGTGAACAGGGTGAACATAGCAACCATGCTCATTTTTTCTGCACAGACTAACAAAGCCAGTTGTAGGAGTGGTTTACAACTTTACACCACTCAAAAATCATGTCTGACGTAATGAAATCACACCCGGGTGAACAGGGTGAACATAGCAACCATGCTCATTTTTTCTGCACTAACAAAGCCAGTTGTAGGAGTGGTTTACACCACTCAAAAAAACAAACAAAGTAAGAGGTTTCTGCCCGACAGCAACACTATGGTGATTCACAACAGAGAGGCCAGTACTTCTGCTCTATGAACCTAATTGAATCCTAGCGTCTCTATTCTGGGGTGAGCATTCGGTGTAGAGGGAAACAAGAGCGGACAAAGTAAAGAGCCAGCTCAGGTCAGTTTTACTGAGTAAAGTGGGTGTTAAGTTGTTGAAACAACTTCTGGGTCGTTTTTAAATCTACTCTGACTTGTGTGCGCACCCCAGACTTGTAGATGGGCGAAAAGATAAAGGTGAAGCAGGAAATACTAGAGGATGTAGTATAGATCCCTTGGGGACTACAGCCAAGTATACATGCTTTAAGTGGTTAAATCTGCTCTATAATCAGGCAACAGATTCCTCTGTTTTCAACACGTTATTCATCTGAAAATGTAAGTACTGTAAGTAAGTAGCCTTGCCGAGCCATGGGGCCCATAGGGCAGGAGCCTATCTCCTGTTTCTGTAGCGTGAGGCAGCTTGATGTACAAGTACACCCCCTGGACATGACGCTAGTATATCGCAGGGACTTACCCCCAATCCAACCCTTGATGCCGAGTGTCAAGCAGGGAGGCACTAGGTCCCATTTTTAGAGTCTTTGGTATGACCTGGCCGGGGATTGAACCCCGACCTCCCAGTCTCAGGGCGGACACTCTAACCACAAGGCCACTGAGCTGGAAAATGTACTGTATGCATAATGTGCATGAGTGGAGTAATTTACCTTGTAGTCATGTAGTCAGCTCTGTGACCTGTGGATGAAAGTGCACACACACACACACACACACACACAAATATTCAGCTTACACATACTGAAGAGTAAACCGTACATGACAGCTATATAGATATTTTAGACATGTAATCAACACTTGTACACAGTAATACTTTTCACACAGATATACTCTTTCTTCAGTGCAAGAACACATACAACAGAGTTACAAGTTAGGACAAGAACACAAGGTAATTACAGTATTAAATGACGGAAGTAGGCTTGTATTTGTGGCCTCTATCATCACACTGGACATGACATGGCCTGTCAGTCTGTTTCAATCTTTTCTTTGAAGATAATTTAACTGGCTTGACTGTCGGTTAAGTCAAGAACTTAACCGACTGTCAAGGGCGCGCGCACACACACACACACACACACACACACACACACACACACACACACACACACACACACACACACACACACACACACACACACACACACACACACACACACACACACACACACACACACACACACACACACACACACACACACACACACACACACACAAAATAACCCCTGCACTGTTCAGTTCTTTAGCGTAAAGGTCAGTTGCCTATTAAAGCAGAGATCAACAAGCCTGTAAGCTTCTAGCTGGAGGCTGGAGCACAATGACTTTGATAGATACTTCATGTTTACAGTAGATTAGCTAGTTTGCCTTAAGGAGATCCCACCGCAGTAGAACAAGGAGAGACCGCCACAATACTGTATGTCACACAGCCTGCTAATGCTCCAAAGGCCATTAAGTTAGCCGCAAATCAATCACTAAGAGGGACTAATACGACTCCACAATCCCCTCCCCAGCTCGTGACTTTCCTGGTTTAAAAGCCCAGATTACTATCTAGGAACTTTGGTCTGGTGGAGAGAGAGTAGAATGTCAATTATGCTAATCGTATCACAGATATAGCTAAATCATCTTAGCATTCTTTTTTCCAGAGATCAGTGTGCTTCTTATGTAATTTGTGTTCCCGAGGTTTAGTGAGACATTAAGGGGGATAATATTGGCCATATGAGCTAGCATTAACGACAGAGTAGTCAAACAAAGGCGGTTAATGCAGCTAACTAAGCTAATTGCTCCTCTCGTATGGCTGGCTAAAGGCCAATACTGCCTCCTTCCTAAGTCGGGAAATGTTCCGGTTTTGGACAGGCTTTTCTAACAATAGTTCAGAGAGTCAGGACATCAGGTGTTGCATGGGTTCAGAGAAAAGATTCTGAGACCGCCTTTCTGAAGCTCGGAATGACGTCAATTAGTAACTTATATAGCCTATATATATATATATATATATATAGACATCTTTATGTATACCAGTCCTGTATAGTTAGTATTGATTTATTTGCATGTTCCTGTCCTTTCCACTTGACACCCCAAGCATCCACCAAAAGTGTAAATGAAGCTAAATTTTTTGGAGAAATAATAAAAGGTGGAGGTAAAGACTGTGACTGTACCTTCGCCCAATGTCCTTTTCAGCAAGTCGTGTTTGGCCTGCAGTTTGGAGATGAGATTACTGCCCTCCAGAAACTCCCGGAATTTCTGTGGAGAATTCACAGTAATTACATCAAGTCCACAACCCCCGAGAACCCCACGCTCACCCCGTAAGACACCAATCTGTGATGAGACAGCCGAGTGTATATTTCACACACACACACACACACACACACACGCACGCACGCACGCACGCACGCACGCACGCACGCACACAAAGAGTTTTTAAGTCTTTATCAGACCATGTCCATCTCTAGTCTGGGATAAAACAGAGAAGAGGCTGTATTGCTGTAACAAACTAGAGAGGAGAGACATCTTGGCTGTGCTTTGCGGCTATGAGCTAATACTTTCAAAGGAGTTGCTTCATGCGGAAAAACACAGCATTTAAAGTCAAACAAAATGTTTTCAATATTTCTTTTCCCACAAAAGTACAACACTAATGCAGAGAAGTACATCCTTTAAAATAGTCTTCTACAACTCATCTTCCCGTTGAAAAAAGCCCATCTACAAGTTTACAGCATGTAGATCTGCTATTCTCGCAGAATGGTCGCCCCCAGAATAGAGACACAACGGTTCAAAATAAAGTTTAAGCAATTCAATGAAAAGTATTAACAAGAGCTTCTGACTAAATAAAAACTACATTGTCCCCCCCATTTCCTGAAAAGTAACTGCTTTGGACATATACAAGGTTTCCATCCGACAGTGATGACATACATACAAATATGTAAACTTGGACACTGGCTGAAATATTGGAAATGTGGAAGAAGTCATGGTTACCAAGAAGTATGGCTGGGCAATCAACTATATAAATAAATATAATGAAACTATTTAAACCTAATAACCGAATAATCAAATCGACACAAACAAAATTGGATTAAACACATAAAGAAATCGTGAAAATGTGTGCAAAGATTTGAATATTATATTCTTTCCCAGTGAACGTTTTTAACTCTTCTGGGGGGTGCCTGGAACAACATATTTTGACATTGAGGTCGGCGGCCAAAAACATATCATTCTGGGGCGTCCTTGACATGAAGTTTGAGCACCACTGATATACAGTAGGTTTACATTAGGATAGTATTTAAGAAGACATTTGTAGAATCTGGTCTCAGGTCTTAAAAGGTTTAACCGTAATTTACAAATAATGGTAATTGGAATAACGTTGCTATTGATTTGAAGGCCTACCATGAAGTAGAACTGCTCGGTCTCCTGCTGGTTGGCCCTCCTCTTGGCCATGCTGGGTTTACTGAGGTAGGTCTCTGACACCGTGGACTTCACAGACTCCGTAGAGCGGCTGTGGTGGAAGCACTCGGACACGTCGTAGTCCTCGATGGTCACCATGTCCTGGATGGTGGTCAGAGTGGCTTCTGATGTCTTCTTGATCTGTGTGCACAAGAAGAGACCAGGTGCTTTAGAGCAGGGGTTCTCAACGTTTTTGGCCGGGGACCCCCGAAAATGCTTTGGCAACGTCTCGGGACCCCCGCCCCGCCCCCTCCCGACCCCCAATATAAATTGACTGCTACAATAACCTTAAACCATTTTGGGCGGGAACCCCTTTTGGTGTTTTAAGCATTGTTATAATTTAGCTATTTAAAAATAGCAGATCTACAAGCTCATAGCGCGCCACCGAGTGGCGCGCTACGAGCTTGTAGGTCTGCTATTTTTGAAAAATCGTGAAAAAGAAATTAAAAAACAAATTTCTTTTTTTTTTGGAAAATAATTTGGGGACCCCCTAAAATAATTTGGCGACCCCCCGAGGGGTCGCGACCCACGGGTTGAGAACCCCTGCTTTAGAGCAGTGGTCCACAAACCTTTTTGAGCTCAAGACCCAAAAGAATAACCCAAACTAGTGCAAATAGCAGATCCGCAAGTTCACAAAGTGTTACGATGCGGATATGTACGCGCGACCCACACATAATAATAATGGGTTACATTTTTATAGCACTTTTCTGCTTACTCAAAGCACTTTACAATGATCCATTCATTCATACATTGGGAGGTGAAGCAAACAAACAGTCAATGCCAGTCACCAGCGTCCTCACTTCCCACATTCACACACACCAATGATGGCAACCACTGGAGGCAATGTGGGGTTCAGTGTCTTGCCCAAGGAAACTTCGACACGTGGACAGGATGAGCCGGGATTCGAACCGCCGAGCCACAGATCATTGGACGACATGCTCTACCTCTTGAGCCACAGCCGCCCCTGGTCGCAACTAGTGTTTGGGAAACACTGGTTTAGAGCAGTTTATGTCAAGGACTCCCATATTGAAATGTAGACTATTTGGTGGCTGTATCAGGGACCAGGGAATAATAATAAACTTTATTTATATAGAACCTTTCATCACATAAAAATGCAGCGCAAAGTGCTTTACAGGGCAGAAAAGAGAAAAAAAACTAAATAAAATCTATAAATGCACCAGGTCTCTGTGTGTACTGTACGTACATACATACGTACGTCTGTAATCCACGTAACTCGAAACCCGTTCGCCCACACGGACTTCAAATTTGAGACAGTGACGTGTTCCACACCACCACAGGGTGTGCAGTGCCCGGTGTCGAGTCCAGCGGATAGCCGGTTGTCCACAACCAGCACAAAAGCCTCTACCCGGGATCTGGACCTGATCACCCCTATATCTCCATATACGGAGCTTTCCTGTTCTGACATCACAACACTTCATATTTGGGCATGCCTGACACAGAACACCATATATAGGAATAAAGGGACACAGAAATCTCCATAAAGGGACACCGACAGATGGGTGGAACGGGTACTCTGACACGGGTACAACGGGTATGCATAGCCGAGTGGGGCATGGGTCTCCAACTTCCATCGTTACCGACTCTGTGCTCTATAGCCGGGCACCGCTCTAGTAGCATCAAAACAAGCAAAAACTAAGTAACATTAAGACAATAAAACAATAGCAAAGGACATAAAAACGGCAGCAAACCATGCAGAACAGTGAGTACATTCATAAGAAAACATTCAGTCAAGATTTATACATTTTCATCCCAAAACAGACGAGTCAGAAGGCGTCGCATGGTGTGAGCTTCTAGATCGGCTGTTTTCGAATAGCTGAAAAATATTTAATTGGGCAGTGTTTAAGTGTTTAAACTCTTCCTCATTTTTGCTGGGGACTCCCTGGAACCCCCTCAAGGCACCCTGTGGGTCTCCGGACCCCACTTTGAGAACCAGTGCACCATGATTATGTTCTGAAACTAATGCAGCACATCTCAATCATGACTTGCGGCCACGGTGATCAATCTGCATGCACTCAAACTGGCAGAGGAGGTGGAGTCGTGTGCTTTTAAGCTTCATTTCCATAACCGCCCCTTAGCTCCCTGTCAAACAGAGTGCTTCTCCGGGAGATTACAAACGTCAGGACTTGGCCAGGCTCGCCGCCCCATCACTTACGGGAGAAGAGAGATTTTTGGCTGGCGAGCGAGGTCCTTAAAGACTGTCTGTTCCCCTACTTATGACAAAGATGGCAGAAGTTTCACGATGAACAAAATTAGATGGTGCTAGAGTTTCCAAGCAACACAGAACGGTATACGAAAGAAAGGCGGATAGTGAAGGCTAGTTCATGTTATGAAATCTTTCTAACCAATAAGAGACACAGTAGAAACAGTAACAGTCTATTTTCAGTGAGTTTATCCCTAAAGCTCAATACAGATCTAGACTGCTTCCCAGGTAAGTCCTGCCCAATGCAGGATCTCACTTTCATTGACAACTCCCTGGCTGCTTTCCAACTGCATGCTTTCCAACTGCAAAGAGCCCGGGTGGATGTTGTCCTGGACAGTAGGACTATCCACCAAGGCACACATACAGTAGGTTAAACATTAAGTCACCCAGGAGTCCACCTAGCTCCCTTATCCAGGCCTCAGTCGCACCCGCTCATGCTTACTTAAAGCATGAGCACACTTTGGTAGAGGTTTGGGTTGTGTGTACTCATCTTGTCATGATGTAACTAGTTCAATTGGTGCGATATATATCGCACTCTTGCACAGCTGATTATAAATAATTCAAAAATAGCCTCTCTTTGACTTCTATTGTACGATGAAACAGCTCTCAAGTCACTCTTTTAGCAAGTAATGCAAACCAAGCTGACCATATATAACATTATAAAACCCAGTACAAAGAGTTAATTTAATATAAATAATATCAACTTTGTTGATTTTGCCATTTGGAAGAAGAAAGCCTCCTCCTAGCACATCACTCTCCTCATATAAACCTTGGTGAGCATACAGACCCCCACAATATGTAATTATTGAAAAGCTAAATTTGTCTTAGCTTTTTGAGTGGTGCAACCACTCCCTTACGGAGCTATGTATGTGGCTGGGTGGGTGGCTGGCTGGCTGGGTGGGTGGGTATGAGCACGAAAACCGCATGGTTGTTTTGCACCACCTGTGCGCAACCTAACACACACACACAAACACACACGCAAGTATTAACTGTATATGTGATGATTTTGTGTGTGCCAGTACAGTACAGTACAGCACAGCACAGTAAAGTACAGGGACCGCCACACGGTAAGTGTGTCATTTCTCAACCGTTTCGGACGCGGGGCGGCATGCCGGAACCGGCCCGGCCCCCTGGGTGCGTTCCTGTGGGTCTGGTCTGGAACCCATGTTTCTAAACATGTAGCATGTTTAGAAAGAAGCTAGATTAATTGTTTATCTGGTATCCAAGTTTCCCCATTATATACCTTTATTGACTAGGGCTCATGCTCACTCTGCCCATTCCCATTATATACGTAAAGTCGCTAAGAGATAATAAGTGTCTGCAAAATATCTAAATTGTGTTGATCAATCAGGGAGAGAGGGAGAGAGAAGACAGGGCAATGACAGGCATGCCTCAGACACACAGAGATGTGTTCACCTGCTGAGTGAGTGAGTGAGTGAGTGAGTGAGTGAGTGATAGAGATAGAGATATATAGAGATAGAGAGAGAGAGGACAAGGGGGCAAACAGGGTGAGCACTGAGCAGGGTGGTGGACTGTTGACTGTGAGTCAGTGATGTAGAAAAGCCGCAGCGAGGCCTCATTGTGCAGAAACCCTCTGAAAATGGCTGTATGACGTGTTGCGAATTTCACCTATAACAACATACCAAACATATGGACGCCAAGCCTAATGTGCGGCTACAGTCAGACTCTTCCCACTAAAGAAAGAACCCAGTCGATTCCTCATGGACCTGAAGTACACAGAGAACGATGAGAATGGAGTATAGCTTGTGTGTGTGTCTCCCAACTGTTTGACCCGTGACTCATTTGGTGTTTGAAAACCACCTGAATAACAAGGTGGAATTCAAGCGAAGTGGGGGAAGGGGGGTGTCTCTTTCATGTGTTTACTGTGATGGATTACATCGCTGACGTGTCTGCCTGCACACACACACAATGTGGATGCAGTAACAGTGTCATCTGTCTCGCTTTGGAAAAGCCAAAACACACAGCAGGTCGGGACAGAGCTAATGACAGCCTGGGACGGCACAGGAAGGAAGCAGAGCGGGGAACAACTCTCACATGAATAAACATCTACATTTCTAAACATTGAAAAGTTGAACAGAGAAGAAAATTCCCTTGCTTGACTTTTATGACATTTATAATGCATTTTAATGCACTTATAAGGCTTCTTATAACACTCGTTATAAATGTTTATAATCATGCATAAAAACGTATAAGTGCTGTTCCACTGAGCTTGTAATGCATTATGACCAGCACATATATTACTGCATAAAGCTTCTTATGTACATACAAAAGTATATTATACATAATTATTTTAAAAATAACGAGCACCATGCATTATAAATGTGATTATAATGCATTATACACCCACATTTTGAGTGAAATGTTACCAATAAAATTAATATACAGTGACTTTTCAGGCACTTCAACATCAACATTTTAGGACGGTGGTTATATGAATGCCATTGGAGCCATGTTTTAACCCTAAAGCCGATAATAGCAGATCAACAAGCTTAGAACGTGTCGCAGCTGCTATTTTCGGTGCACGACACAGACATGCAAATAAACAATCTGGCATAACTCCAACCCCTCACCCCTAAGCCTAACTTCTAAATGTCGTAATTCTAACGAACCTTTTTTAAAGGGATTGTGACAATTTATTTATTTTTGTAATTTTTCTTAATTTCTTTTAGGTTTTCTGAGCTCAATTGCACCAAAAAAACTGAACTTTTAACATTCAGTAGATTTTCTGTGGTGTGGGGTTTTCTGGCTCAAACAGGTGCTCTGAGTTTCCTGCGGTTTGTGATGTAAGAGACAGAAAATGTCAATGGGATTTACCAGCAGATGTCACTGTTTACATTGCAGCTCAGAAAGACTTCCAAACCCCAGAGAAAGCTCCAGACCACAGAAAATCCACTGAATGTTTAAAGTTCAGGTTTTTTGGATGTAATCTAGGTCATAAAACCTAAAAGAAAAACGAAAAATAAAAATAAATTAAAATTAAAAAAATGTCATGAAACCTTTAAGGTTTCTTAAATTCTTGTATACTTGTGGGGACATTTGGCCATAACAACAGACAGGCAGAGATATAGTAAAATCCTCTCTGGGTTTTTGGGTAAACTCACTGAGTTACTAATGGATCTACTGTATGAACACTGAGGAGGTTGGCCGTGGTGACAGGGGAAGTAAGAGACCCAGCATGTTATCTGGAGAGTACCACTAATATGGAGCTCGTCCCTCCCTGGCAGCTTCCAGGGGCGGGCATTTGGAGGTCGGCATGTCCAGCTGTTGCTGTGCGGTCAGGGAGGAGAGGAGAGGAGCCACGCATGCGAGAGAAGAGCCCCCAGCTAAAAAGCTGCTGAAATCCATCCATTATTCAGCAGATCACTAAGTTACCAGAGGACCACAGATTTGCTCAATTACAACATGGCTTTGAGAAGCCCGAGAGGGTCTCGCTCAGTGCATCCCAGTGGTGGTAGAAGTACTCAAATGTTTTACTTAAGTAAAAGTATCAATACCACGATATTGAAATACCTTGTTACGTAAAAGTAGTACATTTGCTAAGAAAGCCATCACCAGGAGATGGTTGAAAGCAGCCCCTCCTAGAGAGGAGCACTGGATGGAAATTATTGAAGAAATATATCGCTTGGAGAAAATGACTCATAATCTGAGGACCAAGGCGGAGCTATTTGAAAAACGTTGGGAAAAATGGCATATATACAAGAGTGAATAGTGTGTATCCCCCCCCCCCCCCCCCCCCCCCATCTTTTGTTTTGCTTTTTGTCCTTGTTTGTTTTGTTTCTTGTACTGGTTTGTCTTCGTTTTTGTTTTGCTCTTGTTTTTCTTGAATGTATGTATGTATTTTCGATTGTTGTTTGGAAAATAAAAACAAAGTTTCAAAAAAAGTAGTACATTTATACGTTACCCATTTAGGACTGAGGCAGATTCTAAAAATGCCTTCTAAAAAAAGTTTTCTGGAAAAAGAAAACGTCAAATATTTATTCAAAACCAAAAAAGGGGTTCCCGTCTTGAAGGGTAAAAACACCAAAAGGGGTTCCTGTCTTGAAGGGTAAAACACCAAAAGGGGTTCCCGTCTTGAAGGGTAAAACACCAAAAGGGGTTCCCGTCTTGAAGGGTAAAACACCAAAAGGGGTTCCCGTCCTAAATAAGTAAAAGTACTCAATATGCAGAATGTCCCATTTCACAAGTTTTCAAATGCATTAAATGTATAAAAAGCTTTTGAGACGGATTGAGTTGTGAGCTTGTAGATAGCAAAATCTCCACTCTGAGTGGAGTAGTATTGAAAATGACGACCTTTGCTGCATGTCTCCCCCCGTCTCTCTCCCTCTTTCCTCATGTCAATCTTCACTTGTTATCTATCAATAAAGGCAGAATAGCAACAAATGCTCAAGTAAAGTAAAATTACCTAAAAAAAAGTACAGCAATTGAGTAAATGTAACTTGGTACCTTCCAGCACTAAGAAGCAGTGCTGTACACAGCACTGCACAGACAGGGAATGGGGAGTAGTGAGAGAGTGAGTGAATGATTTGGGACACAGTCCAGTTCTTCTGCATGGCAGACATCAGTGAGGCTCATGTCAGCATGAGAGCGACGCATATCTCATCTCAAAAAAGACAAAGTGCCGTGACGTCCATAGCTTTCAACAGACCCATGTGGTGAGATCTGTAATCTGCTCATTGGCCCGCAGCACGCGCACGCGCACACGCACACACGCACACACACACACACACACACACACACACACACACACACACACACACACACACACACACACACACACACACACACACACACACACACACACACACACACACACACACACACACACACACACACACACACACACACACACACACACACACACACACACTTTGATGTTGCATCTCTGTGATTTATCTGAGGGAAAAAACAAACACTCCCCACAAAGGTAGTAGATTGTCAGGGTTTTAGCTTGCAAGGCCTCGAGAAGGATCCGGTAAGACCCAACGATGCTTCTCGGTAACATTTTTATTTTAATTAATCACTTAATTATTTCTTTTTTTCTATTCTTTTTTTCACCTAAACATCATCATTGATGTTCATTGTTTAGTCTTGCAATGTCATTGGTCATGATATTTGCATATAAATACCCCCCACAGAGACACAGATTTACACAACTTCAAAATCTCTGGATTTCTAATCAAAGTTGACCTATGACCTTTAATCTTTAACCCTGATAAAAGTAACTAAAATGCATGTAATACATATATTTGTGTGATCATTAGAATGTCTAGAACATGTATCATGTATTATTGTGAAAGATATCCACCGAATGTAAATTATTAATTTATTATTATTATTTTAATAATTATTATTAATGTGCATAACATTTTCATTAAACTTTTTTTTTTTTTTTTTTTTTACATTTTTTTTTAACATAAGTCCTAGTAGTACAAAGTAGTAGTAAGGTTGAAATCTCTTTTTTGCAAGTAGAAATGTATCCGGGTCTTACAGTCTTTTTTTTTTAAAGATATTTTTTTTGCGGCTTACGCCTTTTATTGGTTTTTGAAGGGACAGACAGTAGGCTGACAGGAAACGGGAGAGAGATGGGGGAAGACATGCAGTAAAGGCCGTGTCGGGCTCGGGAATCGAACCCGCGGCACACTGCGACTGGACTACCAGTCGGGTGCCCAGACGGTTACGCCACCGCCTGGGCCGGGTCTTACAGTCTTAAGTTGAGTTCATCTTGTGACCCAATGCGGAGAGGAGAAAACAAGTCTGTGTGTGTGTGTGTGTGTGTGTGTGTGTGTGTGTGTGTGTGTGTGTGTGTGTGTTGTTTCATACAAATCTCTGAGGCAAATGAGAACTAAATCACCACATTCATATGTTGGACAGAATGACACTGAATTGACTGATGAGGCACTGAGATGAACACTGAACCCAGTGGTTCTCAAATGTTTTCATTTCAAGGGCCCCCATAACTCTGAGAGTGCACAAACAACCACTTGAAATCCAGCACCCATCTCTGACGAAGCCTGTCACTGTCCTAAAACTAAACTAAAAAGAAGTACCTGCAGGACTTGAGGTACGGGACTGCTGCTGAGTATAAACCACTCCTACAACTGGCTTTGTTTGTCTGTCTGTCTGTGCAAAAAAAATGAGCATGGTTGATGCTGTTTGGTTGATGCTGATTTCATTACGTCAGAACACAATCAGGCTATATAATACCTTACACCACTCAGTTCACACGGGTGTGATTTTTACTCTAATGACTGAAATCATGGCGACTTTAATCCATGGGTCCTCCCACAGACAGTGAGATTGTGACATTCCCACTCGCTACACTCTTGACATAAAAAAAACAATTTACCTCCCATTTCCTCCTGTATTTCATGGTGTCACAGCGGTTTAAGGAAACAGCTGTGCTTCTATGAAGTGCTGCCCTGAAGCCTTTCCTGGCCTGACTTAAAGTTGGCTTGTTTTTGCTCTCCTGTAGTGCTGTCCCGGTGCCCTCGCCACCCTTGGAACGGGCAGGATGTAGCTGGCACCGTGTGCCAAGGAAGAGAAGCCATCTGGTGATCCTATCACAAGTCAACTGCACCCACCAGCGCTGCACTGACCCACCAGGATGATCCTTTCAGAGGGGCTGGCAGAAAGGGGCACAGAGCCCCCGCAGCATTTCTACGCGCATGCATGCATGCACACACAGGCATGTTTAACTCGTTTTTCCCAACAGTACAGACAGTTTGAACAGTGAAGATACTACCTGGGCTGGTTGTACTCAACATAACATGCCAAATACGTTAATAACAGACAGCATTACACACAACAAAACTCAACCGCTGTGAGTGTGTACTTCCTGGTTGTGTGAGCAAACGGATAAAAGATGGACAGCGAGTGTGTGCTGATGACAAAGAGGGAGAAGGAGAAGAAAAAGGGAGAGAGCGAGTGCATGAGAGATGAGAGAGAGACAGAGAGCGAGAGAGACTGACAAACAGAGAGAGAGACATGTATCATGTTCTGTTTTGTTGAAAGGTGCAGTCACTATTACTGTAGGTGTGCTAAGTGCTGAATTAAATGTCCCCCATCCTGAAGAAAACACCAAGAAAAAACAAAATAAATACAGCAGGGCTTCAGTGGCTATGGGTCCCAGGTTGTGAGTTTGAAAATAGTGCACAGAATCAAAGAGACAGATAATTCAATCACTGGGAGCATAACAGTGTGAGCTTGTAGATCAGCTATTTTGGGGGAATGTTCCACCCAGAATAGGGATACTGGGGTTCAAGTGGTTAAGAACAAGGGCTTTAATTCCTGTATCAAACGGGAGGGAAGTAATAAATCCCACCGTTAATCGAAATGTCAACACAAAGTGCAAAGACGGAACCTGATGAGTTCTACAGATTTGGGCTGTTTGACTCATTAAATAGGCCTCCGATGGTTCTGTAATGTCACAAATTCACAATGACCCCTTTTGTTTTGTCCCAGATTCATTACTTTGTGTCCCGCCATGGAAAATAAGTGTGAAGCTTAATTTAATATGCAGGAATAACCGTTCATCCATTACCACCACAAGTTTAACCGGCTCTGTTGTTGACATCTTCTGCATGTGATCAAGGCACGTGAGGTGAGGCCATGTCATGTCAGGTGCTGGGTTGCTCTGGCAGGCTCGATGATCACCATAAAATCCTGTCGTGTGTGTGTATAGCACCATATTCTTTTTAAATCGTGTATGTAGTGTGTGCACGTTTAGATTAGAAAGAAGAGAATCTGTAGTGTGTGATGCAACAACATTTTTAAACTGTAGTGTAAAGCCTCTTGTGTTACCTCTTCGTTCTCGATCTTCAGAGTGGCCAGGCGAGACTGCAGCTGCTGGAAGCGCAGTATGAGTTCCCCATTCACTGGCGGCTGCACCGAGATCTGGCTCACCTGCAACAAACAGGACTTTAACCTCCCATATGCATAAATACGTAAAGTAAAAGGGAATATTAAAAAAAGAGGCTGGGGTGCTCACAAAAGCCAGAGTAGATACAAATGGAACAAAAAGTTATTTCATTGCTGGTGTAAATCCCAATGCAGAGTGCAGACGCCATTATAATCAATAGCCAGGATACAGACACGGTAGCCAGTGGCAGCCAAGCAGTAAAAACATCTGCACACACATACAGATGTTAGGCTGCAGGCTAGGAGGTTGTGAGACATCATTTGTTATTCGCAGCTCCTATAAAAACCTAATCTGGCAGGACAGACAGCAGTAAATGCTGCAATTAAGCGACAACTAAAAATCAGACCTCATTAAGTTTGAGACTTTTTCATAAAATGTAAAATTCACTGCACTGCTTCCATACAATGTAATGAGTTGGCCGTGTGCACGCTTCTCTTGGACAGTAAAAAAAGAAACATTGCAGAACTTAGCAGAAAACTCTTAGTTCCATGCAAAATTAACTTGTGGGTTTAAATTTAGTGGAGCTGTAGTGAAAGGTATTCATGGTTAAGCGATTCTTTAAGACACTACATGCTGTCACAATGCAACACATTGTGAATATCCGCAGCACACTCTATTTTCGAACAACAATGCACCGAGTGCACTGAATAAACAAATGACAAAGAGGGCACACCAGTGCAAAGTTCTGAACACACCCTTAATGTTTGCTACGCTTTGCAAATTATTTGAGGGGCCACTTGCAATATTCTCGCAGCCCACAGGTTGAGGACCACTGGACTAGTGCATATCAAACTGGAGGTCTTGAGGATGACTGCACTGTACCTCATCTCCCAGGTGCGACTGGAAATCAAACTTGGGGGGCGGGCAGAATGCGGTGGGGTACATCTCCATGAACCTCTGCCGGTCACTGCGGGGGTCCAGGCTGTCCACGGCGTTCTCGATGATGTCCAGGCCCTCGTGGCGCGACGTCTCCAGGTTGTACTCCGCCGAGAGGTAGGTCCGCAAGGCTCGATTCAGGCTGGCGTGGTATCCCAAATCACAGCACTGGAAGGAGCACAGCACAGGAAGGAGAGCATAGCGTTGCTGTCGGGCTGAAATCTCCATATTTAAACTTTGTGTTTTTTCGTAATTAATACCCTACTATGTAGGGCCTACTTGATCATACTAGAGCCTCACACAAAAGCATCAAACGTAGCACATCCATAAGCAGGCGCAAAGCGACACATTTTAAGCTAATAGATCTGCTACAGTTTTGGTTTCCACCCGACAGAGACGATAGGATAGATAGTATTGTCCTCTAGGGTGAAAATCTGTCATGGAAACACGAGATCTGCTGTAAAAGACACATTGACAATTACATAACGCACATAGACTACTGTACATGCAGTACAACACAGACTGCCAACTAATTGCACACTGCCCTTTCAACCACACATTGTAGTCCACAAAAGAGCGTGCAGAAGGGATTTCCTCCTCACTCACTTCTTATGATTGTTGAATTATTAATATTAAAATGATTGTTGAATTATATCATTATATTCCGAGTATAAAAACGCCTTTAGTTGTTTTTTAAAGGGACGGATGGTTAGGCTCTGCCGTGGATGAGGAGGAATGGGGCACGTCCACATTTTATACAACCAGAATTGGACACATTTAGTGAGTTAATTGGATAGTGAGTCTACAGCGCTCAGCACATTCCACTGACATGAGTCATTTAAGCTGAACTATTTTCCAGTTATTTTATGTCACCAGTATTGAAACATTGCTGGCCATTAAAGGAGGTGTAAGTGATATTTCTTGTTAAAGTGTTATACTGTACTTCCTGATTCATTGTAATGATTCGGTAATTATTGTTTGAGTGCTTGTTCAGACACCGGGGTCTCCCCGTCTTCTCCAGCAATTTAGTAAAGGGGAAACCAGGATAGCAATTTCATCCAATCAGGAGAGAGAACTCTTACGTGATATAGGGATAAACAAAATTGGTACACGTACACTATAAAAATCACACACACACACACACACACACACACACACACACACACACACACACACACACACACACACACACACACACACACACACACACACACACACACACACACACACACACACACACACACACACACACACACACACACACACACACACACACGAATGAGAGCAAGCAGAGAGAGGTCTAATTTCTCCACAGCATGATGATGACACAGAGGGGAGTTCGCATTTCTCTTGTCCTTCCGGACCATCTGGAAAGAAATAGCCCTTCTCTCCTCCTCGGTTAATGACAAGGAAAAGATGGTGCATATTCCCCCCCCAAAAAAATAAGTAGGCCAAATAAATGATAAATAAGTCATGTTCATCGATTGTGGCAGGTCACACAAAGCATTCTGCTGGCGAGGCACAGTGAAGAGCTCTGAGTGCTGCTGAGCAATGGGAGTGCTGACCCACAACCAGCTGGAATTCACACAGAAATAAACTGGGTTACAGGGATCCGTGCCCACTGCTCTCCATCCAGTCTGAAGAGACATGGAATACAAGGATGCAAAATGTAGTGTTTACACCCATTTGTGCAAATTAAATTCTGTGATGTCCAGTGGTGGTAGAAGTACTCAGATATATATATATATTGTTTTACTTAAGTAAAAGTAGCGGTACCACAATATAGAAATACTCTAGGCCTGAATTAAAACAACAGAGCCCACTTTAGGCCTTTTCAAATAGCAAAAGTATAAACTAGTGCTTGAGTGGTTAATATTATTATTTTTGTATTCATATTTTAAATCTACAACTAAAGTAAGTACAACTAAAGCTGGGGTTTAGTACAAGTTTTGCTGTTGGCTTTGTGCCGAGCACTGCCGACCACGTGTTCACGGATCACAACAAACTAAACGGTGGCAACGCAAGATAAACCGTGTAGTTAAAATGGTGCAATCGTGGCTTAAAATGGAACATGGAAGTGTGGAAGACAAGGCAAGTATTTTGACCAGCAGCAGCAGCAGAGGAGTAACCTACAGACAGCGTGGTACAGTAATGCATGAAACCCATTTCAAACGGCGCATCTTACAACACGTAGCGTAGCCTATTGAAAATAGTTGATTACTTGATTCAATAACAGCTGTAAGCAATTAAAGCCAACTGCATTGTGCATCGCGAAGCCACGGTAAAAGTTAAAGTTCCCTTAGTGCTCCTGTGTGAATAGGATGGGATAGGTTAGGTGTACGCTTTTTAAGTCATAATGGTGGTACCCGGAGAGCCAAATATTTGCTGAGGTGGTACTTGGTGAAATAAGGTTGAGAACCACCGCTCTAATAGAAGCCCAGGTATGGTTAGAATATTGAAATATATATTCCCTGTGTATTTTTGGTTTCTCAAAAGGCCCAATCGAGGCCCAGGTCAAAAGGCCTAATCGAAATGACAGTGACATCACATTACAGTGATATCACATTATCATCCCCTCCCCTAACCCCTCCCCCTTTATCATACAACAGATGTGGGTGCGGCTTCAGTTCTGGTGGATCACCAGTTCACCACCCATCAGGCAAACCAGGCATACGTAATGAACTGGTGGCTGTGGCCACATAAAAACCTAATTTTAACACTTTCTGTACACTTTTTGGAGAAAAAAAATCTTTCTCTTAGTATAAGCATATGATAGTACCTGATGATCATGTTTTAGGGGGGGGGGGGGGAATCACGGCACTCCATCTTTAAGTAAAGTTACTTTCCCCCCTGGTGGCTGTAGCTGTGTGGGCAGATATTTGAACCCCGATAG
The DNA here is from genome assembly GCF_951216825.1 of Electrona antarctica. Classification (NCBI taxonomy): domain Eukaryota; kingdom Metazoa; phylum Chordata; class Actinopteri; order Myctophiformes; family Myctophidae; genus Electrona; species Electrona antarctica. The sequence continues at coordinate 22,696,932 of NC_136810.1, forward strand.
AGGAGATGGGTCCTGAGTTCCTGACATCTCACCCTATATCAAGGCTGCGCTGCAAAACTCATCATTCTCTTCTTAATCCTACCACTATTAAACCTTAAAAGGCCTGTGTGAACGCAGCAGCTCCATGACACGAGGGAGTACGAATAACCATGACACAGTTCTTTTTACGAGAGGATGATTTTGCAAGGGAAAGGGAACATTGGTGTGACTCAGTCTCCACATCGTCTGATCGTTGCGTGTGCCTGGTCGTGAATATGTGGAAGTATAGTCTTGCATAGCCAGACGATCAGAGATTTGATACGTCTGGGAAAACCTAAATTCATCGACTCGAGAAGGGATAAAACCAGCTGTAACAAACCTATCCTAAAACACAATAATTATACCGTCCCATAAGGAGGACCACAATCAAGACTTTGCATTGGTTCTGGTGCTGTTATTTATTGCGACTGAAGGTCGCATTTACTATGAAATCGTACATTTTTGTCCGTCAGTCAGAATCACCCAAAATCCCCATACATAGGAAAGCCCCCATATATGGTGCATATAAGGTCTCGTGACATCATGCGACATCATCAGAGATGGAGATCCCTGATGTCATAGTAAATGCGACCTGCTGTCACAATTAAGCCCATATGGAGATCACTGATGTCATCAATATTGGCCAGCAACTCTACATCTGACCTCAAACTCTTAGATCATCATCTTCATATATGGATATACGTCAGAACCTGTTCTGACATTCCATATGTTGATCCTCCCCACCCATCCTTCCTCTTCGATTTCTCCCTTTTGACTGATACCCGTCGTCCATTTAAACTCTAGACGGGCCTGCCCCAAAGTTATTAATGCAGCCACGCCCAGCCGGCCGGCGAAAACTAAAGTTCTCAACAGGCCCGAAAATTAAGACCCTCATAAAAACCCTCTACACTCAAGACACTGCCCCCGCTGCCACCCTTAGATCTCCATATATGGAGCTGACCTGTTCTGACATTCCATATTTTGATCTGACCTCATCAAACCCTGTACACTCAAGACACGCTCCATATATGGCCAGTACAGAATTCATTCCATATGTTGATCTGACCCCCCATGCCAAAGCGTCAGCGCTCGCCCAGCAGTCTGCTGTCACCCAGGCGGATGCGTGCACGCGACCTCGCCCTTTAGGCGTCTTACTGGTTTTTCCAAATTGTATCCACCCAGTTTTAACCCCATCCCTCAATTTAGATGTCACCGGACTCTGATTTCTGATAATTTTGCTATATGAGACTAATGTATTAACTTAAGTTTAACTAACTTTAAATCTTGTATGCCTATTTTGGACATACACGGAAATGTTCAGGACATATCAAAGATTGTCAAACATGAGCTTACAGACTGGCTATTTTATGTATTTATTTGAATACGTGGTTAAATGTCTCCCTCATCTCATACTGGGCTGGTCCAGTTGGTCGATGACAGATTATTTAATTTATTTTAATCTTTGACAGCAGAAATCATGCTAACAAATATACACTGACTAAACGTTTCTTAGAAACAGGACATTTTCATACTTACATCAATTAAGTCGGATAAGTCGTGGATGTAGTATTTGAATACAGAGGAGTTTGTTGCTTCGAGTGTCAGGAGATACTCGTTCCGCGCTTTGATGGACTTCAGTTTGTTCTCCGAGTACTTGGCCTGGCGCTAGAGAGAGATTGGGGGGGGGGGGGGGGTGGGGGGGGGAAGAGAGAGAGAGAGAGAAAGAGAGAGAGAGAGAGAGGGGGGTAATTAAAAACAACAAAATGAAATTGCTGCCCTAACTGAACAGACATGCTCCATTAGGCCAGTGGTAAAAATGTCAGAACTTGTGCGGGGGGAGCTGGGTTCGAATCTCCTGACATGACGACATGAACATTACAGAGTGCAGCTTTAATGAGCCGAGTATTCCTTTTATTGATACGCGATGGTTGGTCTCCCTGTGTGCAACGTGGCATCATGGTAGAGCACAGCGATGACAACGAGTGCAAACATATTTGGCGTGGTAAGAAAAATAAAAAGGGAAGAAGAATGAGAGATGAAAAGCTAAACATCTCTGATTGAGCCCTCTTTCCGAATTCTATACATGCTCTCTTAGTCACCATCCTCTGACCAATGCACGCACGCACGCACACTGACACGCACGCACGCACGCACGCGCACACACATTTAAAAGCTTTGCAAATGCATTCTCGACAGAGCTGTGTCAAAAAAAAAAGGAAAAAAGAAAAAAGAAAAAAGAAAAAGAAAGAAGTTATTCCCTGCGGTCATTAAATCATTTGTCACAGAGCTTTAACAGAAAACAGACTGCTTCTGAGAATACAAGGACTGCGACAGCGTGCCATCGTGTGCTTTTCAAGGACTTCTTGAGGCCTGTGAGGCTCTTGGAGAAAGGCCACGCTGCAGTGTGTCGCAGCCTGTGGGCGTTCAGTCCACGTCATGTCATCATGAGCACCGACAGAGACGTAGATCCACATTGAAGAGGACAGCTGACAATAGCGGCAGGGCCTCATGTGGGTCTCGGACTTCATTGCGGCCAGTCTGACATCAGTCATCTACGACAGCCGTTCTCATACTTTTTTATATATTTAATAAAACTCTAAGAGTGTGCAAATTAAACCAAATGGCCTTCCATTAAAAGGAACACTAAAAGCCAGTCCACACCAATGCAACTACTTGCAACTGCAACTCCTTGCAACCATTATCCCCAAATGGCACCAGTTTGCGATTGGTCAGTCCAGACTGCTGCAATGTCTTGCAACTGGTTGCAAGTTGTGACTAGTTGCATTGGTACTGTGTGGACTGGGCTTTAGATCATTAAGTAACACTAATGCTGTGTTCACACGGGCAGATTCACAGCATATTTGTCACTTTGTATGTTGCATCGGAAGTTGAAGCCAGTTCAACGTATTTATAGCTTTGTATCAGCTACAAACGTTGGATTTGCTTTGTAGCTTCACGTGGCTGGCTTCCATTGGACATTAATGGTAGACTGTCTTGTATCTACTATCCACCCGTGTGAACGCAGCATAAGGATTTTACTACTGTGCAATGTCAAATGGGAGTGATACTGTACTATCATAAGCGATCATAAGAGTTTTCCAGAATCTTGTCATTGAACGTGGCATAAACGTATCAGCGATTGGTCGAAGTGTCTCGGGATCAGTGTTGATTTTGTCGACCAATACTAAGACGAAAAATGTTTGTCGACTACCTTTTTTCACAGACGAAAACTAAATGGAAACTAAATGAAAACTAAGCTATGGTGACTAAAACTAAGACTAAATGTATTGACAATTTCCTCAACAAATAAAACACTAGACTAAAATGTTAGGAAGGGACTATAGTGGACAAGAGATCCAGTATACTCATTTTACACTTGGTTGCATGCTGAAAATAGCAGATATACAAGCTCACAACACGTTGTGAGCTTGTAGATCGGCTATTTTCAGCAAGTGTAAAATCAGCCATTACGATGGCATCAAGGCCCGCCAAAATACATCGACTAAAATTGTATGATATTTAGTCGACTAAAACTAACACCAAGACATTCCGGGTGACTAAAATGTGACTAAAACTAAATGAAAACTATTCAAGAGACTATATGACTAAAACTAAGATCTAAATTTGCTGTAAAAAACAACACCGAGTCGGGATGTGGTCTATACCTTCTCCTTCATCTTCTCGATCTTCTTGACAGAGCGCTGTCTCTGGTGTCTGTCCTCCAGGCGGATGCTGAACACGGGCTCTACTCGGCCGATCTGCTTCTCCTCCTGCTTCTCGGCCTCCTTCAGCTTGCTCTCAGCACTGATGCTCTCCGCATGGTACATGTGGTAGGTCTTCATCACCTGGACAGAAAGAACAAACACCAATGAACTTAGTCATTTTAATGTCAAATAATTTCAGCGTTTTTGGTAACAATTTTTCAGAGTCTGAGACAATTTTATATTTATTTTTAACACTTTGAACCGCAACTAGTATAAATAAAATCAGTCAACACCAATTCCTTTCACAATAGGCAGCCCCATTGCAAAATATATATATAAAAAACAAACACACACACGCAAACCAAAGACAGATTCTATCTCCCAATTGTTGTTATACTGTCGGACCACAGCATCCACAAATCATAGCAGTTAAAAAAACGTGACACGCTCCTTTCATCGCTCTGAGTGGATTTAGACACGCTGTCTGGTTTGAAATGAGGGTTAGAAGGAGGACAAGCACTCCAGCTGAGGATTCTGGGAGTAGGTCCCCAATTGCTTCCAATGGGCACGGATGACATCAGGCCACATTACGACTCTCCCATAGACTTACATTGAAAATTCATATCATGTTTCATAATATTCAATCATTTATTGCCAAAACACTTGGAGGTTTTCTCAGAGTTTTGTGACGCAGCATGCATAATCGATAATAAAAAACAACATAATACTTCCTACGGTTACTATGAGCATCAAAGCAATATTTTAAATACATTATTAGCTTGTTTAGCACCTCTCAGACGCCACCAGAGCAGACCAACAGCCTTTACATTTGAAACCTCTGGACTCTAGTGGATTTGAGTCCGACCTTGTGACACCATGTTCCCAGACAACATTATGGGCAGCAGTAGCTGAGTGCTATACAAACTATCACCCATTTTATTATAGAGAATATTATATTGATTACTTTTTTCATTGTCTGGAACGGTAACTCGGATGGTCGCCAGTCTAACACTTGACTCCCCCATGTCTACGGGTCGATGTGTGAGCAAGATACTCAACCACTAGCCATATCACCCCCCTGGGGCACTTACAGCCATCTGAGCAGCCTTCTGTAGGGTGAAGCTGTGAAACACACACACAGCAGCGCTTAGGAAGTTGCCGCACTAGGCCGCATCCCATGTATTGTTTATTGTTTATTGATGATATAAATGATCCGTGCAGTGGAGGCGGGGCGCGGGGGAGTGCACGGGAACTGGCACGGGAATAACTGAGTCGCGTTTGCTGAGTTTGTGCCGCCAATGGGCAATGGCCTATGTGTTCTATATGGACGCACCGGCGCTGCACGCACGCATGCACGCACGCATGCACGCACTAGAAAATATGCTGTAAGCATGGCATAATGTACTATATGGGTCGGCTGGATCATAGTTTATAGTGGTGGTCCAACGGATTCGTATGAAAATCAACTGAAAATCACCAGTAGTTATCACTCGAATGCAATCGAGCCAGCAGGCTCGCCGGGAGCCGACTGTCAGCGAGTAGGAAACACGGAGACGTCCGATTGTTGGTCACGTTGTCGGACAACAACTCTAACCCCAACTCTAACCTCAGTCTTAACCGACCATGTAAGTCCCCTAACCTCATCAGTCTTAACCGGCCATGTAAGTCCCCTAACCTCATCAGTCTTAACCGACCATGTAAGTCCCCTAACCTCATCAGTCTTAACCGACCATGTAAGTCCCCTAACCTCATCAGTCTTAACCGACCATGTAAGTCCCCTAACCTCATCAGTCTTAACCGGCCATGTAAGTCCCCTAACCTCATCAGTCTTAACCGGCCATGTAAGTCCCCTAACCTCATCAGTCTTAACCGACCATGTAAGTCCCCTAACCTCATCAGTCTTAACCGACCATGTAAGTCCCCTAACCTCATCAGTCTTAACCGGCCATGTAAGTCCCCTAACCTCATCAGTCTTAACCGGCCATGTAAGTCCCCTAACCTCATCAGTCTTAACCGACCATGTAAGTCCCCTAACCTCATCAGTCTTAACCGGCCATGTAAGTCGGTTTCACAATGTTTTCACTACGGCCTGGCAGCAGTAATTTCACTTCCGTGTTTCCGAATGGCAGCCAGTATGCATGCAGTAGGCTTCAGGTGAGCCTGCTGGCTCGATTGCATTCGAGTGCTACGTACAGTAACCTACTGGTGGTTATCGGTTGATAACATTCAAACTAAGCGGGTGGGTGATCAGGGCACAGTTATCATGTGCCCTGCAAGGCTGCAATATGAGAGTTGGCATCATTCTTTTTAAGTCTTGTTAAATTCTACATGGCACGCAGACAGTTTATCCTACAATGACATATCACTATTAGTATTAGATATCGTTTACATTGCGTGTGGACCTGCGTGCACTGAAGCCTGCTGGGCTGTCCTGTCATCATGCTGAGGCCATTAGACCAAAATAATGTCCCTATGCTGGGAAACGCATCACCTTCATCAGGGACTTGCTGATTAAAGCATACTTCCTGAGGTTTGACTCACTGTTATCGGAGGAAGGGAATTACACACACACTCCAATGAGTCCACCGACCGATCCATTAGAAAGTGACTCATGCCCTCTGCAGCAGGTGGCACAGAACTGCCTGCACTGAATTCTTTAGAGGTCACGACACAGGAGATGTGTAGAACTCTTACTAAAGTCTGTGGTCCAGAGAGTGTATTATGAGACACAACGGACTGGGATTATGAGCGCTCTAAGAACTGTGGCGGTGAATCACCCACTGTGGGAGTTGGAAGAAGAACCACTGAGGCATGGCCATGATACGCGCGCGCACGCACACGCACACACACGCACACGCACACACACACACACACAGTTTAGAGAACTTACTCACTATGATAGACGGATAATGACATGAATAATGTCATTAGTGAGTGCACTATTGTCAAGTGGGATGGTGATTCTGTAATACAGCGATGCTAGGGAGAGGAGAGGAGTCAACAAACCTTTTCCACATAGTGAACCTAGAACAAGGCCATGCAGTGCAGCCATTTCCCCCGAGGACGGCAGCAATATGGCCAACCTGTGGTTTAAGCCATAACCAAACGGCTCCAGCTAATTACAGATGGGTTGCCTGTAGATGTATTACGCTTGTCCACATTAAAACCTCACATTCAGTCAAAATACAGACTCACCCTGCTCTACAATCTAAACATCGTTCCCCCAGAACGGGCTATTTCTGTGCCAGTGGAACCAACGAAGCAAAATAAACCCTATTTGTTTTGAGATTATTGCCCATTTTTTGGACGGATGGTGTAGCTCCCCGTTTCTAAACCGGTGGTCCACGGACCACTAGCGGTCCTTGACATAATTATAGGTGGTCCAAGAGAACATGGATAAAATAATGGCGCCGGCCATAACTGAATGGGTAGAGACAGAGAAAGAGGCCGCCTGGGAAACAGAAGGTCCCCATCGTCCCAGCCACCGGTCTACTGTATGTGTCCAAGTGTCCCTCAGCAAGACACTAAATCCGTGACCGTTCCCTGTGCGCCTACTGCTTCTGACACTTAGGATGGGTTAATTGCAGACACACATTTAACGATATGTGACAAATACCCCAAAAAGTAGTGGGGACCAAATTGAACATTATTTATTATGCTAGTCTGGTGTAAGGGGACCCAGCGGAGAGCAGGGCGAGTGAGCGTAGGCAGAGCACTCCTCTTACTGGGGCTGCTGTGTTTACGTTGCAGCTCCTTTTAGTTGGATGGATTTAGAAGACAGGCGAGACCTGTTATTTCACTGGCGGTGGCCCGCACAGGCCCTGTGGCTTTTTCTGATGCAATAGTCACCCACGCTGCAAACTCCACAGTGCTGCATTAACCCTGCGAGTGTGTACAATATCTATACATGGAACCAAATGGAACCATTTGTACACTACAGTTACATGTGTTACAACTTACAAGAGGATAGATTAACACTAAGTTCATTATTATTTATTAAAAACAATAAAAAATAAAAGATCTACAAGCTCTACAAGCTTATCGTCACATACATCTATAGAGGTATTTGGTGAAAAACACAAACGTTATATTATCGTTTTGCACATCTGCCGGCCCTATGTCACAATCATTGACCCGAGGTGTTGAACTCCTCATGACCGCTGCCTCTTGACCGCTACCATGACAACCTAAGCCGTGATCACACAGCATGACAGGTGGGTCGCGGTTTCACCCACATCTGAATTGATTACGTGTGTGAATTTAGCGTTTAACACGCCAGCCAACCACCAACGGCCAATGAGAAAATGACATGTCATTGAGTTTCGTGAGGGGCACAATGGCTCGTTGTTCACACACGCACGTGCACATGTGTGTGCAGCGTACATGGTACATCCATGCTCGAGCACGCTTACACTACAAGCTAGGGTTAGGCGATGAGACTTCAAATCAATGATTTCATTAATGAACAGTGACCACATTTTTTTAATAGTGAAATAGCCAATCTACGAGCTCACAACGCACGACGCTGTGTAATATTATAATGCCAGTGTTTAATCAGACTAATCAATTTGGTTGTTTATATAAATAAACAATCCATTACAATCCCCCCAAAAAAACGTTTCGATCATCTGGTTTGATTATTTGTTGTAAATGAGTAAATGTCAGATATATTTTTGGTTAATTTCCCAGCCCTAGTACAAACTGTATTGTTGATGCTTGCGCTGCTGAAACACTAGCGAGATTAATGGACTAGTCCCGTAGGCTACATGAGTAATTATTTTCACATTCAACATTCAAGTATAACTATCAGAAGATCAAAGATTTAGCTATAGTTTCTACCTGATCTGATAGTTGTCAAGTGCTTCTTGTGCATATAATGGTATTGGTCAGTTCTGACATTCCAAATATTATGTCCTTCACATTATTTGCAAAATATTATCATAATAATACAATATAATCGAAAATTGGCAAAATAAATAAATAAAGACAGAAATTCAGATGAAAGTTATGAGCTCAACTGACAGCTATATACTCACATGCACGGTGTGAAGATTAACGGGAGGATTCAATAGGCCATGTCACAAATTCATTGATTGTTTTCTTAACTACTATCTGTCACTATGCAGCTCTATCGAATACCCAATCAAACTGTTTCATCACCAAAGGCTGACGCCAACGGAGGCCACAGGAAGCGCTGCTGCCGTATACAACCCACACAGGGGTCTATCTATTCTATACGACATGGTGTACAATCATTGAGGTAATCTATACATGCATTGATCTCATCCAGATTGAGCATGAATCTCAGCTGGTGGCCGAATAGAACCGGCTGCACAAATCAACCAAGTGAAATTAATTATTGATTAGTGATTTAAATGCCCTGTTCCTCTAAGGTCACATATTACCTACGTACGGGTTCCAACATGCAGGGTCTATGGGGTTTCTTAGCCAACAGATGCAACTGTTTGTCATGAAGATAGTTCGCCATAAATTGGGTATGATACAGTTTAACTGTTGGGTTTGGTTTTGTATTAATAATCTATTATAACTATATTAAATCACATGAATTCTAGTGTCCTCCTTATTCTGCCCGTGAACATTCTGCGAAATGACAATTAACTGCGAGGATATTAGGGGCCTAGTATAGACAGACCCTTATGAGCATCAGGCAGTGCTACTTTTCAAACAGCAGGTGTCCTACACCAGGGGTTGTCAACGTTTTTGGCTGGGGACCCCCAGAAATGCTTTGGCCATGTCTCTTTTTCACCACACCGGAACCGGGGTGTTATGAGCGCATACAGGACACAATCGATCACAGTAATCAATTGATATAAAAAAAGCGTGATAAGGCATCATCGGCGGGGAGGTACATACAAAAATAGGTGTCAAAAGGCTCAATTGGCGATAAATGAGTTTTAACAGATGCTGTAATGACACATAGCTACCAGAGGGGTCACCAAAAACACTTTAAGGAAGACGGGTATTACTACTTACTGTATACAGTTCATTCAGGACCTTCATCAAGTCTTCTTGGAGTTGAAAGGTTATTTCCTTGCTCTGAAAATTTAACGGAAAAGGAACAGAGAGAAAAACAAAATTAAAACACATACGTACCACACAATTATAATATTACATAGCAACATACATAATCAAAAAATAATATAGCAGGGGCGCCCGCTGGCTTAATGGTCCAGGCGCATGTCATATATAGGCTCTGGCGTTGCGTGTCTGAGTGCCGTTCATGATGACCTTTGCTGCATGTCTCTCCCCTTCTCTCCCTCCCTCTTTCCTGTCCGTCTTCACTTTATCAATAAAGGCACAAAAGCCAAAAACTAAAAGTGGTTAACGTAAAAGTACTCATATCGCAGAATGGTCAATTTACACAATATTACTAGTATTTTGTAATTAGTAATGTGTTAATGTGTTCCTAACTTTAATGTTGCAGCTGGTAAATGAGAGGCTGATTTGAATTATTGATGTGCTGCTGACTGATAATACATCATCCTTTATCACTTAACCCATTAAGACCAGAGGTCCATTCTACAAATGCCTTCTAAAGCATTAGTTCGCACACTTTCAAGATTTTTGAAAAATGTTCAATAGCAGATAGTATATTTGCTATTTTTGAATAGCCACTGCAAAAATCAAAAAAGTCAAAACGATGCTTCACCGGTTTTAATGGGTTAATGTATGTTTTGTATTATTCATCTAAATCTACAAAGTATCTAGCAACTATAGCTGTCAAATAAGTATAGTGAAATAATATTTGCCACAAAGTAATCTCTCAAGACAGATTCAGAGCTCTGCAGCTGAATATGCTGGCAACTCCCATTACACCATGTAGATGTTGTACCACCGGAAGAGGGCTGAAGGAGAGTGAACGGGCCGACACGCGGACACGGAGAAGAATACAAAGAAAAAGGGTATTTCTTTATTTATTTATTTTGTGAATGGGTTCCCAGATTGGCCATAAAGTGAAAAATGAAAATATTCAAGTAAAGTAAAAGTGACCTACTACATTTCACCACTGCAAACAACATTGTGTGATGTGTGAAATCTCTCCAAACATGTTGAACCAATCAACCATGATGCCACAACAAGTCCGTCAGACACGTACCCACAACCCATCTGCCTGCATGGTGCACGCTCTGTCTAGCAGTTACTGCACGCCATGATGGAGCTCTATAGGTGCTTCTATTATTCATTTGACTACGCGTCTCACATTTCTCCCTTACAGATTCACGGCTCATGCGTTTATGAGGTTAAAATACATGACATGTGAATGTATGATCTCCTCTAAGGTTGCGATTGATACCGCGGTTGTTACCTGGATGATGTTTCAAGCCCTGGCCCGAGCACTCCAAGTCTGTCTCTCTCTAAACCCAATTATTCATCCCCTTAATCTCATTCCGGACGCTCTTTCCCAGCAATAAACTGCAATGAGGTTCTGAGAAAGTAGCCTAGAACCCCCAGCTAGCCCACTGCAGTGCTTTACTCACCACCAAATAGTAAAGCACACTCCTTCATTTAACTGCGTTAGATCTGGTGAGTTACAAATGGATAAATTAACACCTGCATTTTGGCCTTTGGGAAGGTGGGGAGAGATACACAAAGTCACAGTTCCTATCCATGATAGCAAATGACAGAATTTGGAGAATCAAGAATCAAAAAGGGTTTATTTGTCACTAACTCATACAGGTACAAGGCAAGCAGCGACATGTTGGCATGACATGGACTGCAGCAATATAATATACACAACATAACAAAGAGATGAATAAGGATAGTACTGGACTGAATTAAAATGATAAAGCAGGATAGCAACAGGGAATGTATTGGGGAATGTGCAGAGTTAGACTACTAGATAGACTAAAATAAACAGTTAAGTACACCATCAAAAGCCTGGTTGACAACAGTTAATTCTAATGGCAACCAATGAACTGTCCTCCATGACATAAAGCATTGTCCCATAACACTGATTCCTCACTGTAACAAGTGTTTAAGGTCGCTGTAAACAAATAATCTATTTGTTCATTCATTCAGTAGCATATATCAGAAATGTATATATCAGTGATCTAGAAAAAATCTAGAGCTTGTAGATCTGCTATCATCAACAAGTCTTGTTTTGAAGCAGACGGGGCTCCAAAACCAAATTGGGGGTTCTTGACATGAAAACGTTTGAGAACCACTGCTTCACACATCTGTGGGTGTGTGTGTGTGCGTGCGCTGGGAGACAGAGAGCATCTACTGAGGTCAATGACCTCACAGAGCCAGGTGGATCCCATATACTGTACGTCCGTAAAGGTACACAAACCGCCCTACGCTCCGGTACCACTCTGACAGGCCTCCGTCCGTAAAGGTACACAAACCGCCCTACGCTCCGGTACCACTCTGACAGGCCTCCGTCCGTAAAGGTACACAAACCGCCCTACGCTCCGGTACCACTCTGACAGGCCTCCGTCCGTAAAGGTACACAAACCGCCCTACGCTCCGGTACCACTCTGACAGGCCTCCTTCTAAACTGTAAACACTCCACTGGAACAGCGGTGCCAGGGTGGAAGGAATCTCTACCCTGTTGGAGACACGAGATGGATGTTTCTCTCCTGAATGAAGCACTGTCTGCTACTGCCTGGCTCACACACACTGTAAAATCCCACTGCACTGTCAAAAAGTGTTCATTTGAATCAGAGTGGACCCTTGAAAGTTTGACCCTAGTACACAGTTCAAGTACAAGTAGTACACGCAAAAACGCGGCTAGAAGGCATTCCGGTTGCGGACCTTAATTTCACGCAGCCGAGTGCAACCTCAATTTGTCCTGTGTCTTTCCCTGTAAGTCAAGCTGGCCATCTCTTCCTCAGTGCAGTGTTAAGGCTTGTGGAGGGAGCTCAAATAGGATTACAGTGTGTCGGCGATCAGGCTGATGTCTGAAATTAGAGCGCCATCATGCTGGGTAGCCCGGGCCGGTCCACGCCCACCCCTCCTGACCCCCACCTGGCCTGCATGGCAGTATTTACCTGTCCACGGGTCAAACAGCTCATGCTGTAAGCCTGGATAACCAGAGCTTTAGAGTCACCTGAGCTCACCGCACGCACGCACGCACGCACGCACGCACGCACGCACGCAGTCGCACACGCACGCTGAGAATGGACAAGGGCTGTCTCTATCATGACATCTAGTTGACGATTAGGTATAGATAGCATTTTGAATAATAAAACATTGGAACACAAACAAATTACATTTGTTTGACTGTTAAGCTTTGTAAAAAACATTTGTCCAGGGCAATTAAAAAAATAAATAGACACATCAAATAGAGTGAAAACACCCTCAAGCACATTGCAACGTGTTGGGAGCTTGCAGATTTGTGCTATTGCTGAAAACCTTTAATGTATGAACTTTGAACATTTTTCTATATTTTTTAAATGTTTTGTCATAAACTCACAAAACAGGGACACCAGGTTGCCTGTGGTTGAAAGAGCATGGACAAGGATGTGGAAATAACTTTCAACTTCAACCTGGCATCCCTATTTTTGTACGTTAAAAAAAAAGGATTTTAATTTTGCAGGCAATACCGGCTGCATTTGCGGCATGCAGTGCGGTAGAACCAATGTCGCAATATAATTATCAGGACATGCCTCCTTTCATTTTATGGAGATGCCAATTGGTGGTTTCCAATAATGTCCCAATTCACTAAAAGGGTCCAACAAATGGTTTTCCCCCTTTAGGCTCATACCATCTGTATGCTAACCACATTAAAGAGATGAATACAACCAGAGCGGAGGGAGGAACCATCTCAGCCTTTGGGGGTGATGGGTTTCATATTGCCAATGACATTAATCATTCTTTAAAGGAGGATGCCCCAGGGCCTCTGTGTGTGTGTGTGTGTCAACGCATGTTACCACGTGCATCTTCATTTGATTATAAACACAGCTGCAGAAATATAGAGCGCCACACACACACACACACACACACACACACACACACACACACACACACACACACACACACACACACACACACACACACACACACACACACACACACACACACACACACACACACACACACACACACACACACACACACACACACACACAAAAGAGGGTCTTACGGAGAGGCTGTAAAGAACTCCATCAATCCAAGCAGTAAAGTGTGTTTCCTATGTACTGTACCTGATGTACGACTCGTTGTAAATTAAGTGCAGCAATGTGAAAGTATCCCTAGCAAACACACACATGAATGCTAGGATAGGACTGTGTGGCCAGTATGCATGTATAAATAAAGTAATACATGCAAAGATCTGTGCAAGCAAGAGAGACAGCTTTCCACTATTAGTTCCACTATATCATTAACCCATTTTGGGTCATGCTTTAGCTATTGAAAAATAGCAGATCTACATCTGATCTTGTAGGTCTGCTATTTTTGAAAAATCGAAGAACGACTGACATAGAAACATAGCTTTTTCAGAAAACTGTCATTTTCAAACAGACATTTTTAGAATCTGATCTCAGGTCAAAATGGGTTAATATTCTGAACAGGAAAGACCCAAGTCAACTGGTCAACAAAACAAAAATACACACTAAAAAGGTCTCCACCTCAGTAAATGCAGACCTCTGCCGTGGGCGTGGCCTATATCATCCCACTTTGCTGTGGCCTAATGATGGCGCCTGAGAAAAGGTCATGGGGTCACCTAAATCAACAGGTGTCCTCCTCGTGGGTGCAGGAATGTTGAACGTTGTCTGGATGACAAAGGGAAGGTTTGGCCACACCCCGTCGGCCTAATGGCCCCGGTATGAAACGTTAACTTCCCCATAACCAAACTATGTTGTAATGTAAAATTGAGCATACGTGTTGCAGATATCATCATGCTATCATTTAGATAACATTCAAACAACCGGGAAATAAAAAAAACCCAGAGCCAACTATGTGAGCAATTAAATGAATGGAGCCCAACTCATTTATCAGCCATTATTTTAGATTCAACGTGGCGTTTCTATTTTCGGCAAACATTTTCAAACTAAATCAGCATCTGCATCATGCCCAAAACAAATGGGACCTGGACCACGGACTGGCCTGTATGCAGAAGGTTCCAGGTACAGGGGTCCATCCTGGCCCGGGCTGCCTGGTGCACTGCTTTTTTTAGGTCACATCCTCAGGCCAGAACATACAAGGAAATAAAAACACAGGTCTTTGATGTTGCTGGATGGGTGACAACAGCGCAGCTGTCTCCACCAAATTGCGAGGGTGAGGGGACCCCACGGAACAGAGGGGACTCCTGTGTTGCTTGTGACTCATTACCGAAGTTGTGCAGAGATCAAAGCCAAGGGGGGACGCTGTAATTACAGGGCATGCAGAGTCTCAAGTCCCCTATGAACCTGGGCCTCCCACCGAGGTGTCATTTGTCTTTAAAAAACAGTCAATCATATATGGATAGAAATATATATATCACAAGAAAGAGGGGCGATCTGAGCACAAAAAAAGAGAGAGGGCGGACACACACACACACACACACACACACACACACACACACACACACACACACACACACACACACACACACACACACACACACACACACACACACACACACACACACACACACACACACACACACACACACACACACACACACACACACACACACACACACACACACACACACACACACACACACACACACACACACACACAGTTGGGAAAAACAATATATGCATAAATGTTTCAGTGGGGGTTTCTGGAATGCGGGAGATGAGATTGTGAGCCATAAGTTAACCTACAAAGGCTTCTGAACTTAGAATTAGAAGTTTGAGAGAGGGTAGTGAAGTCTGTCATTATATGCAGCAATGTGGGAGGGGTCAGGAGAGAGTAAAGCCTGAGAAAATAGCCAATCTACAAGCTCACAAGGGATATCATCGCAATGCTCTGTGAGCTTGTAGATCGTATATTTCCAGTGTGCGACACCGGTGTGCAACCAACTACAAATCAGGCCAAACTCAAGCAGCATGTTGTGAGAGGTGGCCCTCCCTGTTCCACATCTGGACTCATTAGTAAGACCAGGACCCCTCTAACCACAACCAAAAGGAAATGACTGCTGCAACTTCCTGTGTGTGTGTGTGTGTGTGTGTGTGTGTGTGTGTGTGTGTGTGTGTGTGTGTGTGTGTGTGTGTGGAGGGGGGGGAGTGGCGAGTGCTGAAGACCACTCCTCAATATGACCGTATGAAACCGGAAACCATCAGAGATGCTAATCAATTTGAACATGAATGAAAACCGCTGGCTTTTACTGCCCTTAGTATGGAATTCAGACTATGTGGCAAAGGAGGGAAGGGAATTTAAAGGAAGGAGGGAAGGAAGAGAGAGAGAGATAGAGAGAGAGAGATGGGCGGGAGAGAGAGAGAGAGAGAGAGAGAGAGAGAGAAAAGTCTCTAGTTCAACTTGACAGAGCTCTGCTCCAAAGCAGCGACGCCGCTTTGTAATTTGCTGCTGCGGTGGGTTCATGTGACTCCTGTTGCACAGGACCTCCTAATCTGCCTGGGAGTTGTCGTCTTTGTGGTGGGTGGGGAGCACAGGCCCGGGGTTTTGGTCACGAGTCCACAGACTAGAAGTTTGGAGGGTAAAAGCCTAATTCATACTTTGCCGTACGACTGTGTTGCCGTTCGTAAACAGCCGACATACAAGCTCATGTTGTGCCGCAGACACGGCGTGTCGTGAGCTTGTAAGTCGGCTATTTTCTGTGCACGGCACCATCGCGATGGAGCATAAATTAAGCCTGGCTACAGGACATGCTGTAGCCAGGCTGTGGTGGCCGAGGTTCCTCTGCACTGTAACTGCAGCTCACCAGAGTTCAACCACAAGCTCTGCAAGTAACAGCATCGTACAGATCAAGTGAAAAGCTTGAATACATATATCGTATATCGTTACTAAATATACTTGGTTTTACTTAAGCTGAAAGTGAAAGATTGTTTTTTTTGCCTGGCGGCACCCGTGCCCAATTTGAACATTCAGTAAAAATCTGGACTGAATTTGTGGTCAACTCGAGGAACGATTTGGATGACGGAATAAAATGGACAATCAGCAATGATGGGTTGACGTGAGAGCAGGAAAGACTGTGTGTGTGTGTGTGTGTGTGTGTGTGTGTGTGTGTAAAATCAGAAGCAGCCATGAAGGACAGATCCGTCTTGTGCCCAAATTATGCAGCTCTCGTGCGGCGGTGTCAAGCGGCAGAAATCGTTGATGTATAAGCTCATGGCGCAATCGAACATTCGACAAGCCGTGAGCTTATTAGACGTGGGAGGGGTCAGAAGAAGAGTGTTACCTTCTTGAGAAGCCTGGTGGAGTCCTCGCTGATCTGCATGAACCTCATGATGACGTTGTTGAGGTAGATGTCGCTCAGCGTGGCGTGGTCCTTGCTCTCTCTCCTCACCTGGTTCAGCAGCAGGTACCAGCAGTTGACCGGAGACAGCAGGTTCTGGTCTTTCCTGAAGAAGGGGAAGACAAAATACATCATCCCATTTAGACCTGAGAAAAGATTCAACAAATGCCTTCTAAATCCTGACAGTTTAAAAATGTTTCTGTGTCAGTCGTTCTCAAACATTTTCATGTCAAGGAAAATATATGTAATTGGCCGCTGACCCGTACCTGAAAATGTTCAAATATATATATATATATATATATATATATATATATATATATATTCAATATATATTCAAAGATTTGCGTGACATTTTTACGATCTACAGGCTCTACAAGCTACGAGCTTGTAGATCTGCTATTTTTCAATAGCTAAAGTATAACATAGTGCTTAAAACACCAAAAGGAGTTCCCGCCCGAAATGGGTTATTATAAGCAGCGCTAAGCGCCGTCTGACTTTGACGCTGATTTTGCAACAACGTGCCCCAAAATCAGCACACATCGAAAAGCATGTTCAGGTTTCTCTCTCTCTGGCTTCATCATCTGTGCGAGAACATCGAGACCCTCGTGGGCTTACAGTTGTCTGCCCGACCTCGCAGGATGCAAAGTAGATCAGCGCCCATCACAAAAGCATAAGCGTGACGCTCGTATGCCTACCTTGCTGTCGAGTTGACCTATATAGTGATGCTCCTGGCCCTACAAAAACAACATACTCCATATATACAGTACTGTAGGGATTGCGGCTCGCGTCGGAACAGGGACTTAAGTTAGGCATCCGTGACGTTTCTGGGGCACAGCTTGTTTTCCGAGCCAAGCCTGACTTCAAAGCTTTCAGTACAATTTAAAGTTGGAAGTTATGGACATGCTTTTAGTTGAAAAGTGAGTATCAGTAACGTATGAATTAAAATGTCAGGAAATGAACGGTTGAACCCGCACAGAGAGAGAGAGAGAGAGAGAGAGAGAGAGAGAGAGGTTCTATATACGTTTAGTGACTTGTTTGAATGACAGTGTATTGATAATTGCAACTAGAGTTTTTGTGTTTTCTACATTTGCTTTTATTGTTGCTTGATAATGTGCTACAGCATAATGTGTTACTTTTTGTAGAAAATACATCTTGTATCTCAACTGGATTCTACCAGTATAAATAAAGAAAAAGAGTCAGACAGAAAGAAAGACATATCTTAACATTTTACACTCGCTTGCAGGAAATTGCAGATCTACAAATTCACAACGGGAGCTCGTAGAGCTGCTATTTCCTCGTGCATGTTAGAGAGCTTAAGAATGTAAACGAGACGTAGTGGCGTGAGGCTGAGAGCTGTGCCTTGTGTCTGCTGTCTTCAGGCAAACTGTGGGACATTGTCCAGGCCAGAGAGAGCCTGGTCCCTGGGCTGGGTAAGCACCAGAGAGAGCCTGGTCCCTGGGCTGGGTAAGCACCAACCTGCAGGCTCGCTTCCTCTGGGTTCATCTGAAACATTCCTACTGCCTGCTAAAGAGCAGAATATAATGTGACTGTGTTCATGCGTGTGTGTGTGTGTGCACGCGCGCGCGCACACACACACACACACACACACACACACACACACACACACACACACACACACACACACACACACACACACACACACACACACACACACACACACACACACACACACACACACACACACACACACACACACACACACACACACACACACACACACACACACACACACACACACACACACACACACACACTTCTTTTACTATACTTGTGAGGGCCAAACGTCCCCACAAGTATAGTAGAATTTGAGAAATGGATATTGTGAGGAAAATTGCGGTGGAAAGAGTGGTTGTTTTAACATTACAAAGTTATATTTATTGTTTTTCTGTAAGGATATGCCTGCTTTATACTTACTTTATAAAATGTAATATCTACATGATGCTCACAACTTGTAGCTAGTTATAAATATGGCCAAAAATGTAGATTTTCATAAAATCTGAAATGTTGATGTTCCCACAACGATAGTAATAGTGTGTGTGTGTTTGTGCGTGTGTGTGTGCGTGTGTTTGCACGTGCCTCCCTTTACGGAGGTCTAGGGTCAAGTCTTGCAGGAACCATATGGAGACTCGCCTCTGCTCGCCCCCCAGACCCCATCCCCCCTCATCAGCCCCCATCTCCCCTCACCTCCCCTCTCCCCAAGGTTAGGACACAAAGGCAGGCAGTACTTGTCAACGCAACAGGTGAAACTCTGCACTCAGGGGCCAGCGAGCTCACGGTACTGATAAACTATCTGCTGTGGTGGGAGTGAAAATTCAATAATACACTCTTTTCTATCGAGTCATAATGGACGCCACTGACATCCCAGCCAGCTGAAAAATTCTCTCTCTCTCTCTCTCTCCCTCTCTCTCTCTCTCTCTAGTTGGGGGATGTTTCAAAAAACAGGAAGAGGCAAACTGCACATGACAAAAGAGAAGAGAGAAAGAGAAAGAACAAATCCAGAACAATGACAAAAACAAAATACATCCAGGAACTGGCACACTCACACAATGTCATAAAAAAATATATATAACAATGATAAAAAATAAAATCCAATCCATCTAAGAGCCTCGGTCACATGATCAATGTGGACAGGACACGTTCATGTCAGAGTAAAAGGGGGTTAAAACTTAAAAGTAGTGTTTTAGCTGCAGGATCACTGGACAGAATCGGCCTCACGCTCCGTCAAACCACGATTACTGTGAAAACCCTTTCTGCATTATGCATCAGTGGAGACTGTAGCTCTTTCATTCTGTGTCACCGCAACGTCGGCATGCGCCAAGAAGAGTGTGGGTCCTGCCCGTGTCATTTATGCATTCGTGCTCGCTTATGCACAAGCACTCGCATAATGTCCAGGTGGCCGCTTTAAACGTATTCTCTTCTCAGCTTCCTAGATTTCCACAACAAACGCCATTGCTTTCTTTCAGGCCATGTCGTCATGCACCGCTGTGCACTGCAGTGGGCCTTTTATTTTTGCATCCACCCTTTTTAACTCTTGGGTTTTAAATTGGCCACGCATAAAGTCACCAGTGGCCACAGCCAACTTGGCTCGCGACAGTGAATGACGTCACCCTAAAACACGTACGATCCACTACGACTTCATGTGACAGAGGCAGTTTTTTTCCAGACAGGTTCCTAATACAGTATAGAGGAGCGAAACCCCACAACACCAAACACCAGCATGTCCCAGAGAACTGTTTCAAAGAAACAGTTCTATAGATGAGAGTTAACCACTTAAACCCCTATAAACGTAGTTGACAGGTGGCTCTCAGGGCTTTATACTAGGTCCTACTTCTAGTATTTCCATCTACACCATATGTTTTAGGCAAAAATAACTGGTCTACAAGCTCACAATGCAACACGTTGTGAGCTTTTCATCAAATGTACGCCCCCAGAATAGGGAACCGCCCTTTGAACCCCCTCGAGGACCCCATACTCCACTTTGAGAACCGCCGGATTAGCAGGGCTGGCCATGTGAGACAACAGAGTCATTTAACACACACAAGTGTGCCCTCCAATAAATCAATTGGTTGATTTAGTGGGCAATGGCATGGTTAATGGAATGACCTGCTGCATCTAACGAGAGGGCTGCTGGGGCAGGGGGTGTGTGGGGGGGGGGGGGGGGGGGGGGGGCTCGTGACGCAGACCATGGCAGCTGAACGACCTCTGGGACTCTGCTTACCCCCACATAATAGCAGGAAACGACGGCTACAATGTCATCATTTCCCCTTCCGCCGGGGCAGGAATTATGTCAGACAGACAGACAGACAGACAGACAGACCACTGAGGGGCTGAAACGCAGGTACAGACAAGGCAACTTCATTACTAATCTATCGTCGTTGTCAGGTGGAAACCTTGTATGTCCAAAATTGTTTACTTTTCACTTTCACATGAGCAAAGGTAAAAAAATAGCCAGAATAGCCGATCTATAAGGTCACACAACGCGTCGCTATTTTTGTGACACTGTAGTATGACTAGTAGAAATATGGAGATATGAGGTTTCTGTCCGACAGCAATGATATGCTGTGTGTATATGTGAGAGAGACAGAGAGAGAGAGAATGAGTGTGTGTGTGTATGTGTGTGTGTGTGTGTGTGTGTGTGTGTGTGTGTGTGTGTGTGTGTGTGTGTGTGTGTGTGTGTGTGTGTGTGTGTGTGTGTACGTGTTAACTCTAAATCCAGGAATCGGCGGGTCAAAGTCGATCTAATCTCCTTCACACGGGCGGCAGTCAACTGCCAGCAGAACATAATCACGCTGCATATTGAAACAGGAGCTCCTATTGGTGACCAAGGGTGATACTGCAAATTCCCTTTAGTGCCGCGGTGATAACATCTTTCATTTAGCTACTGTACCAGCCTTTTAGAGCTGGCACACAGAGTGGCAGCTCTGATGGGTGTAGCGTTACAGTAGCTACCAAAGGAATGTGACAACTGTAGGTATTAATCTTAAGTGGTAATCTCACTAAACTATGGCTCCGTAACAATAACGGCGTTAAAGATGTTTAAAACAGATTTTAACATTTGTTCCGAGTGAATAACAATAACAGCTTTTGCAAGATTATGAATTACCATGAATGAAAATGACTGTAAAACATATTTCTCAATCAACCCCGCCCGCCTAGTTTTCACTTATCTATCCGTTATCTAATCAGTGCATGACAAATAATCACAGTCGCTAATATTAACAAATTTCCTTCGGGATTAATAGACTATAGCCTATATATTGCTATAAGTGGAGATATGTCACCTGAAGCCCGCAGCAAAAGCAAAGTTCTTTAACCAGAAGCCTGATTCTGGATGAAATGTGGTCTATTCAAGATGTTCCCAAGGGTGGCTTTGGTATAATATAAATAATAAAATTATTCCTTTGCTTGCCATCCCCTTATCCCTCCCTGAGCAAACATTGTGGCTGGCTGGGGGTGTGTGTGTGTGTGTGTGTGCGTGCGTGCGTGCGTGCGTGCGAGAGAGTAGCGAGAGAAAGAGTGAGTGTATGTCGATATTTGTCCATTTGTGTCTGTATGTGTGCTCTGTAAACAGTCACAGTACCACAGTACACAAGTGACCCATGCAGACTGAATTGAATGGCACTCCCAGGAACTGTGTGCTGTGGGCCTGTGGTGGACACCGTCCTGATCCAGTGATGCATTTGTCTGCTCGGGGTGTCTTTGGACTAGAACTGGAGGGTGGCAGCGCCCCCCAGGGGGTTGGATAACTTTATTTATCACGTTCACGTCAATGCCAAAGCCGCACCCCGATCTCCACTGTAAGCCTATGTTTATTAGACCTAAATTAGCTCATATATAGAATAATATCATATTTTTCTAAATATTAATAATAGAAGGATACGCACTACGAGATATTTGCGTAACTACAGCGTAGCTGCTCCGGCATGCTCACTTCAGCACATTGTTGACATCTCTCTTCTATCCGATATATTGATTGATAAAAAAGCACACCACAATAGATAGCTATCATCAATCAGTCGATATCATCTCTCTTCCATCAATACATTACAATGGAGATCATGGTTTGGCGATGACACATGTGCCAGTCTGATCTATTAAACATGTCCACAGACTCCAGTCCACAGACGCCAATCATCGTTTTGATGTAAGTTGATGTCATTCTCAAACATTCAAATTCCAAGGATCCCCCAGTTTGATGCAGATTAGGCACTCTCTGCACACATATCAAAGTAAAGAATCTGACACAGAAAGACAAATATAAGCACCACACCCTTTGCATTGCACAGCGAGACAGAAGACAATAAGGGTATACAAACAAACTCAATCCAACATGACTAACTCTAACTCTTTAAAGTCTTGGAACCGTTCGCCCAATGCATCTGACCACTTAACACGGCAGCCAACAGCATTTTTATGTCAGGGATCAATCAATCGATATTTTCAAGGTTTTAATGAAAAATAAAATAAACAAAAATACAATGACATTTGTTTTACATAAACCTTTTAGAATGTTCCATTATCATTAAGATCTTGTTTTAATGTTTTTCTTCCAATATCCTCACGGCCATGCATGGAATTTCATCATTTTAGGGGCACGGCCACTTGGTGTTGAAACACAAATGGCCCGAGAGGCCAAACTGAGGCCATGGCCTTCATTAAATTCCTGCCCTGCTCGTGGCCCACCAGTGGGACTCGGCCCACAGAATAGGAATTGCTGGATAAGATTAGATGAAGATAAAATATCTCTGTGGGTTGTGATCCACCCGCTCTCAGGTTTTCCATCCAGCCACAAGATGACCAGCAGAGCAACACCATGCAAGGACTTTCTTCCACTGAAGCAAGATTGATTCCTCCCCAAGGCGGGGCAGGAGCAATCCTCCCTGACCTACCTTCCTGACAAACACTCACTTTATCTCAATCCTGAAGGAGAACCTGATAGAGAAGAACACCAAAACAATGCCTACAACTACGTTTCATGCAGGTAAATTGAATAATCGAGAAGCATGTTTTTTTTTGTATATCGTTTTAGCATTTCTTTTAACAAATGAACATGACAAAATTGATTAGACTTAAATGAGGTAATTACACTTATTTGTACAATTTGGTGATTAGCAATAATAGCCTATTGATTTGAGTCCAGCACTACCTTTTTTCTTTCCCAAGGAAGAAAGGGCATTGGTAGCATTGTCGGTTTCTTAAAAACATATTTTAAAAGGCGTTTACTATCATTCTCACACACACATCATGTGCTAGTTTGTGTAACCCAATGACAACCCAAAGACAATATAACCAACTTGTCTTTGAAATCTGTAAACAGTATTCAGATTTGGAGTGCAACTACCTACGGCAGAGGCATTCAGCGAATGCAGTGCACTTACTGTACCACACTGTTTGTCTGGGCAGAAATGCCAGTTAATTACCCAGCGATCTGCTTAATGCAAATTCAGCTTATTGCTGCTCAGCCATGCGCACACACACACACACACACACACACACACACACACACACACACACACACACACACACACACACACACACACACACACACACACACACACACACACACACACACACACACACACACACACACACACACACACACACACACACACACACACACACACACACACAACGACAGAATGAAAAAACACATTTTTTTTTTTTCATACCTCAAGTCAAGTCAGCCCTATTAAAACAACCGGGAGAACACGGTGAACACAGATGCTGTACTGTGTTTGTGTCATTTATGTAAAATTAAAATTAAAACTACAGCTGAGAGCTGTTATTCAAACGTCCTGCATTTTTTGAATAAATATTCTCCCATGTTTACCTATGTGAAAGAGGAATTACCAGACTGTGCAACACACCATGAAAACGCGCGCACACCGAACACACACGCACGCACACACACACACACTTGTGTGTCAGGTGGAGAGTGTGAGATCTATTTGCAGATCTATGAGGACAAACATTATTTATTTTATTTGTGTTCCAACCACAGGTTCAACCAATATGCTATGTGTACGCTTGTCGATTTGAGCAGAGCCCTACAACGGAACAAGACCCTGAGGAGCACAGCACACGACTGTGTGTCAATATCCACAAAAACACTTAGTTAAGCAAGTCACATGGCCAGACCAGGAGGACAGACCATTACTTCAAATCAATATCACGGTTATTTTGAACTTTGGCATCGAGTATGATCAATGAACGATTATAGATAAATAACTAATACAAAAATGGTGATCAGATCAGATCTACAAGCTGTGAGCTTGTAGATCTAGAGCTATTTACGCCAATTGTACGACATATAGTATAATACAGGGTTAAGTGGTTAATCGGACTAATCGACTTGGTCAATTATAAAACATCTTAAAGACCTTTCTGTCGATTCATTGATATACAAGAAGAAAATGAAAATAATGGATTAACCTACTGAAGGTTGGTTTCGATATATTTTCCATTTAATTGTCCAGCCCTAAGCCCAGGACAATCAAACTGACAGAAAGGTGAAACGGTAACAAAGGAACACTGCAAAGCCCCCGTTTTCACCGATTGTGACCGCAAGTCGCATTTACTATGAAATAGTGCATTTCCCGTCAGTCAGTAAGCGCCTTACTTATACTGCTGGTGATCCTTAGTGCTGCGCGTTTTTGCCATGAAGCGCTCTGCCAGTTTCTCCAGGTTCCGCGAATATTCCATCTCGATCTCGGACTTCTTCCTGAAGAAGTCCTGAAGATCCTGCAGCAGCTGGACTCTCATCTCTGTCTGTTGGTCCAGACATTTCTGCTGCTCTACCAGCTGCGCCCGGATCTCTGAAAAGAGACACAAAAACGATACACACATTAACCACATGAACCCCAGCATGCCTATTCTGGGGGGGGGGGGGGGGGGGGCACGTTTGTCAATAAGCGTATATCAAAAATATATGTGGTGTAGACAGAAAAAAGAGGTCCAAGTACAAGTAACTAAGATAACTCCCCCATAACTCTTGAGTGTTCAAATGGTAATGATTTGAACACTGTTACAGGCCTGTCGCATGCGCGCGCACGCGCACACGCACACGCACACAAAACAGATTAATGAGGTGATTTAGAGCCTTAAAAAAAAGGAAAAAGAAAGGTGAGCACAAAGTCCACAGTATACCTCCTCCGTTCCCTTGTACAAAATCAACAGAAGTCAAAAGTGTTATTAGAACAAATGTACTCTTTGTTCCAGTGATTCTATTTATTTTAATTACATGACTCTTGTCTTCTGAGATGTGACGTCCCGCTAGAATCGAGAAGAGAATTGATAAGCCAAACCTTTTTGACTTCTGGATTCTCAATAACCCATTCCTTTTCTTCATCCCCATCCCTAGTTATACATTAATGGAGGTCTACAATTTGGCTTATTAACCCATTTTTGACTGAGACCAGATTCTACAAAATGTCTTCTAAATCATGACAGTTTTCTGAAAAACCCATGTTTCTATCAGTGGGTTTCAAACTATTTCATGTCAAGGACCCCAAAAATTATATTCATTTGGCCGCCGAAACCCATCTGAAAAGATGTTGTTCCTGGGACCCCCCCAGAAGCAAAGATTTGAGTTAAAAACGTTCACTCTGAAAGAATATATTCAAAGATTTGTGCCACATTTTCACAATTTTTCTAAAATAGAAACTACAATTCTACAGGCTTGCCGGAACCGGGCCGGCCACCTGGCCATGTTCCTGCGTTGCGCTCCACCCGCACCCGTTAATTTATAAATGCATATTGTCCCGCCCGTTCCCACCCGTCAAACTCGGGTACCCATGGGGTATCCACGGGTATCCGCGGATGAGGACTTTTCATTTGGTTCAATATTTAAATAAATAAATAAATAACAAATGTGGAGAACTGGAGATAGAAGGTAAATAACGACAGCCACGTTATGTAGGTAAAATTCATTGGATAACAATCAGCAAAGAGAAAAATATGTGTTGAAAATATCTAGATAGTGAACAACGTGCTCAGGTAGGGCGGCCACTTGGGAAACGGAAAGACAAGTTTCATGCCCGTTTCCCTCCTGGGTTAGTGTCAAAGTATCCTTGAGCAAGACACTGAACCCTGTTCTGCTACTGATGAGTACGTTGGTGCCTTGCATGGTTTCCTCTGCCGTTGGTGTGAGAATGTGAAGGGGTGCTGTAATGCACCCTGTAAAGTGCTTTGGATAAAGGCGCTATATTATGTGTTGTTAATTTAGCCATTCTAACTGCATGTTCAAATGTAACCAAATTGACCCACTACGGGTATATTCAGTTACATTTGAAAACTCTTTTCAAATTTTGTTTCGGTTGTGGGTGAACCCTCCCGAAGCAGACTGTTCTGGTGGACTATGCAGCTACCTTAAAACTGCACTTGGTCAGCTCTTTGAATTACAGTCAGGCAAAATTGCTGTCTAATGACCACTTTTCTAAATTAAGCGAGCAGATTCCACAACGTAGGAGATTTGTTGAGAGGATGAGACTGCAACAGCTGCCTTTCTGCTAAAAGATCCTAGACCGGTGGTTCTCAAAGTGGGGTCCAGGGACCAATGAGGGTCTTCGAGGCTAAATTATTGAGTTAGGAACCAAGACCTTTTGTAACTCCGACTCGAGACCGACATACGGGTCCGCGGCCTAATGCACACAAAACTGGGGGTTATTGAAATTAAAACATGATTGGCACCGTCCCAGACAGCGATCAGACTGTTGGGAAGCAGACTATAATCGCTTGGCGCAGTAAGCCTCTTCATGGCCATTCAACTTCTGACTTAATTAATCGCGTTTCCAGCCAAAGAGAGCTGAGGGACTGCATTTGTAACTTTCTTTATTTTTACAGTAAATCGTTTATGCAAGTAGAATTACCAAGGGGTTCTGCTCCATTCATCAACATTAAGCCTCTCCCACCATTGATGAATTGATTTAGGCGGGATCTATTAGAAATAGTTGATTACTGTATGCCGTTACATTCCTGAGGGCCCAATGACAATAACCCACTCAAGATAGAGACAGGCATGGAAAGCGAGACCCAGAGTGGTGTAAAGAGAGAGTGGCGACAACTCCATTCACTCCCAATGGACCATTTATATATATATTTTTTTTTTGGGGATAGTGTCTTAGAACCAACACAAGCAACGCTGTAGAGTGTCATATAAATATTGTAAATAAATGTATTAAAAGAAAAAAAGCAGTCATATCTTTGTATTTCAAATGGCCCACCAAAGGACGTCCTGGGAACCGACACATGAGTGAAGTAATGATCAAGTAATTAGGACTTCCCTTGACGCCACTCTCTCCTTATACCATTCTGAGGAGACCCACAAGGAGGGGAGAGGTTGTTTCACCGATGCTATATCTGATTGGTTGCCTTCAACCCTTCATCACAGAAGTTAAAACTGTACACTAATACATTGAACCCAGTTAGTTACTAACATAATTCTGTTCAGTTCTGCAGTCTGATAATCTGCAGTGAAATAAAGCAGTGAATGCTGCCAAGAACTATACAGCTCAACCTCATTGACACATCTGGCAGAAAGAACACTAAGGATGTGTTATTAAAACACAGCTCTAGTCAATGTCATTCACTTACGAAGGAAACAATCTACCTTCTACAACAATATGGTGTTCAAATGTCACAGGCTGGTCTGCAGGATATAGTGCGGGATTCCGGGATAGTGCTTCTCGGAGAAGAGACTAAGGCTGCCACTTAAGAATGACATTTAATTGTGGCTTTTAGAATAGTAAACAAAAAGTTTACAGCAAATGATTGACAAATAACTTAAATATTTAAAGGAATTTACTGTCAATGACCAGTAGCAAAAATCAAAATATAAGTTTTCGATTTTGGGGGAAACATTTTAAAAAGAACAGAAAAACAAAACGCAGGAAACTCCACTAGCCCGTTCAAGTGGCTGAATAAAACCCTGCACTGCAATTACTTCCAACTCCAACTAGTCAATGAGGATGTGGGGATTAAAACAAAGCTGGCATGGCATTTACACAAAGGAACTAACCGGATCATTTAACACAATTACATTCCCGACTGCACAGTGGTACTCGTTAAATATTCATATTCCAAGTCAAACATTTGCCATTGACGCCAACCAACGCTGTAGCACAGGAGAGTCATGTCAGGAGGCAGTCACCTGTCAGAGAACATTATCAGTCTATCACTTCCAAAACCGCCAGTAAATGCCCTCTTTATTTGAACTGAATTCAACTCTGACAAGATGAATCTTAATCTGAATTACACGAGAGAGAGACAGAGAGAGAGAGAGAGAGAGATAGATTTCAAGGGGAGAATGTGACATTGCTGGGCGGTATGGATTGAATGAAAATATCATTGACCAAATACCTCAATAGCGATATTTTGACAATACTTTTGTTTGTGCCAAAAATGTTGACATTTCAGTCATTAAAAGCAGGAAAAGACAAAAAGACAACACTCAAAGTTCAAATTATATTATGAATTTCCCTCAGGGGTCAATAAGGTTGTGTGTGTGTGGGCGCTCGCACGCGCGCCCGCCCGCCTCGCGTTAGTTTCATTTATTGTCCACACTCATTTATTGTGGAAATTTGTCTTTGGTGGAATGTCTGCCTGCCTGCCTGCGTGCGTGTTGCAGACACCTGTTGAGTAGATACTGGCTTGAGGAAAGCAGTGTCCCAGAATGCATTGCACACAGCCTCCTGGTGTGGACGTGGGGACAAACAGAATGCAGTTGGGCCTTTGTGGCGATAAGTTGGAACCAAAGACCTTTTGTTCTGGACTGGATGTCGTCCAACTCGGTCTTTGAAGGCCACACAACGCATACTTCCCATAACAGCCCAACCACCCCCCCCCCCTCCCCAATTCCCCAACAAATATGTCCAGAGTTGCAACTCACAATCATTGTAATTGGCTAGTGGCCGGGCGGGGCCCCCATTCTGTTGTGAGAGAAGAAAAGTGCCTGGTAAGCAGAGGGGGGTGGGGTGGGTTGACCTCCTGAAGCCCAGCTTCAGTCTAAAACAACTAACGCACTGTCAGAGGACCTGACAAAGCACCATGGCACACAGTTTGAGTGTTCGAGTCCCGTTCATGACGACCTTTGCTGCATGTCTCCCCCGAACTCTCTCTCCCTCGTTCCTGTTCTCATCTTCATCTTCACGTCAATAAAGGCAGAAAAGCCTAAAACAAATCTTTAAAAATAAAGAGAAGCTCACAACACGTCAGGCCCAAAATAGTCAGGCCTAGTTACTAGTAGAAACACATAGCCAGCACACGTACGGTACAGTGTAGCTGGCGTGCACTTTTTTTTTGTTGTGCATTTAAAGTTAAAATATTCTAAACTTTTCAGCACAAGATGCAGAGTTGCACCTCTCTTTCCTGTTTGATGCCGCTATATGTGGTAGGAATGGTGGGACAATGACAAATGCAGACCCAGACCCCACTTTGAGAACCACTGCACTACACTCTTTTTCCCCGTGATGTCGCTGTTTCGCAAAAGGCGTACAATGTATGCAAATCAACCACACCCGTAGCGGTGTGTCTCGGCGTAAGCCATTTGCATTTCGCTGTTCAACACGACTTTCCTAAGACCTTCCTCCTCTTCGATCACTGTCTCTATAAACCGCTATCTGGGACACTGTGTACAGCGTCTGACCGACGACCGAGGCCTGGATATCCCCCACGCAGGGATGAGCCTCTCAGCCTCATCAGCGGTACCTGAAATGGCAGCCGAGGGCCGGAGGAGGCAGGACACAGGAGGGTGCCCACCACCGCTGCCCCAGGGCGGGAGGAGGCAGGACACAGGAGGGTGCCCACTGCCCACCACCGCTGCCCCAGGGCGGGAGGAGGCAGGACACAGGAGGGTGCCCACTGCCCACCACCGCTGCCCGGGGGCTGGATGAGGCAGGACACAGGAGGGTGCCCACTGCCCACCACCGCTGCCCGGGGGCTGGAGGAGGCAGGACACAGGAGGGTGCCCACCACCGCTGCCCCGGGGCTGGAGGAGGCAGGACACAGGAGGGTGCCCACCACCGCTGCCCCGGGGCTGGAGGAGGCAGGACACAGGAGGGTGCCCACCACCGCTGCCCCACCATCTGCTCCACATCTCGGTCGTTCAGGCCTGGGACTGTTGCCCGCGCTTTAATACAGCGGCATGGACTCAAGATGGGATAAATAATACGCATCAGGACGTAATTACAAAACAGTCTTTCCTTCGGAAGATCACAAGTTCTCAATTACAATGACAGTGGGGCTCACATGTCACACAGAGCTGGGCTTCTTCTGTTCTGCCGCTGACATTTCAAAAGGTCATTAAAATAAGTGAGCAAGCGTCTCCATTACAATTGTAGTTATAATGGACGTTTTCCGATTATATTGTAGTTTCTATGACGGACGCTTAACTTGGAGAACCACTACAAAATAGCAGTCAAACCTAAACCACATGCAAAACAAGATCTCCTATACATTTCTGTGCTGCTGTGTGGTGGAAGGATTTAAATTGGACTTAAATCTACAGAGTCACAAATACTTTAGCATAGCACTCGGCTAACCGAGTTACAGCGGTGCCCACGTACAGTGGTTATACAGATTACATTTCCAGCAGAAGCTTGGAAAAATTCATTGGATATCTTTCTTGTTTGGTTAAATGTTCCAGTGAAATATCAACTCCACCCTATAGGCTCTTTGAATGTCAGACAGTGAACCATCGAATGCACAATAACACAAACACTGTGCAATGTGACATAAACAGATGTGTTGTGACTTGTGACTTCAAGACACACTGGGTACAGTCAGTGGCACACATTACTTATGTGTTTGGAATGTCAGACACCATTTATCTGTTTCACACACACGGACGCATGCACGCAGTGTCACTGATGTGGTCACCATCTGGGATGATAATGACATCATCATAAGGCTGCCCTCCAAACGTCCTCCTGGTTCGTAATGATGTGTGTCTGTGATAATGTACCTGTCACGCTGAAAGGAGTCACATGCACTTGATTTAGGGGTTGTTAGTAAAACGGGCACGCCACATCTGTGACCTGGTGGAATGGCATGAAAATGGCCAATGGCTGCAGAGACTTTAAGAACCACTGAGCTAGTGGGATCACACAAATGTTTTTAATTTCAAGATCCCCCCCATAACTCCCAGAGTTACAGACCTTGTTGTAAGGGTCCATTTGGAAGAATCCCCGCAAGCGACGCAGATGGCTCAAGGCAATGTATCCCAACGCGGGGTCTGGGGCCGCTTATGGGGTGCCAAAGAGGAAGGGGAGCAGGAGGCCTCGTCTGTTTGAAGGTACCAACTAGTCCAACTTGTTGCAAACAATCATAACTTGCTTTAATGCTTTCATCCACTTTCAACCTGGCATCCCTGCAGGCATGGAATTACTATAGTCAAATATAGTCAAACTTTTTCAAAAGGTTTAGAATTGTGCCAATTTGTTGGGCAGATCTACAAGATCACAATTCGTCGAGATGTGATTTTGCTAACGTCGTACGAATATAGTATAGCGTGTGTGAAAACTGTGCATACACACGCGTGCATGCGTGGGGGGGAGGGGATCTCAGCTTTTGTCAGATGTAAGAAGGGGTGGTGGGCTACAAGGAAAAACTGTTTCCACTGACTGCACCACTGCTGCATTAGATCGTACCACCAGAGAGCCAACACTGTTTTATTAACAGAAAAATGGAAACTTTGGCTATGTGGGTCTAATTATAACATGTGACTGTCATGATAGTAGCTTAGAAAACCACAGACGGAATTCCAGAGGAAGGAGGCGCGTGTGATCTAAAAAACAGAGTGAACATGGCCCTCGCCCACACCACTCCGTTTCATTTAAACACAATGATACTAATGTGGGTTTTATGAAGCTCCTCATTGAAAATGATAATGGGCTCTATGCACACATGCCATTTTAAAAAGTACTTGGGCCCCTTCCCTACTATCATGATATATAATGAAAGCTCTGTTCCATTCTGGTCAAACAGAGTCAGGGTGCTGTGCTGCTATTGTGCATGTTGGCTCACTGGAAACACTCTGCTACACCAGTGGGTCGACGTCTCCCTTGAGTAGGTTCCAAATGGCCCCGTACGGGTCTGTAACTCTGAGAGTGTACAAATGAGTACATTTACGTTTGAGAACCAGTGTGCAATGGAACAGTGCCTTGATTAGTATCATAGGTAACACCTATGAAGGAAACACAAAGGTTTGTCATTGACTAAAGCCTGGTATAGTCATACCATTGTTGTAACCAAATAAACATACATACATACAAAGTATGTTTTTTGGGTCTGCTATTAGCTGAAGCAGTAGCTTTGCTTGTTTTTGTTACTAACTTTTCCATACCACTGGAGAAAACACGGACCTGTCCTGAACTACTATTATCCTCACTGTTCCTTGGCCCAAAGTCATACTGACGCACGTGCACACACGCACGCACACACACACACACACACACAACCTGACTAAATCACACATTGAGAAGGACAATGAAAACAATCACTCACACAGTCACTCTCGTGCGCACACACACAAATACAGTTAATACACAGGAACTGCTACTCCAGTGGCTGGGTTTTGAGTTCTTATGTGTTCTCTTGAGCTCAGAAGTATTGTGGGCGGCTGACCCATAGATCTCTGCTTCCTTCCTGCTCTGATTCAGAGACAGCTCAGCCATGATGACTAACTGACCTTAATGTACAAACACACTCATACATCTGTTGTCCAACACCAGAGACGTTCTAAAAAGGGCCACGTCGTAAACCGCTGATTCAACTGGAGCAAATAAGGGAGGATTTACAGTACGATCTGATAAAAACAATAAATCACTCAGTTCAATTCAACAAGCTCATCATTTAAATGTGTAATCCCCGTTAACCGAGACGTGATGGTC
Organism: Electrona antarctica; assembly: GCF_951216825.1. Lineage (NCBI taxonomy): Eukaryota > Metazoa > Chordata > Actinopteri > Myctophiformes > Myctophidae > Electrona > Electrona antarctica. The sequence goes on from NC_136810.1 coordinate 22,730,423, forward strand.
CCATGAGGAGTGTTCGGTAAAGATTTGCCAAGTGGCCCATCGGCCAAAAGAGCTGCAGTTGCTCTGGCGACGGCCCGACATGCGAGCGATCTACAGCGGGCGGCCGAGCATCAATCAGCGCTTTCGGTGCGGTGGCCTCGAAGGATCACCGATTTGATCCAAGACAAATAAGAGAGCTGACCTGAATGGTGGGAGAAACAAGCAGACTTTAGAGGCAAAGCTGTTTACTCAGCTGCTGTGTTAATATCTGCAGTCATTCTGTTTGCTCTGGACAGCCACCCATCTAGTGTTGTGGCTCCTCAGGCGGTCTGAGGGATTGCATCGTTGTTCATGTCTGTGTCTATGTACATGCAAGGGGTTCCATGCCGGTGTCTATGTGCAAAGGTTCATGCCTGTGTCTATGTGCATGCGTGGTACCATGGCTATATATATATGTTGGTGTTTATGTGCACGCACGGGTCGATGTGTCCGTGCATGTGCTTTTGTGCGTCTCTCATGTTGTGCATGTAGTATGTGTGGGGTCCGCACTACAAAAGCCCTACAAATCAGTTTCGTCGGGCTGGATGACCAAAGGTCTTTGGTTTCAACATGCAGACATGTTGAAACCAAAGATGGGTAACTAATATTCACGAGCCTCCTCAGACCAGGGGGCAGAGGTGGAGAAAAGAGAAACCATTAGACATGCATCGCTCCTTTTAGCCAGCCTAACCAACTTGACCCCCTTATCTCATTAATCTCTAGACCTTGGGGAGCTGCTCTGTCTACCTTCCTAAAAAGAAGGGGGTGGGTCGAGAGAGATGGAGAATGTCAATGGTGATGAGGGGTGATAAGAGTAAATACATATTGCAATGTAAAAAAATCACAATATTTGGTATTATCAAAAAGAATCGTCTCACGGGTCACGAATCATGGCTGACAGATGGATAATGACCCAAATATTCCCAGACATCAGCATTCTCCAGTCAGTTCATTTTGAACGGCTGGCCGACTCACTCCAGTTTGGAAAAGTACTGTACAGTACATCTCTCCACCAAACAGTAACTTTCTTTCCCCCCTGAAGTGAAAAATGACACTGCCTAGCATCTGGAGGGGCTTTGTGCTTTTGTTTGGGGATCTCAACGATGGGATAAAGCTTATAGGCTTGTATAGCTCGTATGTCAACTCAAGTCAGGCCTCCTCTAGAAAGCTAACCTCAGGCCATAGACCTGTTTGGGCAAGCCCATAGCTCTTACAGTTGGGACCGTTTGTTTAGGGGGCAACAACACGCAATGAAAATCCTGTGGCTGCGCAACTCAACTCGCTGCGACTAACAGCTCATGAGCTTTCATCTATAGGAATGTTTACATGTCCGCTGTAGTCCGCATGATAAACATTTGGGAGACTTAAACCGGCATGCTGTCATGGAGTTTCATAATACAAACTCTGAAAGATGAACCCAACACATACCACAGCAGTTGAGCTGGCCTGGGGGCGATAAGTGTTTGAAGAGGTGATTATTTCTGAGGAGTGGGATTTCTGCATGAACCTTCAACCTATTAGCGCCTTGTACGGCCCAAAGACAGTGAAAGAGAGAGAGAGAGAGAGACAGAAAGAGACAGACTTCAGAAAAAGCCACACATCGAGGCTAGACCGTTGTGCACCTGGAACCACACACAACACACAAACACAAAAATGGAGGCGAACCTGTACGATGCACGGTACATTGCAGAAATGCAGACTAGACTGCTGACATGTTACCACTGAGGTTACATGAATCAAATGGACAGCTCTGTCCCGCTCTCATCTCAGACGCCTCAGCCTGTCCTCCTCAACCATGCATCTCCTGAATCCCCCCCCCCCCCCCCCCCTGCGTTCCAGCCGTCTGCCTCCGCTGAACAGTGGACAGCTTGGTCTCAGGTTGGCTGTCGTCAGCAGCCTCTTGGCAGAGCCCTGGGAGTGCTGTGCCCTCTTTCTCATCCGTCTACCCCATAACAGCACGGGTCCACTCTGCGTCGGACTCACTGCATATTGCTTTTTGGTCAGACGCGCTGTACAAATGCAACCAAATGGTTGCTCCGTACACTCTCAGAGTTACAGGCCTGTAAGGCCCAGGGTCTATTTGATCCCTATTTCCTAACCATCTATCATTTATCTGGGCACCCGCTGGAACCCCCTCAAGGACCGAAGGGGGGCCCCCCGGACCACACTATGACAACCACTATCAGTTTGTCCATCTGTCAGTGCATTCTGCAGCCGTGCAGTCTTCCCTCTCCTCCTTTTTTCTCCATCATCATCTCCGTTTACACTGTGCATGTGCCTGTCTCCCTTTACAGGCCACGCACTTCTTCCATTTTCTCTCTGCTAGCACGGCTCGTCCCTTCTGTCCTTGCCTTGTCCACCCACCGACTTGGGAGTAGCACCAGCAGTGGGCAGAAGCCAGGGGCACGGGAGCGGCCAGCTCAGTGGCTGGCGTGGAGCCAAACTGAACGTCACTGCCAGCCAGCCTGGGGCTGACAAGTCGTTCCCACACCGTCGGGACATGGTGGCACCACGGGGTCAGAGAGAGAGAAAGAGAGCAGGGAGGAAGCAGATGACTGTACACATTTAGAGATGAGGTGTGGTGTCACTGGCATGCTGGCTCTCCACACAGGCAATGTAGGAGCAGTACACAATGAAGTCTGCAGGGGTGACTCTTCTTGTTTCGAAGGGCATAGAGGGTGGTGGGGATATATTTACTTGAGTACTAGGGATGAAGGCCGAAAATCGGGTCCATTACAAACCCGGTTCTGAATTTATCGAGACCCGAGTGTCAATAAGCTTTGGGCTTGTTGAGTCGGTTATCGGGTATAGCCCATGATGCAAAACGGTCAAGTGAAATTAACCAGGACGGGCACTCCCTGTCACCCTGCCTTCCCCTCTGAGCTGCGCTATAACCTGTTCTGTTCAGAATTTGTAATATAATGTAAAAATAGAAAAAGCTCAATTGTGTGCTCGATAAAAGCCTGTATCAATAAGCAGGCTTGATAAGGTGCTCCTTATCAATAACAAATTAACGAGCTCCATCCCTATTGAGTACTGCATTCAAGTTCCTTTTTTTGTATGTACATTCACTACATTACAAAGACAAATATTGTACTTCTGACTACATTCCAAGGAAGGACCCATGGGATCCAAACATACAAAAGTGCATGATGAATTGACCACAAGAGCCATATTTTAAAATAATAGGGGGAAAAAATAGCACATCTACAAACTGAACTTTTCCGACAGAAAATGTCTACATGCAATGCATTGATATTTAACATGAACATCCTTGTAATCTGGCCGTACTTCTGAATACTTAGTAGTAATAGTATTGTTTTAAAGCAAGTACAAATTTGATTGAACAAATATGTATACTTTGATTGAAGTGCTGAGGCCGAGTACTTTGTTCACACCACTGCCGGTGGGGTGAGTCTTGAGTTTGAAGGGCAGGGGAACAGCGTTCCATCAGTAGGATTGTACAGGGGTCTGAATTACATGACCAAAAGGTTAACACATTTTAAAGCTCTTGGCTTGATCTAATTAAACTATCCATCATCTCGTTGACATCACAGTGTGTCAATAGAGACCAGCCTTATTCCGTGTAAATCCAAACTACCACAAAAGTGCCAAGAGTGACCCTTTGTGTGTGCGCGTGCACCTGTCTGTGTGCAACGCATTGATATCTTGTAGATAGGCTATTTTCGCTGCACGACTGTACAACGAAGAATGAACAATATAGCTAAAATAAAGCTCAGTTGTTTCATTTGACCCTTGCCCCGCCGAAACCCGCGTCATACTAATCACAGCTGAGCTGAGCCAGCCGTTCAATAATCCCAGGCCGGTGCAGTGAAGACAGATAATATTACAGGAAGGTAAAGCACAAGGCCAGCAAATCTAATGAGCCTCCAGGCTGTGGAAAAGACTGAAGGGGTTCAGTAACAGTGCGAAGTGTGTGTTACTGTTCAGGTTAACAGGGTAAAATCCACAGGCTCAGGAGCACAACGGACGGGTAGAGGTCAGTGTTAGTCTCTCCATCTCATAAACCAGCGGTTCTCTAAACTCTCAAAAGAAGATTCTGCACAATATGTCAACATTATACTCTCCTTGATCATGTGATGTTGTTGTTAGTAGGAATAAACACAGAAGCACCTGGGAAGTGGACACAAAAAGGGAGGAGCCAACACCAAGTTCCATTTTTCCAAAATATTGTTTTGAAAAAGAATGGTCCTACAAGGTCACATTAACGCAGCTCATGCAACTTGTAGATCAGCTACCCCTCATTGACGTCATGGGGTCCCCTGGACCCCACCCCAAGAACCAGTTCCATAACAGTCTGACTCCATGTGAGATCCTTAATGTAATTTCAGCAGATGACTCTCCTAATGATGTTTCAAGATTAAAGGGGGAAAAGGAGGGGGGGGCGCACCTGACGGCTATTTTCATTTAATTTCCTCTCTTTTGGTTGTTTGGTCCTTCATTTCACATGAAGGACAGACCATCAGTAGCAAAACTTGCCCTGCAATCACCTTAATCCGTTTCTTTATGACTCCAATGAATGATTGGCAGATGAAAGGAGCCTGTGATCTTCAAAAATGTTGTAGGAAGAGGTTCAAAATGGCACTGCTGAGAACCTCGCAGCACAAAACAAAAACAGCCACCCCCGCTCAGGGCGGTTCGATCTTTTAAATCACAACTTGTCCACCAGACAACGGCCTGCATTCTCACTTTGAGGGACTGACGTCATTCTCTGAGGCGCCTTCTGAAAAGAAATATTATTTCCAAACAACCCTGAGGCCGGATCGAAAATTCCACAAGTCTTCCGTTTTCACGAGTCAGATGACAGAGTCTCAGCTCAGCATGGTAATGAATACCAAGGTCCCTGTTGGCAGAATGGCACCTAATGTATGTGAACCATTATTAATATTGCTAAAGTATAACATAATGCTTAAAACACCAAAAGGTGTTCCCGCCCAGAATGGGTTAAGTTTGTGTTCCAAAAGTATATATACTAGGCTCCCCCCGCCCGAATATGCTGAATCTCTTTGCCAAAAATAGCCAATCTACAAACTCCCTGCAGTGCATCGCACTGCACCGTGTTGTGAGCTTGTAGATCTGCCATTTTCACTGGATGTTCACCACAGAATAGGGATGCTAGGGTTCAAGTACTTCTGATTTTACGACTGAAATATGAGAGTGTGACGGATGGACAGACAGAAATGCAGAGTCAGACGGACAGACAGATAATGTAATTCCGGTGTCATAGAAGCACTTTGGTAGCAGAGAAATAAAGCAGAGAAATGGTTCAGTGTAAAGTAGGGTAAAAGATGAATATTGGCTGGTTGAGGTTCAGTGTAAAGTAGGGTAAAAGATGAATATTGGCTGGTTGAGGTTCAGTGTAAAGTCGGGTAAAAGATGAATATTGGCTGGTTCAGCGGAAGCCATGCGATGGACGACATTTCACAGCCGGACGGCACATGTGCGCCAGAGCAAGACGGACAGTCAACCTCAAACTGCATGGAGGAGTACATTAAGGGAGAACTTCAGACGAACACACGCATACCCGGAATTCTAAAGGGGGAAAGCCACATGGGAGAAATTAACCATTCCTTCATGAATTGTACCGTATCCGCTAAAAGGCATTTGACTCATGTGTTTTCCTTCTAGGACCCCCCCACACACACACACACACACACACACACACACACACACACACACACACACACACACACACACACACACACACACACACACACACACACACACACACACACACACACACACACACACACACACACACACACACACACACACACACACACACACACACACACACACACACACACACACACACACACACACACGCACACCCCACACGCTCTCGCTGGGCCTGTCCCCCTTTTTGCCCCACCGCAAAGAAAAAAAACAGCACTTTGCAGGAAGTGTGGTTTCTGGACCTTTGATAGGGTTAAGCCAACAGCGGAGCTGTGCTGACCGAGCAGCGACAAACAACCCTGCTATTCAAAACCCAGAGTCAAGGACAAGCAAGCATGGTGGCTGAAGTTCCATCAAAGAAGGCAGGACACGGTTGGTATGGAGCTGGCCACTAGTGAGAACAACATACAGCAAGGTTTAGCGTTATCCATGTGACAATGGAGGCCAACATTGATAATCTCAGTTAAAGTCAAAGTTATTTTTTTTATAATCTTGCATTTTTCACAATAACCATTCTACAATCAGCAATGTTTTTGCACAACTTCTCTAAACAAAACACTATTAAACACTCTTGTTATTGTCATCACAAAACGATGCATTTAAGTGTGTGTTTAACGTCGATAGAGTTTTCAACAACCTTTTGCTGCATTCCAAAATATCCTTGGGTGCTAGAACCATGCAGCATTCCTGTATGCAACCTTCCATAAAACCACAACTAAAATGAGTGTTACAGATGACGTTAAATTATTCATTTTTCTTGTCAGGAACAATGGTGCATGGAGAACTCGGGGAGCAGACTTCTCACTGCAGACTCTTCTCTACACCTGGGGCTATAACGGATATCCATAATTTGATAATGTTGTGTGGTTTACACACCTTAACAAAAAAAGTCTCAAAAGCCGGAAAACACTAAACTACACCCACTGTAATATAACTCCTTTCATTAGTTTGTGCCAATCACCATGAGGAAATTTAGTCAATGAATGTTCAGGAGATACCAAAAATAGCCAATCAACTGTACATGCTCGCAACGGGTCACGATGCAGCACATCGTGGATTGGCTGCTTTCAGGCGAAGTTCTAAAAACTAAATTATCCCTTTCCCGTTTCTTGCTTATCTGCATCTTCAAACCAAAGTGTTCTCAGCCTGCAAACGAATGGTTCTCTCCTCTCCATAGATAAATAAATAAATAAATAATTAACAAAACAACAGCACACTATCACAACAGAGAATGCTGGCGCTCGTGCGTGTACCAGTGTCCCATTCAGGTCTCCTTGATAGGGGTTCTAAAAGGACGAGGCTGCGTCCATGGAGCAAGTCAAGAAGATGGAGAAAAACTAAGGTCTTATCTGCAAAGGAGCAGATGGCTGGTGCACAATGATGCAAGAAGACACAGCTGGAAGTTTCTACTCACATGCACGCACGCACGCACACACAGACAGACACAAATGTTTGTATATCTACACTTGTGAGGACAGACAACATTTTAGAAGGTCAAATTTATACTAAATACAATTCTTACATTTTTTGACGCTAGCCTTAACGTGTGACTACTGTGTCTGCGACGCACCATAGATCAGCATTGGCGGGCAAAGTATTTATTTAAAAAAATATTCTCAACCATTTGTGAGGACCAGGACATACTCACTCTGGCTATTTCTTAAAAACTCTACTATACTACACGATATACTAGTATAGTACTAGTATAGTAACACACAGGTACAAACACACACACACACTATATATCCATCTCTAAAAAATACTTTTACAAACATCTGTGTGTATGTGGACACAGGCAGTATTGATTAATGGAGTAATGCTTTTAAATTAGACACAGTAAGCTGAACACTGGCTGTGTGCTGCTCAACTGACTGTAAATAGGATGTATTGGTGTTTGTTTAGTGGTGTGTTCTCTGCATTTTGTCTGTTGCATGCGTGCGTGTGTGTGTGTGTGTGTGTGTTTTCACAAAGAAGACAGTGAAGACTCAATCACTGAAATCAAAACTCAACTATAAGGCAGTACCAAGCTAGCAGTGCTCTGATATAAACATTTCACCTCCTCTTTCCCACTCTTGTCTTGAGCTAAAAGCAGACAGCGTAAAAAATAGAAAAGTCGGTAACCTCCCCCAAACCTATTCAGAGGAAAAACAGCTCATCTTTTTCCCGCCTGGCGCTCAAGAGAGGTGACAGCTGAAACAATCCACTCGTGGAGTCATCTTGAGCCTGGTGTAAACAACATACTTGCTGAGGAGACTGTGGAGTCAAACCTCTGACAGGAAGGGATAGGGCACGGGTTCTCAACGTGTGGTCCAGGGACCAGCAGGGGACCAAGTGGACCCTTATGGGTCATTTCACTAGTCTGACAACACATACTATTACAACAGGCATCGCAAAGCCGGACTCGGACGTGCGTTCCCAACGGGCATCGTTCCCAACATGTGTTGACCTAGTAAGTCTATATATTGTATATACGGAATCTGTCTGTATGCGTGTCTGTCCCCTGCATATCTCCAGAACCGTCCACATGTGTATCACAAAGTGAGAAGTCACTGCAGTGTTTACTAAAGATCTAGAAAGACAGGGCACTAAACCCAAGCGTTTAGCGTCTAAACACGTATTTGTAGCACTTTTTAAACGTGTCACAGCATGTTTAAATGCCATGAGTGCACGGAGTCATCTGGTACTCCTTAAACCAGGCTAGTCGCTTTGGTGAATTTCTGATCAGTGTTATTATGTCACAAACAACTACCATGAAATCCTGACACTCTTTGATGTTGTGGACAACATCCTGCATAACTCAATTCAGGACATGTGAATGTAGACAGACAATAGTTCTGTCCACCTCGGCAGGTTCTGTGTTCTGTCGCTGGGTCGGCGGCAGGTTTCAACGGCAGGCTGGCATCGCTGTTGCCAGCCAGGGTGTTCTAGCTGGTGGTGGTTTCATTGTGAACAAGTAGCCTAAGCAGATTAATAAGAATATAAAGATATTTAACATTACTTTAACAACAAACACACATTCATATCACTTACAGCATCTTTAATAACAGCTGTACTATGCATGGGGGTGCAGGGATGTGTGATGACAGACTGAGACTGGGGTGGGGAAGAGGGGGTTGGGAAAATGAGGGGCACAGACCGGTTAAGTGAGGGTTAAGTCTCCTCTGTCACAGTGTGGCTGGCTGGTCAAGAGCTAAGGATTGAGGGCAGAGAGATTGGAGCTGCAAGGGGCTAGTTGGGGGGTTGGAAAAATGAGGGGCATGATACAGTGAGCCAAAGATGGGATTGTGAGTTCAGTGAGTGTGGAGCCGACAGCTGGTCCAGACAGGGGCTAGGGTTGGCTGTTGAGCCTGACCGATATATCGGTTAATTATTATTTGACTTGTTGGGATCAGGATCATCGACAATTATGCATCTGATGATGTGTCCTGATTCTGGTTTAAGAATTGGTTAAGAAAAGACAATTTGCACGTGTGCATAGCTTGTTCATTGTATAATGAATATAGGCCTACTTGATTTCCTTTTTCTCAAATATCCATTTTAACAAAAATCAAAGACTGATTGGTGCATGTGGGTGCATTAGTCCCAATAATCCGACATTACCCTACACCTAGTCCCAATAATCCGACATTACCCTACACCTAGTCCCAATAATCCGACATTACCCTACATCTAACCCCAACTGTACACGGAAGCCACAGGGGAGTATGTCGGGACTATTGGTACGTGGGACTAACGTATGCTCCCCAGTGCATGTGGAGCATGACAGCTGGTAGTCTATTCTAAAGAGGAGCAGTGGTCCTAGGGCTGGTTGCTAAAGGACAAAGGAACTGGGAGCTGCCTCAGTTGATGTATCATCATGATGACAACATGGAGAAACAGTTCAGGATTAATCTCCCAACAACGCCTGCAGGTCTAATCGATTGCACACTATTTTCAACAAAAGCCATCAGATTGATGGACGACGATGTGAACATTTGTTGTGTTTATCGCAAGGGCAATCAAATCAGCTGTCAGTGGCAGTGCAGAGTCTGCACACATTAAAAAGCTGAAAGAATTACTGCAGATGGAATTTAAAAAAAAAACTATTAAACTTTGCAAAAGTCGATGTCCATGCAGAACCCTGGCCCCAAAAAGGGGATGCAAATGTGCTTATATACTCAGTGATGAATCAATGCTATCTGTGTCAATAAAGTATCACACCTGCGACCTGCCCAGACTGATGCAGCATGTTCCACCCAACACACCCATGTGCCACTTCAAAAGTAAACTTGTCTCTGCCAGTACCACGACCAGGCTCTGACCACCCGCTTTGTCCAAATAAACAGTTCAATAGATCATAACATGGAGGGTCAAACTCAGAAATACGTTATTTTTATTATTGGATGACAGACGGTTGAGCCGACGGCTGGATAGCCATTTTCTTTATTTTATTTTATTAAATGGGCCCGCCATTGTTTTGGTCGCATTTCTGGTGCCAATAATTCAATATCTGATAGTGCTGTGGTAGGAAACCAACGCAAAACTATATAAAGAATAATATAAATGCCAAAACAACTCTCACAATGCAATGTTGTAAATAGCATTGCTCTTGTTAAGATTATTAAGATTAGTATTAATACTTGGATTATTGGCTCAAGAATGCAACAAAACAATATTCATGTATTTTATTTTTTTGGGTGATGTAGTTAACTCCGAAAAGTGTAAAAATAGACCCGTAGGGGATGGTGTTCAAGTCTTTCACGGGATACTACTACTACTACTACGTTGCTGGAGATGTAGCCGTGGCGTTGTATATGATACCCTCCTCTTCTCCATTCACTCAGGTTTCCTCAAGTCAACCACACCCCTCACCACAGCCTCAAGCACCGCCGTCAAAGGAGAGTCCCAGTTCCAGCCTGCTGTGATGGAACCATTTCTCACAACAACGCATCCGTGTGGTGAAAACCGAGCAGCGGGGGAATGAGGAAGTGTGTAATGACGACCCACCCCCACGGGAGGCCAGATAAACGCTGTACAATATTAAATGTAAATATAGGAAAGTAACATTAAACTTTAATTATAGGTAACATTTATAAATTATAGCTAAGTAAGTACACATAAAACAAACAAACTGCATGAATGCAGTTCATCACTTTACTTAACCACTTATTCAAAGATTTTCTAAATATAGCCGGTCAACAAGCTCATACAATATCGCATCACCACAAGTAATGCGAGTTTGTAGAACAGTCAAATAACAGTCAAATAATTCCATATCGGTCAGAGCGATATTTCGGTCGGGCTCTAACAAAGACAATCTATGAAGACATTAAGTGTCTTCATAAGGTCCTCACTGTCAGATAATTACAGTGGAAGTCAATATGGAGGAAGTCATGGCACTCTGTCCTGTTATCTCCCATGATTGGCCCTCGGGGAGGTTTAAGCTGCCAATCCTCTCCCTCTCTCTCCATTTCCCACGGGTGTGTGCTAACTCATTGGGACTCGGCTTGTCTCAATCAGGCTCTGAGGTGAGAGGTGAGAAGACCACGTTATGCCCCTCAATATGTCTTCCTAAACACCTTCGTTCACAGGCACTGAAAACTTGTGTCAAGACGGGACAGGTGGCGGTGGAGCCACATTTTCACAGATCCAACCAGATAAGATTTAAACGGCATGTTGAGGTACACTGGGGTTACCTTTCAACGCAGCATACCTATTTTGGGCATGGCATTATAGGCGAACATTTTGATTGCAATATATTTTTCACCAAAATAGCTGAAATAGCAAATCTACAACCTTGCTCACAACCGTGTTGTGATGTGAAGTGAAGTGTTGCAAGCTCCCATGTCAACTGTATTCACATCCTGTCCAATGAGAATACAGGCCTGTCTCGAGATTTTGACCTGCCCATTGGGTGTATCTTGTGCACACGTGTTGAAAACAGATTTAACCACAACATGACAGATCTGAGCCTCATCGTGCCGAGCAGGGTCGGCCGAGAGGCTGCCACACAGACCTGGGAGCAGCAGCTGGCCAGAGTTGAGTTGACATAAAGGAGAGGGAGGAGAAAGGAAGATCACATTACACTCTTCTTTTGTTTTCTCGTCACACGCTAGCAAGTCCCGGCTTTCTCCATCCGCCAGCCTCCCCGCAGAGCCATTAGTCAGTGACAGAGCTCAGCCTATTGTCTCTGTGACGGCGCGCGTGTGTGTGTGTGTGTGTGTGTGTGTGTGTGTGTGTGTGTGTGTGTGTGTGTGAGAGAGAGAGAGAGAGAGAGAGAGTGATCACCGCTATCCAATAATCCATGTGCCACAGACCCAGTCAGGTTGCCATGTATCAACCCCCCCAACACACACTATTTAACCAGGACAAATCACAAGCGCTTTGGGCGGATTCCTCCACACTATCAATATAGTATATCTCCCTGCATGACACACACACACACACCACACACCACACACACACAAACAACATTATTCCCTGATACTAGTGATGACAGTCACTGGTCAGATTGTCAGTGTCGCTCTATAGAGCGTCGCAGTCCCGCCTCCTACCCTGGACCAGGAAATGAAACCCAATGCATTTTTCCCAAAGACATTTCTTAAAGTAAGACGGTTACGCCGCGGACAAAGCCAACTCGAGTCGTGACAACTCATGACAACACAAACAATATTTTGGACCAAACAAATAATTACAAAGAAGAAAAACAACAAAAAAAGTGTAGTAACCTGCCGTTTTTTTCTTCTTTCTAATTATTTGTTTGGTCCAAAATATTGTTTGTGTTGTCATGAGTTGTCACGACTCGAGTTGGCTTTGTCCGCGGCGTAACCGTCTTTAAATAAATACTTTAAGAAATGTCTATGAGGAAAATGCATTGGGTTTCATTTCCTGGTCCAGGGTAGGAGGCGGGACTGCGACGCTCTATAAGGGTTGGTAATGTAACCTAATTAGAGAGGAATTAAAAAACAGAGTATCGCCCTTTTCTTTTCATGCTATAGTTTTAATGCCCAGATTAAATTACAAAGAATTCCTTACAGTCTGGTTCATTTTCCTGCTGCAGGAAAAGCAGTGTGTAGCCGATCTGAAAAGCCCTTTGGAATGATCTGTTTAACAACAGATCTACAAGTTCACAACGCTGGGACAACGCGTTGTGTGCTTGTAGATTGGCTATTTTGAGAAATTGAGAAATATTGGTAAAAAATTGGGAAGATTTAAAAAATAATCACGCCTATAATGACACGCCCAAGGGATGGGCATGGTTAATATGGTTTAAAAGAAAGTGCTATGCAAAGACAACTTAACTAACTTACTAGTGTGAGCGCATGTGTGTGTGTGTGCGTGTGCGTGTGCGTGCGTGTGAGTGAGTGAGTGAGTGAGTGTGAGTGTGTGTGTGTGTGTGTGATTGAGTGAGTGAGTGACAGTGAGTGTGCGTGCGTGCGTGGTCTGCGTGCGTGTGTGCGTGCGTGCGTGCGTGGTCTGCGTGCGTGCGTGGTCTGCGTGCGTGCGTGCGTGCGTGCGTGCGTGCGTGCGTGCGTGCGTGCGTGCGTGCGTGCGTGCGTGCGTGCGTGCGTGCGTGCGCGCACGCACGCACGTCACTGGGACAGTGACAGTAAAAGGAGCAGACTGGGACAGTAAAAGGAGCAGACTGGGACAGTGTCAGTAAAAGGAGCAGACTGGGACAGTGACAGTAAAAGGAGCAGACTGGGACAGTAAAAGGAGCAGACTGGGACAGTAAAAGGAGCAGACTGGGACAGTGTCAGTAAAAGGAGCAGACTGGGACAGTGTCAGTAAAAGGAGCAGACTGGGACAGTGTCAGTAAAAGGAGCAGACTGGGACAGTGACAGTAAAAGGAGCAGACTGGGACAGTAAAAGGAGCAGACTGGGACAGTGACAGTAAAAGGAGCAGACTGGGACAGTAAAAGGAGCAGACTGGGACAGTGTCAGTAAAAGGAGCAGACTGGGACAGTGACAGTAAAAGGAGCAGACTGGGACAGTAAAAGGAGCAGACTGGGACAGTGTCAGTAAAAGGAGCAGACTGGGACAGTGTCAGTAAAAGGAGCAGACTGGGACAGTGTCAGTAAAAGGAGCAGACTGGGACAGTGTCAGTAAAAGGAGCAGACTGGGACAGTGTCAGTAAAAGGAGCAGACTGGGACAGTAAAAGGAGCAGACTGGGACAGTGTCAGTAAAAGGAGCAGACTGGGACAGTGACAGTAAAAGGAGCAGACTGGGACAGTAAAAGGAGCAGACTGGGACAGTGTCAGTAAAGGAGCAGACTGGGACAGTGTCAGTAAAGGAGCAGACTGGGACAGTAAAAGGAGCAGACTGGGACAGTAAAAGGAGCAGACTGGGACAGTGTCAGTAAAAGGAGCAGACTGGGACAGTGTCAGTAAAAGGAGCAGACTGGGACAGTGTCAGTAAAAGGAGCAGACTGGGACAGTGACAGTAAAAGGAGCAGACTGGGACAGTAAAAGGAGCAGACTGGGACAGTGACAGTAAAAGGAGCAGACTGGGACAGTAAAAGGAGCAGACTGGGACAGTGTCAGTAAAAGGAGCAGACTGGGACAGTGACAGTAAAAGGAGCAGACTGGGACAGTAAAAGGAGCAGACTGGGACAGTGTCAGTAAAAGGAGCAGACTGGGACAGTGTCAGTAAAAGGAGCAGACTGGGACAGTGTCAGTAAAAGGAGCAGACTGGGACAGTGTCAGTAAAAGGAGCAGACTGGGACAGTGTCAGTAAAAGGAGCAGACTGGGACAGTAAAAGGAGCAGACTGGGACAGTGTCAGTAAAAGGAGCAGACTGGGACAGTGACAGTAAAAGGAGCAGACTGGGACAGTAAAAGGAGCAGACTGGGACAGTGACAGTAAAAGGAGCAGACTGGGACAGTGTCAGTAAAAGGAGCAGACTGGGACAGTGTCATGCACGACATTCTATTTTCAGACCAGCCCAAGCTAAGAAAAACTAACTTTGCACCGGAGTGCATGCCAATCCTATTAAAAACGGTCATACAAATGGGCTGACAAGCCCCTACGGGGAGTTGCTGTAGAGCAGGGTTCCCCAATTCATTTTCCTCAAGGGCCATATTTTGACTAGGGTACCAGGCTGGGGGCCGAGTCCGCACGCGCAAGGTCGAGATTTTGCCCTGAAAATTCATTTTCAGGGCAAGACCCCATTTGAAAAGGATGCCCAGTTTGACATGCATAGGCTACTGACCCCCATTTAATGCCATTTATATCCCGGCACGAAAAAAAAGCAGTGGATCCTATTGGTTCACCGATGTGAGTGGGGGGCAAACAGGGGAACTTCTGATTTCAAGTTGGCCTCTTTGCCCCCTAAGTGGTGGTCAGTGAGAAAGGCCTCTTTGCCCCCTAAGTGGTGGTCAGTGAGAAAGGTCTCTTTGCCCCCTAAGTGGTGGTCAGTGAGAAAGGCCTCTTTGCCCCCTAAGTGGTGGTCAGTGAGAAAGGGTCAGTTGGGAGATGTGGCTAAGGCATATACTGCGTTTCATAATATGTCTGTGTGTCGGCTCGTTTAGATCTCTTTCATCTAAATATAAACCAGGGTTATTATTATTCAGCAATTGCATAATCAGCCAATGATGTAAGCTCTCATGACAATGAACATTTGTGAAATTTACGGAAGTTGCACACACACGCACGCACGCACACAGCAGACTGGATATAACCAGGGAGACATACAGTAGAACAGACTGGATATAACCACAGAGAGACATACAGTAAAAGGAGACTAAGTACAAGCAGGGAGACAGCGACGGGGAAGAACTGACCACACTAAACGATGCAGACATGAAGGTGGCCACAGCAGTGAGGCTGCATTATATTTTTACATACGTAGATAAAAGTGAGTCGGCTCCTTGGCTTCAAGCTATAATCAATCAGGATTTAGTCGCACACTGGGGATGAAGCCTTTGGCTGACGTTCTCATTGACCGCTGCTTTATAAAGAGCAGGTCCCCTCCTCCCCTCCACGCCAGCTCAGGGTGGGCGTCAGACGGCAGCTATGACGCCTTGCGGGGTGGCCTTTGGCTATTGATTAGGATGGCAGCCTGCTCAAAGCCTGCTCCCCTCGGGTCAAGGGGTCAAGGCATAAGAAAGGAGAAGAGGGGGCGGTGACACAGGAACAGTAAATTAAACGTTTCTTCCATCAGCAGGATGTGAGTGAGAGAGGATTCAGGACACCGTCCGAGATGAAGGTTGTTCGGAAATGATACAAAAAAACCTGCGTGGTGAGGTTTTTCAAACTATAAAATAAATTGTTTAGGTTCAAAATACGGGTATCCTGCAGAATAAATACATTATAAGAGAATAGAAATAGAGTGAAAAGTGCAGAGGTACCAGCCAGGTATGTCGCTTTTGACAACTGTTGCTGTCTGTTGTAGACTGGCACATCTTTCCACTGTTTACAGGAAGTCTCACCAGTCGTTTGATGAATGAAGACAAGGCTCGACTTGTCAGCACAATAAAAGTTGCTCGGCAGTCATCGCTGCCAAACATTTGATTGTTTTCAATCGCATTCATTTGCGTCTGGGCCTCGGAGCAAGGGAAGCTGGGATCGCTGCCAGGTGAAGACTGTATAGGAGAGCTGGACAGTAAAGACTGTTAGCATACAAAACCACCACAGTAGGTGAAGACTGTATAGGAGAGCTGGACAGTAAAGACTGTTAGCATACAAAACCACCACAGTAGGTGAAGACACTGATAGGTTGAACTCAGTCAGTGCTGCACCTTGACTGTCTTTAGAAAAAAGACAGTTGATTCTCAACCTTTTAAATTTCAAGCACCCCCAGTTTGATATGCATTAGGCCACAGATGCCAATTTGATAAAATGTGCATCTCCCACCCTAACTACACAGTACACTACACACTGTAACATACTCACTGTTCATTTAACTCTTGAGAGTGTACATTATGGAAAAATCATTTGTACATTCGAATCTTAGAGTTACAGACCTCCTGTATGGGTCCATTTGGTTCAATCAAGTATCAATCATTTAGCTTTGGACTCCCTGGAATCCCGACTCCACGTTGAGAACCAGTACAGTAAGTCAGACACCGCCTCTCACATTAGGTGAGCACAAATACAGTTAAACCAGCATTAACTTTTCTCACCAAATTGCATGCAGTTGTGGCCAGGTGTAAAGCTGGACATTACATTGATATGGGAATGGGATCCGGGTGTAGTGTACTACATCTAGGAAGTTGACTGTCTGAGAGCATATCATAGCACAGCTTTATTAGTTTACATTCAATACCACCAATTAAGAAAAAGCTGTACGATAAAGGTGAGTTTTAAGAAGAGATTTAAAAGAGGACAGAGTTTGCCTGTCTGAGATCTTCAGACAGGGAGCTTCACAGCTGAGGGGCTCGCACTGCAAAAGCCCTAGTGACAAAACCAGACTTTGGGACCACTATGCTAGAGGGACCACTATGCTAGAGGATCTGTGAGTTGAGAGCCTGACCCTTCAGTGCCTTTAAAACAAGCAGTAATATCTTAAAATCAATTCTAAAACTCACAATGGGTTCCATGTCCCTTTTAACCAGATTTGTTTTTACTTTGCCTCAAAATGCAGATATTTGACAAAATATATATAGTAATAATGGTCTATGTCGCCTGTAGAATTGTTGCATAGCAGTAAGATGGCAACAGATTCATTAAATATGCTAAAATAAACCAGTAAATTGGGGGGCTTTAAAGGAAACCAGTGGTCACAGAACATCACATGGTGTCGTCAGTGACACCCTGAGTGCATCAATAATTGATCTGTTTGAGTTTAATGCGCCTCAGGAAATAACTATCATTTCAATAATTCAACCAACCAAGAATTACATATATGACACGGGGAGGAGATGCTGATTTCGGCAAACATCCTGCACACTGGAAAGGCTTTGCCAGAGGAAGTAGACAGGCCGGTGGATGGAGGATTACACGTGGTCCAAGCCTTTGTTTGTTCCCACAGGGTTAATAAAAGACAGGCCTGGCGTACCTGAGCCGAGTAGCAATGCAGCTTGGAGACAGACGGCCACGGTCAGTCTGGCTTTAAAAATAGAGAAGGAGGAACCAGAGTTCTAGACGAGATACAAATAATGCAGGCTTCAGAAAGATATCGTTTTGTTTAAGCACAAGAACCCATAGTGTCCCTATTCTGCAGGGCAAACATTCAGAGCATGCACGCACGCACACACGCACAGAGTAGACCATGTATTTATTTGACAAAATACCTACTCTCTATTGATGTACTGATTATTTTGACTAGGCCTATTCAATTGATCCGTTGCCCCATTGTTGCCAATAAGGTTAGTGGCTGCCTCTCACGCATTTTCCCCACACACTAAAAAGGTACGCATCACTATTGCGCGCGTGTGAGAGAGAGAGGGATGTGTGAGGGCTTACAATGGCAAAGTTGTGCAAGCAACGTGTTTGTGTGATCACAAATACGTTAGAAGAGAGGCAGCGACACGTGATTTGGGATCACACTGGAATGGTTGGCACGCCACGCCCCCAGAGGCGCTGCTAGAGTGTAAACCGCGCCCAGACAGTCTCCAATTGGCTGGCTGCTTCCATAATGTATAATAATAACATGCATCCGTAAAAACTGCTTTAAAAATAAGAGTTCATAAATAGATGGATAGATATGGCACCGAAGTCTGACATCAATATCTGTAGAGGGCGCAAATCCACGGGTTCATGTACTTTGTATTTGCATTGTAATCCCCATAGCGGGATTTTGGATCGCCTCATATAATAACTGTTTAAATAAACATGTCATCCCGGCCGTTACACTCATATGGATATGAAGAATCAACTGACTGAGAGAAAACTCTATTGTTCCTGCTACTGAATTAGTTACATTTTCGCTAGAAACAAAGCTGTATCATATATGAGTGACTGACTGTCGCAAACGATACACAGACACCTCCCTGACAATAACACAGAGACAGCTTGTTTATTTTTGGACCACAATGCTTATATGAAACGATTTTAAGATGACCCCATGTTATTCTCCATAGAGAAATTACTTCCGTGAACCAGGGGAATCGAGGGGATGAGCGAGTGACGTCAGGAGGACTTCGGCACTCTATTCTTTTTTACGCAAATTTAGAAGTTAATTCAGTTCAGTTCAAGCCTCTCTCTTTCTCACTTTAAATATGTTATATTATAAAGGAACACGCCAGCTCATCTCTGATTTAAGAGGAGATGCAATTGTGTGAATTAATGGATGGATGGAGGCTAATCATTGCCCATCCCCATATGTGAT
Organism: Electrona antarctica; assembly: GCF_951216825.1. NCBI lineage: Eukaryota > Metazoa > Chordata > Actinopteri > Myctophiformes > Myctophidae > Electrona > Electrona antarctica. Next base: position 22,749,387 of record NC_136810.1, read on the forward strand.
AGTGATGACTATCACATATGGACATACTATCATATCTCGCTTGTTTATTTATTTTTTTAAATGCGCGAGAGAGAGAGGAGAGAGAGAGAGAGAGATGCAGAGGTGCATGTGGGTGACCAGATCATTTGAGGGACAGTTAAGTATCACTTGTGTGGGACAGGACGGTGTTAGCAACTTATGGTGGAATGTTTTTAAATCTAGGAAAAGAAAATGGAATTTTTACTCTAGTTGTGACCCATGCAAATTGCTCTGTGACCCACAAATGGGCCCCTGTTTGGGACAAACTTTGGATGGCAGAAGATCCACCAAGGGCAGCTCTCCTAGATTCCGATTTATGGAGGTTTGAAAATCCTGTTTGTAACCGAGATAAACGCTGGTCAGATTTGTACGTCCCATAGCTGGAAGTGACAGGCATTGTCATAGCAACGGGATCAATGCACAGAGTATACAGAGGGGGTACGAACATGTACGTAGTTGGCTGATAACGTCCCATAGCTGGGGGGTACGAGTGTATTTGTATATGGCCCAGAAAAAGTTAAGGGTCAATGTGGACCCCCTGGTGCACTGTGGTCTTCGGAGTCGGACTTGACATCAGAACGGGAACCAGTGCCATAGATCTTAGACGTCACACACGCCCTGTCCCGCCCTGCTAGCTGTGACATACAGACAGACTGGCTTCTGCGACGACCTACGCTTCACTCTCAACAGTGGAACAACAATGCCACCCTATTCCATGTCCTGTACCTTTCATATAGGACAGTGAGGTAGAATGACAGCATATGCAACATCCCTGCCATGAGCAGGCTGTGTAAAAGGGTTTTTTCTGTCTGTCCATCTGTTGGGCCTGAGCAGAGGTTCAAAGGAATGAAAGCCTTCCCAACCGCCCCAACCCCCAATGCCCCCGCTTCTTTTTCTCCCTCTCTCTCATTATTTTTTGCTTTCCCTTACTTCATTGCTCTCTCTGTGTGGGGTCCCATTTCATCAACACCTTGCATGCAGCTCGCATCCATGCACACCGTTGGAAGCTCTGAAACTCATCCAGTTCATTACCGGCCTCTCCTCCAGACCAGAGGACCTCTCTATGTCCAAAAGCACTGACACAGAGAGGGAAGCGGGTCCCAGAACACTGCACGTTCACCAAGCTAAGCCAAGAGAACTAGGGCTGTGACTGTCCATTATTTTCGTAATTAATAGAATTGTGCGTGTATACATACATACATACATACATACATACATACATACATACATACATACATACATACATACATACATACATACATACATACATACATACCACTTACAGTAAGCAACGGTTGCTGCAACAGTAAAATGCAGAGAAAGGTGAATGATTAAATTATATATATTTTTTAATTGATTAAATCAATTAAGTTTGATTAACTGATACACCCCTAAAGAGACGGCTGTAGCGTTATGTTGACTACTCAGGATTTATGATGACTTTTAGTCACAGGTAGAACAGCTTCAGTCAGCATAGTCACTCATGTGTGGCAGCAGAACTGATTTGAGTGTCTCTCTGCCCGTGTTTTTGGAGTGAAATGGAATTAGCCGGTGTCAGTTACAACTTACAACTTAAGACAACAGACTGAGGGGGAGGGGTCCCTTTAGCCTCCTCCCTCCTCTCCGCCTCCTGCAACAATGGCACTTGAATTACAGTCTTTCTTGTGTGGAGATGGGAAGGAGATTAGGATAGTATGTGTGTGGGGGGAGTGTGGGTGGGGGGTCAGGGGTTGCATAAAAGGCCCAATGGCCTTTGTGGAGTGAGTAGAAATCACCGTGGGGGGTGGGATAGGGGGTGAAGCTTTGGTTGTGCCGAGTTTATTAAAACACCAAAATGGGCGAGTGGCCACAGATGGTGCTGTCAATAAACACCCACCATTGCAACACACACACACACACACACACACACACACACACACACACACACACACACACACACACACACACACACACACACACACACACACACACACACACACACACACACACACACACACACACACACACACACACACACACACACACACACACACACACACACACACACACACACACACACACACACACACACACCTTTATATATATTTTTATTTTTTTTAAATATTATTTTTCCAACTGAAGACCATTTAATTTGAAGAGTATTTAAATGGGCTTAATCAGAGACTTGAATCTGTGAACACAGAACATAAAACTCAAATTGATATAGAAAAAATAAATATTATCGCAGATCTGTGCCATCCTGACCGCTTTCTCCCATTTCCGTGGTCACCAATCACATTCCATGCAGATTGACTTTCACAAGTGCTCTATCCAAGGTGACGAAACTCTAGCATCAACCAGATGGAATATCTACCACAATAACTGTGTGTACTTATTGTCACCTCTGCTCACCTTACTGTGTGGCATCTGAACCTGAACACAATCTCACACACGACTGCATTCCAATGCATATCACCTTGCACATTACGACAGCTCTATTTCCCCCCCTGATAAGTCCCTTCGAAACACCCTTCGTCTCCACATAAAACACTCTCTGGCGTCGCCATGACTCATGGGCGCAGGCCAACTACATTACCGATAAAAGTAGCTAGTGTTACAAGCTCAAGGTCATTCCTATTCCTAGTGCACAACCACGGGGACACACACGCCTACTTGTATTGAATAGTTTTCCTTTTTCAAATGTATATATTTTTTCCCCTTGTCAATTCCAGTTCTAGAGTCCCTGTCGCTGCCAACCTCCACTGTTGGCCTGGGGAGGGTCAGGGTGTAGACAACTACTTATGGACCACAGGTAGCACCAGTGTTGGCCTGGGGAGGGTCAGGGTGTAGACAACTACATATGGACCACAGGTAGCACCACTGTTGGCCTGGGGAGGGTCAGGGTGTAGACAACTACATATGGACCACAGGTAGCACCACTGTTGGCCTGGGGAGGGTCAGGGTGTAGACAACTACATATGGACCACAGGTAGCACCACTGTTGGCCTGGGGAGGGTCAGGGTGTAGACAACTACATATGGACCACAGGTAGCACCACTGTTGGCCTGGGGAGGGTCAGGGTGTAGACAACTACATATGGACCACAGGTAGCACCACTGTTGGCCTGGGGAGGGTCAGGGTGTAGACAACTACATATGGACCACAGGTAGCACCACTGTTGGCCTGGGGAGGGTCAGGGTGTAGACAACTACACATGGACCACAGGTAGCACCACTGTTGGCCTGGGGAGGGTCAGGGTGTAGACAACTACACATGGACCACAGGTAGCACCACTGTTGGCCTGGGGAGGGTCAGGGTGTAGACAACTACACATGGACCACAGGTAGCACCAAAATACTAATATAACTTTAGTACTCCATACACGTACATACTGACTGTATCACATATCGTCACATGCAGATACTTTTGAGAGAAACAGGAACAAAACAAGCTGGTCATAAAAGACAGTAGCCTGACACTCAGCCTGAATTTTCATTTCGTTTCACTCCAGAATCGCCTGAATATATTTTTTTAATGGGCGTGGCTAGCGATTCAGGGGCTGGAGCCAGGCTAAAAAGACAGATTAACAAACACAGATTTATCCGGGCATCATATAGACCAGTGTTTCCCAACCAAAAATATAGTCTATATTATAGACTATATTTCTTGTCATAAACCATTCATTACCAAATATACTCATCTTTTGCCAGAGGCAGACAGCACATTTTTACATTGTTACTAAAGTAAACAATCCTTGACAACAGAAACTAAATCAATTATCAATAGAAAAATAATTACACCCATATTGACTCACTGTTAGTGTCCTCTCATTTCCCTGCAAACAAACATGCCCAGGGCCCAGACCATTTTCACTGAAAGCTTTGTTCATGTAGGTGGATCGACACGGATCATTTTGATGTTTGAGGGGCGATAGCCCCACCTATGTCCAGCTTTTGATGTATGTGCACAAACTTTGTCTTACACAAACATTAAATCCCATTGACAATGAATGGACAATTTTGAGTGTTCGTGTAAACTCAAACATTGTGGAACACAAACATAGTCTGATTGAACACCCACAGCCAGACAAGTCAACACTTTGCCCTAAAGAGACAAGGGCTGGGTTCCCCAAAGGACATCATGCGTAGGGAGTGGGCATGTGGTTCTTCTCAACAACACCCCCTTCACTGTGAATATAGATATTCCGTGCATAGATGTGCCACGCAATGGTAGGCCTGAGGCCTGCTATAGTAGGCCTCAGGGCTGAGTTTTCATATAGGCCTACATTTACCTTGCCGACATCACTTCACCTCTGAAATTTAATTTAATAATATTCGGACTGCTGGACAGCTGACAGTAGGCTCTCTTCACTCTTAAAAAAAATGTAATTAAATTTAATTGATTTGACGCTGAAGTAGGCCTAAACATATTTGTTTAATTTCAAAGTTTTTATATTTAAATCAGATGAAGACAGTCACCACTCACACCACACATTTCTCTGCGAATGGTTTTACTACTGCCACATGTCGACAGGTGTGTGTAGGCTAAAAAGGCCTTACGTGCGCAATGAGGACAGGTATGGCTATGCTCTAGTCTAGGTTGTCTATTTCTATGTTGTTGTGTTTGACAGTATTTCCCAAAAAAGGACATAGTGTCTGATTGGCTGCCATGCAGCCAATTAGGCCGCACACAGGCTTCTGTTTGCGGCCTAGAGGGGTGTGTTCAAGCTACGTCAAACACAAAAGGTATTTGGGGAAACCCAGCCAAAGCCATGATGTTGCTGTCCTCTGTTGCACCACCAGTCCAATGACACACACACACACACACACACACACACACACACACACACACACACACACACACACACACACACACACACACACACACACACACACACACACACACACACACACACACACACACACACACACACACACACACACACACACACACACACACACACACACACACACACACACACACACACACACACACACACACACCAGGTTTAGTGAGTCCCCCAGGGTCCACTAGTGATTCCCTCTACACCAAAACAAGCTGCTGAAAATATCCAATCGTAATAGGATCTGATATATATTTAATAGATCTACTGCACCATCAGTCTACTCTAATGAAACATACACAATACAATAAATATCTTCAGCTCATCATATTTTAGGCCACTTATAATACTTTATACTTACAGTATCCTCAGAGGAGTTCCTCAATCTTGAACTTATATTCCCGTAGCAGTGGAACGTTGATAACAATAGTTAGGAGTTAAAAAAAATCTACTAAAGCATAATGCAAATAGACTTTAACTCAAGACAGATGGAGGATGCTTTAAAACGCTATTGATCTGAAGACAGTTTTGCATTTTGGCTGCGAATGGACAGCCCTATAACAAAGAAATATACAAACGGGTGAAGTTTATACAAACTTCATGACGATTCCCTTAAAGGTGACTTCAGACCAAACAAACGTGTTCAGACTAGCATTTCTTTATCAGCACAAAACTAGTCTGCCAACAAAATATTAGTTTTCCCCATGCAAATTGCAAACTGCTTTCTGCAGTGTTGCCAGGTCTGTTTATTATAAGCGACTTGGGGCTAGTTTTCCTGTAACATAGCTTAATATTCATAGTTGCCTGTTGCTTTATAGTTTGGGCTTATTTCTGAAGTGTAGTTGCTTATTTGGGCTTGCTTTCATGATTCCTATTAAAAATAGCTGATGTAATAGGGCTCAAGTGGTGAAACTGGTTGCTTCTTTTGGATTTGTTTTCATAGACCTGGTCGCTTGTTTCACTCACAGAATCAAAACAAACAAATATAGCATTATTTTCGCTAGTCTTGCTTTGGAGTTGATTGATTGGTATTATATATATATATTAATGAGTTGATATTGAGAATATGGTATCTAGTCCACACTACACCAGTAGTCAGCCCTGAAACATGACGAGCAGACTAGAAGTCTACTCTACAGTGGAGTAATTTACCCCCCTCATCACTACAACATGGATAGCGTCGCTCCTGACATCGGCAACCGACCGGACATGTTCGGTTCGTCATCAACGGGTATCGGTGTGTCGATAAGGCGATATGGACGGCAAGCGATGGGAGCTTCTCTCCCGACAAGCTCACAACGCTTTCAAACTAGCCGTCAGCCGGTGCAATGTGGAGGTAGCTTAAGAAAAGACTGTGAGCTGCATGACAGACTAGACTTTGACAGAGTGTTGATGTCAGTCATGCTAGGAGGCTGCCAGACACTATAGGAGGAGTCACTATAGAAAACCACAGAATCGTTTAAATAACTGACTTACTTGAATAACAATCCAATCATCATAACTTTTCTAACTTGTACAAACTGGTAAAGACTAAGAAAAATCACAACCGTGTCAACCGAGCAATGAAACTATACGTACTGTATAACTGGTACTACTCGTACTGCACTGTACGGGTGAGAGAAGAAATCCCCACTAAAGATTGTGAAAGCCCTTCTCCCTGGTGTGTGTGTGTGTGTGTGCGTGCGTGCGTGCGTGCGTGCGTGCGTGCGTGCGTGCGTGCGTGCGTGCGTGCGTGCGTGCGACCTGAATGCGACCCACATCTGTGTGCGTGCGAGACCTGAATGCGACCCCAATCAGCATCAGCTTCAGGGGTCAATAGGTTTTACTCAGACATAGGGACATACATAGAGACATACATACTCCGTCACTCATGGGAGTGATTGGCACCGCTCAAACATACCTAATTTCTGAGTAAAATTTGTTGCTGAAAACAACTGCCAGGTAGTCAGGCAATATGGAGTCAGCATGCTTACACAGTAGCACAGTAGCTGCTCTTCATCACAATCAAGCTTAAAAGACCAACATTCCAAATGTAGGTCTACATGTACATGTACACCAAACTGTAACTGGCCTTTATATCCATCAAAATAAAGTGAAAGCTAGACTCCCACGTCCCACATCTCCAACTGTGAAACAGAGAAGTTTGTGAAGTGAACCAGAAGATCAAACATCTCCCCTGGCAGTCCTCTGGGTTGCTTATCGTTGTAGTTGTTGAGTAATCAATGTTCTCCACCACCACCCCAATGTCTCTCACTAGCTTTCACAAAGATAAGCCTTCTGTTCTACTAGGAGAGAAAGCAAAGACAGTAATGTTTATGTAATCATTATAATTTTATGCTCCGGACCATTGTACGTTAAAATATCAGTATAGTAATCAGTTTTACTACCGTGTACAATATGTACATTTCTGAAACTTTCTATTTACTTTTTTTTTCCCTATTTGGTCACTGCCAGGTCCAAAAGTTACTTTTCAGCAAATGAAAAAAAAAACCTGTGCTTCAATGGATCATTCAATTAATGTAGTTATTATTTAGTCACAAGCTCTGATTAAAACTTTTCAATACGTAAGGGATAATATCTGGCTAGGTGGTCATTGTCGGGAGATAATTCACCGAACCCCCCCCCCCCCCCCCCCCCATATGTCTCTCTGTCACTTTGTTTACAAACGAAATTCACGTGCAGGAAGTCAGACTTTGAGACCCCATAGCCTGGAGGAATGCGACGCTCTGGTTCAGAAACTTCAGAGACAGCGTTTCAAGCTAAAACTTCAAAAAAAAATGTCCACCATTTCCGTTACCCTACACCTTTAACATTTGCATGACAGTCACAAAATAGGTAAAGATCAGACCAGTCTGAAGTGAGTGGTGCTATACTGTACTCGTGCTGTAGTACTGTACTGTACAAGCCCTCCTCCCAGGCCTGTGTGTGTGGCTCCGCAACAGTGACACTTGGTCAACAAACGCTATTTCCGTACTCGGACGGACAGACACACACAGCCAGGGACACACATAGCTGTCTATAGGACACCACTCAAGAAGATGGAAAAGCGTTGTGCCCAACTTTGAAGATATGTAAAGCTGTTTTGTTTTACAAAGCACTTTCTTCCAGCAACATCTAATGAAGACAAAAATAGGCTGCAGGCAGATTCCAGAATAGTGACAACACTTACGACTGAGATTAAAGACTAGGACTACAATTACAGACACAAGAACTTGTCTTCTCAAGGGATATTTAGGCTGTTTGCCGAGTTTTAAAATGTCCATCAATATTCCTTTCAAGAGTCAGGATTGTAGTGAATCAAAGAGAAGTTTACTTCTGCTGTTTGTTCCTTAACAACTGATTTCAAATGTAATGTCTGGCATTGCACGTCAGTGACTGTCAACAACATATCACCAAACATCTCGCTACAACAATAGAAACCCCACTCCATGGACGGAGCCAAAGATTTGTAGTGCTGCCAACGAATATTCCATATTCGAATGAATATTCGAATGTAAAAAATAAAAGAATAATCGAATATTTTAAATTAAGATTCGAATAAAAAAAAAAAAACAATAAAATTGCTGTGTGAGTTCTGGCGAGACTCTGTGCCACGTAAACTAAAACATTATACAAAAATTAGGCTATTATCCTACCACCGTCATAATCATCAACACTTTAGGCCCCTCCCCCCTTTGCACTCTTTTTCTCCCCAATACAGATTGGACTGATTCATGCCCCCCCCCCCCCCACACACCGTACAGTACGGCACAGTACAGTATGCTACAGTACAGATTCTACAGAACAGTATGGTACAGTACGAGTACGGTACAGTATGGAACAGTACAGTACGACACAGTACAGTAATGGTACAGTACAGTATGGCACAGTACACTACAGTACAGTACAGTATGGCACGGTACAGTATGGTATGGTACAGCACAGTATGGTACAGTACGGCACAGTGTGGTACAGTACGGTACATTATAGTACAGAATGGTATAGTAAAGTACAGTATGGTACAGTGCAGTAAAGCACAGTACCATATGGTACAGTACAGCATGGTACAGTACACTACAGTACAGTATGCTACTGCATAGTACAGTAAAGTACAGTATGGTACAGTTAAATACCGTACAGTATGATGATGCAACAAAATTGCTCCACATTACTGTTTCACTGTTCATACTACATACTCATACTGTCATATTCTGGATATAAATTTCATTTTACTACCATTTAGCCTTTCTTACTCTTTGCTACAAACACTGTCATACATTACAACATGACAATACACAACAAATGCTATCTTATTTCCATCTACTTCCCGTCTGCATTTACACCCTATTCTCCATGTGCATCAATCACACTCATTACTCACACCAACACCTTCCTTGCTCACTACAATTAGCAGTGCAACATTGCAAGGGTGACAACGTCGCAAGGGAGCCAACGACGCTTGGAACTACAATTCTAGTTTGAACAATAAAACAGCTCTCATGTTCAATGCCCAAATATTATTTTTCAATAAAAGTACATGAACTTAATGCAAATATTCGTTCCAATGTACTCTCTCAGAGGAAAATTTGTACTGTACTGGCATCAAATTTGCAACTGAGTCTGCAGTGAATGTCATCTTATACAAAATAACACAAATGTCACATAGAATGGAAGGTCCTAAATTCCTTCTTTTATGTTGCTCAGTCAGTAGAGCCCTCGCCTTTGGATCACATGGATCTGGATTAGATCCCACTCATCCCAGGCACTGCCAACTCAACATATATGAGTAGCACAGCTTGGGTAGGTCTGCAGTGGGTCTGTGAAGTAGTGGGAGTGGGTGCTGATGGTAGATGTGTTGCGCTCCACCTCCCAAGTTTAATAATAATAACAACAATAAGCCTCAACGACTTTGCATTTATCTCTATGGCACATGATGGAATTCAAGCAACAGCACTAAACACAGTTGCTTCAGGTTGTTATTATTGTTGTCCTATTTGGCTTGGCTTGACAAATCGGAGTCTTTCATCCAGCCAGCCTCCCCCTGTGACTGTGCATCACCTTCTATTATAGGCTGAACCCCTGAGTCATCCCCATCCAGAGAATAAACAGGGCTGAACATTCCAAGCAAATGAGAGCTCCCACATTATGCATTCTCACAGCCCCCGCCCCCCCCCCCCCCCTCTCTCTATGACTCAGTCTCCTTCTCCCCCCCCCCCCCTCTCCGTCTCTCTGGATTGAAGACTAGGTGCTATGGTGAAGTGAATAGGTGGTATTTCAGCTCACTAATGGCACATGGGAGAACAACTCCTTGGCTGAGAGCCCAAATCCCCATGGTAACTTACAGCAGGGTAGCCACTAGCCAACCACCGCTTCTTTCCTGTGCTAGTTTGTCTGTAGATTTTGTTTTTAAACAAAAACACTATTGCTTATTGGTATGCAGGGAGAGGGAGCAATATTTGTTTTAATGAAAAGCAACCATTAACCAACTCTAAACTACCCCTATGTGTGTGTGCATTAATAGCAGCATAATGTAACTACAACATGTTACATCAACAGGCTGTGTGCACAGAAGTTACTATCACATAAAAACTATATATATCCCTGATTTCTGGAGGCAATATGTTAATTATCAAAACAATATGGAACATTAGCATTTTCTTGTGCCTAATGTATTGACTGATTGAATACATTAACAGTTTGCAGGGGGGGGGGGGGGGAGTACAGTTCAATAAAGTCTAAGAGGATTTTAAACCCAAGAAAGCCTATGGTTTGTTTCCATCGGGGTCCTTCATATTCAATTCATCGCCTGTGCCTTTTCAGTAAATACAAAGACTATAGGCTAGTGTTTATATAGCGGCTATATTATACAGTAGTATGCCGTTTATATAATTAAACAGGCAGGAGCAACAGGTTCGCAACATTATTAAGATACTAGTAACCTGAACCTGTAGCTCACAGTAAAATGTAGGCCTATGCTTTAATCGAATGGATGGACCCTTATTACCCTGAACATGCCATACATTTGTAGCCTGCAATATTCAGTCAAAGTTTCATTACAGGGTGTAGTTGTGTAGGCAATTATTAACAGACACATGATGAGACACAGAGACAGTGATGTTTTCCAAACGGGATCATCAAACCTCATTGTGGTCCGTTATGCGTGTGATTGGTGGTGTGCATGCAGCTTAGTGCATCACGAATTAGCCTGATCCCAGCCAGACTGTTGCTAGGGGTCTAGTGGTCAGTGACAATGTTTCCACTTTCCACGCAGTACTTTATACATGTATTATGTAGTACTCTGTACCTTTCACTTGACTCTCGTAGTCCGCAATGATCTCCTTATCCTTTTTGAACCTGGTCGACGACATGTTTTCTCTCCAAGTTGCTCCTGTGCAGATTCGCTGTAGAACTTCTCCTCAAACTATTTGTCAACAAATGGAATTGATGTGTCCTGACTCACCCCTATAGTAATAACGATAATAATAATATTCGACGCATCACACAGGCAGTAGCAGCAATGGATGAGACTCTTCTTTTGGACGACGACAAAACTAAACGCTATGAATTAACTTTCAAAAAAGAAAGCCCGAGGTGTGGGATGCAGCTAATACGGTGCTGTTGGATCAGAAAAGGGGTTTTTAGTCCTTCATTGTTCTCCTTCTTCCACCACAGGACTGCCGGGATTGGGTCTGGGATACAACAGGGCCGATGCGGAATGGATCCCGCCGGATCCACCGAACTGTTGGCTGCAATCAGAGCATGTATATACCAGCAGGAGAATATAAATCCACAGCGAGTTGGGAGAGTCTTCCCTTATCTTTCCCGACTTCCTATCCGATCATTCCGACCCATGCACGGTGAGAAAGTAGCACCACCAACAAGCACCCTGGCTGGGGCGCGTTGATCTACTTGTGCGTGTCGTGTCGTGTGTGTTTGATCTCCGTGTTCTAGTTTGGGACCTTCTCCTGACTAGCTACCACCTCCTCTCCTCGATGTGTTCAACAGTACACTACCCCTCCTCCTCGCACGCGCACACGCGCGCGCGACAATTGTGGATTACACATTAATACACGAATCAAAATCCAGTGTAATTTCTGATGTTTTAGCCCACTCTGTTCGAGCCTCTGCTTTATTATAGTCAATTTATTATAGCCCGGCCTAAACAAATTAAAACGGATTTTGTACATTAGAGTTATAATATTGACAGATTGAAACCTTGGTAGCCTACTGCGAGAAACCATTTATAATTAGCAATAGTCCAAATTAAGTAACAGTTTTACTATTTTAGAATCTGAAACCATCTGGTTAATCTTGAGAACCAATATAGAATATTAATAGCCTACTATTTTTATACCAGGTTGTGTGGATTAAAACGATAGTCTAAAAGTTCCTGCCCAAACAACGCCGAGAACTAGAATCAACTGGACTCTAATGCCACCTAGAGGCGTTGGAGAGGCACCACACAACCACATTTACAACCATGATCACATTTAACATTTCTGGTCATTTAAGCCAGGAAGCAACACATGCAGCAACTATCAATTTCCAGGCTATTAATTACACATTTCGCAAATATTTGTAGAATTCTAACCATAACAATTAATGATCTCCTTTTTGATTGGTGCAACCACTCCAAGGAACAGCAATGGCCATCCACCCCGTCTGTATGTCCCTATGTTTAAGGTACCAACAGGGGGCGCTGTTGCACCACTCACTTCAGACGGGTCTGATTTTTCATTTGGTGTGCTTTTTTGTCTTCAGCAGTAGCCTGAAGACTCACTGTGGTGCAGTTTTCCTGTGCCCTGTCCTACCTAAACTATGTTGATTGTTGAACGACCACTAGATACCGATCCTCCTTGGGGGGAGGGGGGGGCACTCATATGAGCACTCATCCACATGAGTGGAAGTTTGTGGAACTGTGGAATAGCTCGGGTTAAGTTCACTATTAGTTAATGGTTAGAACCAGGTATGATTCTGAATGATGAGTTGATGATACATTCATGATGAATTAATGTACGAGTTCATCATTCATTACGTATGAATCTGCATGCTCATGCAAAGTGACCGCATTCCATTCGGTACAATGGAAACAAGCCATCAAGGCTTTATCCTTTTAGCATAATTGTACTCAATCAAAAGTATCTGTACGGCTACTTAACTTGAGTTTGCATTTTTGGATGGCTTTGACAAGCCTACACTACATTTCTGTACTTTTTCATATTTATTTGTAGGCTTAGGCTGTTTTGTTTTTTCACATTTGTATACATTTACTTTTGACTAAAAATTTATTTTCTATCAATTACACAAGCCTTGAATTCATGGAGATTTTATTTTGCTTTTGTCGCATTCCAGAGCCAATAATTTGATGAGCAGCAGTCTCCTACTGACCGGCTCAGCCGCTCATGCGACTGTTGAGCAAAACAAAACACTCCATGAATTCAAAGTTTCACACAGCAAAGCATTGAAATTAAATAAAAAATAAAATGTACTGCTTTTGAATTTTTTTAAAGCATGTCATGTCAGGACTGGACTTTTCTGTAGTTCCCAGATGACACGTTTAATATTTTATTTATAATGTACTTTACATTTGTGGAAATTGCTACAAGTGCTACAATAAGCATAACAAATAATCACACCACTATAAAATATCTAAGAAACTGAAACAAAACATTTAATCTCTCAAGTGTTACTTCCTATTATACACTGCAGATCTACAGTATAATAGATCACTCATCTTGAGCCTCTTAATGATTTATATAATTCCGTGTAGGTTTGTCCATATGATACTCATCACTGCCTCATGCACAACTAGCTCAATTGGCTGCAGCCTAAATCAAGAAGGCAGTTCATTGGTTTCTCTTCATTTATACATGTATTTATTTTAGGTGCCATTCTTACTTGAAGCTGTATTTGAACCAGTCTACTTCATCCACAAAAGAAAGAATTACAGTACATTTCAAGCACAACTCAATACAAAGACTGTTAAGTGGAAAACCATTTTCAATATAGGCATTTAACAGACGCAAAAGAAACAAAGCTTGAATAAGAGCTCAACCAAATTGAAAAATACAACAGACTGTTTATGTTTTGCAGTACTGGCAGTGCAACAAGAAATGAATAACCGATTGACAATAATTACTTTGGCGTTAATTTAGGTATAAGCGGGATAATGCGAGCAAGTCAGTTTTCTTAAAACAAAATAAAAACTAGCCAATTATTTTTACCCCTCGAACTGGGAACTCCCCTGTGTTACTCCCCCTGTGTTACAGTTGATTGATTCCATGAGCAAGACGCTGAACCCCAAACAAGTACAGGTCAATACCAAATCTGCTGTTAATACAATTTCAAATCGAACAATCAAACCATGTGGTATTAATTTTGGAATGGCTTGAGACAGGTAATCCAACACATTGAACTTTGCAACCTTTTAATACACACAAAGACAAGAGTGCAGAGGGGCATTGCTCCAAATTTGGCGACAGTATAGCAGGTATACAGTACGTGACATCATCGTACCTATGCGGGAAAGCCGACTGAGTGGCAAAAAACTACTTTCTGGCCTTGACAGCCCATTCATCCAAACAGAAAAGTCCTGTCTGATTGCATTAAACAATGTTAAACTCACCAACATTACAGCTGAACGAAAAGCTTGAATTATCCTCTTTCTATCTGCAAAGTTTTTGTTTCATGAAAATCCACCATAGAAACGTTATCTGATTGCATTAAACAATGTTAAACTCACCAACATTGCAACTGAACGAAAAGCTTGAATTATCCTCTTTCTATCTGCAAAGTTTTTGTTTCATGAAAATCCACCATAGAAACGTTATGAGCTACTTTCTGTCAAGAAATGCCCTGCATTTGATTATTTTTAGTAAGTGTCAGAGTTTGGAAGTGCTTGTTTTCAATAACACAACATTTTGCTGCCTCCTGCATTCCTGCAACGAGCGCTTCCAAACTCCAACACTTCATGCTGCTCAATGTTTTGCCACTCACTCTATATTATTATTATTATTATATATATATATATATATATTTGGCTATGGCGCTGGACGCCATTTTGAATTTGGCCCTCTAGCAAAAAATGCCGGGATTTTTGCGAGGGACCTGGGGGCTAAATCTTTTATAAAGGGTCCATAGAGGTCAAATCAATCATCAAAACATCCTTCCCAGAGGATGGTCACAGAACCTTAGTCTGTGACCCTACTACTAGATGTGCATGTGCATACTCTATTCTCTGCTGTGTTCTACCGGGGAGGGGAGGGGGGGCGGGCACATAGGTTTGTGAACCAATAGGGAGCCGGCATCCGTTTCCAGCGCTAGTTTGATCCGTCCCTCTATGCCAAGAAAAGCTTGGGTACTTTCAGGCTAATTGGTTGTAAGAAAAGAAAAAGACCCATCAATCAATCAAACTTTGTCACAACACCATTTTAAGTGGATGAAACCTTCAGTGTTCCTCCTTTTGTAACACACAATGAGTCTCCAGGGCTTCAGTCAAGCTCACTGTCACTGCCACTGGATGAATCCACATGGCAACCACCATCATCATCTCCCATTTCCTCTACAAACCGCCCGCCTGGTGAACAACGAGATAAGACATTTTTTTTGTTAAAGACTTGGGAAAATGTGCCATTGTAGAAAATGAAAATCTACTGACACTCTTTCAAATGTAATTGTAATTACATGAATAAAATAATGAAGATGATTCCACTTTATACCATTTGAAACATTTAAAAACGGACAGAAGAGATTTTTCACACACACACACACACACACACACACACACACACACACACACACACACACACACACACACACACACACACACACACACACACACACACACACACACACACACACACACACACACACACACACACACACACACACACACACACACACACACACACACACACACACACACTTTAGTCACCATTTTCTCTACTATTGTACACTTCCCAACAGCCTAACAAGAAACACTCCAACAGTTCTAAAGACAGTTTGTCAAATTACCAGTTCAGTTAGTCATTTGACTGGAAAACACAGATTTCACATTTTATGATGTTTATATTTAATCCATGTCCATATGGATTAAATTGAACCTACCTTTTGGTGAATGCTCCTCCTCAATGTCCTCATAGTAGTGAAGATCATAGCGAACACAATTATTCTGTAAGAAAAACACATTATACCATCTATACTAGAGTTGTATTAGACGACTACGGTTTAATTATATTTATATTATTTATATGATGCTCTGAAGTAAATAATGACCAACAAGCTCACAATGATGACCAACAAGTTCACATCATGTCTCGTATCACAACATGTTGTGAGCTTGTAGATCGGCCATTTTCGGTGCATGACACCACTGCACAACCAAGTATAAAACGGGTGTAAAATGGGTGTAAAATGGCAGTATTTGAACCTTGTGTTTGACGAGCTTGTCCCAGGATCCCTTCTGCTGCTTCACCAATGTGAGGACCGGCTCGTTGCACTTCATGGTCCAGGAGCACTGGTCTGCAATGACGCTGTCATGAAGCTCCAAGTCAGCTCTGTATGGCCTGCTATTCACACTGCCACTGAAGAGAAACAGCACAGACATCGTCAAGCCATAATGTGAAAATTGTGAAGAATCTAAATATAAGCAGGTCATTCAGGTAATGGAATAAAGAAGCTGTAATTATTTAGCTCTATTGGTTAAATATTTTTATAAAAAAAAGAAAAAAAGATCACAAGCCCCCATAGTTAGTGTCCTTGAGCAAGACACTGAGCCCCTAATTGCTCCTGATGTGCTGGTTGGTGCCTTGCATGGTTTACGCCACCATCGGTGTATGAATGTGTGTGTGAATGGGTGAATGCAATGCACAATCTATGTAAAACGCTTTGGATAAAAGTGCTATATAAATGCACCATTTATTCATTGGAGAAAAGCGCTATATAAATGCAGTCCATTTAGCCTTTGAGTTTCTTCTCAACTAGCAGTCTATAGCATCTATGTAAAGCACCTTGGATAAAGGCGCTATATAAATGCACCATTTATGAAAAGACATAAAAAGTTTAAATGTGACGATAAATGGTTTCTGCCTGACAATATTGATATGCAACACAAAAATATATGCTGAACATTAAGCCATAAATGTCACAAATCAATGGGCTATGACATTCATTCCACAACAGACCTGTACACGACACGATTTGCGTAGAATTCACATTTCTGTGACACTGGATTGGAGAGCGTCACATTCACAATCAGTGACTCTTTCTTCTGGTGCCACTTTATCTGAGGGTGGAAGCTGAAACAGACAAATCACACAGGAACAAAACTGAGGAACAAGAAAACATTTTGTATGGCTGACCTGAATAATTTAAAGCTTTATTCTTGTCATTAAAAATCAGGCTTATTACTCCTCCAAAATAGCAGGGGAACTAGAAATGCACTTCTCGAGATGCCAACTTGCACCTTGCACACTTGTGCGTAAGCAGAGTGCGTCATGAAGTGCGCGCAGTCCTAAAGCTCTCTGCTGCTGTATGGGTACCACTGCTGCTCTGGGTCCTAGAGCTCTCCGCTATTCTAAATCCTTTAGACCCGTTATTGACCATATACCAACCTTGAAACGTACCTTAATTACGTCACCAAGAATGGTGGTCCCTTATTGGCCCGTGGAGTACAGAGACATACATACCCAGCCGATCGCCTTATTGACCCGTGGAGTACACAGACATACATATACACATACATACCCCTTATTGGCCTTATACCAACCTTGAAACCATTAGGAACAGTGGTCCCTTATTGGCACGTGGAGTACACAGACATACATACCCAGCAGATCGCAGTAATTGCGTTCTGCTTGTGCAACACCACATTAGTACCTCCACCAGCCCAGTTGACCGACCGAATATCAGAATCTTTAAATGTTCTTAATGGATTTGAATAAAACTTTGAGGTAAAGTCATGGGGCAGCCAGTGGGCGGGCATGTGATTTAACCCAGAGGTTCCCAAGTCACCAGTATGCAGACCGGTGCTATTTGAGGCAAGTCAACCGTCTTCCGTGTTTTGGACTGATGATGCATGACCGCGACGCACGCAAGCCATTTGCTTATGGGAACTTACATTAACTCTAGAGACTTTACAATGTCTTTTGAAAACAGAATCTCAGAGTGCTGTTGCTCAGCTGAATCAAAGTGTTTCTTTACCAGCAGCGTTCCTGGTGTTGGCTTCCAGAAATCCCCACCCAAACATTTTTTATTTACATTTTTTTCAAAACTAATTTGTACCTTTCTGTCGAGGCAGCATCGTTTGGTTTACCATCGCTGATGAGCTGTGGGACATTATTCCTTTGATTCTTACTGATGGGGAGACCTGAAATGTACATGGGTAGCAATTACACACACACACACACACACACACACACACACACACACACACACACACACAGCCACACACACAGCCACACACACAGCCACACACACAGCCACACACACAGCCACACACACAGCCTTAGATGACAGACACCTTCAACAAAAATGATTCTAATTTCCAAATGCAGCTTCGGGTTGATAATGGAGGGGTGCAACAGTTAAACTAATCTATTGTGAAGAGGAAAGAATATATATATATATTAATTATTTTTAAAATACAATCTTGTAGATCAGGGTTGTACTACTAAAGTACGTATAAATAAGGCTTGTGGTTAATTATTGAGTATTTAATCTAATTAAGAAAACACGTTCCTGGATTAATTGAACAGTAATCGATAGAATAATCGCTAAAACAATAATTGATAGTTGCAGCCCTAGTATGGATGATAATCTATATGAGGAGTACAAACACTAAACAATGAATTTGATGAATTTGTATGGATACATCATGTTGCAACTTAGACTGACTAATGAAGGTTAGGGATGATTTTTGCATTTTCATTTACCATTTTCAGAAGGGATGAGCTTTTGGAGTGTGAATCCTTTGTTTCCATTACTGTATAAAAAATAATGCATACATTGTTTTAATGATGGATTATGTACAATAAGCAAAAGTTACTGACCAGAAAAAGTACATTGAGGGCAATTCTTCTAAATAACCCATTTCCCATAATTACCAAAAGCACTGCTAGAATAACAGGCACAAAGACTAATAAGAGAAACAAAGCAAGTCTCATTGGACACAGTATAACATGCATCTACAAACATTACGTTGCTCTATCAGTGGTGCTCAAAATGTCATATCAAATACCCCCAAAATGATATTGGCCCACCACCTTAAAATATTTTTGAGTTGAAAAGGTTTGGCTATATATAGTCAAAAGAATAAAAATAGGGCTCAAGTGGGTAAGAAAAACTGCACCAACCTCAGCATTTGAGCCGTTTTCCTCAGATTGGCTAAGATGTCATTCCACGGTTCTACCAGAGGCCGTTTGTCTGAGTGCTTGGTTTGATCAGCAGATGCTGGCTGAAGTGGGGCATGGGGGTGGACTGGTTCAGCTAATGGATGAATCGCTCCCTCTAGTTGAATTTCAGGAGGTTGAGGAGGAGCAACAGGCTGTTTGACTTGAAGAGTCTCTGCGGCAGCAGCTTGTGGACAGGTCGGGGGACAGAGCGATTCGACAGAGACCTTTGGACCACAGGCATTTCTCCTTTCAGCTCTACTGATGAGAGCGGCCAGTGCTGCGTTCGCCATCCGCTTGTTGTGCTCCATGGCCAGCACGGTGATCTCCATCCTAGAACACAGAAATCATAACATAAGCTTGTTTTCACACCAAGTCACCAATATATATGACATAATATAATAATATGTCCCCACTTTAGAGAAGGTAGATGCAAACAAGCATAGTTAACTGTCAATCAGTACAAAATTGGCTTGTGTTTCCAGAAGCTGGCAAAAGCTCGCATAATAATTTCCTGTTTCCCTTAGTTTTCCCATATGAATGGCTCGTCTGCAATCAATAAAATGATCCAATGAAATAAGCCAGTCATTTGAAGCTATGGGGAAATCCAACAGAAAAGCTATGCCACCTTCCACAAACCCAGGACTACAGTTATACACAGCGCCTATACAGGATTTATTGACCTTAATAAGGCATTGTTCGCACTAAGACTTGGTACAACGTCTAAACTAGTAGATAATAGGAAGCACGTCTTCAACAACATACCTTGAAATCAGTCTTTAGTTCTGCCTGGCTTTAGACTGGAGTAGATGGCTCAACATGGGACGCCAATATGACATGTGCATCCATATTAAACGAAGAAAGTCCAGTTTAAAAAAAGTTGTAGCGATTATTTTGATAAACGATTAATTGGGTTAGCATGGCTCTTATTTAGATATTACTTTTTAAATTTAGTTTGAGGTTGTTTTAGTTGTTCCAACTATTAACTATGAGGTTGTTTTAGTTGTTCCAACTATTAACTAAGAGAATGATTATTTAAATCAAAGACGTCATTGTCACATGCATCCATGTAACCCTTTTGCTTTTCGCAGTTCGTGTGGAAAGCCTGGTTTCTATTTACTGCTCAGTGTGCTGATCCTGTGTAGAGTCCACCTACTGCTTCCAGTAATTTGCACACACGCGCATTTCCCGTCAGTTGATCACACCCCATATATGGAGCTGACCTGTTCTGACATTCCATATGTTGATCCTTCCCCATCCATCCTTCCTCTTTGATGTCTCCCTTTTGACTGATACCTGTCCATTCAAACTCTAGACGGGCCTGCCCCAGTTATTAGTGCAGCCACGCCCGGCAGAGTTCTCAACAGGCCGGAAAATTAAGGCCCGGCCCTACCTGGGCCCTCACCAAACCCTGTACACTCGACACTGCCCCTGCTGCCACCCTTAGATCTCCATATTTGGAGGTGCCCTGTTCTGACATTCCATATGTTGATCTGGCCTCGTCAAACCCTGTACACTCAAGACACGCTCCATATATGGCCAGTACAGAATTAATTCCATATGTTGATCTGACCCCCCATGCTAAAGTTCCAGTGCTCGCCCAGCAGCCTGCTGTCACCCAGGCGGATATGTTGATCTGCCCCCCCATTTCAAAGCGCCAGCGCTCGCCCAGCAGTCTGCTGTAGGCGGATGCGTGCATGCGACCTCCTCGCCCCTTACTGGTAATAGCCAATAGTAAAGAGTCTAAAAGTAGCTGAGCTGCATTCAGTCCAGTGTTACTTTATGTCTCCAGTAGCACATTATACCAGGTATAAGGTTCCTACTTATTGCGACCATATAATAGGTCGCAGTTTACGATGAAAACCTGCCATCTCACATTCACGCCTCGTGACACGCTCCATATATGGCCAGTACAGAATTCATTCCATATGTTGATCTGACCTCATCAAACCCCTAGATCTCCAAATATGGAGCTGGCCTCCTGCTTCTTAACTGTGCCGTATTAAGAAGCCGTTTTGCTTCTCGCCCTCAGGGCGTCTCACTGGTATTCTTACCAGTGTTAGATTCAGCTACAAATTACTGTAGATATGTTATAGGTTAGATTTAAGTTATCAATGTAAAGTAACAATACAAATCTTGTATTTATACTATCATTGTGATTTTCTTTTGCCAGAGAAAGCAAATATTTCTGCAAAATCATAGCTCAAGTTTGCAGCTGGAATTTGTAGTATAGCAAGAAGAATGCTACCTCCGTATTTATACTGTGAATTCTTGTGAATGTATTGTAATCAACTATATTCAACTACACTGTACACTGTTAACAGTTGATATATGCTGTAAAATTGGATGTTAAAATTTGCCTGCCAATAATAAAAAAAAAAGCCATTCATGTCACTGACCGTCATGGTGTTTACATTTAAAAGTACCCTATTGGCCTGAATATAAGAGTTTTTTTCCAATGGAAATATAATATGACATTCAATGTTCTTTTTCCACAAATTAGTCTTGAAAAATGGGGGTCGTCTTATAATCAGAGTCGTCTTATATTCGGCACAATACGGTATCCATTTAGGCATTGGCACCACTTTAAAGTATCCATTTAGTCGTTGGCCCTACTTTAAACCGTTCCTGTTCAGATGTAGGAATCAGTACCAACATGATGGCTAACCCCAGTCACAGTACTGATGGCACAGTGGTCCATTCATCATCAGATAGTACCAACATGATGGCTAACCCCAGTCACAGTACTGATGTCACAGTGGTCCATTCATCGATGACCAACATCATAGATGAGTGATTAGACTCAATTCTACCATGCAGCTCAACGTTCTTTATTTACTTCACAGCTATTTTTTCAGTTAACTTATTCCCTGCCGCAGTAGCAGTCTTTCAAAATGGTCCTGACTCCTGAAAGGGCTAGCATCATTTCTTTCTTCATTATTATTATTATTTTTCTTCAGTTAATACAAGCAGTCAATACATGTGGTTTGAAGTGGTGTGAAATATTTTATTGTGCTTTGAAGTGCTGCATGTATAATAATCACTCCTTCAATCATATATATTAACATTAGATTAAATTGTAAACCAAAATAAATAAGAGTATATATGCCTAGGTGAAAATATTTAATTCTCTAAAACAAAAATATCCTTCTAAAGTGCAATACAGTTTGTGTGCGGCATGTAATATACAAACATGGGACAAACATAGGAGGGATTCCAGCAGACCCATTTTGCCTAGGGGGGGGCTTGGCTAAAATCATTAGCCCCTAGCCAAACATGTAATGAACCACCACAGCATCCATGGGACGCATACAACTTTATCCTGCTACGTTAAGAACAAATTCAGCATTACATTCACCCATTCACACACATTCATACACCGATGGCAGAGGAAACCATGCAAGGCACCAACCTGCATGAGCAATTAGGGGTTCAGAGTCTTGCTCAAGGACACTTCGACACTAACTCTGGAGGAGCCCGGGATTGAACTGGGAACCTCACAGTTACCATCAGGCTGCTCTACCGGCCACTCGACCCATGAGCCACTGACCATTCCTACTGACCAACGGAGGAAACCATGCACATGTCATGGACCCATTCCTACTGACAGACTGTAGGGGGAAAATGCAGTCACCCATTCACACACTGTAGGAAACCATGCAAGGCACCAACCTGGACATTTCTACAGCAACTCTGGGAGAGCCTGGGTTCCAACTAGGAAGTTAGGAACCTTGCCAGGCTCCTGGCTCTACCCCCTGAGCCACTGCTGCCCCAGAACGTCAAGGATACTTAATAGGGGTGTGCCGATATATCGTCCCGCAATATATTGCAATATTAAAACTTGACTAGTGAAATTTAAGAGTTCTTACTGTATGGTGTGTTATGAAATGTGAGCTTACCATAATCACAGTAATCCTTAACACATTTGATGCTAAGGACGAGTATACTCATCCTATCAAATAAAAACGCTTGGTGCTCAGGACAAGTACATAGTCGTTCTAAGGCGTTTTATATAGATATTAGAAGGCCTCGCTATTTTCCATTTTTTTAGAATCGGCCCGGTTGCTAGGGCCCCGCCCACCGCGTTTGCATTACGTATGCATGTGTGGGTGCATGAAATGGCGCGCGCATGCACAACGAACATTTGATATAGGTTCCGTTTGAGGGACTGAATATAATAGTCAGGGCGACTGTGGCTCAAGAGGTAGAGCAGGTCGTCCAATGATCCATGGATCGGCGGTTCGAATCCCGGCTCCTCCTGGCTACATGTCGAAGTGTCCTTGGGCAAGACACTGAACCCCAAATTGCTCCCGATGTGCTGGTTGGTACCTTGCATGGCTTCCGCCGCAATCGGTGTATGAATGTGTGTGTGAATGGGTGAATGTAATGCACAATCTATGTAAAGCGCCTTGGATAAAGGCGCTATATAAATGCACCATTTACCATTTACCCTATCCTCACTGGTAGGTGAGTCAGAAGGATACAACAGCAGTGACAACACAGAAATGTGCGGAGAGGAATCAATTTGCAGAACGACTAAATTGAGGAGAAAACAAAAACGATTCTCAAACAGGAGTCATACGTCAGAGTACTGGCGTCAGAGTACAGAAGTCCCACTACCCTGGTCACAGACATATTTTTTCTATTGAAAATCTGCGTCACAAGAACTGTGAAATAAACAAATCAGCCATAGTCTAGGATCTGGCTAAGATATGTATGCACTTCATTTAGGAGAGAATATCTCAACTGTTCTAGGCTAATATGACCGCCGAGAACAACTTGGGAAGTATGGCTAATTCTCTATCCGGGACGAAATACCTGAAAATGACCACACCCTTTTTAAAATGACCGCTAGTTGAAACATGGCTCTAACTTCTAAACTGTTGGAGCTACAGATTTTCTGAGATGCTCAAAGGGGAGATGTTCAGAATGTTTGAATACTCAATAGACCATATGCACACGGTGGTCATCTTTCCACAAGTTAATGGCAGGGTGGAAACTAGCCACAATTTGCCATTGACCACCCATACATCTAAACAGACAAAGTCCTATCTAATTGTATTAAATTATGTCAAACTCACCAACATTGCAGCTGTACAAAAAGCTTGAATGATGCTTTCTATCTGCAAAGTGTTTGTTTCATAAACATCCAACATAGACATGTTATGAGCTACTTTATGTCAAGAAATTCCTTGCAGGTGATTTCTTTCTAAGTGTCAGAGTTTGGAAGCATTCAAAACAGGTGGTACGCAGGACCGTCGAGTGATTATTCAATGAGCGCTTCCAAACTGCCATTAACTTGTGGAAAGATGACCGCCGTGTGCATATGGTCTATTGAGTATTCAAACATGAGTATTCTGAACATTTTGAGCATCTCAGAAAATCTGTAGCTCCAAAGGTTTAGAAGTTAGAGCCATGTTTCAACTAGCGGTCATTTTAAATAGGGTGTGGTCATTTTCAGGTATTTCGTCCCGGATAGAGAATTAGCCATACTTCCCAAGTTGTTCGCGGCGGTCATATTAGCCAAGAACAGTTGAGATATTCTCTCCTAAATGAAGTGCATACATATCTTAGCCTGGTCCTCTACTACCAGGAGATTGCTGATGCTTCATATGTCCATATGAGTATGAGAATCGCCCAGCTGATTTGTGTATTTATAGACACAGGAATAACAGAATCCATTATTTTTTGGTCCAAACATTCCCGTAGTAATTAATGTAAATCAAAGAAAATCACAATGATTTCAAGTTGACAATATAGTAATCTCAAGCAAAGCGGTTACCAAGGTGGAAAATGACGAAAACGTGATCAAGAAAGTAAATCAAAGAATATTTTTGGGCATAATTTCCTTTTTTGGCATCAAACATGATCACGAAAGTAAATCAAATAATATTTTTGGGCATAATTTCCTCTTGTCAACGAAAGTGCTCTCAAGACCATTGTTGGAGCCCTCATTCAATCCCACTTTAACTATGCTTTCACCTCTTGGTTCTCCAATATCTCAATGTCACTAAAAAAATAAGCTTCAGACCTCCCAAAACAAACTGATCTGACTGCTTCTCTGCCTAAAGCCCATGACCCACCTAATTCCAACACACTTTACTAGGGAAAAGTGTGGGCCCCTTTGACAAAAATGGGATTGTCAAAGGGGCCCTCGATACCTGACCAACTACTACTATTCCCTCCACTACCCAGAGTAGTGGAGGGAACGCTGGTACTGCACAAATATAAAACAAAACATTCTCATTCTACTACTACTATGCAGTCAAAATGTGGAATGTGCCGACACCATCCATTAAAAAATGTGACGGTGGGCTTTGCAGTCCGGGCACCCAGGCTGCTAGGTGACAGGCCTAGCAGCCCGATGACCATTGCTGATTTCCTGTCAGTCTACTGTATAGCGGGTATGTGCATGACATCATCATCATCATAACCGGAAGTTATACCCGGGAACGCCTACTCAATGGAAGAGTATGTATGGCCATGACAGCCCATACATCCAAACAGAAAGTCCTATCTGATTACATTAAACGACGATAAACTCACTTTGCCACTCAATTTGCCATTCACTTTATGCATGCACAAACCCTCTACCATATCAAATAAAAGCAGAAAAGGCCTAAAAGATAATTTTAACATTTTTAAATAAATGCCACAAGGAGAGGTAAATGCAATTTCCCATAGAAAGGTTTCATTAACTGCTGATGAAACAGCATGGTTGTTTTTCACCACCTGTGCGCAACCTAACACACACACACACACAAACACACACACACACATATTAACTGTATATATGGTGATTTTGGGTGTGCCAGTACAGTACAGTGACAGTACAGTACAGTAGAGGGTACAGTAGAGGGACCCCCACACGGTAACTCTCATTTCTCAACCATTTCGGACCCCCACACGGAGTTGCACCACTTACTTCACAGGTGTGATTTTTTTATGCTATGTTGATGAATTGAATAACATAATGGAAACAAGTACCCGGGACTTGCTTGTGTTATCCCTTGAGCCTTAACCCTAGAACACTAAACCCGGGTGATTTTCACCCAGACAATCGTTTGTGATATTCATAATGTTTCTGATCTGAGGTGGGTGGGTCCTTGGTTACCTTCAGGATGCTCGGTGACATCGTAGATGGTACGTTTCCCTGCCCACATCCCTGTTTTGTTCTACAGGCAGGTTCAGGTGAATTGCACCCGGGTTTTGTGATAGAGGCCACAATGGGATTACAAAATGGTGGGATAAAAATGTAAAGCAAAACAAAGAAAAAAGAAAGAATTGAGTCTACCAAACCACACCACACAAGGTGTTTTAGGGATAAAGGCTGGTGTCCGGGATAGCATTTTTTACAGGGGAACGCCTCTTATGCAATGCAAAATGGGGCCCTTAATGTCTGACTGTACCTTGTGCAGTTTACATTAGTGACTAATAAAGTATTCAATCAATCAAAAACACTGCCCTTACATGACACAATATTAGATTTCTCTGAGGATTTTCATGACCCAGGTGGATAGCGGCCTCTAGTGGCAGTGATGTCTGTTCTCTATAGACTGACCACCAGTCCACCACATACTCTACATGAAGCCACTCTGTTATTAGACCCAGTCTTCTTTACATTCCAACTTGGATGATCTGCATTTTGAGCACTGAACATTCCCATATACACAACCAGCACTGATAGAATGTCTGTCTCAATCAAATTACTTGACATGTATAATACATATCATATAACACATATCTTTGCTGTCGGGCCTAGACCTTGTTTTTTTTTCCTTTCTCTCCATTACGTCAATTACGTCAACGGGAATGCCGGATTTAGCGATTAATTACGTCAATAACGTCAACGGAAGTCATAAGGGTTAACACGTTTTCTGCCAGAACTTTCAATCGATATGAAACTAGAGCACAATATCGGACTCCAAATCTTAGGAATTAATTACTGGGTGGGTACAAACGCAGTAGTACAAACGCATTTCTACAAGTTTAAATGCCGACATGATCAGTCTGCTAAACGTGCGTGGATAGGACCAATCTATTGCTGTGTATTTGGAATAAATCTATGTAAGATCAGACATTCCGGGGCTATTACCAATATTGTTAAGGTGATTATTAGGAAAGCCAGACAATATTGTTGGCTGCTAGGAGCATCACAGAAAAAGTGAAACCAAGAGTCACTTGTCCAAAATAAGTAACATTTTGATGCACAAGATTTATTACTTGTCCCGGACAAGCCTTAATGCCAAACCCTGGTTTTGATTAATTGAAAATGGAGGACCCTTATGTAAACGAGTCTTAGTGCTTTTCTGGTTTTATCCTCTTAGCAGATTTTGTATTGACCTGTACTTTCGGTACCCATTCTACAAACATGTACAATTTTCAATCAATAAATCTACAGACCGATGTCTAATAAAAGCCTCAGAGCAGCTGTGCTGCTTGAACTCTATGCTGTATCAAACATTACAGCCACGTAAACAAACTAAATATTGTTCTCAAAAATGTTTTTGAAAACATTTGAAGCGAGAAATAGACGACGCAGTAAAGGTGGCCTTACACTAGCCGATTTTTTTCAATCAGAAATCTGATAGCACCACACACTACAGGATAATCGGAGCGGGCAGAGCAAATATCAAACATTCTTGATGTTGATCAGGCCGATCCCGATCGCGCTTTGAGCGGTTGGGCACCCCGAGCTTCAAAAATGCCCGATTATCGGCTAGTGTAAGGCCACCTTAACCGGAAATGGATTCAATTTGATCAATTTGTTCCCGAGGCAACCGTGTCCACCCTACACTTGCAAAGAAATAGTAATAGTTTGAACATACAAGGTTTCCCCCCCCCCCCCCCGACAGCAATGATATCACAGTGCTATTTCTATGGGTGTTCTCACCCAGTGGTGTGAGGGTGCTCCCCAATGTCTTTGTGCTCCTTCAGTAAGCGCAGGTGCTCAGGGTTGTTGACAGCCAGTCCACTGCTCAGGATCTCAGAGTGGACGTTGTACTCGTTGATCAGTGTCTTCATGCCAGGGATGCGTGTCATTCGCACCTGTGGATGGTTAGGAACGCACAATACCCACTCAGTCATTCAGGTAGAAAAATGTCCAACAACGCATTATTTTTTTCTAAGCAGGCAACACAATGCCCACTGAACGTTAATCTAAATCCAACTACGACTAGGTCGATGTTGAAAAGGTTTGCTCTTTTGGGTGGCACATGCATGCACGCCAGTGCAGGAACCAGGCAATAAACACCGTCCAATGTAGCATCAACAAATGGTTGGGCGTCATTATCCTATTGACAAAACTGGCACCATATACCATTGGCACAGCCGTTTTCACACTCATCGTTGGTGCCTGCTTTACAAGATGAACACCTACCATGGGATCAACAAAGATGGTGTTTCCTAGGCTGAGAACAACTTTGGTTTGGTGCTGCAGGCCTCTTATCTTCTGGCTAATGGCTCTGGTGGCCTGCAAAGGGAAAAGCGGAATTGTTACATAGATGAATGTTATTCATTCCATGTTATACTTTGTTGCGCATAATCATGTTTCAAAAATAGATATACAAGCTTGCATTATGTCTACATCTATCCTGGATGAGACATCTAGGATGAAAACCAGCAATCTTCTTCATCCAAGGCCAATGTTGACGACATGGTTGTTGCACATTAAAAAAAAAAACAATACACTGCCCCTGAAATTATTTTCCGTATGAATTATTTTTCTGTTCATCTCATCTATGTCGCAGTGTGTTTAGATGTAACCTACGTTTAAGAAAGAAGCCTACAGATTGAGGAATGCCTAGAAGCTAGAATGCACTTTTCTGATGGGGTGAGACTATTTGAGTGTGTGTGTGTGTGTGTGTCTAAATGTCAGCCACTGTTTGGAGTTACAAAATGGGTGGTCTTTTTAAATGTGTCCAGCATGGGAAAACAAACCGTGAGCCAGGTGGGTGTGCTACTGTGCTTGATTGTTGTATTTTCAGTGGGCAAAGTCATGCAGGACTGGGTGACTGGTAAAAGGTATATTCAAACAAACAAACGCATTGCATGTATTCATAAAATCAATAATAATTTTCCAAAACTTTGACACTGTACGTTAATTTTTTTACGTTAACTCTTTAGAAGTAAAAGCTCCATTTTCTGTACCAATCATTTCTATGTTGGAAATCAAAGTAAACAGAAAATAAATGTTCATGTTGGACACCAATTCCATCCAATCAGGAGAGAGAACCCATTTGTCAGCTTTGATTTTATAGTGTTCCAATTCCAATCAAAAGTTATTCGTAGCATATTGGCTTAGAGTACTACCCACTAGTACAGCATGTGGGTGCCGTGACGCAAGTCCAGGGATGCCGCAGAATACTATTTAACCGACAACCTACCTCAAACCCCAACCTAACCATAACCGCAAGCACGGAGAAGCGCATAATCGCCAACCTTAACGCATGTTCGCCAACCTTAATCCGGTCGCCAACCTTAACGCATGTTTGCCAACCTTAATCCGGTCGTTTTCGCATGTCGGACCAATGACTGATGCACGCACCCCGAAGTGGACTGTTCTTTTTCAATAGACACCAAATTTCTTGACCAAAAACAGATCTACAAGCTCACATCGCGTCACATTCGTGTTGAGAACTTGCAGATCGGCTACGAGCCGGCATGGTGAGGAGTGAGGACGCCTCATGATGCTACCCTACAGGTTCACCCTTCAGCGAGAGGACTTTTTTCACTAATCGAATAATTGAGCTACTAGGGCTGTGACTATTTTTTATTGGTTATGAATAAAGCAAAACACTTGGGGTCAGAATCCTGACCTTAGGGTTCCAGTCGACCTCTTTGTCCACCGGTTTCACTCGGCAGACGATGATCTCCACAACCTGGGGAGGGAGGGTGTGGAACTGGGCTGGTAGATGGAGCAACTGGTAGGACTTCACCTCCTGCTCTCGGCCCTCGTCCAAAAACAATACTTTTACACTAAAAAACAGATGGTCCATTTTGTCTGGCACAGACGTCACTTTCACTCTGCGAGGGAAGACAAGGTTGGAAATGCAGAGAAGGTGAAAGGTTGGACAGGAAAGGCTATGGTGGGTTGACACTGAAGAGATTCATATAAATTAAAGCTGCTATAAGCAATAATGTCAACATTTGTTTATTTTAATTTATTTTTTGGTATTCAGACAGCTAGCAATGAGTAAAATGCTCCCCAAAAAAATGTAGTCTCTGTGACACATCTAGGGGCCACAATCTGCATTAAAATGTTCCTAGAAGCTTTGTCATTGTGTCTCCACTGTATGCCCTCTCCTAAACAGAAATCAGCTAAGCTAATGGCAAGCAATGACCAGCAATTATTCAAAATATACGTGAAAATTAACCAACAAATCTTGGTATGTTTTGCTTTGCATCTAACCTGTGATAGACCTCCTTCTCTTCCATTCCATAGAGACCTCCCTCCACCACTTCTTTGACCACAAGTTTCTCTGTAGCATAGTAGGAGACCATCGTTGATGCAAGGCTCTCGTAAGCGTCGTCCTGGTTCTTCACGATGCGCCCATAGAAAACTGAAGCAGTCTTGATGTAGAGGGGCAAAACCTTTTGGGGACACGAGCATAAACAAAATCCAAACTTGTGGTAGAAATTTAGTTTAGTGGAAATTTGTAATTGTGTAGCATGGCTAGGGTGCGGCAAGTTGTGCAGTAAGTACTGGGAGCTGATGGAGTGCGGAGGTGGAGCGCCACACCTACCATCTCCCAGGGTTCTCCTGGGACTCCCCCACGCTGACAAGCAATTGTAGCCATTACATTTAATTTGACTGTTCCGTCCGCCTCAATGTAAACAGATTTTCTAAAATGCATTATCTCAGATTCTTTTCCCAGATTGCATTTCTTTTCCAAAACAAGTTTTATTCAAGGCCTATAACCAAAGTACCAATGATCGCAGTTACTAAATGTATGTTTCGGGTGAAATAAATTACGATCGTGCAGGACTTTACACATCCGTTGTTTACTTCCGGTTCACGCCCTGGACCAGTTCAAAGTAAGAGCCTGCACTGAAAGGACCGTGGCAGTGGCGGAAGAATGGATACCCATTTTACTTTAGAAACGTGCAGAACCACTCATCTAGAGCACAGGAGTCAAAATCATTGGGCGGGCTGAATTGGTCAAAATGTGACGTCCTTTTTAGTTAAAACCGTGGTTAGACTTCTGTGCATAAGTTTATGCATGGTCCCTTCATTACTCATCTTGTGAAGATTGACTACGAACTAAGCATCACTTTTATGATCAGTCAGAATCATTTGAAATGTATTAGCAAGAACAAAGGCCTTACTAAGCAAGTCTTAAATGTACAGTAGGCTACAGACTAGAGCTACATTAATTACAAATCATGTGGCTCTCACTAGCCACATGGAAACTGCATGGCTCCAATGTGGATCTTGGACTTCATCTGTGTCTAGGTTTCAGACTTTCGGCCCAATCCGAGCATCGACCAAGATTATCAAAATAAAGCTACATTTTCATTTTCGCTGTATACTTTCATAAATAGTGGAGGTACTTCTGTGGCCTACTGGCAGCGAGCATTACAAAGTTTGGATTAACTCTATACACAGAGTTATAGATTGCTAGACTTGTGCAGAGCCATGCTGTGAAGGTGTTTGGCAGAGGAACAAACTCAAGATCTCACCGTAATGGTTCCAGAATCTGGTAGCAGTGACTGATCAGTTGTGGAACTGAACCAGTGGCGATCGGGACACACATCACTGTCCCTGTAAGTAGAATACATTAAGTAATAATTTGATTTAGGTTCAGAATGTTAACATCCATTTCAAATATGCACACTTTCGCTAGATCTTCCATTTCAAATAAATCTGGGCATGACATGGGCAAGTTTTCAAAAATGTGCATCCCCACCCCACCAAATACATCTACAAACTTGTGTAGTGCAGTAAATGTTAGTGCAGAAAGGCATTAAGCTATAGTTGCTGCTCTATAAGAATGACAATAATCAGTACAAAATGGCTGTGGAAGAATGCATATGATATATCATGAATGTATTGGTTTTGTTGTTTTCTTGCGACTGACCGACAGACACCAAAGCTCTTGAGGTAGCTGCAGAGGGGCCTGTCGGTCTTCTGCTGCTCCTTGGCCAACATGACTCCCTCCGCGAAAGACAGAAGCTCAAGAGGCAGCAGGGCGTCCGAGCGCTTCAGGTAGCGCAGTACTCCCACCATGTGCCTGGCGTCCATCTCGGTTATGAGAAGTAGTGACTTTGCAGGGGTGGTGTTCTCACCATGCTAAAAAAAACAAAAAACAAGGTTGGAAATAATGAGCCATCAAAAATGTTTGCCGAAAATACCCAATCTAGTTGTAGATCTATTTTTGGCAAAAATATTTGCTGTAAAGGTAAAGGGCAAGTACAGACATCTGCGGGACCCAAGTCAATGGGCTGGAACCTCTTTTGGTGTTTTAAGCATTACGTTTTACCGTACTTTAGCTATTGAAAAATAGCAGATCTACAAGCTTGTAGATCTGCTATTTTTGAAAGAAAATCGTGAAAAGACATTTTGTAGAATCTGTTCTCAGGTCTAAATGGATTAAATAATGATTTTATATTTCAACTGAAGCTGCTCGAGTATATCTTACTTTGTCAGAGAGGTTGCGGAAGTTTTCCGACATGCAAAAGAGAGAGCTGCCAAAGCGTTTGGGGGAAGTGGGAAAGCCATAGTGGATGACACACGTTGCATCTCTGACCCACAGTGCCTTCAGACAATCAGTGGTGGTCACTGCAGATCAAGAGAAGGAATACACCACAGATCATAAATGACTCTTACCGTGTTTGTAGTTGGATGTGCGGTTACTATACAGTATTATGCAAGGTATTGATTATGTTGTTACAAGCAAAGTGACCAACAGTAAAAAAGCATTTCACAGTTCTTACACAATACCAGAATTAAAAGAAACATCTCTCTAGTAAACACAGAAAGCACAGCTGAATTCCATTCACTGAGGTTTATATACTGTACATGCAACTTTGATTTGATTGATGGAATATGCTCCCATTTACCCAAGATGACTTGAGTGCCTGGTCCAATTTCCTTCCTCCACTGGTGAACAACAAAGTCGAATTGCTGGGTTAGCCCTTCATGAGTCTTCAGGCAGAAAGCAGATATCTTGCTTACAGCCTACAGAACAAGCAGATTGAGAAAATTAATATATATGATGAAAACAACTTTGTGTACTATTGTAGCAGAGATGCTCATCAAGAACAATGATTCAATGGATTCACAGAAATTGATATGGGCTGTCCTTTTATCGCCAATCTCAGCAGTGGAATTCTAAAGTCTAAACACGAGTCATGCAGTCTTTCATCAGAGGCTCTTAACTGAAGACAGCACTGTGACTGTCCTAGTCTTTTGTTTTGTCTCACTGCTGCCTTAATAAACATCAGTAGCTGCTACTAATAGTAAAAATAGTGCTACTGACCAGATATGTACAGTAGGTGCAGTGAGTAAATGGAAATATGGAATACATTCACAATATGCAGAAACAGCAAGGTATTCTAAATATTTATATCTATATGACTACGGATGAAAAGGCTTTAGTCTAAAAGAACATCCGTTTCTGGGAGTAACAAAAGTATATTATTTATATTGATTGAACATAGACTTGTATAAGAACATTCCCAAGATATGCACACCAGGTAATTTACTTCTGTACAGCATTTACGTGCAGGAGAATTAACTGTCCGATTCAGAATGAGCACCAAACGGTACATGGAACCTACTGCAACACCCCAAACCATTCATGAGTCCCGTGCTCATCTGTGGTTACAGACTACATGTTTTTCGCTTCACACAGTTTAGTAAGTTAAAGCTTTTCCCCACCTTGAATACATGTTCAACCTCCTGAGCAGAGCTGCTGATTATGAGGGTCTTCTGGCCTACTTCAGGGTGGACATCCAATGCACCTACCAGCGCAGTGGTCTTGGCACTCTCAAGACACAGGATGTCCATCTGTTAATATGAAAGAAACATATAAACCCACGTTCATACTCATTACTAGTTGGATGTTACAATGGTGTAATGCACTTAGTTTCTGGATTAACTAAATAAATATTGCAATATATTCAACAACAATATGCAGGGCTTCCCCAGGAAATTAACTTTATAAATGGAGTGTGAAAAACTGACCTGGTGCACATTGCCATAGAGAGCGGCCTCCTCCATGACAGTGATGATTATACAGGGAGAGGTCATGTAAGTGTTCAGCAGGCTCTCCATGTGACTGCTCCAGTGCTTCCCCACAGCCACTATCTGCTTGGGATAGAAGATCCGCTCCTCACTGGACGTCACCTTCTGGAAGTGCTGCAGGATGGTGTGCATCTAAGATGGTAGAATAATGGTTTGTATCAGTTCAGGAGGAGCTCACACACACACGTCCAAAAATCTGCATTCACCGTGCCGGATAACAGAGACAAAAATACAAAGAATCCGATGGAGTACAAAGTTTCGACCTTTCATAGGACTTAATCAGGTACCTACGAAAGGTTGGAACATTGTACTTGTTTGACCGTGTGGTAATTCTCTTCCTCTTTGGGTAATGTGGCACAGTTGTTACACACCCTGAAAGATCACATGGCTGATAACGTCAACCACAAAGTTGAGAATACTTCACACATATTCACGATATCATGCACAGTGCATAATATGGAACATCGTTACTTGATATTCTCACCTCATCTGGTGCCTGAGAGAAGAGCATGTCTGCTTCATCAAGCACCAGGTGACAGAGCCGCAGGAACAAGCGCAAGTGGCAGGCCAGCAGACGAACCAGGCTGAAGGGTGTGGTCACGA
Organism: Electrona antarctica; assembly: GCF_951216825.1. Taxonomy (NCBI): domain Eukaryota; kingdom Metazoa; phylum Chordata; class Actinopteri; order Myctophiformes; family Myctophidae; genus Electrona; species Electrona antarctica. Next base: position 22,784,443 of record NC_136810.1, read on the forward strand.
CCACCTGGCCTGGAGGTATAAGGGATGCAAAGGTTTAAAGCAGAGGTGGACAGCCATGAATTTATGATCTACTGGGGTGTGCACACATGTGTGTCTATAAGGTTTGATTTTATTCAGTTAGAACCGTATCCAAAATGGCTAGTATAGTACAGCATAGCCATAAAAATAACTGAATTTCGTTTTGCTTATTGGTTCCTAGACGTACTATTCGTACTAATAACTATCCATTATTACAAACAAAGGCTACATCTGCAAGGACATACACAGCTATCTGCTAGGACCTGTTTAAGTTTGGGGTTGAGGTTGAGGCTGCATTATGGGAGTTGAAGCAGCATTATGGGATATAATTATATTACAGGACTAAACATTTTGGCTACATGTGGACAGTGGTGTACATGTGTGAATGCCAACAGACAAATAATCTTACAGTTTCTAGGGATCTTGGTAGCCGTGCCTTCTTCTTTTCCCACACCCACCAATAGAACCATGGGATGGAGGGACTGTGTACCGTGAAGGTCCTCCAAAAGGTCATATATTGTCTGGGCCTTTTCCCAGCCATGACATAAAATCACTGCAAGAGGCTGGACAACAGGACAAAAGGTCACAAAAGTGAAGCAGGAATAGTCATTTACTAATATAACATACAAACAATAGTCCAGGTAGGTGATAAGGACAAAATCTGACTGTGTACAAGTATTGATTCCAAGACACACCCCGATGCTGATGAGGATTCTGAATGGATACAGTGACTTGACATAACCAATTATAAACCATTAACGACGATGTAAACTGCCGATCAACTCACTCGTCACTCACAATAGCAACTAGCAGATCTGCACAACAGACGTACAACGTACAAGGCCTCAACAAATCTACAAGGTCACAACACGTCGCAAAGTGATGCGCCATATGCTTGTAGCTCAGCTGTTTAATTGTGTGTGAGCGACATTGTCGAACGGTGAGGCTCCAATCAACTGAAACTACGGGAACCTAAACCAGATACAAGCATGTAACTTTCAAGGAACATGGCATATAGTTATGCACAGAGCATCTTTGAACAGGACGCTGTTGTGTACAATGTGATATCTGCATGAAGAACAGATTGTGAAGAGTCATATACTCACTCCTGCTTTATGAGTGAGGGTACTGTAGAGAGTGGAAAGCTGCACGTGGGCAAGGAAAGGTGGGATGTAGTTCATGGGATCATCTGCAGTGTTGGTTATCAGCATGGTGTCACAGCCGCGGGCCACTGCTGGCCAACAGTAGCTCTCAGACACAGATGGGCCTGCATATTTCTTTCTCGTCAGGATCTGAATAGAGGGGTGCGTGCCAACACACAAGTACACAGCATGATAAGCACATGGTTGCTAGACAACTAACCAAACTGCTTTGAATTTAAAAAAGTTCTTGTTAGATAATCAAAGCCTGTTTGGGCAGATGTCGTTTCGAGCTTCATGCAATTGACCTTATGCACAAACACCGCAGCCATGTTGCCAGCAAGGCGGTAGCCTCGGAAACCCAGACGTTTTTATTTCCAGGGAGAAAAAAGAAGTCTGGGTCCGAGTCCACTTAAATTCGGCATAGAGTAGCGCAAACGTCGCTCACTCTCTGCTGATTTCTGATCGTCTGCACCTTTGTTAAATTGACGCACACCCATACACACACACACTCCTCTCTCTCTGTCGCTCTAATTAATTAGTCTCATGTCCAGCAGCTGCGCACAGTTTCTGCCGGCGGATCCTGCCACGAGCGCTTATGCCATAGAAAGCATAGGTGAGTTCCAGGCTAGCAAGGTGGTAACTAGGTGCAATTTCCCATTGACAGCCCACATCCAAACAGAAAAGTCCTATCTGATTGTATTAAACAATGTCAAACTCAACAACATTGCAGCTGTATGAAAGGCTTGATCTGCAAGTGTTTGTTTCATAAAAATCCACTGTAGACTTGTTATGAGCTACTTCGTCAAGAAATTTCTTGCAGGTGATTTTTTTCGTAAGTATTGGAGTTTGGAAGCACTTTTTAGTAAAGCAACCTCCTGCTGACACAAAAAAATAACCTGCACAGAATTTCACAGGAAGTAGCTCATAACATGTCTAGTTGTTGAGTGGTGCAACCACTCCAAGGAAGAGCAATGTCCCCATGTCCATCCATATGTATGTCCCTATGTTTAGAGTACCAACAGGGGGCGCTGTTGCACCACTCACTTCAGACTGGTCTGATTTGTTTTTTCAAGCTTTCCGTACAGCTGCAATGTTGGTGAGTTTGAAGTTGTTAAATACAATTAGATAGGACTTTTCTGTTTAGATGAATGGGAAGTTGCACCTAGTTAGTACCTTGCTGGCACGATGGCAGTGGTGTGAATAAGGTCAATTTCATCCATTTTTTGAAAATGTTTAATGGAAACGATTATGACGTTTATGAAAAATAATTGTGATTAGGGGATTGTGTAATAATTGTAACATGACATGCCACGTCTGCATGGCGGTGGGCAGGTACTTTACATGTCACTCCGACACGCCACATTGTTAGTTTGAACCATTCAAATATAAAATTTAAAAAAACAGAACAAAGTCACATTAAAACATATTTTACCCTGCGGACAACGTCCGTGATGGGAGCGTTGGTCAGACTGGTGCAGGGGTCCACAGTGAGGACAGAATGTACCAACACATCGTTGCTGCTGGGCTCACTGGGAACAACCTGGAGCTGGACACATCATTTAACAACTTTTTTTATTTATTTTAATTTAGGGTAGACAATTCGTTTTGTCTCCACCAGGCCGAAGGCATGGGGAGAGAGTATGTTTTGCACTCCGTCCGTGTGTGCGTCCGTCCGTCCGTCTGTGTACAGCTAATCTCTGGCAGCATTAACCCTGTTGATGCCAAATTTTGCACACACTGGATGCCAAAGATGAACCTTTGCCCCAAATTTACCAGAACGGCCTGTTATAGCACCACCAGGAGGAGGAGGATATTACTCCAGATTCTGTCCAAAAATTCCGCAAATCGTTACACAGTAACTCTATAGTCATGTGTTCAAGACTGATATTTCATATTCCATCCTAATTGACTAACATTGGCTTTCAAAGTTTGCAGGATTGCCCGTTGTGAACAAAAAGCCTCAAATCATGAACGCAGCATGCAATTTACGTGAAATCTTTCACAGACTTTCCTACTAGGTGGATTTTTGCAAAACACATTTTTGGAACAAAATGCCTCAAATCATCCAATTGCCACCCAAGGCATAAGAATAAATGGCACCCTTTTCACATTGGCCTATTATAGAGCACAGCAGTCTGACATCAATATCGGTAGAGGGCGCTAAGTCCACTGGTTCATGTACTTTTTTATTTGCATTGTAATCTCCATAGGGGGATTTCAGATCACCTCATATAAGAACTGTGATTGAAAATAAAAAAATCACGGCCATTTCACTCATATGGATACTGAGAGAAAACGCAATTGTTACTGCTACTAAATTATTCACAATGCTTATATGAGACGATTTTAAGAAGACCCCATAGAGAAAAATGTCCATGAACCAGGAGATGAGCGAGTGACATCAGGACTTCGGCGCACTATAGCACCACCAGGAGGCCACAACCTGACCTGGTCTGGTGGAGACCTGTGCCCCAAGGGGCACTTTTTCTAGTTTACCCCTTTTTCGCCCCAATTTAGTCATTATGGCATCCCCACACACGTCTGTGTCATCACTGCTGTTGTACCACTGACTCACCTGCCAGTGAGGAGCCCCCATCAGGAGGACATATAGCCTTTCTAATCCTCCCACCCCAAAACTCCCTGTTGACCGGGCCTTGCTGGCCGCCCCAGCCCATAGGAGTACATGCAATGACCAATATGTATCCTCCCTAGTCCCTCCCTCCCTCCGGAAGTCGGATTGCGCAACCGCGCTGCCGTTCACCTCCTTTTATACAGGCTGAGCGGCTCTACGGAGCTCTCCATGGTTAGATAAAATGCACAATGTTCGGAGGTCTTTGCGGATTATCCGGTGATCTAGAACATTAGCGCTTTCTAGAGCAAGGATGGCTTCATTTCAGCTTGCTAGCATTAGATGGGTTAACAACTTGGCAACTCCCAATATCATTAAAGGCATTAAATCTTTTTAAAATCCACAAGCACACCAAATGCCACAATGCAAAAAAAAACAAAAAAACATCCAGACCCCCATGAACATGGCCAGGGTGCCGGCCCGGTTACTCGAGCCTCCCCATGTGCGAAACGGTGGAGAAATGACAGTTAACGTGTGGGGCTCCCCGGAACATCCAGACCCCCAGGAATGTGCGTGCGTGTGAGGCTGTCCCCAGAACATCCAGTGTGTGTGTGTGTGTTTGTGTGCCGTGGGGGTCCCCGGAGCATACAGAGATCCAGACCTCCATGAAGGCGCCCAGGGTTCCGGCGTACTCTACTTTACTGGCCACTTTACTTTGGAGTGTGGGGGTGTCCGTGCTGGGACACGTACGTACACATAGATACACGTACGTACGCATACACACATAGCTGCGTAATGGAGCGGAGGCACCCCCGCCCCCCCCAAAAAAAGGAAAATGTGTGATGCAACATGTTGAGAGCTTGTAAATATCCTACTAGTTTCCCTATTCATCGTACGACTGATTACAAGGGGTTTAAGTGGTCAACATTACAATGCACATAATTAATTTATGTACTAAAAGTGATGTGTTTATGATGGAGAGTACTTACATCATCATCTGTTGAGTCTGTATCTTCAGAGTCTGGAGGATTCAGTGGAGCTGGATTTAGCCACTCAGCAAGTCTGAAATCCAAAGTAAAAATCTGTCCAGAATTTCCATTCCAACATATGACTCAGTATTTCAAAAGCCCTCTAGATTGTTAATAGTCAGAAAAACATTTTATTTTATGTCAATATGTGGGTCTCAACACAGGACACTACTATGAAAACGTGCATTTCCCGTCAGCTAGTTCGTCACCCTTGTGACATCACGTGACATCAATGTCATCAATATTAAGCCCATATATGGGAATGCCAATATATGGAGATCCCTGATGTCATAAACAATGGCCATAACTCTAGACGGGCCTGCCCCAAAGTTATTAGTGCAGCAGCGCCCGGCAGCCGGCAAAAACTAGAGTTCTCAACAGGCCCGAAAATTAAGTCTCGGCCCTACCTGGGCCCTCATCAGACCCTGTACACTCAAGACACTGCCGCCGCTGCCTCCAAATATGGAGCTGAACTGTTTTGACATTCCATATGCTGATCTGACCTAATCAAACCCTGTACACTCAAGACACAATCCATATAGAGTATGGCCAGTACAGAATTCATTCCATATGTTGATCTGACCCCCCCATGCCAAAGCGCCAGCGCTTGCACAGCAGTTTGCTGTCAGCCAGGTGGATGCGTGCACACGACCTCGTCCTCAGGCGTCTTACTGGTGTGTGTGTGTGTGCGCGTGTATATAGAATTTATTACATTCTTTAGCTTACTCTGACATCTTTTTGTTAATTTCATACAATAGTGGGAGCTTACCGTTTACAGGCGTACAAGTCCTCAGAGCATGACTTTGTGTAGATCTCTTGAGACAGGCTTTCAACTAGGTTGGTGGGAATGCTGGGGAGCATAAGGTGTAGAAATTGGGTTAGTGCACATGATTTTAAAGAAAAATACTTTTCTCACACTTTTAGACTAACAATTGATGCCAAAACAATGGGAAATTTTCCATTTGTGCATTTTTATATCAAAAGTCCATAAAATCTAATTGTAATTACTTCCTTTGAACAAAAACGTGATGATGTGTCGAGCCTCAAATGAATCTTGATTTCATTCACCCGTTTTATTCCCATCTCAATGAATATTGTATTGGTATGATAACATATCTTCTGGAAATGTGGAGACCATAATATTGATATGTACACGGCTGCCATCTTGCCAGCAAGGTCCTACCTAGGTGCAACTTCCCATAGATAGACAGCCCATTCATCCAAACAGAAAAGTCCCATTTAATTGTATTAAATAACGTCAAACTGCCCAACATTGCAGCTGTACAAAAAGCTTGAATTATTGTCTTACTATCTGCAAAGTGTTTGTTTCATAAAAATCCACCGTAGACATGTTATGAGCTACTTCCTGTCAAGAAATTCCTTGCAGATGATTATTTTTCTAAGTGTCAGAGTTTGGAAGCACTCATCAGTAAAGCAACCTCCTGCATTATGTGCAAATTCTAAACAGGTGGTACACATGGGCTGTTGAGTGATAAGTCAACAAGGACTTCCAAACTCCAGCAAAAAAAAATCATCTGATCAATATGATGTCAGTACTGCTGCCAGTCTGGAGCAGTGTGGCAAACCACATATTCGGGCAACATTTAGTTGGGGCAACCAGCCGGGCAGAGATACACACCTGAGCACGCAAATCTGAGTTTAGCGCCCCTTTCTCATTGACTATCGACAAAGTAAACCAGTTTACTTCAACTTCCAGTTGAAGTTCACAATCATTAGTGATCTTACTTGTGACCTGTGTCCGGAGGTTCAAGTTCATTGCTGGAGCAGCACATGGGGTCATCCTTCGACAGGTCACTCTTCATAGACACACAGCTGGGTGTTGGAGACTCTGGTCTCTGGTGAAGACTTCTGAAATAATAGATTCCGCACAGTGGGTGTCCGGGTCGGTATCAATCTCCCCAAATAAAAACGGTACTGCTGTGAAAATACCCATTGAGCAAAAGTGTGAAAACAATGCTAACATGACCTACTCAGCGTTGGCATCTTGCCATTCAGCCATCATAGATTCCACAGGACTGCTAAGCAAAGGTAAAAGGGAGCCATGCACCCCATTGTCTTGCAGGCCATTACCAGCGTTACTTTCTTCATTGCTGAAAAGACAAAATATACTTGAGCACCACGTTTGTACAAAAGGATTTCCTACATTTATAGTAGTAATAAATCGCTATAACTTACAATTTTGTATCCCCCTATAACTTGTCCCCCTTCACTTGTCTTTCATCTTACCAGGGAGCTGCAGGCATGTGTGTGACAGTCCTTCCCTCATTCACTGCTCTGTGGTCCTGTGTCATGCTTTCATCCAGTTTATCATTCAGCTCCACATTCAAATTTGTCTAGAAGCAATTCAGTGATTTAAGAGCAAAGTGTTTTAGACAACTGGCATTTTTAATGAATGAAAATATAACATCCCTTGTTTCGGCTCAATGACTAACAAAAATGTTAAATTATTTTTAGTATCCTTCACTTCCAACTGCAGGCCCTATCCTGCAAAGAAACTACCCCCACTTAAATGATACATTATACCTTTAATATACAGAAAGAATACACAAACTTACATTGGGAACTGCCTGCTGTCGCCTTGACCCAGTCAAAAATCTGAACAATCTGTGTAGAAGATACAATTCATGGTTTAATTTCCAGCATGAATACATAAGAAATAATAATAAGAAAAAAAACATGAAATCAGATTTAGAGTACCTAGATATATTCAGGTTATTGGTCAGAGCGGCAAACAGGGAAGCATCAGTGTCGGCAGTCTCTGAACCATTACTGTGAAGGAAATCATAAACACCATGCCTTGTAACCAATAGTGCACATGTGAAAAAAAATTGGCCAGTACAGACGAAGAAAACTCAAATTTTAAATAACAAACATTCCAAGAAAATGGGTTTTAAGAGAAACATCACTTTTCTGGAGACTTTAATCCCTGCACACTCGAGCAAACTCCCTTAATCTCAGTATTGAATAGCGAATGGTGATAATAAAGTAGTAAGGTCTACTTTATTATCACCTTTATTATGACCACTGCATTTGACCGATCCTAAATTCTAGTCTAATCTAGTTTCAAGGGAGTGTCAGGTGCAGGGGCGTTGCTAGCGCTATGCAGACAACGTGACTGCGTTGGGGCCCAGAGGCAAGGGGGGCACACGGCGGCCCACCCGTGCAGTCTGTAAAATAAAATTATAAATACATAGTGTCGGGGGCACTCGCTGATCAGCCTGCGTCAGGGCCCACTGACATCTAGTTACACGTCTGGTCAGGTGTATGCGCTAGGATAACTTGCATTATTAAAGTGCCTGAATTGGGCACTGGCCTACTCGGGAACGATGCAAATTGGGAATGCATGCCCCAACCTGATATGCAATACCCGGTATACCCATTGTCGGAATATGTGGAGAATGTGTGAAGAGTCCACACTGACTGCGAGAAGTGGACTAAAACTAATCAATGTCAGGTGTGGTGAATTTGCTGAATCAAGCTTAAGCTAGGATTGTCTGCGGAACCAAAACTAAATTATACGATGTATGTGCCTATACGATTTATGTACCCGTGTAAAAGAAACATCACATTGAACCTTGAATGAACCCAACCCAAGATACATGTATTCTGGTATTGGAGGTAGCATGAGTTCTCTCCCATACCAAAAGTATTGTATATATTGAATAGAAAATGTCACCTGTCAATGTCAGAAATATTGGTGGTTGCATCCGTGGGAGTGCTACCGAATACTTTCCTTGGATCCATGGGCCTCCCGGAGGACTTAGTCTTTTCCTCTGGGCTCTTCTGAAAAACATAATAGCATTTAAAGATATTGACAGCTGCACAGTTCTTAGAGCTATGAAATCAGCTTTATGCCTCACCTCTAGCAACATGGAGTTTAACTCCCATGGTCCTGAGCTGGTAACCGTCATCTCTCCATTTTCTAAGGATAAAAAGAGATTGAGATTGTATAATTCTCAAACTCTAGATAGGCTACTATGAGTAGGCCTGTTCACAATAATTGTACATTTTCAAAACATATCTGAAATAGCAAATCTACAAGTTGAAATTAGATCAGCCATTTCCACCGTTCTCAAAAAGTCACACATTTTGTATATTTCAGTTTATCATATCTGTCCTGGGCAACTTTTGTGCAACATTCAATGCCAAAAACAATCACAATTATTTGGAGAATGAATAACAGGCACCATGTCCGAGTGGAGTGATGGGTGAGGATAGTCTGACGGGGCAGCAGTTGTTGGAGAGGAACGTTTTGGTATCGCAGTAGATGTCATGTGTCAAAAAGGCAGGTGACTTGTTGTCCTGGTTGCCGTTGACCATATCCCTGGAGTAATATGCAAACTTCTTGGCCACGAGCTCATCATTCACATAGATCTGGAAGGGGGAAGAAAGGAAGTGGATTACTTTTAAAATGCACACACCACAATTCTTAAGGTTTTTAGTGTTACTATGGAGTGGTTCTCGACTACAGTAAAGTACTACCACTATTATTAATAGATATCACACATTAAGTCTGCTTCTTCATTATTCCATTAATCGGAATGGTTATTGATAGCAAGTAATGGATAAGTGCAGTCCTAAATGTGTGCAATACTTTACTTTGACATCCTTGATGTTCAAGTAGAGCTCAATGGCAGTAGAATCAGCTTGTGTTTCATGCAACACTGCCTCAGTCTGGGTAGAAGCTTCAGGATAATAAACAATTATTAAAAAAAAGAAAACATGAAATTAGTGTTTAATAGTGTCATATTACTCAAATACATTATTGTACCAGTATATATATATATATAGGATACCAATATCGAGCAGTATTGCATTCTCTTGAGTAGATGTATGCATCAAATCAAAGCAATGTGTTTATCCTACAGCCGTCTTTGCTGCGCATGCATGCAGCACCAGGACCTGATGTATGCAACATAGTATTACACATCTATCCTTTACTGTAGTAATAATGAAGAAAGGGCAAACCTTGTAAGAGGTTGTGAAGATAGCGTGTTGCAGACATGTCCCACTGGGTGCATGGTCTGGACAGAAGTAAACATCCATGTTAACAATGGCCAAATAAATAGAATTATTTTCTAATCTGCATTGCAAGACAATGGTTTATATAGGCAGAACTGTACATCTCCACAAGCATGATGAAGACTTAGGGCCCTAATTTTGGCGTCTGTTTTAGCGTCGATCATCGTCAATTATTATCTTAGGCGGGAAACGGAACAGGCTGCCGGTGAGCATGCCAAAATGCTCATCTTAGTAAATTATCTCCTGAACAGTTTTGGTTGACAAAGATAGCGGTTTTGAGTACAGACCATGCCAATATGGCTGCTAAAGTGCTACAACAAATGCTATAGAACGGGTTAGTGGTTACAATGTGGAACACGGACAGACAGTTTGCTATGTAGGACAGTGCACGGTTTTCAAAGTGGGATCAGGGTTCCTTCAGGGAGTCCCAAGGGGTCCCCAGCTAAATGATGGTTAGGAACCAAATGGACCTTGCACCCTATGGCCTGTGTGTTTGACTGGATTGCTGAATTCCTACAATAAACATAATGCTTTGTTGCACTGCTCCTCCTTGTGGAGAGGGGAAGGGCTGTCTTACTGAGACAACATGTAGTCCAGGAAGGAAGTGAGACCAAATACTAAAATATATAAAAACACATAAACACATACACAGATTTAAAATAAAAACAACCCAGGAAAGTGTTTCTTGTGTCCTAAACATCGTTAAAATAAGATCTGGTTGCAAAGGGGGTGGCAAAAGTGGCACTTTAATGAACAGTGTTCTGCTTCACATGTTACACTATCCTGATGAAACTGCTGAACATGATGTATTTGTTAGTGACCCAAATGGTGGACTGCCTGACCACCATTGCCATCCTTAGACACGCTGTCAATTTCAATGAGCCATAATGTAACAGTGTAAGGGTATAGTAATGTTTCTCCTTGCTGTTATGAGCAGTGTGCCTTCGTACTATAGCTGAATTTAATCTGACATTGTGGGTTGCAACAATGACACTTACATGAGTTCAGCTTTCAATCCATCTAAGGACACCTGCAGTGTTGTGGGATGAAGTCCAGAAAGGTGGAACTTCTTTACCCAGAAGGGCAGCTGCAGGACTTTCTCCACAGGACTGCGAATCCTGATGAAATGGGAACATTGTTAAGCGACTTTGAGTACCTTGGAAAGTGCTATATAAATCTATGTATTATTATTTAATATTTGTACACAAGGGCCATGCAAACCTTTACAAACTTGGTCAAAATGGCACACATCTAAAACTGTATATACGGTAGAGAAATATGATCTTACTCATCACACTTGACACTGATGTATGTTCCATGGTCTACCAGATAGCACATGGCATGCTTTTGGTCAGTGTTCAGGTTGATAGACTCCACAACAGCCCTGCACCAGTTCTTCATGGATGAGCAGTACACCACACAGACCTAAGGATGAAAAGAAAGGGCTGGTGATATCTGGCCCCGTTTAAAGTTATGCTACACATTTATTTTAATTTAATAATTAATATTCGGCTCTTGAGCTGGTCATTCAATACAGTAAGGCTACGTTTTGGATTCCGATTTCATGGGAGTTAATTGTCACATACAAACAGCTGAAGGGAGTGAAATCGTTGTACCTTGAGATTCTTCTTCAAGAGTGTGAATAAAAGGAATAAGCTAGAATCATAACATGGCCAGTACCAACCAAAACCATTACTGAATTCAGATTAACCACCACTTGGGTAGAATTTTGTATAATTTAATTTTTTTTTGTTTGATCGTACTGAATGCTACGAGAAGAGTGTTCAATAATAGGGATCTATTTATTGAACTTAACCCATTTTGGACTGAGGTCGATTAAAAAAAAAGGCTTCTAAATGTTTCTATGTCAGTGGTGCTCAAACTTTTTCATGTGAAGGAGCCCCAGAATTATCTGGGGCTCTTTTTACCTTACCTGCCCTTCCTCTACAGATGCAAGTGTTAACGTCTTCTGCACATCAAGGTTGACGTTATGATACAAGAGATTCATTTTCACTTGTAAGTCGCCATATTTTGCAGGAGTGTCCACTTCTGTCAGATCCTTGATAATTCTACCCCAGAGGCAGGAGGGATTCTCAACCTAGAGGTGAGGACAAAGATAATTTTAATTCAAATACAATCCAATTGTGGCCTAGAAACACATACAAGTAATAGTATTGTAATCACAGATCGTCAATAAAAAAAAGAAATTAGAAAGGGCTGGTGATATCTGGTACAGTAGCCTGGACAGCATTCCATTTCGGGTTTATGATCCGGTCGGGAGCGGATGGTAACTTTCGTCATGTTGTAGTCAATGATTTGTAGTCATCTGGCAGGAAACCACAATGCGGAATGTATGAATGGGTACTACTTATTCCGCCTTGTGGTTTCCTGCCTGATGACTACAAACCAGTGACTACAACATGACGTAAATTACCATCCGCTCCAGACCTGTTCACACAGCGATTTTGGAACACAGACCAGGCTTTGCTCCGAGGTGGAAAGCCTGGTGACGCAAGGTTAATTCTGTATTTAAGTCCGACGTCATTTTGTAGTGCTACGTTACGTCCGGGTCCAAGTGGCACCAGCTCCCGTCCGCATCTCATTGTAAATAGAATATCTACTCGTGAATCTTTTTACAATGACGTTATTTTTCAGAAAGGAAGCCATTGAGGGTTAAAATGGGTCTTAATGCTTCCAACTAGAGTAGAATTATTAATGTTTTGTACAAGTTTCCATGACAAAAACAAATATGATGTGGAGACAATAAAGACTATTATTATCATTATTATTGAAGGTGGTAACAGTCCATTTGCTCAGTAAAATATTTCGGGGGCATATTTAGAATGTTTGCAGGCTTGAGTATGTTGAATCTAGTTTGCATTAATGAGGATTTAGTTGACACAATAAAATAAAATGGCGATAGTATTCCATGTGGAGCAAACGGCCTGTCACAGCCAGATTTGGGAGAGCAGCGCAGCTTTGTTGTTGCGAGGAAAGCGGTAAAATTAGACTTTCGTGGTTGTTTTCGTCTCAGATTTAGTCCGACGGAGCGGCACAGTATAACTCTTTGGGGACACAAAAGTAGGACCCGGAAGTATCTCACGTGCTCGCGCTCACATCACAGCTAAAATACTGAATGGTACAGTAGCTCTGTTGTCTGCACTGTGATTCCCAGAATTCAGTTTGAAACAAAAACAGCACCATTTTCTTCTACTCAGTGGGCAGTTCAGAAACCCGTCCACCAGTGACATAATCAATGGCGAATCCAAGCTAATAGAAACTGCAGGTTTTCTATTCCTGAAAAGTTGCAAATATTGAAATCTGTCTAACGATGATGTCACTGGTGGACATCATCGTATAAAAAAATGTGCTATTTCTGAGGGCCAATTATGAAGATAGGTTGAAGTGGTCCTTCAATTGCAGCTCCAAAACGTTGCTGCAATGTCCTAGCACCAAGGGTATTTTGGAAAGCAACATTTTGCTATATAAACATTAAAATACATAAATACAGTTCCAATTGATATTTCGTACAGAAAATAGTTATTTTATCAAAACAATTATGTTTTTACCTTCAGAATCGATATTTCCAGCATTATGGCCTGTTAATCAAGCTGATGACATTCAAAAGCCTGGGAAACAGCAACACTGCAAGAGAACATACAAAGTGAATATAACTCTACTCTACTGTGTTCATCAACACACTGACACTCTACACTGTAGCATGACTTCCATTCACATGGGAAAACCATAAATCACCTAGTAACACAGCGTCGCCACGTGCACTGCTGTAGTTCCAACTTCCAAGGATGTATGTCAAGTGTCAACCACAAATCAATTCAGTCTCAATTAAAATTGTCAAACTATATCAGTTTGTCAAGTTAGTTAGTTGCTACGAGAGTGAGGTCTAGCAAACACCTATTCGGGATTCCTGGATCGCTGCCCTCCACAATTTCCTAGCCATCATCAGGTTCTTGAGCTCTGCAGTGTTGTCAGCCAAGCTGTCGCGCCGCAGCACTTCTACATAGGTGGTACGCTTCTTTCCCCTCCTGGCTTTGCCCGGGGTTGGCTACTTGCCATTCAAGATTGCGTCCACAATAGCTGCAAAATGCCTATAAAGCTGGGATTTAATACATAAAAAAATCATAACAATTATGCACTTGGTGACAAGTTTTAGATATTTGGCATGGTGTTAGGTATGGGCATAATGTTTTCAAAAACCATCGCAAACAAGTTGGGCTCGCCCCCTAGTGGTCTGTTTGCAATGAATCCAATGCTGGCCTATTTAACATTGGATTCATTGCAAACGGACCACTAGGGGGCGAGCCCAACTCGTTTGCGATGGTTTTTGAAAACCTTATAACCATACCTAACACCATACCAAAAATCAAAAACTTGTCACGAAGTGCACGATCTTGTTGATTTTGGACGAATTGGGATACCAGCTACTGGGAGCAAAACTCCCGAGAGAGCGCTGCGAGCGGCGAAAAAGGGTCGACACGACAGCTCCATCTTTAGTGGAATACATGTAGAGTTGTAGTTGCAACTTTGCATGATGCGTACATAGCCCTATATATTTTGTTTTAATAATGCCGGGTGAAATTGCAATTTGAATTAGTAAACAAACTTTATATCGCTTGCTAAAAAAATAGCCGAACCAACAGATCTACAAGCTCTACAAGCTAACGTGTTGGCTGTTGGAGTAGGCGTAGCCTAAACCCTATCGTAGATGTAGGCCTAAGGCCTATTTTATCGATAAAATACATCTAGTTCTAGTATAACACATACAATTTGTTTTAATACTTACATTTCTTTGTGACGTTCTCGCCCTTGCTTGCACTCCTGTTGGCCTGCAATGCAACTGTGATTGCTGGATGTATACTATCCACGGGCTATGTCCGAGGAGCCGAGCAAAAGCAGTTTTACACGCTTAATATGTACCTTTACACACACTAACAATAATTGACTACCTTGAACCTAAGAAGACAGTTGGGTTTATTTGTCACTCAATCATACAGGTACAACTGCACTGCAGCAGAATGCTTACCGTTACCGACCTCATCACTTAGGACAATTTTAACGGGAGACGGCGAGCCGCGAACACAGCTGAAGAACATAACATTAATTTTGGGTGTGTCTCATTTAGATGCTTCTGTGTGCTAGCGGGGGTGGAGCTAACTGCACAGACTGCCCCATATAACTCTGTCGCTGGCAAAGGGAGTTAGGGACGCCGCATTCACTGAATCAAACACACCTCACCTATGTTACATTTAATAGCCTACTTCCAGCTGCGTTAACGGCTGCCATCTTGCCAGCAAGGTAACCTCGCCCATAGATCTATGACCTCGCCCACCAGGCTTTCCACCACACCAGCAAGGTGCTACCATAGGGGGACGGACACGCGCACACACGCACACACACACACACACACACACACACACACACACATAATTTGTAACCATCCAAAAGATGTATGCCGACAATCCAAGGTAATCTATTTGCCATTTTTGTCAAAAAAAAAAGCTCCTTGATCCTGGATGCAAGGCCACTAGTGCGTCCAGTACAATCTAATAATGCTTATGCAGCAGTCTTCATACTTATTTAAACATTCCACCAAAGAATAATGTAATAGATTCTTGGTAAGAATGCCAGGGAAGCTCTCTGAACAAGTTGGAAACTATGTCTTTAATTGAAACCATTTAAGGAATGCATTTACTTGGAACACAGTTTATCTGGTTCCTTGTGACTACTTGTTACATCACATTCTGACAACTAGACAAAAATTGTTCAATCATGTGAAATGCAAAAAATAAAATAAATACACTTTCAATTTCTTTCACCTGAAATTATGAAATGACAGCCTACATTTAATTCAGATGATCAAAACTCAAAAGGGCTTTATTTGTCACTCACTCATACAATACAACCTATGTTGAAATTAATATTGATAAGAGAAGTCGGTGGCAAAGCCAGAACTGCAGTTTTGGATGGGCCTGGCCAGGAGTGGGTGGGCCTGCATGCACACATGCAACGCGGCACCAAGCCTACTGATAATGACACTGATCACTGGTCAACAGTGGCCATGAAACATTTGTACATATGTCAATACAGGTAATAAATATGACAGTGTATGATTTTCTCAACAATATGGGCCATAAGAAAGTCTACATTTGTCAACAGAGGTGTGTTCGTTCATAATGTAATACATTATTACATTATTGCATTATAGAAAAATCTGTTATTACGTTATGTGCTAATTTTTTTATTACATTATGAGCTGATTATTACATTATGAGTTTTTATTACATTTAAATTATTACATTATGAGCCCTTATTACATTATGAGCAGTTATTACATTATGAGTTGCTACACCTCTAGCAATATAAATACAGCAGCTCAGCTCATTACTTATGCTACACCTCTAGCAATATAAATACAGCAGCTCAGCTCATTATTATCTGTTCCACGGAACAGCTTTCACTCTGTAGAACTTAGTTCCCAATGGAACTTTGAATCTGTTTTGAGCCTTTTGTGCCTGGCAATATTCCATTCCCATAACTTTCCCAAGAACCCATGGCCGTCTTGTACTTCCTGGTGCAGGTCTGAGGTCCAGTGCAGCAAGAGACTCTGAGTGGAGGAAGTAGAGGGTGGGTCCGACAGTGAACAGCACATAGTTGGCATGCCTTTCATCTAGAATGATGAGAACTAAATCACCCACCTGGAAATCTCTGATGTCAATTTTCTCTGAATGCTGTGCTGACACTGAGGACATGTTTTTGAGCATGTGACTGAGGCTCTTATTTTCTTCTTCCTTCATATGTAAAGTCTTCTCCAGTAAGCGTATGCGCTGTTTCTCCTCTGATATCATCAAAATGTTATTGTGCATTGTCACCATGCCAGCCTCCTGCACTGCAGAGTCCACATGTTCTTCTCTGATGACTTCCACAGAGGCCAATCTGTCTGGGTCAGGTGGGGGCTCCAAGGAACCAGATTCAGTGACAGGCACAGCCCTGGCTGCTGCCGTGACACCCAAACGGGCCAAACCGAAGCCAGAAACTATGGCACCAGCGTCTGTGGCCTCCTGAGCTGCAGTGTTAGGCATGAAGAAGGCACAGGAGACCATTGCGGTGCTGTGCAGACGGTTCAGCTCCTCCTCAAGATGCTTCTTCTCCTGCATGACACTGGCTCTGTCCTCTGAAAGAGTCTCTATAAGGGCTTTGTCCATCTCCTGTTTCTGGATAACCTGCTGTAACTTCTCTGTGAGCTCATTGATGATCTGTTCTTTCTTCTGCTTCTCTTGGGTTAAAACAACGTTGAAGTTCATCTGCTGCTCAGCAACAAGTGATGTCTTGAGGTTTTGCATCTCTTCATTCTTAATTTTCTTCAGGAGTTCCATCTGGGTCTGCATGGAGGTCCTCTCTTGCAGCAGCCTCTCCTCAAGGGCAGAGTCCAGAGAGAGAGGAGAGCTGGACTCTGCCCTGGTCTCGGTCTGCAAGGATGAGCTTTCCTCATCCCCTTTTGAAGACTGTCCCCCATGAAGCTCATTTTCTATAATGTCATCTGATGACGCAACCTCCAAGCCCTCTTCCTTCTCTAAATGTCTCTGTTCCACCCGTCTGTCCTGCTCAAATCTTTTGGAAAGAAGGTCATTCTCTACATGTAGATTGCAAATAACAGTCCTTAAGTCCTTCTCCCGCTGCTGGAAACTCTGCTGCTCTTTGTTTTCTCTCCGCAGAGCAGCCACTTGCCGGTCTAGGTCCTGCTGGAGTTTGTGCTGCTGTTCAGCATGTTCTTTCTCAACATGGAGGAATTGCTGCTGCAGGGATGACAGTTTGTTGCGCAGCAAGATGCTCTCCTTCTCATGGCGGTCCTTCAGCTCCGAGATGCAGTGGTCCTTCTGAAGCCGCAGAGTTTTCAGCTCTACCCGGGCAAGCTCATACTCCTCATTTTTAATCTGAAGCTGTCTGTTGAGGTCTGCCACCTTGTTGCTGAGGGCTTCAACCTGAGCCTTCACAGCCTCTGCCTGCTGCACTTTGGTGTCAGTTTCAAAGTCAAACGTTTGTGAATCAATGCTGTCTGGGGGCAAGTCCTTCCATGGTGCAGGGACAGGTAAATGTAGGGGTTGGCTGGAGGGCTCCTGGAGACTGCGTGAGGAGGGTGTTTTGGAGGAGGTAGGGGTGGTTGACCCAGGTGGGCTTTTGGACAGTGGGGTGAATCTCTGAGCACTCTGGTTGCAGGATGCCCTTTGTTCACTTAGTAGATTGCTGAAACTTTGAGAAATCTCCACACTCTGTGCAGCTTGAACCAGCTGGTGAAGCATCTCTACATGCTGATTTAAAGGCTCAAAGTCACATGGTGTGGGAATCATGAGGAAAGGCTGCACCTCTGTGGGACAACAAGACTTCAGGTACTGCAGGTCATCAAGCGAAATGTCTGGAAGCTCATAGTCAAATTGTCTAGGCTCTCTAGTGCAAAATGATGCAGGAGGCCATGAATCAAGGCCTGTAAACAAGCTATTTCTGAGGAAAGACTTACTGAAGAGTTTCCCAAATGTTTCCCTTTTGTCCTTCTCAGCCTTGTATAGTTGTTCCCCATCCTTCACAAGAGCACAGGCCCACTCTCTGTAGTGGCGTATGAACATTTTCCTCCTGAAAACCTCCACTACTGCCAAACAGTACATCTGGGGTACATTTCTGAGGTCCTCTACCACTCTCACTCTCTCCATTAGCTCTGTTAACAGTCTGAACATAGCCTGAAGCTTGTCCACAGCCTGGTCTGCTTGGAGCATTACGTAGCAGCACCATTTGAGATGGGCATGAAGGTTGTTTGCAAGTTCTTGTTTAGCAGTGGTGCACTTCTGTTTAATGTCTAGCAGCTTACTGTGGTTGGTCAGCATGATCGTAATCTGTTTGGCATGACTCACACATAAGTCCGGCAGAACAGAAGTATCCTTCAGGTTCTCAGCCCGCTTATGATTGGCCACAAATCCCTGAGAAAGCTCTTTCTGTTCATTGACCAACTTCTTACAGCTTGCAATCATTTGGTCTAAAGCATAGAACCTGTCCTCAAGCCCCTTGATAGCTTTCATGTTTTGATTATCTAGTTTGGCAATCGTCTCTCGACAGTGTGTCAAAAAGGGTTGAATGATCCTTGGGTCGAGCCTGTTGATGGAGTCAAAGCACTTCCTCACGACTGATTCCATGTCATTGGGCCTGTCTTGTACATTGACCCAATCTAGTAGTGTAACTTTGAAGGAGGGAGGGTTGGCTGATTCAGGGGTGTCATGCTCCTGTAGAGCTGCCCTCAGCCCACTGCTGTCGGTCAACACATTTATTCCTGATGCAGTTGCCAAAAAAGATGTAGGTAAGTTTGTGGTCTGTGCATTGGTGGTGCAGAACACAGAGTGAGTAGACTCCTCTGCCTCAGAGTCGTTATATGGGGCTGAGCCAGATATTTCAACACACTCTTTGTAACTGTGTCGTGTCAAACATTCTAACAGAGGTATCTTGGCCATTACCAAGACTGCTGTCCCTAGCTTGGTGAGTTTGAGTTTAATTTCTTCAAAGTCCCGCTGATAGTTTGTGTATGCAGTGTCAAATTCCCAGAGCAGCTTCTCATAGGACAGGGTGCAGTCATCCAGGTTAGCCATAATAGCAGCCCAGCCTTGGTGTCTGAGATGTTCATCATGCACCAAGTATTCACAGAAAGAGCAAACTTTCTTGGCAACTTCAAACATTTCCACAGCAAGTTGTGTTCGTGAAGCAACAGTTTTAAGTACAGGTGGCATCTTTAGAGACTTTTCTACTTTAAGCTCCATTTCATTCTCCATGGAGAATGTGGTTTTAGAGACCGTTGGAGCCCGGTCAGACAAGATCATCTCTTTATTAAATAGGAAAATAGGGTTTGTGTCAGTGCCAGCACTGTAGCTGCAGACACGCCTCTTTACAGCCATGCACTCCCCTCCACTGACAACAAGCACTTGATGTTGAGTTGCAATTTTATATTTAACATGGATGGCATGTTTAAGATCCAGCACAGTTTGCATAGCAAGTTCTGTGTCAAATGTTAGCATGATACCATTATTGACCTGGAAAACATACAACTTCATGTTGAATCTTCCAGTGGATTATGCTGTGATCATTTAGTGACTGGGAACAGCATTTGCATCCGTACATTAGATAGCTATTTAGCGATTAAAGGTCTCTGTGCTTGTACCTTTATAGCCTTTGATTAGTGCAATCCCCATCATCAGAGGTACTTGGAGGCCACTCTGGAGCCGTGTGGAACTCCATATTTGGGCAAGGCTGATCTCATATTGATGACGTCATCGTGGAACTCTTTGGACAAGATAAGATGACGGAGCTCTGGTCTAGCATCACACACACACACACACTCACACACACACTGCCTAAACATGGCGATTTAGGCAGACACCAGGGATCTGCTCAATCAGCATGGCCCGGGATATATTGGTATTGCGTGGGTGACATATGTTGTGTCTGATGTCACAGTCACACATAATCTCTCCCAAACAAAGGTGATGATCAAGTGCACTGATCATCGATCCAAATATGAGCATGTGACATCATACACCATATTTGGGCATAATGATTTGCAGTGAAGTTGTTGATCTCCAAATGGATGTATAGCCTACTACTGTAACTTATCTATACAGACAAACCCAATTGGCCTTGTAGATGGGCTATTTTTGGTGTGAGACATGAAACTATGAATCAGGTTTAAGGAAGGATGTACTACCACATTAGTAAGTGTATAAGATAAACTACCGTAACCTAGTTAAAATATTGTATTTATTTATTTTGTTTCTGTACAATCTGGAAACCCATCTGCAGCTTTTTCTTCTTTGAATTTGCTGGCTGCTGAATCTGTCTTGAGAGATTAGTTTCTGCAATATTATTGTAATATGCAGATGGTGTGTGATATCATGTGTAATGAAATGAAATGAAATCTATATTTACCCAGGGTATCTGGGCTAAGCTCAAGAACTTGTTTCCAGCCAGGCCCTGCTCATAGAACACATTTCATCGTAGTGGTTGATGCCTTGTTCAAGGGCATTTCAGCGGTGGTAATTTTAACGTGTCGGACGGCTGATTCGAACTGCCAACCTTCCGGTATCTAGACCGCGCCGCTATCCGTTCGGCCACCGCTGCCACCATATCACCGTGTGATATGCTGTAACTGTGTTCCACACTCCAGTCCAATTGGTGGCGGTAATGCATCTCTAACCTGGTTTATCAACCCCAAAGAAGAATACCGGTAAGGAAAAAATAGAAAAAACACAACACACAACATAGTAACATCAACGCACACACGTGTGCGATTGAATGTTGGACCGTCACTCTCGGACCCTCCACATATTTCTGAATCTCAGCAGAAACTAGGTAACGTTAAATCGGCTCTGGTCTGGTGAGAAACGTCAGGTTTTACACTGCATGATGCTTATATACCGCTTGTTTTGTGCCCACTGTCCACTCCAGCCACAACAGCATGGGCTAGCAGCTCAGCTCGGCCCGTGTTGACTTGTTGTTGACCCCGCGGGAAGCCCGCTAGATTGTCAACGATTTAATGATTGAAGTTATTTAACATTTACTTGTTGTACCAAATTCAGTTTTACCTCCAAAACGTCTTGGTATCTCCTTAAACGCTTTGTTTTCCAAACACATCGTGCCCCGCTTGCAACCTCACCTCTGCATCCCAAGTCATTATTTACACTTCATCAATCATCAGTGAAATATAAATCCTCGTTAATATCAGTAATGTAAAGCCATGGGTCCATTTGCTTCCATTTGTAAACTCGGAATTAAATTAACACGGATTAGTACTGTGTGGTGTAGTAGTGGGTGCCTTGCTTCCTCCTAGCTATTGTGCTACGATTGGCATGCTATGATGATTAGTTTACCTAATCACAGTTGATGTATACCGGTATATGATTACTTAGGGATTATTACTATTAGGCCTGGAACTAAAATATCTTGGACATATCCTCTTCACAGGATCTCTCAGGGATGACAGTGACATCCAACCACAGTGTTGCAAAATATATGCTCAGGCCAATATACTTTTAAAGAGAATAAGGACATTTTCTGTGTCCTTTAAATGTAAAATGTGCACTGTTCGGAGCATCTGTCACCCCCCTGTATACAGCCCATCTATGGTCTTCTTGCAGAGTGAAAAGCATGCAATAGCTTACAACGATGCCATGAGCTTACTTTGTGTTCCTAGAGCCAGTCAGTTGTTAACTTCTGTTGGTGTCTGTGCCCACCTGTAAGGCTTTGTTAAGGCAACTGATGTACTGATTTGGTAGGATGGCATGGCACTATAGTACTTTTATTGCACTATTAGTACTTATTTTATCCCCCATGTTGTATGTCTCTTATGTTATGGTATGTCAATTTGATCTGCTATGAATTAAGATTCTATATATTACATTGCTTATTGTAAATCACTCTAGATTAGAGCGTCTGCTAAATGCTAAACTGTAATTGTAATCCCTCTGTTCTAGGTCGGTCCATACTCCATATGGCGGAACCAGAGCCCATGCTAGTCTCCACTGCAGTACCAGTCGGAGAGAAGAGATGCTGCTCAGGAGACGAGGAGACTGATCCATCCTCCAAAAGACCACGAGTTCAGACTGACCAGAAGAACGGATCCGTGAAGGAGGTGGAAGAAGAGCCAGAGGAAGGAAATGGAGGTGAAGGAGCTGGTGGTGGTGCCGGGGAGGCAGATGGAGAGACCTTTGCGGACATGATGAAGCACGGCCTCACAGAGCTGGATGTGGGAATTCTGAAGTTTGTCAGTGAACATGAGGGCTTCTCTGGTATCCTGAAGGAGAGGTTAGTCTCACGATGCTAATAAAGAGTTCATGGTAAAGTTCTCAGTCGCCATGACTGATTTCAATCTTTTCGATTCCATAGAATGTCTTCTATGAAAGCAATGAAAAGCATGTCACACACCGAAAATAGCAGATCTACAAGATTATAGATTGGCTATTTTTTGGTTATTTGTTGTTTTAAGATTAGGATAATACTTATTTTAAGATTAGAGTATTTGAAGTGAAAATGTCATAAAAGCAAAGGTTAATGCTCAATCCTCGAACCTGGGATTTCTTCAACTAGTTGGCTATAAATGGGAACAGCAGAAACATAGGTTTAGAACAGTAATACCTAAACATCAGCAACTAGAAATGCACTCTATCGAGCTGCCAACTTGCGGTTTGCACACAAGTAGGCCATGTATGGCCTACTTGTGCGCAAGCAGAGCACGCCATGAGTTCCAGAGCCTTGCTCACCACTGCTGGTACGACTGCTACCAGAGAGTCCTAGAGCTCTCTGTTGTCTGGATACGATTGGTCATTGGCTGTTGTAAGACACTGACACACATACATACCCAGCCGATTGCAGTACTTGTGCACTCTGCTTGCGCACAAGTAGGCCTAATGGCCTACTTTTACACCCTTTATACACAACCTTGAAACATACATTAGTTACGTCACCAAGAATGGTGGCCCCCTATTGGTCGGTGGAGGACACCGACATACATGCATACATACCCCTTATTGACCTTATACCAACCTTGAAACGTACTTTAGTTGCATCATCAAGAACAGTGGTCCCTTATTGGCCGGTGGAGTAGACCAACATACATACATACCCAGCCGATCCCTTATTGGCCGGTGGAGTACACCGACATACATGCATACCCAGCCGATCACAGTACTAGTGCGCTCTGCTTGCGCAAGTAATAAACTTTCACTTTCAGCCATGAGATTTTAGCTTGCTTTATTCCATGAGGGTGGTTTGTGGTTGGTTTGTCAATGCTTTGATTGGTCGTGTGGCTTTGTGTTCAGATACTCTGATTTTGTGGTGCACGAGATTAGCAGACAAGGCAAGATGTCCTGCTTAGATGACCTCTCTATCCCTCCAGAGGCTGAGGTGAGATAACATAATCTTTCAAATATTGTCATCCATGTCTTTGTCACAGTATTCACAGCGATGGTCAAGCAGTACACATTACACAACCCCATTACTCAAGTCAAATTATAGATGCTCCAGATATCACTCAATTAAAAAGTTTAATACAATTTCTGCTTGAGTCAAATAAATGTACTTACTAGTACTTCTTACTTACTACTGAGGACAAAGAGCAATTTCAGAATGTTAATATGGATTCAAATAAATGATGCATACCTTCCAAGTAAAATCAAAACGGCGTGTCCCAATGTCAGAAATGGTTTGTCTGTACTGGCACCATGATGTCAACCTCTAGTCTGCATTGAGTAGCTGGGCCCAGATGTGAAGTTATATTGACCCACTCTGCACTGGGTGGGTGCTGGGTGGTTTTTAGGATGTTCCAGAGCCTGAGCAGCAGCCCACAGAAGAGACCGAGGTCCTGACCGAGGAGCAGAAAACACAGCTTGGAGAGCTGCAGCTGTTCAAGAACAAAGAGGGCAATGTCTCTATAGAGGTGAGACTTTCTTTCTTTCTTTTTGGTTTCCCATTTGCCTAAATGTCTTGTATTGCACTTAACTTTATTCATCACTTTTTGAAACCTTTACCTGGAACAATTTTATATACACACGCATACATAGTATATCTCTGCTGTTGGGGAGAAACCACATACCTCCAAAATGTTCAGGAAATTTAAAAAAAGAACAAAAAATGGAAATGAAGAAAACCTTATATATTTTAAAACAATGCAATACTGCCTCATTAAGGTTATTGTGACTTTATATATTACCAATTACTTGCATAAGAGCGGGAGAGGTGGTGGAGTTAGCTGCTTTAGCAGACAGTTTGAGGGTCCAGACTCCAATGGAGGTTTCGTCTGAAGCGCTTTTTAATACTTTTCATTGGTTCAATATTTTTTTTAACCAACACACAGACGTAAAGGCTGTTTTATAGCACCGATTTATGAAAAAGAACAACGATATGTAAGGCTCTCTCATAATTCCCGGTAATCAACAAGTCGGGAACATACAGACAAAAGGGGCCAGGTTTGACTCCTAATGCATGTGTTTTGCCTGCCATTTTGATCAAACTTGAAAGCTTGTCAGGCGCATACTTGGCTGTTGAAGAGAAGTTGATCTCAGGTGTGGTGTTAATGTTTGTAGGTACTCGATGATACAAAGGAGAAGCGAACGCTAGTCCACAAAGCCATCAAGACCCTGTACCCTGGCCTGGAGACGAAGACGGAGGAGAGGGAAGGTCGCAAGTTCATAGTGGCCTACCATGCTGCTGGCAAGAAGGCTTTAGCAGGTAATTTGGAGAAGTGACAAGACTATCAATTACATTATTCTTATGGTTTTGTGATCTGTACAGTTTTATTAAAGTACAGTGCAATAGCAGACTGCACTGTGTCATTTGTAGTCTGAAAAATGGCATTTATCAATAATTTGTTCCTGAACACTGCAATTAGTTGTTAAGCACTTAGCCCTATATACTTCTTTGAACGGGTTCGAACAGGGGTCTATTACTTGGCCCCCTACTTTTTTCCGCTCTACAACAACTCTCCTTGCCTACGATAGCCAATATACAAGCTAACGGCACATAGTGTTTCGATGCGTTTGTGAGCTTGTAGATCAGCTATTTTCACCAAATGTTTTATAGGAACATAGGGTTCAAGTGGTTGAAGTTATTGGCCATGGTAACTGAGGATTTTGGTTAGATATGTCTGGACCTGGGCATCCGGGTGGTGTAGAGGGAAAACACCGGGTTAAATGTCCAGCAGTGTACCGGGTGCTCGGATAAAAGCAATCACTGATGTTTGATTGTGGGAACCTGGTTACATTGACTTCCTTGCCGAGTCCCTGCTGATTCGTTGCTTAGGGTGCATGTTGTGTTCAGCGAAGAGGGGATCTGGGGAGATGGTCCATGTTGTACACACACTCCAGTGAAAGTCCTCACTAACAGGAGAAAAGTAGCTTCTTGTGACTTCATGTATATCGGAGGAAGCAGGTGGTTGTTGCCACTATCCAAAAGGCCAGCGGTGGGGGTTAGGCAGTTGGCAGTGACGGATCACAGAGTACACATGCGTAAAAGTGGGGGAGGACTTGGAAGAAATTCTGCTAATGTTCTTCCCCTGTCGAATGCAAGGATTGGTAATGCTGCTCAAGTAATCTCTTGATTACACCAAGGTTTTTGTTGCATGCCCCAATATCTTGGTTGGTCAGCACTTGGCCTCAGCTACCCCATTGCATGTGGCTATGGTGGGGGGGACATAGGGATAGGCTTTGCATGTATGGGTCCATGTGCATGGCCAAAACGCCTGCATGTTAACTACAAATTCAAACATCTTGGATCTCAACCTTGCATGGCTTTTGAAGATTACATAATTTGCCAGCCAAGTCTATGGACTTTATAATGTTTGTTTAGATCACCTATGATGTAAATCATTTGCCAGCCAAGTCTATGGACTTGTTTGTTTGTTTAGGGCACAAAATGACGACGTAAGGCATATGGCCATTATAAATACATCTTGTGACTGATTCCGTTTTATATTATACAATAATAACAACATACAACACAGTGCAATCATGTCTCATGGAGGATGATGATGATGGTGTCGGACTGTTAGCCACACCACTAAAGCACAAGAAGGAAGTTGACTTTTTAAACGGTATGACAGTGGAAGTGAGTTTGAGCAATGGTACAACTACGATGGCACAGGCAAGAGTCTTGACTTTAAGCAAAGAAAACACCAGCCAGGTAAATGGAGAAGAACTTGAACATTACAAGGTGGGCAACGATAAAGATGATGATGCCACACCACTAAATGACGACAAGGAAATTGACCATTTAGAAGAGATGGCAGTGGAAATGAATGAAAGTGACTCAGACATATACGTACGTGCAGCCTTCTAAAAGTGAAAATGAGGCAGCCACAGTACTGGGCGCACCTCACTTCACACTAGTTTTTATAATGATAACTGCCTTAAGTACAATATGAGTTTGGATGTCTTTTCATAGTGATATGTCGTTAACCATCATTGTATGTGCTTTGGTCCTCACCGGCATGAAGCTCACAACGCATCACAGTGCCAAGCATTGTGAGCTTGTAGATCAAGCATTAATTCTATTCAGCATTGGGTAACTGCATCTGGCATACAGTAAATAAACCCTGGCAGGGTGATGCAAGATGACATCACCCTGAAGAAAATGGTGTCTATTCCACTTAATTACATGACTACACTACATATTCAAGAAATCAATAATGTAACACAAAATATAGCCACGAAATGATAATACTAACAAAATGGCATCGTGAACCAGCTCAGTGGTCTTGTGGCTAGAGTGTCCACCTTGAGACTAGACCAATTTACCCAATTTCTGCTTGGCGCTCAGCATTGGTCAGGTTTGGATTGGGGTTAAGACCTGTTGTTTAAGGCTACTAATGTGACCAGTCTATGATGACGCATCTATTATTGACTATATCTGTCTCTTATACTGTTATAGTTAGTCTATCTCAACCAGGTATAGTCTGGTGACCACCGGAATGTAGACTGCACCCGGGTGAGCAGTATGGGTTGGCGCCCCAGCATGGGTCCTCCGTGAGGAGGAAGCCCAAAAAACCCTTGGTGAGGCCTTTAGGAGGGCCATTATAATCCACCATTCCTGAATGAAGTGCCCGGTGCTGGGAGTCTGGTGCAACGCACAGGTCCTGGGCCTGGTGAGAGCAGGAGTGGACCTGGTGAGACGTAGGCCTGGACAGGAGTCAACCCACAGAGCCTAGTCCTTCCACGTGCCAGAATCTGGTTTTCCCAGTCCTGGCAGGGAGCAACGGATTGTGTGGCCTTGGTCTTGCCCTAATGGGACTGATCGGGGGTAGCTACTGCCTACTGGGACGTAAGTCGGGACTTGATCACCCCGGCTGGGTCACCTGAGTGAGGGGTATGCTGTTTGAGAGACCCGAAACCCCGATGACCTTGGGATACATCACTGAGGATACTTCCAGGTGAATCCATGGGATGTTTTTAGTTCTATTTCAGACGATTTTGATCACCTTTCACTTCCTCTTATGTCTTTGAGATGAGGTACAAGGCTTTAAAAGACGCTATCTCGTTATGGTAAACAGTCAAACGGTTATATGTTAAACATATTTATGACGTCATTATGTATTTTATCAGTGCCCACATTTGGACAAAAACCAAGCACCCTTTTAACTTGAAGAGTTTATAAGTTAAGATATTTTACTTCCATTATTATAAGTGGTTTACAATTTTATAATAAACGTATAGAACCAAATAAACCAATTAACATTGTTAGGGTTCCACGTTAGCCTAGTGGCAGAGTTTGCTCAATCTATGTAGTGCTGATCGGTCCAGTGGTTTGCAAGAGGAGACGGACAGAAAAGCAAGTTTCCATATCAGCTCAAACTGTCTGTGAAGATGGATCGTTGTCACATCTAGTCCAGGCACCCTTGCTGCACAAACACTTAAAGGAGCATTCAGTGATTTGGAAAACCACCCAGTCCGCCCCGGTAACAAAATGTGCACATGCACACGCTCTACAGTGGGGGGAAGTGCAACAGCATGTGCACCAAGGCCAGCCCCCACACATGATTGGAGGAAGGCCCCTCTCATCCTGATTGGATAAAGGCTTTGCCACCCGCCACCAAAACTGAAACTAGGGTTTTTTGACCCCAGGACAGGGAGGAACTCCTTATATGGTCAGCACACTCTATAGTAGGGAGGATTATCCAAATAAAAAGAAAAAATAAGTAATATTTGAATGAAGCGAAATCACTGAATATACCTTTAAACTCTACATTGCTTTACACCATTTTTGCTGAATGTTCACCTATTATGACGTGCCCACTGCCCAGCATTGGGACTCATGGGGTTAAAACAACAGACTATTGCCCTGGCCTTTGCATGCAGATGGCAGAACACTCCCACGCTCGCCAGCTTCTCCATAAATACATAAACACCTTTATCTTCAGTAACATTGTTCTATCCTCCTTTTGCTCTACTTTGGGTGGACAGAGGTGAGAACACCAACAGGTAAGAATTTATAGTCCACACAGCACAGGGGGAGATGTTAACGTCAGCTTGGTTTTTAAACATGGCTAATCATGAGATATGTGAAATATGTTTGGTGCTGCAATGATAGTGTCGAGTTGGGTTTGTTTCCATTCTGGCTCGCAATGCATTGATTAAATTGTATTGCAAGTCAAGACTATGCAGTATAGGGATAAAGTCACTAGTCTATCAATGCTCCTCAAGTATAGCCTGGCTAATAAGCCAGACTCAAATCACACTGTTGTGTGGTATTTGAGTCTGGAGATGCTGTGTATGGATCTTGTTTCCCGGGGGGCGGGTTCAAGCATTTTCTCTTTGATGCAATTGGTCAGAGCTACTGTCAGTCAAAGGTCTCAAGCATTGAATGTCACTGTACCAAAGCCCGCCCATATTGCATACCGTGTGCCGATTGGCCACACCAGTTTTCTGGTGTAGGAAATGGGCGTACAATTGAGCCTCTCCAGACCGTAATCCGCCGGCTGATTCGGTCTGGCTTATTAGCCAGGCTACCTCAAGTATGCTAAGTTCAGAGGTGATTATTATGTGTTTATTATCTTGCTTTTATTTCTATGTTTAAACTTTCTTTCTGCTTTCTCCTTTCCTTTTTCCCATAAAGCTCCCAGGAAGCACTCGTGGCCTAAGAATCGTGGCACTTTCTGTCACTTTGTGCTGTACAAGGAAAACAAGGACACCATGGAGGCTATCAATGTCCTCTCCAAATTCCTCAGGTCTAGACACTCATTCACATAATCTACTGATGAAATGAAACTGAAGAGGCATATCGTTGTCATGCAGAAACCTATATCCATATTTAAAAATGTCTTTGCTTTTTTACCTAAAATTTGCAGATCCACAAGCTCAAAACGTGGTGTGAAGCGACACATTTTGATCTTGTCGATCTATTGGTTTTTGTGGTGGCTCTTTTGTTGGTTCCAAACATTGCCAACAAACCCACTGATGCACCCAGAGACTTTGGATGTACGCAGATCAAATAAAGATTGTCCACAGGTTCAATGTCATTTTAGGTTGCATTTACTTTCCTTTCAAAGTGCAGTGATACATTACAAACAGGCACATTCTCTCTTCCTTATGGCATGATCTCTGTGCTGTGCTGTCTTTCTCTCTGTCTGTCTGGTAAAAACTGGTTTGTCCACCAGGTGCATGCCGCTCCCCAATCACCCAGGCCTACATATGCTCTCCATCAATCAATTAGGCCTGGGGAGGCGTGCCCTTGGTGTCCAAACAGTGATTCAATTACATAATAATAACCCATCAAACCAATACCCAATAATGCCAAATAACTACAACAACAGTGACAATAATAATAATAAATAGACATACAAAACAGTGAGGATGGCTTCTACACTCCCCCCTAATTGTGCACAGTATGGACACAATTACTAAATACATTTCAAAGAAGCCAAACACAAAAAACATTATTCAAGGTATGTGGTATGTGTGTTGTATTTAAGCTTGACTGAATCTTCTTTTTTGTTGAAACTGCAAAAAAAAAGAAAGGGAAAGATGGAGAAAAGAAAGGTCAAAGCTCTCAATGGTCTGGAGAAGGCTTGATGTAGCCCTCAAGCCACCACAGGAAGCAAAGCAGGTCGTAGTCCCTTTCCTTTGACAAATCATCCTCCTCTTTCTGCTCTCGCTTCTCCTGGGCAGGCCTTTTGTTCCTTTTCTTTCGGTTCCTATGCCATCTTCCTTTCTTCTTCAGAGGCGGTGCTTTCTTGTCACCTTGTTCATGGTCAGATGTACCAGTAGTTTCCTTTATGGTGCCATTTGTCTTTCCACCACTGGTTTTCTGTGATGGAGAAGGACACCTTTCTCCACTGAGTGGCTTTCTCACCCCTCTACTCAGCCTCCTCACGACAGCTGGTTCAGCCAAACTCCTAATCATGGCACCCTGCTTGCAGCTTTCTTCTCCCTCAGACATCTGTCCATAGACGTCTTCTGCTTCAGATATGACGCTGAAAGATGAGGAGCCGCCCGTCTCCACAGCCATCTCATTCTCACCGTCCTCCCCGTCCTCTTCTGCAGGGTCGGTCAGCTGTTCCTGTTGTATCTCTTTCAGCTGCAGAATGTTCTCCAGAGCCTGAGGGGTCTTCGGCTCAGAGACACTCGCCTCCTCTGCTCCCTGCCATGTCCCTCTTCCATCCTCTCCTGGGGGTGTCTCTTCTTCCACCACAACATATGTGGCCAAAATGGTGTCTCGGTGCTCCCTCTCCATCTCTCGTGCCATCCACCTTTGCACGATATTTTCAATTTCCTTTCGACTGAGCTCTGGAGGATCTTCCCACCAGTCATCTACGGGTTGTAGCCATAGAGGTTGCAGCGCACCATCGCTCACTGCTCTCGTGACATCTGACATTTCAATTCCCCTTTTTCCACACGTAAAGTGCAGTGCAGAGTAAACTTCAGTTCAGTGTCCAGTTCAGTGCAACATAACGAAAGATCAAATAAATAAGGCAGTGCAAAACAGGCGTGTCACTAATAAAAGTCCAGCAGTGACGAAAACAAAAATAATGGACGTCAGTGCAGCAAATGGCCAGCAAACAAGTCACCAATAAAAGTTAAGCAGTGGAAAAACACGAAAATAAAATAACTCCAATAGTTATTGCTGTTTTCCTATACAGCTTTTAAATTCGATGCCCAGTGTCCACTACATACCAGGCTCCTAATTGATGAGTCTTTGTGGCTTTGAGCTGCGCGTCCAGTTAGTTAATTCCCTTAAGTTTGTTCCAATTCCTGGTTCGAGTCCTCCTTGTTACTTTGAAAACCAATACATCTAAATCCAATAGGACGCAGTTTTTACTATGTGGTGGCTCTTTTGTTGGTTCCAAACATTGCCAACAAACCCACTGATGCACCCAGAGACTTTGGATGTACGCAGATCAAATAAAGATTGTCCACAGGTTCAATGTCATTTTAGGTTGCATTTACTTTCCTTTCAAAGTGCAGTGATACATTACAAACAGGCACATTCTCTCTTCCTTATGGCATGATCTCTGTGCTGTGCTGTCTTTCTCTCTGTCTGTCTGGTAAAAACTGGTTTGTCCACCAGGTGCATGCCGCTCCCCAATCACCCAGGCCTACATATGCTCTCCATCAATCAATTAGGCCTGGGGAGGCGTGCCCTTGGTGTCCAAACAGTGATTCAATTACATAATAATAACCCATCAAACCAATACCCAATAATGCCAAATAACTACAACAACAGTGACAATAATAATAATAAATAGACATACAAAACAGTGAGGATGGCTTCTACAGTTTTTATATTTTACATATGAGGTTTCCACCAGACAGACAATATTATCCAAACTGTGTGGTGGAAATCTTGATTGTCTAAAAACCTTTTCAAGATATTAAATAAAAAACCTGCATTTGAATGGTTCCAATGTAGTTATTATTTAGACAAGCTCTTGTTAATACTTTTCATTGGTTAGATATTTATAAAGCCCAAAGACATACACCAGATTTCAAAATAATATGGAGATACAAGGTTTCTGCCCGGCAGCGACAATATGTATTCTGAAATGGCAGGTGACATTCAGTCATTCAGCAACTTCAATAAACTTCAACTGCAATAATGTATTGGTATGTACATGGCCTACCGGCATGTGCACTTAAGCCTCTCCAACTGATCCAAAATGCTGCAGCTCGCTTTGTCTTCAACCAGCCAAAATTCTCACATGTCTCCCCCCTGCTCCGCTCTCTCCACTGGCTCCCGGTCGCTGCCCGCACAGAATACAAAACCCTTATGCTGGCAATGGCATTCAAAGCCACAAGGGGTATGGCTCCCCCATATCTTGCAAGTATGATTGAACCCTACAAACCCTCCCGCGCACTCAGATCAGCCAATGTAGGGAAGCTGGAAGTACCCTCACTAAAAACGCCGGGACAACGCTCCACACGTCCCAAACTCTTCTCCCTTCTGGCTCCAAAACTGTGGAATGCACTCCCCGTTGCAGTCAGAACTGCAGCATCACTCCCAATCTTCCGCCGTAGTCTGAAAACCCACCTTTTCAGACTCCATCATGGCCCATAGCACTTACCCTACCCCCTTAGACAGCACTTTTTAGACTTAGATAGCATTTGATACAGACTTATAGCATGTTATGTAGACAGCACAATAATTGCATTGTATGTAGTCATAGCACTTCATAGTATATATGTACAGCATAGTATAGTATATATGTATAGTTTATATGTACAGTGTCATTATATAGATATGTTCTAGCTACGTTCTTGTTTCTTGATAAATGCTTTTGAGTGGTGTAAACCACTCCTACAACTGGCTTTGTTAGTTTACGTGTCTGTCTGTCTGTCTGTCTGTCTGTCTGTCTGTCTGTCTGTACGTCTGTCTGTTCGTACCAAAAAATGAGCATGGTTGCTATGGTCACCCAGTTCACACGGGTGTGATTTCATTACGTCAGACCACAGTTGATCAGTCTATATAAGACCTTACACCACTCAGTTCACACGGGTGTGATTTTTATATATGTGATGTATTCCCATGCCTTTTGTTATTGCTTAATGTAAATCGCTCTGGATTAAGAGCGTCTGCTAAATGCCTAAATTGTAAATTGTAAATTGCATAATGTGAGAGTGAATGTCTGGAAAAATGAAACGCACTGATAAACTCTTATTGACACAATCCCTGCCGAAAAATGTAACTTACGTTAATTGATTAGTCTCGGCAAGTGCCAATTCACGTAAGTTAAGTTAATTCAGTTGTATAAATGTTTTGATCCGATCTAGTCGAAAGGCTACTCAAATCAGCTTCGGAATCGGATGGCTCTCTGTTGTTAGCCATAACACTGGACTGTGCTATCTTGATGTGCGTGTGCACCCACGCTCACGCACGCTTTCAGTAGCTTTTATCTCCAATTCCCCGTCCCAGGTGGCATTTCTGGTCAAAACAACACTTATTGCACGGAGCATCGAGGTCGCTGTAATGGCGCCGGCCTGTACTTCTCATCAGCTAGTGAGAGATCAACACCTAATCCGGCAACACACCATTCAGTCAACATCCGGCTCCGGTCGCCGTGTTTTGGATCTTCAAAATAAGGGTTGAACGGGCATATCCTGGCATATAGTAATAATATAATCATATAATAGAATCATTCTTTAATTAATCCTGGCGGCAAAAATAAATAAATAGGGGCAGCAGTGCCAGTGGCTCAGCTTGGGAATTGGAAGGTTCCTGGTTCGATCACTGGCTCCCTCTGGGTTAGTATTGGAAGTGTCCTTGAGCAAGATACTGTATTTAACCTCTAACTAACTGCTCCTGATGAGCAGGTTTGTGCAGTGTGAATGGGCTATTGTAATATGCTTTCATTTTAATGTCTCATGTGTACTGAATACGGATGTTTCTTGCTGCAGGCTTGCCCCCACAGTGTTTTCTTACATGGGGACTAAGGACAAAAGAGCCATCACTGTACAGGAGATTGCAGTCCACAAGTGAGTATTCTTTTTACAATATTTCATATTATTTCGTATTGACAAAACGGTGGATTAACATTTGGCTATTTTAGGGATTGACACACGTCTCAAATGCACTTGCCCATTGGGCCAGTACAGGTCATGTTCTACTTGCCTGAATTATCTTTTTGCGTGTGTGGTGAGGCCAAAATTACTGGTGGAACGTGTGTGCCAGTCACTGGGGATGTCACGGTATGCAGTGTTACATGGTGTCCGGTATGTTACTTGCACTCTGCCGATAATATTGTTTTATTTGTAATGGGTGTACCCTAGAAAACCACTCGAGTTCATTTTCGCACCCCTGTTCTTATAAGCATGCCATCTTATCAATACTTTAGTCAGATAACAGGTGGTACTATTCTGTTATTCTATTCTGCCTACGTCTCTAGACTCTACACCTACCAAGGAGAACAGTGGTATCACATTTAACTTACCGGGGGGGGAATAAACGTCAAACATATCGGTGGCGGAGATACATCTCAGGAGGCCTTGAGCACCCCCGTGATTGTCAGGAGGGGCAAAATGGACCACAAATCGTTCCGATTATCCTGTAGTGTGAGCCTAGCTTTCGGTTGTTTGGCTAGTTGCTACACCTGTAACTGATTAGACTTGTGCCATTCCCCCCACAGGATCACAGCAGAACGATTGTGTCACCTCAACAAGTGCCTCAATAACTTCAGGCTGGGAAACTTCTCTTATAAAAACCACCCCCTGAAGCTGGGAGAGCTGCAGGGTAACCATTTCACTGTGGTCCTCAGGTCAGTAGGTTTTGAATGTCATCTCTCTCAACAAGTTGCCACATGGTGGTGGATAAACATCTCTTAAAAGATTGTGTGATTCTGGATACATGATGTCAGGGTTGTTAAATGCTTGCACCTCGAGCAGTAAGAAAAGAGGTGTCATTGTTCATGTACCCACAGGTCTATGTTTCTGTTTAACCACTTAAACCCTATAATGCTTAGTTGACCAAGGGTCCCCCAGGGCTCTATACTTGATCCCCTGATATTTTCCCTCTACAGTACACCAAGGGCAGTATTATGCGTGTCTTAAGTACCAGGTCTTATTACTTAACTTAAGACCTGGAGGTGTGGTCAATGCTGTTTGGCCACTCAGAATAGCCAAATGGCATTCATCACGCCTCCAGGTCTTAAGTTAAGTAATAAGACCTGGTACTTAAGACACGCATAATACTGCCCCAAATGTCTTTGCTGAAAATAGTCAATCTACAGTGTTGTGAGCTCAGCTATGTGTTTGAGGTCCTTTTTGACTGGAACAGCAGGCCAGCCCTACACCAGCGAATGTCACCGACTGATTCACTGAATGAAGTTACTCATTTTAGGCCCAATCCGACCATGGTTGTGGGCATGCCGTTTAGGAGGGGTGTAGCATTTATGCAGGCATGGCTTGAGTGCCCATGGCCTTCTCTGACTTAACACTCCACTATGCACATTTCCAGCCCAATCCTATCTGGGTTGTGCACATGCATAAAATATGAACACATATGCAGTGGCGCAACTCCCATCGAACGCTAGGGAGGGATAGAGAAAGATCCGTCCCCCCCCACGCGTCGATCTCCTCCTTTCCCCATAAATCCAAAAATAGTGTAATAATAATACAAAAATACTTCCATGGCCTTACTAGAGCACTGGTTCCCAAAGTGGGGTCCAGGGACCCCCAGGGGTCCTTGAGCGAGTTCCAGGGGGTACCCAGCTACATGATAGTTTGGAACCAAATGGACCCTTATGGCATGTCATGTGTATGCTCTCAGAGTTAAATTAACTGATTAATTGATTTTACATTATCAATTGGAGTCCCACAGGTAGAAATTAAAAGAGGGTCCGTAGCCTAATGGCAATGCTTGTCAAACTGGGGGTCCTTGAAATTAAACTGGTTGAGAATCACTGCTAGAGCCGTAGAAATCTTCTTATGCGGTCCCTGGCATATCTCTTCAACTTATCTCTTCACTTATTAGCTGCGGGCTAATAAGTGTCCTTGACACGGAAAAGTTTGGGAACCACTGCACTAGAGGATAAAGTATCCATCTCCTGATCTAGTCAACACGCGTGTTGACAGCATACATGTAAACAAGAACAGCGCGTGACACCAAAAGTGGTGACCTATTGAATCCAATGGATGATTCCTCCATTGTTGCAGTCCAGTGTGTCCACTTTTTCTCTGTGAAGTCTCTCCACCTACGTCTTCTCCAGCTGTTAAACACAGCAGTGTAACAACTGGAAGGACTCCCTTTTTTAAAAGGAGATTTAAGACGTTTCTAACTCATGTCATCATGTCAACGTCGCAACACAAATAATACAAACTATGAGAAACTACGCCATCACATAATCAAATGAAATAGCGTGGTTTAAAGAACTGAACTTTATTCCTAAAAAATCACAACCGTATGTTCACAATGAATGAGTGGCTGCCGACCGGAAGCGCCCCGGCGGCCCAAACTGAACGCGGAAGTGTTGGCTGCATATAGAGCCCATACCATGATTTCTGAGTCCACACACTTACTATCTTGTCACACTGCTGACCCCTACTGGTTGCCTTCAGACTGGTTGGTCCTATAGACTAATTCAAAAACGGGTCTCATGGTCGCAGCTTACGTATTTCCTGTAGGCGGACTCGACGTAGCTGCAGGGTTTAAACCCTCACCAGGCGCATCTCTTCTACTACAGTGAACGGTAGAGTGACTGATGTTAGTCTGCCTCAAACGTTACTCTTACCTGCTTTTTACTAACACTAACATTACAAAGATGCCCAGAACATCGAGATGAACCTGTGTAGTTTATGGCTGCTCCAACAGTAGTGGCAACATTCCAAAATAAATAAAAACGTTATGTCAAAATATCCACCGCGGTAGCTGAGTGAAAGGTCCTGAAACATACATAACGTCAGTCTTACCCAATCTTTCTGTTTTATGAACACAAGGCTGCTGTACTTTATACCTCATACTAAGCATTTAAAGTATGATGTTAGAGCAGACTAACATCAGTCACTCTACCGTTCACTGTAGTAGAAGAGATGCACCTGGTGAGGGTTTAAACCCTGCAGCTATGTCGAGTCCGCCTACAGGAAATACGTAAGCTGCGACCA
The DNA here is from genome assembly GCF_951216825.1 of Electrona antarctica. Taxonomy (NCBI): domain Eukaryota; kingdom Metazoa; phylum Chordata; class Actinopteri; order Myctophiformes; family Myctophidae; genus Electrona; species Electrona antarctica. The sequence goes on from NC_136810.1 coordinate 22,821,866, forward strand.
TGAGACCCGTTTCTGAATTCGTCTATAGGGATGGATATTGAAACCAGAATGGCCTGCAGCCTTCATTTAATTTGCCAGTGAGGAGCTTCACCAGGAGGAAATAGTGTGTGCAGAGGAAGACTCTACTCCTCACTTCATCACGTCATCGGGTGACGTGGAGTGGTGTCATTAGATGCCAACTATCTATCCTCCTCATTGCTCTCATGTTTCCATTTCAGGAACATCACAGGAACAGATGAGCAGGTTCAGCAGGCCATGACTTCACTCGGGGAGACTGGCTTCATCAATTACTATGGCATGCAGCGCTTTGGCACCACAGCAGTGCCCACGTACCAGGTTGGCAGGTAGGTTGCGACCTGGGGAAATTATCATGGAATTCTGCACTAATATTGCCAGCCAATTACAATGTCGCGTCACCCCTGTGATCATGTGTAAGTAATTCGGAGGGGATTTATGCCCCCAAAAATCATGTTTTTTGCGACAAACGGTTATTTTTTTTGCATTTGCGGCGCCCCCTATGGATGAAAATGGAATTGCTTTTGGCTTTTGGTTGATTAAACCACCCACGACATTTGATTCAAATTTGGAGTTGATTGGACGTTTGGTTCGTGATTTGTGGCGTTTTTTGTAAAATGGGCCCCTCCCACTAGCCGATTACGGCCGAACGATACGCACTATCAAAATTATGCCTGTGGTGTTTTCATCGGAAAGGTCCAGAGATCATGTGTACCAATTTTTGTGAGATTTGGACAAAATCTGTAGCAGGAGGAGCAAAAAGTGTGTTTTGGAGAAAATTCAAAATGGCGGAACATCTATCATGACGCAAATGGGCGTGGCCTATATGGGGGGATGCGTCATGACCCAAGGAAGTCAGGGAAAAAGGTTTTGTAACTATAGTGCTTACAGTCTCTGAGGAAAAAATACTTGAATGTGAGAATGCGAAAAATCGCATTTTCCCATTCATGTCAATGGGGAAATTTTATTCACTAATAAATTAATATCAATTAAACTATACAACATTTCTCTTTAAAAAATACAAGCACATCCTTCCCGATGAAGCCGGTCAATTTGAGATATGGCTCAAGTGCGTACAGTCAAAACTGTGGGAGGAGTAGCGTATCAAAAAAAAGGTTACTCTAGTGGAATAATAAAGAAAGTGTTACAAATACATGTTGGACCAATGACTGGTCGGAAAAGCGTACGGACCCCACATCCTCACTTACCTCCAACCTTGTAATTTGTGTTCAGTATATTGCTCTGGATATGAGCAGCTGTGTAATTATGCTGAATGCTGCAAATGTAAATTGGAACTGATGTGTTCTGACATGAGAACATGAGAAAGCAAACTGACATGATGTCTGTTCTTATCGCCTGGGCCAGAGCCATCCTGAAGAATGACTGGAAGGAGGTTGTGGACCTGATTCTGAAGCCTCGTCCTGGAGGTAACCTACAAACCTTTTTTTCACACCTCCTGCTCTCCAGCTTTTCCTTTCGAGTTGGGGTGAAGGTTGTACAGTAGGTGTAACAAAGAATTGTGCCATTGGTAATTGTGGTGTCTCTTTGTCCCCCTCTACCTGGCAGCGGAGAAACACTACATGTTGAAATGCAGGGAGGAGTGGGCCAAGACTCAGGACCCAGAAGCTGCCCTAAAGAAGCTTCCCGTGAAGCGCTGTGTGGAGGGTCAGCTGCTGCGGGGTCTGTCCATGTACGGCAAGAAGAACATCATCACTGCCTTCGGACTGGTGGGTTCTCCATAACCCATGACTCCCAGCTGATGATAGTATACAGTATGATCGTTTCTCCGACCTCCTGCAATAGCATGTCCCCTCACGCTGCCTCTTCAATCCACAGGAACAAGTTAATGGGCTTTAATGTTTGTTTGCACCATTTGTTTTACATCACCTAATCAACATGGGTGTGATTTTTAGCATTCTGTTTAACTGATTTAGTTTTACTTTTTAGTATTTTGTATTCCTTATTTTATATTCTGATAGAAAAAGACCTAGAACAGCACTAATATAATAAGTCAAATGTATTATTTTTTCATGTGAAATATGTTAAACGGAGAGGGCTCGTTCTGGTGGTGTGTGTGGTGTGCTGACATGTGTTTTCCTCTACTAGATCCCTCGAAACAACCGTCTGATGTACATCCACAGCTATCAGAGTGTTATGTGGAACACCATGGTGAGCCGGAGGATTGAGGCCTTTGGCTTGAAGGCTGTAGAGGGTGACCTGGTGCTCAAGGGAGGTTGGTACTCAAAGGATTACTGGGTTGCGGAAGCCCTATTTTCTACTTCATCCTATGGCAGTGGCATGTTCAAAACTGTTTTATCCAGGGGGAAAAAAATATTTCTTAATCCTTTTAAGTGTTAATTGGGCACCTTGGCTGCTAGTAGAGCCAGATAAAGAATAGCTGCCTTTATCTTTTGTATGCAAAACATTGCATGCAAAATGGCTCACCCTTGAAAAGGAACACAGTATAAAAACATAAGCTGCACAACATATGTAGGAACCCTGTGCAAACCGTCTAGCTGTCATCAGTAGCTATAACAACAGGCATATTTGACGGGTCGTCATGAAGGAAATGCTACAGTACTGACTCCTAACATGTCTGTCAAGGCACGGCTCACATACTGTCCGCAGAGGAGGCTGAGGGCCAGTCCATCCATGAAGTTGTGATGCCTCTGCCTGGGTTTGACGTCATTTACCCCTCTCACCATGGTAAGCTGGCAGTCGGTGTCATTTACAGGTTTTTTGTTTGCATGTATATAAATGAGACCCAAAAATAACAGAACATCAACACTAATGCGAGAGTGGAGAGTCGAGACCTCTGCCAAGGTGTAAACATCACCCCAGGTTTCTTGACTATTTACAATTGAGGCATTTAGCACACAGACACTGTTCTCCAGAGCATCAGAGTAAATGGCATGGACCCTTGTCAACAAACTGGGTAAATAGTTGCATACGTAAGGAGTACAAAGAGAACAATGTAGTGCTTCAAATAAACTAGACAAGGTAAACAAACATCTGTCTAAATAACGTAATATAAATAACATTCTAGACATTTGTGTTAAAGAAAAACAATTAGCAAAAGTAGCCAACATAATCTGCATAATGAAACTGCATCTATCAAAAAACGGTGACAAGACGGAATATATGGGGAGATTGTGCTAGAGCAGGGGTGTCCAAACGTTTTTCAAAGGGGGCTATATTAGAAAATAGTTGCTCATAGGTCGGTAATTTCAACAAAAAAAAAAACGTGATATGGAGATATCTAAAATGACATGGATGCTTTCCTGGATTGAAAGGTATAAACAACATAGACAGGCTTTCCAGGTCTAAATGGGATAAATAAAGCTGTGTTTTTCCCTGGCAGTGGGTGCAGGCTACAAGGAGCTGCTGTCGGCAGACGGGCTGGATATTGACAACATGAGGCACAAAGTGAAGGACTACTCTTTAGCTGGAGCCTACCGACGCATCATCATCAGACCCAGTGATGTCAGCTGGTTAGTACACAGGTTTTTCCAATTTAACATGTCAGTTTAACAACTTTACAACCCGCCGACCCGGTGTCCTCTTTCGGGGCATGTCATTGTTAAACATTCTCAGGAATCGTTAAGCTACAAGCTCACAATGCATTGAATCGCAACACATTCAGAGCTTGTAGATTTGGGGATCCTTGTGTGGAAAGTGTGGCACACCTGGGTTAGTATCATCATCTATCATGGCCTCATTTGTAACACTGAAGCCTTAACAAAACGTTTTTGTAATTTTGACACAAAATACTGCAATTGAGAGTGACACTTATGACTTATTATGTTGTTATTGTAACCAATGATCTATTACTGTAATTTACAATAAAATTGATCCATTAACAACATTAATACTTTACTGTAACAACACTATTTCAGTCTCTGACTTTTCTGAAAATACCATCTGAAACTATGTGAATCTGAGCTGATCAAGGCGTATTTGAATTGATTGGTATGGCTATATTAGCCTGATCAAATTCTGATCATTTGTCTGAATATCTCATTATATAATATAACGCTGTGGTTTGTCTCGTGTCTTAGGGAGATGATTCGGTATGATGACCCTAAGATCTCCCTGGTCCACACTGACGTAGACAAACTGGACAATAACCCTGCTCCCGTCTTCAACAAAGGTCTGTGCCAATCATTTTGTTTTGTCTCTCTCCAAGTGCAGATGCATGTTCTCATATACTGTATCCATCCACTATTCATTGAACTAAAATAGAAGCTTATAAACCACTTAAAACCTGTATACTTGGTTCAATGTCAAATTGTTAAAATAGCCGCTTGTGTGCTTGTAGAGCAGCTGTTGTTATTTTTGCTGATTATGTCTCCATTTTTCTGAATGTTCTCCTATTATGATATGATATAGATTTATTTATGTGGTTATGGTTTTAATGGCAAAGAAAATAAAATGTACGTATTAATTTACCAATCTTGTTTTGTTATGGTATATATTGGTATTGGCTGCAATAATGCATTAAAACAGACTCAGTGATTGATTCTATATTACTGGATGGGTACCGAGCCGGTTCGGGCCCAAAATATTGACTTGTCCCTGGGCAGGGTTTGATCCATTCCAAGTTCGGATCATCTGAAATGCATTTACCCGAAATTACCCGTGAGGATCAAAAATAGACATGCGTGCGTTGTAATTATTACATTATAAAGTCCATTTGTCCATTGTCTGTTGAACAGAGTTATAAGACAAGGGCTGGGTCTCGTCACGTCATGCACCTCGACATGCCGTCTCTCTCTTGTACTCTCTCTCTCTCGTCATGCTCCTCGACGTGCCGTTTCTCTCTCTCTCTCTCTCTCTCTCTCTCTCTCTCTCTCTCACCCCAATCCCGACAGCGCGCGCATGCACACACACCGCTGTCCGCTGGCTATAATAATGCAATCATGGCGGCCCCCCCCTGGTCAAGGGGTCCAGGTGCATGCCCCATATAGGCTTTGGTCTGACAGCGTGTCATGTATTCGAGTCCCGTTCATGACGACCTTTGCTGAATGTCTCTCCCCTTCTCTCTCTCCCTCTTTCCTGTCTATCTTCACTTGATATCAGTAAAGGCAAAAAATTATCTTTAAAAAAATATCATGGCGGCCCCCTTGAGCGAGTGAGGTGAAACGCAAAGCAAAAAACATACTTTCCCCATGCCTTCGGCTGGTGGAGACAACTACAAATTAAAGCGAGCAGTGTGGGACAGTTTTGTTGTGATTGTCAACAGCTCTGGTAAGAATGTTGGTGTGCTAAAATGCACTACTAATATTTTGCAACCCTCCACTGCGCTGTCTCGAGAGTCGGGGTGCATGTCGCTCATAGAGAGCAGTCTCATGTCACATTCAGACATAATTTTGCAGAGAACACACTATGGGTCCGGATCTATATTAGATCTATATCGGATCGGATCAGCGCCGCTTTAGTCGGACCGGGTCCAAACAGTCCAATCCTTCTCGGCTTAGCTACTAATCCAGTGGTTCTCATACATTGTATACAGAGTACCATCATATTTGGCCCCTCAAGTGCCACCATTATGACAGATGAAGTACAGTAACATAGATTGAGCATTGCACTCTACACAGGAGACATGTTCTTAATATTATTTATTGTTGACAGATGTCGGCCAAAGTCACACTGTACAAAAAGGTATAGCACTAGAACTGGCATTTAAACTCTTCCACAATTACCGTATTTTGTAGAGATTTCTTAGTCACTCATAATGGTGGTACTTGGAGAGCCACATCTGAGGTGGTACTCACTGTAAAAGTTTTAGAACTTTTTTTCAGACTTGGGGAACAATGGGTTCTTACAGTGGTGACTCTGTAACAGATGTCTGAGAAAACGCATTTTTGCTGGAAACATGTTTTATCATCAATAAGCATATTACCTACGTTTTTAAGGAAAGGGTGCCATTCAGTCAGAAAGTCTGTTTACTTTAGTTTAATAATTCATATGCCACATGTTGAATTATTAAACCACTAGATAAACAGACTTTTCCTTATAGTGTGCCACACTTTCCTTATGTAAATGTTTATAGACTAATGTTGCATTCACACGGGCAGATTAAACGATGCAGTCTATCATTCATTGTCAATGGAAGCCAGCGACATGATGTTGATGTACTGTAGCTGCTCCCAATCAACTCACAACACGTCTTTGCATCGTCTCATCTGCCCGTGTGAACTGTGAACGCACCATAAGGGCCCTATTTTCGTCAGTGCTAAACCCCTTATCTCTCTAAACTTCTCTGCCTTTTTTACAAAATTGAAAAAGATTTTTGAATAGTTTGGATGTAGATCGGCTAGTTGAACAATTTAAATGTTTTTCTATATAGTAAAAAAGGCAAAGAAGTTTAGGACTAAGGGGTTTAGCACTGACGAAAATATGGCCCTACAGTAAGTCTACTAGGACAACGCACCAGGCAGTCGGAGCACAATGGGATATCGGCAAACATTTTTTCATCATCAAGACATGATAGCTTCCTTCTCTTGGTGGAGAAAGTGCTGGTGAAATCACCATGTCCTCCTCTTCTCCTTATCAATCAGAGGGGAAGTATCGAGCCCTGCGGATGGAGTTCTCTCTGCCTCCCTCCACCTACGCCACCATGGCCATCAGGGAGGTGCTCAAGATGGACACCAGCATCAAGAATCAGACACAGCTCAACACCACATGGTTGAACTGATACCAAAGCACAGCCCACGTCGACCCGACCGCTGTTACAACTGCAAAGCAGCGGTCTACTATGGCAACATCCATACCTGCTGTGTGAGTGAAAAGTGTAGGGATGGGATGAAAATCACAATTATTCACAAAAATCTCAAAAATAATTACGATTAACGCTTTTGTTAACCACTTGAATCCCCAGCATCCCTATTATGAGGCAAACGTTCGCTAAAAAGAGCAGATCTGAAAGCTCACATAGCGCAAGCAACGTGTTGAGCTTGTAGATGTGCTATTTTTGACGAATTGATTTGTGTAGAGTGAAATATGAGCGTACCAAATGTGCTCTTTGCAGGTCTGATTTATCAGTACAGAGGGTTTAAGTGGTTCTGAATTTGCAGCGCAACAAAAGCAAATTCATAGTGTATGATGGAGTGTATGAAATCTGTGATACGATTATTGCCGTAATCGTGATAAATGATAGTTATCGTCCCATCCCTTGCAAGTGTATTTTGTTTGCGTCTGACTGTGCGTGCATGCCAGTGTTCCGGACGTAAAGGTGATCCTGGCGAGCTGTCTGTTATGAATGAAGCTAATCCATTTACGCAAAAAGCAGCACCATTTATTCAACATTTTTAGTTTGATTTATTTTTTAATCTGGACTATTCTTCAAATAAAATGATTATTTTGGCAGCTTGTGCATAAAGAAGCATTTTAATTGGACTTGCGGTGCTCTCAGGACTCACCCTTGGAGACATCCTCTCCTCTAAGATGTACAGCTGACAGCATAACTTGCACACGTGTATAACCAATAAATAGCCACACATGGTACAAAACGTGCCCTGGTTGTACAGAAAAGTGAACTTTTGTTTTTATAGGTGTACTTTTATTTGGACCGAAAACACTCTTCAAGAGCTAATAAAAACTGTTAAACGTGTATGAGATCATTATTGATTTATTTGTTAAAAATGTATTATTGGAAGTGCTTTCATAAACCAGATAAATGTTGAAAGAATAAATATGTAAAAGTAATCTGTTAATCCCTTTTTTTTAATATTAATTGTAAAGGTAATTGATGGAATAATCACTAAAGAGATAATCTATAATCCGCCATAAAGCTCCCATTGTCCAACTAGCCATCTGAGGGGCAGCTGGCAGGATACTGCTTCCCTCACTCCCATACTTGTCTGGGAGTGAAGGACAGTTATATGTGATCAGTATAACTGTCCTTCACCCTGGGAAAGCCCTAAATTAAGCATTTTCCGACTGGGAATATTGTTTTGATTATAATGGGGATTATGCATGTCATGTTGAAGCTGTGTCCATATCATAGTTATAAATGATCGAGGGCGGACTGGGAGCGACAGCCCGCCCCCTGCTATTCATTCATGGAAGTTGCTCAGTGGTGTTTTGAAGCACCCGGAAGTGCTCAATGTTAAACCCCAGCTGCACTGGGTTTCCTCGTGCTAAATGCACGGGCCTGCCTGCAGTCCCAGCTCTGACCAGTAGGGCTGAACGCTTCAACGTTGGCCATCCGTTCTGGGGACTTGGTCCATGTAGCATAGCATAACCTAATGTTAGGAGATGGTTAGGAGGCAGGGATGAAATGATGTTTCACTCAATGAGAATAATTACAAATTGCTTATTTTCCACAAGGCATTAGGCTTAGGTATATGTCTATATTCTCAGACTGGTGGTTATGTGCATCATGTTATTCTCATTCAGTTCTCTGCTACCTTGAATTTAAACCGTTTTTAAACGTTACAGTTATGCATAGCTTACTCAACTCGCTGTACAAGATCATCATCTGGCCTCTTTGCATTGCTGGTGAACGTCAGCACTACACTCGATAGTCATGTGGTAAAATGTAAAACTGTTGGGCTTATCTATATTTTAAGAACAAAAGTGCTGCAGAGTTGGGTGTATGTTTCAGTCTATGCAAGTGAGACAAGTGATATATAAGAGATCCACGCCACAGTGTGTGCACAGATGAATGGTGATAACATACACAGAACATGTGTGAAAAACTGAACACAGAATGTACTGTATAATCAAAATCATAAAGCACAACAATTAATCTATTTGATAGTTAATATAAACTATTAAAACAAATGATCAAGAATGTAGCCGTAATTTAACAAACATAGTTTAATGATTGAAACATTTTATCCACTGCCTGTAAGTTGTATATGAACATGGATATTCATAATAACCTTCTTTTGTATATGTCATCAGATGTCCAACTCGGTGTCATTGCAGCCACACCCTTATTTCTGTTTCCCCCACATAGTCTTGAAGGGACTTCAGTGACATTTGAGGGGTCACACAGTTACCGTAGAAGATCTGAAAGGAACTGTCAACATATGTGACTAACCGAAGGAAGTCTTGTAAGTCCTGTAGGGACATCTCCTGAACCTGATTGTTGTCCTTGTCATTTAGCCCGTGAGAGCCGAACGCCGGGAACTTGGAGCGTTCCTCGGGCGGTGCGTTACGATCAAAGTTGGGGCAGCAATAGGCTGACCACAGGAACGTTGGTATGGCCACCCGGTTGACGTTGTTCCGGCGGATGGTGCGCCCCGAGGTGGTCACTCCGGTCACCATGTACGCGGTGCCGCGGCAGTAGTTGTTCAGCCTCCTGCGGATCTTGTGCTCGTGGTCCTTCCACGGACCGATGTTGAACCTTCGGTCCTGAGGGACTACATTGGTCAGAGTATAGGTGGCGGCCTTGTCATCGGGGTTGTCCTGGTGCTCGTCTGGATTCAGTTGACCGCGCTCATAATTCACAGTGTCTGAGTAGTCTAAAAGCACGGCCTGGGACTCTTCAAATCTCCTCTGAAGATCACCAGCAGGGAAGACCTCCATGTTTCTTGAACCAGATGATATGGAGAGCTGGCAAGATAAATCACCTATGAGTCTATGACACAGGCTATAGACTAGAAAAATAGAAAAACTGGCGGAAGCAAAAAGGTCGAAATTGAATTAAAATGGTTGAGAATCATTATAGTATATTTGTATAAGTCAACGCTGCTTGATCCCTACCTGTGGTTCATACATCCAAGAAGCCTCCGTCTTTTTGGAGCCATCAGAACGCTTGAAGATGTATGCAGAGTAAACAGGGATGAGATCGCAGGTGTCATACAGGGTGACAAAGCGAGGTGCACCGTTGTAATACTGGCAGATGATCTTCAGTGAGTCATCATTGAGTCCTCGAAGCAGTGTGCCCATGTACAGGAAGTCTTTACAATCGGATGAGAGTTTTTCCTGAACTTCTCCTCTCACCATCACCATGATCAGCAGAAAGGTGAGGGCTTGAGTCCCTCCGTTGGAAAACATTGCACGGCAACCTGAGGAGAAACGATCCACTTTAACCGTGCCTTTGATCCCAGGGACAATGTCTCCTCCTGTGCGGGTTTGACTGCTCTGCCACATTATGAAAATGTCTTATCATTTATTTTAATATTATGGGCAGTCTATCCACGGGGAATTGCAGGCCCTAGTGAAGGTATATTGGCTGTAATTAAAATGTCTACCCTCGAAAAATAGTGCCAATTCTAGTATATTAATACAGCAGAATACACAAGTATCCAGTCTTGTCTTGGAAAGGGGAGTGTGCCCTCATTAAAACAGCAGTTGACACAACTGACCGATGAAAAGATTTTGAGAAAATATGGTGACCTCTTATCATCTTATCAACTGACTTGTTGATGAACTACTGGGGAGGGGATACGCTGTGTGTGTTACAAGGTTATTTAATTTTATTTGTATTTTTACATGTTTGTCTGTCTTATGCTTGTTGGAAAATAAAAAGTAAAAAGCACATTAGTGAATATATGATGGCTTCAAATAGTTAAGCCATATAAACAAAGTGATCGGAAATACTGCACTTTTGAACTGTAATCACAGTGTTATAGTTTCAAGAAAGAAAGACTTTAGTTGACAAGGGAGAAGCTTTGAATTTCACTTCCCACCACCCCTCTTGGCCTGCTGTTTCCCACGGCAATAATCAGACCGTGGTTAAATGCAAGCCAGTCTGTATTTGCCACTCCTTTCTCTTCCTTCGGGTTAATAAATAAAGCTGTGTTTGTGTGTGCATGTGTGTTTGGGGGTGGAGTCTATTTACCAGCTTTTCCAGTGAAAGAAGACTGGAATGTTTCTGAAACGGTTCCTATAACAACAGATAACTGGCTGACCCCTACCCTGCTGGAAACCAACACTTTGACACTGTTGACCAGTGGCATCTTATCTCTCCTTTTACTGTATGTCTCTCTGTGGTTATATCCTGTGTGTGTGTGTGTGTGTCTGTCTCCCTGTGTGTGTGTGTGTGTGTGTGTGTGTGTGTGTGTGTGTGTGTGTGTGTGTGTGTGTGTGTGTGTGTGTGTGTGTGTGTGTGTGTGTGTGTGTGTGTGTGTGTGTGTGTGTGTGTGTGTGTGTGTTCCAAGGATATTATGTCTGTCTGTCTGTGCCACTAAAGACAGTCTCATGGTTTATCCACCCAAACACTCCTTCCCTGATCATATTTATTTTAAGAGACAATATTTTCTGTGTACTGCTTTACACATTAATCATTCTGGTTTACAGAATTATTTTGTGACTCATGTCACATTGTGATTTTTGTTTTTGTGGTACAGGTGTGGAGCATGACAAATAATTTAAATACAACTTGTACTTAATTCAAATCATGTCCACTTAGTGGACCTTTAATTTGTACTTTAATACATTTCAGAGCAATTGTTGTACTACTATTTGCTTTTGCATACCAAAATTTATTTAATATAAAAACAATGGAGCATGCACAAAAAATAATTTCACACACCTGCAAACCTGTGATATGACAATGAGTTCATTCTGACTCTAATTGGGTGCTTCCAGACAGGAGTCACGAAGATGCCAAAAGCCGCGAGCGGCAGGAGTCTCTTCCGGGTCTTTAAACAGTTGGTGGATGGAAATGAAGTTCCAGCCACACGGCAACTTGCAGCGTCGGCCAGAAAACCGGAAACGCTTTGCCGACTCTGTAGTGTACCCATAATAAATGTGCCCATAAGTTATGGGCACATTTCAAAATAATGATGACTCAATCAGGCAAGCTAGTACACTAACCCTTTTTGAGATTATAACTCCATTTCTTAACCTCAGACTTCCCAGTAACTGACAACATTGTTTCCACACTTCCACGGAACAGTGAACAAAAGTTTAGTGCAATCATTGCAATGGAATAGAAAATACAATATCTTCACTTTCCTACATTACTAAATGCATGGTCAGGGACCACATGCAATTCCTTCACGGACGTGAGTCACGTGACAGACCACCAGTGATCCAGGGACCACCTGCTGAAAACTTCTGCTTAGAGTACAGCATAGGTCCAAGTGTATTCACTCTCAGCTACTGATATTCACAAACACTGCAACAGGAAATAAGTAAATAGCTACTCAGGTATATTTGTATTAAACTGATTAATTTTGTGTATGTTTGGATGTCCTGGAGCTTGATTGCATGCTCATGCTGAGGATGTGAGGAGGTATTTGTTCAGCCTGCTCTCTTCCTGAAGTCATCAACACCACTTGATGTGATGTGTCCAACAGCAGGAGAGGGAAGGCCGTTCCATGCTGTTACAGCAGAGTGGACGAGTGAAGGTCTTGACAGGAGCTTTTCCTGTCAAGACATGTGTTGTTAGCCAAATGGGGAGTGACAAGGCACTTGGTGGTAGGTAACCTCCATGGTGGTCAGGTTCAGCCTGGGACGTGAGCTGTGGGTAGCAGCTCTTTCAGATACGGTGGACAGTTGGGAGTGTGGTTGGGAGTGTGCATCTTGAAAAGAACAGTTGTTGCAGCAACTGTTTTTGCTCAGCTTGGTGATAGCAAAATGCTTTTTATGGCATATCCTTCATCCACACCAATGATCTTTAGTGTCTTTTTCTGTTTGATACCTAACTGAGGCATTCAAAGCTGATATGTGAAGATGCTCATTTAGATTATGGAGGAGCAGTAAAACTGGAACTTGCAACCCCCAGGCAATAAAGAGCTTCAGACTTCATTTCAACCAAAGGGTCAAAGCATGGCTTATAGAAAACGTTGCAGAATAACACATACACGTCTATTTATTATAAGATCCTTTATTCATGCCGTAAATAATGTTTAGCATTATAGTTTGTTAAAGAGTGTTTTATTTATTGTTGCATTGGCTGTTTTATGTTTTGTTTCAGACCAAGGACCACAATGGAAATAATTCACTGACTTTATTGTGTTTTTCATTTTTATCCCGTTTTTGTGAGACGTATGTATTTGATTTATTTGATTTTGCACAACAGAATAAAATGTATTTCCACAGTAAAGTTAACAGCTAACTAGTTGCACGGTGAAGTAGGAAACCCTAAAGGGGCTTATACGAGAACGGAGAACATCACTGCTTATTTTGCATGCAATTAGATTTATTTTTAATTATTAAAAAAACAATACAATAAGAACAAAAAAGAGATCAAAACAAATGGGGATTAGGACAACAAAACAATATAAAAGTAGACTGAACAGAAAAGAGTCTTTTCTGTTCAGTCTACTTAAAGACAAAAACAAAAAAATGTTTTACACAAAGCAAAGACATAATGCTACTATCATGTGAAATAAAAAGTGATAATAAGGAAGATGAAGAAGTTTCGAAACCCCATAGATAGGATATTCCTATCATCTAGTTACCTTGGGTATTTCATTTACATATCAAGTCTCTTTTGTAGGGAGGATGTGACCGCCATCAGATGTGGAAGTGAGCATGTAACATGTATTTTTCTTTTAACCATGGAATCTAATGAATCAAATCAAAATCCATCCAGGCAAAGCACGAGTACTCAATGATGCTCCTGAACTGGGTTTTGTGGACGCTGGCTCTGCTTAAAGGATCAAGCTTGTTGGCAATTTAGTGGCAGCGGTGGCCGAACGGTTTGCGGAGCGGTCTTGATACCGGAAGGTCGCCAGTTCATATCCCCGGACCGGCACGTTAAAATTACCACCGCTGAAGTGCCCTTGAGCAAGGCATTGAACCACTACCATGAAATGTTCTATGAGCAGGGCCTGGCTGTAAACAAGTATCTGATGCTTAGTCCAGTTACCCTGGGTAAATATAGTAACTTTGCTTTGCTTTGCTTTTGCCATAGCTTTCACTGAGTTTCACAATCCCCCAAGATGTGCTCTATCATGTTAGTTTGACTGCTTCCTTTAGCATAGCGTCATCAAAACACTGCATGGGCATATGGTTATCAGTGGCACTTTCCTTCTCTCCGACATAGGAAAAGAGCAAAGCACATTGAAATTGTTGGAATGTTTACACACTGTTCAAACAACAATCCATTGAATTAAAGGCTTTATTCATTAAGACTACCCTAGATGTCCTTTGTCTTCTACTAGGGCCTACTGGTCTAAAGAGATGCTGTAAACCTGGTGTGGATTTGTTGACTGCCTTTTATAGTATGTCATACATAGAGCACAAGGGGTATGCGTGTTTATGCACACACTTAGTGTACCGGTATGTGCATTTTGTGTGAGTTTATGTATATGACCGTATAGATAGACAATATGACAGAGCATGCTGGGGGGCTGTTTGTCTGCTTGTGTGGCTTCTATTTGCATGAGTCTGTGTGAATTTGGGAGGTGAGGTGAGTTTATTGTGTCTCAGGAGGTGTGGGTGTTTGTGTTGGGGGTGGGGGGTGTTGGGGTGATCATTGGGGTATTTGCAGGTCCTGTAAGCCTCTGCTGGGGTGGTCCTGTTTTGATGAGGGAAGACCCTCTGTCTTTTTCTGTGTGTAGAAGAGAGGGAGAAAGAGAGAGAGGTGGGGTGGGGTGGGGAGGGGCGGTCTATATATTCCGAGTTGAGAGGCAGACAACAATATTTTCGTACTGAGGATCAGCAGGACAACACTGGAGACAGACAGAGATTAACTGATATTTCCTGGTGGACTTGCTTAAGGTAAGGATTTTTTTTATTGTGGATGCACACAAACAACATAGTGGAGACAGTGGAGACCAAGACACTTTTGCTAATGCATAACGAGGATTAACCACCTTCAACCTATTGTAGCTACATTATTATTATGCCAGAAATGTTCTCAAAATCTAAACATTTCAAGATCTTCTAAAATAGGCAATCTACAAGCTCACAACAATCATTGGTTGTGAGCTTGTAGATCAGCTATTTATTTATTTTTAAGATATCTTTTTGGCTTTTTCTGCCTTTATTGATAGGTTGAAAGTAATCTGACAGGATGTGTGGTGTAGCAGCCTTTGACAGGCTGCTACACCATTTGACCAAAGTCAGTTGGTGTAAGTAAAGCAGGACTAATAGTCCCTCAGTAGTTAAGATGCTTTTTAGCTGACTGAAAATGCATTCTTCTTCAATTTGTTTTACTTCTGGATTATTATTAATGATGGTTTCCTCAGAATCCTAAAACTACATTTTACATCGTAATAGGGCTTTGATGCCTCTTTTTTATGTGGAAATTAAATGATACTATTTTTAGAATGTTTTAATTTATCAATTATTCTATGCACTCAGAGTAAAATTACTGTGCATGCACTCGAGGCACAATATATAGCCTCAGTTTTTCACTTTGTATTCCTCTGTGTTTCCAGAGCTCTCAGAAAATCCTCCAGTGATTTCCATGGCAGAACTTTTATCATGAAGCAGACGGGCTGACACAGACAGACACACAGACGTGAGACAAACAGGAAGATGTCAGACCTAGACCTTGTCCCCTCCGCATCTCCCTCTCCTCTGCCCCCCCACTGTGACTACAGCGACTGGTCCCCCTCCTTCTCCATCATCCCATCGATCTACCTGCTGGCCTTCCTGGTCGGCTGCCTGGGAAACAGCCTGGTGCTCTGGGCGTACCTGGACCGAACCGATGGCAAGAAAGCCACAGCTGGACATGAGAGCGGAACAGGAGGCCGATGTGGTACAGCCCGTTACACTGACATTATCACTACTGGCTGGAAGAACATCAGTTCTAGCAGGGTCTTCTGTGGACTCTTCCAGAAACAGAGGTACAATGTTACGCCCCAAGTATACACCGTTAGACAAAGCTACAGACTTTCATCTCAGCTCTCCAGTCCCTCCCCCCCTCCTCCAGCGTCTCTTCCTCGCTCCGCTCATTCACTGACAGACTCCCTGATCGCTAGCTTGGCATTAGCCGATCTGTGCTTTCTGGTAACCCTCCCTTTGTGGGCAGTCTATACAGCGCTGGGATACCACTGGCCATTTGGGCAACCGCTATGTCAAATAAGCAGCTTTCTCACCGCACTCAACATGTACGCCAGCGTGTTCAGTCTCAGCATGCTCAGTGTGGAGAGATACTGGGTTCTGATTGGACGCCGGCACTCGGGCCACCATGCTCAGCAGGGCTGTGGCGGCAGAGCATTTTGGATAGTGGGAGGAGTTTGGGTGTTGGCAAGTGTCCTGGCGCTACCTGCTTTGGTGCTCCGGTCCGTCAAGGAGGTGGATCTTGACGGAGGACATGATGAAGACTACGACTACTGGCTGCCGGAACCAACTCAGCCAGCCACTCCCAGTCCCGGGGGTTTCCTCCTTTCCTGCCAGATGGATTACTCCATGCTGATTGGAGCAGACCTGGACGAGACAGAGCGCGAGAGGGCCGAGCTGTGGTGGGCGGCGGCCTTAAGTTTAAAATCAACCGCCTTTGGCTTCTTGCTCCCACTCGCCATCCTGCTGGTCTGCTACTGCTCGTTGGCCCGCCTCCTCAGCAGACATTTTGGCCGCGGTCCTCGGCCTGACCGCAGTCGCCAACGAAGACTTCTCAGGGTCATCATAAGCTTAGTGCTAGCCTTCTTCCTGTGTTGGCTTCCTCTCCATGTCAATAAGACTGTGTCCATGTTGTCAGAGTTCGGCCTGCTTCCGTACTCCTGTACCTTAGATCAGGTGTTACTAGCCGCTCACCCATATGTTACCTGTCTGGCATACCTCAACTCCTGCCTTAACCCACTCCTCTACGCCGCCTGTGACTCCACCTTCAGGAAGAGGTGTAGAGGGGCTCTCCTCCGGCTGTGGTGTATGAGACTACGGGCGAGAGGAGGGACGGGAGGAGGCGATGAGGAGGGCGGCGAGGCTAAAGGAGGTGAGGAGAGAGAAGAGAGAAGCTCTTCCTTTCCCACACGAACTCAGGAGGAGACAGCAGTTAGGATGGAGGAGGAGGAGAGGACGGAGGGTGGGAGGGAGAGGTTGGCAGGATGCCCCAGCGGTTAGAGCAGTGGCTCTCAAACTTTTTAATTTCATAGACCCACAGTTTGGTGTGGAATTAGCCCCCCCCCACCCCACCGTAACTCTGAGAGAGTACAAATGGAACCAAATGGACCCGTGAGTGAGAACCACTGGATTAGCGAGACTGTGGGCCGGACCCCGGAGCTGCAATGCCACTGGTTCAATGCCCATGTGTTCCCATGTACTTGAGCAAGACACTGAACCATTTGAAAAGACTTGAAAAGATGGTCAGTAGAATCCTTTAAATATAACGTGAAATGGATGAGGAAAGGTGCGAGAGGAGGCAAGGTTGTCAAGTTTCAAGCAAGGTCAAGGTTTCTTGTTACATCATGGTTCTGGTTCCTCAGACGCTAGCACCAATAATAATAATAATAATAAAGGGGCCTAAGAACAGTGGACTACTACATATTTACCTTTTAAGAAGTTTAAAGGAAATACTTAATTTGCTTTGAAATTTAAATGAAACATGTTTTTCTGTGTTCAATGCAGAAACTTATTTTAATTATTTATGCTGTAGTAACTCTAAAAAGGAGCAACTGCTGTTTTTCTCAGAGTTGAGAAGAGATTCTGTAGACAGTGATGTAATCCTTCTGAAAATAAATGGGCTATTAAAAAAAGGAAATCATTTCAAGAGACATTTAGTTAATTTACTGTCAAATAGTGACGTGAGAAGTTTCATTGGCTGGCACTGAGAGACACTCCCAGATGGTTTCCCACAATGGAAAGATATTCCCATATAAATCTAACTACAGTAGGTTTCGGGTACTTTCCACGTGACATGAGATACATGTATGTTTTTTATTCGTTGATTTATTTATACCCTGTGGTATTTTTAGAACGTTTTTGTTGTAGCACTGAGGCAAAGCCTGTAATAAAGTATCTGAAGAATGTCTGTGAACAATCTGTATGACGACGAAAATAAAATCATTCTGAACTTTTATTTTGAAGGAGGTATTCAGTTGATTTGGTCACATGACACTACAAATATGTCTGCGCCCATACTTGAATGATTGTGAAGTTGTCTGTTCGTTTGATACTTTTACCATATTTTCCAATTCAAGCCATATTTAGGCTCTTGTGCCGCTTGTAAGTCTATTTAGGTCTTCTTATTCAGCACTTTAATACTTACAGCTGCTAGCTAGGTACTAGTTAGCCCCATATGTGCCCTCTCCCTACGCTCATTCTGTAGCATCTCGGAGCTACAGAATGAGCGTAGGGAGAGGGCACATATGGGGCTAGGTACTAGTCAAATACAGTGTGCACTGTGCAGTCATTTTGTAAGTATGTTTGCTGCGCGTAAAATCAAATGTGCCAAAATGTTACATACGGTGGTCATTTTAGATTTTACTGCAGGAAACTTACTTTAACTTATTTGTCCGTGATGATATACGCTCCGAACTTCTCTGTCTGTCAGAGATGGCGATGGGAACAGCATTGGTGTATGATGAGGAGATGACCAAATACAAACTGCTCTGGGTTGAGTAAGTTGATCACCCATCTTCTCACTGCCTAGCCCTGGACCAGCGCGTTAGCGAGTCTCTTACTAACTCGCGACCAGGGCTACTCACTCACTGCATAATCTGTGAAAGTCAAAATTTTTATATTTTTTAAAAAGGTAACAGGATAGGTGGGCAATGAATCTGACCCCACTCTCCTATACCACCAAGGACGAGTGGCCACCTCGGAATTAATGGCTATTCTTTCCAAAAATGATAAAGAATTAAATATTTTTCAATAAATCGACAATAAAGGCTATTATTTCAACAGTTATTTTTGAAAAGAGAATGTGCCAAGTTGCACCTCTGGACACGGATGCCATCTTGTGGAGGAACGCTGCCATTGCAATTCAACATGGTGTGACTTCACATTTTCAAAAGTGGGTCTGTCTTTTCAGGCCGCGACCCCCCAAAATGATATTTGAATATTTGTAACTTTTGATGCAGCCAGTAATTGTGTTTTTCCATTTCATTATTTATTATTAAAAAGGACTTAAATACCTTAAATTGTCTCTTTACTGTCATCAAAATCATGTAGGGACCCATGACCTGCTACAGGTTGAGAAAGACTGATAGGCTTAATGCTTAAGTAGTTAAGCAGTAATAGAGTGATGAATTTATGAACAAAATTCCTCCCTCAGTCCAGCGTGTAAGATCGAGGTGCCTGAGCGTCTGACAGTCAGTCATGAAGCCTTGGTTCTCAGCGGTCTGGCTGAGCGCTGTGTCTCCATCCCAGTCCGCGAAGCAACCGATGGAGACATTCTGCTGGTTCACAGGTCAGGCTAAGTTCCATTTGGTTACAGATGATAGGATGCACTCACTCATTTATTTGCAAGCAGGCACACACACACACACACACACACACACACACACACACACACACACATGTTGTGACACGTACTGTACGTACATAAATGCATGCATAGTTACTTTGCATACTGGCAAGCACATGTACATGCATACAGTACAAACTGCCACGCACATGTCATGCATACAAGCTGGCTCACGCATACGTACGTAATGCACACACACACACGCGTTCACATAATGGAGAAACATACAGGGTCACCAAATATTATTGGTGAAGTAAGGTTACATTCACAAAAATCATTGCATAGGTTTTCATGATACAAAGTAGCCATGTCACTCAGTACTCTGGCATGGGTATAAGTAACAGCATCTCTGCCATATATGGCGGCTGCCAATTATAGCAGAGACAGCACAATACTGTTCCAGCCTTTTGCCTCCTTTGTGGGCATACCAAGTTGTTGAAGCCCTCTAACCTATAACAACCAGTCTGTGGTTATGTCCTAGGCTGCCACATACCATAAAATAAAAGTAAATCGTCTGCCCCTATAACCTAGCTCTGAGGTTGTATGTAGGAGTGGTTTGTATTTAATGACCGTGGTCATAAGGGCTTCCTCTAGGCTAAGGTCAAGGGTGCATGCCATCTCTAATACAGACACTTTCCTGGGGTATCCGGAGAACTCGCCAGTTTACCAACTCGCCGCGAGTGCATTTTAGTTTTTGCGACCCACAGGTTGAGAACCCCTAATCTAGCTGACTATTTAATTGCACAAAATAATTTGATCACTTTGGAAATTAACTATAACATCTGTGAGTTTGACATACTACACTGATGAAGACAGCATGTTTGCATAACATTGATGAAGAAGTTTCGCTGCGGCGACTTGGTAAACTGGCGAGTTCTCCGGTATCCCTTTCTCATCAACTACAACATCTGGTACACACACAAACACACAAGGGAGGCAGTTGCTCAAGAGGCATGTACGTGCAGATCCCCTGCCCTTTTTCCTCAAAGTACCCTTTCCCTCAGAAGGGCATGTGGGGGGGGGGGGGGGAAGGGCTTATGTGTGGGCCAAAACAGGCTTGTGTGGGGGGCCAATAAGGGCTTGTGTTGGGGGCCAATAAGGGCTTGTGTGTGGGCTAATAAGGGCTTGTGTGGGGGGCCAATAAGGGCTTGTGTGGGGGGCCAATAACAGCTTATGTGTGGGCCAATAAGGGCTTGTGTGGGGGGCCAATAAGGGCTTGTGTGGGGGCCAAAAAGGGCTTGTGTGGGGGACCAATAAGGGCTTGTGTGGGGGGGCAATAAGGGCTTGTGTGGGGGCCAATAAGGGTTTATGTGTGGGCCAATAAGGACTTGTGTAGGGGGCGCAATAAGTGCCATTGGCCCTTCGAAATGAACATTTCACAAGTAATGATAATTCCACTATCATAATTATTATTTATAATTATACTTTTAATGTGCTACCATCAGTCAGTTTTAGTTTCAGACTAATGAGAACGTATTGCTTATTTTACTGTCCAATGACATGAGGTACAAGGGACGGACCCCACAAAAAGACGACAAAAATCGGCGTGCGCTACGCACGCCCACACGTGCCCTTTTTTGTGGTTTGAGCCCCTGCCCCCTCAGTGCTCTGCACAGCCCTGTCAAGAGGTAAAGTGACCAGACCACTTGGGAATTGTTTCGATCCCCAGCTCCTCTGGGTTAGTGTCGAAGTGTCCTTGAGCAAGACACTGACCACTAACTGCTCCTCCTGATGAGAAGGTTGGTGCCTTGCAGGGTTTCCACCGTCCGTGTGTGAATGGGTGAATGTAATGCATATTGTAAAGAGTGTTGCACCATTTACCATTTAGGTTGCACACATGCTAGCACAGTAAGCACACACACACACACACACACACACACGTGCATGCAGCATACATACATGTGGGCACGCTGAGCTACATGTGTCTTTCTGTGCACCCAACAGCGAGGAGTACCTGGAGGCAGTGAAGAAAACCCCTTCCCTGAGTCTAGAGGATCTAATGACCTTCACCCAGCAATATGGAGATGTCTACTTTCACCCGGTTAGTTCTGGGTTTGATGTGGTATTTGTTGAGTGAATTTGTAATTAAGTAAGTAATTGTTTCAGCTTTCAAAGTATCCCACTGCCATAGTCGGCTCAGTAGCTCTTTTTTATGTCTTTTTTTTTAACGAATTGCATGTTAATAAATGCATTTTTAATCTCTTAGCAAAGCTTGGTTGTCTTCTGTTCATTGATTGTCTATGTAATTTTTGATTTTGTATTAATTTCTTATGCTTTTATTGCTTGCTTTTACCTCTGTTTAAGCTTATTGTTTTTGTATTCTTTTTTTTTCTTCGTTGAATTATTTCCATCTTGTTTCTTCGTAAAAGCTCGTAACAACCTGTAAACAACAGACAGGTGATGAATAAATAAAGATGATGATTATTATTCTACTTACCGCTAGCTAATTGTTTGTTGTTTGGCTCCAGAACATCTACCACTGTGCCAAACTAGCCGTAGGTGCCACTCTGCAGCTGGTGGACAGTGTGATGATGGAGAAGGTGAAGAACGGCATGGCTCTGGTCAGGTGAGTTCCAAAACAAATCCTGGAAAGCTGTCCTGACAACAGAATGAGAAACAGTGTTGTTTTCGTCGACTAAAACTAAGAGTGAACTAAAATGTTCGTCGACTACCTTTTTCCACTGACGAAAACTAAATGGAAACTAAATGAAAACTAAGCTATGATGACTAAAACTAAGACTAAATATACTGACAATTTCATCAACAAATAAAAACTAGACTAAAATGTTAGGAAGGGACTAGTGGACAAGAGATCCAGTATAAGTCATTTTACAATTAGTTGCATGCTGACATTTTTTCAGCAAGTGAAAGGTTATTACAAGTTATTATGACGGCATTTAGGCCCACCAAAATGTATAGTATTTGTTCGACTAAAATCTTATGATATTTAATCGACTAAAACTAGACTAACACTAAAACATTCCAGGTGACTAAAATTTGACTAAAACTAAAATCAAAATTTGCTGCCAAAAACAACACTGGTGAGAAACAATATGAATGCTGATTATTCAGCGGATTCGACCGTTATCTCTGTATTGAATAGGCGAAATCATCCGTTATCAGCACCTTCGAATAGGGCCAATATGGCCATACTGGCATACTCACCCTTGGCTGAACATAGCCTGGTCAAGGTTTCCCCCTGGTGGACATGTCATTTCCAACTATAGTCGGTGCATGGAAACTATGGGCTACTAATATATACTATTCTCTGCCTATCGGGACGTAACTCGGACGGCGCTGAGTCGGGTCTGGTGGCCGTCACAACGTGGCTCAAGGCCACCAGACACGGCGTGTCTCCGTCAGGACATCAGTGATAATGACAATAGGTGATAATGACATACTGAAACAGTGAGTATGCCAGTATGGCCCCTATTCGAAGGTGCTGATAACGGATGATTTCGCCTATTCAATACAGAGATAACGGTCGAATGGGGTGCATTATTGCGAGTCTCCCTTTAACCACTTGAACCTTAATGTCCCTATTCTGGGATGAACTTTAGGCAAACATTGCAGATCTACAAGCTCACAGCACGTCACAACGAGACTTTACGATTTCGGTGAAGATATTTAGTGTTGAGTGAAAACAGTAATATAGACCCCTGGGGGACTCAACTCAGTATATAGGGTGTGGGTGGTTAATGAGAGAGTGAATCTAATGGTGTTAATTTTATTCTTTTACATTATCTTCTTTGTCAATGTTCATAGACCTCCCGGACACCACAGTCAGCGCAGTGCAGCCAATGGCTTCTGTGTGTTTAACAATGTGGCCATTGCGGCTTGCTATGCCAAGAAAAACTATGGTGTCAAAAGGTAATATGATTATTTTTATTGCTAGGTCTGTTGTAACCTGACTCCGCCAGATGGGGCAGCAGAGAGTAGGAGGGGGGAACCCAGTGTACTCTCTGCTGCCCCATCTGGCGGAGTCAGGTTAGGTCTGTTGGTGCATTGCACTGAAGCAATTCAAGCAACTATATCGAAACCACAAGCGTTTACAACCATTTTAGGACTTGTTCCGTATACACTAAAGAGCGTAGAGACTGGTATACAGTAGCAACTTTGTAGATAAATTAATATTGATTGTTGTTGTTAGGAGGTTACCGTATAATGAACAGAGAAGCTTCATTTAAATAGGCTGCCAGGGACCAAGTGGTCAAGAATTGTTACATTTTTATATGGATTTGTTTTTGTTTACTCAGGGTATTGATCGTTGATTGGGATGTGCATCATGGCCAAGGGGTGCAATATCAATTTGAGGATGACCCAAGGTGAGGCTGCGGCCTTTAGTTACAGTATTTGAGGTGTGATATGGTATTTGACATGCCATATGGCAGGAGATGTATGGTATCTTGGTCTCCTGAATGTTCATTATGTGTGCATGCCAGTGTTCTCTACTTCTCCTGGCACCGCTATGAGCATCAGAGCTACTGGCCTAAACTCCGGGAGTCAGACTACGACAGCGTGGGAAAAGATAAGGGGGCCGGATTCAATATCAATGTGCCATGGAACAAGGTAATTCACATCACATCAATGTTGTTTTTGGCAGCAAATTTCTATTTAGTTTTAGTCTCTTGAATAGTTTTCATTTAGTTCTCGTCCCGGAATGTTTTAGTGTTAGTCTAGTTTTAGTCGACTAAATGTCATGAGATTTTAAAATGTATTTGGGCGGGCCTTGATGTCGTAATGGCTGATTTTACACTTGCTGAAAATAGCCGATCTACAAGCTCACGTGTCGCGCTGCAACGCGTTGTGAGCTTGTAGATCAGCTATTTTCAGCATGCAACCAAGTGTAAAATGACTTATACTGGATCTCTTGTCCACTAGTCCCTTCCTAACATTTTAGTCTAGTTTTTATTTATTGACGAAATTGTTGATATATTTTGTCTTAGTTTTAGTCATCATAGCTTAGTTTTCATTTAGTTTGTATTTAGTTTTTGTCAGTGAAAAAAGGTAGTCGACGAACATTTTTCGTTTAGTTTTAGTCGACGAAATCAACACTGTCTGCCAATATATGTTTTATTTATCATACTAACAGCAGCCTCAAATGTATAGGCTGGCCTACGTTAAAGATAATAATAATATGTAATACATTTTACTCTAGTGTCTAATACAAACATTACCTTGTATTACCTGTATAAACACATAAGTTCTCATCCTGGGTCTTGAACTTCATTCATGAAAATATTTCTATTCTAAGTTACTATGTATAATAATAATTACAGAGGATTTGATGTGAATAATTAAGATGCCTATAAATTGGATGTATCTTTTGTACTGAAAGGGAAGGGCCTCTCTTTAATGCTTGTTTAGGTGGGGATGGATAACAGTGACTACCTAGCAGCCTTCTTTCATGTCCTCCTTCCTGTTGCTTATGAGGTGAGTCAGGAAATGCAGCCATTATTCAATATTTGTGTATGAACATGCCATAATTCTTGCAGATGAACCACTTAATCCCTATGAGAGAAACAAGAGGGAACTAACCAGGTGCTCAATGGAGGTAGCAGGATGTAATAATGATAAAAAGTTGCTCACACGGATCAAAAAACGGGATCAATGCATGATAAAAAGAGAAGGATCCGGGCACACAAGGTTAAAAAATGAGGAACGCCTTTATTGATTTAAAAGGCAAAGGCTTTTAAATCAATAAAGGCGTTCCTCATTTTTTAACCTTGTGTGCCCGGATCCTTCTCTTTTTATCACTTAAACCCTATACTGTATACTTAATTATGCAAAAAACAGAAGATAACTGATCAACAAGCTTACAATGCCTCACATTGAGACACGTTAACACAAGCTAACGAGATCAGCCGCCTGGTATCTGGTTTTGTCATTTCTTTTCATTTTCATTCTTGAAAGGGTTTGAGGGGCACTAGCCCCTCCTATGGCCAGCTTTGAGCGTTTGTGTAAACAACCATTGAAGACAAAAGTGAGGACGTAAATTGTGTTTGGCCAGAATGAGATGATGAGATTTTTTAAGAGTTGTTGTGATTCTTGTGATTTTTCCTCACAGTTTTGTCCTGACTTGGTCTTGGTGTGTGCTGGGTTTGATTCTGCCATTGGTGACCCAGAGGTGAGGTGCTTGATATTGTTTACAGTTTATAGATGGTATAATGCACCTTGTAACAGCAGCAAAAATTTTGTATAGAATATGTAGTCTAATAATACATAGGATGAAACACTTCAGCAGGACATCTGCTACCTACGCATACGATATGATATAAATTAGTACATTATATAATATGACTAATATTGTCCACAGAAAATTAAAAATGTCATAATGTAGAACATTGACACTGGAGCAGCTCAGAGTCATTAAATATTACAAAATACTACTATGAGAGCATGAAAAGAAACACTTGCGACCATATGAGAGATACAAATGAAAAGATGAAGTACCTAAAATTAGTACAGTGTTTAGAATTTTAGAATAATGATTGCACTTAAAATTAAAGGACTTACTATTACTAAAAACATTTATGGCTGCCAGTGGCACCTTATAGCGCCTCCCTGAGTTAATTATCTCAAAATGCGTGAATGAAGGATGAGAATCATCATGAAGAATAAGTAATAAGATATATAAGTCAGTGGTTCCAATGATTGATAATTAGGAACCAAACAGAGATTGTACAAATGTGTATCTTCTGGCCACCATACTCCTTAAGTCTGAAACTGAGGGCCCGGACGGTTAGTTCAACCGCCTGGGCACCTAGGCTGCTGAGCCAGCCTGACGGCGTGCCGCGGGTTCGACTCCCGATCCCGACGGCCTTTGACCGCGTGTCTTCCCCCCATTTCCTGTCAGATTACTTTCAATCTATCAATAAAGGCAGAAAAGGCCAAAAAGTCTGCAACTGAGGTTGGAAAACCATGATGTAAATGTAAAAGATCACAGCCTTCTTACACGTTTTTCTAAATTAGTTGGGTCACGCTAAGACTGTTGAGTACACTGTACCTGAAGAGAATATTGAAATATTGTGAATTTTGTTATTCTCAGGGTCACATGTGTGCCACTCCAGACATCTTCGCCCACCTCACCCACCTGCTGATGAACCTGGCAGGAGGCAAACTGTGTGCTGTTCTAGAGGTCGGTGTTGCTATTAACAACTTCCAACCTGGTCATTAATCATTAACTAACAATACACTTAAGCCAAACTTAAAACATTAGAAAGATAGCAGATCTACAAGCTCACCAGCGAGATTTTTAGTATTCATCGTACATAGTACATCAGGAGCAAGCGGTTGATCACCCTGCTGGGAAAATGACTCATGTCCCAAATCTAAAGGTCATTTTTACACACCAGGAGTGACGTGAATAAACGACACGAAAAAAGTTACGTGATTATTTCACATGAAATGTTCACTTAATTGTGAAAAATAAATGCCACGTTATAATCTCACTCATTGTGCATGTTCTGTTACATACTCTAAAGACGTAATATTATGAGACATGAAAATCAGTTGTTGTTGGCAAGCGACACCATTGTGCAATAGAGTATTATATTATAAATACACTATTGTCTGACTGCCTTTCCAGGGGGGATACAACCTGACTTCTCTCGCTCAGTCTGTGTGTCAGACCGTTCAAACATTGCTTGGAGATCCCTGCCCTCCACCCAAAGAGCTGCCTGGTCCCTGTAAAAGGTTAGCTTGGCTGTCAAGTGTCAATCAATTTACAATTTACAATTTAGGCATTTAGCAGACGCTCTTAATCCAGAGCGACTTACATTAGGCAAGAACAAAAGTATGGGAATACATCACATATATAAAATGCATTTATCATGAAACATGCGTAAGCTAAGAACGTAACTAGAACATATCTATATAATGACACTATACATATAAACTATACATATATACTATACTATGCTATACATATGTACTATGATGTGCTATGACTACATACAATGCAATTATTGTGCTGTCTACATGACATGCTATAAGTCTGTTTCAAATCAATCAAATGTATGTGTTTTTATTTTAAAAAGTATGTGCTGGAGCTACAATTTGCTGATTGGGAAATGGCAATGAATGTCATGTTGACTTTCTTTCCTAATCTACCTCAGTGCTGTTGAGTCCATACACTGTGTGCGGTCAGCCCACAAGCAGTACTGGTGCTGTTTCAGTCACGCAGGTATAATATTCACTATTCACAATATAGTTTTGAAATATTGATTACTACTACTAACTAAACTACTATTGATTAGTTTCAGTTATTTCATTTTTTATTTCTCTAGTTGATTTGAGTTTAGTGTTAGTTTTTTCAGTGCATAAGTCGTTTTAGGTTTAGGAAATTACTACTTTAGTTTAGTTTAGTTTTTTTTAATCTAGTTTTAGTCTTATTTTTTGTTTTTCAGGTATTATGAGGAAAGCTTTGATTTACAGAAGCTGAAAAGGGTATGATGATGAAAGAATGCATGATATCACATAATGATGGAGGAATCTTTAATTTGTTTTTTTAGCTGATCTTCCAGTCTCTGAGCGCAGCACTAAGCGCTGTAAAGCAGAAGAAAAGCAGCCGACCGGGGTAGAGCATACCGGTGGAGGGGTACAGGAGGAGGACGAAGTGAAAGGGGAGGAGTTGGAGGTGGTGTGGCCAGAGCCTCCCCTCCGCCCTGCCCCTCCCGCCCATACTGTGGTGGTTCTCCCTGGCGGTGAGGCGCCCCCAGACGGATGTAAGCCCTTCACCTCACAGCACACTCCCAGTCCAGTCATTCTCAACAGACTCAGGTATGACTATGGGAGCTAGCTATGGTGGATTTGATCAATATTTATATTTTTTACTGCTATTTAAGATCTGAGGTAGATTCTAAAAATGTCTATTGACTTTTTCATGTCAAGGATCCCCCAAAATATTATGAATTTGGCCGTGGTCCCCCATCTCAAAGTATTTTGTTCAATGGAGCCCCCAGGAGCAAGGATTTGAGTTAAAATGTTTGCCTTTTCTCCCATCAAAAGGGAGAGTTTCTCTGAGGGGTCAGACGGTGAGGACACTCTCACAGCCCTTTGCGTTCTCATCGACCTTGTGGAGGAAATGGAAAGAAACAAGGTACAGTACAGTGAGGGCCTCGTTTGTGTCCCTTCATTGGAGTGATAAAAGGTCAACGTGTGCTGCCTGCTGAACACATTCCTTGACAAATATCACTGTCCATTTTCCGTCAGATCCGCAATGGCCTGGCATTGGTTGATAGCGTCTCCACTGCCATGAGGTGTGCTGTTCAGCATGCTGTGACGACATCACTCACCAACCGGTATACCTCACCTTGACCTCGAAACAACATCTTCAAATCGTTGCTGTGTCAGACATTAACATAACCTATCTCCATATTCCATGATCCTATTGATCATACTACAGCTACAGCGTTAACTCTGAGAATTACAGACCCATAACGGTCCATTTTGGACCCCTGGTGGTCCCGAACCCCATGTTGAGAACCAATGATTTTTATGCAGTTTGTTGCTAGGCAACCCATTACATTTTTACTGCGTGGCTTCTAGGGGTCAAGCTGGCTAGAAGACGGTCTGTCTGTGTTTCTGACTGTCCGTCTAATCTCGCAAAGATGGACAATGGAGGTAATTGAATACTTTAACACAGGGTTTTGTTGGTGTGTGTTGGAGATGGAGTGGTCCCAGCTCATTTTACACATGATGGGTGAGCATTTATTTTTGTATTATTAATATTATGTGAATGTGTCCTCCTCAGTGAACATATATACAGTAATAGAATAAATCCAGTGATTCCACATCAGTGACATTAGCACTGATCTCTTTCAAATGTTTCTGCAGGAAAGCCATACTGGTGCAGATCAGTGCTAAGGAGTCAGAGGTTCAGAAATCCAAATATCATTTTCCGGTGTATCTGAAGAAGGTACAGTGGCGATAAACTATTTAATCAGTGAAGACAAATAAATTATAATTGTGTGTGTGTGTGCTCATGTGTGTGTGTTGGTTGA
Source organism: Electrona antarctica (assembly GCF_951216825.1). Taxonomy (NCBI): domain Eukaryota; kingdom Metazoa; phylum Chordata; class Actinopteri; order Myctophiformes; family Myctophidae; genus Electrona; species Electrona antarctica. The sequence goes on from NC_136810.1 coordinate 22,851,146, forward strand.
TGGAATAAAGATAAATTAAATAACTAACCGAAACTCCCTAAACCTTATATTTTATTTTATCCATTCTATCTTTTGAGGGGCACCAATGCATGGCTTAGCGAAATAACATAAGTCATTTGGCAGCCAAGACTATGGACTTTTAGGGCTCTGTTTTCGTCCATGCTAAACCCCTTATCCCTAAACTTCGTTGCCTTTTTTTTTTTTTTTTTACTATTTTGCAAAACATTTTTGAATAGTTAAAATGGCCAGTCTACAAGCTCACAACGTGTCAATGTAGATTGGCTAGTTGAACTATTCAAAAATGCTTTTCAAAATGGTAAAAAAAAGGCAAAGACGTTTAGGGATAAGGGGTTTAGCGGTGACAAATAGAGCCCATAGGGCTCTGTTTTCGTCCATGCTAAACCCCTTATCCCTAAACTACTTTGCCTTTTTTTTACCACGTTGTGAGCTTGTAGACTAGCTATTTTAACTATTCAAAATAGTAAAAAAAGAAAAAATAAGAAGAAGTGTAGTTTAGGGATAAGGGGTTTAGCATGGACAAAAATAGAGCCCTTAATGTTTGTTTAGAGCCTTTTTAACAAAAAAACGTTTGCCAGACAAATCTATGGACTTTAATGTTTGTTTTAGAGCAGTTATGTAATTCGTTTGCCAGCCAAGTCTATGGACTTTAATATTTGTTTAGCGCAGTAAATGACAATGTAAGGCATCATCTGTCTGATATAAATACTGCCCTCGCAGATTCTCAGATTGGATCTTCATAGACGAAGCCCAAAAATCAGTAATGTGCATTATTCGCATGGCAATAACATGCATTTGCATAATAATAATAATAATAACCATACATATGCGTTGGCTCTTCCACAGGGCTGCAGTGACGTAGCAGGGTTCATGCAGACTGTGCTAAGCATCCTCCTGCCTTTAGCCTATGAGTACAACCCTAGCCTGGTCCTGTTGGCACTGATGCCACACAGTGGTGTGTTCCACGATGCATGGCTCCAACTCACTGGTCTGCTGCAGAGTCTGGCACATGGGCACACACTGGTACTCATGCAGGTGAGCCTGGCGTGACACCGTAACGTAGCAATAATCAATCATAATTGTAGCGTCTGTACAAAATTCAAAATGTGAGGACGGTTTTTATTTTGTTCTCTGTGGTTTATTGGTTAAGTGGTTGTGATATAGGCTACTGTATTAACCCTGGTGTCCCTATTTTGGGCATGTCATAGATTTTCAATTTGTTTTAATAATAATTTAATAATAATAATAATATTTAATAATAAAAAAATATATATATATTTTTTTTTATTGTAATTTAAAAAAAAGTGTCAAACAAAGTATAGGGCTTAAGTGGTGAAAGTGACTTTCAATCCTGTTCTGTTGTGGAGAGAACTCCATTCCCAATACATTCTGTCTATATGGCGTGATCCCAAGACACATAATGTGTTGGGAAGCCGTGTTCCAAATGCAGCATTTCCAAATGCTTTCTTTGTCTCGGCGGCTCATCTGATCATTGCCAAAATTGCCATTCAAAAGTTGTAATTCAAATCTAGTTGAAGTTCAGTCTGCTGTTCATAAAATGACTGTTCTCATGGTATTTCTTTGGCATTCATAGGATCTTATATTCAAACTAAAAGAACAAAGTTTGGTTTACATCTTGATTAGGTTTAAATTCCACCTGTTTCTCTAGATAAAACACCTAATCATTCATAGAACATCTTGCTGGTATAAACCTAGTATCTTATGAAAGATCTTTACAAAGAGCATACCAGTGTCTTTCACAATAGAAATAGAAGCCGCCTTCTCACCTCAGTTCACCACAACATACTTTTCCTTTCCTTTACATTGTCCTACAATGGCTGTGTACCAGTACACCTCAAGTTCAGGCTTTACGGAGTAGCATTTGGTTTAAAGTTTCAGAAGTATCAGTAGTGGCCCTGCAGGTCTAATCCAATGTTGTGTGTGTGTGTGTGTGTGTGTGTGTGTGCGTGCGTGCGTGCGTGCGTGCGTGCGTGCGTGCGTGCGTGCGTGCGTGCGTGCGTGTGCGTGCGTGTGCGTGCGTGTGTGTGTATTCTTCCCAGGAGTCTGAGAAGGTGTTTGTAAACTCCACAGCCTCTGCTCTCCAGGGGAACCCTGCGCCTTCCCTGGGTCCTCTGGGAGCTCCTCTGCCAGAGGACATGGTCTCCCTGGAGAGACTTAGACAAAGAATGCAGCAGGACTGGAAACTGCTACAGAACACAGATGGAGACATGGGAACCAAATCAACGTCAGATGAACATCGTTAGCATTTTGGAACTCCTAATGATGTAATTCAACAACAGTGACATTGTGTAAAAAACAACTTAATATCAAAATGTTGCTCAAAAGAGGCACACACAAGTGATTCATTCGGTTTGAATGTGATTTTTGTTCTCTGACAGCAGTGCCAGAGAAGCAGGGCATTTGATGAATTTTCTTTTGATAGTTTTGTAAGTTTTGCCTATAAAATTAAAGTGAGTCCAAATTCTTAATTTCCAAGAAATACATTGTAATATACACTGTGCATTTTAACGAACATGTTATGGTATTTTATGGGTACTGTACTATGCATACAGTAGTTATTGTCTTATAATTATGTGTTATTATATGTTATGTTATGTGTCGGTTCAATTCAAGTCATCTGGAAAACCGAGTGGGGAAGTGAATGAAAGATGCTCATTTATTATTAAAGAGTCTTGTGCAAAGCACCTAAACCCACGTGTCGACCACATGAACCCTACCCTCCCTATTGTGGGCATGTCATAATAGGCAGAAATAGAGGAACATTTGGAGAAAATGGGCAAACATTTGGTAAACAGTAGAATGCAACATACTGTAGCTTGTAAATTGTCTGTTTTTGCTATTTGACAATATATGGTTTAAGTGGCTTAAGTGGACTTGCTTCTGCGGTGCCCAGATTTCTCTAGTGCCCCCCCACGCCCCACAATGTCTTGGACTGGTGCCCACTCTTCTGGGTACCGGCCAACAGGAGATGACGGTATAGTTCTGAGAACTTCTGACCCTAACCTGAAACCTTTAATGTGAATCTGGTGGATGCTGAAAAAAGGTAGCCTATAACATCCCCTGAGAGAAGCATGAAGAAGCCTGCATGAATGCAAGTCAAGATACATTATGATTGACATGATTTTAATCTTAGTATAGCTATTTAAAGTTATTATAGTAGGCCTATTTGCAAGAAAAAAGTTACAAAATTGTCATTCCTTATTTATTGGATGTTTAATGAGTCACAAGCATTTTATTTCTCGCACCAATGCCCTATCCCTCATCCAGCCATGGACTGGCGCTGTGGGGTGAATGAATCAAACCTGACTAGTCATTCTGACTACAGTACAGACAGATGCTATAAAAGAGACGACCTTCCTCTCTCTAGTCTGTGTATTGTTACAGCTGTTGTTTTCTCGGGTCACGTCTTGTCCATGTCCGTCCCGTCAGCGGATAGAAACGCAGGTGTCTGGATGTACCAGAGGGACTGAGATTTGCACAAAGCCGAGCCGGACGACCGGGATACAACTCTAACGGACCGTCTCACTAGACGCTCTCAACAATGCCTGGGACTCCGACAAGATCTGGGACCTCACATCCCGCAAAAATGAAAAAGGACGAATCTTTCCTTGGGAAATTAGGAGGAACTCTGTCGCGCAAGAAAAAGTCTAAAGAAGGTAAGTTGGTCTGCATGGTCTTTCTCACCCCGTCTGCGTCTGCAACGCGTCAACCCTCCCACTCTGCTGCTACTGTCCATGGTGCTGCAATCGCATATGGTGATTAATTGTTTTCCCTCAGATATACACAGTATTGCAATGTTTTAGCCTGATTTACAATTTTAGCTATAGGTGTTAATTCATCTTTCGTATATTGGTTAGACTACGGCAGTACGGATGCACGGGAGCGAATAGCATTGATTGGCTTAAGACGCATGTATTTTATCGATTTAGATTTAAATATATATATATATATATATATATAAGTCAGACTCGATCAAATACATATATGATTGTCTTGATCCGAGGCTAATTTAAGCCCAATTAACACTGTCTAAAACTGTGGTTGCGGCAGATGCAATTAATTAGGCTATACCCAACTACCCCAAGGACTATTTTTAGTAGGCTACCGCTACATTATTCTCTGTATAGCCTATGTGCAAGTAGCCGAACAGATAGCATATTATAGCACACAAGCATTCCACATGATGTAATAAACATAAATAGATACGTCGTCGCCGGTGCCAAGGAATAACTCAAGGTTATAAAAAAGATAAGATTCTGTCACTTTCGTTATGCCTTTAAACCCGACAGGCCCTGATAGACCCTGACTGACTTGTGGCATTGTCTGGAGAGTGTCTTGTGTCACTTTTACGTTTATTTAGTTATTTTTAACTCCCCTGCTCTCTATAGTCTGCACCCCTCTCGAGTAAACATGCAGACAGCTGCGAGGTTTGACGCCTGCGTGTGAGTGTGTGTGTGTGTGTGTGAGTGTGAGTGTGAGAGAGAGAGAAACAGAGGCAGAGAATGCGCGTGCGCAGCCATGTTTGTCATCCTCCATAAAAGGAGCTTCACTAGACATGTTAATTGCTTCAGAGCTCCAGTACATTCTCTTCATCATCATCAGCACTCAGCACCTCCCCAGGGGGTTGAGTTCAGGGCAAACAATCTACTGTAGTGTGTGTGTGTGTGTGTGTGTGTGTGTGTGTGTGACTGTGTGTGTGTGTGTGTGTGTGTGTGTGTGACTGTGTGTGCGTGCGTGTGACTGTGACTGTGTGTGTGTGCGTGCGTGTGTGCGTGCGTGCGTGGACATGGGGGGTTTTCACTATGGCACTACTGGGTGGTTCTGAGTGACCCTGTGTGGTGACTGGTGAAATGCTCCTCCTGGCTTTGTGTCAAAGTGTCCTTGAGCATAACCTTTGAGAGATTTCCTTAGGTTAGCCGTGGCCCAATCTGAGAACCCATCGTCAAAAAAGAAAGGAGAAACAGCGCCCTGTTTTCTTTGAAATTGTCTGAGAGACTAGCCCTGGCCTGCTCCCAGTGAGCGACTGTGGCTCAAGAGGTAGAGCAGGTCGTCCAATGATCCATGGGTCGGCGGTTCGAATCCCGGCTCCTCCTGGCTACATGTCGAAGTGTCCTTGGGCAAGACACTGAACCCCAAATTGCTCCCGATGTGCTGGTTGGTACCTTGCATGGCTTCCGCCGCAATCGGTGTATGAATGTGTGTGTGAATGGGTGAATGTAATGCACAATCTATGTAAAGCGCCTTGGATAAAGGCGCTATATAAATGCACCATTTACCATATTTTACCAGCAAGTTAGTACATTGCATGGTTAACTCTATGGTCGGTGTGTGAATGTATTGTAAAGCACTTTGGAGAAAGGTGCTACTGCACGTTTTTACTTTTTTAATGTGGCAATGTGTCAAACGTGCTCAGCCATTGTGGGGTGGCTTAATGTTTTTCCAGAATGTGGCTTTTGTCTCTTCAGGTGTGGTGTGTTATAAATATATAGACTGATGTGATGTTCACACCCTACTGCAACAAGTTGGCTCTAGCAGAGTTGCCTCTCTTTTACAGGATAATTATTTAGCAGCCAGTGTTATGTTCCACTCACAAAGAGACTTGTCAAGCACTTGTGGTGCTCAATGAGAACAACACGTATGCCCTTACAGACATTATGCACCCAATTTCTGAAGAGAAATTTAAAAAGAGCTCCCTTTCAGTAGTGGTGGAAACAGTATTCAAATGTTTCACTTTAAGGAAAAGTTAATACTGCAATATAGAAATACTCTGTTCTGTTACAAGTAAAAGTCCAGAATTCAAAATGTAGTTGAGTAAAAGTAGCCTACAAAAGTATTGGCAGCAAAATAGGCCTACTTAAAGTACCAAAAGTAAAAGTACTCATGCAGAATGTCCAGTTTCAAGTTTCCAATAAGAATCTTTTGAACGCATTGTGAGCTTGTAGATTTGCTATTTTCAAATGGCCAAACAAATACATATTTTGATTATTTTATATATATATTGGCCATTTGGAAATAGCTGATACATTAACCACTTCTGGAGGGGTTAATGTATGTTTTGTAATAAATTAATAATAATCAAAATCTACAAAGTAACTAGTAACTAAAGTTTTTAAATAAATATAGTGGGGTAAAAGTACAATATTTGCCTCTGAGATGTAGTGGAGTAGAAGTAAAAGTACAGAAAATTGGAAATACTTAAGTAAAGTACAAATACCTCAAATTTAAAAAAAGAAAAAGAAAAGGAAATGTACTTAATTTACACCACTGCCTTTCAGTTGGGATTACACTTGAACCCTAGCATTTGAGTTTGAACACAACAGATCTAGCCTATAGCTTGTAGGTCTGTTGTGAGCTTTCAGGTCGGCTATCTGGCGAAGGGATTTGGTGTAGAGGGGGAAAAAAGGAGGGGACCAAGTATAGACCTTGGGCGACACCGGTAAAGTATACTGTAGTACTCATTATAAGATCGCACCATTTCTGTCTACTCACTCTGTGTCTCAGGAGGTACAGTGGACATTTCACAAACCAGTCATTTCAAATGTACAATTTATTTATGAATGCATATGGCTTCTATTTCAACATGCTAACTTTACGTCAAGAGAAAGGTTGTAGTTTCTCTTAGCTTTCAATCTTCATCGATGATATCATTGGTAGGCATGTTTCTGAACTGTCCTTAGCCCACCAATGAGACCCAGAGTGAGTAGACAGAAATTAGAACCAATTATACAAGATAAGGTTGAAAATGGCTGAAGTGCTCCTTTTTAGTGGTTAAGCACTATTTTATACTTGTGCTATTTTGGGAAAATGACGAAAAACTTGGAATGATTATGAAAAATCTTGGGGGACATTTTTAGAAATGTCAGAAAATCTTCCCATATAATTAATGACATGACCAAAATAGGAACACCAGGGTGAAAGTGGTGCACTTAGAGGAAAACAATAATTTAGTGTGCATATTATTCTTACAGAGCTCATATTCCTGTTTGCTCCTATGCCATGGAAGTTTCTGCCACTGCTGATAAACAGGGAGGAAGTGTGTGTGTGTGTGTGTGTGTGTGCGTGCGTGCGTGCGTGCGTGCGTGCGTGCGTGCGTGCGTGCGTGCGTGCGTGCGCGTGTGTGCGCGTGTGTGTGCATGCGAAAATAAGATAAAAGTCACATGATCAGTCATAGACATTGCAGTAATAAAATATGAGTTAAGTGCAAAGCCATTCCCTAATTTATAAGCATCACAAAGGAATAGAGTTTGGTCCTTTCTGTAAAAGTCTATTTTAGATTAGATTGTACACACAGTGTTAAGGGAGTATAGAGGTCCCCACAGTGATGGATGCCGACAAGTGTAAGTAGTACGTTTTTATACCCTATTTACTGTCAGATATATTTTATACCCTATTTACTGTCAGATATGAAAGAGACGGGGAGCGATTGGGTACAATGTATTATAATTATACTAGCACGACTAACTCTGCACAGTAAAACAAATTTAACTCACTTTTACTCTGTGTTACAAATAGATAAATGAACACTGAGGATTTTACTGTGTATTACTTGCTTATACATTTGATCTAGGAATGCGGTTCATTGTTTTGAAGTTATTTGGAGAAAAGTATCAGCTAAATACCTACAACGTAAATTACCCACAATCAGAAAATAATATAAATAATAAAATATTGAAGAAACTTCATGCAACACAAGGATTGCAGTGACATTTGTTTTGCAGTGTAACATTACATTTGGATTTTTTCCAATTACAGCAACATTTCTTTTATTTTAACATATCTTTTGGCCTTTTTTGCCTGTATTGATGGATCACAGTATAGCTAGACAGGAAACAGGGAGATAGATGGGGGAAGACACACAGCAAAGTATGTCGGGATCTGGACTCGAACCGGCCGTGACACACTGTCATGCTGGATTACCAGTCAAATTGTGTGTTAAGTGTGAAGTCAAGCGAGTGAAAAATATACATTAAAATGAATAGCTTATTCATCATAGATGTATCAGTGCCAGTGGCCTTGACCTGGAAATGTATTTTCTGCCGGAGAAATGGGGAGACAGACACCTGTTACTGAACAAACAGTCTATAATGATTACAATCGATATATGAAGCTACCGGTATTTAACACTGACTTTGTACACTGACTAAATATCATATACATCACCCTTTAAAATGTTCTGGGGAAAAAAGTGGTGATATTAGTCTCTCCCAGTCACTGGGATGTTGGTGAGTGTCCTGTGCTTGTTGCTGACTCACTGGAGCCTGTGTCGTCGGTGTAAATATCCAGGGCTATATTTAAGTTCCTGTCTGTCTTCTCCGGTCTTTACGCTGACGTTATTTATATCTTCACCCAGTAAACCAGCTCCCCCCCATGAGGGGGAGCACTGGAACCAATGAGACAGGGGCTGATTTCCATCTGCTTCATGCGTTGTTTATGGATAGGCTGGATTCTATACAATGTGATCAGTGCTTTTAGAAAATGAAACCGTGTGTTGCTGGTGCTGTCATAACACTAGGCTGATCCTTTATCTGAATGGTCCCTAACCACTTTCAAGCTGCCGTTTCTATTTTTGGCAAGCCATTTTAGGTGAGTTTTTTTTAAATTGCGGCTGGAAATAACAGATCTACAAGCTCACACACATCGCATAGCGGCTATTTTCACCATCGTACGATGAAGTATAACATAGGGCTTGTGTGTGATTAATACAACGTGGTTCTCTGAATAGCTGCAACACAGTTGGATGGGGGAAGATTTATTAATGACTGCAGGCCCCATGCAGTTGCTATTGAACTGGACTAATTCTGTTAAAAGGAATACATTTGCTGCATGATCATTATTGACAGACACAGCAAAGTAGATTAAAGGCACTGTGCACATGCTCTGTGACGTCTGAGTTTATTTATTGAAGCACATTAATATTCTTAGTACACTACACTGTCTGAGTTGCTGACAGCGGCAACACAACGGACAAAATGAATGCATGCTACGTACATGCATCATCATTCTAGCTGATCTATAAATGACTATATGCTTCATAACGGTTTGACTTAAATGTGATCTCATTTATCAGATCTAGTTCTTTGACCTGACTGTCTGTCTAACATCAGTACTGTAGCATACTACCTGTCAGTGTCAGATCTCCAGTCAGTGCAGCCGTCCACTTCTGTCCTCTCCACTAATGACCAGAGACATGTCCTCCTCTGTCCATTCCTGTCCACTAATGACCAGAGACAAGTCCTCTGTCTGTCTACTGCAGAGGTTCACGGTGTGGTGGAGTAACTGTCTGCTGTGTTGTCTCCTTCGTGTCACACGTGCACTGCACACACACACACACACACACACACACACACACACACACACACACACACACACACACACACACACACACACACACACACACACACACACACACACACGTACACTCCTCTTTGCGTCTACTGTAACTGGACCGCAGTGGTGGGGTGGGCTGCCTGTGACAGAAATAAACACGTGATGACGCCCCTGCCACTGCTCAAACCCACCGTCCACTCACACACAAACACACTATTACAATCTGACTTTCTCTACCTTTACTCGCCACTAACACCAGGAGGTTATATCATGGCAGGTTTGCTGTGTGGGACTAAGAGGAAGAAACAAGGTATTGTTTATAATGAGGGTTGTGGTTGCATTTGAGGAACTTTTAAATATTTTGAATGGAGAGGTATGCACTGTTGCCTTGGTTTACTCTACTTTATGTCCATATTTGTTTATCAGTTTACTGTGAGCTGAGACTTGTGTATTCATGCTGTTGAACCGATGAGAGAAATGCTGTAATTCTGAAATACTGTATAGGAGGACAGAATATGTTACAGGGGGAGTGCTATTTTATGCTTTAGATATTTAGTTTTAGATGTTCAACTGCATAATACATGTCTCAAAGAGGCACATAGTATCCATAGTAGCCTATTTCAAGGTTGCTGGGTAGATCTTTTATTATTGTTTTTTTTAAGAAGAGAAGATACCGGCAGACTGTGTTTGTGTTTCCAAATTTTTGTATTGCATTATTTCTTGCTGTGAACGGTGTTTCAATCAAGTCTGGTCTTTGTCGAGGATAAGCCTCAGTATATTACTGACAATTAATGTATGTTATTGTATTTGTGCTTCCATTATTGTCTCTCGTCTCTAACATCATATAAATATAATTCACCATTTTATCATAGATTTCCCCCTTCTACTGAGACAATGTGATAATACTTAGTTGCACACCAAAAATGTGTCACAACGTTGATGTGTTGTGAGCTTGTAGATCTGCTATTTTCGGTGTACAACACCGGCATCTAACATATAAATCAGGCAGAAGAGGCACTAAGGCAGCCAGATTCACAGATACACACACAGCGGGAGGAAGTATAGCACAATTACGATTAAACGCAGCATGCCTTTGCCGTAATTATGAAGGAAATGCTGATCTGTAGTAAGATGTGAGGCTACTGTTGCCACCCCTCTGGATCAGACGTGAGATTAGTTGCTATGAATGCAAACTGAATCAGATTGCAAATCTGTGGGGACGACTCCTCCCTGAGCTCTACTGTACATCCCCTTTTCTGCACATGAAATGATGATTTCCATTGGTTTTTGTAATAACAGTATTCTCCCAGACCTAACTGGCTCAAATCAATTTCAACTTAGATGATTTTCATTCGAATGGCAGGATGTTGGTCAGATCAATAACAAAATGCTGCTTTTTTTGTATCTCTAGACATTATTTTTATTGGGAGATTATACCTAGGCTAGGGATGTCGATCTGAGAATAGATTTTATAACAACACTAACCTTGTCCAGGCCTTGCAAATTGAGCCGTAGGAATATAAAAAGACATAAATCAATTGCACACTAACCCTTCGGGTATTCACTCTCCAGTCTGAAATGGAAACCTGAATAGAACAGAAAGGCTACAGTAGCTATCTTTAAAGGTAAACAAACTAAACATTAATAAGTGATGAACTGTATACACTTTGCCTCTTGGCTGAGTTGGCTCAACAATAGACAGAACTTTACTATATAGATCTATTCTAGACTATAACTGGAACAATGGTAGCAGTAAATACAATCAGTCAATTTACGGTAAAAGACTAATCTGACAAGACTAATAATGGAAATTAGCTGGTTGAGTGATTAATGAAGCTCTGATGGAATATTTGAGGAGCAGCAGCAGCAGCTTATGTCCATAGGGAAACGTGTGGCGTCAGAGACTCTGAGTTCCTGGGTGTTAGTTAAGCCAACCTACAGACAGCTGGACTCGTATACTTTACTACTGTAAGTATGGTATGTAGGTCGGAGAAGCCTATTGTCGGAATCAGCCGAGAACGTGGGAGTCTATCCTTGTTACAATGCGCTAGACCCCTTGGGAGATAGATGCTGAGTTGGAGCGCCACACCTATACCATCAGCTCCCAGTACTTAAGTGTTTAAAGTGTTCCTCATTGGGACCACAGAGGGTCTCTGGACGCCGCTTTGAGAACCAGTGACACAAACCATTGCAAGTATGTTTTTAGTTGCCAGGTTTGATGTCTACTTTGTACTTAATACTTTGTAAGTATGAAAAAAATCATTAACATGGTGAAACACATCTTGATGACATCATCAAGATGTGTTTCACCATATTAATGGTTTTTTTCAGATCTCCAGTTCTAGGAAACACAGAGTGGGGGGAATTTTTTATTATTTACACACAACAGCTCTAAGGTATATTAATGACATAGTAAAATGTTGAAAATGAGTGGAATGCCCCTTTAAACATGTTTTCTTTTTTTCTTTTCTTTTTTTTGCATAATTTGCTCAACCACCTAACCTGTTGTTGGATGGGTTCATCACTCTTATTGTGACCTTGAAGTTGTCACATGTAGCCTACTGTAAGTTGCTGTGGATAAGTGGGTGTGCTGTGCTATACCTAAATTGTACATTAATATTGATAAACTTGATTAATTCGCTTTTCTCCCTCGTTTACTTCACTCATTCATTCATTCAACCTTTATTTAAATTCTCGGAGAGACCATTGAGGGAACCCCTCATTTACAATGATGCCGAGATTACATACAGGAAAAAAAACAGTAATACAACAATATTAGTTACAACAAACCGTTAATACAATTATATATTCAGCAATCAGTTAAAACAGCAACATACAGGTGATGGACGGTTATCCTATATTACAATTGAAAACATGTGCCCAAAAGCACACACAGGAACAAAAGGCACCAGCTACTACGTCACTGACACGCTGCAACACGCTGCAACACACACTGCAACAACACACTAACACGACACAGCCTTACCCTCCGCGTCGATCCACGGCTATCTCCTCATGTCGCGCCGCACGGCCACACTCGACACCAGCCGCGTAACAATTGTCATCGCACTGCCACTAAAGCCGGCTCCCGTCCACACTCGCAAACAATATCAATATCAATAATAAACACAAACACGCCACAAGCACCGACACCCCCGCCTAATTTGTTGCCACGTCTATGAAAACAAGCACCGAAAAAATGCCATTCAACACGCTACTTACACACACTACCACTCGCTTACAATACGCGGACCTGGCAACACTACATTCTCTCTCCCATTTGCTCAGAGCCCACCACGTGACCCACACAGGGAGGGAGACGATTGCGTGATGCTTCTATGTACAGGATTCTATAGGTCACCACTTTTGGTGTGACACACATACGGCTTCTGTTTACTAATATGCGTTGTCAACACGTGCTGAGTTGACAAACATTGACCGATTTCGGAGAAGACTGATAGTTTCTCCTTTACTACTTAGGCTGTGGAAGTATTCACACTAGGCAACTTTTGCATTTATTGGCATTGCCAATTTGGGGAGAAAAGGAGGACGAGGAGGTGATCAAGCTCCACAACACCACATTGGTAGGTAGCCTCAAGGCTGCATTTATTTGCCTTCTTTTTCCTCTCGAGGCTGCATGGGATGATGTGAACCCCTCCAGCAGGCTAGGGAGCACCGCTCCGGTTAGCGGACAATGACCGCGGGGTGCGGGTTGCCAGGTTTTTTTATAAGTAAAGTATTTACATTCAATTAAAAAAACATATATATATAATACATTTTAATTTACGTCATATTTAGCGGCATTTCGACCAAATTTCTCTGTTCTTTGTCAATGGCAAATATTGAGACGTGTGGGGACTAAAGCTGTATATAGGAGGGCCCTCAAACACATTATTTCATAACTTTTCATCGTGCTCCTAAAAAAAAATGTGGCATTGCCAATTTGGGGAGAAAAGGAGGACGAGGAGGTGATCAAGCTCCACAACACCACATTGGGAGGTAGCCTCAAGGCTGCATTTATTTGCCTTCTTTTTCCTCTCGAGGCTGCATGGGATGATGTGAACCCCTCCAGCAGGCTAGGGAGCACCGCTCCGGTTAGCGGAAAATGACCGCGGGGTGCGGGTTGCCAGGTTTTTTTATAAGTAAAGTATTTACATTCAATTAAAAAAACATATATATAATACATTTTAATTTACGCCATATTTAGCGGCATTTCGACCTAATTTCTCTGTTCTTTGTCAATGGCAAATATTGAGACGTGTGGGGACTAAAGCTGTATATAGGAGGGCCCTCAAACACATTATTTCATAACTTTTCATCGTGCTCCTAAAAAAAAATGTGTGCTACTAGCCGCAATTAAATACACAGTTAAAATAATAAGAAATTTGCGCCAACGACTGCGTCGACACCTGGCGTGGAACAAACGGGACGAACCGAGGCGCATATATGGATAACAACACTACACGCGCGCTGCAACACAAAACAGCTGCATACAACGCGTGTCACTGTGCACTTCTGTATCTGTGGACTTCTGTATCGCAACGCGGGCCAACGCAACTCTGGGATGAGCGGGCCGAAGGCCCGCGAAATTCTAGTTGAGTACATTTCTAAAATGACCCATTGATGCCAGGGTATTAAGTTTAAGTTCTTGTTGCAAGACATTCCAAGACTCATGTACTGAAGCTTTCTTTCCCTCTCTGCCTAGTGCCTTTGTGCTACTGTATATCTTAACCCTTAACCCTCTTATCTCTAAACTTATTTGCCATTTTTTACTATTTTGAAAAACATTTAAAAATAGTTCAAATAGCCGATCTACAAGATCACAACGTGTTGATGTAGATCTGATCGGCTAGTTGATTCTTTTTTTAAATGTTGATTATTATTATCAAGCACACTAACAACTTCAGCCCTACTTTGGCTATTTGAAAATAGCAGATCTACAAGCTATTTCTAATCCATTTTGAACCTGTCAAATGGGACATTCTGCACAATGAGAATACTTTTGGGCCAAGTTTGCCAACATTTCTGTATTTTACTCAAGTACATTTTCAATACGGGACACGTTTTTCTGCTCCCGATGTGATTCCGATCATTTTGAGCATCTGTTGATACCGATTTTTCCAGATCCGATATTTATATTTTTATAGAACACTTATATACATATAGTCTATATCACAATAGCACAATATCACAGACAATATCCAGTCTAATATCATGATATGGATATAATATTGATGCTAGGAATGTCCCGATCATGTTTTTCTTTTGCTGAGGATCCGATTCCGATCATCTTAAAATGACGTGATCGGTCCTGATTTCCGATCACGTTATCGGATCGGGACAACCCTACATTGCAGTGTTGATACCCTTACTTATGTGAGTACTTCTTCCATCACTGGGATGCAATGGGAAACATAATGAAAGAGGTCGCAACTCAACAGGTGGCAGTTAGTACTTAGTGGCATAGGGTGTGTCCAAACACATCACCCTGTGACTGGTCAGTCATGTCAGAGTGGCATAGGGTGTGTCCAAACACATCACCCTGTGACTGGTCAGTCATGTCAGTGGGGCTGACATTTGAACTGAATTTGTTCATGGCATCCAGAATTTCTCTCTGGGGATCATATAGGTTGTTCATGTTCATAGCTTCCTGTGCATAGCTTCCTGTTCTGCTGACTCTACTTTTTATGACACAGATGAATCTCTCAAAGTTAAGCGTTGTCACACATCACATGATATTGTTTACACACTGTATACACTATAAAGGAGTGGGTGAAATTATTTTGTGCAAGCTTTCTTTAATTGTTGTCACATTGTTTAACTGGAAAAGTGTGCGTAGTAGAGTGCAATATACACTGCTGTCTTTTAACATAATATGCTAAAAAAGTGGTACTGTACTGTACTGTACTGTACTGTACTGTACTGTACTGTACTGTACTGTACTGTACTGTACTGTACTGTACTGTACTGTACAAGCCCTCCTCCCATGGCCTCTGCATGTCTGTCTGTCTGTCTGTCTGTCTGTCTGTCTGTCTGTCTGTCTGTCTCTGTGTGTGTGTGTGTGTGTGTGTGTGTGTGTGTGTGTGTGTGTGTGTGTGTGTGTGTGTGTGTGTGTGTGTGTGTGATGTAATGGCTGCTAAAACTCCGCTTCCCATCATGCACCTGTACACAGTGTGAAGCTCAACAGCGCCACTTTGTCACCTGTTGGTACCCTAAACAGACATACATAGGGACAGACATTGCTGCGCATTGGAGTGGCTGCACCACCCAAACAGGAACAAGGATGTTTTTAACACTTTTTTATGTGTGCTCAATAAATAAATACAGCAAGAGGGCAGAGGATATCACAGAATATATCATATATTTGCAGTATTTTTACATTGAGATTAAAATGCAACATCTCTTGTGTGTGTGTGTGTGTGTGTGTGTGTGTGTGTGTGTGTGTGTGTGTGCGCATGTGTGTGTGTGTGTGTGTGTGTGTGTGTGTGTGTGTGTGTGTGTGTGTGTGTGTGTGTGTGTTAGTGAGTGATCTCCATGAAGACGGGAAGAATGCCATCCATGCTCCCATGCTGCCTTCGGGGATGGAGATCCATCCTGAGGACACTCTTATGGGTAAACACACACAATTCACATTTACCATATGAACCCTATTATATTCTCTGACCAACGTTTGGTGAAAATAACCATTCTGCATCGTTGTAGATTGGCTGTTTTTGGCAACAAATATTTAAGATCAGATAAGATAAGATAAGATGCGATACGATAAGATAGATAAGACCTTTATTGATTCAATGCAACACCCTCGATATAAGGGAAAATATGCTATACAACACACTACAGACAACGTAGAATGTTATATGCACAAGCTAACATGATCATTGATCATAAGGTTAGTATGTGTTCAGCTTCTGCTATTCAAATTAGCAGAAGCGTGCGTACGCGCGTGTGTGTGCGCATAAGCCCTTGTAGCTTGTAGAATGGCAATTTTCACTATGAAGTTGTTGTTTTTCTCTTTTTTCCTCTTTTTTTCCTGTAAAATCTATTAGAGATAATTTGTAGTAAGTTTTGATGAACTCTTGCAACCCTAGACTGCCGTACTTCCTTGCTGACTAAAAGCTGAAGCCAAGTGAGCACTGCATTGTGTACTGTCAGCATTTCTAGAGGTTACTCTGTTTACAATACATACTGTATACTGTGTTCGTTGGGAAGGGTGGAGTGACAGTACAGTAATAGGAAATGAAACATCCACTGACTCTAGGTGCATGGTGTACTGTGAAGACATTAAGACAACACCCTTCTACAGTACTTCATTCACTGTCTGAATCACTGGGGTGAGAAATGGAAAGTGTGTGTGTGTGTGTGTGTGCGTGCGTGCGTGCGTGCGTGCGTGCGTGCGTGCTTGCGTGCGTGCGTGCGTGCGTGCGTGTGTGTGCGACTAAATGAGAGGTTTCTTTGTGTCAGAAGGTTTTCTTCTACAATTTTTTTACCATCTTAATGTCTCTCCCATCTTCATCAGAGGAGAATGCAGAAAGGAGCATGTTGGACCCAACGTCTAGAGAGAACCCCAAGTTCCAAGACCTTCTGAAGGTACTTTATTGTTGAACCACATGAACCTTAACATCCTATTCTGAACCCTATAGCATCCCTGTCCCAGGCATGTCATAATAGGCAAACTTTCTGCATAAATAGATCTCCAAGCTCACAATGCGCTGCAAGGCTCGCCCCAAAACACCCTCACCCCAATTTGTTCCGTGGACCGCTCGCTTCCAGTTCTTGTATTCTTATATTTGTTTTCCTGAGGTTAAGGTTAGGAATAAGGTTAGGTTTATGAGGTTAAGATTAGGAATTAGGTTAGGTTTAGGCATAGTTTTTACTGAGGTTAAGATTAGCAATGAGGCTAGGTTTAGGCATAGTTTATAACCAAGGTTACTTTTAATAAGGTTAGGTTTAGGTGTAGTTTTACTAAGGTTACGTTCAGGGATACCTGGTAGTGACCATTCCGAGCCTAACGGCCGGGCTCCACCAGGCGCGTCAGCGTCGCGTCTCCGTCACCGTCAGGGAATGTTCCCTTTTTAATCAATGAAGGGTGGCTCCACTGCCCGCGTTGACGGAGACGCGACGCGTGCATTAAAATTGAACCGGTGCGTTTTTTGACGCGACGCAGACGCAACGCAACGCGTCCGGTGGAGCCCTGGCGTTAGCATCACAGCAGATCTCACAACGTGTCACGCAGTCACGCTGCAACGCGTTGTGAGCTTGTACATCAGCTAATTGAGGGGCAAAAAAGAGCAGACCAAGTACAGGGTAAGTTTACTCAGTATTGAGGATTTAAGAGGTTTAATGTTTGAAAGTACTGACTTCAACATGAATCCAACATATGTGTGTACACCCCAGGTCCTGATCGACTGGATTAACAGCGAGTTGGAGGAAGACAGGATCATCGTCAAGAACCTGGAGGAGGATTGCTATGACGGACAGGTTCTTCAGAAATTATTTGGTGAGTTTTCAAACTTTCCCATCGCCGATCAACAAGCTCACAGCCTTTCACATGTACATATGGGTTAATATATACTATATGCCTGCCAACCCAGATTGACTTTTTATTTTATTTTACTGTAACCCATTAATAGTCCTGAGACCGATTCTACAAATAGCTTCTAAATCAGTAGTTCAATGTATTAAACATTTCAAAAATAGCAGATGTACAAGCTTGCAGAGCGGCAGGAAGTGATGCGCGGTGAACTTATAGATCTGCTATTTTTGAACAGCCAACGTAAAAATAAAAATCTAAACTGAGTGACAACAGATGCTTTCCCGGTTTTAATGTGCTAATAACACACTGAAAAGAAAGCTGACAGGTTGACAGTGTGTGGAGATTGATACTCAGTGTGAGGTTCAGTGGTATACCAGTGAACCGGTGTCTCATGTACTGCATGGCATGCACTGGCTACGGTGTGTGTACCCTCATTTACATCTGGGGGGGGGGGGGGGGGGGGTACTTTTGTAGTACTTTTCCGTCACTTAAAGTTGTATCACTTTGGAGATTATTGTATTGTATTTCTAGGTACTTGAGGTTATTCATGAATGTCTGTTTTGTACTGATGTAGCATTTATTGTGTAATTGTATTTCTGCCTCGTGGCCAGTTCCCAAAAAGAGATTCTGTCTCAATGTGTTTTTACTGGTTAAATAAAGGTTAAATAAAAAATTAAATGTCCTCCTCTCTGTCCTGGCCGCTGACAGAGAAGCTGTCCGGCAGGAAGCTGAACGTGGCCGAGGTGACCCAGTCAGAGATCGGTCAGAAGCAGAAGCTCCAGACGGTGCTGGAGGCCGTCAACGACATGCTGAGACCTCACGGCTGGTCCATAGAGTGGAGCGTTGAATGTGAGTCCCCACTTTATAGCTCCAACACCCTGGACTTATTTGAATGAATAAATTGTTATTGTATTATCACTGCATGGTGGAGCATGGCGACAGCCTCGTGTGGCGATACTACTATCACTGCGTGGATATTAGTCTCGTCCCTCTCAGTGCTAGATTTGTTTTTATTTCCCCCAATGTCCCGCCCCATATTTGAATACTGGACCCTGGTTGGTTATAGCCTGGTTCCAGACGAATCTGGTTGGCCTTCACCATTTCGGCCGTGAAGCCCTCCCACAATTGAGAGGGGCCAGACTTAATCTGCCTAATATGCTTTGCAAAGGCAGATGAAGGCTGGCTACGCGAAGCTAGCAGGCAGCACAGTAAAACTGGTACATTTCCTGTGGTTGGATAGACTTGTTCACTCCGTACTCTGAGAAACCCTCCCGCGCACTCAGATCAGCCAACGCAGGGAAGCTGGAGGTACCTTCACTAAAAACGCCGGGACAACGCTCCACACGTCCCAAACTCTTCTCCCTTCTGGCTCCAAAACTATGGAATGCACTTCCCATCACAGTCAGAACTGCAGCCTCACTCCCAATCTTCCGCCGTAGTCTGAAAACCCACCTCTTCAGACTCCACCATGGCCCGTAGCACTTGCCCTAGCCTAGCCCCTTAGATAGCACATTATGTAGACTTAGATAGTATTTTAAACAGACTTATAGCTTGTTACGTAGACAGCTCTAGAATTGCACTTTATGTAGTCATAGCACTTTATAGTACACATGTATAATATATTATATAGTATAGTATGTATAGTTAACATAGATACTGTTACGTTCTTAGTTTACTTTTTATATATGTGATGTATGCCATGCTTTTGTTATTGCTTGATGTAAGTCGCTCTGGATTAAGAGCGTCTGCTAAATGCCTAAATTGTAAATTGTAAATTGTAAATGTTGCCCAGGTTGTCGGGTCGACACCTGTCCTAGCTGCCAGGTTGGACCAGATTTTTATTTTGATAGACTGATGCTTGGTTTACCTGGGATCCTAGTTTATTGGGGCACTACACTGTCTCTATGCAATCTATCTAAGTGATTTGCTTACTGTAGGTCGCTCTGGATAATTATATGTTCCGTCAATGCTCCACCATCTTTGTTGTAGTTCAAATATTATTTCTATTCCTGTACCTGTCGCTGCTAGAGAGGGACTCAGACACACGGTCGCAAAATCCTGGATTGCTGCTTTAACACATTTAGACCTGTCTTCTAAATTGTAACAGTTTTCTGATAAATGCTATATCAGTGGTTGTCAAACCTTTTAATGTCAGAATTATATGTATTCGGCCACGGACGCCCATCTCAAACTATTTTGTGCCAGGGACCTCCAGAATAAAAAAATAACCAATCTACAAGCTCACAACTCAACCCAACTCAATTGTATAATGACCAGGTCGACCAAAGGTTGACAGGTTAAAAGAAAACAAAGAGCAAACAATGCAATAGGTAATGCGAGCTTGTAGATCAGAGATTTTACATAGAGGGGGAAAAGGAGCGGACCAACTATGAAGCCCTGGGGGACCCCGGTCAATTAAGTAGCCTACATACTGATTACCACACAATTTACAAGGTTTGCATCAACAAATAATCAGATCACATTACATGTTTAAAATTGCCCATGTTGAATTTTGTATTTAAGACTTGAATAATTTACACAATGATTTGCACACATTGTCATAGAATGTATTTTACGTCACATTTACTAAGCATCATAAAGGGCTGGTTGATTTGAGGTGTTGACACTAGTGCCCTCTTGTGGCCTTTATTTTCTCTGCAGCTATTCACTCCAAGAACCTGGTGGCCATTGCGTATCTGCTGGTGGCTCTGGCTATGCACTTCCTGGCTGCCATCAGACTGCCAGAGCATGTGGCTGTACAGGTGGTGGTCATCAAGGTGAGAATTCCCCACAGGAACGGATCCATATTAGCACTTCACAATACTGTATGAGACAGTTCTCAAAGTGGCGTCCGGGGACGCCCAGGGGGTCCTTGAGGAGGTTCCAGGGGGTCCCCAGCAAAATCAGTGAATATAGCATCACAATGATTTACCATATGTTGTACTTTGGCTATTCATAAATAGCCGATCTATAAACCCACAGTTTTGTTTGTCAATTTTTAAATCATTTAAAAACATTTTGTACTCAAATCTTTTCTTCTGGGGGCCCATGTCCTGTACATCAAAAAGATTGCGAACCACTGGTATGAGGGCCCGAAGGAGATTGAGTGGTGCTCAGATACTCATTTATCTGCAAAACACATGTCATTTGACTACATGTGAGTCTTGTGACTACATTTAATGTTATCATGTGACCCGTGAATTTTCTTTATCTTCTGGTATCAGTGGTTCATGCATATATTGGGCATATCATTATGTGAAAATGTTCAATTTATTTATTTAATTTGACCTTTGTTAGTTACTGAGCTGTGAAAAAAGAGACTCCATAAGTTCTGTTGTGTGTAATAAAATGGCCTTGACTTTGTCTTGGGCAGAAAAAAGAGGGCATACTACAGACTTCTCATGTGACTAAGGAGCTGACGACCACCACAGAGTAAGTGTTGCTACAGTACAAATCTTCATATTTCAACCTTTTTTATTATTATTATGATTTTTTTGAGGAGCGTGTCCAGCTTTTAGTGTGTGTGCAAACACAAACTTTGTCCTAACACAAACATTAAATGCCATTGACAATGAATGGACAAACATTGAAGACGAAGGTGAGGACGCAAATTCTGATTGGCCGGAACTTCACATGGGTGTGATTTTTTTAAATATATATATATATATATATATATATATATATATATATATATATATATATTATATAATATAACTATAGGCCTTACAGTATATACTTTCATATACAACAAATAACCAAAATAATAAATAATAAACAGGTTACAATGCACACATTGTGAGCTTGTAGATCGGCTATTTTTGCTATAAAAATAAAAAATCACACATCACATTCCGTGCTCAACCAATCTAACATCACAAATGTCATTCCGGCCAATCTCTTTTGGTGTCTTCACTTTTCTGCCCTCACTTTTATCCTCAATATGTTCTTTGCTCAGCCAATCAAATCATCACTATGGGGTGATCAGCCAGTCATCAGCCAATGTTTGTGTTCACACAAACCCCCAAAACTGGGCATAGGAGGGGCTAGCGCACCTCAAAAATATATAAGGTGCCATTTCTTTAAAAAAATATGCCCAAAATAGGGACACCAGGGTTATGGTTATTATTTAAATCCTAACTATCTGTTTTTTTGTCACATTTTGTAGGATGATGATGGGTCGATTTGGTGAGTTTTTCAACCTTTTCATACTGAAGTACCAGCTCAGAAGATATTTGGTTCTCCAAGTACCACCATAATAACTGATGTTAAAATACAGGAGCGTAGACCTGCCCCTTTTTGTTCCATTCCTAAGCCAATAATGTTGCTGCTCTGACAAAACTGTCTAATCATTAATCAGCACAACTGATGATATTTCGAATGTGATTAATCCGTTCTCAAATCTTCTATTCACGGCGAGGTGTGCCGTCATGCCTATTTCAGGCTGGAGAACCTATTTCAACCAATTGCTTGGTCAGAAGAACTACCTGTAGAAATATAAATATTTCATTCCACTTTTGTCTTTTTTCTCCTTTTTTGGGAGACTCCTCTGTGTACCAGCAGAGGGGGACTCTGTGTACCAGCAGAGGGAGACTCCTCTGTGTACCAGCAGAGGGGGACTCCTCTGTGTACCAGCAGAGGGGGACTCTGTGTACCAGCAGAGGGAGACTCCTCTGTGTACCAGCAGAGGGGGACTCCTCTGTGTACCAGCAGAGGGGGACTCTGTGTACCAGCAGAGGGAGACTCCTCTGTGTACCAGCAGAGGGAGACTCCTCTGTGTACCAGCAGAGGGAGACTCCTCTGTGTACCAGCAGAGGGAGACTCCTCTGTGTACCAGCAGAGGGGGACTCAAGTACCACTAGTGGTACTAGTACCAGTGGTTGGAACCTCTGTTCTAACACATACATTTTACGTATACGTTGCACTGTCATGCGTTTTGCATTGTCATTGTCATTGTCAACCTCCCACTAGCCTCGGAAACCCAGACGTTTTTTTTTCAGGGAGAAAAAAAAAGTCTGGGTCCGAGTCCACTTCAATTCGGCATAGAGTAGCGCAAACATCTCTCACTCTCTGCTGATTTCTGATCGTCTGCACCTTTGTTAAATTGACACACACACACACACATGTACACACACACTCTGTCGCTCTAAGTAATTCGTCTCATGTCGCGCAGCTGCGCATAGTTTCTCCCGCCTATGCCATAAAAAGCATAGGTGAGTTCCAGGCTAACCTCCCACTAATCATACTGTCCTTTTCAGAAAGGGATGCATTTGACACGCTACTGGACCATGCACCTGACAAACTGAATGTGGTCAAAACGGTACGAAGAGATGTTGTTGTTTCTTTAACCACTTCTACACTACTACGTTGACCAGGTTCTCCTAGGGGTTTATCCATGGCCAGCTACTTTTCTCTCGCTATAACATTGTTTGCCAAATGTTCACTATTTTCTGCCAAAGGTTCACCTATTATGGCATGCCTAGAATAGGAACACATGGTTTTAATGACACAACTCGGTGTACTATTTTGACTGTACAGCTGTTTTATCATGTCTTATTTATCTCACCACCAGTCTCTAATCACCTTTGTGAATAAACATCTGAACAAGCTGAACCTTGAAGTTACTGAGCTGGAGTCTCAGGTAAGATTTGTTTTCTTTTTCTCACAATCTTATACAGTATGATGATCATCATCAAAATGCATTACAATGAATTGTCATTACACTATTAAGTATTAAGCAATAATACATGATAGGGACTGATCGAGGAAGTGCTACATTGTGAGACATTGCCAGTTGCATGTCAATTGTTGTAAACCACAGTTTATTGTTTTTTTTAAAGATTAGTTTTTGGCTTTTCTACCTTTATTGATAGTTTCAAGTGAACATAGACAGGAACGAGGGAGAGAGAGACGGGGAAAGACATGCAGCAAAGGTCGTCATGAACGGCACTTGAATACGCGACACACTGTCAGGCCAGATGCCTATTTGGGCGCCCCAAACCACAGTTTTATTATCATTATTCATGATTGTATGTGAAGACAATTATAACATAATTATTATCTTGCTGATATTTATTCCATGGAGTATTTTTAGGCGCAGTCAGGCCATACGTTTTAGGTTCAGTGTCATAAATTACTAATTAAAACACATTTTTACAAATGAAATAAATTTGAGATAGTCGTTAGAAAACAAATGCGGTTAATGTTACAATATTTCTGGCCTGGTGTCCACTGCTTGGTGTCCACTGGTGTCCACTGCTAGGGTTCTTATAAGTAACGTGACTCCGCCAGATGGTGGCGGTATAGATTTACAAGTTCACAACACAGCCTTCATCTGGGATCACTTGCGGAGTAGCGGCCGGCTTGGACCAATCAGCGGCAGGTACGGGCGGGATCTGCCAATCACCTTCTTCAGCGATTGGGCTACAGTGATTCCAGATGGAAGTCAGTTGTGAAACATGGCCTCTTCCATCTGGCGGAGTCAGGTTATCGTATAAGTGTCGTATAAGTATCACTTATATTCGTAAATTAATCCAAATGTGAGGTCAGAACTGAACTGGTATAATGTGTTTCTAATGTATGATGAACTACAGCATTAGCTTTCAGCCAAAGCTGTTTGTCTGTCCTGATGAAGGTCTAACGAAACATTGATTTAATAAAGAGCAACATTTTTGCAAGTTCCAGACGGTGTGCGGGACCTCTTTCTTTGATTTTATTATCAGAGAACATGGACATTTTCTTAAAAAAAAGTCTGATATTGGGTTTAAAGGAGAATTCCATGCTAGAAGGCTTTCTTACCTTTATTTGTAGTTGTTACGTCCCCAACAAAGACGTCCAGGTGTTATTTTGTGCAAAAGTGCATTATTGGCTATTTCCCCTAATATAAGCCCTCAATGGGGGTTGGGTTTTTGTGCTAATTCGCTTATTTCCATCGAAATAAGTACCGGTAGTAAAGTGTGCCACTTGGGATACTATTTACATTATGAAGAGAGGATATACGTACAATTCTTTTTAATTTTTGAGCGATGGTGCAAGGAAATAAGCGAATTAGCACAACACCCCATAGCCCCATTCAATTCAATGCAATTCATTGAGGGCTTATGGTAGGGGAAATAGCCAATAATGCACTTTTGCACAAAATAACACCTGGACCTCTTTGGTGGGGACGTAACAAACTACAAATAAAGGTAAGAAAGCCTTCTAGTATGGAATTCTCCTTTAAAAGTGTTTCAACAGGTCAGCCAAATGAGATATCGGCAAGTGATATTACACTAATTGTAATATTCTTGAGGTAATTATCCCCAACAACCCCTGTGTGTGTGTGTGTGTGTGTGTGTGTGTGTGTGTGTGTGTGTGTGTGTGTGTGTGTGTGTGTGTGTGTGTGTGTGTGTGTGTGTGTGTGTGTGTGTGTGTGTGCGTGCGCAGTTTGCTGATGGTGTGTATCTGGTTCTTCTGATGGGACTATTGGAAGACTACTTTGTTCCTCTATACAACTTCTTCCTCACCCCAGAGAGCTTTGAACAGAAGGTGCGTGGTTTAAATGCTCAAGCTTGTCGGAAAACAGCCCATCTCATAAATGACATATAATTAGCTCCATCTGGCTTCAGGTGTGTAGCAGTGAAATCAGTGATGAAATGTCACTCAATTATTAGTCTTTCTTTGCGTTATAGTAACCTGGCACAGCCATATGGTTTGCTATACAGAACCATCTGGGAAGTATTCATTTGAAACTGTTTGGAATTGGGGCATTTAAGAAAATCATAATAATTTGCGGGTGATTGGATCACCCATCTGTCTGCGATAAGTTAACATCAGCCAATCAGAGCAATAAAGAACCATATGACGCAATATGAGATTGCCGAAGAAGCAACAAGCCGCAGGGAAACTGAAAATGAGCAATAATATTTTTCATGTTAATTGACAATTCCTGCAGTCTTTTTAAGGAGCAAGGCACAGAAATATTTGAATAATCAAAGGTAGCGAATGAGAAATTGTTAATGAATAACTAATAGAATTAGGGTTAACATTGTGGAGTTAATTAATGATCGGTTCGGATTCGTCTTGCAGAGATGAACGGAACTGTGTCAGGTGGAGTTAATTTGAATCAAAAGACACCCACAACAACATCTATTAACCGTTTCCCTGCCAGGATTAATTAATAACATGCCAGGATATCACGCCGTTCAACCCTTATTTTCTTTACTAATATTTTTTATCCCACGATTTTGTAACCCATTTTTCACCCCTGTGTCAATTATCTAATGTGATCCTGGGCTAAACACACCCTCCGCCAAACTAGTCCACATATATGAGGGACATGGGGAGAGCAACGGACTTGAACTCATACTTCCTTCATGCCTGAGGCCCTTTTTTAAACCAGTCCCTTGACTTGAAGTGCTCTCGGGAGGTTCCCTCGTCAGGAAGTGCCCCTCCAGCTGAATCAAGTTCCCTTGATTAGGGTGCTGGGTATAAAAAACAGTTTGGAAATACACTCGCCCTCCTTGTGCAGAAACAGGAAACAGACACCATTCGTTGCCATGGTTACCATCATGCCATTGTGTTACCTGTTATTTTGTTTGTACAGTTATATTGCACTGCATCGTGTATATGTTTGTGTGACATGTGGATTTCATTATTATGGACATTTAAAATGACATACAGCGTGACTGTCAAAAAGGACATGTCATATACATCCATGGTGTTTATAAATCATTGTGTTAAAAGGACAGAGATCAGGGCTGCACAAGGCAATCGAGTTTAGATCGGCATAGACTCGCTCTTGAGGGCTTTATAAGCCACTTCCACTCAAGGCTGTTTGGTTTCGGACGACACTTAATATGGCGCAGCCTCACGTGAATGCACATATCGAGGGCAAGTGTGTAGGGCGAGTGGCGAGGAGGCGGTTTCAAAAAGAGGGTGAGTGCATGTCCAAGTTGTTCCTTTCCACCTGACAGGGGGGAGTTTCCCTGGTTGGAAGTAGCGCGTGGAAGGAACACGTTATTCCAACCAGTACCTTTCCCCTCCATCAGGCACCCTGGGGGAGGCAGTTTAGAGTCCAGGATTACTGCATGTGTTTTGTGAGGGTACCTACCCTAGGGGACACGGGGAGAACATGCAAACTCCACACAGAAAGGCCCTTTCGCCAACCCCGCCTCGGGTATGGGCGCCTATGACGCGGAGGAGGAAACACGCCGCCAGCACCCACAGCGTCCCGAGTGGGAATCGAACCCATGACCTTCTGGGTTCGATTGCTGTCACCTCACAGGAGCTGTGAGGTGACAGCACTACCAACTGTGCCACCGTGCCCCCATCCGTTCAACTCTTATTTTGAAGATCCAAAACATCGCGACCCGATTGTGTCAGCTTAATGGTGTGTGTGTTGTCTCGACCGGATGTTATTGTTTGCCTGGACGATGAGAAGCACAGGCCGGCGTCATTACTACGACCACTAGGCTCTGTGCAATAAGCTCTGTTTTTTACCAGAAACACATTTATACAACTGAATAAACGTAGCTACGTATTTTGGCAGCGTCGCTTCCCGACAAATAACACAGACTACGTTTTTTTAGCGGGGAAAAAAAGATGAATAGATGTTGGTGTGGGAGAAAACAACAATAGCTTGCATATCAGCTATTTCCACTATTTGTCATACAAGGTATATGGGGCATAAAAGGTTAAACTGTACATTTTCCTGCTCTTTTCTCTAAGGTCCATAATGTTGCATTTTCTTTTGAGCTGATGCAAGATGGAGGCTTGAAGAAACCCAAGGCCAGACCAGAAGGTACAGTGGAAAGATTTGCGTTATAGTACGAGAACCAGTGAAATGTGTTTGACATATATTCTGGTTGTGAACTTTAAGGAGCATGACTTTCATTTTGGGATATCATATACTAGCCTGGCTAATAAGCCAGACTCAAATCACACTGTCGTGTGGTATTTGAGTCTGGAGATGCTGTGTATGGATCTTGTTTCCCGGAGGGCGGGTTACTACTGTAACTGAGGGCAATTTGAATAGTTGTACTTACACATTTGTCCACTAGATGGAGCCCTTGTTTCACTGTTAACATGTGGAACTCATCTGGTCTGTGGTAACTGGTCTGTGGTATATTAATTATATAATCAATGCAAAGATTTGAAATATTAAGATATTGATTTAAAGTCATATCGCCCGGCCCTAGTTTTAAATGAAAGCAAAAGGATACACATAGACCATCTTTGAATTCTACAAAGGCATGGCATTCATTAAGTAGAGTAAAGGTTGTTTTGCTCTTTGAATTGAGAGGAAATCAAAGCTATACTTTGAAGTTTTCATAAGAAAAACATTGTATCCAACTTAGCGGAGGTGTGGATCTGATCGGGTGGAAACCTCATATGTCCAAAGCGAGCGTAAGCTCGCATATAGAAAGATTCTGGCACAGATTTGAGTGTGCAGATGCTCCTTTTATGCAGTTTATTTGATATTCATTTGTAAAGGCTTAGAGTCTGCCTAATACTTGAAAAACATGAACCTTTTGAAAATGTCCTTCATAAGCCAGATGAAAAGGAAGCTCTTTTTGGAACTGTAAATGTGATCAACGGGCAGTTTTCAGCCTCAAAACTGAGATTTATTAAGTTTTTAATTTCCTTGCTTTGCGATGGGATCTAATGTTCACATTACTGCTTCCGTCTCTCATTTTCCTGTGTTCCGTGCTGTCCCGTACTCTTGCGTTGTCATCACGATGTGTTCCGTCTCACTTCCTCCGCAGATGTCGTCAACCTGAACCTCAAGTCCACTCTCAGAGTCCTGTACAACCTGTTCACCAACTACAAGAACTCTGAGTGAAACCTGCCACTTTCAGCCAACTTCATCGTACGACAAATAGCTAAAACAGCCAATCCACATGCCCTTGTACTGTAGAATGGCTGTTTTCGCTACGTTTTTTCTTCAGACTCTTCAAGCTGAGAATGCATTGCGTCTGACACGTTTGTTAGTTTGATGTTCTGTTAGTTCTCTTAGGCCAGTGACACCGCCGTTGAGCGCGGAGGAGTCAAGGCGTGATGTGGAGAATTTAAAACTGCCCCCTGTGCCTGCACTGACATCGTGCGTCTGGACACTGAACTCGTCTCTTATGTGGGACATGTAAAAAGATCCGGCCTGGGGGAATTGCTCTGAAAAGGCACCGAATGTTGGTATTTAATCTTCCCCAAATGTCAGTGTTTATTTATTCCTTCCTCTGTGGCTAACTGTGACCCCTGTGTCCCCTGCGACCTTTGCCTGTGTTTGAATACACAGTCGTCACGGGAGAATTGATGAGGTCAGAATGCTCAAAAGTTGTGGCTGTTTATGTAAAACGCTTGTCTGCTAGTCGACCTCCACTACTGAAGTGTTGTTGTTCAAAAATGCTGCATAATGTATCTCAAAAACCGTTGTATATTCGTAATAATCTTATATTGTAGCCTTCTTCAATCTTTTTTATTATTATATATTGCTTCACGTCTAAAGGTGAAGGAACTCTCACAGAGCTTTGTTTCTGTTTACACGGATACTGCGGTATGCTCTCTGGTTCAAGCCATATTTCTTCCAGTAGTAGTTGTTGTTGTGGCCTTCTGCCTTAAAGTGCCATGTGCCCCTTCCTGCCCTGCCTGGGAGAGACCCCTCCTCCTGGTCTGTTCCTCTGGACTGGGGGACTGGAGTACCACTGGAGTACTGCACTCAAACCAAGAGCTATCAAAACTGTATGTAAAGCAGTGGTTCTCAAACATTTTCATGTCAAGGACCACCATATTGATGTGGACCCCATCTGAACATATTTTGGTGGAGATTTGTGGTGTTAACATTTCTCATAATTATTCCAAATTTGTTCTCCTTTTTCAGATCTACAAGCTCACACCTGGGAGCTTTTAGATCAGCTATTTTTGAATAGCCGAGTATAAAATAGACTTAAAGTGGTGAAACTGATACCATATTAAGTTTGTTTTCTGTGGACCCCTGGAACCCCGTCAAGGACCCGTTCTGGTTTTGGGTTCTAATTTGAGAACCACTGTTATAAAGTATAGATTATATTTATTTTTGAATGCTCCAGAGTATTCAAAATAAGTGCTTGCTCACCAAATAAATAGGGGGATGTGGGTCAAATTGATCACAAAATGTATGGTTTACTCATGCATGTGATAATGTACAGGATTGTGAATTATTGAGGAAGAGTCATAGTCCAGAAGATCACGAGGAGACACACTGAATGGTTTACTCAATGTCCAGAAGATCACGAGGAGACACACTGAATGGTTTACTCAATGTCCATGTCTGTCAAGAAATGCATTTTTGAATATAAACGAATGATATCCTGTACATGCAAATGAGAATACTATTTCAGGTCACCTATGTGCAGCGTTGGAAGAAGTGCTCTTGATATTTTCTTTACATTGTAAATGTGGCATTACCACAATATAAAAATGAAAGTGAAAGACCTGTATGAACATTTTTACTTGAGTAAAACAAATGTATTGGCATCATCAAGTAGACAAGTACTCACATTTCTCCACATTTCTAGATATGCTATTTTCAAGTATAAAGTATAAAACTGGGTTTTGTAATAATAATTATAATAATCATAATATGCAAATTAATTATTGACTAAGTAAAAAAATAGCAATATTTGCCTCTGAGAATGTAGTGGAGTAGAAGTATGAAGTATTGGAAAATGGAAATACTCAAAGTAAATGTTGTCCCTGTTGAGCACAGACGAGTCATTCTACCTTCAACTGCCTGAAGCGTGTTGGACTTCTCTTTGTACCTAAAGTAAAGTAGCCTACTTGAGTAAATGTACTTGGTTTGCAAATCGTTTGCAAATACTTGAAGGTTTGCTTTGTCTTTCCAGTGAGGCTGGCCGCTGGCTGTGGAAGCGCCATGCAGGTCAGCTTGGCAATAGCTAATGGAATTATTGGTTTATTTTCAGCCTTTATTTTCTCGTCTTGTGTCCTGGTTACCATGGTAACCTCCCCCTTTCACAAATTGCCCCTTTCGACTGGCTGATAGGAGGTCTTTTTTCCCTCCTCTTCCTTTCTTCTGATGATGGCAAGGCCATTGAATGCACAGACACATCTGTATGTCGTTGCTGTCGGGCAGAAACCTTGTATCTCCATGATATGGAGATTTAAACTTTGTTATTTTCTATTTTTGGTAAATGAATGCCCTATTTCGTCAAAAGGAGTGTTGCGCAAATGTAGCCGATCTGCCCACAACGCATTGCATCGTGACTCGTTTAGTAGATCTGCTATTTTCTGCTATTTTTAAAAATGTTTTAAAGTGAAAGTGGTTAATTCTGTCTGCGGGTTGGTTTATGAAAAGTATTAACAAGAGTGTGTGACTAATAACGACTCTAGATTCATTTGAACACAGTTATTAATATCATTATTATTTTAAAATAATGGTTTTGGTCATGAAAGGTTTTCACCCGACAGCGCTGATGTGGGTTGGGGCAGAGACAGAGACAGACGAGAAGCAACATGATCGATGGTGTTGTTTCTTCCCGTCTCTCCCAGACGACAACAAATTGATATGACCTGCCTCAGATGGATGCCATGGGATGAGTCCCGCAGGCCTCCAGATGTCACGTTCATTTGGACCACCTGTAGTGTGCGTCTGAAAAAATATAACAACTGCCCATTAGACCCTATAGCAGGGGTTCTCAACGTTTTTGGCCGGGGACCCCCGGAAATGCTTTGGCAACGTCTCGGGACCCCCGCCCCGCCCCCTCCCGACCCCCAATATAAATTGACTGCTACAATAACCTTAAACCATTTTGGGCGGGAACCCCTTTTGGTGTTTTAAGCATTGTTATAATTTAGCTATTGAAAAATAGCAGATCTACAAGCTCATAGCGCGCCACCGAGTGGCGCGCTACGAGCTTGTAGGTCTGCTATTTTTGAAAAATCGTGAAAAAAAAAAAAAATATATATATATATATTTTTCTTTTAAATAATTTGGGGACCCCCTAAAATAATTTGGCGACCCCCCGAGGGGTTGCGACCCACGGGTTGAGAACCCCTGCCCTATAGGGCCTATAGGCCCATTACAGTTTGACAAATGTTAGATTAGTGTTGCATTAGGGTTTAGTCTTTCCACTGTTACCTCCACACCTACAGTTATAATGTAATTTAACATAAAAAAAACTCTTATAGGGGCCCCTGGCACATCTTTTCATTTTCATATCTTAATATGTTTAAATTAGAACTGTGATGTGTAGGTGGGGAGATCATATTGGATACAGTGGAGAGAGTGAAAACTATAGTAGCCTAATTCTTATACATAGAATTATGTCATTGGGCTATAACTTAGCTGGTGAAATAATAGTGAACTTAAACTGCTCCTCATTTTGCTCCCCCCCCCCCCCCCCCCCAAGGACCACTGGAGGTCCCCCAGACCTCACTTTGTGAATACTGAACTGGAGAAGTGTAATTTATCTTTTTTATTTATGTAGTTGTGCTCTCAACCCTCTGTGGCTCACATGAAGAGGAATGCCCTCATCTGAAACACTGTGCTGCTGTCACACCATGTTCCTGTACAAGAAATTGGTTCTCAAACCTTCTCAAGGACTAAATTCATATATATTTGGCTGCAGAAAAGTGTTTTTTTTTTTTAAATGCACAATTATTCAATATTTCTAAGACATAAAAAAATATATATATATAAAGGAAGAGAAAAGAAAGCAGATGTACAAGCTCGCAGATATTTTGAATAACCAACATATAAAAATGTATAAAGTGGTTAAAATGATTGTGATATATTAACTAATTTAGCTGGGGACCCCCTGGAACCCCCCCAAGGACCCCTGGGCGTCCCCGGACCGCACTTTGAGAACCACTGCCTGTACGAGACAAAAGTGATGTCAACATGATGAAGTTCTCACTTCTTTACAACCACATCCTCTCAGCTTCCTCATATCTCGACCCGGACATGTATGGCAGTTAGTTTTTCTTCCAAACCAATGCTTGTAAACTGAGTACAATCGGACCCTTCAAAACATTTTGGGGGAATTCAGAAGTATTCATCATTATTGCAACTTTCTATTGCTGCTTTGACATTAGGGCGTTTACGACAGAACGGTTCAGGCAAAGGTTGACCTGCCTCGCAGTCGGTGTGCTGAAGAAGGTAAACTTATGCAAAAAGACTTTGATGTGTATGACTTTGTCTCAGACTCTACTAAAGACACACACACACACACACACACACACACACACACACACACACACACACACACACAAATTGATCAAGTTCTTTGGGGCAACAATGTGACATTCTAGGTATTGTTGCATTCCAGTTGCTTGACTGCTCTTTCAGAATGCACGTTTTCTCCTTGTTTGCTGTTCTCTTTTTGAGGGTGCATAATTCAATGTGACAGCGGTGGCCTCATGAATTTTTGGGGTTATCATCGACCACAATAGATTTGCTGCAGTAAGTCTGGAAGCAAGACATCTACCTACTTTAGTTATAGCAGGTTCTTCTGTGTGTTGACAAATGAATTCATTATGAAAGTCATTATTCTCACTGACAGGATTTGTTGCAGGCTCACAGTTGGGGAAATCAACCTTTTCTACAGTGTAGGCTATTCTATTTTCAATCTCTATCCTGGTAAGGTTTGCTCAGCATGCATACTGTCTGATTCTGCAGCATCCTCTTATGGAACTATCAATAATGCTCATATAGAAGCTGCTCAGTAGAAGTTATACTGCTACTTTCTGTTCGAATTTAATGACCTAAGCGATATTTACTTCATTGACATGGGGTCCCCCAGGGGCCTAATACTTGCACCACCCCATACACTAAATCTATTCAGCTGTAGAAGCTTCCGCTATAAGGATCCGCTATATTTTCGCTGAACGTTTTCTTATTCTGTGGCTCCTGACTTGCGTTGCCGGTTAAGACTCACTCATGGCTTCCCTGTGAGGTTAGGGTTAGGTTATGGGTTTGGGGTACGGTGTTGGACTAATAATTATGCCTGTCGGACTGTTAGTACATCGGACCAAACATGCACCCCAAAAAAAGGGATGTTAAGGCATCGGTGTACACAAACTAAAAAGGATAGTCATTTTGTATTTTAAAGCAAAATGCTCAAAAGCTGTTTTATGAAGTATATGGGGGAAGAGTGTTTTTCATTCACAGTCCTCACTCAAGCATATAGATAGATCATATTAACATGGCTGTGTGAATATATGGTCTATTCCCTGCAGCTAGGCAGTTCCTTTTCCATTATAAGCTAGCTTTTTCTTAAAACCTTTACACTGGCTGTATTCCAATGTCCAATGGATACCATTGATAATGTTTTACTTTGACGTATTTTATATTTGATGTAAGCACCTAGAATGTTGATAGAACACATATCGTACCTTTAACAGGGTTTGCTGAAAAGCCATAAGCAAAGTGAGTAGTACCCTCAGAAGGAGCTATGGAAGGGGACATCTTTACCTGGCAGAAGGATGACACTGTGGATGATGAGGCTTTCCAAGGTATATTTGTATATTTTATATATGGTATACTATTTGCTCTATATTGTCACGATCTGTGACACATGTGCTGTGTTTTTCATGTGTTCCTTGTTTTCTAGTCTAGTCATAGTTAGTGTTTTACTTTTCTGTTGTGTTCCTTTGATTCTGTTGTTGTAATCTTGAGTTTACCATACACTTGTGTACCTTATTTATTAGTTATTGTTCTGTGCCTTCTGTCTGCCTGTAGTTCCATACCTGCCTTAACCTTGTGATTTGTCAGTGTTTGCAACTGTGTCCTCTTAGTTCCCCAGCAGTGGCATGCACAGACATTTAGAGGGGCAGATGCTCAAGTGAAAAAAGGGCACCTTGTGCAGCGCGTGGAACTGGCAGGTTGCCTTCATTGTGTGAGATTTATAGATTTCGGGGGATAAATATATAATATATTAGAAGTAATCCTGGTAAAAGTAACAGTTTTGGAGATTTCCACCCGACAGCGATGATATCAAAGTGTTATAAATGTTACCGGTTTGAAATCCCCCGCTGAGCCAATCACACAAGGCGACGGGGAACACCTTCTACAAACTCACCTCGGCGTCTCGGTAGCCAGACAACTATTCGACAATCTCTGAATGCTATATAGAGTCTGGTCAGCCTGTGTTGATTGCCAGTTGTGTACTCCTTTGTCCTGTTATCCCTGTGCCTTTTTTATACACCCCTGTTCTTTCAGTTCCGCGTTGTCAGATATGTAGTAAGTCACAAGTGTTCTGTTCGTTTTTGTTATTAAATTGTGTTGCATTTGAGCTCCTCTCCTCTGTCTGTCTGCACTTGGGTCCTAAACCTCCTGCCTCGCACATGTGACAGTATAATAGACTACAGTATGAACAAATATATATAGGCCTACCCGTATACATGAAGCTAGAGTATAGGCCTATGTCACTATTTTCACCCATCATCATTCAACCACCGACTTAAATGTTAAATGTCTCATTTACAATTTTTGAATGCATTTACAATTTTTAATTAGGCTTTTAAATCCATTAAAACCGGCAAAGTGTCTGTGTTGTGTTTAGATTTTAGCATTGGCTATTCAAAAATGGCAGATACTTTCTATGAACTGAACATATGTGAACTCTCAGAGCCTCAATAGAAACAAACAAAAAACGTGAGAACTACTAATTTGTAGAATGTACGTAGAATCTTTTGTAGGTCGTAATGGGTTTGATTGATTGATTGATTGATGTATTAACAGTTTGCAGAATTACAGTACATTTCAAGTACAACTGAATACAAACATTGTGAGTGGACATCATTAATATTAGTGTGTTCTGTTCATACACATGCAGGAGAGAAGAGGAAAATCATCCAGCCAACATCCTTACGAGACCCGAAGCTTCAAAGCCTAAAGGAGGTATGAGCTGTTTTTCCACCTGTTTTTATCCTTCTGCTTCGGTGACAAAGTGTCGTGCCATGTGATGCTTGACAAATTAAAATGTCAAGTCAACTGATGAAAGTATCTAGGCAGCATTATGTCACTTGACACTTTGTCGCTGAGTCATCATGATTTATTGTCTTTAGTATACTGTCGCTGTCGGGCGGGAACGAACCTCTTACGCCTATATGTCCATCTTAAAGATGGAGTGCCACACTTTTTGTATTTTTCCAGTTTTTCATGTGTCTATGAGGTGACAGTACTTCATTAGACACCCTGGAGTAATTTTTATGTGCAATGGTGTATTAACTTTGTATTTGGGGTTTCTTCCTGGAAGCTGAACCTTTGACAGTCAAACGGGCCAATGAAATAAACAGTAATATAGTGACACCACACTATCAGCCCCTCCCCTAACCCCTTCCCCTTTATCATACAACTACAGCTGTGGGTGCGGCTTCAGTTCAGGTGGATCACCACCCATCACCACCCACCAGGCAAACCAGGCATACTTAATGAACTGGTGGGCGTGTCCACATAAAAGCATGATTTTAACAAATACTGTACACTTTTTGGAAAAAGTTCTTCCCCTTATATTTATAATAATACCTGATGATCATGTTTTAGGGTGGAAAAAAATCGTGGCACTCCATTTTTAATGTGTGTGTCACAAAAAGGTAGAAAAACAGATGTATCACATTTGCGTCTTGTAGATCTGCTATTTTTTGCTATTTTTGAATCTGAATCCTGAAAAGTAACTGCTTTGGACAAACTGTATGAGGTTTCCAACCTGACACGACATAATATCTATTTTATCTTTCCCCTGCGTGTTTCATTAATCTTTCATTGCAATAAAAAGTCCATTAGGATAATATGCTACTATAGATTACCATAAAGATATCTTTGTGTCTGTGTCTTAAAGTACTTGTGAGGTGATTGCTACATGGAAAGTACATTACAACGCCTACTATTATGTTTTTGTTGAGAAAATGAATAATTTCTCAAGCACAGTAGATATAGGAGTGGAAGGCTCATATAGGAGCATTAAGGCACATTTGACTGGTGTCAATGATTTGAATGAACAAATAAATAAATGATTACCGCCTTAAGCTTGCTTCTTTAAATGCAGGCTATATAGTAATAGTATAATAGAAATAGTATTAGTAAAAGTATAGTACAAGTAATAGTAGATCATGCATTCATTTGCAGATAATCTTTTTTGGAATATAATTACAATTTGGTTCTATCTACATATAGAGAAAAAAATTAATATAATCTTTTCTTAAGACGGGCAAAAAAATGAAATAAAAATATTTTCCCCTCTATTGTATTTATACTCAAGAGACACGTACAGTTAAGTATGAAATAGATGAAAGTGAACGGTGCCCAAAATAGGCGATCTAGCACCTCATACCTTGTTGCGAATTGCGATGCAATGTGTTGTGAACTAGTAGATCAGTTATTTTCAGCATATGCAACACTTTGGTATGACATTGACGACGTACATAAACTGGGCCTAAATGTCTTCACAGGCATTAATTGTGTGGCTTAACAGAACTCTGAAACCCGAGCACATCGTGGTGCAAAGTGTGGAAGAGGACCTCTACGATGGACTGGTGCTCCATCACCTGCTGGGTGATTATCTCACACACACACACACACACACACACACACACACACACACACACACACACACACACACACACACACACACACACACACACACACACACACACACACACACACACACACACACACACTGTGCGTGCATGTCATGGCTTTCGCTCCCCACATGTGGTATTGTATTGTCTTTATGTTTATTTGTCCTGTTTTGTTTATTTTCTGTTCTTGTCTGTGCTGTGTTTTTTCTACTTGAATTGTTTGTATTATATTTCTAAAAAAGAAAAAGAAAAAGGCAAGTAACTACACGACACAAATCAGATAATCACACATAAATCCCCAATTACGTATCCCCCAAAGAAAATATAACATAAAATATAACCATATAACTCAGCAATAAAACAATACAAATGTGTGTGTGCCCGAGGCATGCTGAGAAGTCTGAAAGAACCACTTCTGTGTGTACTTTGTGTTGCTGTGCAGATAGGTTAGCTGGTGTGAAGCTCCCTGTGGAGGAGATTGCAGTGACCAGCGCTGCTCAGCTCCACAAGCTGCAGGTGATTGTGCAGGAGGTGGACAAGCAGCTGGACCTAAAAGACAGCTCACTCATCAAGTGGAACGTCAAGCGTGAGTAACTCTTTGGATACTTAACCCTATATACCCCCTCTATACAAGGGGTCTTCAACAGGGGTCCGTGACCCCTATAGGGGGTCCTCAGAGTTAGCTTACTAAGGGGGTTCTCCTCATCAGGATTCTGAGGGGAGTCAGCGGAACCTTAGCCAAAAATAGCCGATCTACAAGTTACAAGAGGTTTGGTGGTGTAGAGAGGAACAAGAGCTATAACTACAGAACCAATGGTCAACTTTAGTATTTAAACTTTTAAGTGTCTGACAATTACACAGTAACATGAATTAACATGAATTAACATGACACACTACAGTGTGCCTTAGATCATTTAAAAGGACCCATAGAATTTTACATTTGTTACTGAGACCATATTATTCCACCGATGCAAAGAACTGAATGACTGTGAAGGATTAGGGGTGGAGATAAAATAGCTCACACTGACTACGGGGAACCCTGTTAATCATCTGTCTGTCAGTGGAGAAGATTATATTTGGTTTTGTTCCAGGGGTACATACAGTATCTAGTGCCCAGAGCACTGAGAGGAGTCTTTCATGTTGGTGCATGTTGATTTTCTCTTGTCTGTTCTGTCAGTTCTCCACGACAAAGACCTCCTGGCCACCATTCATCTGCTGGTTGCCATGGTAAGGCATTTTCAGCCGGATCTGGAGTTGCCATCAAATGTGAAGGTTGAGGTGCTGCTTGTGGAGGTGAGTTCGATCGATTATTCTATAAAGTTTGCAGACTACGATTCATTTTTTATAATCAAATTATTTTGTTCAATTAACTGTTGCAGTCCTAAGTGTCAATATGTTTTCTTCGTTCTCAAACAACTCAAATCACATGTTTTGGTTTATGGTGTTTTGCATCTAGGTCAACAAGACTGGCATCAAATCAGACAAACAGATTGAGGTTCTTACAGATGAAAGGTTGGTGACATCCCTCTAAATTTATTAAGAGAATCAAAATTCACATTGTGTATATATATATATAGGCTACACACACACACACACACACACACACACACACACACACACACACATATATATATATATATATATATATAATTTTTATAATTTCTTTCAACAGTGATACAAGCACGGAGTCCTGTAAAAGTTCTGATAGTAAGTAAGAACGTTGAGCAGAGTTTATTTATTTTTGGGACAAATGTATACATATAGCTGCGTGCCAGAATAGAACCGGTTTACAAGCTAATGGTGCATACCGCTAACCTGACTCCGCCAGATGGGGCAGCAGAGAGGGGGGAACCCAGTGTACTCTCTGCTGCCCCATCTGGCGGAGTCAGGTTAGCATACCGCTCCATCCACGCATTGTTGTGGATTGTAGATCGGCAATTTTCACCCGCAAAAAAGTATGTCAAGCCCTTTACTGTCTACACAGGGGAAGATCCCATTGAGCAGCTACTGAAGCTGGACACTCACAGGGTCAACACTGTGAAAAAGGTAAGAGATTGACAGCACTGCTTGTTTAAATCAAGACATTAAAGATATAATCTGGGACTGAATGAATAAAATGCTATTTTTATTCCTTGTTAGAAATGTAGTTTTTTCCAAGTGGTTTAATTGAAACCACACTAACCACAAAAGTCCAGAACATTGCAAAAATGTCTTTGTGAAGCCTGTACTTCTAGGCTAAACAGCAGGGCAACTGGGTTGAACTTTAAGTTGACGCGTGCAGTGATTAATTCAATATTCAGT
Source organism: Electrona antarctica (assembly GCF_951216825.1). Taxonomy (NCBI): domain Eukaryota; kingdom Metazoa; phylum Chordata; class Actinopteri; order Myctophiformes; family Myctophidae; genus Electrona; species Electrona antarctica. The sequence goes on from NC_136810.1 coordinate 22,890,894, forward strand.
CGTTGAATCTCTTTGGGATATGTCAATCCATTTATTGAAAAACATCCATAGTCGAAGCAGTAGTATTCAAACGTAAATAAACTGTGTAAACTTACAAACAAACAATAAACTGAACCATCGACCACGCACGGTCTAAAACTGCGTCGTCTTCCCCTGTCGCACCTGAGTGCCATCACAGTGACAGGTAATAATGGTTTCCATGACAACCACCCATCACTGATTGACATGACGTCATGATAAAGACGTTATACTTTATTAATTTGTTTAAATAAACAAAACAAAATAAACAAAAAGCATTTTGGCTCCAACAGTCTTTGTTATACAATCATATTTCTTTTCCATAATACATTATATGTATATTTTCACATTTTCAGGCCATACTACATTTTGTCAATCAGAGTGTGTTAACCATGGGCCTGCAGGTGGCTGACATGGACAAACAGGTAAACCCAGCAGTCCAACACTATTTTGGAGCATGGAAATTGTATCCTCTATCATAGAAAACATTCTTGATACATATCACTTTTAGGGCAGTGGTTTGCTTTGTTCCTTTGTTCTTTTTTCCAATTTTACTAATGTTTTCAGTTTTGTAAAACCAATGTTTGAAAATGTGTGTTACTGTCTTTTCAAAAACGTTCGGCAAAATATGCTTGTAGATCTGCTATATTTGTTTATAATATACATTTTCATCTTATTGGATCCCTCAGACAAAGTATGTTCTGATGGGGCTCCACAGGCCAAATCTATATTCATTTGGGAGTTCTTGACATGGATATTACCACTAGTGTATTGGGAGTAAATGTGTTCCTGTTCTCTATAGTTTGCAGACGGTGTGATTCTGCTGCTACTTATTGGACAGCTGGAAGGCTTCTATGTTCCGCTGTATGACTTCAACCTGACCCCTGTCAACAAATCTGAGATGGTATGGATTCTCTGTCATATCAGTGCTGCTATAAGTGTCTAAAGACACGTAAGTGCGTGCGTGCGTGCGTGCGTGCGTGCGAGTGTGTGGGATAGAGGGAGAGAGAGAGAGGGGGGGGGGGGGGGGGGGGGGGATTTAAATTCAAGATTGTCAGCATCCCAATCTTGGGCCTGTCATTATTGTCCACATATTTCACTTATTTTCCAACATAAAAAAACAACATAAAAACAGCAAGTTGAGAAAACAGGCTTAAAGGTTCACTTCTGTGGTCTCTAACATTACACCTAGCTACATTAATTTCATATTTACATGTCGATTTCAGCTCTGACGCTTATTTCAGACATGCGCTAGTATGTGAAGAGTCTGCCTGTGCTATTAACTCATTTTGGAGAAAAGAAAAATCTGCTCATATATATATATATATATATATATATAATATATATATATATATATGTTTTCATAACCATTAACCGTAACTAAATAACAGTTAATTTACCATTAACTATGATAATGCATGAATATGACCATAATGGTACCATTTAGAATGGCAGGAATGTCTGTGACTCAATCAGGCTCCCGAATGAACACTTGACAGGACTGTATTTTTGGTTGTGAAACTGTTGCAGAAACGGTTAACTATGTTGTTCATTTCTGTCGTCTTGTGGCCCCCGACGTCAAGTTGTTTTACATTTAATCTAGTTGAATACCACTGTAGTCTGACCACGGTTCCATTATGGCACCGTGGGGAGTGACGGATAGGAGCACAGTAAGTAACGGTGTCATGTCGTGTCACAAAAAATGGACTCAGTCAGTGTGCCACCTCATTATTCAAACATTCACACAAGTCTGTGTCTGTATGTTAGAAAAAACAATCTGGAGATGCTGTAGTTATACTAAGGCATCTACATATCTACTAAGGCTTATTTAATAGAAATGTATCCGACTTTACCTACCGGTGTAGATCTGTGATAATGTAAATGTATCTATCCTTTTCTGGTATATAGCTTCAAAATGTCACCCTTGCCTTGGCACTCCTGAATGACATAGGATTTCACGTGTCCAGTATTGACCCACAAGGTTAGTGTGTTTACAACCGCATGTACAACATTTTTATACTGTCAGTATTTACATCATACACCCTGAGTTTGCTTTCACGGAGAAATGTTGACAAATGGAACGTGAAATGCCCCCTGTTTTCACATCCCTGTTTTTATAGGCAAATGTTGACAGCATTGTGAACGTGTAGATCGGTAGATCTTTGGTGGGAATGAATGCCATTTTTGAGAGTCGCTAGCCCCTCCTATGCCCAGCTTTGTGTGGTTGTGTGAATAATAGCGATGATTTGATTGGCTGATTACCCTATAGCGATGATTTGATTGGCTGAGCAAAGTTTGTATAGAGAGTATGCGTGTGACATCATCATCAAACCAGGAAGTTATGCAGGAATGCCTACTGAGTGGCAAAAAAATACTTTCTGGTCTTGACAACCAATGCATCCAAACAGAAAGTCCTATCTGATTGCATTAAACAATGTTAAACAATGTTAAACTCACTTTGCATGTTGCTTTGCCACTCGATTTGCCACTCGATGTGCCATTCACTTTAAGCAAACGCATACCCTCTATTGAGGATAAAAAGTGAGGACAGAAAAGTGAGGATGCAAATTGTGATTGGCCAGAATGAGATTCACACTGCAACGTTTTTGCAATACAAAGTGCTTTTGGCATTTTTTTCATATTTTAGAAGCTGGGAGACAGCAATGTAAAAATAATTCAGACAATGTCCTCCGTCAAAGGCATTTATCCTGGGAATGCTCAAAACCTGTTCTCTTTTTTTATTTTATTTTTAATTAGGCTTAAGCAGATACAGGCTTTGGGAAAAACACATTCAAATAGCCTATCAATGATCTGCAGCTACTCAGTCAGGGGTATAATGTAATCTGAATGTTGGATGAACAACAGTCCTTGAGCTTTGTGGGATTACAGTAACATACTGAGGAGGTGTTTATTCAGCCTCTTCTTGAAGGCGTGAACACTACTAGACACACATTATCCATCTCAGAGGCTGATGTGCGTAAGGCCTTCAAGGTTGTTCTGTCCCCTGTTACCCTGTACCATGTTTATTTGTTCCTGTATTGTATTGTATTGTATTGTATTGCATTGCAAATTGTAAAGGCCCTGATGGCATTCCATGCAGACATCTTCAATCTCTCCCTCTCCCAAACTGAGGTTCCTGCTGGCTTCAAAAGGTCCACCATTGTACCAGTACCCAAGCGTACGAAAACTACGAATACATCACGCTACAATGACTGTTGCCTTACCAAAATTCAGCAAGTGTTTTGAGAGACTAGTGAGAGATTACATTTGCTCGGTCCTGCCCGCTACACTGGATCCATGCCAGTTTGCATACCGGAAAAACAGATCTACCGATGACGCAGTGGCCATGGCTCTCCACACCGCCCTCACTCACTTGGACAAGAGAGGGAGCAACAACAGGGTATGTGCAGATGCTGTTTGTGGACTTCAGCTCCGCCTTCAATACAATTGTCCCTGCAAGACTGCATGAAGCTCAGAGACCTAGGCCTGCACCCAACCATGTGCAGGTGGATACTGGACTTCTTGTCGAACCGTGCTCAGGTGGTGCGGATGGGGAATATAACATCCGACCCAATGACCCTCAACACTGGTGCACCCCAAGGCTGTGTGCTCAGCCCCCTCTTGTACTCTTTGTACACACATGACTGTGTCACCACGCACGGCTGCAATACCATCATTAAGTACACCGATGACATCATGGGGATGATCACGAACGCCAGCGAGACGGCCTACAGAGACGAGGTCAACAAACTGGCGCTATGGTTTCCGGAGAACAACCTAGCCCTCAACGCTGGAAAGACCAAGGAGCTAATTGTGGATTTCAGGAGACAGAGGAGCGAGCACACGCCAATCTACATCGATGGAGTTGCAGTGGAGCGCGTCAGTGAGTTCAAGTTTCTTGGTACACACATCGATGGTGACCTTAAGTGGGCCAAACACACCACTTATGTGGGGGAAAAGGCACAACAACGCCTGTACTGCAGCTTACGGGCAAGCGCTTGAAAAAGTTCAAGGTCAGCCCCCGTATCCTGAGGTTGTTCTATAACTGCACCATCGAGAGCATCCTAACGGGTGGAACCATTGTGTGGTACGGGAGCTGCACTGTCCGCCAGCAGAAGGCACTACAGAGGGTTGTGAAAACAGCCCAGCTCAGCTTCCCTCCCTCCAGGGAATATACAAAAGCCGATGCGTGGCCAAGGCTGAACGGATTGTTCAAGATGTGCATCATCCCAGCCACAGTCTGTTTGAACCATCTAAGCGGCCACGGCCAGGCAACCGGTTCCTCAGCCTTGCCAGCCGCACACAGAGACTATGGAACACATTCCTTTTTTCCGCCATCAGACTTATGAATAGACACTGAACACTACAAGTCCCGGACTATATGGCCATATGTCTGGGGCAAATGAAATGGCTTTCTGCACTTTTGCATCTGAGATCTTGCACTTTTCAGTAGTTTTAGTTCACGAGTGAGGGGAGGACGGAGAAGGAGATCAGCCGGCGAATCGGAGCGACAGGGGCGGTATTGCAGTCGCTGTACCGCGAAAAGAGAGTTGAGCCAGAAGGCAAAGCTCTCTGTCTACCGAGCAATCTTCGTTCCTACTCTCACCTATGGTCATGAAGTGTGGGTCATGACCAAAAGAATAAGGTCACGAATACAAGTGGCCGAAATTAGTTTTCTCAGACGGGTGGCTGGCATCTCCCTTAGAGATAGGGTGAGAAGTTCAGTCACGCGAGGGAGACTAGCAGTAGAGCTGCTGCTTCTTCTGGTTAGGATGCCTCTCGAGCGTCTCCCTAGGGAGGTCCTCGATGCACGTCCCACTGGAGAAGACCTCGGGGCAGACCAAGGCGCAGATGGAGGGATTACATCGACTCACTGGCCTTGGAACGCCTCGGGATCCCCCAGGAGGAAGTTACTAATGTTGCTCTGGAGAGGAGGTGGAGCTGTTGCCCCCACGACCTGACTACGGATAAGCGGTTGAAGATGGATGGATGGATTGATGGATGGAGATTATAGTTTTAAGCAACTTAGTTTTAACATAGATTACTTGAATAGACTGTAGCTATTGTATGGGTTTTTAACGCACAATGAATTTCACGTGCCTTTTACTGCTGACAATAAAGTTGAACCTTGAACCTAGATGTAATATCTCCAACAACTGCAGAGGGAAGGCTGTTACATATTGTTATTATATAGCAGAGTGGAGAAAGCTCCTGTCAAGGTGATTTTTAAGGCCTTCTTTTGGATGAGGTCTAGCTGCATAAGAATGGTCAGAGAGGCATTCATCCAGGCTAGACAGGAGGGTTAGTAGATGTTGACCCTGCCTTTAGCATCAAGCTTGTTGGCCAGCTTGCGCGGTGCTTCTTTGTAAATGAGGAAAGGCCATAGTGCTAATAGTTTGAGTTTAACTTTATCTCGCTCTGCTGTGAGCGATGTGTGAATTTGATAATGGACCAGATGGATTCGCTGTAGAATATGAATGAGTTATGTAAGAATCGCGCATAGATGTGTATCACTACAGAAGATTGGCTCTGTCCGAGGTCATCGTCCATTTAAATGGAAGCAGCGATGGGGAAACTCAATGGGAGGATGTCACTGATGTCTGCTGTCTGCTGATAATAAAGGTGATTCAACCTCTCTGCCACGGTGCGCATGCATGGGCTGTGCCACGACCAAGAGAGGGCTAATGCTATACCCTTGAGCATTGTTATTGTTTATGTCTCCCAGTTTATGACCGGGTATACGCAAGTGAGTGGCAAATCGAGTGTCAAAGTGAGTCATTTAATGCAATCAGATAGGACTTTTCTGTTCGGATGTATGCAGATATTATAAATGATATTGTGAATCAAGAGACTGACTACATGCTTTAGTCTAATACCTAACTTTTAAATTAAGTTTACAGTATGTGGAATTGTGGATGAATCATTCAAAGTGTTTGTCCCTGGGTTCAAATGGATTTTCCCCAGTCCTACAGATCCATTATTGACAAGCTGCTGCTCTGCTCAGTTAACCATTCAGTCCCGTGGTCTGAGGCTGATTCTACTAATGCCTTCTAAACCAGGAATTCTTAATCTTAAGCCTGATTCACTTAGTTTCTCACTGTTGTCGTACGCCAAAATATAGCACATCTACAATCTGTAGATGTGCTGCAAGCCAGGCCCGGGAGGGCTTTTTGCATCAAAGGTTGTCAAGTGGCAAACTCTGGTACTGCAAGTTTGTGCCAAATCATAACCGAGCAAAACGGGCACGATTATGTGCTCATCAAAGTTGCAAACCCATTGGCCCAAGCCCGGAAGGAGTGGAATATAACTCACTGGGAGAGCACCTTTTATTGAAATGGCCAGGTAAAAAAAAAGAATAACAAGCTGTATTCCCCCTACTCACTCTGACCCCTGGGAGCATGTCCGCTGAAACGGAATATCGGATGCTTAAAGTGAATGGCACATCGAGTGGCAAATCGAGTGGCAAAGCAACATGCAAAGTGAGTTTATCATTGTTTAACATTGTTTAATGCAATCAGATTTCTGTTTGGATGTATGGGCTGTCAAGGCCAGAAAGTAGTTTTTTGCCTCAATAGGCATTCCTGCATAACTTCCGGGTTTGATGATGATGTCACACGCATCCCCTCTATTGAATCATTTTGAGAGCCACTGATTTCCAGTAGCCCTGCCCCCCAAAATAATTGTGTTAGCATGCGTAATGTGTTTAGAAACAAATCATTTATTTTTTTTAAATTCAAAATCCATAGCAAAATGTCTATTTATGCATGGCAGGACTGTCACCCCTGAAGCAAAATAATGTCATATCATACCTCTATTGCCTGACAGCTGTGGCCTGTAAGTTTAAAGGAGCACAATTAATTTAACCGAGGAGCAAGTGCATGGCTAATTTAATTTGTGTTTAGATTCTTTCAAATTGCTACTGTAAATGCTGTGATTGAATGAGGGATTCCCAGCCCTCAAGGTCTACAAAGATCACACAGTGGGCATTCATTAGTTTAGACGTGATCTTGATGCCACGCTCATAATTAGATTACTGCGTCACTCAAGAAAGACCAATTTCAGGGGTTCTTATTCCACAAAGGACAGAGTGATTAGATTCATCAAAATGTTACTAGATATGTGAGCTATTGAGGTGTATTGGGACATGATTAGCATAAATTAATCTTGGTAAAAGCACGTCTCTGCGCTACCATGGTTTTGAGGTGGACGGTGGACCATAAATAATCACTTAATGGCTTCTGTGCATCTTTTGTGTGACAGATATAGTCTCTCACGATGTCACCGCAACCTTGAAGGTGCTGTATGCCCTGTTCAAGAAACACAGAGAGGGAAATAAAACGGGACAGGAACAGATGGGAAGAACACTTGGCAAGTGAAGATAACGATGAGGATAATCTCATCAAACGAAGTCCTTCATCTTTCCCCAGAGGTGTTGACTATTGTGTCCCTCTCACTGTATCTATCATATTTGTTTGTCATAAAAGCAAATGCTATTGCTTTGCAAATGTGATTTATTTTTTGTTTTTTGTTATAAATGTGATGTTATTTTTATATCTGTCTTATCCTACTCTTTTTTAACCCTGCAAGACCCACCGTTGCAAATATACAACCATTTATATTTTAATTAATTAATTAATTAAAAGAACATCTGTTATTTTTTCACCTAAACATCATCATTGATGTTCATTGCAATGCCATTGGTCATGATATTTGAATATAAATACCCCCCACAGAGGCAGATATTTAAACAACTTCAAAATCTCTGGACTTGCAATTTTGATTTTTTTTTAACATATGCCCTTTGACCTTTAACCCTGATAAAAGTAAGTAAAATGCCTGTAATATATTGTTGTGATCATTAGAATGTCTATAACATGTTTTATTCATTATTGTGAAAGATATCCCCCAAATGTAAATGATTAATTTATTATCATCATCATATCATCATACTATAATTAACCAAATGACTGAGTGTCTGTCTGAATGAACTGTCACTGCCGTAGCTCCTCACTGCCTGCACCAATCACTCCCACCTTTCACACAGGCATTGACCATAATGATATGGAGGGCGTAACGAAGCCCTTTTTTTCGATTTCACACATTAATGATTAATAATTAATTTATTAGTAAATTAAAAATGCAAAAACAAGTCAAGGCAAGTATTTCACAACGGGTAAGGGCTAGTCATCATCATCATCATCATATCATCATACTATAATTAACTCAATGTCTGAATGAATGTGTGTCAGAAACACTGCCATAGCTCCTCACTGCCTGCACCAATCACTCCCACTTTTCACACAGGCATTGACCACGAAGCCCTTTTTTCAATTTTACAAATGATTGATTAATAATTAATTTATTAGTGCATTAAAATTACCCATCCACTTACATCATACATGAAAATGCGAAAACTCACATCAAGTATATTTCTCTCAGAAACCGTTGGAGCTACAGTCACAACACTTGGAGGGGGGGGGTTCATAATAATTATTAAAATTAATGTAATAAATAATTACATCAGTCGACCTCATGGTGGCGCTATAACAGCCCACTTTACATTTCGCCTAATAACTCTTGAACCGTAGGGTCGTGTCACTTTCCCTGGATTCCTTGGGTCATGACGCAACTCCCCATATAGGCCACACCCATTTGCGTCAGGATAGATTTTCCGCCATTTTGAATTTTCTTCCAAACACACTTTTTGCTCTTCCACCTATAGTCCGGCAGCCGACAGGCTTCTTTGGTTTAAAGTGGGACATTTGGTATATAGTATTTTTTATTGGCCTAAAATATTGTCTATATACATACATTCATGAATCCACTTGCTGACCAGCTGTGGGTATTGGGCTTTTAACATGTCAAACTAGGGGGTTTTCATGATTCTGAATCCATTCCAAGCATTAGTTTTGCACAAAAAACACTCCTTGGGCTAAAGACGGCCATATCCGTCAGCACAAATGTGATGAGGTCAGCACATTTGAGCACAATTGGGCACATACTGTATGGGCAAGTGGCTATGGCCGTTTTTAGCCCAAGGAGTGTTTGTGCAAAACTAATGCTTGGAATGGATTCAGAATCATGAAAACCCCCTAGAAATGGACATTTGCTCTCCCCGGTCACGGAAGTATCAGATACAACCCCACTATGGCACAGGGGTTCGGAGTTTAATTGATTCCTCCACTGAAATACTCAAGTATTAAGTAGGCTAAACGTCCTTCAATATTGTACTTGCGTATAGTCCTTTGTAGTATTATATTATGTACTTACTTTCCAGCTCTGGTTCGGGGTACTTGTTGAGCAGGGAACAGAAGTGGGAGGGATAGCATGTTCCACTGCACACGTTTCTCCCTCCTATTGAAACCCCTCACTGTCAGGTGAAAAGAGGCAGCTGGCGACTCCAGGAAGCAAATGTACGGCTGATCAGCACGGTTCAGCGCATTTAAGTTCAGTTCACAACCGACCTAGGCTAAGGTGGAAAAACCAACAGATCTGGTTCTCTACCACCCCGAACCGAACCGAACCAAACCAAACCAAACCGGTACTCAAAACCCAAGCTACCTCACGCATATACCCGGTGGTCCTCGAACGGTTAAATGTCAAGGACCCTCAAATTGTGTAATTAGCCCACCATCTGAAAATATCTGAACTATTAAATAGGTGAAATCAAACTGATTTTGATGCTATTTTAACCCTTGCAACCTCCTAGATAGGTTGATTGATTGATCCATTGATTGATTGATTGATTGATTGATTGATTGATTGATTGATTGATCTACAGAGCAAACCCACAGGATCGAGTGGTCGCCGCGATAATATATGCCTTGAAGCTGGCTGTCTATGGACAATTCCCAGGGTATTGTCAGCTGGAACAGGAACCAAGAGGTTCTTGTCAATGGAATTAGATAGATTCTGAAAAGGGGAGGACTTTCCGGGGAAGTCAAATAAAAGGATGCAAAAAAATAAACAAATGAAAAAATAAACATGAAAAACACAAAGGTCTCCTCCTTTCAGCCATTTCCCACTCTCACACTCACATCTCCTTTAAACATGTTTCCTGAAGTCTTCCATAATTCCTTTGCCTTTTTTCTCAACAAATCACAAACAAAATGTCTGCCAGCAGTTACTGTTGTAGTTCTTTAGTCTCCTTTATGATGCTACTTAGTTCTGGTTAGGTATCACTGAATACATTCCTGTGCTCTGCTTCCTCTCCCATCTTAATAAAAGGGGCCTTTGTAAGAGTGTAAATCTCCTCGTCTTTCCCTTCCTTCTGTTTCACTGCCTGGAACTCTTTCTCTTCCATTGTCACCTATTTTTAGGCTGGTCTTTTTTTCCCTTTGCTGTCGGTTGTCATGGCTGCCAGTTCCCACCTGATGTCGTGTGGGATGTCCGACTGCTTCAGACAGTACTGAATAACTGCTAGCTTGCATAAGGTCTTCAGGCTAGGACTTAAGTCTAAGATGTACAGGTCATCGGGTGTGTATCCTCCAAAGAGGATGACACAATCTCCCACCACACAGTAGCACATCCTATACATCCAGCAAGGGCCTTTCCCCTTCTGCTCCACCTTCTTCCAGAAGAAAGTTTCTGGATTGAATTTCCACAGATCATTGAAGGTTTGGTCCAGTTGAAAGCTGTGGCCACTGAATAGGTACAGCTCTCCATTGTAGACAAATGCTGAATGACCCCCACGCCCTTCTGGAAGAAGCTGTGCAGAAGGCGTGCTCAGCCAACAGTTGGTCTCTGTATCAAACACTTTGATGTTGTTATAATGGTCCTCGCCCTGTTCTCCTCTGCCCCCAAATACAAACATCTTTGTACCGATGATGGTTGCAGAGTGACATAAGGAATAAGGTGCCGGAATCCCTCTGGTGTTAATCAAAGACCAGACTATTGTGGGGGTGTCCAACTTATAGATGTCATTAGTGTATCTAGTCTGTTTGTTGTATCCTCCAAAGATATACATGACCCTCCCCAGGACACAGGCAGAGTGGGCGCTCTTCGCGCCTGGAACAGTCCCTGAAACCTCTGGCTCGAACCATCTGTGGGTGTTGACATCAAATGCATAAAGCATGTTGCAGTACTCGTTCATTATGTAGTTATACCCTCCCCAGATGTAGACGATATCCTCTATCAGCACAGTTGTGTGGCCGTAGCGCATGGAGGGAACCTCGGGGGGAGGACAATCAGAGTTTCTTCCGTTCGTCACTGGGGGCAATGTCCTCCAGTGCAAAGACACTGTGTTGAAGATGTGCACCTCAATTTGACCCTTGATCTTGTCACGGTACCCTCCGAACGAATACACCTTGTGTCCCACTGCCACAGCAGCAGGAAGGTGTATCTTTGATCCCTCCAGATGCACTGTCCAGCGCAACATCTTCCACTGCGGCAACACAGTGAAGCAAAGGCAACTGCCAAATCCTGTGTTGTGAAATAATATTTATAAAGCGTGCTATAACTTATATTGGTACAGCAGCATAAACGTCATGCAAAGCTTGACCAATCTGCAAAGACAAACTATGCCTGTTAATCTGCCTAATACGTCAAATGGAATGACACAGCACAATTCTTCCCAAACAATGGCCCGGGTTGTACATCACATGTTGGTCCATCCATATAGACTTGGCTGCTACATGACGAGGTGGCAGCCAAGCATATGGACTTTTTTTGTTTTAAGCATGCCTGGGTGTCATGTGTGTTTGTTTCTTTTTCCACATGGGTTACAGTTGTACTGTTTCGTTCCTTTTTCCATTCTGGCTCCTTTCTTCTATGAATTCTCCGGTGCTTTTTCAATTCACTGTTTCTTGTGAAGCTTTTTCTCTAAGTTTGGCACCTCCCTGTCTCCAGGGGGCGCTGTGTCTTTGTGCTGAAACTGCTATAGGTTACAGGAAGTGAGTGACTATTTCCTTTTTTCCCTTGTAAATAACCAGCAAGATAGTTTCTAGTCTCGCGTTACCAGACTGTTGACTCTCGCAATTTCCAAATGCTTCATCATACAGTCTCCAGGGACCAACGGAAGAGCTATCATGAGTAAGCGATATACAGTGGAAATGGAACCTCCTCCCCACTCCCGTTTCGTCTTTACAGTCGCGCAAATTTATTCTAATATAAATAGAAATCATCTAAGCATCGTGAACGGAAATGGCAGCTTCCTTACTCAGCTCATGGGGGCTATAGTTCCAGACTCTATATAGCATTCGGAGATTGTGGAATAGTTGTCTGGCTAGACTAGATAGATAGACTAGATAGATAGTTTCTGACAGACAGTAGAGTGCTGTTATGATCCAAAGCCATCAGTTTGTTTCTACCCCTTTGAGTGGCAAAATAAGTAAGTAGGCATATTACCCAACAATGTATATTGGGATGGGACATATTGGGAGATATTTTCTACTCTATATGTTATGTTTGATGTATGACTCTGCAGTAGTGGTAGTTCAGGCTTTGGGCCTACTCATGTGGATGCTCTTAATTCATGTTCATTCATGTTGAAGCCATGTTTGCCTTACCTGTTACAAATTACAAATATTACAAATTGTTACAAATACATGAAAATACTTACTCTTTGTTTGTTGCCTGTTACAGCTGCGTGACATTAGTAACAAGTTATTTGTATTACTTGTATTCATTGTGCTTTCTGCCTTCTTATTTTCTGTTTCAGTTTTACACTTTCTTGTATTAAACCAGTCCTATTCAACACCTGCCTGTTCTTTGGAGGAATTTTACAAGGAAGAGTTTAGCTGGCTGTCAAGCCCAATTAGAGTGACGTTGGGTGTAGCAGCACAGTTACAGTTGTACTGTTTCTTTCCTTTATCCATCCTGGCTTGTTTCTTGTATGAAACAAAATTAGTTACAAGATGTATTTATATCAGCCACATGAATTACGTTGTAATTTAGTGCCCTAAACAAACATTAAAGTCCATAGACTTGGCTGGCAAACAATGTACGTCATAAACAAACATAAAAACCCCCTTAGACTTGTCTGCCATATGATGTAATCTTCAAAAGCCATGTATTGGAGGAGCTAATGCCCTTCAAAAAGAGAGATATTCGATTTGTACTTTGCTGTTCAATAAGTCATAACCCCCCAAATACCATGGAACACTGCTTCTAGATGTAATTGTGTTGTAATGGATGAACGTCAGCAGAATGTGGCCCTATCTGCTTCCTCAATAATAGCAGGATATTGAGATCAGACAACTGGTGGTGATGAATGGTAGCAATTAGGTGTCATACTGAGTCATGGGCCAGAACAGTAGCTGATAAGGCATACAGAGAGGTGGAGGACAGGGGGAAATGAATGACAGACGACATCTGTGGTGGAGGTACAGTTGATGAGCGGAATGATAGACATATGTGAACTGAGAATGAGAAGTTGGAGCGTGTTAGAGATGCTCAAAGGTTATCTTGAGGACTCAATCTGAAGGCACTTCACCCTCCGGTGCATTGAACTTTGACACAATCGGACTGTGGCAGGTGTCTTCATTAAAACAAAGATATTGAGGCGTGACATTGGCCGTCTCTGGTCTGACTCTGCCTCTCTCTGTCGTGCAACTCGTGCCCCCACACTGCCCCTGTCATTCTTATAGACTTAAAGGGATATTTCACTTTCAAAAAAACTTTTGGTCATTTTATTGTCTACTCAGGCTTATGTGAACACCCCACACAGTTTTTAAGTTATTCGATTCAGTATTTAGATATTTGATATTAATTTTAGCTACCTTCCTATACAAACCCATTGTAACTCCATTTTAACCATGATAGATTCATCGAAAACACCCAACATTTCTTCTGGTGAATCATATTGTCCTTCTAATATGTGAGGGGGCAGTGGTTTTTCATTTACTGTTTACATGTATTTTTAAATATTGTTTTAGATGTTTTTGCCTCCACTGGCTCCGTCACCTCCTTATTCTTTTTCAAAAACAATATTTAAAAATAAATGAAAACATTAAATTAAAAACCACGGCCCCTCACGAATTAGAAAGGCAGTATCAGTCACCAGAAAAAAGGACAGGTGTTTTCGATGAATCTATCATGGTTAAAATGGAGGTTGAAGTTACAATGGGTTTGTATAGGAAGGGGGCAGGGCAGCTGAAATTAATACCAAATATCTAAATAAACTCGAGCAACTTAAAAACTGTCTGGGGTGTTCACATAAGACTGAGTAGATGATGAAATGACCAAAAGTTTTTTTGAAAGTGAAATATCCCTTTAATGATAGCTCCTCCCACGAGAAACATTTCGGATTGTCACACTAAAGCCCACCACAATTATTAAAGGTAGGACTAGGAGTGATTTAAAACAAGACGTTTTAATGCACTATACTCATAGTAATCATTGCCATAACCATTTGGTTGCCCTCCGCATGATACATTTGTGCTGCCCTTAGAGTATATTAATAGAGACGGCACCCGGAGGAAACCCTGAGGCGAAATGGACATAGTGGCCGAATTTGGTATTGCAGCGCTGGCCCAAACACATGAACGCGCTGGTCCGTTGACTATCATTGCGCACGTTCATGATGACACGTGAACGCTGTTTCATACTATGAGACCTAGCAGAACATGTCTGTCTGTGTGTGCGTTTGTCACGCTGTAACACCACCCGCCCGCCACCAGAGGGCGCAGTTGTATCACACACACACACACACACACACACACACACACACACACACACACACACACACACACACACACACACACACACACACACACAAAACTTAAAAAAAACTTAACTTAAAAAAACTTGAAAAGAAAATTTAAAAGAAAAAACTAAAAGAAAAACTTACAAAAAAAACTTTAAAAGAAAACACACACACACACGCACGCACACATACACACACTAAAAAAAACTTAAAAAAAAAAAAGATAACTTAAAAAAACCTTAAAGTACGTAATTTATTGTTGTTATTGCAATTTACGAGCTGAGTTCGCTTCCCGCGTTCGCGCGTCTTACTTGTGTCTGTTCAGTTCAGTCTCTCCAACTCTTTAATAATAATTTAAAAAAGTTAAAAAATACACAATTTCAGATGGGTGACAAATTTTCAGCCAATCAGGAGAGAGTACCCATCCTAATTTCCCTTGTTTAATCTGTATTCAGTGCAAGTTCTCTCTCCTGATTGCCTAAAATAGGTATCTCAGTCTGAAAATGCATTTTCTATTTTCAGCTGGAACACCCAGGCTTCGAACCGGGTCTCCCGTGTGGAAAGCATCAAAGCAACAACTGCTGCCGCTAGACTATAGGGAATTCCCAAATTGCCCGGGGGAAAATTAAAGACCTAGTGAAATGAAAAATACGTTTTTCACACACCATATCCGTGGTCAAGCAGTTGAGACGAATAACAGTCTAAGTCCATACTTTATTCTGACCCCTCCCCGAAAAGGCCTATCTGTCCTGAAGCATAATCCAACATTTATACATACAATTACTATGGACTTAGACTGTTATTCATCTCAACCGCATTACGGTTGGCGAACATGCATTAAGGTTGGCAAACATGCATTAAGGTTGGCAAACATGCATTAAGGTTGGCGAACATGCATTAAGGTTGGCGAACATGCATTACGGTTGGCGAACATGCATTAAGGTTGGCGAACATGCATTACGGTTGGCGAACATGCATTAAGGTTGGCAACATGCATTAAGGTTGGTGAACATGCATTACGGTTGGCGAACATGCATTACGGTTGGCGAACATGCATTAAGGTTGGCAACATGCATTAAGGTTGGCAACATGCATTAAGGTTGGTGAACATGCATTAAGGTTGGTGAACATGCATTACGGTTGGCGAACATGCATTACGGTTGGCGAACATGCATTACGGTTGGCGAACATGCATTAAGGTTGGCAACATGCATTAAGGTTGGTGAACATGCACTAACTGGAGGTCGTACCAATGCCATGCTACCCATATGGCCCTATGGGCATACAATACCTAACAATGGATGCCAAAAAAGGGAAAACTTTCATTTTTGTGTACGGTATTTTTATATCAAAAGTCTATAAGAATTGAATTTTAATTATTTCCTTAAAACGAAAACGTGCTGCGTGATGACGTGTCGAGGCTCACATCAATAAAAGCCAATAAAAATGAAGCTCACCCGTTTGATTCCCATTGCTGCATCGTCCTCCAAACACATAGGTGGTTTTGATTGAAGAACTACTCCGTTTTAAATCTCATTCAAGATGACATCCAGACAGTGTATTACTCGTTTTTAAACTTAATCATCACACTAAAAAATATATATAGGTTGTGTATAGGTTAGAAATAATCCCCTGGCTTTGTTGCACGTCTCTCTGTCACTTTGTTTACAAATGACTGCATGTGCGTGCATGTGGTCGTGCATGAGACAGACTTAAGTCCCATAGCCTGGAGGGATGCGATGCTCTGATTGGTTCAGAAACTTAGATTCTGCCGTTTGAGGCTGAAACTTCAAAATATAATGCCCAAATTAACAATTCCACCCCGTCTTTAAAGGTGTAGTGAAATGAAAAATACGTTTTTCACACTTTTAGACCATCTCCGTGGTCATCATATGAGCATACCTAACAATGGATGCCAAAAAAATGGGAAAATTCTCATTTTTGTGTGTTTTTATATCAAAAGTCCATAAAAATATTTGTTTTATTACTTCCTGAAAACGAAAACGTGCTGCGTGATGACGTGTCGAGGCCAACATCGATAAAAGCCAATAAAAATGAAGCTCCCCCGTATCCTCTCCATATGTGCGCATCCGTGCAGCACAGCTGCTATTGATTACAGAAATCCTCCGTTTTTATTCCCATTCCAGATAATATCCAGACAGTGTATTACTCGGTTTCAACTTAATCATCACGCTAAAATATGTATCTGAAAACATTATAGGGTAGAAATAAGCCACATAACAGTAAACTGGTACAGTTGGCTGTCTATTTGATTTGTAAACAAATTCACACCACGCTGCTGCGTATAGCATAGCAACAATCCCTAGCTACCGTCCCATCGCCTGAAGGGATGCGACGCTCTGATTGGTTCAGAAACTTCAGACCGGTGTTTCAACTTGAAACCGTTTGAAACTTCATAATAAAATGTCCACCATTTCCGTTTCATTACACCTTTAAGCTCTTTTAGGTCATCAGAACTTTCCGCCATTTCTCTGATATCCTTTAATTTTATGTGCTCACAATATCCCTAATGCTTAGAAGCTATTGGTTGTGTATGTTCAGGATTGTAATACAGTATATCTTCACTTAATGTAAATCACTTATGGTTATTATGCCTTATTTCGGATTCATATGACTGTGACTGTGGTACTACTACCACTTGGACTATTTCATAAAGCAAGACTTGCAACTTCCTGTATCTTATGATGAGCCATCAGAACCGTGCAGTGCTTCCTCCTTCTAGTTATAGGCTTACGGTACAACACATTAACCCAATAATTGTTGTACAAACTCACTGTAGCATTTTGTGTCAAACTCAGGGTTCACCCTGAGTTAGTGTTGAAGTGTCCTTGAGCAAGATACTGAACCCCTAATTTATCCTGATGAGCAGGTTGGTGCCTGGCATGGTTTCCTCCGCCAATCGGTGTAATGTAATACATTGTAAATGCCTTGGATAAAGGTGTACTGTATTTACCATTTTACCGTAGCACGGTAGCACCACATCTTTTACTGTTGAGCTACAGTATACAGGAGAGCATATGGGGAAGTCAAATGAATTCCATTTGATTTATATCCAATACCCCTTGTCAATCAACAGTGGTCCTCCCCAACCACAGGATTTAAATGTCTCAATAAAGAGCAGGGAGACAATTTCCAACAGCTGCAATTGTGTTAGTAGCTGCTGGGCGAGGCTGCGCTAATAACTTTGGGGTGGGCCCGTCTAGAGTTTAAATGGACAGGCATCAGTCAAAAGGGAGACATCGAAGAGGAAGGACGGGTGGGGAAGGATCAACATATGGAATGTCAGAACAGGCCAGCTCCATATATGGAGATCTAAGGGTTTGAAGTTTGAGGTCAGATGTAGAGTTGCTTGCCGGTTCCATATGATCTAGGTGATGATCCAGTCTCCACATTGGCTATCCACGGTTTGATGAGGTCAGTGTCGTGATCTTCATACAGTATATGGAGACGGCCATATATGGAGTGTGTCACGAGGCGTGACGGAGGGACAGACAGACGGTCTCAACCATACAGATACAATTACAGTTGTCCATAATAAAATTAGGACAATTATTATTGTCCTAAATAATTTTGCAGCTTTAACATTCATAGACACAAATAATTTAAACACACTGTAAAAGATAAAATTTTATTTCTTCCCTGTTGTAACGATACAAAGTTAACAAGTGCAATAACAATTCAACTCAAAACTGTACTGAACATTCTATCTAGTAGTAAATAAGGTACATAGACAGAACGCAGTGCACATGACCACCTCCACCATGGTTAAGGTCCTCACCAAACGAAGTGTCTGTGTACAGGTGGGGATTTGACCGTAAGGCAACTGTTACTATGACAACCTGGATAGACTGACACGGGTGGGTTCTCCCGCCTGTCTTTTGCAAGAGAAGGCAGAGCCATCACAATTTACCATGTCACATCGGTTCGAGAGTCAAGACTGCTCAAGAGAAAACAGAAAACATCACATACAGTTAAGGCCTATTAGCCAGTAGTAACAATTTGAGAAGCAGGGTGGGATCCCTCATATTTCACTTTAATTCACTCTAGTGATATTGGTACGGGCTGGTACCCTCGACCGTGCCACACACCCCTTATGGCCCTTGAATTCCCTGGTGGAGATGTGACTCCCTTTCCTTTACTACCGGGCAAAACATAGACTTGTGCTCTCTACCATATCTGATCTCAAGCCTTGTGGTCCAATTAAATCCCCTTTGTACTGCAGAAGCTGGCTTTTTTGCCCTCACTTTTGGATATAAGGGAGAAGGAGAGAACATATGTGATGTTGCTCTCTGGGCCAATTATTTCAATCTCTACACTGGATGGAATGGGACGGAACACTCCTGCTATGGTGAACACGCAATTAAATCTCCATAGCCATCGGGAAGGGGAATTAAATCGCTCCAACAACTCAGCAAATGTTAATATTATTGCTGATAACTGAGGATGATGGCGTCAGGGTCCTTTGCGGTGCTTGAGCACAATTGACTTTCACGGAACACTGTTGAAAACAGGTGCAAACTCCAGTTCTCATTACCAGGCTATAGCTTGTACTAGTCCTTGTCCCTGTGTGTTTTCTCACAGCCTAAAGCATGTTCCCAAGTTGTGGGGGATTCCAACTCGCTAATGGGTCCACCCCCTTCTCTCAGCACCAAGGACACTGCAGTGTGTTCATGCACAGGGCCAGGAATTCTGTACACGTACAACACAGCTGGCTCGGCAGCTGCCAATGAGCTTACACCTGCAAGATTGCGAAAGAGACACCTTGCTGCTACTGTATACAATATAAATACTGTAACTGCCTACTTTCCATCTGGTCTTGTCCTATCATTCACACACAATCTGGCACCAGCAGCTGCCTTGTACAACTGTATGCTTTTGCCTAGACAGAAGAGGCAGCATTTTACAGACCACTGGGGAAAGTATTTGACAGCAATTAGCATGAAAGCGAACATGATGACACTGCAAAGCAATAGTGTTTCTTTTTTTGGCCAAAGTGTCTCACTGTGAAGCTTGACAGTACAATATTCTGATATGTCTGTTCCTTTTACTTTGCCTTCCCTCTTTGACATGTCAGTGATTCAGCCACCACTGTCTATGTCCCTTTTACCTGCACTTCTAATTCCTTTGAAGAAGTACTGTACATTATTGCTGACAGTGAAGGGGATTTGATGGGGAACTATATTCACTTTCAATGTTTTTCACTTTGCATTATATTGCTAATGGAGCTGTTTTTTCAGACAGCTGGGCAAATGGCTAAGAATCAAACTGCTTACCAAGAGCCCTTTAATTAAGTGGTGCAACCACTTCATTAAGTAGCTTTGTGTGTGCCTGGCTGGCTGGCTGGCTGGCTGTGTCTGAGCAGGAAAATAGCATTTGGTTGGTTTTCAAAATCAAGTGTCACTGTTGTGCAGCCTAACACACACATACATATTAACTGTATATATGATGATTGCAGGTGTATCAGTACAGTACAGTACAGTACAGTACAGTACAGTACAGTACAGTACAGTACAGTACAGTACAGTACAGTACAGTACAGTACAGTACAGTACAGTACAGCAGAGGGACCCCCTGGGGACCCCCACTCTGTCATTTCTCAATCGTTTCGGACCTGGGGCGGCTCGCCGGAACCGGGCCGGAACCCTGGGCGTGTTCCTGCGGGTCTGGAAGTTCCGGGGACCCCCACATGGAGTTGCACCACTTACTTCACACAGGTGTGATTTTTTTTTATAATGGACTGACTTACAATTGATGGGATCATTTATTTAGATTGAAGTTGAAGCCAACTTTCTTTGCTGGAGGTATCCCTGATCCTTTTTTCTTTTGCTTTCAATGAGATAACTCGACTACCGTATGTCTCAGATAGCCATGTCTTCCTTCTGAGAAGTCTTGACAGCCCTAATGTAGAACTTTTTGATATACAGCATTTCCCCTTATGGCGTTATGTCCTTGTCAGGCAAGTTACAATAGAGAAATTGTTCATTTGTTTGTAGAAAGGAGACCAAGTTTCATAGAACATATTTTACTGACAGGGCTGTAGAGACATTTCTTATGTATGTGGCTTAGGCAAGTAACAAAATATACCTAAAGTGAGATGCCCAGCATTGACCACTTGTACAACTGCCTATTTCACATAAATAAATCACTGGATAGATTAACCCACAACTGTGTCTAATTGCTATACTTAACACAAACTGACACAGCATTTTAATAAACACTAATACAGAATATAAAGTTTAAACCAAATTTAAAGAAACAGAAAAAACGAATAACTGGCAAGTGTAAATGCTTGCGACTACAGTACATCCAGTTCAACTCCGGTTTGTGTGGAACACGTCAAACTTTGCCAGACATTACAGTGGGTCAATGAGTCAGTGACGGTGAATGTGTGTTGCTTCTTTCTTTGCTACGGTTTGGTAGCAGTAATATGGCCATCCTCCATGTGTGTCTGTAGTCTTTGTTGGTGTTGAGCTTCAATTGGCCCTTCATGGAGGTTTTGTGCTCATGAGGAGGGGATGATATAGTCATTGCTAGCTACTACTCCAGTATTGTCATAGCTGGCCCACCTATGGTGCTTTGTCAATGATCCAGAGATGTGTGTCTGTGTGGGACACTCTCCTTCGCATCAAACAGGACATTGCTACACTTCCATTTGTCCACTCACAGCATCGTTCTGTGGAGAAAAGAAAATAAATAATTGATTGAAACCTTTATTTATTCTCGAAAGAGCAATTGAGGTTCTCCCTCATTTTCAATGCTGCCGAGATTACATACATTTTATGAAACAGTTTAAGACATAAAACACAAATCAAAACTTCATGTAGGGAGAGACATCATTATACAGACATTGAGACAAAACATAAACAGTTACATATTGAGGTAGGGAGGTTCAAAAGCAGGTTATTAAATTGACCATAGGATATTGGGGTGTTAATTTTCAATGTTTGTTGTAAAGTGTTCCATGTGGTGGGGGCATCGAAGCAAAAAGCTGATTTACCTAATTCAGATTGGACGGATGGGACCTCTAGAGAAAGCCATTCACTTGAACGGGTCTGGTGAGTATTTCTTTTCCATTGTAACAGCAATGTGATGTATGGAGGTAGCTTCCCATCAATGGCTTTAAAAATAAACTGGTGCCAGTGCATGGTTCTCCTCTCAGAGAGGGAAGACCAACCTACTTTATCGTAAAGGGTGCAATGGTGAGTGCTATAGTTTTCACCTGTAATAAACCTTAGTGCTGAGTGATAAACTGTATCTAGGGGTAGACGAGTGGTAAGGGCAGCATTTCTATAAATAACATCACCGTAGTCCAGAACTGACATGAAAACAGCATCAACAACCCTTTTCCTGCAGATCATTGGGAAGTTAGCTTTATTTCTATAGAGAAAACCAATTTTCTGCCTTAACTTGGTGGTAAGGTCAGTGATATGGTGTTTAAACGTACATTTTTCATCAAGCCAGATACCCAGATACTTATATTCAGTGACTCTGTCGATAGAGGATCCATTGATAGTGCGAATGTGCAGGGAGTTGAAGTCTATGTTTTTGTTTTTTGAAAATAACATAAATTTGGTTTTACTGGCGTTCAGGACGAGTTTGAGTGAGATGAGTGCATCTTGCATGGTGTTAAAGGCTTGTTGGAGTTTTTCTATTGCTAATTGGGTAGAGTCAGCTGTACAGTAGATTATGGTGTCATCAGCATATAAGTGGGATTGGCAGTCTTTTAGTGTGGATACTATGTCATTTATGTATATGGTAAAAATAACTGGACCTAGTACAGAACCTTGAGGCACACCATTGGTAACCTGCAGGAAATCTGATTGTGTATCCCTTCCCCTGACACACTGGCGCCTCTCGTTTAGGTAGTCATGGAACCAACGATGGGCCCTATCGTCCAGACCGATGTTACGTAGTTTCTCCAGCAGTAGGCCTTGATTTACAGTATCGAATGCTTTTGAGAGGTCTATAAATAAGGCAGCATAGTGTTGTCGATTATCTATTGCAGATACTATATCATTTTTTACTAAGGTGACTGCAGAAATAGTGCTGTGATTTGGTCTAAAACCGGATTGCTGTGGGCTTAAAACAGAAAATTTAGAGAGAAATGGCTTGAGTTGGTTATTAACTAGTGTTTCCATTATTTTAGCTAGACAGGGCAGTTTTGAGATTGGTCTATAATGGTTTAGGTCCTCTCTATCCCCACCTTTAAAAAGAGGGGTTACGTGGGCCGTTTTCCATAAACTGGGGAAAACACCTTCACTGATTGAGAGGTTAAAGATATGGGCAAGAGGTTCTGCAATGATTGGGGCAGTTAATTTAATGAAAAATGGATCCAAGTTATCCTCCCCTGGTGAGCTCTTTGCGTTCATATTTAATAATTCGTCTAATACAGAGCGAGGGGTGAAGGGCTTAAAAGAAAAAGATTGACGATGGTCCAATTGGTAAGTGATATCTAGAACGTTTACAAGGGGTCCTGTATGCGTTTTTTCAAATAAATTCCCTGCATCTTCGAAGTGTTTGTTAAAGGCATGGCAGATATCCGCTTGATCTCCAAGCACCAGGTTATCATATTTAATGTGAGTAGGCAGGTGAGTAGGGAGTGTTTGCGGATTTATGTTTAAGGTCTAGAAAGTATTTTGACTTGGCTTTTTTTACTTCTGAGGTACATGCATTTCTGATTTTCCTAAAGGCCAACCAGTGTGCGGGATCTCTTGAGCGTCTGGCACGAGACCAGGCAGAATACCTTTGTTTAAATAAGGTTGATAGTTCCTGGGAGAACCAGGGTGTTGATCTATCTTTGACTCTAAATTTCTTCAATGGGGCATGCCTATCTACAATTGAGATAAAGGTATTTATAAAAAATTCTAGGGCCGGTTGAAGTTCGGAGAATTCTGTTGTGAGGTGAATACTACTTTGGTGAAGATCGACTAAAAATATTTGTTCATTAAAGTGTCTAAAATGTATTTTCGTAACCATGCAGGAATTTGTTTTTGTTAGCCGTGTACTCCTGATGCAGGCAATTGGGCAATGGTCACTTTGCCCAAGTTCAAATACGCCACTGGCCATAATTTTGTCTGGTTTATTTGAGAATAAGAGATCAATTAGGGTATCCCTGGCATTGTCCTTTATATAATGGAAAATAGATATTAGCCACATGAAACCTATAGAGACCCATACTGTACTTGATGCAGATGGAAGAGATGGTCATCCTGTGTTACTGCAAACATTGTTTTTATGTGCATGACTATTTCTTTGACAAATAAATGATCATTGTGTACAAACCGCCAAATCAGAGCTTACTATGTAAATAGATCATATTGACAAAATTATGAATGGATCCAATTAGAGAGTTTCTGAGAAAACTGTGATCGAGAATTTGTAAAGGCTAAAATGTGAATGTAGAACAAATTAAAAACAACTTAACAGTAGCTTACTATCATGAAAAGCAAATGCCTTTACCAATAAAGGCAACCCATAATGAACAACAATTCAATGCCACTGCGTTGGCCCTGATTACGTCTATTGTAAAAGGAGTAAAATTTCATGTTTTTTGTTTTCTCCCGGACAGCTCATACTCTCTGTTCAGCTGTCTCTAGAGTATTGACTACAATGTTAATTAACTCGCCCACCACATGGAGAGGATTGTACTAATTGGACAAGGTCTGTGCATGCTGTTCTGCAGACAGAAAGAGCACATTTCATCATAGTGATAATGCTGCCGACACAAAATCATTCCAGCTGAAGTTATGGTTCAGAGATAAAACCCGATGTGACAGGATTGGCTATGCTTTTGATCACAAGTGGTGACAAGAAGATGAAACAGGATATGAAAAGCCATCTTGAACTTCCCAAGCTTGGCAGAGTGAAAGTGTGTATTATATCCCTGGCAGAAACAACTGGCAGGTACTTAAGTGCTGGTCTTACGGATGACTAAAGCAGCATTTATACTTTGTTGCACGATGGTGTCCCATGCTGTAAAAAGCAGCTCCAGAAGCTCACAACGCGTCTCAATACGAGCCATTGTGAACTTGTAGATCTGCTATTTCTGGCATAACCGTGTCCATAGCAATGTATCTGAATGTGTGATGGAGACTTAATTTACTGGACTACAGCCTGGCTCATAATGATGAGTCACCCAGGCCTGACTGAAAAAGGCGAGGGTTTGCCATGAGTAGACCCTCACCACTTGTGAGTGACTCACTTGACACAGTCTGCCATGAGCAGACGGTGTCAAGTGAGTCACTTATGTAATCACTGCAGGATGTTTTGGCACGTGTTTTGGTCCATGATGCACGCCGTTGTCATCTGATGTTAGGATCTTTTATTGTGTTATTTTAATTCTGTTTGATCATGCTGTTCTAAAACTATGATAAACCATGGACCAATGCTAACTGCAGATCAACGGCCAAGTTGTCTGAATCACGCACGCACGCACGCACGCACGCACGCACGCACGCACGCATTGGTTAAGTATTTATAAAGATTGCTATTTCCATTTGTGCAAATGAGGCATATATACTGTCACCATACTAGGAAGGCATGAAGACAAAGCAGCCAGCCTGCTGAACACCACAGTATGATTTCTGTGGCTTTGATCACAAACTGGCACTGCACACATTCGTAGTAGTAACTTACTATCAATAGTCCAAGATTGTACAGCGTTATTAGAATGTCTTCTTTTCACAATAAACAAGACAAGAGCTCCATACTGTACTGTAGTGTAGAATAGATGCTCCTCCTGTTGTGCCATTATTTATTTATTCATGGGAAGAGGGTTTGCATAAGCCTAATTAGAAATGTATTTTTGATGTTCGAAGGGCCGGGACATCCATTTAGTGCCTCAGTGCTGCACATAGGGCTTTATAGAAATGAAGCTACTGGGAGCTACATTAGGGAACAGCTGTGTGTTTACTGCCCTTTAAGGACTGCTAGAGCCCCCATGGGAATTATGAACAAACAGATATTTTTGTGAAAGCACGTTTCAATGTGTAACGTCTTATAGAAGCCTCAGCCTTTTGTCTGAAGTTGCCAGTGTGCAGTTACAACATGGACATAAATTCCATACAATGTACCACCAGGGTTATGGGTTTGATTTTGCACCGAGAGGACTCCTACAAGTGTGGTACACGGTAAAATAGAGATAATATCAGAGTTCAACTAGAAAAAGTGCCCTTCTGGGCACAGGTCTCCACCAGGAGGATAGGACTGTGTGAGATGTTTGTAAAATGTTTAGGAGTAATATAAACATGTTTGTCTTTGATGGCAATTGGATGATTTGAGGCATTTTGTTCCAAAAATGTGTTTAGCAAAAATCAACCTGTTGGTGGCGCTATAACAGACCAATGTGAAAAGGGTGGGATATATTCCTCAGCCTAGTAAGAAAATGTGTGAAAGATTTCACGTAAATTGCATGCTGCGTTCATGATTTGAGGCTTTTGTTCAAAACAGGGCAATCTTGCAAACTGTGAAAGCCAATTATAGCCAATTAGGATGGAATATGAAATATCGGACAGATCCGGCTTGAGCACATGACCATAGAGATACTGTGTAACGATTTGCGAGATTTTTGGACAGAATCTGGAGGAGTAATATAAAAAAATGTGTTTTACAAAAGTCGGCCTCCTGGTGGCGCTATAAAAGGCAGATGCGGAAAATGCAGGTCAAAGGTTTGTCCTTGGCCTCTGGGAGTGTGCATGCAACGTTTCACGCAGATCGGTGCAGTTTTAGGTAAAAAATGTGAAAAGCTGCCTCATGGTGGCGCTATAACAGGCCGTTCTGGAAAATGCGGGGCAGAGGTTCATCGTTGGCATCCAGGGAGTGTGTGTGCAAAGTTTGGCATCGACCGTGTTAACGGTGCCGGAGATTAGCTGGTAACGGACGGACGGAAGGACGGACGGACACACACACACACACACACACACACACACACACACGGACGGAGTGCAAAACATACTCTCTCCCCATGCCTTCGGCCTGGTGGAGACAATTAACACTTTTTATTTTGCTGTGTATAGCTATACTGTATACCAGTGGATGAATGCCATTATGAATACATATTTGAAAGGAGACCTGGCCAACACAAGCAGCTCAAAGTTAGAACAAAAATAGAAAGAAAGAAAGAAAGAAAGAAAGAAAGAAAGAAAGAAAGAAAGAAAGAAAGAAAACAACTAACAAAAACAGATTTTCAATATACTGATGAATGACATTCAAATGACTAGTTATTTCATTCTGATTTAGATTTTAATCACTTGTTGATTAGCCTAGTCCTAGTGCAACATCATTCTGAATAAAATATTATATCAACAGTTTTTTCCCAGAGAAGCAAATGTAATATTCTTAGTAAAGATAAACTATAATAGCCTATCTATCTTGTCATCATCACAAACACTATAGATATTATTGTTTGGTCAAGATTAACTATATTAAAGTTTGATTTATTTGTTGAAATTGAAGGATCCCTCACTAATAAGCATGATAGCCTATGCCTTAAAACATAATTACCCTGCTAATACAACGTTTAAAAACATATTTTTATATTGTTTTGATGCTCATATTAACCTTAGGAAGTGTTAAGTTGTTGTTTATTAGCACATGCATTCCACATAGAGGGCAATTATATGTATTAAAGCATAAGGCTTATTAGCCATGCAGGGATCCTTTGTTAAAAGGGTATCCACCAAGAGAAAGCAATAACAGATTCCCTGTTTGCACACACTACCCAGGGGTGGATCTGAAGCAGCACACATCCGCCCTGTCACACAGTGTTATGGTAAACAGTGTTCCCACATGCTGAATGCAATGCTGCAGCGCTTATACCCTGAAGAAAATATATCTCTGTACAGTCAGTGAGACAATGTAAATTTGTGCCTACTGTCAGATTGACGTACTGTACTCGTAACCGTGCATGATGGATTCACCATTCGTCGTGCGACTGGGTTGTTTTTAGTCGCTGCTGTGCCAGTTTCAGGACCCGACCCCATCTGTGCTTGTTTACATTTGGCCAACAGATGCCAGACGTAAGTGGGCCTCGGTTTTCTCAGCCATTACCCTGCATCCTCTCTGGGGATGCAGCTTTGTCCCCCCGCAAATAGACCAAAGGCCATGCGATGACGCATTGTGTGGGTACATCCACTGAAGTCCACAGCTCACCCACAGCAAGGATTACAATACTTACCACATCCAAAGCCCTACATATTATCTGCATGCTTCATTGTGTGACAGTGCATCGTATGCATCATGTGCAACGTATCGGTTCACACAATCACTTGTCTTTTTGCTGTGTGAAGGCATGTTATCCTCTAATCTCGCCACAGAAACTCTGCAAAGCCTTGTGCACTGAATCGGGCCTCTGGCGTCTTGTCAGTGTGATAGCGATGTGAATGATTATTCAAAATTATTCTTGGCTCGTTGTGAATACTGTCCTGTTTAGAGGAAGGCATACTTTCCATTTTCCTAATAAGATACAGTTTCACCAAATCATATGAAGGATGAAAGATGTTGGAATAGTAAAAAAAAACCTCAAGCATAGTTCCTCCGGTCCTATGCCGTAGGGGGGAAAATTGTTCCAAACATTCATCTGTCAAATCAGCAGGTATTATCATTACTATCTAACCCTCTAGGTCTACTTTGTCATTTACAACGTGTATTCTGTCACAGTTGTGATAACACAAAAGACGCAATCCAGTAAAACCTGGAGGGCTGCCAGCATGGGTTAGCCTTGCTCAGTCTGAGATTGATGAGCCCTCGCAAACGAAACTGACTCCGTATCTAATAAGGAGCCCCCGTGGACATGTCCGGTCTTAGTTAAGCATGTTTCCTCCAGGAGAGGAGCTCTGGGATCCCTCTCCATGTCCCCGGCTTCTCTGTCTGTGTCACAGCCTTGCCTTGCAGAGTCCACGCCGGCTCTCCAACCCATTTGTCAAAACCTCTGCCCTCATTAAATTATCATGGCCAGAGAGAGACGTCTGCTTCTAGCAAAGAGGCTTGGAGCTAGCAATCAGACAGATCACTGCAGTGTCTAAGACGGAACTGAATATATAATTGAGGGTTTTCCACCCACTGAAGATTTAAGGTAGGGAATTTTCGATTGAGCTTGCTTGATCAAAGGTAAAAGGGATAATCCGAGGTTGTCCCCAGGAACTGTTGTTTGCAATAATTCATTGTCCTTGACCATGTACAGTATATGGAAAACCTTACACACAATGTTTTCCTCTAAAACCACTCAAAGGCAGTGAAAATAGAGTGTGCATGGTAATGGGACAGTGCCTTTTCATCACCCTACTGTTCTAAAATGTCATTAAAATGTGTAATTTAAACTAACTACCCCCATCATTTCAGTTAGCAAAAGAATGACACTTGTAATAAGCTAGTCAGCATGAAACAAATTTCGAGATGGAGTGTGCATGATATTTTGGTCAAATACAGGTCAGATGATCAGCTAAGATTGGCCATTAGGTAAGCAGTTACTGTATAGGAGCAATTTCTTGTGCATGTTTATGTGCAGATACGTGTACAGAATAGTGTAAGCCCTATTGTAATACGACAGATTGTAGATTGAGACTAGACTAGATTGTAAATAGCCGATCTACAAGTTCACAACTAAGAAGACTGAAAATGGTTTTGAACATTATTGACAGATTGTCAGGTTGAAAGTGGTTCATTTCCCTGTATATGTATGTGTGGTACTGGTGCATGTACAGGGCTGGACTGGCCACAGGTCATACCAGGCATTTTCCCGGTGGGCCGCGACCGTGGGGGACCGCCAAAAAAAAAAAACGGCAGGCCACCAGGAAAGGTCCGGGCGTGCTGCCATTCTGCCAGTACTATCATGATAATTTCACTGTACCTGTATCAGTGAATGACAAATAAACCCTCTACAAAGGGTTGTGTAGTTGTCTGTTGGTTTGTATAATTTATGTTGTTCTGTAAAAGTGGTGGTATTAGGGCTTGTTTGTTTGTGTGTGCCTCGACGGAGTGGGTGGTAGAGTTTCTGCTATCTGTGCGCTGGTTGTGGTGGGCCGGTCTGGGTCAAATTCACGTGAAAATTATTTTTTGTCCCAGTCCAGCCCTGTGCATGTACTCAACTCTACATGCAGTGGTTGGAAAGTAACTATAGCATTTACTCAAGTACTGTACTTTGTAAATTTGAGGTATCTGTAATTGTACTTATACTTTGTACTCAAATTTCCAATACTTTTACTTCTATAACATCTCAGAGGAAATGTGACGAAGTGTGCGCTTGTAGATCGGCTAGTTTCAGAAGTTTTTTTTATACGTTTTGAACTTGTGAAATTCTGCACATGCTGATACTTGTATGTATACTTTTACTCAAGTAGCCTACATTTTGAATACAGGACTTCTACTTAACAACAGTGAGTGAGTATATTGCTGTATGTATTGATACTTTTACTTAAGTAAAACATGTGAGTACTTCTTCCATCACTGTTTATGTGTGTGATTGTATCTATCTCATGTGTTGAGCTGCTAGAATTTCACTTTGCTGCCATGGTGGCATACAGCCGGTTGCGTAACACATCATAGAGTATAAGGTGTAGGCAGCAGAGAACAAGAAGACGGAGAAGTAGAATTTTAATCTTGAATTTGACCCAGTTCAGAAGCATTTCCTGCCACAGTACGCCTTCAGCTTCTTGAATAAAAGCTGGGGACTTTTTTTTTTATTGAGGTTTTTCATTAATTTCTTGTGCTGCACTGTAGCCCTTCTCTTGTATTGCATCTGTTATTATTTGAGATTTAATATGTCTTTTCAATTAAATGGTCTTTTGTAATGTTTTTCTTTTGTGTTTGCCCTTAAGGTTTTGTGTAAACCACTTTTGAATTGCCTTGTTGTGCTCGCCGTGGCTGGCATTGAGATACATTTCATAATCATTTGCTCCTGCATTGTATTTTGGCATGTGTTTCTTAATTTCCCAATAGCCTACACCTTTTGTTAAAATAGGCCTATAGGTCCTTGTGTGTTTTGGGATGTGTTTTTCTGAAAAACTGTGGAAAAACGCTGCTACAAATCCAAAAAATGCAGCAGTGTGGAGGGACCTTTACAGTCACTGTGTTATTGGGCTTTAACAGTTAATCAAACTAATCAATTTAATCTGTAATACAAATAATTGATTATTTATTTGAAAGAAAAATAATCAACTTGGCGGGGGCATCTCACAGCGCGTCACTGAGATTGTAGATCGCCTATTTTCGCTATTTAACATTGTATGGTTTAAGCGACTGATCAGAATTTAATTGATTTGACTGATCAGATAGATATAGCCTATTTAATTGATCTGACTATAAAAAATCAAGTAATGTGTTTTTTGCATTGATTCATTGATATATAAGAACTAAAACCAATTTTCAGAAAAATAGGTAATCAATAGAAATAATCGGATAAGGGCCCAGACTGCTGGCCTAGCGGTCCGGCCACTTAGGCTCTAATGCAGCCTGACAGCAAAGGTTGGGGACCGGGATTCAAACCCAGGACTCGCTGTGCTCCCCATCTCTCTCCCTGTTTCCTGTCTGTCTCCACTAAAATTACTATCAATAAAAATAATAAACAAAAATGGATAGTTGCAGCCCTTTAGCGTGACAGACCAGCAGCAACTCACCAGGCGGTGGCTGTGTTGTAGGGCAGGAGTGTGGGGCTGTGTCCCTCCCCTCGGAGGCTGTGTCTGGGCTGGTAGTGGCTGCCGGGAACAGTGGCTGGGGCCTGGGCTTCGCTCTCCTCCGGCATGGACCTGTGCCACTGACTCCTGGCCTTCTTCAGCCAGCGCCCCCCCAGACCCCACTTCTCCAAGTACACCCGGCACAGTTCATAGTTTATGGCCGAGTAGTAGAGGAAGTCCAACGCCAGCAGCACCATGACGAAGAAGCCGTAGATCCACACGCCAACCAGGGCTGTGTAGTTACTGCAGGGAAGAGAAGTGTTTAAAGAAGTGGACTGTAAATCTGTCTTGAGTGAAAGTGATCGGACCAGTGCACATGTCATTGTCTATTCACAGCTTTGGCCATATATCGTACATGATACGTGATTGATTGATTGATTGATTGATTGATTGATTTAGGGTTGTCCCGATCGGATCGGGTGATCGGAAATCGGCTCCGATCACATGATTTTCAAAAGATCAGATTTTTAAAACCCAATTGCCGCCAGCATTAATTCATCCATCGATAGCGTACTGCCAGGGTTTTATCGCGCGTAACACTTACTTTGAAGAGCCTATATCCGTAATCGCATGTTACAGTGACAAACTGTTGTGTGTGGTGTCTTGACCGGTTGTTGTTCTCTCGTCGGTGGAAAAAGTGGACCGTGAGTATCACAGCGCCTGCTACAGGCCGTTGAAAACGCTTGTCTGGGCCAAATCTGCCCCGCCAATGTCAGTTCTGAGATACAGCCATCTGAAGACAGAGCAGACAGTGCAAGTGGATGCGCACGCATCTTCAAAATGGCCGCGGCCATTGTGTGTTTGTGTCCCAGAGCGTTGTTTGCGATAGCAATATCAGCTAACGATCGAAACGGATCAAAAAGCGTTTGGCGGAGAAGGAAGAAGGGGTAGGTTCTCGTGTTCCATGTGACTGGCACTAAAACGGTTAATTGTCTAATGTAAATCTCAAAGAAAGATGTATAAGCAATGAGATTTTGTAAAAACAGTTGTGTTTATGCTAGTTGTTTTCCTTCTGGTCCCAGTCAGAGATCATCAAACAAAGACTAGTCACACTCAGAGGCGTGAAAGACACCTATGATGAAAACAAAGGCAATGCAACCTCCGCTATGCATGATGGCATTGATGTCTCTCTCTGAATGAGAGAGATACTCTTTAAGAGTTTTAACTTGACTTCAGTTATATAAGCTGTAGAACTGTATTCACTCTAATAACCAATACATCATTATTTTGCTATGATTCCATGCTTTCATAGAAAGCAAAAAAAACACAATGACAGTCATTCTAATAAGAGTATAGTCACATTTTGCTTTTGAAATTGAAAGGCAACACAACAGACTACACTAGAGTGATATACATTAGGATATTTGCTATTGTGATATGGCATAAGTGTTATATCAAAATATAAAGATCGGATCGGGAAAGATCGGTATCGGTATGTCTCAACATCAAATTAATCGGATCGGGAGCAAAAAAACGTGATCGGGACATCCCTAGATTGATTGATTGATTCATTTATTGTGTTTTGTGTCATGGATCGTAGGTGCCCAGTGCCCAGCACCCAGCACCCAGCACCCAGCGCACATCAACTTACAGGTCAGATAATCATTGTAAATGTGTACAATATGATACACACAAAAATCAACACTAATTTACAAACTGTCTGCATTTCATTCAAACAGAACATAATGCAATTTCTTCCCACATGCTTCACATTAAGGTCACATTCACACCAGAAAGCTTTGCTGCGATTAAAACAAATCCTGCTGCGCATTGTCAGAAAATGCACTTCGTTTGGCAGGTGTGAAGGCTCATTCGAATCCTAATGCGTATCAAAGAACCGCATTCTACTCCGAGCAAAAACGGGGGTTTCGCTTCGCTTCCAATCGCACTTGATTACGATTCGGTGCAGGTGTGAATGCAATCCGCAGTAAATAAAGGAAATGAAGCAAACAATGTGGCGGGTGAGGAGCTAAACACAGTTGGAGACGCAGCGCAAAGATGTCCCGTTACCGTGGATAGACGTGGTCGAATGAGGAGACTGAAGCCCTGATCGAAATGAGGACGAGTACATTAATCAATTGCTTAAGGAAACACATACAAACACTGCAGTGTATTATAGCCTACAGAATATTCTGTCTGTCTGTCTGTCTATGCATGCCGTAAACATGGAGTGCTGTCACTGTGTGGGGACTGGGGAGTAGGGACTTTCATCTCGATAAACTTGTAAACATTTTGCGCTGCTGTCTGTTATATCAGTGCACTCAGCGTTGTTCCTCAATGCCCAAAAGAACAGTGCATGGCTGCATGCGGAGAGAGAGAGAGAGAGAGGGGGGGGGGGGGGGGGGCAGTCCCAGACGGCACGACACATGCACGTTATGAGTATAATTTTATCACCATAGATTTCACTGTGTAGGCTAGTTTATGAATGGAACACATGATAAAGGTCCCCCCTGCTGCGTTTCCAATTGCTGCGGATGACAGTGTGAAGGCAAACCGCAGCAAATTAAATATGCAAGAATCCCAAATTCTCCGCCCATTCACACTGAGTCTACCGAAGTATTAGGTGGGAATGTGACCTAAGTCTTTCATAATTATTCAACCAAAAGGAGAACACATGATGACACTAATGACATTTTACAAAAACATGAATTAGGGAAAGGTGAATACTTTGTATACCCATTTGACTTTTTGAGCAGTGCACGCCGCTCCAATGAAGGGCTGTGTGACGTGTGTGTATGTCTGTCTGTTTGTAGCACGACTGTTTGTAGTACAATCAATTGACCCATGCAGATGATTGAGGTCACATTCGGGTCACACACGTATATCTTTTCTACGTCCGAGCATAGACATGGTAACGCCCCGCCTGCCTCTGATTGGCCTACTGACACTGCCGGCCTTATCAGAGTTTCCTCCGAGGTGGAAGATGGTTACTCTGTGGTGGGAAATAAATAAATAATACAAGTACGATATAATACAAGAGAATGACAGCGTGGCACGCGCAACAGTAACTTTGATTTTTGTAGAAGAGGCAAATTAATATTGTTTATGTCGTTGGTCTGTTTATTTGTATACATGTGTAAACTTGAAACATTATTGTACTGTAAAAAGGTCTCTTTTCCCTTGATCTTTATCTTTTTTAGTGAGTATTAGTTTACTATAATTAGATTAATACCTTGATCTTTATCTTTTTTAGTATAATAGTATTAGTTTACTATAATTAGATTAATACACGATAATCAACACTAACACTTTAATTTAGAACACAGTCAAATCAAATCATAGTACATACGTGTTTAATTATTCAATCAAAGCAAACGGCACAAACAATATTAGTTTGCCTCTTCTACAAAAATTGTCGCGTGTTGCCATTCTCTTGTACTGTATTTTTTCCCACCACGGAGTACCCTTGCAGGACAGGCAAGACGGGCAGTGTCGGTAGGCCAATCAGAGGCAGGCGGGGTGTTACCATGTCTATGCTCGGACGGAATAGATATACGCGGGTCACACACTGTTGAGCAGCCGGGCCATTCACTCTGAGCAGTCAGCTAATTGTGGTTTTTAGTTTCCTGGCTATTAATTAGCCTTTTCTTTTTCTTTGTTCTTTGTATCTTCTCTTTTCCCTTTCTTTTCATTTTACTTAATTGTCTCTCCCCACTCTGTGACAGACTCAATTTATAAAGTGGATTAAGGCAAAAGGAGTCTTTGAAGGTCATCCCTACAGTAGGCTATGCAAATTATTACACAAAAGTTGATGACCAAAAAGGTTTCGCTCACTGCTTCCACTATGTACGACAGGATTGCCTATTCCTGCTCAATAAGGCGGGGAATGAGGGATACTGCATGTATCTTCATGAACCGTCATTTAAACGTCTTAAAAACACAATAAACTGATTAAATAGATAAATAAATACAAAAACATTTCTCATTTCATTCAGTAAAACTCCCTTAAAAAGGGTATCTTTGAAAAACAAAGAAAAGGTCCCGCACACTGTCAGACACTTGCCTTTGTTTTGGTAAGTAGGTAAAACGTTTTTTTATATTTACGCTACAGACGAGAGGCTGGTCTGGATTTATGCGAGCATAGGAAAAGAAGAGCTACTATATACATATATACATACACAGGTGGACCCACATCCCCAGTATCGTATTTAGTCTGCTCTGAAAAAGGCTGTTATTTTCAAAGCTGAGCACCCATTGCCTTAACCGGTTAAGGACGGTTTAGGACGGTTTCCTGAGGAAGCGCACCTGTTTTTCTTTCTTTATGCTATATTATGCTTTGTATTATTGCCAGCAGTACCAGCATAGTCAGTATCCGATAACTCGCCAGTTTACCAACTCGCCACAGCGAAAACTCTTCATCAATGTGGTTTCAAAGTGGGTCACTCGACAGAGACTGCCCTGCTGGCAGTGACGGAGTCGCTCCATGCCGCTAGAGCGAACTCTCTCTCCTCCGTCCTGATACTCCTGGACCTGTCTGCAGCGTTCGACACGGTGAACCATCAGATCCTCCTCTCCACCCTCGAGGGGATGGGTGTCTCAGGCTCTGCACTCTCCCTGTTTGCATCCTACCTGACGGGTCGCTCCTACCAGGTGATGCTGAGAGGGTCTGTGTCAGAACCACACAGGCTCACAACTGGGGTTCCCCAAGGCTCGGTTCTGGGTCCTCTTCTTTTCTCTCTCTACACTACATCTCTGGGTGCTGTCATCCACTCCCATGGCTTTTCCTACCACTGCTATGCCGATGACACCCAGCTGATCCTCTCATTCCCCCCCTCTGATACCCAAGTGGAGGCACGCATTGCTGCTTGTCTGGCTGACATCTCGGCGTGGATGTCGACAAACCACCTGAGGCTCAACCTGGACAAGACCGAGCTGATGTTCCTCCCGGGGAAGGGCTGTCCGCACCGAGACATGGCCATCACCATTGATAATGCTGTGGTGACCTCAACTCGGACTGCGAAAAATCTGGGTGTGACCCTGGACGATCAACTGACGTTCTCGGCAAACATCGCATCAGTGACAAGGTCCTGCAGATTCCTCCTCTACAACATCAGGAGGATTCGCCCCTTCCTCACGGAGAAGGCAGCCCAGGTGCTCATCCAGGCTCTCGTCATCTCCCGCCTGGACTACTGCAACTCCCTCCTTGCTGGTGCTCCGGCATCTGCCATCAGACCTCTGGAGCTTGTTCAGAAAGCTGCGGCTCGTCTGGTGTTCAACCGCCCCAAGTTCTCCCACACAACCATCCTTCTCCGTTCTCTACACTGGCTCCCCGTAGCGGCCCGCATCCAGTTCAAAACCCTGGTGTTAGCCTATAGGGCAGTGAAAGGAACAGCTCCTTCCTACCTCCGGGCTATGGTCGATGCCTACACCCCTGCCCGACCACTTCGGTCTGCCACCTCGGGGCGACTGATTGCCTCGTCACTCAAGGGTCCTTCTGGCCGATCCACACGGTCACGACTCTTTTCTGTTCTGGCCCCACAGTGGTGGAATGAACTCCCCACTGATGTTAGGACAGCAGAGTCACTGCCCATATTTCGCCGCAGGTTGAAAACCCACCTCTTCAGGAAACACTACCCTTCCTCTCTGCCTGACCTACTTGTTGTTAACTAGTTGTACGAACGCTTGTTTTCTATTGTTGTATTGTTTATTGGATCTTGTTTAGTCGATACACTTAATTGTTTTAGCTCATGCTCATTTGATTTAGCTATTTTGTCTCATCTGTTTAAGGAAATAGGTAGCTGATATATTGCACTTTTACCTTAGCGCTAGGTATACTCTTGGTTGCTTGTTTTTGCAGAAAATGCACTAAAGACTTCTGGTGATTAGTAGTTTTTGTTCCCTACCTATGTTGAATACACTTATTGTAAGTCGCTTTGGATAAAAGCGTCTGCTAAATGACTGTAATGTAATGTAATGTAATGTAATGTAATGTAATGTCTTCATCGTTATGCTTGCTGTCTTCATCAGTGTAGTAGGCCTGTCAAACCCACAGATGTTATAGTTCATTTCCAAAGTGATCAAATGATTTTGTGCAATTAAATGGTCAACTAGATCAGGGGTTCTCAACCCGTGGGTCGCGACCCCTCGGGGGGTCGCCAAATTATTTTAGGGGGTCCCCAAATTATAAAAAAAAAAAATGCCAAAGCATTTCCGGGGGTCCCCAGCCAAAAACGTTGAGAACCCCTGAACTAGATAATGAGTATGTAAAAGTTGAATATGAATACCAATGATAATAGGCCTACCATTTCAGGATATTGTTTACTAATGAATTACATTGTTTCGGTACTTTGGTATTTAAACTTTAGCATTCCTACTTCATCTAGTGTAAACTCTAAACAACTATCCTCTCTCTCTCTCAATTCAATGCAATTTAAATGAAGGTGAAGTAAAACAAAAATGCACTAAACCGCGGCGAGTCTGAAAACTGGCGAGTTCTCCGCTAGCCGCGTAGTCAATGTGCTAAACACGCCAGACCGCTGTTATGGTCTTTAACAGTCCTTCAAACGTATCCATGTTTAACACTGTGCTGCTTCAGTGGTTAAGATGTTCATAGGGTATAATGTGTAACATGCATGAATGTGAACCAGGACCACACTGAAACACAGCAAACTTAGTCCATCTGCTGAGCCTGCTGGCTTTTCAATAACAAGCTTAACAGGCTTTGGTATCCATCTAATTTCACAGGCACATCTTGTGTCTCTTCTCCCTTAGCCTCGGAGACAGCAGGTGTTTCATTTTCTCAAGAAAAAGAAAAGCCAGGCTACTTCTCCCTTGACAAACGTTCCTCTGCATATTGAGACTGATTCAATTTTCTACTTTTTTTGAGCGCCGCTAACCGCTCCCAACACCTGACTATGTGTACTGTAGCATTAGTCTATTAGTCCGCCCCCTGTGATGTCATGTGGGGCATCATAAATCTATAAATGTATATAAATTAACCATTTATAAGATGTATAAATACATCATCGTCGTCATGCTAAAAGGCTCTCACTTCACATGGGTGTGATTTTTCTGTTTACCCACAGCTATAAATGACGGCAAGGTATAACACCGTACACGGCAAATGGCTTACCATTAAATTGGTGTCATTTGGGATGATAGCAAAGTTTTAATGGAGTTATGGAGTATATACTATTGTTGAATACCGCTAATGGAAAGATGTTCGATCCTAACAGGGTGCAACCACCCTCAGCCTACTTTAGATGAATCAATGAACTTACTCTGACCTTCAGCGATGGAGGATATTATTATACCAAACTCATTAATGCTGTATAGCTATAGCTACACTTTGCAACTGTTGTATCTATGCAGTAAATCTGCCGGTAGTCACTGGAGGCCATTTCAATAATGATTTCTAAGAGCCTCTAGTTGAGTTACTCAATTATAGACCCACTTCAGTTGGGAAATGATGCAGGCTTGGGGATATCTTTCGACGTATTCTAAGTAGCTAGAAAATGAACATTTATGTTGCTTGACTGAACACGGCACCACACACATAAGTATTAATGCACTCTAACCTAAATATATTTTTCATTACGTTTCCTCATCTGTGCGTGTGTGTGCGTGTGTGTGTGCGTGCGCGCGTGCGTGCGCGCGTGCGTGCGTGATCTCGCAAAACTAGGCTTCTTGACTGAACGGTCAGCGTCAAATTTATTGTGCATGCTGCCAGTAGGCAAAATAATGTAATTTTCCAAATGGGCCTCCCGGTAGCGCTATAACAGCCCTTTACATTTGTTCTGTACATCTTGAACTGTAGGTCATAGACTATGATGCGTTCCCTTACTGTATATCTTGAACTGTAGGTCATAGACTATGATGCGTTCCCTTACTGTATTCAAGTTTAAGTTTTTGTTAGAAAACATTGAAGTATGAACTAGAAAAAGTGCCCCTCGGTGCACAGGTCTCCACCAGGGCAGGTCAGGTTGTGGCCTCCTGGTGGCGCTATAATAGGCCAATGTGAAAAGGGTGCCATTTGTTCTTATGCCTTTGATGGCAATTGGATGATTTGAGGCATTTTGTTCCAGAAATGTGTTTTGCAAAAATCTACCTGTTGGTGGCGCTATAACAGGCCAATGTGAAAAGGGTGGGATATATTCCTCAGCCTAGTAGGAAAGTGTGTGAAAAATTTCACATAAATTGCAAGCTGCGTTCATGATTTAAGGCCTTTTGTTAGCCAATTAGGATGGGATATATCGGACAGATCGGTCTTGAGCACATGACTATAGAGATACTGTGTAACGATTTGCGTGATTTTTGGACAAAATCTGGAGGAGTAATAGCAAAAAATGTGTTTTACAAAAATCGGCATCCTGGTGACGCTATAACAGGCCGTTCTGGAAAATTTGGGGCAGAGGTTCATCGTTGGCATCTAGGGAGTGTGGGTGCAAAGTTTGGCATGGACCGGGCCAAAGGTGCCGGAGATTAGCTGGTAACGGACGGACGGACACACGGACGGACACACGGACGGACACAATTATGTATAGTAGGTATATAGAATATACAGAACCAATCTTTGATTCTAGTCAATGTGATTATACACAATGTAAAGTAAAATAAATACCTACAAGAAGAACTACCAAGTCCTCAAGGATCAAATTATTCCCATGGCTATAGAGCGTCGCAGTCCCACCCCCTACCAGGGCCCAGGAAATGATTCTCCGTTCATTTTCCTCATAGACATTTCAAAAAGTATTTATTTAAGCCTTGTACAAAGCCAACTCTTGTCGTGACATCATGACAACAAACACAATTTTTCGGGCTGAACAAATAATTAGAAAGAAGAAGAAAACGGCAGGTTACAACACTTTTTTTGTTGTTTTTCTTCTTTGTAATTATTTTAAGGTCTTTAAATAAATACGTTTTGAAATGTCTATGGGAAAAATGCATTGGGAACTATTTCCTGGGCCTGGCGTCGTCATGAAAGGGGGCGGGACTGCGACGCTCTATAGATAGACCTGTAAGTGCTATGTGTTGCCCAAGGTTAGAGAATGACAGCTCTTCAGAAACTTTGACACTCTAGTCCACGAAATAGCAGCCTTACATCCCAACTGTCCAGTGAACCAGGAGGAAACGGCCGTCCCAGCAGGCTGTCTGCCACTAAACGAAACGCCACAACATGCCACATGGCAGCGTGAACGATCTGAGACTGAGCCACGCTGTGAGGGCATTAGAGGAGAGAGAGCCATGCTTTTGTCACCACAGCCTCCCTCTGAGAACCCCCCCCCCACCCACAGACCCACGCACACACCGAAGGGCACATTGATCTTTCTGTTTCTGTCCTTCACTCAGCTCAGCACTCAATAGTTCTGTGTGAGCGTGATATGTCCATCACTGATATATAGATTGTTGTGGAATTGGAACTCCACACTGATGCTCATTGACGTGTTCGTGTGTGTGCGTGTGCGTGTGCGTGTGTGTGTGCGTGTGTGTGTGTGTGTGTGTGTGTGTGTGTGTGTGGCGCGCGCGTGTGCGTGCGCGCAGATGTCCAGAGCTGGGCCAAACAATATATGGACGTTGCCAGAAGGCCACAGAAGTACACCAATTTCTTTCACACATGTTTTTACTTTTTGAATTACTTTAACTTTCATAATTTTATAATGGAAGTGAAACGGTCTCTGATTGGGATGAAACCTTGTCCAAATTCGGAGCCATATCATAGACGACTGACGTCACAGGCTGTCCACATGAAGCTTGAGATTCATTTTGGGGCAAAGCTGTTCCTGCCTGTGTGAATCCTAAAGCCCAAACCACACCAGTTTTTAACCACACCAATTGGGTGTGGGTGACCTAAAACGGTTTTGTTGCAAGGAGTTGTCTGGTGTGGGCTTTAGATCTGCATGATTCACACTATTTTTGTTTAGTTAGTAATTGTGTTGTAAAAACAATGTTGAGAGCTGGAGGTCATGTTCTCATTATGTCTTTCTTGTGTTTAAATTACCCCACCTTGTGTTATGTCAAGATAACAACACTTGTAGCCATGATATAATCCTGATATATCACGATGTGTCATTAAATATATTATTCCATGGCACTGTAGAGTACTATGATTGTGCAAAGCCATGCACAGGTCTTTGTGCAACGTATGCATTTAGAGAAAGTGGGAATCGAACCTGCAAGCTTCCGAATAACCACTGGTGTATCCTGTGTATATTTCAAGTTACTATAAAGCCCAAACTCGACATGTGCATGTGTCCTTTGAACTGGCATGATGTCAGGGTGTTGTCGCACCACAACGGATGCCCTCAGCCTCTGCTCCTCGTTGTGGAGTTGTTGAATGGCAAATCTGGTGCAAATCTGGTGATCTGGTGCAAATCTGTGTCAGACGACGCCAATACATTTAAGTGTGATATTGTCAGGGGAGCAGCAGCAGCACACAAGCCATGCAGTTGGCAACAACAGGCTCCTTTTCGACGTTGTAGACTAGGGAAATGTCATCTCTGAGTGGGAGAAGAAATTATGTTTCACCTTGCTTCTTCAACTCAGTATTCATAATTAATTTTCCGATTGCGTGACCGGGATTTTTACAAAAGCGTGTGCTTGTTGAACTCATGAACAGCGGTGAGGCCAGCAGGACACAGACTTTCATCATCTCTCTCTCTCTCTCTCTCTCCTTTCATTTTTGTACACGTTTTCCTCCTCGATAAATTGTTTATTGCTATTTATCAATTTTATTTTCTGTAATTCTGTTTTGTTTTTAATTTGTATTAGGTCTTGCTAACTGCTCTCCATTGCAGTTACTCAATTATGATTTAATTATATGTAGTTAAAGTTGTATAATAGAGGACCACAATGGAAATATGCCTGGGAGCTTTATTGTGTTTTTATCCTCTGTGATATTGTGTGTTTTTGTTGGGAACACAATTGGCCTGTGTCAGGGGAGGGAAGGCGGACAGGGTCATTGCATACTCCTACAGGCTGGGGGCTGGGCAGCACCTGTCAGCAGGGAGTGTTGGGTCAGAGGAGTAGGACGAAGGCTCTACTGTATGTCCTCCGGGTGAGTCAGTAGGATACAACAGCAGTGACAACACAGAAATGTGTGTTTGGAGGAATTAATTGGCATTGACTGACAGACAGTGGCCTTGTGGTTAGAGTGTCCGCCCTGATACTGGGAGGTCGGGGGTTCGATCCCCGGCCGGGTCACACCAAAGACTGTAAAAATGCATCCAATGCCTCCCTGCTTGGCACTCAGCATCAATGGGTTGGATTGGGGGGTCAAATCAACTAATCAAATGATTCCCGAGCT
This sequence comes from Electrona antarctica, assembly GCF_951216825.1. Classification (NCBI taxonomy): domain Eukaryota; kingdom Metazoa; phylum Chordata; class Actinopteri; order Myctophiformes; family Myctophidae; genus Electrona; species Electrona antarctica. The sequence goes on from NC_136810.1 coordinate 22,933,486, forward strand.
GCAGCTCACCGCTCCTTGGCTGCGGCTTACCGCTCCAAGAGATGGTCAAATGTGCAGAACAAATTTCACTGCGGTAACATGTGACAAATCGTACGACTTTGACTTTGATAAAGACTAAATTGGGGAGAAAGTAAGACATGTGAGTACGTTTTCCACCACGTCTACGTTTTTCATCTTACTTGTGTCCGTAGCCGTCTGAGGTGGTGGTAAGGTTGATCTGCATGACTGTCTGGAACTCTGTGTCATTGCAGCAGTACTTGAAGGCGGTGTTGTTGTGGTGGCAGCAGAACATGTAGGTCTTGTTGTCCGAGAGGCGCGGGCAGTGGAAGCCGAAGTGGTAGCGCCCCTTGTGGTCGGAGTAAGGTTCACACACTCGGTAATGAGCAGAGAAGGCTGGTCACAGAGGAAAAAGTAGAAAAAACACTGAGAAAACCACAAGAATATAATAGTCAGAAAATTGTGATTGTCTTTTTTTCCGTTTTCTTACTTCATGTTAGGTAGTTTCCAGTACTTGGAGACAAACTATTCCTTTACACCCATATTTTCGGTGTAAAGGAATTTTCCATACTTCCCACATTAGTAGAATAACAATAACACAATAACAATAACAAGGACAATATGTCTAATGACATATACAGCAAGCTTTGGTCACATCTGCTAATCTGCATCCGAGCAGACTTGAGAAAGAGCGTCCCTCTGCAAAATTCACCAACAAAAAAGATTACTGAATCAGACTACTAATGTGGGAAGTTTGGAAAATTCCTTTACACCCAAAATATGGGTGTAAACCATCATGTAGTGAATCGAGCCCATTGTTTTGCTTATTTGGGATCATTGGACATTGTTTTTCTAAACCCAGTCATATGCCATCAGAAGAACCATAGCGGTAATGGATAACAAACAGTCTGACAAGGAGACAATTGAATTGGACTGCATTTCACCCTAATATAACAAAACTATGGAAACCACAACACAGGATTGTCATTCTAATTTTAATTTAATTTGAAGCATTACTGTGACTCGAGAGGATAAGTATTGAATCTGGCAACCCAAGATGCTTTTCCCCCTGTAATTGAAATCACTGAAACATCATTTGGCAGCTGTGGCTGCTGCAGATAATCACCAATTACTAATCTGTCAGCGGAACAGACCAGCCATAATGAGTGTCAATTTACAGGGCTGCTGGTGATGGTTAACACACTTGTCACAATGATCCAAGACTAAAAGCGCTTGTTTGACTGTCTCATAAACACAGTTTCTTCCGTGTGACATCTTTTCACATTCTGTTGCTATCAATCAGGCCTGAAATGAAACTTCCTCTGGAGATAAATTTCACAGGCTCTTGAGCATAGCGGTTATATAAACTCAGCACAAAAAGTTCAGAAACTTAACTTTGGTCGGTTATTTACTTATTTCTCCCCTTTAAAGGTGTAGGGAAACGGAAATGGTAGGCATTTTATTTTGAAGTTTCAGACGGTTTCAACATGAAACACCGCTCTGAAGTTTCTGAACCAATCAGAGCGTCGCATCCCTTCAGGCGATGGAACGGTAGCTAGGGACTGTCTGGATGTTATCTTGAATGGGAATAAAAACGGAGGATTTCTGTAATCAGTAGCAGCTGTGCTGGACGGATGCGCAGATATGGGGAATTAAACGGACGAGCTTCATTTTTATTGGCTTTCATCGATGTGTATCTCTACACGTCATCACGCAGCACGTTTTTGTTTTCAAGAAGTAATTAAAAAAATATTTTTATGGACTTTTGATATACAAACACAGAAATTAGATTTTTTTTGGCATCCATTGTTAGGTATGCCCATATGAAATGAAATGAAATGAAATCTATATTTACCCAGGGTATCTGGGCTAAGCTCAAGAACTTGTTTCCAGCCAGGCCCTGCTCATAGAACACATTTCATCGTAGTGGTTCAATGCCTTGTTCAAGGGCACTTCAGCGGTGGTAATTTTTTAACGTGTCGGACGGCTGATTCGAACTGGGAACCTTCCGGTATCAAGACCGCGCCGCTATCCGTTCCGCCACCGCTGCCACAAATTATGGTCACATGATGACCACGGATATGGTCTAAAAGTGTGAAAAACGTATTTTTCATCTCACTTCGCCTTTAATAATACCAATTGGTATTTTAGATCATTTTTATTGTTGCTTAGTCACCTTTACAACGAGGTATAGCTTGTAAGGATCGGACATTCCTGGAATGAGCAACACAGGTATATGTGTGTAGCGCCTCCAAAATATTTGCCATAATGGCAAATGGTTGGTATTCAGCCTTAAATTTTGAGTTGCTTAGTGGATTGGATGATTGCACGTCTCCCACAGTAATAAGGAAAAAAACTACACTTGGCCTTTATAAATGTTACACTCAGTGTTAGGGAACTCAGTAGCATCTGGAAGATCCATACACAGCCACGACGGCTTGGTGTGGTATGAGGCAGTATCTCTCTCACAGGCAAGACAGAACTTGTCATGATTGAAGGCAATCTCAATGCAGTGAGATATCGGGATGAGATAGATAGCTAGCGGCTCCAGAACACAATTCACAATCCAGTGAACGTGTGAACTCAATACCGCCACCATCTGGCAGAGTCAGGTTAGCAATCCCATATCTTCAGAATCTAGGACCTAACGCCATCCTCCAGGATGACAACGCTCGCCCCCACAGAGCCAGGATCATCACAGTACCTCCAGAAGTTGGGAGTGGAGAGGACATTGGCTGACTTGCAACAAATCTTGGTTGAGGAATGGGATACCATCCCACAGCAAAATGTGGCTAGGTTGGTGACCAGCATTAGGAGGAGGTGCCAAGCTGTTGTGGCTGTCTATTGGTCTTCTACACGCTACTGAGTTTCCTAAAATAAAATTGAGTGTAAAATGAATAAAGTGTAAAAAGTTTTTTCCTTATTACTGTGGGAGAGTGCAATCATCCAATCCGCTAAGCAACTCATAACAAGGGTGAAGCACAAGTGAGACTTCAAGGCAGCAACATCACTCTTCCATGGGCTATAGACCGTAAGGCTATGAAGCAATATAGCACTTGGCATAACGGGCAACGGATAAGGGATCTCTTAAAGGCAATGGCATGTGGCACGGTGATTGGTTTAATTATTGTAACGCCCAAACCACACCTATGCATAATGTAACGGGGAACGAAGGTGTTTTAGGGATTTAGACAGGTAACCAAAATACCAACTTTAGGGGGGGAACACCCCTTCCCCACTGCTAAATCCCCAAATAGTGTATTTAGAACGAAAATGGAGACCTATGTGTAGCCTAATTATGTTCTGTAAAGCGATTTTGGGTACCTTGAATAATAAATATATATAAATTGTATGTATTAGACACTTTTGTCACTGTTGTAGCCTACATTCCTTTTCTTTTGAGCTGCTGTAGTTCTTTCAATGTACTCTATCATCCATTATTCACTTCACTTCAATGTAAACATGTATAACTACAACCGATTTAACTATGTTACACATATACACTTTTAAGTTGAACTTACTACGCTCAGTGTGAATTTCCTTTTCAAACATGGAATCCATATAACCTAATAGCCTATCAAGTGTATCCTGCACACACAAAGGGCTCCATCTTGCGCCACCCTTATCCCTTATCCCTAAACTATTTTGAAAAACATTTTAAAATAGTTCAACTAGCCGATCTACATCGAGACATTGTGAGCTTGAAGATCGGCTATTTGAACTATTTTAAAAGGGTTTTTTTTTTAAATGGCAAATTAGTTTAGGGATAAGGGTTAAGGGGTGGTGCAAGATATAGCCCAAAATGTCCTGCTGTCATTTGGCGTTATGTCACCCAAAGAGAAAGTGTTGGGAGCTTTCCTATAATCTCTGTCAGAGACAGATTGGCTTTTGAATGCAGAGAGCAGCTTCAGGTTATAATGAGCTTTGGCATGGCGACATTCTCAAGGCACTGGCCAGCTTGCCTTTTGTCAACTCTAATTGACAGACTTTCCTTTAAATAGTGAGGTAGACTGAAAACTAGAGAAAGCAGTACGGTAATGCATATAAGCATATTGGTTGATTTAAAAGTCGATTCGTAGTGAGAGAAAAACTCCACTCTATTCCAGTTTTGCATTGTCGAGCTGCAAGGTCATCCAACATAATAGGTTGTAAGACTACGTGTACTTTAGACTTTTTCTTGGCTACACTTTTGTTCTTTTCAATTGCTACATTACAGCCAATAAAATGGTAAATCAGTTCAGATCATAGACATATTTATTTTTCTCCGCTCAGATTGCCCTGAATCATAAATCTTTGGCGCTCATGAGGAAGGGGTCAGCAGTTATGGCGAGGTGAAATTGGCAATAAGGAAGCAAAGCACTTCACCATCGGAACTGGACCATAAAGTCCTCTAATGATGCACGACTTAAAGGTTTGCGAGGGGGAGGAGGTGGCGGGGTGAGTCTCAAGCTTTGTTAGATGAGAAACAGCTGCTTTTGGTCGAGGCACCGTTGTAAATTCAGCCCATCTCGTTAATTACATTAACACCTCTCGAATTTTAGGATACAGTAAAAGGTTACATTTACAACCCTAGAGCTGAAAGAATGAAAAGCAAGGGTAGGCATGTTGTTACACTTTACAGTAGGCTGCAGTAAATTGGGACTGGCTGTTCCCTGTATGGCAAAATAGGGAGCGCACGACACTGGCAAGTTTAGAGGTTTGCATGAAGACACCCTCAAAATAGACTGCAAAATGATATGACATGAATAATACCTCTGTAAGGTCACATTCCCACCTAATACTTCGGTAGACTCGATGCGAATGGGAGGAGAATTGGGACTTCTTGCATATTTAATTTGCTGCGGTTTGCCTTCACACTGTCATCCGCAGCTATTGGAAACGCAGCAGGGGGGACCTTTATCAATGTGTTCCATTCATAAACTATAGCCTACACCAGTGGCGTGCACAGACATTTAGAGGGGCAGGTGCTCAAGTGTTTTAATTTTTTTTTTTTTTTTATGGTGATCAAATTATACTCATAACGTGCATGTGTCGTGCCGTCTGGGACTGGACCCACCCCTCTCTCTCTCTCTCTCTCTCTCTCTCTCTCTCTCTCTCTCTCTCTCTACGCACTGTTCTTTTGGGCATGGAAGGAACAGCGCTGAGCGCACTGATATTATAACAGACAGCAGCGCAAAATGTTTACAAGTTTATCGAGATGGAAGTCCCTACTCCCCAGTCCCCACACAGTGACAGCACTCCATGTTATGTAGTGTAGGCTATAATACACTGCAGGGCTTCAATCTCCTCATTCGACCACGTCTATCCACGGTAACGGGACATCTTTGCGCTGCGTAAAATATGCCTTCTCCGTCTCCAACTGTGTTCAGCTCCTCACCCGCCACATTGTTTGCTTCATTTCCTTTATTTACTGCGGATTGCATTCACACCTGCACCGAATCGTAATCAAGTGCGATTGGAAGCGAAGCGAAACCCCCGTTTTTGCTCGGAGTAGAATGCAGTTCTTTGATACGCATTAGGATTCAAATGAGCCTTCACACCTGCCAAACGAAGTGCACTTTGCAGCAAAGCTTTCTGGTGTGAATGTCACCTAAATGTCCAAATGTTGTACGGTGGGAATATGGTTCTCAGAACAGACAAAAAAGGGATAAAGAGACACAGTAGCGTACAGACCTGCAGTGGACAGCAGGACGAAGATGACTATCAGGGCGTTGAAGGACTGCCGGTTGGTGACAGTCATCTTCTCGTCCTCCAAGGGAGGGAAGGAGGGAGGGAGGAGGGCAGGCGGGGGAGAGCTTCTCTGCTTTTATCTGGACGAGGACATCCTCTGTCTGCCAGCGGCTCCTCTCACATGGCTGTTGCTTGGTGTCTCCTGACAATAAGGTAACCAGAAACAAAGACAATTCATACATTTGGGATCATTTTCAAAGTGCCCCCACCCTCCCAGCGGTTTTCTGATCACCAGCATGTCATCATGAAATCGTCCCTGGAAGACTGAAAATCAAATGTGCATAAAACCGTGCCTGATGCGGGATTGTGGGGAAAACGTCCTGAGGGGATAAATCACACAGAGACGGCCTGTGCATTTCGAACAGTTGGGGCTGCAAATGAATTTTATAGTAAATGATGCATCACAGGGGTTCATGGTGGAAATACATCTTCTGCGGTGGCAGACACTGCAAGGTTAGCGCAAGAAATCACAAAGTCTGTCATTGCTGTCTTTGCACAGTCTCTAAATGTGATGAATGGATGCCAAAGGTCATTGCTAGTTTCTGCTCTTTGTCACACGTAGTGCCAAGGGTTGATAGTTGATAGTAAATAATAGGTTTGTCTTCTACCACTACCAGTTATGTGATGTACAGTATAGATATCTAAATGTGTGCAATTCATGCAATTCATTTCTTGGGAAGTTGGTGTTGACAGCATTGCTATATGGTTTATGGGAAGGTTTGTAAAAAACAGATCAAATAAGACATCTCAGATGTTTAGAGATGCAGTCTTGTGACTGGAAAGTATGCCTTCTAGAAATGAAGAAGGCATGCATCATGGCTAGCTGCCCCAGTGGCCTAGGAGCCACCAGTAGGTTTAAATGGGCATCTCGGGTCCTACTGTACTATGAGTGTGAATGTGAATAGTATAGAAAAATAGGGGGTGGGGTGGGGGATTTAATTATTTTACAGGGGCTAGTTTCGAATTGCAGACGCCCGTAAGCTCTTTGAGAGCGGTTTTGAAGGAGGGGAGAGCCATGATAGTCACTGGCTTCTATTTGAGAGCGGTTTTGAAGGAGGGGAGAGCCATGATAGTCACTGGCTTCTTCACTATATTCACCTCCTCCACATCACCCTTCCTAGCACCAACCACAGAGCCTGACATCTTCACAAGCTTTTTTGTCTCCACCAGGCTTTTTTTGTTTTGCACGCTGTGCGTGTGTCCATCCGTCCGTCTATATACAGCTAATCTCCGGCACCGTTGACCCGGTCAATGCCAAACTATGCACACATACTCCCTGGATGTCAACGACAAACCGTATTTGCCCAAAATATTACAGAACGGCCTGCTATAGCGTCACCGTGATTTTATCCATATACATCACGCAAATCTCATCATCTCTATAGTCGTGATCAATGCAAATCTGTCCAATTTTCCATATTCTATCCTGATTGGCAAAGATTGCCTTCCAAAGTTTGCAGGATTCATCCGTTTTGAACAAAATTGCGTGGAAGGAACATGTTATTCCAACCAGTTCCTTTCCCCTCCATCAGGTGCCCCGGCTGGCCAGGGGGAGGTAGTTTAGAGATGATGCGGAGGAGAGAGCATGCCCCCAGTGCCCACAGCATCCCCAGCGGGAATCGAACCCAGGATCTTCTAGCTGTGAGGCGACAGCACTACCTACTGCTTCACCGTGCCCCCCACATCTCCCTTTTATAGCGCCAAACAAAAGGCTGAATTATGTAAAAAAGGAAAAAAACAACGTTTTTGGATATTACTCCTTCACTATTTGGGCTAAAAACGGCCATAGCCAGTTGCCCAAATGTGCTAACATTTTTTTTTTGCAAAACTAATGCTTGGAATGGATTCAGAATCATGCAAACCCCACACATCACATGCTACATAAAGCATGGTGAAATTTTGAATATTTTGCCTTCTATAGGTTGTTAATGGTATGGTCACATATTATGCCAATTCTGAAAATTGCTCAACTTATGCAAGTTAGCATCCGGCAGTTTCTACATGCTGGGGACCCATACTCAGAGTACCACAGACGAAAAACAGTCTAAGTCCAAATTTCAGACTGACCCCTCCACGAAAAGGCCTCGTTGTCCTGAACCCTTATCTATCATTTATATATTATGGATCAATAGTGTGGACTTAGACTGTTATTCGTCTGTGGTACTAACATAAAACCTTGGTGTACTCAACATGTCTGGGTTCACAATGGGGCTCTATGGGCTGGAAAGTAGACTACTATAGGATATAAGGAAGAAATGCCACTTGACATTTTTCAAATCAGCCTCATGGTGTCGCTATAAGAGGCCCAGTCGCATCTTTAGCTATAACTGCACTGATCTGCGTAAAAGTTTGTATGCACACTCCCTAGAGGCCAAGTATAAACATCTGCCCTACATTTTTCAAATCTGCCTTTAATGGCACCACCAGGAGGCCGACTTATGTGAAACACATTTTTTTATATAGATAGGATAGGAGATAGGAAATCTGCAGCATCCTGTTGCACACGTCAAATGACCTGATCCTATTCAGGAAAGAGTTTGCTCAGACCATTACTGTAAGCATGTATGCTTTAATAGTAAACCTTGATAAGCAAGGCTTTTTTTTTAAAAGCGTCTACTATGGACTGTATGGACAGAATGATGTGGGCCATGATGCATGTAGCTCACCAGCCTGTTTATTGTTGAGGTCTTTAAAAGCATTTCACATCAGGCGAGCTGTCCCCACTTCAGAGAGCCAGGCAGCTGAAGTCTCCAGAGGCTTGTTAGAGTGGCATTTTATATTTTTCTTCTCCTCTGCTTTTTCTTCTAGTGAAAGCTGTCTCAGACGACATCATGCAGCGCAATGAGGGATTCCCATGCAGCCCCTGAAATTCCCCCTTTCTTTCCCTCCCCCCGGGCTTTCCTTGCTTAAGGCAAATGTATGTTCTGTTGCACGACCATGTAGCTCGACTATAAATTACGTGTTTTTCTCTTCGTGTTTTTTTTTGTCGACTTGCTTGTTTAAATTATATCTCACTTCCCTTCCTCTCGTACTTAACGAGGATCTTTCATAATTTATTCCCTCTGGCATTTTCACATGGAATCCTTTTGCCTGCGCTATATTTTCTGTGCTGCAAAAGATACGGCTTAATTTGTTGTAGAACATTGGCAAAGTACAACTGCTCTCTTACTTTTCAAAGTATTTTTCATCAGGAGTTTTTATTCCAAACATAGGTTTAGCCTACAGGGTTGGGCAATTACAAAATATACCCCAACCCATGTCTAGAACAATGTAAGAAATAAAACTAGCTATTTTCAAGTGTTATTTTCCGTGTCAATGGAATGCCATGCTACATGTCACTGACTGAGTGTGGGTGGGGAGCCTTCCATTTGAGCAAGACTGTCTGGCATTCCTGGCATGTCTATAGCCAGAAGTGAGGCAAATGCAACCATGCGACACTCTGCAAATGTCAGATGAGGATCGTCTCCAATCCATCAGTAATGCCAAAATGCTCTCAGGAGGCCGACCGGGTCGAAATTCTGCCTTATGGATGTTGGATAGGGTATGAATGAACAACATATCTTCGGAATGTTTGTTATTCAGGGCAAATCCCGTACAGGCAGATGAGATAAGGGTACTGTATTATTATTTGTGATAAGTGATAATGATATTAGGGTTGATGCTGATGTAGAATTTTGTCGTCATGATGTGATGATAGGCCTATACTGTATGCCCCACGCTGATTTATTTTTTGAGAGGCGCTAGCCCCTCCTAAATTCAACTATAGTGATTCTTGTCCTAACACAAACATTAAATGTCATTGACAATGAATGGAGAATTTACGTCATATGTAGACGAGCAAATCATCTATTTCCGTCCTACACAAAATTCCCATTGACAATGAACGGAGAATTTATGTCATAATGTGTCTGAGCAATGATGATGATGTACACATGGGTGTGATTTTTATTTTTTTAAGTGTTTAATCCTGTGTGCATGGGTGCACATGTCAGCATGGACATTTTTTAATTTAGGCTGTGGCTCTGCAGAGGCTAGCCAAGACTGTCGGTCTGTGTGTCTGTTTGTCCAGAGCTAATCACGGCTAATTTATTTTGTGCATTAGGTAGGCTACATACTGCAAACTGTATATGTATCTTTGTGAAATATTTAACTTAAATATTATAATGAAAGTCACAGGAGCTCTTGTTGGGTTGAAACGTTGCCCAGAATATGGACTGAAACAAACAAGCACAGGGTTAGAATAGAACATACTGTGCATTTGAACTGACAGAGAGAGGGGTATAGCCACTTACTGCATGTCTGAGACCAAATTAAACATGTACTACAGACCAGTGCCAGCACCGCCATACAATATTTATCTTTGAAATGTAGTTGAGTGAAAGTCACAAGTATCCAAAAATACAAATACTCAAGTAAAGTAAAGTGCAGTAGCCTACTCAAGTAAATGTACTTCATTTCTGTCCACCACTACTAACAGGATATGACTCTGAGGGCCCCTATAAACAGCTCTAGATTTTAATGTTTGTGTTGTCTTTTATGATGGAGAATTTACATCATATGTCTGAGCAAATCGGCATATGTATGTCGGTGGGAACCCTTGGCCAATAAGGGACCACCATTCTTGATGATGATGTACAATACGATTAGAGTGCCCCTCACTTCACACATGTGTGATTTTTGAGTGGTGCAAACACTCCTGTCCTGACAGCTATGTGTGTCCCTGGGTCCCTGGCTGGCTGGCTGTGTCCGATCACGAAAATAGCGTTTGGTTGGTTTTTACCACCAAGTGTCACTGTTGCGCAGCCTAACACACACACATATTAACTGTATACACAGTATATGCTGATTTCGGGTCTGAATACTTAAAATAGCCCATCTAAGCTAGATCGGCTAGTTGAACAATTTTTAAATGTTTTTCATTATAGTAAAAAAGGCAAAGAAGTTTAGGGATAAGGTGTAAGGCACTGACGAAAATAGGGCCCTGAATGTTCTTATACCTAGCCAGTAGCTCTGGCCAGAGAGTATAGAAGCAGTGGCGTGCACAGACATTTAGAGGGGCAGGTGCTCAAGTGAAAAAAAGGGCACCTTGTGCAGCGCGTGGAACCGGCCGGTTGCCTTAACCCATTTTTGGCGGGAACCCCTTTTGGTGTTAGCATTATGTTATGCTTTAGCTATTGAAAAATAGCAGATCTACAAGCTCATAGCGCGCCACCGAGTGGCGCGCTACAAGCTTGTAGATCTGCTATTTTTTTTAAATTGAAGAACGACTGACATAGAAACATAGCTTTTTCAGAAAACTGTCAGGATGTAGAAGACATTTTTAGAATCTGATCTCAGGTCAAAATGGGTTAATAGTGTGAGATTTATAGATTTTGGGGCCTAAATAATATATTAGAAGCTTTTTATCAAGAATTGATCAATGTCACCATGGTCCACATACTGTACAAAAAAATAAAAAATAATAATAATACGGGTAAAAAGGGCACATTGCCAAAAGGGCAGGGGGTGCTCTAGCACCCCCTAGTGTCTATCTGTGCACGCCACTGTATAGAAGGAAAGATTGTGCTGACAATTAGCACCGCAGACTCTGATCTATTCAAAGGCACGATGCAGCCGAGTGTCACAAAAAAGTTTTGGTCTAATGGGCGGTTAGCAGAGAGATGAAACAACAATCTGCCTATATTTTAGTCCTTGAAGTCATACCTGAAATGTTATCCCCCATGCCATCTCGTTAGTGCTAAACAAAATGCTCGCTCACCCACCTAAAAAACCCCAACATCTGCTGTAACTGTTGTGTTGGCTGTTGGTTTTGCTATTTAAGGCTAGCTCATTCAACTCCATCAGCCCGGACATACTGATCAACAAACTGCAGATATTAGGTCTAGAACCCTCTGTCTGTGGATGAAGGACTTTCTAACCAACGGATCCCAGCATGTCAGGCAGGGCACACTGGCTGCACTCCCACCCACAGTTCACCTTAATCAAATTCGCAATTGACACAAAAAAGCCTAGATGAAATCATCATGGACTGAAAAATAATAATAATAAAAAAGACTATTCAAAAATAATCACACTGGACTGTGTGGGTTTCCATTTTCAAGTTCCTGGGAGACTATACCTATGTTAGGGCCTGGAGCCTATACACCTCACACTTATCCATAAGAAGTCACAACAGTGCCTCTTTTTTGGAAGATCCTGAGATGCAACAGACTCCCTCAAAAACTGCTAATGTCTGGCGCTGGCGCTGCAGTATTGAGAGCATCCTGACATGAACCGTGGCAGACAGGAAGGTCCTGCAGCACATAGTGGAAAAACGGCTCAGTGGATCAGAGGCTCCCCCTCTCCCAAATCTGACAGACGTCCACTTGAGCTGTTTTCACAAACAGGCCTCTTAACATCATGAGACCCCTTCACACCCCGGACACCACCACCATCCTCCCATGAGGCAGGCTAAGAACCATACACACACGCACCAATGGGCCCGAGAAATAGCCTCAGTCCCAGGCTTACTCATCTGCGAAGTGAAAAGCCTGGTCACAACCTAAGGCAGAGACGCCATCGGTGGAAGTGTCGGTTCGGAACATCCGACAAATGTATTTCCCCCGGATACGATATTATTCCGACCAATCACAACACTTGTTTCATTCACGGAGAATGTAGTCTCGCGTAGCCAGACAACTATTCCACAACCTCCGAATGCTTGATGAAAGCATTTGGAAATTGTGAGAGGCAACAGTCTGGTAACGCGAGACTACGGAGAATGTAAACTGATTTGTAAAGCATCAACGTAATTTCCTTGAGCTGTACTTCCGCCAAAATCCCGCAACTTCCGCCCAAAACAAATGATGGCCTCTACAACTTAGGTCTGGCCCAGCGTGGCTGAGAAACAGCTTTTTCCCCAGAGCAGAGAACAAGCTGCTGAACCCATAATTCCACCACCAACAACAACATTAAAAACTACTCTGTCCCAAGATGCAATATAATATTAAACTGCTGGTAAAATAATATAGTGCAATAACTTTCTGTTACTGAATGTTACTGTCTACAAAATGGGAATGCCCATATATGGCTCCAATAGACTTCAAACTCATCATGCGCATGCAGCGCACAATGCAATAGTTTATATCTATATATATATATATATATATATATATATATATATATATATATATATATATATATATATCCAATGTTTCGACACAGTGAAATGTCTTCTTATCATAATTGTGCATGCCTGGATACAGAAATATCCATATATGGGCATAAGGGACACAGACAGACAGACAGACAGACAGACAGACAGACAGACAGACAGACAGACAGACAGACAGACAGACAGACAGACAGACAGAATGGGTTTGCATAACTAGGTGGGGCATGCATTTCTAACTTGGATCTTCCCGACTTGCTTCATTCCTGAGTAAGTCGTCGACTGATCTAGAGTCTAGACAATAATAATAATAATAATAATAACACCTCAGATTTATATAATGCTAGTTATTATATGTACATAAAGCTGCTTTCATTGAAAAATACAAATAAAAATAAAATAACTTTTTTACTATTAGGCAAAAATAGTGGGGGGTTAAGGTCCCTGCACACAGAGCGCGTTCAAAATTTTAGCTGCGTTTCTCCATCGGTTTTCTGAAAAACGCGTCCAGTGTGCAACCACCTTTAGTTGGGGAAAAGCTATTTTGAAGAGGTGTGTTTTGAGGCTGGTTTTGAAGGAAGGGTGAGGCTCCTTGATGTGGTTAGGGCGTGCGTTCCACAGGGAGGGGTCATCAGTGGCTCAGGGGTAGAGTCACCAGATAGCAACCGCAAGGTTCCCAGTTCAAACCTGGGCTCCCCCAGAGGTAGTGTCGAAGTGTCCTTGAGCATGACTCTGAACCCTCAATTGCTCCTGATATGCAGGTTTGTGCCTTACATGGTTTCCTCCGGCATTGGTGTGTGAATGGGTGAATGTAATGCATCTCTGTAAAGCGCCTTGGATAAAGGCGCTATTGCTATATAAATGCACCATTTACCATCAACTGAAAAGGCCCTATCACCCCAGGTTTGGAGGTTGGCATCACCAGACACGAGGGAATGTGAGTGCACATGATGGTGTAGGAAGTCAGAGGCAGGTCAGGTTGTTTAAATTTGAAGTCGACTCTTTGTTTGACTGGAAGCCACTGAAGGCCTTGATGGACTTGTTTGATCTGAGCGGGTGCTGATGAGCAAGCGAGCAGCTTTGAACATATTGTAGTTTATTGATGACTTGAGATGATGCCACGAAGGATGCTATTGCAGTAGTCAGGCTCAGATGTAATGAATGTGCAAAAGAGTGTTTTGGCAGCGGAGAAAGACAGAGAGAGCCAGGGGACTTTTTGTATGTGTGCACAAAATCACTATCAATATACAGAGGCAGGATACTATATATCTACAGTAGCCTATTGCAGCCAAAAAATAAAATACACGTTGATAAAATACAGAATGATGGGCCTGCATCAAAATACGTTTATTACTTTTTGATGGCACTAGGGCTTCATCCAGTGCTCCCATTAGGATGTGGGCCCCAGATTTAGAGCTGTGGTCTAATGGCAGTCATTGGAAGGGAGGCCTCATATGCATCATAATTGAATAATCTGTCACTCTCTGAAAATAGCAGATGTACAAGCTCTCAACACGTTTCATCAGCGATGCGTTGTGAGTTTGTACAACGGCTATTTCCGGCACGCTGGCACCGTAGTACAGCAAAGTAAAAATCGGCTTCAGGAGGTGAACACAGAGTTCCCTGGGCGAGTGTGCGTGCGTGCGTGCGTGCGTGCGTGCGTGCGTGCGTGCGTGCGTGCGTGCGTGCGTGCGTGCATGACTTCACGTCAGTCAGGACAAGGTTCATCGATGTGTAGTAAAATTCAGGGCAGATGCTGGAGGATATGACAAAAGCAAGCTGACCTGGGGTTACAGCAGGTGTACAATTCAAGCTGACCTGGGGTTACAGCAGGTGTACAATTCATTGGATAGGTCACAAGACTCACAACATTGAGATATTATTTATTCCCTGACTGAACGAGACTGACACTTTCCTCCCGGCTGCCCTTCTAACTTTTTATGAGAGCTATTTTATATTTTGTCACATTGCAAAAATGTTCCTTTACGATGAAAGGTCACATTGCTTTTATAAGTCCTTTTTATGTATTCAGTATGTATAGAGGCTTATCTTTTAAATGCATATAGGTCTACTCACTTTTATATCTTTCATAAATATTTTTATGATGTTCAGTGTTTATTCATATTCTTGAGCACTGCACTATTTAAAAACCTCCGCCATTAATTCTGTTGACACACAAACCTGCCCAATAAAAAAACATTCACATCATAACCTCATTGAGAATGAAAACAAATGTGATAAACAACAGAGAGTGTAAAAATGCTTTAGAAATACATACTTATTCATGCAGATTAATTTGTCTGGCTCTGTCTAACCATAAAAGTGGTTACAGGAAGATGTATTGCAAACAATTTAGAATGCATTGTGCACGAGGGGGCACGGTGGCGCAATAGGCCTATCTCACAGCCCGCTTTCCACGCCCACTTCCGGTAAATAGTGGTGTCTTTAACATTAGCATTTACACGTTTTTTTCTCTGGAGAATCTAAGTACATTTTCTAATGTAAAAATGTGACAGACCAATATTATTATGAAGCAAACAATATGGTAAATCAGCTCGAACAGATAGAACAAACCTTACCTTGAGAAAACAAAAGTTGTAGACTTCTTAAATTACCTCTGTTAACATGTAGTGTCTATGGAGTGACGTCACGCTATCACCACTAACCCCGAAAGGGGGCGTATTTAGGGGGGCGGGGAAATTCTGTGAGATAGACTTATTGTTAGCGTTGTCACCTCACAACTATAAGGTCCTGGGTTCGATTCGTGCCGGGGACATGGGGGGGGGGGGGGCTAGATGGGGTTGGTGAAAGGGCCTATGACGACCCCACCCGCTCACCTCCTCCCCACCCCCTCGTGCTGTGGTCATCTTGGAAACTTAACACAATATAAACAATGGGAGAAGGGTGGGGCCGAGAAAGGCCCTTATTGTATCTGGATATTTCCACATCTAGATTCCAATTCCTGTTTTTCTCATATCCTTTTCGGCTGAACACCTGCGGCTCAAGCTTTTGCATCATTGAACTAGTGAGACCATCTCAAAATAATAAAGAAGGTATTAGGATTCAATATGTATCACGGCTGCGCAGAGCACATACAGCTCAAGACAAATATGAGTAATGAACAAAGGTTCTTTCCTATTTCATGCAATCATCAATCAAGTGGAATATATTTTCCAGATCAAATACGGCAAATAAAGCAGCGAAGCCGCGGCACGCGCTTTGAGCTATATTGGCTTGACGTTGCCTGGGAAACATTTCCGCCACCAAACAAATGAGGTAACAATAGATAGTAATTAGCAGCAGCTCTGCTGTGTGTTTGTACAGGAAATAAATGTAGCCGTTCTTTAAAAAAGAGCTTGTGGTGTGGTGATGAGTTTGGCAAATACGGAACTGTATATAATGAGCTCAATATGCAAATCAGCAACCTTCCACATGGGAGGACTTTTTTTTCCTTCTGGATTTGAATGTCGTGTTGCGTGTTGTTTGTAAAGTGACACAATCAGACCAGCACTAGAAGTGCTGCAATCAAACTCATATCCGCCGCAGGCTTGCTGCTTCCCTAGAAGCCCTACATACCCCCCCCCCCCCCCCCCCCCCCCACAACACACACACACACACACACACACACACACACACACACACACACACGCACACGCACACACACACACACACACACACTCTGCCATCGTGCCACGCATCTTTGGCTTTTCATTTCAGGCACATTGGGGGGAAAAGGGAGTTTGTTGTTGCTTGGAGATGATCCTCAACAAGTATATGTGGCAGCGCAGTGTCACATTGCTGATTTATTTTCAATCTCATGAGAGCACTGAGTCGACTCGTATCATCTCATATTAGCCTATATCAGTATCTATCTCTGAGGATATTAAACTCCCCCAGCGCAGCTCATTTCACCTTACTTAACTAACTTTGCCATGCTGTGCCGGCTTCATTTACAATTGATTAACTAAAAGACAGTTGATATTTAGTTAAACAACATAGCTTGTATACGCATAGAAATTAAGGACATATATGTTCAAGGCACATTTTTATTGAGCTCTAAACACGTGCTGAAGGCACTGAGGCACTGACACTTTAAAACACGTTGAAGCCTTGTTTATAGGAGGAACCTTAACTCTTTCAACGCCAGGGGGCGGTAGAGCTTTAGGTAGAAGGTGCCAGACGAATTTGCAACATGAGCAAAGAAGAGGGCTTGTTGTCTTGGCTGAAAGTGAAACTAATCGAGCCCCTGGCTCTGCGGAGGCCCAATGAGGCCTACTAGCGATGCAATCAGTGTTTTGATTAGCGGAAGGTTGAATTGATGTTTTATTAGGCGCCGATCATGCCTATTTCATCTCATTTTGAGCCATAATGTCAATGAAGATGGCGTGCATGCGTGCACGCGGGGATTTTGGCAGTTTTTACGTGGACGCTAGTGGTGGCTAGCAACGAAGCAAAAAAAATGATTATTTTTTTTAAAACGCTCGATTAACGCCAATTTATCAAATCTCATTATCTCGGGCATGGCTACCTGGACAATGGTAAATTTATCTCGTTATCTCGGGCATGGTGTTGAAACAGTGAGAATTAAGGCTACTTGTCCACCACCGCAGAGTCTAGCCCCGCCTAGACTCTAGGGCAGGGGTTCCCAACCTTTATATTGTCACGGACCTGCTGACAGTTCATAAAATGTTCGCGGACATTTCTCACGGAAGACAGTTGACTGGCCCTTAAATAGGCTACCCGCTGCTATATTATTATTATTATTATTAACGTTATATCACTGACCTAAATGGCGTTATGTCAACAAAGTATGACTTTTTTTTTTAAGGTTAGGCTTATGTCTTTTTCAGAAATTACTTTGGACATATGTGGAACACTTTAGTTAAATATTCAGAGTGACGCACACATTACTTTACCTGGGTACTTTACCTACATCATCTTCTGATACTTGAATGTTTTGACATGAAATAATAATCCTGTACCGTCACCGCGTGTAGTGTTTTGTTTCATTAGCGCGAGCGACCGTGATAATATAGGCTGCAGCTGTTGTTGTTGCTGCTGCTGCTGCTCGCTCAGCACACATGAACGCTAAAGATAGATACCAAGGATCGGTCAGAGATGTCACTATTATGCTACGCAACACTGAAGTAACACGGACTCGAAGCCGTTTATAAATCAGTCACTGACTTGTCCGCTGACGAATCCTTGGTATTTTCATTCGAACGGACAGAGTAAACTTTTGCACAATCAGAAGCGTTTCCAAAGTGACGAGGAGGATACAAAGAATGCCTGAAAGGCATGCATTTGCATTATAATGGGTGATTAAGGGTCACGCAGACTCGTGCTCTACGCGCAACGGCAAATCCGCTACCACTATAGTTCAGGTCTAGTGTTTGTCCTCTCGTTTTCAAATGGATTTTTTATACGACGGGAAAAGTTGGGGATTCACTCCCCGCGTACCAGTGGCACATGTCCCGCGGACCGGCACCGGTCCGCGTACCGGTGGTTGGGAACCTCTGCTCTAGGGGTTCCAATCCATCACCAAGCATGCAGCTTGGCCGAGCATCTATGCGAACACATTTGCCAGTGTTTGGGGGAGTTGTTATTTCGCTAGCGGCTCCTACGGGCTGGGGCAGTGTCTGTCAGTGGGCGGTGTACGTTCCCCCAGTGCCAGGCGAGCCAATTGGGAACAATAGCCGTGGCAACACAGAAAGGCGTCAGGAGTGTTAATTGGCATAAAGACTTACATTGGGAAAAATAAAACAGAAGAATGTTGTAATTTGTGCCCTGTGTCAACTTGAAATGAAATACAATGGAGCAGGTTTCTAATGAGTTGTCTTATAAGTTCAATTAATTAAAATTACTATTTATTTGGGGAAACAAAATTATTTAACACCATTGCTTTTCCGATGAATGTACAGTTTCTCATATTGCTGCCTGTATGATAAAGAGGGTGATACCAAAGTGAACACGATAAACGGAAGTAACATGGAAACTATCGTCAAATCATTTCTTGTCTTGAGTTCACGTATAGGCTAATAGTCCTATATTGTGATTACGTGTCAATTTGTGTCAATAGTTCACAGAATATAAGATAAGGCTATGACTTCTGGACAGTGAGATAAGTATGCAAAAAAGGTCCTTTAGTGCATGAAATTAATATTATACTTCATCAATTATACTAAATATTACTTAAAATAGAAGTCCATTAGAAGTCCATTGTGATTGTCTCTTGGCCAATTCATTACAGCCAGCTGCTATTTGGAAATTGTAGTCATTTTGATTTTTTTTAAATTCATTTTTCAGCCCTATAATTGAGGTCTCATGTGCCAAGTTATCAGTACACGGGCATTCAAATTAATCTTCATGAAGCAGTGGCACTATGACTCACATAGAGCAACTAGACTTGCACAGTATGAGGAACTTTGATATGGAGTGCCATGACAGTATAATATTATGTCCGGCATTGTTTGTTTGGATTCGATACCGTAGTCTGGGTTCAGTTAATTTTTCTTGGCTAGGTTCCAGGTCATCATCTACGGTAACTGAGCTAATAGCTTCTATCCATGGACAAACAGCCTGCCAGGAATGAGGAATGTCAGAAATGAAAGGCAAGAAATGAGAGTGGAATAATGGAGTTTAAGCCTGGCCATAGCAGTTTGATTCTACATTGTCTCCCAGGGTTTGATTTGCTGGGAGTGATTCGGGGGGGCTCCATGCATATTGCATACCTCTACTTTTACATCGTCTCTGGTCATTATTTTTTTATGGCCGGTGGGGATAGGTTTTTATCCCTCAGGTTCTGGTCAAACTGGATTAAATACATGCATTTCCGTTTGGAGAATGTAGTGAATGTAGTCAGATAGGACTGTGTTTCATATTTTATGTTTCACTGCATGTCTGATAACACAATTTAACAATTCAAATAAAAGTATTAAATGCATGTTAAACAATACAAATTGTCGCCATTTGCCAAGCTCTGTGTTTATAGTGAAAATATCAGATCTACAAGCTCAGGTTTGAGCTATTGTACACAAATAGCAGGTCTATAAATTCAGATTTTAGCTACTTTTCATGTACAAAGTTTATAAGACTAAGGAATTGCTGTATAATTATAATTATTATTGTTTCCTTCTCCCGTGGAACGCTGTTGTCTCCCTTGAAATAGAAATCTGAAGTTTAAAACTGGTGTCTGCATGCACGGCCAAAAGACAGCTAAGGTCATGTGACATTGGACCATGAAGGAAGAGGGCAAGCAAGGCTAACCCTTGGGCCTCTATTTCTTATGTGCTCATGCATTAATTGGACTGTCGCCTGCCTGCCTGCCATAGGCAGTGTGGAAATATGGACTGACCTGGGGCCTGTTTCACGAAACTTGGATAACCGGTTTCATGAAAGCTGAATATATAGGCTGCCCAACCTCATCATGACAGTTTGTGAGTTTGTAGATTAGCTACTTTTGGTGAATGTTCCCCCAGAATAGGTTTGATGTGGTGCAAGTTGTTAAGAAGAATTATTATATTATATTATAAAAAATAAACATTCTGTCTATCCACTATTGAGAGTATTTTCTCTCTTTAATTACAGCAGCAGTATTTCTTTTAGAAGCTTAAGTCCTTGTATCAGTAAGTCTGGAATAGATTAGTAAAGATACTGAGATATACAGAAGGGGGCAGTAATGCAACTATTAAGGATGCCAACTGCCATAATACCCCACGAAGAAGAAGGATCTGTAAATCTGTGTTCCACCGAATGGGTCTAGAGAGGAAAATCCAGGCTCTGCATTCAGCCAGGCTTTATGATCCTGGCTCGATAAATCCACCCATTCTAAGCCTCGCTTGGCTTTAGTGGAATGGAATGAACCAGGCTGTACAGACCAGGATTTAACAAGCCTGGTTTTGGATTAAATCCTGGATTAGTTAATCCAAAATTTCGTGAAACAGGCCCCTGAACTACGTAAACTGCGAGCAGCGGGCATCCGGGAGATGAGGACACCACTACTGAATGACGACGCCATTACCAAAAGACGACTGGGCCAGCTAGATGGTACATGAAAGGTAAGGTTTAAGCACACTCGGTATCTCCTGGTCCAACAATAGCGGTTAGCGATAGCTTGGCCTGCTAAGCAGCATAATCACAAAGTGCATGGTGGGTTATCAAACAAACCCTAGAAAGGATATGAGCTGATCCATATTGCATTAATGTGTTAAAGGGAG
Organism: Electrona antarctica; assembly: GCF_951216825.1. Classification (NCBI taxonomy): domain Eukaryota; kingdom Metazoa; phylum Chordata; class Actinopteri; order Myctophiformes; family Myctophidae; genus Electrona; species Electrona antarctica. Next base: position 22,954,579 of record NC_136810.1, read on the forward strand.
CTCACACGCACTCGTGTTTGTGATAGTACAATACACAAATAAACGTGAGATAAGTAATCCAAAGAGAGGAATAGAGACTATGCCACTGTGCCAAAGCCAAAAGTAGAACACTCAACTTTGAAAATGGTTATGGGTTTGAAGAGGCAGTCTGTTTTTAAGAGGGTTATCTATCTTACTGGGGCCAAAGCCATCATGACTAAACCCAGTAATGGGTATCAGTAGGGCAGATGCATCATGGTGACTCCAGAAAGACCTCCTAGCCCACACAGTGCGCACACCTAGAGGTCACGTAGGGCAAGGTTCCTGGATAGCACAACATGTCACTGCCAAAAGCACCTCAGATAAGTGTGAGGATCTTAAAACAACCTGGACTGTTCTGGATCCAAACGCTAATGGTGTTTTGGCAGGTGGTTTATATGGCCTGTTAGGAAACCTTTAGAAAAGTGAGGAGTTCTCTCTCTCGCTGGGCCGTTCCAGATGTGATTATTAGAAGTGTTGGGTGACGAGCCGTCATATTGGCCTCACACTTCATTACTCGGACTATCCTTGGCTCTGACCCGCAGAGGTTGAACTCACTTTAGGTTTACATGAGGTGAGGGAAACTGCTGTAGCATAATAACTTCCTCTAAGGCCTACATGCTCTTTGCATGAGGATGTCGTCAGGGTGCTCTTAAGAACTGCTCTTAAGAATCCTCTCAGTCTCAACCACTTTAAACCCTGTCAAATGTCTTCACTAGAAACATTGCTGATCCAGCTTGTAGATCTGCTATTTTCAGAAAATCTTTGCCTCGGAACAGGGACACAAGTGGATTAAGCTTTTAGACTTCCAAGTCACTTCTGTGCAGCTGTGCCTCAGGATGTGGAGCCGGTTCGATCACCGTCACTGACTGTTCGTCGCTTCGTGTCAAAACTGTCCTTGAGCAAGACACTGAACCCCTAACTGGTGAGGGAGCAAGACAATGAACCCCTAACTGGTGAGGGAGCAAGACACTGAACCCCTAACTGGTGAGGGAGCAAGACACTGAACCCCTAACTGGTGAGGGAGCAAGACACTGAACCCCTAACTGGTGAGGGAGCAAGACACTGAACCCCTAACTGGTGAGGGTGGTTCCTTGAGCAAGACACTGAACCCCTAACTGGTGAGGGAGCAAGACACTGAACCCCTAACTGTTGAGGGAGCAAGACACTGAACCCCTAACTGGTGAGGGAGCAAGACACTGAACCCCTAACTGGTGAGGGAGCAAGACACTGAACCCCTAACTGGTGAGGGAGCAAGACACTGAACCCCTAACTGGTGAGGGAGCAAGACACTGAACCCCTAACTGGTGAGGGTGGTTCCCCACCGTCACCGTGTGAATGTACTTATTGCTTTGGATAAAGGGTGCTATAGAAATGCAGACCATTTACTTGAATGTGAAAGTGGGGTGAAATGTTTATATTAACATTATGAATGTATTTATTTTGTAGATGTACTGTGTGGAAATGTGACTCACTGTATCTTTTTTCATCTGTTAGTCATTATTTTTAATAACTATGGCTATTTTAGCAACTTGTGTATTATGCATTAGCAGGTATATCGGGTACTATAAGACTGCCATGCATGCACAGTCACACACAGACATGTTTGTGCATAATCGGTACTGTTGGGCAGAAACCTCCTATCGCCAAATTGTACCTTTTGTGATTTTTCGTGTTTACTAGAGTGTCACACTTTAGTACTGTAGCAAAAATAGCATATCTACAAGCTTTTGAGCTTGTGATCGTCTATTTTTGAGCCCCTCCTATGCCCAGCTTTGTGTGTGCGTGTGAATTTTAGCGATGATTTGATTGGCTGCGAAACCCATAGCGATGATTTGATTGGCTGAGGATAAAAAGTGATGGACGCCAATTGTGATTGGCCGGAATGTGATGATGCATGATGATAAGAGCACCCCTCACTTCACATGAGTGTGATTTCTTCAATTCAAATGTGAAACATAACAGTTTTAGACATACTATCGTTGTTGTCGGGAGGATTTGATTATTATTTTTGCATAAATCAGTGCTATTGAACACCCTTTACCTCTGTGTTTCAAAAATATTAAACCAATGAAAAGTAGTATAAAGTGCTTTGGACAAAACCTCTTAAAGGAGAATTCCATGCTAGAATGCTTTCTTACCTTTCTTACCTTTCTTTGTAGTCGTTACGTCCCCACCAAAGAGGTCCTGGTGTTATTTTGTGCAAAAACTCCTTATTGGCTATTTCCCCTACCATAAGCCCTCAATGAATTGCATTGAATTGAATGGGAATTGAATGGGGCTATGGGGTGTTGTGCTAATTCGCTTATTTCCATCGAAATAAATAGTAAATTGTGCCGCTTGGGATATCATTTACATTATGAAGAGAGGATATATACAAAAAAATAAAAATTTTGAGCGATGGAAATAAGCGAATTAGCACAACACCCCATAGCCCCATTCAATTCCCATTCAATTCAATGCAATTCATTTAGGGCTTTATGGTAGGGGGAATAGCCAATAAGGAGCTTTTGCACAAAATAACACCTGGACCTCTTTGGTGGGGACGTAACAACTACAAAGAAAGGTAAGAATGCCTTTTAGTATGGAATTCTCCTTTAACTCCAATGGACCCTCAAACTGCCTGCTAAAGCAACTAACTCCACCACCTCTCCCCGTCTCATGGAAGTAACTGACAATATATAAAGTCACAACACCAACTTTGAGGCCTATTGCTTTGTTTTGAAAATATAAGGTTTTCTTCATTTCCTGAAAAAAAAATATTTTTAATTTCCTGGAAAAATGAATATTTTGGAGTTACAGTAGGTGGTTTCTTCCCGAGAGTTCTCTGCTCTCGGGAAGAAACCATCTAACTCCAAAATGTTCATTTTGATGTGGTTTCCACCTGACAGGAACGATATACAGGTACAATACGTGTGTGTGTGTGTGTGTGTGTGTGTGTGTGTGTGTGTGTGTGTGTGTGTGTGTGTGTGTGTGTGTGTGTGTGTGTGTGTGTGTGTGTGTGTGTGTGTGTGTGTGTGTGTGTGTGTGTGTGTGTGTGTGTGTGTGTGTGTGTGTGTGTGTGTGTGTGTGTTTGCGCGCACAGTGCACAGTGCACACAGACACAAAGGTTCCTGTCATTTTCTCTCATGCCTTACATTTGATTATTTGATGCAGCTGCCTCAGGAAACAAAAGCCCTGCTCTCTCATTGAAGCAACCCTTTTATATGTACGGCACTCCACCAGCTGCCTTGTCAGTGTACTTTCACTTCTGCTCATCTCTTATGCAGCATGAATGAAAGACTTGTACCTACTTTTTGGGGAATTCTATTCCCCATGCACATACAATGTGCCCACAGAGAGATGCATGCAAGCTCTTAACTCTTTTTCATGGTGCATCTCAGCTTAAACTGCCATCCTTAACTTTTACGTCCTACCCCGGGATTTGAACTTGGGTTCCTGTGCAAGCTCCAAAGGTTCTACTGTAGAGCTATGATAAAATATTGAGGATGTAATGCAGTATGACCTTTGTGCAATACCGCTTGCCTACTATAGTGGTCCTTAGTTTTATTTACTTGAAAGCTTATATGCACTGCTGCAGCCCCTTCTGAAATTTCCCTCATGATGACATCAGCTTTTAAAAGTGCAGTAAGATATAGAGAGATGGACCACCTATCCAATGGGGTTCAGTGATAAGATACAAGCGATTAAAATGAATGTTTTGCCACGCCTGTTATATTTATTCCAATCATTGCCTGTCCCTATCCCACCAACCCAATTCACAAAATGGGATAAACTCATATCGAGATTTATATGGGATGGAAAACGACCTAGAATAAGATACAGTACTCTACAATTACCAAAGAATAAAGGGGGAATGGCACTTCCGAATTTAAAGGAGTACTTCTATGCAGCACAACTGGGACCACTCCTTAATTGGTGTAGTCTACCGTATATAGCTAAGTGGAACTTGGAAGGACATTGAGGTAAAAGGATTTACAATCCCGATTCAAGCAAGTATAGGAGAGAGAGGGATTCAAACGAACATGAAGACTGAAATAGACTTAGACCCAATAACATCTTTTACTTTAACTACATGGTTTTCTATAGTGAAACAATTGAAGGTTGGAAAGGAACTGAGTATATTGAAATGGATTTCATATGATACAAAATTTGAACCAGGACGACTTGATTCGAGGTTTAAGCAATGGAGGGATCTGGGCGTGACAGCCATATGCCTGTTGACTCAAATAGTAGAAATGAAAAGCTTTGAAGAAATACAAAATACATACGATTTGACTAACCAGGACTTCTTCCGATATCTACAGATGAGAGACTATTATAACAAAAGAATAAAAAAACCGACAGAGGAAATACACCCCCATAATACGAATCATTGAACGGGCATATGGTAGAGTCACACCCAAAGCCATATCTGTTTTGTACTCATGTTTGATGGATTAAAAAAAATTCTCCACAATATATGTAAAAAATAAATGGGAGAAAGAGTTGGGTGAGGACATTCCAGAACAGATGTGGGATGATATGTGGGAAAAACACCAGACAACGACCCAATCAAAGGAATGGAGGGAATTTGCATGGAAAAACCAAATACGGTATTTTATAACACCCCAAATTAAAAGTAAACAACTTAAGAGCCGACAACCATGTTGGAGAAAGTGTAACCACATGAACCCCGACCATGCACATGTTTTCTGGAATTGTGCAAAAATACAACCTTTTTGGGTAATAATGCATACAGCCATATGTGAGGTAATAGGATATGACATTCCCTGTTCTTGTCTTGTAATGTATCTGGGTCTTATAGAGGAATCTGTACACCCGGGAGACCAATACCTGGTCAAAATCCTTCTAACTGCTGGGAAGACAGCAATCACAAAGAACTGGCTCAAGACTGACGTGCCAGACTATAAACAATGGCGAACCATCGTAGACAATATTGAGGACATGGAAAAGTTGACATTCAAAATAAGAGGGGCGGCGGTGGCTCAGGGGTAGAGTGCCTGGATGGTAACCGTAAGGTTGCCAGTTCGAACCCGGGCTCCCGCAGAGTTACTGTCGAAGTGTCCTTGAGCAAGACACTGAACCCCTAATTGCTCCCGATGTGCTAGTTGGTGCCTTGCATGGTTTCCGCTGCCATCGGTGTATGTATGTGTGTGACGTGAATGGGTGAATGTAATGCACAATCTCTGTAAAGTGCCTTGGATAAAGGCGCTATATAAATGCACCATTTACCATTTAAGAATAAGAGTAGACCTCTATGAAAAAAGATGGGGAAAATGGTCATTATATAAATGGACAAGAGGTGAAACATAATGGAGTGATGGAATGGAAAAGTTAAAAAGGTGCCCCCAAGTAAAGGTTCTATTTGAGTTTTCTTTATTTTGTAATTTTATTTATAAGATTTGTCTGTTTTGTTTTGTTTTATGTCTTATTTTGTTCTGATGTGTCTAAGTGGTTGTCGTGAAGTTTGTCTTTGTACTTTGTCTGTAAACCCTGAATAAAAACAAAAAAAAAGTACAGTAAACACTAATGTTCTACAAATTTTTGGTTACTCAGTGATTTATTTCATTTAATTGAGGAATCTTCTCTCTAAGCTATAAAAGCTTGTTTTTGAGTGGCTCTATAGCAGCCCCTCCTATATTCAGCTATTAGTGTAGATTTTCATCTTACACAAACATTAAATTCTCATTGACAATGAATGGAGAATGTTACGTCATAGTGTCTGAACAAATATGCATAGTGTCTATTTTACGTCATGATGATATACAAGATAAGAGCGCCCCTCACTTCACACAGGTGTGATTTTTGAGTGGTGCAGCCACTCCAAGGAACTGCCTCCTTTTTCCCTCTCATTTTTATGATTAAATAAATTGCGGATTTGTCGTGGCTGTCATGCACTAATTTGCCAAAATTCTGTAGGAAGTCTGTCTTCCTGTCTGAAAAGTTGTCCACAAGTTCAAACAAACCTGGCCTAAAAACATGCATGCCGTACAACTACTACTAAACTGTGCACACACACCATACTTTGTCATATTTTGTCTAAGCTTGTTTGGTTAAATAATCTCTATTTCGTCATTGGCTCTGACTTTCTTAAGATGACTTTTTGCACGCTCAAAGCATATATTCTAAACCATCGTGAAGAAAACAAATGTTTCCAAGAAGTAGACCATGCTGCTTCATTTTAATTCAAATGGTATATTAACCATTTTAACTTAAATATTTGTACTTTCAGAATAGCGAAAGCTTGTGTAGTGCATTGCTATTTTCAGTACAGTACAGTATATTATATTATATATATACTGTAGTATAAATGTATTTTTGAGCGGTGCCTCCGCTCCATTAGGCAGCTATGTGTGTCTGTGTGAGCACGGAAAACTGCAACACGGTAACTCAGTCACTTCTTGACCGTTTCGGACACGGCTCGCCGGAACCGGCCCGGGCCCCCTGGGTGCGTTCCTGGGGGTCCCGATGTTGCCGGTCGCAGACCCCCACACGGTATAGTTAACATATTGAACCCTGGAACAGTCCCATGTCCAGTAGGGCTGGGTGCAATAACCGCAATATCGGGGACAGCGGAGGCGCGCAGTTGCTGCGTGGTGTTGGAGCGGCTGGAAGTTGAACCTTTCAATTCATCATATAGTATATTTGGCTCAGCAATCTATAGTCACTGTCCAGATGTTTTATCTACAGTATGCTAAATCTCCTATCCACTGCATCAGTTTCTAGACATTGGAAGCGCAATGTCTCAAACCCCCCCCCCCCCCCCCCCCCCCCTGTCTCTTCCACAAGGTCCTTTGATCTGTACCCAAGAGCTCCTCTGAGCTCTGTGGGGTTGAGTCAAAGTGACAGGGGCTCCTTGGAACCTCCTGCCCTGGCTTGTAATCGGCAGACGGTGTCAGACATCATCTCATGATCTCTGCCCCCTGCCCTGTTCTGGGGACATTATGGACACACAGAATGGAAAGATGATTTTGACAGCCCACTTTCACGGCTACAACTGATGCAGCATTGCAGCAGTAGCCGACCTACCTTATTGAACGAACGAGCTATTATACATGCTATTATATTAATTGCTTTGCTTCCATAGCGAAACATCTGCAGAAATCTTTCATGCCCCATAACCGTTTATTTTACATCTGCGGTGGGTGCTCAAACTGTTGATTCTGAACTGAAGAACCTAGGCTTTCCACCAAAGTCTGCTGCCTCGCTGGCCGAAGTTTGCATGCTTTTTGCTTGATGGAGATGCAATAAAATCACGACCTATACACCCAATTAAAATAGAAACCTCATAGATTATAAAAAACAAAAAATCGCTTCAGATTAAATGACGAGTGCTTGGCTGTTGCCTCCATTATATGTGCCGTTAGTGCACATTTGCTTGATAGTTGATACTTGATTGTTTGATAGTGAGACAATAAAATCCTTCCTTCTAAAGTCCTTCTGTTATGGCACAAGTATACTATGAATTGAGCGTATCTACACCATTCTATGTCAATAAAGTAGTATGTAATGTCATGGAAAAGTCACTGTTTACAAGCTCCGTCATGTCACTCTAGCAAAGTGATTGATCTGTGTCTGTCTGTCTATAGTCAGGGGATATTAATACAATCTGGGAATACATTTCTTACCAAGAATCTTCTTCACCAATGTGTTTGTAAGGGTGTCTACTAACATATCCCACTGGTTTATATTGGTTTATATTCAACCACCCTATGGGAATTTTTGACAGCTGCTGAAAGTTGGGGTACCATCAACAACCAATATAAGGCAAAAATGTTCTAAATTTGCTTTAAGTAGCATGTTACATGTCAAACTAGGGGGTTTTCATGATTCTGAAGCTATTCCATGTATTAGTTTTGCACGAAACACACTGGTGAAGAAAATTCTTGGTAAGAAATGTATTCCCAGATTTGACATTATTCTGTTAATATCCCCTGACTAATAGCCCTCATTTGCCCGACAACAGGGCTCCGGGCTCCCAAATGACAAATGTTAACGCCCTCCCCCCTCATTCTGCTGTGTGTGTGTGTGTGTGTGTGTGTGTGTGTGTGTGTGTGTGTGTGTGTGTGTGTGTGTGTGTGTGTGTGTGTGTGTGTGTGTGTGTGTGCGTGTGCGTGCGTGCGTGCGCGTGTGTGTTTTTCTTTTTCCCGGAACTACTCTCACAAACCACTGGCCCGATCAGCACCAAACGTCTTGTACAAAACTTTAGTTTTATACCTTTTGAAATATTTAACTTTAAATTCATAATGGAAGTCAAAATGGGCTTTGATCGGACTGGAACGTTTGGAGTTTGGAGTCATGCATCATAGATGACTGACATCACAGGCATGGCCACATGAGGTCTCAGAACGTTGTGTTCGAGCCACAACGTTGTGTTCGAGCCACAACGTTCCCACGTGGAACCCGAGATCCAAATGATCCGCTTTAGTTCTTGCCACATGAATGAATAATTCACCTTTCCCTGCATGGGTCAATGTGCCAAGACAAGATGTCCTGATGGCTTTACAATGTTCAAACCAGAACCAGAATGAATCACATTCTGTGCCTGAGTTCAAGCAAATGAACAAACAGTCTCTAACAGTATACTTTAAAACACACCCTGATATCATAGACTATTGACTGAGAGCATGCCATCGCGCAAATTCCAGCTTTTCACCAGAGGAGAAGAGCTTTTTTTTTAAATGAGTTAATAGCACAGGCAGACTCTTCACTTACTAGAGCATGGCTGAAATATGTGTCAGAGCTGAAATCGACATGTAAATATGAAATAAATGCTTAAACATGTAGCTAGGTGTAATGTTAGAGACCACAGAAGTGAACCTTTCAAGCCTGTTAACTCAACTTGCTGTTTTCTGCAAGACATTACTCTATAAGCCATATCTCTACAACCGGTGGGTCAAACTGAACAACCAATATGTCAATTTGAAGCTATGATTCCCTGCTTTCATATGACATGAGAAAACGAAAATTCTAAAAAATCCAATGGCAGTCCCTCAGTCAAATTTGGTCACATGTTGATATACCCCATGCCAATTAAGACCTGCATGTGGCTGTGCTGTACAATGGTGCCTTCATCATTATATAGGACATGTAACAGTGACGTATGAGGTGGTGGTGTCGGGTCAATACACATACACACACACACACACACACACACACACACACACACACACACACACACACACACACACACAGAGGTCAGGTCACATACTGTCCAGCTATTGGTTTGGATAAGGTCGTGCTCTCAGGGTCACAGTTCAGCAAATAATGAGTTTCGACAGGTTGCTGTGCAAAGAGGACTCGCACTGCATGTCAATGAAGCATTAAACACACAACTGTAGCCTATACATGCCTCAGGGTTATCCCCCTGACCCCCTGACATTGATTTAAAATGTCTTCAATATTTTGAACATATAAACGGCGGCCTACAAGGACAATAAGTTCAAATCAATATTATAACCATTAAGTGTGTGTGTGTGTGTGTGCGTGCGTGTGCGTGCGCGCGCGTGCGTGCGTGCGTACCACCATGGTGGTAGGCTATACTGTAAGCATGGGATTACGTGACGTCCACCTCCTCTATTGAAATCACCATTCCTCTGGGGTCTGACCACTTCAAACTGTCTATTAACACCTCAGGGCACGTTGAACCAACACAATTTCTCGGACACATTTTAGTTGGAATACACACACTGTCGAAGCTCGCACTGCATTAACCCATTAAGACTGCATGGGAAATATCATTCTGATAGGATTAGAATAATGACATCATAGAACATAAAACAGTGCGTATATGAATAACACCACAGACATTTTTAAATTTCAACTAAAAGCAAGAGTGAAGAATAGATGGGTTAACTTAATATTCAGCATACCCTGTGGGATGGATGTGTATATAAAATTCAACTGCGTGTCGTTGATTTGATTATTCCTTGTGCCTCTCATCTCACAAAGCTGAACAAAGGGGAGATCGGCCCTACTGTTTGATGCCAGAGAGAGAGAGAGAGAGAGAGAGAGAGAGAGAGAGAGAGAGAGAGAGAGAGAGAGAGAGAGAGGGAGAGAGAGAAAGGGCTGAGAGATGAACATAAAGGAGAGGAACGAGGTTGGGATTAGTGATGAGTTTAAGAGAGGGAGAGAATGGGTGAAGAGAAAGAAAGACATTATTGAAGAAGAGCGTGCCAATCTGGTCAGTTACATGTAGTTAGTGGTCTATATTGTGGTCTGTATTTAGGTGGTGCTGCATGTGTACTGTACATATAGGACTGTCACGATTACACATTTAAGCTGACAATTATTTGTCACACAAATAATTGCGATTAACGAATTGTTTTTTTGGCATTCAACATTGGAATGTGAATGCAATTTTAATTTCCGTTTGGTCTTTATGCTTCTTTATCACAAATTGCACAGGGCAGGGCAGATTATGACAAATAAGTTAAATATATACATAGAGAAATGATTCCGCTATTTTGGAAAGATTGTGAATTATGACGATTAAAAACAAAGCTGAATATGCATTGTTTTTAGGTAGACTATGAAGCACTTATTTATTGTAGGATTGTATGTTCTATGTTCCTTTTCTCACCTGTCCCTCCCTTTTTTAATGCTGACCCTGGGAGCTGCGCTCCAAGATTTCCTATGCACTTGTGCAAATAAAGTCTATTCTATTCTATTCATTATGCAAAAATAATTGCGATGATCTCAAAAGAATTGCCATTAGGCGATTATGTAATTATTGTGACAGGCCTAGTGTGCAGGGTGTCTCTCAGCATGCTGCCCCTAGTTGATCATCTGCTCAGTGGAATTGGATACAGAGGGGGAGCTGGCACCAGACACACCGATGACGTCCTCATCAAGGAGGACGCCCGGGCATCCGGCGATGACTGACGAAACCATGATGACTCTCACACAGAACACAGTCATTACCCTGAAAACCCTTACACAGCCCATCATTTCCTGCCATAATTCCACTCAGAGAGCGTATAAACGGAACTGAATGGACCCGTAGGGGTCCATTTGATTCCACTTGTGATTCCACTTGTGTTATAGATTGATGAATTTGTGTGAGTACGGACCATTTTACACTCTAATTAATTCAATTTAAGCCTAAAGGTAGAGTAAGTGGTATTTTCTTATATAAAAAGTGTATTGTTAAAATGTTCTATTCTGATCATAATCAGAGTGTTTGTTCAGTCAAGTTTCCCCCCGTCTCTCCAGCTCTTTAATAAACAGAGTACCCATATATATTATTGGTCTGCTCATTTCTTTGTGTCATCACTTCCAATTTCACTTGTATACTGTATGAGTTATCTCTCCCCTCATTGGATAAAAATTGTATCCCAAACTCAAAATGCATTACTTGTTTACTAAAGAGCTGGAGAGATTGGGGGAGACCCCTGTTAACACTATCACATCAGAATAGAGCTATTTAACACTTTTAACTGAATAAAATCACTTACTGCACCTTTAATGCTACTGTAGGACTGGGCAATATGGATACAATCAAATATCATGAACTAATACTTTGATGATGATTATTGTGCGGATACAAAATATTTACACAGTGAGATTGTGTATAACCATCATTAATGCCTATAGCATAGGAATGAATATAATAAGCTATTTTTCTTTCCCTTCTTTATCATATTATAATAACTAAGCAAGAGGCAAATAACTACAGCTATAAGAGTCAGTTAAGTTAAGAAAGGTACGTAACTTTACTGTAATGCAGTAAAGTAAAACCAGGAAGCGACAGAGTATTACCATAAACCAAATCCCAGATGTAATCTATGGTCTCATTACGATATGGATAAAATATTTATATATTGCCAGTCCAAATTAACACTCTGGATATTTCTACAGTATGTAGGCACTAGGCCCAACCATATGCATAATCCATCATTTGTACACACATGCATGCACATGCTCGGATGACTGGTCACACATACTGCAGATACATACTGTACATACTGTATGCATGCATGGATGTTTGTACACTATGTGATTGTGCACACAGACTTCCCTTCTCATAAGACTATTTTCTTTTCTCTGTTCTGCATGTGCATGATTGATCACCCACACATACAACTTCTCTCTCCGTATTTCTGATGCTGTCGCTGTCAGGCAGTAACCTAGCTTATACAAGATCTCCATCTTTTCATTTTCTTTTTTGTTTGTTTTTTTGTTTTGTTTTTATATTTCGTCATGACAGTGTCGTGCAAATAAAGTAGCCAAATATGTTGTCTATAGACAAGAAATATAGGGACACCAGGTTTTATAAATATTTAACCAATGAACAGTATTAACAAGAGCTTGTGACCAAATAATAACATTGCATCCATTGCAACATGGGTCCTATTTTCTAGAATTCCTGGAAAGTAACGGTTTCTGCTCGACAGTGACGATATGCATGTGGAAATGATGACCCTTGGGTGCATGCACATGGACGGGACACAAGTTGGGAGCCCAGTCAGCCCACCCAGTAGAGCCCAAACCAGACCCACCCAGTAGAGCCCTGCAGGCCAGACCAACCCAGTAGAGCCCTGCAGACCAGAACCCACCCAGTAGAGCCCTGCAGAACAGAACCCACCCAGTAGAGCCCAGAACAGAACCCACCCAGTAGAGCCCAGAACAGAACCCACCCATTAGAGCCCTGCAGACCAGAACCGACCCAGTAGAGCCCAGAACAGAACCCACCCAGTAGAGCCCAGAACAGAACCCACCCATTAGAGCCCTGCAGAACAGAACCCACCCAGTAGAGCCCAGAACAGAACCCACCCAGTAGAGCCCAGAACAGAACCCACCCAGTAGAGCCCAGACCAGAACCCACCCAGTAGAGCCCAGAACAGAACCCACCCAGTAGAGCCCAGACCAGAACCCACCCAGTAGAGCCCAGAACAGAACCCACCCAGTAGAGCCCAGACCAGAACCCACCCATTAGAGCCCTGCAGACCAGAACCCACCCAGTAGAGCCCAGACCAGAACCCACCCAGTAGAGCCCAGAACAGAACCCACCCAGTAGAGCCCAGAACAGAACCCACCCAGTAGAGCCCAGACCAGAACCCACCCATTAGAGCCCTGCAGACCAGAACCCACCCAGTAGAGCCCAGACCAGAACCCACCTATTAGAGCCCAGACCAGAACCCACCCAGTAGAGCCCAGACCAGAACCCACCCAGTAGAGCCCAGACCAGAACCCACCCATTAGAGCCCTGCAGACCAGAACCCACCTATTAGAGCCCAGACCAGAACCCACCCAGTAGAGCCCAGACCAGAACCCACCCAGTAGAGCCCAGAACAGAACCCACCCAGATGATGTCACGATAGATTAATAATATAATATAATAATAAATAAGTTACTCACTAGCCTCGGGGACCGCAAGTGTTTTAAGGTGACTCCACACCAAACAGTCTAGTTCAGACTATAGTCAAAGACTACTTAAAACTGTCAGATTGCAACAGACTAGCATTTTTAATCAGCACAAACCGTCAGCCGGCGAAACATTATTTTCCCCAATGCAAATGAGCCTTTAGCGTTGGTTTGCAGTGTTGCCAGTTCCGCTTATTCTAAGCGACTTTGGGCTTGTTTTCCTGTAACATAGTGTGTTACAGGAAAATGTATAGTTGCTTATTTGGGCTTGCTTTCATGATTATTTTTGAAAATATCTGATGTAATAGGGCTCAAGTGGTGAAACTGGTTGCTTCTTTTGGGCTTGTTTTCATAGACCTGGTCGCTTGTTTCACTTACAGAATCATATATTGAGTTCTGGCATTTTCTTCTTTCTATATCATGTATCATCAAGCCTTTTTTCTCTAACTGATGGAGTGTTGTGGATTGTCTGCTTCGGCAGTCCTTTTCTACTCACAGAATCTGGCAACATGGAGCTTCTGCATCTGCACCAAAACTAGCTAGCTTTGCTTTGGAGTTGATCGATTGGTAGAATTGAGAGTTGAGATTGATCTATCTTGTTCACACTACATGAGTAGTCAGCCCTGAAACATGACAAGCAGACTAGAGGTCCAGTGACTCTATAGTGAAGTATATTTCATTCCAGAACATGATGTTCTATTCTCTATACCTATTGGGTCGCAACGCGAGTCGGCTAAGCAAACTTTGCAACGTTTGACACGCCAACTCACTCGCTTTAGCTCGCTCTGTGGTATCTCACGTGGCTCTGAAAGAATATATATTCAAAGATTTGCACTACATTTTCACAATTTTTCAAAAATAGCAGATCTACAAGCTCATAGCATGGTACTCAGTACCGTGCTATGAGCTTGTAGATCTGCTATTTTTCAATAGCTAAAGTATAACATAATGCTTAAAACACCTAAAGGGTTTCCCGTCCTGAATGGGTTAACATTTGAAAACCTGAAATGGGACATTCTGCATAATGAGTACTTGAATTCTGGACTTTTACTTGCAACAAAGTACTTCTACATTGCATTATTGATAGGCTACTTTTACTTGACTTAACAATACCATGTAAGCATAAACTGCATTTAAATGGGTTGCTTATAGCACTTTTTCATAGCTTAATATAGGATAACATACAGGAATGAGGCCATTTCTAAGTAAAGCCTCAGTTGATAGTAATTATTACAGGTATAGGCTGGGGTATAGGCTGTTTATCTAAGCAGTTTTTCTATACTTCCCCTTGGGAACCTCATTTTCAAAAAAAGATTTCTCGACTCGAACAAATTTTGTGGATTGCTGTTGTAATGGTTATTTCCTCCTATTACAGTAGGTGGTTAACTTATTAGCAAAAAAAACACCCAGTGAAATTAAGTGTGTCCAGCCCTATAGGATGAAAGAAATAAACATATTCTAATATTCTTCAGTTCCACTCCTCTGAGTCTGCTCCTTGAGATTCAGGTGCCTCTCTGCCAGATCACATCCACATCTGGTGCTGTCACACTCTCTTGCATTTACGACACCTCTAGTTTGATCATCTGCTCTGCATTTGAAATGCACCTCACTCAAAACTTCCACCTTGAGAGCTCCTGCCAAGTGGCTGGGCACGATGCTGTTCGCTGCTCCACCCTCCCTTGGTGTGTGCGTGTGCGAGTGCGTGTGCGTGTGTGTGTGTGTGTGTGTGTGTGTGTGTGTGTGTGTGAGGACTGTGCGTGAGCGCACACATGCATGCCTGGGCATGAGCGTGCACACACAAGAAGACACATACGTGTACGAGAGAGAGAGAGAGAGAGAGAGAGAGAGAGAGGGAGGGGGAGGGGGAGAGGGAGAGGGAGAGGGATAGGGAGAGGGAGAGAGGGAGGGAGGGAGAGAAAGAGTATGAGAGATTCTCCACGAGCGTGTGCGTATGTACATACAAGCCTGATCAAACCTGTGCGCGAGCTTGTGGGTGTGAATGTATCTGTGCACGTACATGTGCGTGTGCAGTGCTCTGCACACATGTGTGTAGTAGGTGTTTGTGCATCTGCCCCAGAGCTTGTTTGTGTGCGGCCTGAAAGTGTGTGTAGAGACGCTGTCACTCTCTCACGGTCAGTGACTCTTCCCACTGATGTCAACACGATGCTGATGGGGCTGCCAAGGCTGTGATGGCTATGTGTGTGTTTGTGCCTGACAAGGTGACACTGGCCACTGACCCTGCCTAAAGACAAAATGACTGATGATGTTCAGCCCTGCCCTACTTCATACTTGTAGGCAGTTCTCATCAAAACAAATTCCATGTTGAAAAATATTCCTACATTTTCAAAATATTGCGGAAATACAGTAGCAGATCTACATTAGCCAACGTACATTGGCTATTTCTACAATTTTTTTAATATATTTTTAAAGGATAAATGATTAAATATAGCCTATTTTGGCCATAGCACATTATTTATTATGATTAATTGGTACCGGTCATCGTCAGTCATTTCTTTGTATTGAAGTTATTTGTTTTATCTGCCCCGTTACATTTTTGCTTAAACATTAATGTAATTAATCTCATTTTTATTTATATGTTCCAATGTCCAATAAGAAACATCACAATTATTTTTAATGTATGACAATTAATCGTCAAGTATAATGTCATGAACTTCCTCAATGGCGACAGTGATTAGGGCAAGAAGTGGCTATATGTGTATTCACACGTGATGCACAGACTAAACAAAGAAGTCAAAAACAAGACGTTAAAATAAAAGATCACAGTTAGTACTAGTCCAATGTTTATCATGGCACGTTTTAAAGGCTGAGCTTGGCTTTTGTATAAACAAACTCTTTGGTAGGTAAGCCTATACTTCATTGTTAGATAAATGAAATTACTACTAGTGTAGTAGTATAATTTTCTTCTGGAATACCAAAGTGGCAAAAAATGTGGCTGAGCATGGCATTAAACGTGTCAAAACATGCATATTTTCAAGAATAATCACCACACGTGCCTCTGTGTGTGTTTACACAAAAACATAATGCATTCCGTTCCAGCTGAGCTCTGCCTGTCTCCTTGTTTAATACATTCTTAATCAAACTGCCCCCCCCCCCCCCCCCCCCCCACTGTGATTCTCATGAGAGCTTCACGGTTCATCAAGTGACTTTGGCCTTATGTCAAGGGTCTGTGCCACCAGGACCCCAGAGGCACCAAACCAAAAGCTTTTCCAAGCCACATCCATGCTGTAGCATTTGCTGAAACGTAATGTCAGATGCGTTGTGAAAACCAGAGAGCAGTTGTAGACCTTCATTGGTCCTGAGGGGACTTTTTGTCTCATATTTAAAGACAGAAAACGCACATGGACCACAAAGAGCTCCCTCATTACACAAATTACACAAGAGTTGATCCTTTCATGATGTCAATTACACAGTTATTTGTCTATGAACTATACAAAATCAGAATGGTATAATGGTAGGCTTTTATTTAAAAAAATCACACCCGTGTGAACTGAGTGGTGTAAGGTCTTATATAGACTGATCAACTGTGACGTAATGTCTGACGTAATGAAATCACACCCGTGTGAACTGGGTGACCATAGCAACCATGCTAATTTTTTGGTACGAACAGACAGACGTACGAACAGACAGACAGACACGTAAACTAAAAAAGCCAGTTGTAGGAGTGGTTTACACCACTCAAAAAAAAAATATGTATCCTGTAGCTGTCCTGCCTCTGAGATGCACCAGATTAGCCTGCCACAGGCTTGAGGCTCGGTTAGAACTCTCTTTTGCGTATTTGTTTGGTTACTTTGAAGCCCACTTTGTGGTCATTATTATATGTGAAGACTCACTACTGTGTTAATGTGCATTAACACTAATGGACTTGTTCCCTCCAAACCATTCTGGAGGGAACTGGAAGCCTCGTCACTCGTACACACAAGCACGTGTACACATACTGGTTACATATTATATGCACACAAAGTGTAGTACGTGCACACAAGTAGGCCTACAGACACACGCGCGCACAAGCGCCTCTGGCAATGTTCAGACTTGCACAAAGCCAGAAAAAAGCTGGCAAGGGAAGCCCATAAGGCAGTTTTAACTCTCACACGTAGACGGGAATGTGTGAATTCTAATAATTATTCTGTGAGAACGGTGCTTTCATCATGTGACTCCCCCCCAAGCCTTTCATGTGCCGCCGTGCATCTCCCACACGCCCGTCTCCAAGTTACCGTCGCTGGTGTCTGCTGCCAATCCGGCTTAATTGCCTCCCATGTAAAAGACGGTGCCGGGGGAGCATAGTGTGTGCCGGGGGAGTGCAGTGCGCGCCGTGCCCGTGCGCACCGCCCGCCCGCGCTGTTCCCGCGCGGCTCCCTCAGCGCTTATACCTTTGCTGGAGGACAGCGACGTGACGTGTACTCCACCTGAATGTATCTCACATACACCCCTGATGATGTCAGCCCCAGAAGGGAACCTAAAACCCATCCCACAGCCGTCCAGCATGCAAGACACAAAAGAGAAATGTCCCTCCGATGTAGTATAATACCTAATTATACAGTCCCAATTAAACAATATTCCACTCCACTGATGATTCATGATGACTATTTTTATGTATTTGATGTATTACCGCATGTTTTTGTTCTTGCTTACTGCAAATCACTCTGGATTAAGAGTGTCTGATAAATGCCTAACATGGACTTATAAATATGGTTCTTCCATCTTGAAGCCCTCAATAAAAGAGACTTTTTATTGAATTTGGAGATTGGATTACTGGCCTGAATCAGGCCCCTGCCTGATCCAGAAATCTATCTAATGGGACGATTCCAAGTCCCAATTAACAACAAAAAAGGAGATAAACTATACAAACATGACAGGGAAGTAGCTGGAATTCATATTAATGCCTTGTTTACTTCATGACAAAGTGAGGGAGAACAGAGCAGTAGAGTAGAGCACAAATAGACTCATGTGTTTGTTTTAAAAGATGAAAGAGCAAAAAGCTTCTGCCACTAACCTTGCTGTCAAGCCTGGACAAAAGGGATGTCGCTCCTCGTTCACTCTTCCTTTGTTACTGCAGCTCCACGCAAATAAATAGATCCCCCCCCTCATCCCCGGGAACAGGTCGCGGTCATGAGGGAGACAGTTGCACCAGCAGCGAGGAAGAAAAGAGACGCACTCCCTGCCACAAGTCCCTGGCACTGTGTCCAAACCCTCAGCGCTCAGTGACTGAGAGAGGGAGAGGGAGGGAGAGAGAGATGGAGTGAATGAGTGAGGGAGGGAGTGAGAGGGAAAAAGATGAAGCGATACGAGAGAGAGAGAGAGAGAGAGAGAGAGAGAGAGAGAGAGAGAGAGAGAGAAAAAGGAATCATGTGTATATGAAGTGAGTGATTCTTCTTTCCTTCGTGTGTGTGTGTGTGTGTACGCGTGCGTGTGTACCCGTGCAGGTCTGCACATTCCTCTTCAACAGAAGCCACAAGGTCTGTTGCATTTACACCAACAAGACTGTCTCCTCCGGAGAAAAGACATCCTGTTTTTAGTTTCTCTGCTTAACTTTCCTATAATTGAGAAAATTCCCATTCAGCCTCTCTCAGCCCATTCTCTCTCTCTCTCTCTCTCTCTCTCTCTTTCTCTGCCTCCCCATGTCTTTCTTCTTCTTTCTTCCCCCTCTATATTTATTAGCATCCCCAGTGAGAGTTAATCTGGTCTACAACTCCCCCCAGGCCCTATCTGCCTGGCCGGTGGGTTTAGTTCATTGACCAGGAATGTGGTGCATAAAACTTCTAATAGATGTACAAATACACATTCTGTAATCCCAGCCATATAATATTTCATGTTATTTATTTAAAATTATGACTGCTCAAAATAACTCGAGTAACCTTTTCGTGCACTTAGGGCATGAAAATGCACCCATCATCTGTTTGTCATGTGACCATGGGCCCATTCATACTCATACTTTACAGCCGAAGACAACTCGGTTCGGTAGAGACTACAATGTGACGTCATTTTGCCGGGGGGGGGGGGGGGGGGGGGTGGGGGGGAGGGAGTCCTAAAGTCAGCGTTTCGGCACCACTGAAAATGTCTGATGAGCAAGCCGAAATCATTTTGGCACTCCAGCGATATTTCCTCATTCAGCTCACTCAGCTTCGAGTTCAATTTGTCGGCCTGCTGCTCTCCTCCTCTCCTCTCCTGTCATACTCGTTATCAACAATAAAACAAATACTGTTAAATAATTACAAACCTATACTATAGGCTACACAAATACAACACGTAAGAAACTAGAAAAAGTGCCCTTCTGGGCACAGGTCTCCACCAGGAGGATAGGAGTGTGAGTGTGATGTTTGGCAAAATGTTTAGGAGCAATATAAACATGTGTGTGCGTGTGCGCGTGCGTACATGCGTACGTTTGTGTGACGTGGCTTGGCCTGTTGTAGCGCCACCATGAGGCTGATTTGAAAACTGTCAAGTGGCATTTCTTCCAAAGCCTAGTGGGAATATGCATGCACAGTTTCACCACAATCGGACGCTGTGTTGAGTAGTTGTGGCGATTTGTACAAAACGGCTACTCCTGAAAAGTTTAGAAGCCAATCGTAGCCAATGAGGGTGGATTATGAGAAATCAAACAAACCCGTCTTGATCACATGACTATGGAGAGCATGTGTACCGATTTGCGTGAAATTTGGATATAATCTGAAGGAGTAATATTAGAAAATGTGTTTTACATATGTCGGCCTCCTGGTGGCGCTATAAAGAGCAGATGTGAAAAATTCCAGGCAAAGGTTTTTCCTTGGCCTCTAGGGAGTTGGCATACAAAGTAATCCACAGATACGTGCAGTTAGAGGTACAAACTAGAGGTTGAAAATGTTCATGTGGCATTTCTTCCTCGGCCTAGTGGGAATGTGCGTGCACAATTTCACGGAAATCACACGATGTGTTCATGATTTGCAGCATTTTGTTTGGAACTGAGCACTCCTGCTTGCTTTGGAAGCCAATCTTAGCCAATCAGGATGGAGTCTGAGAAATCTGAAAGACCTGTTTCGTTGAATGGCTCTAGAGAGACTGTGTACCAATTTGCGTGATGTTTGGACAAAATCTGTAGGTGTACTGTCCAAAAACTTGTTTTGCACAAAGCGGCCTCCTGGTGGCGCTATAACAGGCCGTTCTGGAAATTTTGGGGCAGAGGTTCATCGTTGGCATCCAGGGAGTGTGTGTGCAAAATTTGGCATCGACCAGGTTAACGGTGGCAGAGATTAGCTGATCACAGACGGACGGACGGACAGACGGACGGACACACGGACGGACGGACGGACGGAGTGCAAAACATACTCTCTCCCCATGCCTTCGGCCTGGTGGAGACAACTAAACACAACAATCGCAACTGCGTTCTTAACGAGCCACGTCGCACACACGCACGCACGCACGCACAAAACAGCCTGTTTGTGACACAACACAAGACCCAGCTGGCTGGAGGAGGAGGACGCGAGGGTCAGTCAGATATGTGTCCGTGGTGTGAAGCTCATTTACCGGACACATAACATCAAAACATATTATTCATGTGAAGGACCTCCAATATTTACAAGCAACCTCGGCGCTAGCCGTAAGGGAATATGATTTGACTTTTATAGAGCCTAACTAACGTCGGCCCTAGGACCCTTCCAGAACCGACTTTTTGTTCTGCAATAAATTGAGTATGAATCGGCCCCATGACTCAATCTACCTGTGCTGATGTCTGAACATATTATGGCAGCCTTAAGCTGTTTTCAGACTGGCAGCCCATGCAAATCCCAAATCTGAACAGCAAAACAATGCAACACAAGGAAACAGCTTTTTGCTAATCATATTTGAACCACATTCCTACAGTATAGGGCTTTGCTTCAGAATGCAGGCAAATGTTTTAGGAATGACTGCCCACACTGACAGACATCGTTGACCTATCTGTATTGGTTGCTATGGTAATGACGCATGCAACAACAAAGGCGTGAGTGAGTAGTAGTAGTGCTATGTGTACTCTGTCGTATGGCATGGCCAGACTAATAACACTCAGTCTGGAATCTCTGTGTGGAACCTGCATTTCCAAGGAGCGGATAAAAAAATGCCTCTGGTGATAAACCCGCCCCATATTTGCATACCTGTCCCCATGATTGGTGACCCACAACTTTGGGAGCAGCACAATCATATCACAACCGAGTGAAAATCACATACCGCTTGCTGAAAGTAGAAGAGCTACAGAATGGTGACACTCATTCAACGATCAAGGTATAAATCAATATTCAGTGTCCAAATGTCCAGACTGACACCGTTAGAAATCAAATCATATTTGAGTGACATTATCCATCCTCACGGGGACTGGGCCAGGCGCAAAAACCTGTGATGTTCTTTACTAAAATATCAATTCTGCAACACACAGAAATACTCTGTTACAAGTAAAAGTCCAGAATTCAAATTTGACCTTACTAAAAGTACAAAAGTTGGTATCAAAATGTACTTAACCCTAGAACACTAAACTTAACTTTGTCAAACCATCACTAAACCCCATTGTAATATATTATAAAAAATATTTCTCATCAAAATATAAAGTACAGCAGTGTTGGCAACTTGACGTATTCTTCTTTAATATTTCATCAGGACTTTTCACAAACAAATAAATACAAATAGATATCATGGGGGGCCCTATCATAGGGGGTAAAAATCGGTGAAAAATTATTTTAAAAATATTCATAAAAACACTGGTCCCGATTCCGCTAAACCTGGTGAAATTCACCCGAACACCTGCCTGTATAAAAAACAGGGACATGGGTAGGAAAACAAACCTACCTGTTAAATCACCCGGGTTTAGTGTTCTAGGGTTTGGTGTTCTAGGGTTTAGTGTTCTAGGGTTTAGTGTTCTAGGGTTTAGTGTTCTATAGGGTTTAGTGTTCTAGGGTTTAGTGTTCTAGGGTTTAGTGTTCTAGGGTTTAGTGTTCTAGGGTTACCAAAAGTAGAATGTATACTCATTATGCAGAATGTGCCATGTCACAACTTTTCAAATGTAGACTATAAAATAAAATAAAATGTATACCAATCTTTTGAAAATAGCAGATCTACAAGCTCACAATGTGCCACATCGAGACTCATTGTGAGCTTCAAATGGCCGAAATGTATAGGGCTGAAGTGTTGTGGCTGTGTGTTTTGCAATAATAATCTAAATCTACAATGTAGCCTATAAAGTAACTAAAGTCTTCAAATTATTGTAGTGGAGTAAAAGTATACAATATTTGCCTAGATGAAGGAGTAGAAGTAAAAGTACAGAAAATTGGAAATAGGCCTATACTCCAGTAAAAGATATACCTCAAAATTGTACTTAAGTAGTACTTGAGTAAATGTACTGTACAGTATTTAATTACTTTACACCATTGCGGTTCACTGTGCACATAAAGCGGTCACTCATGTCACTCTTATGTCACATACATCACCGGGGGCAAGGTGACTGGGGCATCAAACTGATGACTTATTTATAACGCTGCAGTGCAATGTCAAAAATGACGCACGCACGCACGCACGCACGCACGCACGCACGCACGCACGCACACACACACACACACACACACACACACACACACACAGACTTTCTCTCTGTCTATATAACGCCCACACACACACAAGCGACAGTGGATGTTTCTCGGGTGATGCGACAAAGAATGTGACCATATGGCCGTGTCGCCTCGACTCGCACGTCTTGAGAACGTGCTTCCGCTAGACGTGCGGGAGGCCTGCTGACTGAATAACTAATATAAAGGGTGTTCCCATGAAGCGTGGCGGGGGGCTTGTGTCGCCTTGGCTCCAGGATGCGTTCAGCGAATCATTGTGCACGCAGTGCTGCCATGTCTGCTTATTCTGAGGGACTTTGAGCTTGTTTTTTGTAAAGTCGCTTGTAAATTTGTTGGTTGTGGATTTTTGCGTAGTTGCTTATATTTGGGATTCCTCCCTAAATGTTGTTTAAAACCGGTTGTTCTCAAATATTTACATATCAAGGACCCCCAAATTCATATGTGATTGTCCATGTGAAAATATTTTGTGCCAGTGACCCGCATACCAGATTTGTGTTTTAAAAATATTTCACATTTTTCACTTGTTCTCCATGATGTTTTTGATAATAGCAGATCTACAATCTGATTCTGTGAGCTGGTAGCCGATAGGTTAAAATGGTCATGTGGCCTATAGTCGCATCTTTTGGCCTTGTTGCTTATGTCTCTTACAAAATCTGGCAACACTGCATGCACGGCAACATGCGCTGCAGTCCAGAAAGCATTGAAAGCCACTGTCTTGCAGGGTTATAGTTCACTAAAACTAGAATTGGACAGAAACTAACTCAAACTAAAATCATTGAGAAAATGTCCTTGTTTTTAGTTCAAAAATCAAGTCTACAACCTCAAAATGCGCCTGCTATAGAGCGTTGCAGTCCCGCCCCCTTTCATGACGACGCCAGGCCCAGGAAATGTTTCCCAATGCATTTTTCCCATAGACAGTTCAAAAAGTATTCATTTAAAGACGGTTACGCCGCGGACAAAGCCAACTCGAGTCGTGACAACTCATGACAACACAAACAATATTTTGGACCAAACAAATAATTACAAAGAAGAAAAACAACTAAAAAGTGTTGTAACCTGCCGTTTTTTTCTTCTTTCTAATTATTTGTTCGGCCCAAAAAATTGTGTTTGTTGTCATGATTTGTCACGACAAGAGTTGGCTTTGTCCGCGGCGTAAACGTCTTTAAATAAATACTTTCTGAAAAGTCTATGAGGAAAATGAACGGAGAATCATTTCCTGGGCCCTGGTAGGGGGCGGGACTGCGACGCTCTATTCTCGCTATGTTTCTGACCTTGCTGTATCTCGACTAATAGTATTACAATAAAATAAAACCTACTCAACAAATACAAGCAAATGAAAAATAACCTGCAGGTTCTCCTGGGGCTGGTTGCATGCATGGGCACAGAGCTACAGGATCTCCTGGGGCTGGTTGCATGCATGGGCACAGAGCTACAGGATCTCCTGGGGCTGGTTGCATGCATGGGCACAGAGCTACAGGATCTCCTGGGGCTGGTTGCATGGGCACAGAGCTACAGGATCTCCTGGGGCTGGTTGCATGGGCACAGAGCTACAGGATCACCTGGGGCTGGTTGCATGCATGGGCACAGAGCTACAGGATCTCCTGGGGCTGGTTGCATGGGCACAGAGCTACAGGATCACCTGGGGCTGGTTGCATGCATGGGCACAGAGCTACAGGATCTCCTGGGGCTGGTTGCATGGGCACAGAGCTACAGGATCTCCTGGTGCTGGTTGCATGGGCACAGAGCTACAGGATCTCCTGGTGCTGGTTGCATGGGCACAGAGCTACAGGATCTCCTGGGGCTGGTTGCATGGGCACAGAGCTACAGGATCTCCTGGTGCTGGTTGCATGGGCACAGAGCTACAGGATCACCTGGGGCTGGTTGCATGGGCACAGAGCTACAGGATCTCCTGGTGCTGGTTGCATGGGCACAGAGCTACAGGATCTCCTGGGGCTGGTTGCATGGGCACAGAGCTATACAGGATCTC
This sequence comes from Electrona antarctica, assembly GCF_951216825.1. Lineage (NCBI taxonomy): Eukaryota > Metazoa > Chordata > Actinopteri > Myctophiformes > Myctophidae > Electrona > Electrona antarctica. Next base: position 22,979,533 of record NC_136810.1, read on the forward strand.
CTGGGGCTGGTTGCATGGGCACAGAGCTACAGGATCTCCTGGGGCTGGTTGCATGGGCACAGAGCTACAGGATCACCTGGGGCTGGTTGCATGGGCACAGAGCTACAGGATCACCTGGGGCTGGTTGCATGGGCACAGAGCTACAGGATCTCCTGGTGCTGGTTGCATGGGCACAGAGCTACAGGATCACCTGGGGCTGGTTGCATGGGCACAGAGCTACAGGATCTCCTGGGGCTGGTTGCATGGGCACAGAGCTACAGGATCTCCTGGGGCTGGTTGCATGGGCACAGAGCTACAGGATCACCTGGGGCTGGTTGCATGGGCACAGAGCTACAGGATCACCTGGGGCTGGTTGCATGGGAACAGAGCTACAGGGTCTCCTGGGGCTGGTTGCATGGGCACAGAGCTACAGGATCACCTGGGGCTGGTTGCATGGGCACAGAGCTACAGGATCACCTGGGGCTGGTTGCATGGGCACAGAGCTACAGGATCACCTGGGGCTGGTTGCATGGGCACAGAGCTACAGGATCTCCTGGGGCTGGTTGCATGGGCACAGAGCTACAGGATCACCTGGGGCTGGTTGCATGGGCACAGAGCTACAGGATCTCCTGGGGCTCGTTGCATGGGCACAGAGCTACAGGATCACCTGGGGCTGCACAGAGCTGCATGTGTGATGCTCAGCCAGGAGGAAAATACGCAGTGTAGCCTACAGTCAGGAGCCATATGTCCAAATCTGTAACTTAAAAAATAAAATAACCTCTGTTCCAGTGGATCCAATGTAGTTATTATTATTTAGTCACAAGCTCTTGTTCATTGGTTCAATATTTGTAAAACCCACAGACACACTCAAGCACTTTCACTTAAAAAAATAAACATACTAAACTATGTATTTTATATGTTTCTGTGACTCTACTACAAAGTAGGGCATTCATTTGGCTGTCATGACTAATGGACTTCCATCACTCTCTGTAGGCCTACTGTACTGTGTATAATTAAATGATCAAGAAGCAGTTTTCAACCAAAAAAACATTTTATTTAAATCTTTTGTTTTGTAATTGACCTACGGTAACTGTTGCAGCCCTGTTAGACTTCAAGGTCCAGAATAGTATGCTACGCTTTATGTAAAGACTGTTAGGTGCTTGCACATATGCACACATGGTATCAACGCATGGTGTTCTGTGCTGGCACACTATACACTCTCTAATCAGACTCTATCATTTGTTTATCTGTTGGTTCACTAATGTTGTCTTTCTTCTGTTGTAGTGCCTATCTATGCTGCTATGATCGTCTAGAGACTCACCTGTCAATCACTTGGCTGCCACACCCTGTGTCAGCTGTTCCTTGTTGAGTGATTAGTAGCAGGCTATAAAGAGGAGCTGTGGAGAAAAGCTCATTGTCGAGTGGAAATACAATTCATCTGGGTACCAGCGCATGTGGGGATTGAAATGAAACCGTGGATGTGTTAGCCAAGGAAGCACTGCTAAGTGAGGAAATAGAGGTGGAGATTTGTATAAGTAAAGCAGAGGCTAAATCAGTGATATGGAAGAAGGTGATGGAAGAATGGCAGCAAAGATGGGATGGAGAAGGAAAAGGAAGACATTATTACAATAGTCAAAGTAAAGTGGGTGGAAGTAGAAAGAACAGTAATGGATGTAGAAGAGAGGAAGTAATAACACGGCTAAAGTTGGGACACAGTGCGTTAAATAAAACATTGAAGGTGATGGGCAAACATCCTACAGGCCTATGTGAACACTGCCAGGAGGAGGAGTCGGTGGAGCATGCCATTATGGACTGTAGACAGTATCAGAGAGAAAGAGAGAGTATGGTGGTAATTGGTGCAGCAGAGGATAACACAGGGAGAGGCACGGTGATCAGATTTATTAAAGAAACTGGTTTATGGGATAGACAGTAAGTAAGAAAAGTGAGAGTAACAGAAGGGGGCGGTAATGCAACTATCTCTCCCAACACCCAACCTGAAAAGTTGTGTTCCCTTGTGTTCTGTTGTCCTTGTTTTTCTTTACTTTCAGTTATTGGGCTGGTTGTAAGTATTCGTTTGGTTTCTGGTTAGTTTAGTTCTTATTTTGGTTTTGGTAGTTTATGGGGAGTCTGGGGACTCCGACATGCACATAGTGCATAGCTCCCCAGGCTCCCCCACTTATTAGTTTACCAGCCCATATCTTTGTTTGGTAGTTAGGATGCCTAGTTAGAGTCTTGAGTTTATCATTTATTGTTTTCGGCATTTATTAAGTTAACCCCTTTTTAGTCAGCTATTCAGTGTTTTCGTGTGTTGTATTCCTGGCTGCTTGTTTAGGGTTCAGTGTCTGATATTTATTGCCCGATTTCAAATTTAAATAAATTTGTTATATTTTTGGTAAACTTTTAACCTGACTTTGTGTCCTTATGTCATGGTCCTTGGTGTTCGAGCCAATTTTAAAGGGCCGTGTGTGTGTGTGTGTGTGCTATTCCCAGGTAGGCATGCTTTGGCTAGGCAAAAATGCCACAGTCTCCGTTCAATCAATCTTATATGGGCCAATAGGCTTCCATAATGGGCAAACAGAGTTGTTGCTGACATCTAAGTGGAAAAAAACAGTCGGGTGGTCAAAAGTGGGGGGATGAAATCAGCTATTTTTTGATAGTAGCGACGTACTCATATCACAGTGAATGGTGGTGACGTGCCTGGTGTGTGTGTGTGCGCGCGCGGCTGCGTGTGTATGTGATATTACAAAGCAAGAGAGATGTTCTTCTGCCATATTTCGTGGCCAATATTTTGAACATTCAGCAACTTTTCCAAGGTTTTCTTTGTGTCAAACACGTCAACAAACCTTTAAAAAAAAAAAGTCAGATAATAGGCATAACTGTTGAATAATTCATTGAATCACTTTGCTTTAAGCCACATGTTAGCAATACATATTTATAATTCAAGCCACGCACAAACAAGAAGACAGCAGCCTATCGAATTATGTAATCCTAGACTGTGTGTGCGTGTGCGTGCGTGCGTGCGTGCGTGCGTGCGCGGTTTGAATTATAAATAGAAAAATAAGCGTGGTTTGATTTGTAAAAAGGAAAACTGAAGGGGAAACATTTTCTTACCTTCACCCTTTTTCAACCAAATCTTCCTCCTAATCCTCACTAATGGTCATTATAGTAAGATGCCATGCACCATTTCTGTCTATTCACTCTATTGTCTTATTGGTGGGATATGGCATTCAGAAGCCAATGACATAATTTATGTAGATTCCAAGCTGTTGTAATCTAAATACGGGACCCTCGTCTGGGTTGACAGACAGGTAGTGTGTGCAGGCTGGGTGGTGTGTGAGTCCAACACTCTTCAACATATATATCAACGAATTAGCAAAAACGTTAGAACAGTCTACAGCTCCAGGCATCCCCTTGGCAAACACAGAAATCAAATGCTTACTTTTCGCAGATGACCTGCTGCTGCTGTCTCCAACCAAGGAAGGACTACAGCAGCAACTTGATCTCCTACACAAATTCTCCCAGACATGGGCCATGACAGTGAACCTAACTAAGACTAAAATCATGATATTTCAAAAAAGATCCAGCCGCCAAAACCATCAATTTTTCCTAAATACAATCCCACTAGAACAAACAAAAAACTATACCTACCTTGGCCTAAACATCAGCAGCACAGGGAACTACAACCAAGCTGTAAAGGACCTGAGAGACAAGGCAAGAAGGGCATTCTATGCTATCAAAAGAAACATCAAAATAGACATCCCAATAAAAACCTGGCTTAAAATACTGGACTCTGTGATAGAACCAATTTCCCTCTATGGTTGTGAGATCTGGGGACCATTAGCAAACCATGACCTTGAAAAATGGGATAAACACCAAACCGAGACCCTACACACAGAATTCTGCAAATCCATTCTCCGTACCCAGCGAAAAACACCAAATAATGCATGCAGGGCAGAATTAGGACGATACCCACTCATAATCAAAATAAAAAAGAGAGCACTTAAGTTCTACAACCACCTAAAAGAAAGCGACCTAGATGCACTCCATAACAAGGCACTCACACACAGCGAAACTCTAGAGAGATGCCCCCTCAGCCAGCTGGCCCTGGAACTCCGGACACAAACAGAGCCACGAGATAGAAAACCCATTGGACTAAACCAAATTATAAAACAGCAAAAGGAAAACTACCTGACACATTGGAAAGAAGCAACACAAAAGCAGAGTAAACTAGAATGCTATCTGGCCCTAAACAGAGAATACGCAGTGGCAGAATACCTGAGCACCGGGACCGACCCAAAACAAAGAAAAATCCTAACTAGGTACAGACTCAGTGAGCACAGTCTTGCGATCGAGAAAGGCCGTCATAGGCAGACCTGTATCCCGAGAGAAGACAGACTATGCACCCACTGCACACAAAATGAAGTGGAAACCGAGCTACACTTCCTAACCATCTGTCCATTGTACCAAGACATCAGAGACACATACTTCCCACAGATTACAACCACACACGGAGATTTTGAAAACATGACCAATGACAAAAAACTCCCATATCTGCTGGGCGAAGTACAACAATGTGCAAACACAGCAGCAAGATTTGTGAGTTGCTGTGATAGGAGAAGGATATCAAACGGAACACAACCACCCTAAAGACTAATCATTGTTTAAATTCCTGCACTATACCTGCATCCAGCGATCTTGGTATCTATTGAAGATTCTGATGTACATATTTTTTGTTTTGATTGTATTGATGTATTGTTGTATTGTGCTTTCTGCTTTGGCAATGTAAACGTATGTTTTCTCATGCCAATAAAGCCCTTTGAATTGAAATTGAAAATTGTGTGACAATCCTGTTGAAGTATTACTTTGGTACGGCGACTGCGGCGGCGGCCGGCGGGTACCCGGGAGAACAAATTAACGAGACACGAGACAGTATCACGCTAAGGTTCACAAAGTTTATTACACAAACAGGAAACATATATAGTGCTGGATCATAATGACGTAACAATAAGATATGAGACAGAAGAACGTGCCTACTGCAGCAAGGCTGACCTTGCTGTCACCTAGATGTCTCTCTTCCTGGGTATGAAATACAGTAGAAGCCATTGTACATGCATAACAATTAAGTCTTGCTGTTATGCAAGAAATTAACAAACCTGCCTGCCGATAATGTCATAAGGAAGGTTTTTGGACACAGAGCAAGTGGACAGAAATGGTGCCAATGAGAGCATGAGAGAGGACCAATCATATGAAGTTAGGTTAAAAATGGTTGAAGTACTCCTCTGAGCCACAACAAATAGCGAATATAGACGTCAATCTACAAGCTCACAACGTGTTGCAATGTCACACGGCACGTTTCCCAAAAGGGTTGGTTGATTGATTGATTCATTGAATACTTTGTTAACAGTTTGAAAAAAGTTATACCTATATAAGTACGTCAAACATCCCGCTCCACAACATTATGGACGGTTAATTTATTTGACACCCAAAGGAGCGATGAGACAATTCTTGCATGTCCTTGTCATTTGTTTTCTCAATGTTTGTTCAGCCATGGCTGCAGGATAGTAAATATTACACACCCCAGAGTACAACTCTTGTGAAAGATTGAACGGTTTGAAATCTGCTGAGGAAATGGAGTCAAGTTAGATCAGTGGTTCTCAAACATATTATTCATGCCAAGGGACCCCAAATGAATGTGTTTTTGGCATTTGAAAATATTTTGAGACAGGAAACATTTGTGTTTCAAAATTATTCCAAACGTTTTTTGAGTTTTCCCAATATATTTTCAAAATAGCAGATCTACAAGGCAGCTCAACAATGACACATTGTGGGATATACATTTAAAGTGGTTACATTTATTTTGATGCTATTAACTAATTTGGCTGGAGACCCCCTGGATACACCTCAAAGATCCCTGGGGGTCCCCGGACTCTACATTTTTTGAACCACTGTGTTAGATGATCGCTAAGTAGGAGGAGACAGAGCTGCATGGATAGCTTGCAGCTGGAGATTACTTGCTAAAATGATACCGTTGCTGTTTATACCATATCAGATGGTTTGCTGCTGATGAAACAAAATGCCTGATCAGGCTGATCTCCATGTGGGTGCTCCCTCAGTAGTGAAAATGTTAACATTAACCACTTGTAACCACTAAAACCATATTCTTTGTTGACTGGTTCGCCCAAGGGGTTTATACTCGGCCCCTCCCCTCTAATCTACACGCCAAATATCTTTCCTGAAAATAGCTGATGAATTTTCTGTGAATGTTGATCATTTGTCGTGGTTAACCTTGCGTCCCTATTTTGGGCATATCGTTACAAATTTAAAAGAAATCAGACAATAAAAAAGAAATTCAAAATGATTCAAAATGTTTTATTCACATCACATTTTATGTGAGTTTGTAGTTTTGTCTATTTTCTCTACTTTTGAAATGTGGGGGTGACTGTATACAAGACATACATGACTGGGCGACTGTAGCTTATCCATAATACCAGAGAGTTGTAACCATGCATGGAAAAAACCTTCAAGTTTACATCAGTTATTTGATGTAGGTTATTTTAACAACAAGCTATAATTTTGCCCTTGAAGCTCCTTTTCTCAAAATGGTCTTGCCTCTCTGGTGAGAGATGGCGATGATACAGGGATTTCTTTCTAGGGTGACCTTTCCAGCTTCAGTCCAGCTTCTGGGAGATTGCTTTGAATCCTTTTAGGAGCGTCCACAAACTGCAGAGGATCGGCTTACACAGCCCACCGTTAAACGGCCCGAGTATTTGATACAGATGTGACTCTCTCAGTCTTTGAAAAAAATAATGACATTTCAGCTTAGCCCAGCATGATGTGGTCCAAGTGCAAGGAAACTAGTTTTTGAAGAGACTGTTTGTGTGCCGGCCTGCACGCGCGGCTGCGCGCATGCGTGCGTGTGTTGTGCTATTTCCTTTCTGCAAAGTCGGTCTCTTAACCACTCAAACCCTCTATTCTAAACTAAATTTGAGTTATAAATGCACTTGGACCGCTTTTTTACATTTACACCAGATATCTTTGCCGTAAATAATAACTCACAATACGCATTTTGAGCTTGTAGATCTGCTATTTTTGGTGAATGATTGTTGATGCTCGGCAGCCTTGAGATGATGGGATGGAAGGAGACAGTGAAGTGATTCTGCTTGTCAGGCAACTCTCAAGGCCATTACTTTACCACATGAACACAACCAAAAACATCACCACAACCAAACATTTATTTCTGGGTAGATATAGCCGGGAGGCGGGTAGCGTCGCATTGGAGCAGTATTATTCAATTAACATTATGTCTGGAAGAACGGGACACATTATATTGTTATTCTCTCGTCCTCAGACGATCCCTCCATCGGCGTCTCCAGACCAGTCATCCTGATTCTCCATACATCTGGCCAGCTCGTTTGTGCTTTCTGCACCAACGTCAGCACCTTCACATAATACGTATAGGTGTGGGACGTCCTACTGATCAATGCCTGTGTGTTGGTTCAGACATCACAAGCTTTCTAGCAGTAAGTTCTATAGTCTCATCCTCCTGACTGCTATCTTCTCTGACACTCTGTGTTCGTCCTGTTTGATATACCACACAGTAGCATTCTGGTGCAGCAACGATTCAAAGGAATTCTGTAAGGCATGCATCAGTGTCCAGAACTCACAGCCATAAAGGAGAACGGACTCCACAGCAGTAGAAAAGAACCTGATCTTGATGTGTGGATGTGTGGAGGTTGGATTTCCACACACTGGTCATGCCATTAGGAGTGATCCATGCGAGCGCTTTCACCACTTTAAGGTCCTTCTCTGTGGAGTTGACCTTTTAGACCAGTGCAGCCTTACTGTAGTTCTTAGGGACGAATGTTCTTGCCTCTTGGGGAGGGGTTACAGCTGGGTTTAAGGGTTATGACCTTGGTTTTCTTTGTGTTTAACTTGAGACCAACCTTGGCACTCTCTAACTCCACTCTGGTGAAGAGCTCCTGTGCCTGTTCTACTTGAATAGATAGCAGGCAGATCATCAAATAGTCCACGTCTGTTCTGAGTAATAGTTAAGCCGAGTTCTTGCTCCCCTAATAACGTGTTTTAGGGGATATTCCAGTACTATTATGAAAAGGAAGGGAGCCAGGGCACTCCGGTTTGGATGTTATAGACTTATATTGACTTAAAGAAATACATTTTTATAAATATCCACAGGTTGACAACCTAGACATAGCGAATGTTCTGGACACTGTATTTTACATTGTGAAAACGTCCATAGACATTTCACCCGGACATACCCATTCCCATTCAAACATTCTGATCTGGTCGATAGTCTGTCACGTCATAATAGACAAACATTTGGTGAAATTTGAGAGGAAATAGCCAATCACATTGTGAGCAATAATTAGGCTACTATCAGAATATAGAGGTACAGTATTTAACACTTATTTGAGAAATATCACTTACCCTATATAAACCACCTTTAATGCTATATTTTATATTTCTGTAGCCTAATGACGGCATCTTCAAAGTGAACTTGTGACTAAATAAATAATGTCTACATTGGATACATTTGTTCATTTCCTGAAAAGGTTTCCGCTTGACAGCAACCATGTTGTTTTTTGCTGGATGCTACTACTTTTTTTGTGAACTCTATTGTGAATAAATGTCAATAGTCATTCAACATAAACATGTTGTTTGACCAGTTCTCGAAAAACTAAAGTTTTAGTCATGAGAGACCACCCCCTGCACTGCGAATAGAAGTTCTGACAGATAATATCCACATAGCTAGAGGTGATCCAAAAATAGGCTACTCGGAGTACTTGCACAGGTTACACAGTATGACATTAAGTACATATAGTTTAATTCTTCATTACATATGAAGGTAAACTGTTTTTCACTATGGAGTAAACAACTTTTAGCAAGCTATCTGGCAGCCTAATGAGCTTAATATTTCTAAATAGTCCGTTATGTTATGTAGAGTTTTACGTGCAAACTTGGTGGGTGGCCTCCTCCACCAGGGGAGGCTGGTGAGACCACCACACCATGGTGCAAAGAACCTGGCTTATTTTTTAAAATAATCAAGTCACTCGCGAAGGGTGGCTTTCCGCACGACTCTCCATATTCAGGAAAGTACATCCTCCTAATTGCCTTGAAGACATTGTTGCTCGTTACGAAGCTGTAAACCCCATCTTGAAAGCAATGGGGTGTCACTTAACATAGGCAATTACAAGATTCATTCATAAACTACTCAGCCATCTGAAAAATATTAAGATAATCATGCCCCCCCCCCTCCTCCCCCCACACACTCACAGAGAAAATCTCCATATTTCAACTTTTGTAAATTAATGCCTTTAAGTCATACTACAGTTTAACACAAAAGTAGTAAAAATTGCTATTGTTCTATAGGCCTATGCTTGTACAGTGTACACCTGCTTTTTTTCCCTTTTTCCCTTTTTAAATTCTGAAAAGTATAACAGTTTTGGACATACAAGGTTTCCACCTGACATTGACGATATGCTCCCGGACAGCCGGTAGGTTTTACAGCCTCTACTCTTACTCTTTGAAATCTTGTTATCCCTGAGCTGAGCAGCTGCATTCCTTGCGGATTCATGCAGTCTGGAGGGAGTTATATAGCAAGATTACATGCATATTTATAACAGAACAAGCACGGAGAAGATCTTTGTCATTGCTGCAAAGTAGAAGTGGAAATGGCATATTTAGGTCAATCTAGTTGGTTTGAAAATGCCACTATGGTGTAAGCTATATAGTTCAGAAGATCAGTGGATGAATTTTGTATTCAATACAAGAATACAGTGTATGGTATGGGATTTATCTGCTGTCCACACAGTAGGACAACAGGAATCTGGAATGAAGCTTCTTTTGTCAGGTTTCTCAACTTGCACTGAGACAAAAGATGAAAAAAAACAATAGGTGTAAAAGTCAACGCTTTTTTAATGAACAGTATCAAAGTACATTTACTTAAGTATCTGTATTTTACTTGAGTATTTGTATACTTGGATTTTATTTGATTCAGCAATAACATAATACATTTACATTGTAATTTCCACTTTTGAATACTTGTAGGGGCGTTGCCATTAGCCCCTCCAATGCATGGCTTTCCGAAATGATGTCACAGGCCAGCCATGTCTATGGATAAGACGTCATCTGGCTGATATGAATGCTGACCTCTCTGTGCCCCTCACTTGAAGTTCACACAAGTGTGATTTTTTTTAAAACAAGTGCTCTAGTACTTAAGTACAAATTTGACTGAGCAACTTTCACTTGACCAGATCTACACCATCTATTCTATACCATTTGTTCTCAAAGTGGGGTCTGGGGATCCCCAGGGATCCTTGGGAGGTTCCAGGGCGTCCCCATATAGAAAAAGTAGTTAATGTAGCATCACAATCATTTTAACCACTTTATCCATTATACTTTCACTATTGAAAAATAGAGCTTGTACATCTACTATTTTTTAATGTGAAAAATATCAAAAATGTTTGGAAACTTTTGAATAGTACTGGGGTTGAGTACTTTGTCCAGCACATGTTTTGAGTCATATATGTCTGTTATAGTTTTGTCGTGTTATGAATCAGGGTTATGTATGTACGTATGTCTAATGGATGATCTCCTGCTGTCTGGTGCATGAATCTGTAGTGACAGATCAGTCCTGGCATCGTACTGAAATAGCGTTGCTCGAATCATAGCCTCACTTTGTCACACTTTGATCTGTGACAGTTCTGCTGTCATGATGCCAAGCCTCGGGCAGCTCTGTTTCACTGCAGTGTCAAATACAATATAGGCTACACACACGCACGTACCTTTACAGGAAATGTTATATTATTTATTCACAAGCTCTTTATTGTCACTGGTTAAATATTTATAAAAACTTAACCTACCAGTTAATACTTCAATACGGAAGTGGGTGAAATTATGACAGGCAGTTACTGCTGTCGAATTATGACTCCCCAGTCAAAAAACACTTTGTGGTTGAAATAGACACTCATGCTTTCTAAGGTGTGATTTGGGGCCCTGAAGATGAATACAAAATCAATACTAGATAAAGTCACAGGTCTCCACCAGGGCAAGTGAGGTTGTGGCCTCCCCTGTGGGTGCTATAATAGGCCAATGTGAAAAGGGTGCCATTTCTTCTTACGCCTTGGATGGCAATTGGATGATTTGAGGCATGCATTTTGTTCCAAAAATGTGTTTTACAAAAATCCACCTGTTGGTGGCTCTATAACAGGCCAATGTGAAAAGGGTGGGATATATTCCTCAGCCTAGTAGAAAAGTCTGTGAAAGATTTTACGTAATATGAAAAAAATGTGTTTTACAAAGGTCGGCCTCCTGGTGGCGCTATAACAGGCCGTTCTCGAGAATTTGGGGCAGAGGTTCATCGTTGGCATCCAGGGAGTGTGTGTGCAAAATTTGGCATCGACCGGGTTAACAGTGACGGAGATTAGCTGTTAACAGACGGACGGACGCACACACAATCCTGCAAAACTTTAAAGCCAATGTTAGCCAATTAGGATGGAATATGAAATATCGGACAGATCCGTCTTGAACACATGACTCTAGAGATACTGTGTAACTATTTGCGGGATTTTTGGACAGAATCTAGCTGGTAACAGACGGACGGACACACACAGACTCACACACGGACGGAGTGCAAAACATACTCTCTCCCCATGCCTTCGGCCTGGTGGAGACAATAAACATCTTAATACTGTCCAATACTTCGATAGGGAGGGGGTGAAATTATGACAGGCAGTTGCTGCTGTGACTCCCCAGTCAAAAAACACTTTATGTTTGAAATAGACACTCGTGCTTTCTAAGGTGTGAGACCCGTCAGTGGGAATTTTCTGTGGAATAACACCAGCAGCTCTTGTTCACTTGTCCTTTACATTATATGTATTTGCATTTAAGTTCATAAAGTTAACATAAGAACATATAAACGTATTTGAAATTAAATAAAAATGTTACTTTTCAGGATTCCGATCACATTAATAGCATCATAATGTTGGTACTTCTGGGTGGTACTGGAACTTGTGTTCTCCCCTGCTGTAATTGATGTTGGCAATAACACAGTAAAGATGATAATAATCTAATATGATGTGTGTAGTTCTTTATAGATCTATAGGACTGTTTTTTTTGGAAGCAGAATGAACCGATACAACGTCAGAAGTAGTGAGTGTCACTGATGTTGGAAAGAAAAGCTAACATACACTCTGCTGTAACTTGATGAGAGCATTTCTACCTGTTTCGGAGATCGTCTGCTTATGCTTCTGTTGTGAGTCAGAATGGAAATGACCTCCTCCCCCTCAAGATTCAAGTTATTACGCTGGATTGTGCACTTTTCAAATAGGCCAAGCTGATCTCTGTTCCAAAGGATTTAATCGCCTGGTCTACTGTCTCGTCGTGCCACCCCTACCGATAACCTCTGCATTTGCTAGGAATGAGAACCAGACAAGAGGAGACCTTCCAAGACGATACAATGTGAGTTACAACTCCTTCTGGCAGTAACACAAAAAATGTTTAATAGCAACATTAAGCTACAAATCTCCGAGGCAAAGGGCTTTTGTTATGTCTGCCGAGTCAAATCCAATACACCTGGATGTCTGGCCCCTACTCCTGGCTCACATTACAGCTGGTGATTCATGGCTCTCCAGCTCGTCGGGGGAATGGATCTTCGACTCAATGAAATGGCCTCTTATATCAGGTTTGGATCAGACAAAACGCATTCTGGCCAAACTCAACCAACAGTGGAAGCAATGAAGGGGCTTAGGATGTTCATTGATGTCACATTATCTCAGAATATACTGGCCTCTTTTGCTTGTTTTGACACAATGGCGTAAATCCACACACGGCAGTGCAGGACTACGCAGAGACTAGCCTCCTGATGTGGCAATGTTCCACAGACAGAGTTTTCATTAGAGAGACTCTGCTAGTATTATAGCATCTCATCTGCTGCATTCTAATCATGCTGCTATGTCCTCTTTGGTTTCTAACTTTTCCATTTTAGACCAACTCTGCTGCAATAGTTTGAACAAATTGGATTGCTTGACATCACTGTGCACCCCGGAAAGAACTTATTTTATAAACGTATATGGCCTCCAAAGTGAATACCCATTATGTTATTTTACATTGATAGTTTGAAACAGTCACTACTAGTGACTCACTAGTCTATGTAGTAAACGTTGTGACGTTACGTATAACCAGGGATGAAAATGTGTTATTAGCCCTACCTTTATTACTTGTGCAAGCAGAGAGCACAAGTATTGTGGTCGTGCTGGCTTTTTTATGCGTATGCTCGGAGGTATATATACAAGTAAGACGCGTAAACGCGGGAAGCGAACGAAGTGTTGTGGACACCGGAGCACATCCGCTGATTTACCAGTAACACATTCGGGCCCCACGCAGACTACTGCAGACCCTCGCACCGACCTCCGCGCCTCCCCAGGGACCCCCGTTGGACCCGCCGATCTGCGGACCCCCGCAATCTTGACACATGAGAGATGTTCTTTGTACCTGCCGAGCCAATGTCAACGCTACAACCGACAGCTGTGCATGAGGTGCGACATATAATGGCTTGGAGAATGTGCTACATGAGAGTGCACAAATACAACCAAATGGACCCATAACAGTCCATTTGTATTTCCATCAAAGTTTATTGTTATAAAAGGGTCCTTTTGTTCCATTTGTAGTAGGCTAAGGCCACACTGTCAGTTACAGAGTCACCTCGGCAGATCCTGTTGTTGTTAAACTCATTCAGTGCCACATGGTTGACACCAAAGTGTAGAGGTCGTGCCATTTTTGGCCATTGTGACAAATCATCCGTTGTGCACGTCGTCAAGTGCACACCGGATTAGATCTTTTTTTTTTTTAATGGTGTCATTAGGCGTCAGTGCCAACGGGATACATTACAGCCACTGGTAATTAACTGATACTTGATCAGTTCTTGTTTCTTTTTGGGCTTGACCCTGTCTAATAGCTGCTTGCACTGCAGCTTAGTACTTGCGCAAGCAGAGCGCACACAAGTAGGCTATGGCCTACTTGTGTGCAAGTCGCAAATTGGCACCTCGACAGAGTGTATTTCTAGTTCTTAGCTGTGCTGGCTGTGCTAAGTCACATATAAATGATCAAATTACATTGTACTCAAAATTAATAATTATATAAAAAATCACACCCGTGAGACGTGATGGGTGCTCTTATCATTATACATCATCTCATGAACAACTGAATTTGAAGTGATTGTCAATTTTCCCTTCATTGTCAATGGCATTTAATGTTTGTGTTGCCACAAATTTATGTCATATTTGGTGGACATTTGACCTAATTTCTCCTTTCATTGTCAATAGCAAATATTGAGACGTGTATATAGGAGGCCCTCAAAACCACACAAAACCACTCTGAAGTGAGTGGCACCATCATACATCATCATGGATCGTCATTCATCACATTCCGTGCTCAGCCGCAATCAAATCAACACTACGTGGTACACACACATAGGAGGGGACAGTGCCCCTCAAAAACACATCCTTCAAATGGTGAGTTACAAGAACAAGACGCTTCAAGAGGACTCCTCTGATGCAGCTGTTGATTGCCAATCAGCATAAGAGCCATTCAATGTAATTACGACCATTAGTTGTTAGTCTCCTAATCCAGTGTTTCCCAACCTTTTTTGTCCCAGGGCACACTTTTCATAGCCTAAAAATCTCAGGGCACACCTAGATATACGGTGTATAGGCCTATCTATACATACATATGTGTATGTATGTGTGTGTAAATATATATATATATACAGTGTTGGGAAAGTTCATTTATTTTAGACTGTATTGAATAAAAAAACCTTGGGGGATTAATAAAGTGACAACTTTTACAATATCTCCATTACCATTATCCAAATTAATTCCTTATTATATATTTATTTTAAAATACATTTTGGAGAAAAAAATAGCTCATATGCAATGTGAAATGCCACCTAATTCTTAATCCTTTTCCTTGTCTTTATTATGGGCCAACTTGTGAAAGCTGCATGCTTTTATTGTGAAGGGTCTCAGTTCTCACAGCCTGCATATTTCCACATGCTGAGAATAGCTGATCGACAAGCTCACAACACGTTGCGTCCGCAACGCGTTGTGAGCTTGTAAATCAGCCATTTTCAGCATGGAACACGTGTACGACGAAGAATAAATCAGGCATCACTGCGCTTCTGTGGAGGATTTTGTTCGCCGAACGAGGCGATCATGTATGGACACTTGGACAGCTATTTTTCGTGGCACATTATGTTTAATCACAACAACGTCACGTTTACTTTACCTCCTCAGTGTTTGGGTCGGGACATGTAGGACTGTATGTGTCTGCTGTCTACGTGTGCTCCAGTCTTACTGGAGGGGGCGAAATGTAGCGTCTTCTGGATGCATCTCTTTAGCATTAACATTTCAATGGCCGAGGGTCGTTAGAGTCTATTGTTCCGTAGTTGTTGTTATCGCACGTCTAATGGTTAGACGTGTGACAACAACAACGATTGCTTTCGGGGGAGGGTTAGTGTTATTTTCAGTCAAATCAGGCGGCACACCTGGACACATCAAACGGCACAGTAAAGTGCCGTGGCACACAGGTTGGGAAACACTGTCCTAATCAACCACATAGTTTGATTGATTGATTTAATTAATAGTTTATTAGACAGAATGTTTAAACAGCAACAGAGTACAGTCAAACACAGACGCCTTATCAGACGACGTCACACTGATAAGAAACAGCATGCGCGCGCATAAAGGCAGCAGAAGAACACCACCTCTCATAAGATGCAATGGAAAAGTTCTAACTGCACTCACGTTTAAAAAATGCCCCATCAAACTTTCAGATGCTGTTTTTCTCCCAGTGTGGAGGAAGAATGATTAGGATATTTATTGTGATCTCTCGCCCTTGAAATATATAATCATTGGTTTCTGTGTTTGAACAATAATAGCAATTCAAAACAGTTGTCCTCAAAACCACACCTCCAGTCGCTGTCATAAGAACGGGAGGTGCGCTCATGAACACGGCAGCAGAGCCTATGGGCGCGTTCGGAAATAGCTCACTGAGCGCACTGTGCAATGCAAACTAATAGGCGAGTGCGCTCCCGGTGCGCATTTCCGAACGCACCCTATATGTGCACGGCTGCACGCGCACCTGCAGTCCATCAAGTATAATTTAATGCTTCGTCCCACGATGGTGTCGTGCACGCAGACCTCTACGCTGGGATGCGATGTGAACTTTTATATCAGCTGTTCTCTGTGCGCAATACTGTTGGGCTTTGAAGTATAAATGTCTCCTGGGGTGCACCTCACTAGCCAACTCACAAGAGGAGGTTGAATGGACTGAAACCAGCGCTCCCCAAAACAACAGGTTTGGAGATCTGTTGGGAATTGATTACATGAAACAGTCACCCGTGCTCCCAGTCCCAATGTTTGTAAACAAATAATTGGTCTATACAATCAATTCATAGACATGGCATGAACAATAACAACAAAATGCAATATCATCACAGGTGAAAACAACACACACTTGGGGCAGCGGTGTCCGAACGGTTTGCGGAGCGGTCTTGAAACCGGAAGGACGCCAGTTCGAATCCCCGGACCGGCACGTTAAAATTGCCACCACTGAAGTGCCCTTGAGCAAGGCATTGGACCCCTACCATGAAATGTTCTATGAGCAGGGTGTGGCTGTAAACAAGCATCTCGAGCTTAGTCCACTTCCCTGGGTAAACAAAGAACTTTGCTTTGCTTTGCTTACACAATCAATATCATCACAGTACAAAACAAGTAATAAAACACCGTATATACAAGAGTATATATACTACTGTATATACTACTATATTGTATACTACTGTATAGTACAGGCCTGTTTTAAAATATGCAAGTGATTCAATTTTTTGAGGGAGGGGGTCAGGGTGGGTGGCGGTGTTGGAGAATTTACCCATATTTGTTTTGAAAGTGAGTGGTACCAGATCCTTATTCTCGCTCTCTCTAGTATTGTGGCTGTGGGTATCACTCACTTTTTTGAGGTAGTTAGTCAGGTATGCAGGCACTGAGGGCAGTGACGGGCGATGACGCAGGATGAATCAAGATGATCCAGAGATGCATGACACTCCGGAGCATGATCCTCATGACTGCCAAGATGCCATTAGAGGTAATGGTGTCTGTCAGGAATATTCTCCTCCCAACTTAGTGTGCCTGTCAGCACACAGCAGGACATCAAAGTACAATGTGAGTAAAATTATTGCGAATGCAGGTCGCAGTTTACTATGAATTTCTTGTCGGTTGGTCACGTCTCCATACATGGTCACGCCTCGTGACATCACGCCTCTATATGGTCACGCCTTGTGACATCACACCTCTATATGGTCACGCCTCGTGACACGTCACGCCAACATATATGGCGTGACGAAAGTTATTAGTGCAGCCGCGCCCGGCAGCCGGCAAAAACTAGAGTTCTCAACAGGCCCGAGAATTAAGGCCCGGCCCTACATGGGCCCTCATCAAACCATGTACACTCAAGACACTGCCCCCGCTGCCAACCTTAGATCTCCATAAATGGAGCTGATCTGTTCTGACATTCCATATGTTGATCTGACCCCACCAAACCCTGTACACTCAAGACACGCTCCATATGGCCAGTACATAATTGATATGAGTACTTGATTGTCAGTTCACACTGTATGCAGCCATGTATGCAGAACGCATATACACACATTTGACATAGTATAGCACAAAGAACAAAACAATATTTCATACATAAACACATGAAGACGAGAGCAATGTCCACCGCCTAGATTACCCCATGGCTACTACAACTCCTGATTAAGCCTCAATGTCGTCTGGTGGACGAAGGACCTCTTTAGTCTGACCTTATTGTATGTTGGGACACCATATCTCCTTCCTGAAGGTAGCAAGTTGCAACCTATATTCTCCATACAACACATGGCTAGTGTTTGAGGTGATATTCATTGCTAACCTTAGGATGCTGTTATCATACGTGGATGTATAAAGTTTCCGGAGTTGGTTGTCCAACAATCTTTGAACAAATGTTCAGTTGTTGCAGCAGTTGTGAATCTTTCCATGACAACAGATGGTCTATTATTACTCCTAGGTATCTGTACGAACATACCTGGTTGATTGGTTCACCGTGAATTGTAATGGGGGATCTGTGTATCTCTAGTGGTGTACCAAAAACAATCTCTTCTGTCTTTTAATGTTAATGATGAGAGCGTTGTTATCACTCCATTTAACCACCTTATTAACTCTGTGTTGGTGCAGTCCAGGATCACTGGAACTATCCTGCAGAGAAATCAAAACTGTATCATCTGAGTATTTTAGAATGTATGGGTCTGGTGTATCAGTGCGACATACAGACAGACATTCCTCAGTATGACAGCTGTCAGTATAAAGGGTGAAGACTACAGCCATTCAATATGTTGCTCTGACCCCCCATCCCACCCAGGCGGATGCGTGCACCGCCCTAAAGGGCGAGGTCGCTTCTCGCCCTTAGGGCGTCTTACTGGTATATCTCCAGTTGTCAGTTTGTTCCTGCGTCGTTCTTGAGTACATCCACGTATGTTAGTGTGGGACGTCCTCATGATTGATGCCTGCTGTGTGTTGATTCCCACAGCACCAATTTGCTGGCTGGCAGTTCTTGATGTCCTTGTCAGTGTCCTGCTAGTAGTCTCATTCTCCTGGCTGCTACTTTCTGGCTCACCCTTGACCTTGGTATTCCCTCATACAGGATCTTGTTGGTAACACTCTTGCTGATAAGTACTGCACACAACATTCTAGTGTAGCACCCGTCTATACTTCTGCAGGGTTGGCTTCAGGATCCAGCATTAGCTGCCATATAGAGCAGACTACCATTGCATAGAAGAAGCTGAGTTTGATTTGACGGGGGAGGTTGGAGTTCCATAGTCCATACCCTCTATGCTTGTGCCTTCCTCACTTTGAGATCTTGCTTGTTGACCCTGAGCCCAGGTACTTGAAGTCCTTGACTTATTCCTTCAGCACAGTTGTTGTCAGAGGTTGATGTTCTGGTAAGATGTTATAATAATAATAACTAGAAAAAGTGCCCTTCTGGGCACAGGTCTCCACCAGGAGGATAGGACTGTGTGAGATGTTTGGCAAAATGTTTAGGAGTAATATAAATGTTTTTTTGTTTGTTTGTTTTTTGCAACAATTTTCTTCATTTTGTTGAGGAAATGCAGAGCCAGATCACTCATAGCATCTCTGAGGATAGAATTCTGGATGAGCAGGACATCTCATGTGTACCGATTTGCGTGAGATTTGGATGAAATCTGTGCACTAACTTAAGCAATGTGTTTTGCAGAAATCGGCCTCATGGTGGTGCTATAACCGGCAGATGTGGAGGGATGCAGGGACAATGTTTTTCAATGGCCTCTAGGGAGTGCACATAAATAAGTTGTATACAGATCGATGCAGTTATAGCAAAAAATAGGAATTGGCCTATCTGCGACCTGCATTCGCAATAATTTTACTCACATTGTACTTTGATGTCCTGCTGTGTGCTGACAGGCACACTAAGTTGGGAGGAGAATATTCCTGACAGACACCATTACCTCTAATGGCATCTTGGCAGTCATGAGGATCATGCTCCGGAGTGTCATGCATCTCTGGATCATCTTGATTCATCCTGCGTCATCGCCCGTCACTGCCCTCAGTGCCTGCATACCTGACTAACTACCTAAAAAAAGTGAGTGATACCCACAGCCACAATACTAGAGAGAGCGAGGCTCACCATGAGGCTGATTTGGAAAAAAATGAGTGGCATGTCGTCCTCGGCCTAGTGGAAATGTGCGTGTATAATTTCACGGATCGGGCCAACGGTGGCGGAGATTAGCTGGTAACAGACGGACGGAAGGAAGGAAGGAAGGAAGGACGGACGCACACACACACGGACGGAGTGCAAAACATACTCTCTCCCCATGCCTTCGGCCTGGTGGAGACAATAATAATACATTTTATTTATAAGGCGCCTTTCAGGGCACTCAAGGTTGCCGTACAACAAGTTAAAAACAGTTGACACAAAACACAGTTAAAAGCAAAAGCAGACAATAATGTATAGCTTGCAGCAGAAAACACAGATCGATCATAAGCCTGCCGAAACAGGTGGGTTTTGAGGTGGGTTTGAAATGAGGTGATTGAGTCCATGTTTCTTATATCAGGGGGGAGGGAGTTCCAGAGGTGAGGGGCAGAGCGGCTGAAAGCTCTTGACCCCATGGTGGACAGACAGGGAGGACTTTCAGTTTGATGGAGGAGGCAGACCTAAGAGACCGGGTGGGAATGTCGACAGATAAGGGGGGGGGGGGGGGGGGGGAGGTTATGAATGTCCTTGAAAGTATGGAGAAGGATCTTATAGTCAATGCAGTATTTGATGGGAAGCCAGTGGAGTTGGTGTAGTACAGGGGTGATGTGACTGATGACAGGGGTTCTGGTGATGATACGTGCTGCAGCGTTCTGGACCAGTTGGAGTTTATGGAGAAGTTTGTGGGGGAGACCAAAAAGAAGGGAATTACTGTAGTTCAAGCGGGAGGTGACGAGAGCATGAACCAGCATTGCGGCACTGTTAGCGGTGAGTGAGGGGCGGAGGCGGTTGATGTTTCTGGGGTGGAAGTAGGCAGACCGGATGGTGTTGTTGATGTGGGTGTGGAATGAGAGTGTACTATCGAGGGCGTTTATAGGTGATAACCTCAGTTTTATATTGTATATACAGTATTATACATCTTTACAACACAAAATGTATATTATGTATACATTTTTTTATACAATTCATAAAAGGTGTGTGTGTTTGTGTGTGCGTGCGTGCGTGCATGCATGCATGCGTGCGTGGGTGCGTGCGTGCGTGCGTGCGTGTGTGCGTGCGTGTGTGCGTGCGTGCGTGCGTGCGTGCGTGCAGCTCCGCTTGCCAAATGGAAGCAGCTGAAACAAGTGGAACGAGTGGAGAGAGCAACTTTTTCATGTGAAGGACCCCCAAGATGCGACGGAAACTTTTAACTAAAGTTAAAAAAGTACAGTACAGTACAGTACAGTACAGTACAGTATTTGTCTCTGAGATGTAGTGAAGTTAACCTGATTCCGCCAGATGGTGGCAGTAGTCGAGTTATTGGAGTATAAGTATAGAAAATTGCAAATACTCCAGTAAAGTAAAAGTATCAACATTGTACTAAAGTACAGTACTTGAGTATATGTAATTAGTTACTTTGCATGAGCGTCCAAGAGTGGGCAGTAACATGCTACAGACTACGTCGCTACGAGCTCCTTAACATGCTTTTTTTGTGTGGCTTTCGCCTTTATATTATATTCTTTATAGAGGAGGGACAGACAGAAGGTTGACAGGAAATGGGGAGAGACATGGGGGGGGGGTGACTTGCAGTAAAGGCCGTCGGGATCAGGAGTCGGACCCTCGGCACACTGCCAGACTGGACTACCAGCCAAGGTTCCTGGACTGCTGAGCCACGGCCCAGGTGCTCCTTCACATGCTTGTGTTGTGTGTCATTAATGCTTAATTTTAATGACACACCGTGCATCGATAAGCGTTTACCCCCGTCGCCGAGCTTGTCAGTCAAACTAAAAGGAAGGACAGAAAGTCTGTCCTTGACTTCACTATTGTAGACATCGTCTCATTTGCATTGGGACTCCAATCTGTCATTGACTATGAAGTGAGGAGCCAGTAGATATACTGTAGCACAATGTTCCTCTATTAACATCACACTTTGTCCTGTCAGAACATCTCATGGCCCAGTTCTGGGTTGATTGATTGATTGATTGAAAATGTTATTAACAGTTTGCAGAATTACAGTACATTTCAAGCACAAACTCAATACAAAGGCTGTTAACTGTGAGTGGACGACCCAATTAAGCATTACACTTGTTTACAACAGGGTCCACCATGTTCAATTCATCAAAACATTTAGAGACGTACAAATAGACACTTCTGAACCACTTCTGAACCACTAGCTGAGAGACTGATAATAAAGCACTTAACAACAATGAACCCCATATTGAATCCCATCAAGCTATCGTTTAGGCTACAGTACTGTATATTAGGCAATCCAAAGCTGGTTGTAATGTATTTTTAAACAAGCAAATTGCACAGAAGATTAGTGTAGCTTTGTGCAGGGCTTTGAGAAATGAAGAACTGACTAGTTGTTTGATCCGCTAGAGTGTTTCTCACAGATAACACTATAAGCATCACATTCACATTTACCAGCACGGAAAATTCAGAACAAGAATATAATATTGTGTATCCTTCAAAACTCAAATAAGAGACAGTGTGCTGCAAATAAAAGCAAGTCAACTGTGTGTGGTATGCATAGTGAATGGCCCAAATTGATCATTAGCATTATTCATAACCATTGATCCAGGATAGCTGATAGTCTGTACCTTATTGCCTATACTGTAGTCTCAAGGAGGCTGCCATTTATGTGAGTATAGCTGCATAGTTGAAGTGTGTTGTCCCCAGTTCAAATATTATTATTTTGGGGGATCACGGCCTAAAAAGGTTGAGATAACTGGCCTAGGGCAGCCATAGATTGGTTGTTAGACGGTTTCAACAACTTGAGATGCCCAAGGAGGCAAAAAGGCTGACAAAATACTGTGCTGCACAATTGGTACGCCTGCTACTTCAGTTGCAAGAAGAGGGCCCACAGAAGCACTACAAAACCAGTCTGCAAAGACCTTTGACCTCCTTCATATGTGAGCAGTGCCAGAAGGACTGCCAGCCCACACACAGTCACAAGAGGCGCTGCTCCAGCACTGCATTGGGAAACCTGTGTGCGTGCGTGCGTGCGTGCGTGTCTGCCCGCATAAGTTAACATTATCTAAAGTAGCCTAATAAGGTCTGTTTGACTGTCTTATTAGAATCTCATACCAGGCCCCTTAAGACATGCAGGTAGTTTTGTGGCTCTCAGGGTATATGTTCACACTAGTCACCTTTTATGAAGAAAAAGCACTGGCCCTAGAGTGCTTTTTTCTGCTGAAAATGATGAAAGAAATAGGGGGGGTCACAGGATCGACTGAAACACACTTCAATAACTCAATGGAACGCACTGAATATTGACGAGAAAGTACTAGTAGGTGCTGTTGTATTCAAGATTGTGCAAGTCGATGGCATATTTAACACCTATAAGTGCTATTTGAGAGTGGTTGAATGTGATTAGAGCTATTTGAAAATGGCCTGTAGACCGGCTATTTTCAAAACAAGCAAAAGAATCTTGACGAAACATTTTAACGACACAAATTAGGGATGTCCCGAGCAGGTATTTTTGCTCCCGATTCCGATGATTTACCGATATTTCCCAATCCGATATTTATATTTTAATTTTTTTATAGAACACTTGCCATATCACAATAGTACAATATCCAAAATCACAGACGATATCCAGTCTAATATCATGATATGGATATAATTTTGATACTAGGGATGTCCCGATCCATTTTTTTTTCTCCTGATCCAATTCCGATTATTTGAAAATGACGTGATCGGCCCCCCGATTTCCAATCACGTGATCGGATCAGAACAACCCTAACACAAATCTTGTGTGTGTGTGGGGGGGGCATGTATAATAAGCATACATGGCAACACTGCCTGTCAGCTCTGCTGCCACGGGCACAGCCGCTGAGTCACAACTGGCTTATTCATTGCGACAATATATTAATAGAGCACCGAAGTCTGACGTCAATATCGGTAGAGGGCGCAAATCCACGGGTTCATGTACTTTTTATTTGCATTGTAATCCCCATAGGGGACTCTAACTCTGATGAAGACCTTTTAGGTCGAAACGTTAGTCGTTTGTATACTAGCACCTAAATAAAAGGCTTAAAATGTCCGTGCTGCTCCAGTGTCCTCTCCTCCTTCTGTATCAAGTGTCCTTGTCCCTGTGAAGCACCAGACCAGCTGTTTTAGGCTTGAGGCGCGTCGGTAGACTCCTTTTGTCCCCATAGGGGGATTTTAGATCGCCTCATATAATAACTGTGTTTGAAAAATAAACAAATCATCCAGGCCGCTTCACTCATATGGATATGAAGAATCAACTGACTGAGAGAAAACGCTAACATTTTCGCTATATGTATCATATATGAGTGACTGAATGTCGCAAACGATACAGAGACACCTCCCTGACAATAACGCTGAGACAGCTTGTTTATTTTTGGACCACGATGCTTATATGAAACGATTTTAAGATGACCCCATGTTATTCTCCAAAGAGAAATTACTTCCGTGAACCAGGCAGAACCAGGGGATGAGCGAGTGACGTCAGGACTTCGGCGCTCTATAGGGCCTGCTTTTAAGAAAATAGAACTCCCAGATGAATCTATTAAAGTGTGGGTGCGTCCATACAGTAGCTGACAGAGGGCGAGGGGCATATCATTTCTCTTTTCTCATAGGCTTTAGGCGGTGCCTATATTTTTAAAAGCTTTATTGTGGTTGGTATTGAAGTTGGATGATGCCTCTTAATGTTACATATACCTCAAAATCACACAAGACGTATTATACTTCATCAAAATGCTATTCCAATGGTGGTTCTCACTTAGATTTCCTAATTTTGTTGAGTTGTGCCATAACTAAAAATACATTGCATGTCTGCACCTGGGACGTATCCTCAGTGATGTATCCTGAGGTCAACGGGGTTTCGGTGCTTAACACTTAGACCGCTATTATTTATTGAAAAATTAGGATCTAATTCACGCCAGCATTTTTTTAATTTGAGCTCTTATTTTGAAAAGCCGCCATTTCCGGTCCACAACCGGTAGTCCTAAGTTAGGAGTTTTCACACAGCTGGATGGGCCTTGTTTACAATGTGATTCCAGGCCGGAGCTCCGGAGAGCTCTAGATTGTCAGCTCTGTGCCGTCAAAGAAACGCTGTTTTGACCCAAAATGCCACCTTGGACAAGGAATAGGAGTTACAGGCGATTGAAAGAAATGGATAGAATGGATGCTTATGGCGACGCCGATCTAAGATGGGCGATCCAGTCCTGTGCTAACAACACAGCTAGCTAACCGGCTAACGTGAGTAGCATTTTGGCTCGAGCAATCGAACGCGCTATAAAAGCTCAATTGCCGGAGGCCGTCGGCAATGGCGTTAAGCGCCAGTATCAAAATTAAGCTTCAATTGACTTTAATCGTCGGCAATGGCGCGGAAGCTGTTAAGTAGGAAAGGCTATGTAATGGAAAAGATCTCTTACCTTCAGATTCCATAGATTTATTGAGATAAAATAATAATTGATTATTGTATAATCTTTTAAATTATTTTATTAGTGGTTTAAAGTTAAGGGTTTAATACAAATTAATCTTGTGCTTATTCCTAAGCTCATTTCACTGGTGCCCCTTCTAAAATTCAGATTGATTTTGACTCTTAATTTTGAAAACTTATAATTCAGATTTTAATTATTAAAATTATTAATTCCACTGATATAAAATCTACAGGATTAAATATACAATTACTACAAAAGTAACAAACGGCCCACATGTCCAAAGGCTGGTAAGGGTCATTTCATGCGTGTCCATGGCATGTCACCAGTACTTGAAGTTGACATTTTCTCCATTAAGTCAAGCAGGCGCTCATCTAATTACTGTCACCAATAAATCTCAGTCACCTTCTCTGTCAAGTCAGATTAATTAAAAGATGTGCATGTACTCACACGCACATGCACACATGCACACCCTCACACACATTGATTTACATGCTCATGACACACAGTATGAGCTGATCTGCTATTTTTGGTGCGCAACTAATTCAGGCATTGCTCCAATCTGTCATCAGTCATTGAATTCAGAGCCCACTTGTGAAAGAGAAGGTCCCAGGGTCGAGCCCCGACAATGTGTCGAGGAGGTATCCCTGAGCAATAATAATAATCGCACGCACGCACGCACGCACGCACGCACGCACGCACGCACGCGCGCGCGCGCACACACACACACACACACACACACACACACACACACACACACACACACACACACACACAGCCACACAAGGCCTAAACAATACAAATAATAATTAAAATGGAAAACAGGGGAGGAACCAAATCAATCACCCCAAAATTGCTCTCAATTACCTGAGATAGATACTCCAGGGCAATAGCATAAACACAAAGAACCAAAATCAGACCATCACTGCTGATGGTCTGATATTGACACATGGGTTTGACACATGGGTGTAGGTAAACATGCTTGAACCAGAAACCTAACTGCACGTGGAAGCCACAGGGTGAGTCTTAACCGACCACATGCAGTAGTCGGACTAACGGGATGTCAGAATTATGGGCAGTCCCCACAGTGGAAAGGTCAGTCCCCACAGTGGACAGGTCAGTCCCCACAGTGGACAGGTCAGTGGGACACACAAATTGGTTTGAATGTTAAAAAGTGAGTATGACATCACCTAACAAAGATGAATTGATGGTTGATGAAAAGGTGGTTGATGGGAGAATGTCATGATATTATTGGCTAGAATGGGTTGTTTAGGTGCATGTCATGGTCTGTCTCCCCACAGACCGTGTCTCCATGTTGGCCACTCCCACACTATTCCACCACATGACACTACAGACCTGTACATTACATTACATTACATTACAGTCATTTAGCAGACGCTTTTATCCAAAGCGACTTACAATAAGTGTATTCAACATAGGTAGGGAACAAAAACTACTAATCACCAGAAGTCTTTAGTGCATTTTCTGCAAAAACAAGCAACCAAGAGTATACCTAGCGCTAAGGTAAAAGTGCAATATATCAGCTACCTATTTCCTTAAACAGATGAGACAAAATAGCTAAATCAAATGAGCATGAGCTAAAACAATTAAGTGTATCGACTAAACAAGATCCAATAAACAATACAACAAGCGTTCGTACAACTAGTTAACAACAAGTAGGTCAGGCAGAGAGGAAGGGTAGTGTTTCCTGAAGAGGTGGGTTTTCAACCTGCGGCGAAATATGGGCAGTGACTCTGCTGTCCTAACATCAGTGGGAAGTTCATTCCACCACTGTGGGGCCAGAACAGAAAAGAGTCGTGACCGTGTGGATCGGCCAGAAGGACCCTTGAGTGACGAGGCAATCAGTCGCCCCGAGGTGGCAGACCGAAGTGGTCGGGCAGGGGTGTAGGCATCGACCATAGCCCGGAGGTAGGAAGGAGCTGTTCCTTTCACTGCCCTATAGGCTAACACCAGGGTTTTGAACTGGATGCGAGCCGCTACGGGGAGCCAGTGTAGAGAACGGAGAAGGATGGTTGTGTGGGAGAACTTGGGGCGGTTGAACACCAGACGAGCCGCAGCTTTCTGAACAAGCTCCAGAGGTCTGATGGCAGATGCCGGAGCACCAGCAAGGAGGGAGTTGCAGTAGTCCAGGCGGGAGATGACGAGAGCCTGGATGAGCACCTGGGCTGCCTCCAACTGCCTCATCAGCCCAACAGTTCCCTACTCATTACACACCTGTGCCAACTTCCCCAATCAAGCCACCACCTATAAAACTGGACTCATTCTGCCTCATTCGTTGCTATACTATAAACAATGTTAGTATTCCAGCCTATCTTGTTGATTCCTAGTGTTCCTGAGGTTTGACCTTTTGCTTGTTTTTGGACTTTGTTTACTGCCTGCTCCTTTTGTTGTCTCCACCAGGCAGAAGGCATGGGGAGAGAGTATGTTTTGCACTCCGTCCGTGTGTGTGTGTGTGTGTGCGTCCGTCCGTCCTTCCTTCCGTCCGTCTGTTACCAGCTAATCTCCGGCACCGTTGGCCCGATCCATGCCAAACTTTGCACACACACTCTCTGGATGCCAACAACGAACCTCTGCCCCAAATATTCCTCAACGGCCTGTTATAGCGCCACCATGAGGCCGATTTAGGCAAAACACATTTCTGTAGATTACTCGTACACATTTTATCCATACATCACACAATTCGGTATACACTATCTCCATAGTCATGTGATCAACACGGATCTGCACCATTTCCCATCTTCCTTCCTGATTGGCTAAGATTCGCTTCCAAAGCTCACATGATTGGTCCGTTTCGAACAAAATGCCACAAATCACAAACACAGTGTGCAATTTCCGTGACATTATACACGCACATTTCCACTAGGCTGAGGACGACATGACACAATTTCTTTTCCAAACCAGCCTCATGGTGGCGCTATAACAGGGCAATTCCTGTTTTTATCTATAACTGCATCAATCTGTGTACAACTGTGTATGCGCACTCCCTAGAGGCCATGGAAAAAACATTTTCCCTGCATCCCTCCACATCTGCCGGTTATAGCGCCACCATGAGGCCGATTTCTGCTAAACACATTGCTTATGTTAGTCGCACAGATTTCATCCAAATCTCATGCAAATCGGTATACATGATCTCTGTAGTCATGTGATCAAGACGAGCCTGTTGGATTTCTCAGATTCTACACTGTTTGGCTAAGATTGCCTTCCAAAGTCTTCAGGAGTGGCCTGTTTTGTACAAAATGCTGCACATGTCCTGCTCATCCAGAATTCTATCCTCAGAGATGCTATGAGTGATCTGGCTCTGCATTTCCTCAACAAAATGAGGAAAATTGTTGCAAAAAACATGTTTATATCACTCCTAAACATTTTGCCAAACATCACACACACTCCTATCCTCCTGGTGGAGACCTGTGCCCAGAAGGGCACTTTTTCTAGTTTGCCTTGTTTTGGACTGCTTTCCTGGTTTTGACCTCTGCCTGCTGTACTTTGATGTAAGCCTTTTCCCTGCATGTTCACTATTAAACATGTTGACCTTACTCTGCCTGTGTTGCCTGCATTTGGGTTCTACTTAGCTCACACCGTAACAGTGCACAACTGCACATCACATTTTGTTTTACAGGAAAACAGCCACGGTAGTTTTGTTTTAGCATATTGTTAAATAAGTGCACAACATGAAAAGGCTCTTATGGGCTTCGCAGACTAAATTAATTATACATTTTCTTGGGAAATGTAGACTGGTATATTTGATTTCTGTTTCACTGCATGCTTGATATAATATACAATTTAACAATTGAATTTAAAAAAAAATATGTAAACATTAAACCAATTCATATGTCTTACTAAAAATGTGTTAAAACCGGGAGAGCAGAAATATTGCTGGGGACAGTGTGGGTGTTCGAGTGCCAATCACTCCCATATATTTTGGTTGTGAGACAGTGCAGGCATTTTGGGACAGTGTTCACCAGAATCTGGAGAAAATTATGGGATTTGTGAGGATTTATACCTGTTCAGAATATTGCTAAGAGAACAGACGTAGGAGCGCACACCAGTAGTAGGGAGGTGCTGACCGCAGGAGATAAAACTTTGACTTAAGAAAAGAGGCCGCACAGCTCGTAGTCACGATGCTTGCTTGCTCGTGACTACGAGCTGTGCGGCCTCTTTTCATAAGTCAGAATATTGCTAATAGCAGCTAAGAAAGCCATCACAAGGAGATGGTTGAAAGCAGACCCTCCTAGAGAGGAACACTGGATGGAAATTATCGAAGAAATATATCTCATGGAGCAAATTACTCATCTGAGGACCAACTATTTGAAAAACGTTGGGAAAAATGGCATTTATACAAGAGTGAATAGTGTGTACCCCCTTTTTTTTTGTCTTGTTTTTGTTTTGTTTTTCTTGAATGTACCTATGTCTCGTTTGTTTGGAAAATAAAAACAAAAAGGAAAAAAGTGTCAACCTTTCAAAATGTTTCAATATTTGCTCAAATGTGTTAATATTTGCCAAGACGTCATATCCGCTCTTTTTGAGGGGAGATAGCAACTCCTATAAGCTTTTGTCCCCACGAAAATGTACGTCATATGTAGACGACCAAATCGACTACCCATTGACAATGAAAGGGGAATTCTGGTCAAATGTCCGCTAAATCTTGTCCACCAATTACAGGCAACAGGCATTCTGATTGGCCAGTATGAGATGATGCGTGATGATGTATGATGATAAGAGCGCCCCTCACTTCACACAGGTGTGATTTTTACTATTTAACTATGTAATCTTGCGTTTTTCGTCACTCAAAATCCCCATACATTGGGCGTTTTTCGTCACTCTAACTAATGTTATCATTGGTTCAATGTTTACAAAATTCACAGACTTACCCCCATTAAAACCGGGAAATCATTTGTTTCCTTTTATATTTTATTTTTATTTTAGATATAGCATAGAGAGAGAGATAGTTTAGTTTTTCAGAAAATGATTTAGAACAGTGGTTCTCAAAAATAGCATATACTTCATGCCGCACTGCAAGCTTGTACATCTGCTATTTTTGAGCATGTTTTGAAACATCTTGATGGTCCTTAAAGGACCACTTCAACACTTTCCAACTTCATATTCTTCATATAATTGGTCCTCACTATAATGTTCATGATAATACAAAAAAAAATTCCCCTACTCATTCTGTCTCTCATGGGAGGGCTGTGGACAGTTCAGAAAAAAAGATTTTTATTATCGTGAGAATGATGGCTTCCATGTTCGCATTGCAACTTTTCCGGAATAGAAAGCCTGCAGTTTCTATTAGCTTGGATTCCCCATCGAAGCGTGACAGCCCTTCTATGAGAAACAAATGGTGACATTTTATCATGAACATTAGTGAGGACTCTAATGTAGGTTGAAAAGTGGTGAAGTGGGTTGATCATTCCCCTTATAATGCTACTGTTGTGTGAAACTGTACACAACAGTTTGTGTGAAACTGCACTGTAGTAGCAGTAAGTAGGTCATTTACGAAACAAACATAAAAACATAAAACGTTGAAACATGGAGATACAAGGTTTTGGCAAGGATGAATGTGCACGTGTACACATGAGCCAAATATAATGTGACTGCTCGGTGAAGGTGTGATGACAGATGAAAGTTGACAGCACGAAAGCATCGCCAGATGATTGGTTCCCCTCTTCTCACATATCACACAATGGATATAGTGCCAAAAAGCTTTTGTCTCCTACACTAGATGACAAGACGATTCCGACAAGGATTTCTAACATTTCCGTCTCTATATAGCATTGTTGATTGATTAAATCTGCTGTACACAGACAGCAGCCTCTCCGCTGACCGTGTCAGTGTAGTGTTGCTGCAGGAGTGTGAATGAACCGTGCGGTCACTGGAACAAAGCCACCGTATTAGCATTTGAATACCTGTTCTGTGAACACCGTAAAGGTGTGTGCCTACGTGACAAAATGACCAGGGGGAGGGGGAACTTCAGCCTTCAGTCAGTGGGTGCTATTTGGCTTACTATTGTGTCAGTGGGTGCTTTAGCCCTCAAGCACTCCCGGAGTTGACGCCGCTGCTGTAAGTGTAAATTGTAGAACAAGGAATTGTGTATTTGTTTCCCCTGTGTTTTGTGTGTGTGCGTGTGTGTTTGTATCTTTATTCCGCCTTGTTAGTGTGTTTATTACATAACCACAAGCAGAATGCAATTAGTGGTGTCAGTGAGGCGCATCTCTTTGATGTTAATTAACAGAAAAGTTTGAAGAGGAAGGGGACTGTTTGTCACCTGAGGTGCCCTGGGTTTCCAAACTGGGACCGGTGCACAGACACTGCCATGCCACGCGCACGCCCCCACACACACATAGCCATTAGCCGGCCTACACATGGAACATTTCCAGGCTATTTTAAGCTGCAGAACACTGCATATGTTTGGGAGCTCTGTTTTTGACCATCTCAGGGCGCAGATGGAAGGAAAGGGACATGAGTCAGGGAGGCTGGCAGGGCTTAATGTCGAGGGGTGGTGTGGGGTGAAAGGTCATGGGTATGTGGGAATATAGCCCCATCTGTGATCTTCTGTACAGCTCCGGGACTCATAAAGTCGCTGTCTGGCAGATGGGGGCAAACAGCAAAATGCTAAATGTTTTAGCTATTTCCAAACATTGTATAAAAAAAATCACACCCGTGTAAAGTGAGGGGCGCTCTTGTCATCATACATCATCATACATCATCACATTCCGGGTAATCACAATTGGCGTCCTCACTTTTTATCCTCAATACGTACTTTGCTCAGCCAATCAAATCATCGCTATGGGGTAGTGGGGTACG
The DNA here is from genome assembly GCF_951216825.1 of Electrona antarctica. Taxonomy (NCBI): domain Eukaryota; kingdom Metazoa; phylum Chordata; class Actinopteri; order Myctophiformes; family Myctophidae; genus Electrona; species Electrona antarctica. The sequence continues at coordinate 23,011,551 of NC_136810.1, forward strand.
CACAAACAGACAAAGCTGGGCATGGGAGGGGCTAGCGCCCCTCAAAAATGTAATCCCTAATCCCTGAAAGGATCCTAGTCATCCTACAGACGTAGGAGTTTCTAAGTTTCTATGCGTATAGTTTCTAAGCATATTCCTGATCAGCAGCAGATCAGGAAGGTTGTTTTCAACCCATCTTTTAACGATATCACTCCATTAGAACTACAGACATCTGTATAATCTGCCTTAACATTTTTGACAGTATGTTCTGAAATAGGTAGACATTTGACTGTTTTGCCGTTCACCCCACCTGACGGAACTTTACGTGACGAGTATCGGAGCTACAACGGAGAGGGGAGGCCACTGACGGGGCTAATGGGAACCACGCCCAAAGTGTCAAAAGGCGAAGAGGCCACTTGTTACCCGGTCCACTTCTGACACACCGACATGCGTTCATGTGCTTTCTTCATAAATAAAAGAATACTACACCTGTGCAATTGCACCGTAATCTCAAAGCCATTTTCACAGCGTGAGGGAATGTGTTTCTTGCTCCTGAGGGAAACAGCTCAAGCTGTCATGCTGTTCATGCAATCACATTCTCAGCTATCAGTCATACATGTATTATTATTTTTGTCTTCCAAAGTGAAGTCAGTTGCGTGCAGGTGTTATGCTTAACACATTGTGAGACATTCTATGGCTGGTGTGGTGTTACATGAATGGACAGAGGTATTTGTATTTGGTGACTCATGTTGCCAGTCTGATGTTCTGTTGCTATACCCACAAATCATTTACGCCCGATTTATACGTCATGTGACGCTGTCACAAGCCAAAAATAGCTGACCTACAAGCTCACACAGTGCGTCGTGGACGCAACACACCGTGAGCTTGTAGGTCTGCTATATTATGACAGAACGCAACCGCAACACCATCGTATACTATTGAGTATCAATTAGGCTGCACACAGACAGCCGAGTGTCAGCAGTGTAAACGTGGTCACTTTGGGTGAAGATGGGTGGGCGGAAGAAGGCACAGTCTGGAAATAGGCACAGTCTGTCTGGGGACATGATTTCAGTGTGTACTGTGTAGACACATGTACCTTGCTGTTGGAACAAGAAGACTACAGGTGTCTCTTGAGGTTAGAAAGTCTTCCCCAAATATCTGGGCTTCACTACGCACAACATGAACCGTCTCTATATGAAACAGAAACACCCCGACATTGATCAATTTCCTGTATCTAGATTGTACTGTATATGCACTCGGGTGGCACAGTGGTTCCAGGTGAGGGAAGCCGGGCGGGGAGTGTGATATGGGTCATTGCGTGTACTGTACTCCTACGGGCTGGGGCGGCACCTGTCAGCAGGGAGTGTTGGGCTGGAGGAGTAGGGCTCCTCACTGGCAGATGAGTCACTAGGATCCAACAGCAGCGACAACACAGAAATATGTTTGCATGTTCTCCCCGTATCCCTTAGGGTATAATATTTAATTATAACTATTATATAATTATAACTTATAATTATTAACTAATTATAGGTAGTAGGTACCCTCACAAAAAACATGCAGTAATCATGGTCTCTAAACTACCTCCCCCTGGCCAGCAGTAACACACCTGCCTGGTTGGAATAACGTGTTCCTTCCACGCGCTACGTCCGGGGAAACTCCCCCCTGCCAGGTGAAAAGAAGCAGCTTGAACTCTTCATGCATAGAAGGAAGCATATGAGGTCAGTCCGCTTCCCTCCCCAGTTTGGCAGAGGAGGTGTATAGCGCCCAGAATTACATTAGATAATTGACACTGGGTGAAAAAATGGGTTGCAAAATCGTGGGATAAAAAAGAAAAAAAGAAAAGAAAGAAATATGTGTGAGTAGGAATCAATCCGGAGAAAAAGGTGGTAAAAAAATATTGGTTACTCTAAAAATTCTTCAATCACAAGCATAGATATCTTACAAAATCAAAATCATTTGATAGGAGGATATTAGCTTTGTTCGAGACCTGTCTCTGTGTCAAACTCTAGCGAGATCTGGTAACAAAGATCACAAACAATGTTCACGTAGGGTGACTCCAGGAGTAATGTAACGCCTGTATGCCTTAATTTCCTCAGAGATCGCATGCCATATAGGATAGGTTCTTCTGGCTGTGTGTGTGTGTGTGTGTGTGTGTGTGTGTGTGTGTGTGTGTGTGTGTGTGTGTGTGTGTGTGTGTGTGTGTGTGTGTGTGTGTGTGTGTGTGTGTGTGTGTGTGTGTGTGTGTGCATGCATTTGTTCAAAGAGTTAATTTCCTTGGTAGAAATTCACCTTGTTGAAATATGAGTCAATATTTTTCATCTCATAATTTATTAAATAAACCTCGATTAAAACCCTGTTGAAAGACTAGAGACACTTAAACTAACTCTCAGTCTTAGGCCTATAGGGGATTCACACTGAGACGGACTGAGTCTGTTTCATTCCAACCGTTTCCGAATACGGTTGCCTGGTCCCCGCTGGCCATGATTCACATCCCCGAGATTCAACAGCACACTTGGGTACACTTGCATAACACACTTTGATCCTCCATGTGGCGGTGTGCTTGATGGCTGGCGCGAAACGGACACTGGCCATCAACTCTGCAACATTGTCTCCAATAAATCCAGACGCACTGCGTCAGTCAGTTCTGTGCTCCAGTGTCGTGTTTGATTAGTTTGCTATGGATTCTCCTTTAGCATTATTATTATTTGTTTTACTTTGGAGACTATGCCAAGCCCAAGAGCCACATATAGTCCGCAGAATAAGATCAGCGCGTACCGAGCGTATACGCAGATTCAACAGGAGACGAGCAGCGCCGCAGCGTTGAGAAATGTGCTAGTGTTACGCGTCGTGCAGCATCTGTGTGTTGTTTTTTGTTGACGCTTGGCTCGTCGACTAGAGATTATGTCACGTTCTAAAAAAATACAGTCCACTTCCTTCTTTAGGTACGCATGCATTCACATTGGAACGATCCGTATCCGAATACACTCCGAATACAAACGGTCCAGAGCCCCGCCCCCCCCCCCCCCCCCCCCATGCGGTCCCGGGGACGGTTGGGCGATCCGCTCCCGGGAACGGTATGCATCATTCACACTACCACAACATTTGCCAAGTGGTCCCGAGTGCGCACCCGGGACCATAGTGTGAATCGCGCCTTCGACTCTCAGTCTCTCTGGAGGAGGGATTGGACACAGACAGAATGACAGAGACAAAGACAAAGACATGTTTCTGGATCTGACAGTGTAAGTATTATTTAGCAGTCGTGGAAAGTAACTGTACTGTGCAATAGAATACTATAGTATTTCTGTTTTTCTGAAAGGCAACTATTTTAAATAGCAGATCTACAAGCTCACAATGTGTCACATCATGGTGCGTTGTGAGCTTGTAGATCAGATTTCTTTTTTAATTGAGTACTTTTACTTTGGTTCTATGATAATATTTTAACGCCAATAAGATACGTTTACTCAAGTAAAATGTTCCATACAATTCTTTCTTTTGTACACTTCATTGTGGTATTAACATAGTAGAGTTATTCTACAACAGGGGTGCCCACACTTTTTGGACTTGAGAGCTACTTTCACAATGACCAGCTTAACAAGATCTACCCACCAATTCGCATTGCTGAAAATAGTTACAACATGTACCTGAGGGGGCTTTGGAATAATGGCACTTGCGTTACATAAGAAATAGGAAATTGAGGGGAAAATAGAATTGGTATTTTTTTATATAACTTTGTAATGCTACTGATGTTTGTGCGCAACACTCTTGAAAACAAAGTATTGTTTGAACTGACAGCCCCTTTTTGATGTCACTCAATCAAGTCACCTTATTTCACGTGTCAGATGCCCCCAAAAAATATAGTTTTTATATTAAATTATATTTTTCATACATGCCATGTGGTCTACCTGCACAGCCTTTGTGATCTACTGGTAGATTGTGATCTACCTTTTGGGCACCCCTGTTCTACAACCACTGTTATTTAGGCATACCTCCTGGGGGAGATTTGCACTCCAGTGAGCACCCCTTTCTAGTCATGCTTTTGTTGGCTGGCGCCTCATCACCACAGGTGTGCGTTTCATCTCTTTTGAATCTGCTGTAAAGGCCGTCAGAGTATTTTGCCTGGTGTCATACAAGCATAACGAATTGGAGGATCTTACAGTGTTTTATGTTCCAAGTATCAAGACTTTAAAGAAATAAACGTTTTAAATAATAAACTAAATGTGATAGTGATATGGCAGGCATGAGGTGCCGACATTCAGCCTCACCCCCCTCACTTTGCTATTCCCTGTCCATATAATCGGTCACATCGGCTATACTGTATTTGGGCATATCGGGCATTTTGAATTAGACTTGTCATTTGTCATAGTAAACGCTCCCTCTGCCATGCATCCATTGCTAGCAGCAAGACTTGTGCACCAGGAGAGATTACCAACTAATCACAAACTATTAATGCAGACAGCCAGACACAACAGTGTTTGTTTCAAGTTTGCAAGCACATGCTGTTGCTCACTCCCCGGGCCACCGTTCCTCTCTAGTTCACCGCTAAATACATTTCAACACAGGGATAAAAGGGGACAAAGGGAGTCTACCAACGCGCCTCAAGCCTGGAACGGCTGTTCCGGTGTTTCACAGGGACAAGGACAATAGTTGCAGAAGGAGGAGAGGACACTGGAGCAGCACGGACATTTAGAGCCTTTTATTAGGTGCTACAGGATGCGGTCTTCATCAGAGTCATGATGGCTGACTCTGATGAAGACCGCATAGGTCGAAACGTTAGTCATTATCCTGTATACTAGCACCTAATAAAAGGCTCTAAATGTCCGTGCTGCTCCAGTGTCCTCTCCTCCTTCTGCGCATAAAAGAGGGGATTTGTAGGAGATGCTACCATGGCTGTGGGTACGTACAACAGTATAAATGCAAATATGTAAATAACTGCTCTCAGAGCGTTTAAGTGGTACTGAATTTGCAGCTCAACAAAAGCCAATTCATCCTAGTGTGTGACAGAGGACAATTTCACGATTAATTAAAATCTCTGTGATACGATTATTGTGAGCGATTTTATCACGATAAACAATAACGATTATCGTCCTGTATGTGTGCCATTATTACCATTCTTTGAGTGTCCTCGACATCTGAGACACAAGCTGCTTCCACTGGTCTCTGTGTTGTTGCTCATTGCCACACCCAGTTCATTCACAGTCGGGCCTGTATCGCTGCTCAGAATATCTGGAAATGTGAGTGGGCTGCTTCCTCTTGATGGGCAGACGGCAGTGTGTAGTCTCCACACTGAAAATCTGATATGACCTGGTCTAGATCTTTTGCTTTAATGTCAGGCAAAGCGAAGTACTGTAGTATGTTTTTATGTTCTCTTTGGCTTCATTATTAGGCTACTCCCTGCTCTATCTCTCCATGTGCGGAGCTTATGCCAAACCAATTCCACCCACTTCCTTACATCTGTAAACCAGTGATAACACAAATCTGATTCATTATCCCAGAGGATCTCCTGTTAATTCTGCATCAATTATCTAACTTTTAATTATCTAACAGTCATTGGGACTGAAATGGCTATAGGCCTACCCTTAAAGACATTTTATAAATAAATAATGGTAAGGAATGAAAAGAGGAGAAAAAAAGCGAGAAAGTTTAGTGGGAGTTCAAAGGCAAGAGGAAATATGAACCATCTGTACAGGCCCCACTTTCATGGTCGTAAAAAGCATTTTTATACATTTTTATTCCTAATAACTGGGCGCCGTGCCTTATGGCACTTTTCAGACTCAAGCCGGACTTAGTTACTCACCAGTGTCGCGCACTGAAAATAGCCAATCTACAAGCTCTGAACACGTTGCAGTGCAACGCCTTCTGAGCTAATCAATCGGCTATTTTTTCAGTGCGTGACACCACATATGTTAGCAAATTAGATCAAGCACGTCTTCAGCCTCTGTTGGCAAACAAACACTGAAGCGATTAGATTATGTATGGCAAAACATTCAACTTTAGACAGGTGAAACTGTCCAAAATGAAATAAATCATACTGTATATGCTTCGATGGGGTCACACAAAGTTTGCAGTTTCTGACCTTTAATGATGCAACTATGTTGAGCAACATCTTGGAATTGCAAAGTAGCCTATACCGTATATACACTTTAGCGTAGCATTATAAGAATTATCAGAACAGAATTGATCTGGGACCCGGTTCTATATCTCACAGACTCACCTATAGGCCCCCACGAGTAGTTCTAAGTTTGGATCTTCTGCTGCTGGTATATTAAAGTTTACAATCAAAACCCAGAATAAAACCGCTGATGCTGCATTAATCAATTAATTATGCCACGAATCTGTGGAATGCATTATCTCAAGAAATCAGGTAGGAAAGTAGCCTCACGTGGCCAGACACGAATCTGGCCACGCGAGGCAAGAGCAGGTCAACATCTTTAAGCGTCAGTCGAAAACCCACCACTTCAAACCTCGCTTTTAACATTTAGGAGGTGATTCTACTGTATTGGAAAAATGTCATCTTTGTTTGCTATTTTTGCTATCTGCGCTGACTGATTGTTCAGCACCTTGCTGCTGCTGTTGTTTTTCATCTGCTTTTAATTCTTTCTTTTGCTGTACCCCGGGAGCAGTATGGGTTGGCGCCACAGCCTGCATCCTCCATGAGAAGGAAGCCCAAAAACCTTCGATGAGGCCTTTAGGAGGGCCATTCAAGCCGCAAGCGGAGCCTGCAATACCACCGTTGCCCAGGTAAAGCCTGCAGAACCATTGCGGCTCAAGAAACGACCACTCCTGAATGAAGTGTATGGTGCTGGGAGTCTGGTGCAATGCCCAGGTCCTGGCGGTACTCCTGGTGAGAGCAGGAGTGGACCTGGTGAGACGTAGGAGGGGCCCGGACAGGAATCAACCCCCAGAGCCTAGTCCCACCACATGCCAGAATTGTGCCTCCCAGTCCCGGCAGAGTAGCTCCGGAGTGGTTCCAACAGATTGTGTGGCCCTGGTCTTTCCCTAGTGGGTCTGACCGAGGATAGCTACTGGGACGTAAGTAATCACCCCGGCTGGGTCACCCGAGTGAGGGGTATGATGTTCGCGAGACCCGAAACCCCGATGACCTTGGGATACATCACTGAGAATACGTTCCAGGTGCATCCAAGCGATGTATTTTCGTTTCGTTCTAGGGCGTAAGCTATACAGCACTTTGAGCTGCATCTTTATGTATGAAAAGTCCTTTATAAATAAAGCTCATTATCATAATTATTCATTATCAATTGTACTTCCCTCATATCTCGTGGAGTTCTTACTGTGATAAAACTGTTCAGTGTCTTTTTCCCCTGTGTCTGAAATGGAGTTTCCATGGCAACCAAGCCAGCTGTCCAAAGTCAGATAACGTGGCACAGAGACTTGGGGCTGCGGAGTTCTATAAATTCCTATCGTGATGTCATAGATTAGCACCTGCCGTGCAGGCGCTGGTACTGGGTGGGTAGCGGTTGGTGTGTACCTGGCACCCATTGCCTTTGTGCTTGTTGGGTGTCATTCAAGATAAGTTACCTCATCCCTAGCTTGTTGTCAGCAAGATGATTTTGTTTGTTGTTGTTTTTTAATTTTATTTTTGCAGAGAACCAGCACCATTATGCTATACAGCAGTGGTTCACAAACATTTTCATGTCAAGGATGCCTAAATTGATATGTATCTGGCTGCAGACCTCCATCTGAAAACAGTTTGTGCCAGGGACATGGACACCCATAAGACAAGAGGATTTGTGTGATAACATCTAATGTCTCACTGAGACTTGTAGTTAGAGAAAACTAGCGAAATGTGTGGCAAATCTGCAAATTATAGTAGACACAAATGTTATACTATAACATATAAATTTGTAGAAACCCAACTCCCTTGGGAAACTTTGTGACAGCTGCTGAAAGTTGGGGTACCATTAACAACCAATATAAGGCAAAATTCCCAAAATGTCATTATGCTTTAAGTAGCATATGATGCAGTGATGTAAATAGGGTGCGTTTTGCGTCCCAAAACGCACTTTATAGTTATGGGACGCAATAAACCAAAAGCCTCTGCATCCTGTGGACGCAACTTTATCCTGGCTGCACTGAAGACTATGGCACTCTCTCGGTCACACACTGTCCTACGTGGAAGTCTAGCACTCTTTCGGTCACACACTGTTCTACGTGGAAGTCTAGCACTCTTTCGGTCACACACAGGCTGCAACATCGGGTCTCATCACAACCCAATGCGCGACCCGTGAAGTCGGGGGGGGGGAAATAATAAAAGAGAGAAAAGAAAAAGACGGAGTGACAAATCGTTAGCAACAAGCTATGCTAACAGACTGGTGGTGGTGGTGTTGGCTATTAGCTTGTTGTTGCTGCTGCTGATTCAACGCACTGATTGAACTTTGATTGATTGATTGATTGAAGAATTTACAATTAACAGTTTGCAGAATTACAGTACATTTCAAGCACAAACTCAATACAAAGGCTGTTAACTGTGAGTGGACGACCCAATTAAGCATTACACTTGTTTCCAATAGGGTCACTTCATGTCCGCCTGTAACGTGAACGAATCCTGACACCACAGACAGATCTACAAGCTCTCAACGCGCTGCAAACGGCGCTGCAGAGATGGGCGCATCTGCGGGTTCTCAACGCGTTTGTTTTTGCAGCGCTGGTGTCAGGGTTCGTTCACGTTGATCTACAAGCTCAACACGTTGTAAACGGCGCTGCAGAGACAGGCGCGACGCGTTGAGAGCTTGTGAATCTGTCTTTTTTGCAGCTGCCATTCTTCCCTGTAGACAGGGACTCAAGCGACTTCTAAGTTCCACTTTTCCAAATAAATTATTTTACATCCACAATGGCAAACCTATTTGCATTATGGCTAAGTACAATAATTGCAACTGCAACTTTTGGTTGGTATATTAAGCTATGTTAAATCCGCTGTTGCCCACTATTAGTATTTCTTACTGAGTTGTGCTTGCTAATACTACTAGCCTACATAAAAATATATACTGTATAGGCCTATTTGATATTTTTATATATATATTTCTTTATAAAAAATGTTTTATTATTATTTTTGAGTGGTGCAACCACTCCCTTACTGAGCTATGTGTGTGTCTGGGTATGAGCACAAAAATAGCATGGTTGTTTTTCACCATCTGTGCGCAACCTAACGCACACACAAACACACACGCATTAACTGTATATATGATGCTTTCGGGGGGTGCCAATACATTACAGTGACAGTACAGTACAGTAGAGGGTACAGTAGAGGGACCGCCACACGGTAACTGTCATTTCTCAACCGTTTCGGACGCGGCACGGCACGCCGGAACCGGCCCGGCCCCCTGGGCGCATTCCTGGGAATTTTTTGGGACTCATTTGAATGACCACCTGTGCATCCCGGGACCCATTACATTGAAAACCTATTTACATCACTGATGATGTGCTGACCTCATCACATTTGTGATGACAGCTATGGCCATTTTTAGGCGAATAAGTGTTTTTTGTGCAAAACTAATGCTTGCAATGGATTCAGAATCATGAAAACCCCCTAGTTTGACACGTCACATGCTCCTTAAAGTATAATGACATTTGGAAATGTTTGCCTTATATTGGTTGTTAATGGTACCCCAACTTTCAGCAGCTGTCACAAAGTTTCCCAAGGGAGTTGGGTTGGAACAAATTTATATGTGATTGTAGACACCTTTATGAACACATTTGTGAAGAAAGCTAGTGGTAAGCATTTTTTTGCAGATTTGCCACACATTTCACTAATTTTCCCTTATTATTGGGGCTGCGGAGTTCTATAAATACCCATTGTGATGTCATAGATTAGCACCTGCCGTGGCGCTGGTACTGGGTGGGTAACAGGTGGTGTGTACCTGGCACCCGCTGCCATTGTGCTTGTTGGGTGTCATTCAAGAAAAGATAGAGGATACCTCATCCCTGGCTTGTTGTCAGCAAGAGATTTTGTTTGTTGTTTAGTCGTCCTTTCTTTTTCAGACAACTGAACCAGCACCATTAGCCTACAGGTGACAATATTATCACACGAAAAGATGAAATTACAGGTTCCATCCTGGAGGCTAATCTTTCCGGTGATAAAATGGCCACCAACGTAATCAAAAAAGTCAATCAAAGAACAAGATTCCTTTACAGGATCTCCTCACTGGTCAACAAAAACACCTTGAAGACCTTAACAGGAGAGCCCTCGTACAAGGTTTCTTTGACTATGCATGCACCTCTTGGTACCACAGCACCTCAAAGGCCCTTAAAACAAGGCTCCAGACCTCCCAAAACAAACTGGTCAGGCTCCTACTTGGCCTCACCCCCCAAACCCACCTCACCCCTGCCCACTTTGACAGGCTGGAATGGCTTAGGGTTGACGACAGAGTACAGCATCTTGCAATGGGTCTGGTCCACAAGATTCGATACACCACCAAGATACCCATGTACCTGTCTAAATACTTCCTTAATGTTAACGAAGTCCACACCCACAACACCAGAGGGATTGCAACAAACCATGTACAACCCAGATTCGGCACAAACAAGGGACTAAATTATTTTCGCTCCTATGCCACCAAAATGTGGAACGCCCTACCAACAGTCATTAAGACATGTGAATCCCTTGACTCCTTCAAAACCGCTCTCAAAGGGCACCTACGGACGGCTGCAATTTGAAACTGGCCCCCGTAAAATCTGAATCCCCCCCACCGCCCCCCCCTTTTTCCCCTCAATGTATATGTTTCTTTTCCCTTTTTACCTCCTTTATGATGAATTCCTGTTCTGTTCTTTGACTATATAGTAGTGTCTATCTGTACGTCTCTAAATGTTTTGATGAATTGAACATGGTGGACCCTCTTGTAAACAAGTGTAATGCTTAATTGGGTCGTCCACTCACAGTTAACAGTCTTTGTATTGAGTTTGTGCTTGAAATGTACTGTAATTGTTACTGTTAATAAATATTTCAATCAATCAATCAATAAAAAAAAAACAGCTGTGGTTCATAAACATGTTCATGTCAAAGACCCCTAAATTGATATGTATTTGGCTGCTGAAAATAGTTTGTGCCAGGGACACCCATACGAGAAGATTTGTGTAAAAAAAAAGAAAAGAAAGAAAACAAAACAATGCCTAAATGATTCCAAATGTTTCTTTCACATTTTGAAGAATAGCCAAAGTGTAAATTGCTTATTGTGGTTAAACTGATTTTGGTATAGCTAATTTGGGCCCCCCTGGAACCCCCTACAATATGCATCATGGACAGATCGAAAGAGAATGAAACTGGGGAAATTGATACGTTTGGAACTACTGTAGTCAAGCCAATGTGATTAATGAAACGGCTTTGTTAAATGAGGAAACTTGAGCAATATGTTTTCCCTTTAGTCATGTTATCTTGTGTGAACATACAGATATTAATTCTAATTTTATCGCTGTCGAGGACAACTTATCTTTTCATATTCTAACTTTTTTATTTTTCATAAATTAATGTCCTACTTGGTCATACTAAAGCGTAAGTATCAAAAGTAGCACATCCACAAGCTGAGTGAAGCGACACGCTTTGAGCTTGTATACTGCAACTTTTTGCTATTTTTGAATTTGAACCCTGAAAACAAAACAGTTTTGGACATTTGAGGTTTCCACCCGACAGAGGCGATATATTAATCCCCTATTTTATACTTAGTATAATTATAATGACACTGTTGCAAAGGTAGTGAAAATTGTCTATCTATATTTGCAATTGAATAGCAGGGGGGGGGGGAGCAGAGGCGATGATTGTTAGGCAAAATCCCTCAATTTGCAGATCTGCTGGCAAATTGTTATTTTTTCATTGCAGCTCAAAAGGCTTCAGGTTGTTTGGGCGTAATTGAGGTCATAAAACCTAAAAGAAAAACGAAAATGTTTAAAACAATGAAAATGTATGTCATGAAAGCTTTAAAGGGTTAATTATTAAACAATTATTAAAGATTATTAATTCATCAAAAAAGTAATAGAATAATAATCGCTATTAAGAAAATAATTGATCGTTGCCGTCTACACTGTGGGCCTCTTGTGTGTTGTATGTCCTGTGTGTACAGTATGTGCATGGTGCCAAATGCCAATGCTGCATGCCCTGTGGTGTGAATGCATGAGACTGCATGGCCACCATCTGGCAGCATTAGCAGTATTTGTCCTGCTGCGTAGAAGCAGCTAGCTCGTCTGAGACTCTCAGGTCTTATTTACATGGTTGTCCCTAAAGGCAGGAGCTACTTGGCAAGGCCTAGTCTCCTGTCATTTCTTATGAGGGAATCAAGATGTCATTCCACAGAAAACAAAAACAAAAAAACTACCTGGCACAGACCACTGATTGCGCACGCACGCACGCACGCACGCACGCACGCACGCACGCACGCACGCACGCACGCACGCACGCACGCACGCAGAGAGAGACTAATTAATCTTTTACTAATTGTAATTTACTAATCTCTAATCTAATGTACTTTTAGCCCCACTGACCGTCATACCTCAGGGGACCTGAAAATGTCCCCTTAAGGTCAAGTCTTATTCTGGTCCTATACCCTTGTGGGGATTTCTGGTACCCACATGGATAGTGAATAGTAAATGGTGCATTTATATGGTGCCTTTATCCCAAGCATTTACAATGTGCATTACATTCACACAGACGGCAGAGGAAACCATGCAAGGCACCAACGTGCTCATCGTGAGCAAATTGGGGTTCAGTTTCTTGCTCAAGGACACTTCAACACTAACTCTTGGGGAGCCTGGGATCGAACTGGGATACACACACACACACACACACGCACACACGCACACACGCACACACGCACGCACGCACGCACGCACGCACGCACGGCACGCACACACACACACACACACACACACACACACACACACGCACACACACACAAGAACGCATCAAAAGAGCTTGGAATGTATGCCCACATGCCAATGTTGAAAAGACCAATAAGACTGAAAAATGTGCATCACTTCCCTCTAAACCTCTCAATGTCTAGTAATAAGTTACCATGACAACCAGATAGTAGAAATGAGAGCGGACTGCCCCTCGCTGAAGCCTAATTCATGTTCCGATGCTCATAATGTTACTGCCACTTACATTTTTGCCAGAAACAGACTGTATCAAATAGGAGTGACTGATCTATTGTAAATGATACAAACGATTCTAAGATGACCCAATGTTATCCCCCATAGAGAAAATTACTTCCTTGAACCAGGGGATGAACGAGTGACAGGGCTTTGGCACTCTATAGCCAACGCGTGCGGCGTGACACCATCATATGACAAAGTATGACTATGAATGGGGCTTGAGGCTGCTTTTATGGAGAAGGTGGCACCCTCTCTTTCTCTCTCTCTCTCCCTCTCTGTCTCTCTCTCTCTCGCTCTCTCATCTGGTCTGTTCTGACACAATAACTTCATAATCTGTATGGGAATGAAGACATTTCTTCTGAGAATGTACCATAAGCTGTGGAATACCGCCATTTGACTGCCTTAATTTGTACCTACGTACCGAGTTTGATTTAAATACAAGTTGTTGTTGAATGGATTTTAAGATGAGCAATGTTCATATCAGCACTCCTTCTGCACTTTGCTGACGTCTTAATTGTTTTTCATCTGTTGTTTTGAATCTGTTCCATTTGCACTGTTTTACAGCACCTCTAGCTGTATTCATACAGTACTATGATATAAATATGATTAACAAGGTATATAATTACCGACCAGTAAGACGCCTTGAGGGCGAGAAGCGACCTCGCCCTAAAGGGTGAGGTCACGTGCACGCATCCGCCTAGGTGACAGCAGACTGCTGGGTGAGTGCTGACGCTTTGGCAAGTTGGCATGGGTTTCAGATCTAGCCTACATATGGAATGAATTCTGTACTGGCCATATATGGAGCGTGTCTTGTGTCAGATCAGCATATGGAATGTCAGAACAGGTTAGCTCCATATATGGAGATCTAAGGGTGGCAGCGGGGGCAGTGTCTTGAGTGTACAGGGTTTGATGAGGGCCCAGGTAGGGCCTTAATTTTCAGGCCAGTTGAGAACTCTAGTTTTCGCTGGCTGCTGGGCACGGCTGCACTAATCTAGAGTCTAGAGTTTAAATGGACAGGTATGAGTCAAAAGGGAGACATCGAAGAGGAAGGACGGGTGGGGAAGGATCAACATATGGATTGTCAGAACAGGTCAGCTCCATATATGGAGATCTAAGGGTTTGAGGCTTGAGGTCATATATAGAGTTGCTGGCCGGCTCCATATACTGTATGCAGATCTAGGTGATGATCCAGTCTTCTCCATGTATGGCTATCCAGGGTTTGATGAGGTCAGTGTTGTGATCGTCATATATGGAGGCGGCCATATATGGAGCGTGTCACGAGGTGTGATGGACTGACGGCCAGGTTCTTCAGGTTAATCTGTGACCTACGGTCGCAATTAGACGTCATTTCATGTAAGCAGCTATATAAGGATTTTGAGTGGATTACTTGGCAAGATCCTTGGAAGAAAAGAAAGAACAGCTGCAGATCAACTGAACTTGAGTTGAAACTCTTTTATTTTCTGTATCAACTCCCCAGCACCTCTTATAGAGCATGAGAACCCAAGCCCTTTCTCAGCTATATAATCCCCTTTTAATATGCACTTCAACTAAGAACACCCTGCTTGACTCTTTGACTCCGTAATGACTTGAATCCAATTCAAAACCCCTCCTTGGAATATAGTGCTCGCACTCTGCCTGAACAACGTGGAAAACTTTGTTCTACCATTCTTTGTGGCATTATACCCACACCTGTCTACTCTGCCAAGGAGGCATATGACTCAGCAGCTCGTTTTCTGGTGCTCTGATCTGAGTATGTTTGTGCTGACCTGGGGGTCAGCACAACCCTTGATGCCAAGGAGGGAAGGTATTGGGTCCCATTTTTTAGTCTTTGGTATGACCCAGCCGGGAAATCGAACCCTGACCTCCAAATCTCAGGGCAGACACTAACCACAACTTCACCAAAAGTGTTTTCAAGTTGGATGTATAAAATGGAGTAATGTTGAGTTGCCTGTTATGTGATAGCGTTACATTTTC
This sequence comes from Electrona antarctica, assembly GCF_951216825.1. NCBI lineage: Eukaryota > Metazoa > Chordata > Actinopteri > Myctophiformes > Myctophidae > Electrona > Electrona antarctica. Next base: position 23,026,599 of record NC_136810.1, read on the forward strand.
TTTTGAAGTCGGGGAAGCTGAAGCTGGTGTGTGAACATCCTTCCACGCCAGCAGCCATTTTTTGTGATTACATTCACATTAATTTAAACTGCTGCTTGTGTCATGAGTACATCCACACAGAACACAAATATCACACCGTAATAATGCTTTGACATTTATTTTCGAAACAATTTTCGATTTTACACTGTGAAAAAAACACTGGATGTTCTAATCGTTTACTCGTCGCTTCAGCTGCCATGCTATTTGTGTCCAAACGGCCACGATACCCCAAACTACATAGTGCTGCTTTAACTGCTTTAAGTGGTTAAGATCAAAGGGATGAATACATTTTTAGATTTTGTACTTTAACTCATTAACTGCCCGGAGGCCGGTGTTTCTCTAGCCACCCCTGTCAGCATTTTTGAGTGTTTTTTACTAATCTGTTGAGACCGGATATTTTGTTCTATGACTATGTTCCTTTTATTGGCAGTTGAATATAGCTTGTTTTCACCAAAAACGCTGTCTGGGAACAGAAAGCAGAGGGAAAAAAAAGGGGAAAAAAATCGTTTGTCCTCCCGTGTAGTTTATATCACAGGTTGCAGAAGAGCGCCCTCTATTGTAAACTCAGAAAACACCAAATGACATATAGGTCAGATCTAAAAAGGTAGGTAGAGTATTGCCTGTTGGGCACGAAAACAAACTGGGAAGGATGGCGTGTTATATGGCCGTCCTGCTGAGAGTCCTCTCACTGCCAGGTGAAAAGAAATGGCTGGCGTCAACATCAATGTCTAGACTCTATACCCTCCCATTATCATCACCTGCATGAGGTGAGCAGCATGACAGGGACCGCACACATGTGAGAGCCAGGGGGGAATTGGGAATTGGCTCAACGACTACATTTGGAGAAAAGGGGGGAAAAGTATAATAAAAGAAAAACCCTGACATTTCTGTATCGATCCCTAGGCCCGCTGTGCAGAAGCGATGTGCATCAACGTGAGATGGTGACAAATGAGTGACAAATATCGTGGCTCCAGCTATGCACCAGCAGCTAAATGTCAAGGCACACTAACTGAGAAGGCTGACAGCCCCATAATGCCATTGACTGGCACTGCTTTGCCACCCTATAATAACATACCCAGCTCAAGACTGGCACACAATAGCAACTGTCATATCGTCAAGTCTGCGGCTTGAATCGCCAATGGGGCACATTAGTGTTGCTTGGGAGTGAGAGTGAGCGCGTTTATGGAGAGATAAGAGTGTGCTACCTGAGCCATTTCTAAGCCAAACTGTCTTGCTCACTGCCCACTGTAGTCCGGCAGCAGGGGTTGTGGAGTGAGACATTTGGTATACCGGTATAGTATTTTTTATTGGCCTAAAATGTTGTCTATATACATACATTCATGAATCCGCTTGCTGACCGGCTGTCAGCATTGAGCAATTATTTTTATAGGGGTTTATTATGTAACTGACCATACCATTAACATCCTATATAAGGCAAGATTTAAAAAAAAAACATTATGCTTTAAGTAGCATGTAACGTGTCAAACTAGGGGATTTTCATGATTCTGGATCCATTGCAAACATTAGTTTTTCACAAAAAACACTCCTTGGGCTAAAAATGGTCATAGCCACTTCCCCAAATGTGTTTTTGAGCAAAGCTAATGCTTGGAATGGAATCAGAATAATGAAAAACCCCTAGTTTGACATGTCACATGACATTTTTGTCTTAGGCTATAGGATGTTAATGGTATGGTCACATATAGACCCCCTATAAAATAATTGCTCGATTCTGACAGCCGGTCAGCAAGTGGATTCATGAATGTATGTATATAGACAATATTTTAGGCCAATAAAAAAGACTATAGGCATACCAAATTTTGCACTTTAAACAAAAGATGCCTGTTGACTGCCGGACTAGCTGGGCTCTTCTTCCCATATCAGCCATCTCCTCCTTGTAAACATCCTCTTTATTGGGAGAGCATCCTGTGTTCAGACTGAAAAGCCCAACATTTTCACTTCATTAGTCCTTGGGAGGCAATGAGTGCATAGAAGCCTGAAGCCTGATTCATACGTAGTTGCGCAACGGTGCAGTGCACCATCCAGGCCATCTACGAGCTCATATCACATTGCACACATTGTGATGCAGTGTGAGCTTGAAGATCACCTTTTTTCAGTGCACGACACTGGCGTGCGCAACAAAGTATAATACAAACTTGAGAGGCGAGCTAGTTCATTGCTCATTCTGAATCACATACCTCATGCATGTGTTCAAACCTTCTACAGCCTTCCATCATTTGTACTTTGTATAGAGGGCATGCATGTGGATTTGTGGTTTCTTTTTATTTGCTGAATGTCAGGGAGAAGACTTTGAAGCCATATAGGGGGGAAAGGAAGTAAAAAAAGTGACAGTTATATGCATCCACATTTTATGCATAGTTTTATGCATCATCAATGACATTTTACAGTACATTTCTTTATCGAGCCGCCGTCATTATCCAGTGAAAGTTTTTTCTTTTCTTTTTCACTTCAATGAGTGTGCCGCGGATTTGCTTCAGCTCATGTCAATTTCAAACGTATTTCCCGCTCCAGCTTCCGTGTAAGCAGGGCATGGATCAGCACTCGGTGTGCTGAGCGTGTCACACAGGCATGTAAATAAATGACTCCTGGGAGGGACGGAATGGTACACAGAGATTTTATAAAGCATAACGAGGCCTCATTGAGAAATGCCATGTTCACCACAAGCTCTTAAGGCACTTCAAAAATAATTCAATAAACAACTGAGTGAAAATGTGCTCATCACTGAAACACTTTGTTATGAGGGGAAAGAGGAACGTGTTGCTGTCCTTTTTTAGCCCTATTTGGTATTCATCCTCTTGTCTAACGCTGAATAGACGAGTTGCACTGTGAGCAACCTTTCACCAGTGAGAGAGCAGAGTTACCCTGCCTATTTATATGGAGGACAGCACACTATTAATATGTTAATATCCAATGCTTTCTCATTAAAGAAAAGGAACAGCTTGACCTTTAGCAACAACCTGTCAACCATGTAAAGCTAAACCAATTTTAGAAAGTTATTTCATAGCATGATGATTTCATTGCATTTACCCACTGCAACAGACACCGTGCACAGTAATACACATTGCATGTCAAGCTGTAATTTGCAACAACACAGAGTGTAACAAACTGTCAGTATGAGTGTTGTTGACGTGATGTAGGGCCAGCCGCCAGCAGTGGGTATCACGAATAAAATTAGAACTGCAATCTCACAGTTACTACAGCCTGATGAGGTGCTGCACCCTTGAATTAATTATGGATTTCAGTACGCAGGGTGCAGCGTAATTACGCAGTATGCATTACAATGTGCAGTGATGTACCATGTCAGATCAGACTATTTAGATCCTGCGTATGGCTTCCAGATGGATCTGGAAACGCCATCAATTATGTTCACAGTCCCACATGAATATTTCTCAGGTAATTTACGTAGGTTTGGTAGATGTGGCTCAGGAGGTATAGCAGCCATCTAGGAACCCAGATCCTGGTTTGTATCTATGCTCGGGCCTGCATGTCAATGTGTCCTTGAGCAACACAATGAACCCCTTAATGCTCCCGATGAGAAGGTTGGTGCTTTGCATGGTTACTTCCATAGTCGGTGTGTGCATGTGTGTGAATGGGTGAATGCAACTCACATTGTAAAGCACTTTGGAGAAAGGCAATATAGAAATACAGACCACATATACACACCATTGACTATATTCACACAGCAGCCATTTTGCTCTTATGTCATGCAAACCCCAACCCAAGTTTTCCACCCTCCTGAGTAGTACAGTAAGAGCAAAATGACTGACTCGGGAAAATGGTCAATGCACACACATCAGTGCACTGAAATGAAATGAAATGAAATGAAATCTATATTTACCCAGGGTATCTGGGCTAAGCTCAAGAACTTGTTTCCAGCCAGGCCCTGCTCATAGAACACATTTCATCGTAGTGGTTGATGCCTTGTTCAAGGGCATTTCAGCGGTGGTAATTTTAACGTGTCGGACGGCTGATTCGAACTGGGAACCTTCCGGTATCTAGACCGCGCCGCTATCCGTTCGGCCACCGCTGCCTCTGAAGAACACACAAGGAGGCCTTATACAGTGAGTGCTCATCCTAGCAATTGGATCAAGCCACCAGGGAGTGATACCTTTAAATAGAGCGTGTTCCGTTGCTCTCTCTAGACTAGACCTTTTCTATATTCATTACCATGGCCAGACATTATCTTGCGAACAGGTGAGAGATGCCACTCGCAAATAATGATGGCACACTTGGGAGACAGAGTCGACCCGATTGATTCACAAGTACCTCACAAGGCTTAATTACCTTTGATTTTCCCTTCACGTCCCTGATAGCTATCAGTCACCTTTGGACAGTGTGGCAGGATACAGTGACAGTCACCTGGGGAGTGTGCGCACTGATTAATTATCAAGCCTTCATTGATATTCTGAGTCGTGAGAAGGATATAGCAAATTTGTTGTGGTCCTATATGATATGATATATCAATCAATCAATCAATCAATCAATCTTTATTTATTTAGCACATTTCATACAACGAGTGCAGTTCAAAGTGCTTTACAGTAAGAGCAAATGTACCACATATGTACCACACACACACACACACACACACACACACACACACACACACACACACACACACACACACACACACACACACACATATATATATATATATATATATATATTATCATATATCATATTTGCCCGACAGTGATACTCCTGTGGGAATAATTGTCCTAGAACCACGGAACATCTATTCCAATCTCAATGGACCTAGATATGTGGACAGCCATTATATATGATTTATAAGTATGGATATAGGCTATATGATGATGTATTATATTACTAGGGAAACATAAAACACACATAAAATTGACTGAAAATCAGTACAATTGGCCTTTTAAACAAAGCATTCCAGCCGGGACATTCAATTATGGGGAAGGGGGGCGGGGGACGGGGGGGTAACAGCTCGAAGGGTGAATTATAGACCCTCAGAATTTAGCGTGAGCCTGGAGATTTAGATGTGGAAAGCCCAGAAAGCCAGCCTGTCTGCAAAAGAGTCGATCCCTGTAAATTATTTTGAGTGACTTAAAGGTCGACCTACACACACACTGGCCACATCCCTTCCAGGAGGCCATGCAGACAGAATGGAAGCAGTGGAGAATGAATGCCATTGCATTTCATTGTCATTTGGCACAAAGAGCAAATGTCAGGGACTTGAGACTTTTAACCACTTTTTCAACCTGGTGTCCCTATTTTGGGCATGTCATTATACAGTAGGCACAAAATGTCTTTCTTTCCTTCCTTCTTTCTTTCTTTCTTTCTTTCTTTCTTTCTTTCTTTCTTTCTTTCTTTCTTTCGGTTTGATAAGGTAGATGGGGCTCCATCTCTTTACAATTTAATGATCTCCCTTGTGTGTTTTGGCAGATGTGGAGCATGAACTATTACGGCAATTTCCAGTCATTACACTTTCATTGTTTAATGCTCAGTCTTGTTGAATGGCTATTCAAGCTTAGACCAAACCTATCCTTTGCCGGTTGATTTGACACATTCAGAGTGAAACCTCTATCAAAAACAATATGTCATAGTCTAGAGGAAATAGCGAGTTGACAATAATTAGAGTAATGCTGTGTTTCCCACACTTTTCCATGCCACAGATAGCCTCTGTCTGCAGCCCTACATTGTGAAATGTCTTTAAAAAAAGAAAATTGCATTTTTAGAATGCTAATCTGACCGACTCCCTCTTCGGGTCAGCATGCATGAGCTTATGGTTTGAAGTTGGTCTGTCAGGTTTTTGAAATGTTGACAATAATAATGTACAATATAGGGACACCAGGTTGAAAGTGATTAAACTGGCACAATAATAAAATGTAATTAAATTAACTAATGTACGGTATTAAAACCGCCCACCATATATATAGTGTTGGGCGGTGTGCATTTTGCATTTTGATCTCTCCAATCGACATCCCCTAGTGAGCCACCTGTGGACTAATATAGAACCAGAAGCCCTCCACAGACACACTCAGGTTTGAGCGGCATGTTAGCAGTCCAACACAGACTCTTCTGACATTCACATTTAATCTCCCCTACTGGGATCATTGGCTCACTAAACAATTAGTACAGCTGCACTGTGGCAACACAGCGAACATTCTAAGATATGCCTGCCAGATGTCTGTTCCAAACTGGGGGTGATGAAACAGGGAAATTGGGCACTGCCAATCAGGAGGTTTCAGTCCTGTTGTTCACCCACAGACTTTATTACATAGCTGACACTTCGTTTTTGCACTGAAGAGCTGTAATTAAAGGGCTTTTCCATGGTCGCTGTCGGGGTGGAAACCTTGTATGTCCAAAACGTTACTTTTTGGGTAATTCCTGCTAACTGCAAAGGAGAAGGACATATTTTTTTACCTCCCCTTTTTTACGGAATGGCTAATTCCCAGATTAGCGTGAATTAGATCCTAATTTTTCAATAAATGCTGGTGGATTAAGAGTTAAATTACAAATCTGAGTACTTTTTCCACCCCTGATCAGAAACTCTTGTTAATTCAGTCAGACATTAACTCACGAATAGATTTAATCAATATTTATTATAGAATGAGAATACAAGTGCATGCTATACATTTTTCTCCCTGCTCGGCTACAATTAAACAGCATCATTAAACATTAAGAGCAGGGAGATATAGATATAGCCTACAATAACAACCCCCCATGGGGAACAGAAATAACGGAGCCCAGCGGTGGTGCTGGGGTGGTGGTGGGAGCAAACATCACATAACCAGGAACCATGTGCAGAAGGAAGGCAGGAAGACGCATGCAGTCTAGGGCCCTTTTGAAACTAGCTCCTAGTTAGGAGCTAGTTTAAAAAAGGGGGTTAGTGAGCTTAAATACCCTGCACAATTGGTCAGCTGACTCCCACATCAATGAATGACATGTGGGTCTTGCAAACACTGAATACACCCACATAATGCAGCATATTAACCCCTCAAGTATATGTATGCGCCCTTGTGCACAGCATGAAGCCGCTCGAGTATATCAGACTTAAGTGCCTTGCAGAGTCGAACGTAATCGACGCAAGAAATTTCTCCCCTTGCGTCACGTCAGTTACGTGATCCGTCTCGATCCGTCCACTTGGGATCGGATCCCAAGCCCACGCAACGAATTGCTTACGTTGCGTCGAGAACAGCAAAAGACCCCTGGGCAGCAGAGAGCAGCAGAGAGCAAGAAGGCTTTTCCTCCTCTGCTCGACCCGTCTTGAAAGAGGGTGACACTATCGCCGGCACATTGAGTTGTAATTGTAAACGTAAACACAATCGGCATGGATATATCACATTGAAAGTTAAACAGGACAACATGACATCATTGTTCGAAGCACTGCTTTGCAAACTCGTCGGTGATTATCAGGCCTGGACTGACGTTATGTCCAGTGGGCATAACGTCACACAGGTGTCACAGCTGCCATCTAGTGGACGAGTAGATGCTTGCACATTAAAGTGATAATAGACCGACGTAAGACGACATAAGCGACGGAGCGGACTATGTATGTATTAAAATAAACTTTTTTGTGTCCGTTTGACTCCCCCACGCAAGGAACAAAACGGACTCTGTCCAGGCCTTTACCTCCGCAAGCTACATATCATTACATTTAATTGGTTCAATATTTATAAAAAACGTTTATAAATAGCCGTTGTACAATATTGTAGATCATCTAATTTTGCCAAGTCTTTATATGACAAAAGAAGAAAAGAAAAAGAGAAAATAAAACCAATACTCAACAATAATAATAACAACAATAATCACAACAACAATAAAAATAACACTACCATTAATAATAATAAATGTGGGCAGCATAACATTGTGGCAGAGTAGAAACGTGCCCCCCCCTGTGCGCAATATATATATATATAGCCTATTCTTTTTTTGCCCGGTAGAGATGAAATGAGGCATCAAAGGCGGGAGTTCTAACGTTGAATCGCTACAACTGCTGAATATCATGGTTTGTAAACGGGGAGAAAACTGCATGTGTGATCTCCTGGGGAATGGAAATATTCTTGCCTCTTGACATTTATTTTTAGCGTTAAATGTCAAAACAGGGTTGAGAGTTATTGGTCAAACTGAGCTATGTGTGCCCTTAACATTACCACCCACTGTTGTTCAGGGTCAAGGACGGCCATCTGCGAGCTGATCCATCTGAGGTTTCTCAAAGCCTGGGGCTTAAGGCTCAGGAAGTTTTATTTTTTCCCTGAGGCTGTCAGAGAGCAGGACGAAACAGAAAAAATAAAAAGAAGCAACAAACTACATTTAATCTGTAAACACCTTATACAGGTATAGTTATATATACTGCCTTTATAATAATAATTATTATTATTATTATTTATTTTTACTTTTTTTAAAAAATTTCCCTTCCCCAGGCGTAGCACTGCATGGCAGCACCCTCACAAGGCTGGTCTGTTTAAAGCAACATGTTGTAGCATGGTTCCAGTCTGAGGCAGCAGCAGCAGAGAATTGGACCACATGAGAGTCTGACCACAGGGAGGTCAGGTGGGCCTCAGGGGGGAGTCAGGTGTTTGTACTGGGAGGAGTGAGGAAGCAGTGAGGTAAGTGCTCTGGATGCTGAGGTATGATGGACATGTACCAAGACTGGCTTTGTGAATAAACACAAGCCAGTGTGTGCTTGGCATCTGTGTGTAATAATGATGTCAAGTGATGTGTGTCGAATGAGGCAACATTAATGAAGCATATACTGTAGCAACATGCTACAGCATATTGAGACATTTATGTGCAGGCCTAATAGGGGCTTTTCCCCCCAAAAGGAAAATGTAGACTGTAAATATGTTTAATAAAATTCAATTCATAACAACCCCGGTGTCTGTGTTTTGGGCAAATCCTTTAAAATGTCCCAACATTTTCCAAATGAGCCCAGATTTCTCCACATTTTTTCTAAAAGGAAATATGAAAAGGAGCTATTTTTGCTATTTATCATACAAATGTCTACATAGGTCTCAAATAGTTAATAGAGGCATACCGTACGCAGATATCTTAGTAGTTAACCAAACGTGATTTATTATAAACAGGACAGTCACACAGGGACGGACATAGGGACACACAGCTGCGTAATGGAGCGGAGGCACCGCTCAAAAACATGCCAAAGAGAGAAAGAAATCTAAGATATCAACATATTTACACATAGCATAAACCAGCAGGTACTGTACATGAGGTTAGGCGGCTAGGTTAGGTTTCGGTGGTAACACTTAGTACTAGGGATGTCCCGATCACGTTTTTTTGCTCCCGATCCGATTCCGATCATTTGATTTTGAGACATACGGATACCGATCTTTCCCGATCCGATCTTTATATTTGTATACACTTATGCCATATCACAATAGCAAATATCCTAATATATGTCACTCTAGTGTAGTCTGTTGTGTTGCCTTTCAATTATTGAAAGGCAAAATGTGACTATACTTTTATTAAAATGACTGTCATTGTGTTTTTTTTTTTCTTTCTATGAAAGCATGGAATCATAGCAAAATAATTATGGTTAATTAGAGTGAATACAGTTCTACAGCTTATAGAACTGAAGTCAAGTTAAAACTCTTAAAGAGTATCTCTCTCATTCAGGTTGCATTTCCTTTGTTTTCTTCATAGGTGTCTTTCACGCCTCTGAGTGTGACTAGTCTTTGTTGGATGATCTCTGACTGGGACCAGAAGGAAAACAACTAGCATAAACAACAGGTTTTTACAAAATCTCATTGCTTATACATCTTTCTTTGAGATTTACATTAGACAATTAAAAATCCGAACTTTTCTCCCCGATTCCGATCTTTTGAAAATCATGAGATCAGAGCCGATTTCCGATCACCCGATCCGATCGGGACAACCCTACTTAGTACTATAGGTCCCATAGGAGCAGTTATACGACATTAAGCGATACAATTGTGAGCTTGTAGGTTGGCTGTTTCCGGCACACAACACTGTTGTGCGAAGGAGCATGAACTAGATAAAGTGCCCCTCGGGGGACAGGTCTCCACCAGGCCAGGTCAGGTTGTGGTGACGCTATAATAGGCCAATGTGAAAAGGGTGCCATTTCTTCTTACGCCTTGGATGGCAATTGGATGATTTGTTCCAAAAATGTGTTTTGCAAAGTCTGTGAAAGATTTCACGTAAATTGCATGCTGCGTTAATGATTTGAGGCTTTTTGTTCCAAACGGGCCAATCCTGCAAACTTTGAAAGCCAATGTTAGCCAATTAGGATGGAATATGAAATATCGGACAGATCCGTCTTGAACACGACTATAGAGATAGTGTGTAACGATTTGCGGAATTTTTGGACAGAATCTGGAGGAGTAACAGCAAAAAATGTAATAGCCCCCTGGTGGCGCTATAACAGGCCGTTCTGGAAAAGTTGGGGAGTGTGCGTGCAAAATTTGGCATCTTTCTGCTATCGTGAAAGTTTATAGTTAGAGAAATTCAAAGTTTCAACACCAAAGTAGTAGTATTTGTTGTGAATTAGAAAACTTGACATTTGTACTGAATGTTCTTTCCTTTATCCTCGTGTGGGGGATGCTACTAGCATAGACTCCCCTTGTAAGAATGAAATGCGGAAGTTATCTTACTATCTCAATGAGGAAGTTCCAATGTTTGGAACTACAGGAGTCAACATCCTGCTTTGCAGCGAGATCAAAGCGTGACACAGCTCTCTCTCTCTATGGGTCTGAGAGAAACCAGAACAGAAGACACAACCCTGGCGGACACTCGAACAGAGCAAGCAGGCCGGGGCCACACTATCCATTGAAGGTTTCACCACTAGTGGCACAAATATTCCCCATTTTAATTAAAATGCCATTTTTCTTTCAGTGACCATAAAGGCCATAAATGAACCTCCTCCTCTGAGGCCACTGGAGCCGGTCCTGCGCTTAGGCTGAAAAAAGCACTCACCTATAGGGTGCAAATGAAATTGAGGGGTCGCCCACCAAGCTCAGAGCTTTTAGATTTTAATTGTTTGTGTATTTTTACAACCTCACGATGCGATTTCGTACTTTTGAAACTTTTCTGAAGAACTTGACATTTTTATATATTATAATGACATGCGCCCAACTAGGGACACCATGTTGAAAGTAGTTAACGGGTAGCTGCTGATCCTAATAGTTAGTACGGGTAAATGTGAACAACAAATTCCATTATTATTTCCTCAAAGGCTAGATGGAAAAGAGAAACTCCCATGTGCCAGAGCCTGTCAATGTATCTAGTATCAACTTAGAATGTCAACCCTAGCATTCCTGATAAGATTCCAAAAGGAAAAGGCGATTTAGAATGACAGAAGGTAATGCATGTTGATAATAACAAAAATAAACAAAACAAAAAACATTGCAACACACGTGCAATACCAGTACCTTTTTGTGTCAACCACCACTAGACAATCTGATAGCAGCACTCTCAAGACGAAGATAAGGAAGTCTGTCAAAGGCCTTTGATCAATGCACAGGCTTAAAAGAGAGACACTCTGCACACAAGACACTTTCCCTGAGCTAATTATCTAGAGTGTTGCCAGGAGCCTGCAGGACAGTGACAAAGCCAATGCCAACGCAGTTACCTCCTGGCTATACTAGTCTTCACTGTCACAGATAACACAGCATCGACACAGATAACACACACACACACACACACACACATATATATATATATATATATATATATATATATATATATATATATATATATATATGTGTGTGTGTGTGTGTGTGTGTGTGTGTGTGTGTGTGTGTGTGTGTGTGTGTGTGTGTGTGTGTGTGTAAAAACCATATTTCCTAGCAAAATTTTGAGAGAATACATACGTATCAATAACCTTTCACTTTTGTGGTGGAATTAGGAGGGAGATTCTTTTTTTTTATTTTCAAAAATAAATTATAATGTGTGTTTTTTTCACTTAATTTTTATTGAGAGAAAAAAGACAAGCTGAAAACAACACGAACACACACACACAAACAATCACAAACACAATAACAACAAAAACGAAAAAACAAACAAGGGCTGCATTTTTCATACACTACAATACACAATCAAAACAATGTTTGAAATTCTCATACAATATGGGCCGGAGGAAGAGACCCCATTTGCCCCATTTTTTGAGGGGCGCATATACGGTATACAGGTTTAATGTTTGTTTTTAGTTAAACAATGAACAGAGTTTAATGTTTGTTTAGTTGCTAGCACAAACATTAAATGCCATTAATAGGTTCCGTCCATCCGACGTGACCACACGTCCTAGGGAATCCAACCGACGGGTTGCAATGACTTGTGTACACGTCCTAGCGCATCTTCAATGATATCAGGCGAGGGGATAATATTCTGAATTTTTCTTTCTTTGTTTATTTTTGAGTGGGACTCACAATAGATTGATGTATAGCTGCTGCATGAGACTTGTTTACTGATGCATGCTCGCAATGCATTTCCAATGGGAGTCACATGGTTTGACACAACATTTTTGTTGTATGAGGGGGAGGGGGGCAGTCGAAACACAGCCGAAAGCCGTACAAAAAAAATGTTGTGTCAAAACCATGTGACTTCCATTGGAAATGCATTGGGGCGGCCATGACACTTACCCTTTACATCTAGCATGCATCAATGTTGTATGCTAGATCGAAAGGTGTGAGTGAAGCCTAAGGCCTGACTCACACGTGCACAACAGATTGATGTATAGCTGATGCATGAGACTTATTGACTGATGCAAGCTCACAATGCATTTCCAATGGGAGTCACATGGCTTGACACAACATTTGTGTTGTATGAGGGGTTTGGGGGGCAGTCGAAACACAGCCGAAAGCCGTACAACACAAATGTTGTGTCAAACCATGTGACTTCCATTGGAAATGCATTGGGGCAAGATGTAAACAAACCCTTTCTTTACATCTAGCATGCATCAATGTTGTATGCTAGATGCAAAGGTGTGAGTCAGGCCTAAGGCCACTGTACGCTTCGCTCTTCATTCATATTAGCGTCCCGTTCACTTAGCTATTAGCTATAGCATGACGTAGTATAACATGAGTTAGACTTTAATATATTAGCGCCCCTCTCTTCACACAGGTGTGATTTTTATAGAACTTAAGTTGTCCTCTTGTAGTCTAAGAATAAAAGTTCCATGATGTATATTTCCTCTGTAATGACCAAAATGGTGTTCTTTCAATCTGTCTCGTATACTTCCTCACAAACCATGTCATCTTCCTCGCATACATCTCCTCTTCCTAATATCATCTACTCTTCTGTATACACATCTCATTTTCCTCCTTTACAATCTTCTCTTCTCTTCCTATACCATTTCCTCTCATCATCACACCTTTTGTACACCTCGACTTTTAGGTCTGGCTATGACTCACAACCTTTTTTGATTATTATTTCTGATATGAGCAGAGAACGCACACACGCACGCACGCATGCACTATATGCACACACACACACACACACACACACACACACACACACACACACACACACACACACACACACACACACACACACACACACCCCACTGAAGTGGATGATTCATTGACAAACTGCCCAGCTTATTAGTAACTTGATAATGATATTGATGAAGTAAACCTCGACCTTTAGGAACAAAATATGAAATATGAACATGGAACCATAATTATCTTTCACCCTCCTTGACCCTCACCTGAACACTACATTCAAGACACCAGAATAACAGCAGCTGCATCACATTTCAGAAATTCCCCAAAATGGTTTTCAAACACAGACATTTAAGATATACAGTGTCGTGTATTTTCTAATGAATGAACCAAAATTAAAGTCTATTTTCAACTATAGTCGGTACGGTTAAGCAGCTGGGTTTGAAGTCAATCTAGACTGTTCTCACCAAAAGGAGCTATTGTTAAACGTCTGAGCAAGCAGCACCTTATAAGGACAGGAAGCGAATCCTTTTGTTCTAAGTTTGTTAGAGACCCACAGAAGGTGTGAAGCAGCTGGCAGGATCTGATTTTGGCTTGAGTTAAATGCATGGACTTTAACTTTCTATATTTCTCTTAAGATATCTTAAAACACTCTTCTGTTACTATAGATAAACGCTAGGAAACTAATACATAGACTAGGTTACTAAACTATTAGCATTCAGTGACTAATCTAAAATGTACTCTTAACATAGGGTTATTTTAAAGATTATAATTTCAGGTACCATGTTAAAACAGCTCATTCATTTCTTAAATAGAGTCAGTTCAGTTTAATGTAATTCTGTTTAGTTTCATACTGTTCTGTCATGTTTCAGTTAAGTTTCATATAATTCTGTTTAGTTTTATATAGTTCTGTCATGTTTATAATTTCATATATCATATTGTATTCTTAAATTCATTACTATCCAGTTGTCATCTCAGTTGTAAAAATAGCTTGTTGTAAGAACACGCAGTTTAGCATAGGTCCCGCCTTCGCAAGAACCGGATACCCTGTTCAGCGGCTTTCTATTGGACGAGGCCGCTGACAGAGTAGGCGGGACTATGCGTTGGTTTGTGAGACATAAGCCTGAACGCATCTCATATCGGTAGTCTCTGATCCGGCGTCGATATTGGAACCACGGAACGCTGTGTGTTGAAAACTCAGACTCAGGCATAAGACCTTTTCCTTGTGCAGTGTTATAACGGCTGTTCGACTTTGTACTTGGCGAAAATAAATACGGAGTTGACCTTTTGAAGCTACAATCCATCAAGCGTCTATCCCTTTTTGTCCTTTTGAATGCACTGCTGATCCAGACCGGAAACGACAACAGCTTGTCATCAACTATTTCATTACATTACGTACATACAATTTAGGATCAGTGGAGAATTCTCTTCAACTCTTCAGGCTAAAAATGTTACAGAACAATGAACCAATATCACATGGACTTCTTCTTGGAGATCCACATGAAAACCTCACATGAACCACTCTGGATTCACATGAAAATGCCTCTGCTTTGTCAATTTCTATGACCAAGCAAAGACGGAATATCTCAGATCGTACGTATGCGCACAACCACAGAAATAAGAATAAAAAATAAGAAAATCGCATTTTAAGCCCTAGAAACCACAAAGAGTCAAATTAAACCCTCTTAAACACTGTAAACTTTTCGGCTGCCAATTGCCTTGTAATTTAATCACTATTCTGACACATAATCTTAAATAATGAATAATGGTAGCCTAAGAAGAAAATATACAGATAACTGACATTAAACAAGACATTGCTGCTGCCTGCTTCAGCTCCATTGTTACAAGAGTATTTTCGGATTATGCAATAACCTACATGTTCATACTTCAAACTCTGCTATCCCAAGGCTAAAGTACATAATAAATTGATAATAAAAATAAGTAAAAGATAAAAAGGAAATAACATTGAAAAGCCAGAGTCTAATCTATAATAACACATACTCTCTTCATATCTTGAGAAAAATCCCTCATTGATTAATTAATGAATCATTGTTATGTTGAAAACAAACGCCGACGCACAATTTTAAATCAAAGTGAAGGAATTGTTCATCTTCCCTCTGATATGGATAAAGGAAATTCTTCTGCAATGCCGCAACTTGGTTACCTCAAATGTTCGCTCATGAGCCACGGATCGAGTGAGGCTGTTCGAAAGTTTCTCCAAGCAAACTCCATCACATCCCCCCACCCAGCTCAGACACTCATCGGAGCTGGGAAGAAAAAGGCCATTACGTAACTTCTTCACAGACGCCGCATAGACGACTGCAAGGCCCTCAGCTTGTAGGTCAGTTAGCCATGGAAAGCCACCGCAGCCGCACCGCACGGCGCCGAGTCGAGTCGTCGACCTCCTCCTGGGGACCTCCGCTGGGGCCCCTGCGCGCTGTGATGCGTTAGGTTCCATTTCTCCGCTGTCCACCGTCAGTGCGCTGATGCAGAGATGCAGGTCCCCGCCGACTGCAACCGCTCACCGCTCACCGTCACCCCGCTGTCGATGCGACCGCTCTGTCCATCCCCTCGCAGGGCAGGGTTGTGAGGTCTTTAGCTTGCTTGGTCTTCAACCAGCCAAAATTCTCACATGTCTCCCCCCTGCTCCGCTCCCTGCACTGGTTCCCGGTCGCTGCCCGCACATAATACAAAACTCTGATACTGGCATTCAAAGCAACCAAAGGTATGGCTCCCCCATATCTTGCAAGCATGATTGAACCCTACAAACCCTCCCGCGCACTCAGATCAGCCAACGCAGGAACGCTGGAAGTACCCTCACTAAAAACGCCGGGACAACGCTCCACACGTCCCAAACTCTTCTCCCTTCTGGCCCCAAAACTGTGGAATGCACTTCCCGTTGCAATCAGAACTGCAGCATCACTCCCAAGTCCCAATCTTCCGCCGTAGTCTGAAAACCCACCTTTTCCATCATGGCCCATAGCACTTACCCTACCCCCTTAGATAGCACTTTTTAGACTTAGATAGCATTTGAAACAGACTTATAGCATGTCATGTAGACAGCACAATAATTGCATTGTATGTAGTCATAGCAGCGAGGCGAGCGGTGGAAACCTTTTTATTGGCTATTCCATACTTTGTTTGGTCGTATTGCAGTTGTTCATTTCGCAAAAACGAGGGCGAGGCTTGATTTCATAGGGCGTGCCAGATTGATTTCAGCCTTCACATGTATCAACACGAGGAACGAAATTAAGCAAGGATCAGCTGTTTGCGATCACTTCATAAATGCCGTGCCATGAGCGTACTCCAAAACCGACGCTCGAATTTGAGGCAGATTTTACACTCCATTGATAAATAATGGCCTATACCTTGGTGTGGGAGCATACCGTGCATGGGCTTTATGTTCCAGCCCTGATGCTCTCTTAAGCCTGCTGATAGATGAAAATATGGGGGCTGACCTTCACACTCAACAGCATGCATTACATCACTACAGCACACAAGAGGGAGGGAGTGCAGCTGGCAGGCTGCGTGCGTGTGTGTGTGTGTGTGTGTGTGTGTGTGTGTGTGTGTGTGTGTGTGTGTGTGTGTGTGTGTGTGTGTGTGTGTGTGCGTGTGTGCACGGGTGTGTGCGTTGTATATAGGCTATATAAGTGTGAGAAGCAACAGATCATGAAAGGAAGTGACCTTGAAAGGATGCTGTCAGTTCCATCACAAAGAAGGTCATCACTCACGGATGATGAGCACAAACCACTGTGGGCTTCGGAACTATACTGAGATGCACTGTTTATGAAACTACATATTTTATGTCAAGCGATGATAAACACATAAATAAACCAGCAACCACAGATGTTCTCATTTCAAAATTAATACCTGAGCTTCGAGACAAGGTTGAAGATATGAAATTAATATGGACAGACTCTCTGGCTCGCTTGTTATTCTTTGAGTAGAAGACGTTCTAGAAGTTGAAGTAAATCACTTGGCAGGTACAGCCCCAAAAATCGTGACTCCTGCCCCCCTTTGATTTGCCCAGGGCACTTGGAAAACACAAGAGATGGATATGTGCAATAATGAAATAAACAGCAACAGAGCTGAGCTGGTGCACGGGCAGAAAGACGTGTTGACAGATCACTGCCAGGCGAGAGAGACAGCAGGGCATCGGCAGCCTCTATGAGGTATGAGCTATTATCAAGAGAAGAGTGTTTACAATCATGGCCCTTGCCATCTGTTGTTCTTGAATATACTGTAAGTCATGCCAGCAGCCACCTACGTATCTTATCTGTTTGATGATTGACTAAATGGGGGTCTGTATGTATTTGAGCACAAACAGACACACATATACAATACACCCTGTCAATGCTATTGCATGGTGCATGTGACCAGGTTTGTGTGTTAGTGTCAATAATTTATTGGGCTTCTGACGTTTTTATTCAGCGATAACAGGCCACCCGACGAAACCTGTGCAAACTACACAGAGATATAAAAGCTGTGCACACACACTGAATGTTTGCTAAGTTTAATAACCGGTACACAGCTCAGATCCTTCGATTTGAGAGCCAGGCCTTGGCAGCTGGGCTGTATAATGTTGCTGTTGACCGTAAAAACGTGTATGTCCAAAAGCATAGATATTAAAAAATAGATGCCTCACTGGCCGTTGCAGTTCGTTGGAGCGATGTTTGTGCAAAAGGGAAAAAGTGACGTCACTCATGCGACTCCTTCATGTCTTTCGCTGCCACTCAAGTGACTACTGGCCAATCACAGCGTGTCTTTTCCGCATGCGGAAGCTTGGCACACGGAAGCTTGGCACGCTTCCGCTCATGCTTCCTCTATGTTTCGCAAGGAATCTTGGGAAAATGTTGCCCCCTCTCGTGAACACGCGCCCCAGAGCCAGAAGAGGTGTCTACCTTTATATGCCTTTGTCCAATTATTGCTTTTCACAAAATATGTTCCAATGGATACAGTTTAGTCAAAAGCTCTAATATTTTTCATTGGTTAAATAATAAAACTTAAAAAATAAAACCTGCTGTCCCAATTTTTGGTATCAAGTTGAATGAAGGAACATCCCCACACTAATTGTAGTTCCAAGTTCTTTCCAAGGTCTTACTTTATTTAAAATGGTAAAATCCGCAACATTTCGACCTGTTCAAGGTCAAGGTTTCTGCCCGACAGCGACGATATGGATCTGAAGGATATCTCGTTTTGCTGTTATATTATTCCATGTATTCCAAAACCAACAACCCTATCCTCATGCAAAGCTCAAAATATACATTTTGTATCTCGTACATTTTGCGACCCAGACTTTCAAAAATACGATATGAAAGAACCACTTAAGTCAAAGATATTGAAAATAGTCAACATATTAGCTCACAACAATGTGTCGCGATGCAACGTGGGCTTGTAGATCTGCTATTTTCACAATTTCTTTTTTTTTTAAATTATTATCTTTTATTTGCTTTTAACATTTCATTTACATACAGTTGCAAAATTCAACCTATAAATAAATACATTTCCTAACTAAACAACCCCAACCCTTCCCCGACCCTTCCTAGTACAAAGAACTGTCAAATGCATGATTTTCTTCTGACTATTATCATCTGCGCTACAAACATAAATAAAAAATATGACAACAACAAGAATGACAAGTAGACATTGGGTATTTTCACAATTTCTTAACCTTATATTCAGGGCAAAAAACCTTATATATCCCGTTTAAGTGCAAAAAAACGTTTAAGTGCCACGTTGACAGCTTATGGCACAAAATAAATTTCACCATGCTTTACACCTGCAATCGTGCGATGTGATTCTGCTCAGCTGTATCAGGTTGCTCTAATAGTGTCCATTACTATCATTCATTCATATCATCCACTGTGTATCATCTTAGAAGGCAGGAGAAAATATCCCTCCAGAGGGTGTGTATGCTTGTGTTACTGTGTTGGTTGTTTCTGTCCGCACTCTTCTCCAGCTGGGATGACCTCAATCTTTCCTTGTTGCTTGGGGGTTCCATTTCCGGGCTTGTATATATATATATATATATTGTGGTGTCTCGTCGGTTAATTACCGCCCAACAAGCAAGCAAGCGCCGCTCTGGAGAGAGAGGGAGGCAGAGAGCCACGATAGGATGACACGCTCTAGGGCAGGTGATTGATGGTACAGTACATCCCCTGTCATCAACTCAGACAACTCAGAGCACCTGCGCTCATCAGCACACCTGAGCGCATCAGTACAAAAGGGAGAACTCTCTGCCTCACTAACAGATCCACTCTCCATAGACGAGGCGAGGCTGTGGGCAGGCACGTTGGGCGATAAGCAAGACAACCACTATTTCAAATACGTTATATGATGAAATCCCTATACTGACAAGCGCACTCTCTCTGTATCTCACCCGCAGGCATTATACCGGGCATGCACTCTTTGGCCGACAAACACGTGCATTAGTCCGGCTTATATGACGTGACTATTCGGCTTATGGAAATAGAAGGAAAGCAACCAGAGTACACGGATATGGAAAAAGGAGTAGAAATACGGCCCCAGTACACAGCGTACAGCAAAGGAGTACAACTACTCGAGTACAGGCTGAGTAGAAATACTTCTGAAACCCCGTTCTGAGGGCATTTATTGACATTTATCCACCTGTTTGAGTTGACCCGTTGATATGATGATATCTGACCTGTGGGAAGGAAAACCTACGCTAAGAGCTACGCTAGGCCTAAAGCTAAACCTGTACCTACATCATATACTCACTTCTGGAATCCCTTGCAGGAGTACTTACCCAAATCCTCTGTGAAAGTAATCCAAACTTACCTGTGACGTCCAGCGACGACAATCCTCCTTATCCCCCTGGAAAGGAACTTTATGTTGAAATCTCACCTTTGACTGCATTCCCCTGAAAGAAAGAAAGAAAGAAGTTAATTTCTGATTTGAATTTGTTGAATAAATTTATGTTTGAATAAATGCCTCAGTGAATAGGCAACCCTGACTTTTGAGTTGTGTATCAGTTGCCACTATACATTTTTATTATTGAATTGGTTTTATTTTTGTTATTTGTCTGAAACTACTTTGAAAAATCTTAATACAAATAAAATATTTGCTCTAGAGGAGGTAGAAGCACGCAACATACAGACAGTGTTGTGCACACCACCGGAGGGATAGATGTGCACATAAAAGGCACAATCAATATGGCTGGGGTGGTGATTAACATGCTCTGAAGCAACTGAAGTTCAGGTTTAGGGTTATTTATTTCAATCAATACCAGAAATATGAATCTTTAACTCCATTGTGAAGCGAGCGATGATCAGCGACATTGAGAACAAAACACACAGCAAACAGGCTGTAAACATCCATTAACGCCGGAGAATACTAAAAACATCTGGTGGAGAGACAAAAAAAACAAGCAAGCATCCAATAGACAAATTTAAAAAAGAGAAATTGGGATTGGATTGGACATACTCTCGGAAAGCCTTCCACAAACAAGCCTGACAAGCCCTGAAATGGAACCCCCAAGCAACAAGGAAAGATCGAGGTCACCCCATGCAGGAACAGCTGGAGAAGAGTGCGGGCAGAAACAACCAACACAGTAACACAAGCATACACACCCTCTGGAGGGATATTTTCTCCTGCCTTCTAAGATGATACACAGTGGATGATATGAATGACAGTATATGGACACTAGTAGAGCCACCTGATACAGCTGAGCAGAATCACATCGCACGATTGCAGGTGTAAAAGCGTTGGTGAAATTTATTTTGTGCCATAAGCTGTCAACGTGGCACTTAAATAAGTTAGAAAGGGGAGAGAATAGAGAAGAAAGGAATACAGAACAAAGAAAATGCACTCTGGCGAGCTGCCAACTTGCGCTTCGCACACAAGTTGGCCGAAAACAGTACTAGTAGTAATAATAACTTGCGCCGCTCTGCTCTCGCAAGTTATAACAGAAAGGCACTGATCAAATACAAAGTCCAACAAGCTGGTTGATTAAAAATGAAAAGGCACTACAGCAGTCAGAAATGCTTCTTGTGCCGGTGGGAAACATATCCAGCAGATAAAGAAGCTGTAATGATGGTGATTAGCTGCTGATGGATGGAATGATTGATCCGTCGCCTGCAACTATTCCATGCCCACACAAGAGGAAATGTGTCTGTTGCGGCCAATGTTTCTCTGGCAATTGAACATAAATAGACATAGTGACTGGCTTCTTGAAGTGCTTGTGGTGTGATGGTACAGTAAAGGGACTTGGCATAGATTTTACATTTTGAACAAGAATCAATACAATTTACAATTTACAATTTAGGCATTTAGCAGACGCTCTTAATCCAGAGCGATTTACATTAAGCAAGAACAAAAAGCATGGGAATACATCACATATGTAAAATGCATTTATCGCGAAACATGCGTAAGCTAAGAACGTGACTAGAACATATCTATATAATGACACTATACATATAAACTATAACTAGAACATATCTATATAATGACACTATACATATAAACTATACATATATGCTATACTATGCTGTACATATATACTATGAAGTGCTATGACTGTCAATAGTTTCCCTTGTATACTTTCAGACCAATATCATGTAGATCAGCCTGGCCTGCACATTGCTACAAACAAGTGCATATTACAGTACTTTGGAACCCAATAACCCAGTCATCTATTCTGCTCCTTTCAAAATGGAGCGATCCTTCAACTCTTCTTTAACGAGTTGTGGCAGCTGTTGTGTTCATTGTGAAGATAATGAGGCGTTACAATGTTACATTTCCCACACTGAATCCTCCTAATGTCATTTATGACTGTTTCTGTCTCCAGCGGAGGATTTCCTCTCAACCCAAATGTGTTTGATGTATATATATTTTCATATTTCACACTCGGTGGGGAAGGCGCTCTCATTTATTTGGCAATCTTGTGCGTTGGGCCCTCGGTATAGGCATCCTACAGTTTATCTGGGCTTTACATACAGTAGGTTTTGATACATATGGCAGTGGTTCTCAAAGTAGGGAACCCATTTGTTGAATGGGTTCCGGGAGGCCCCCAGCAAAAATGGTTTAAAAGACAGATCTACAAGCTCACCCAACGCTGCACTGCGATGCGTTGTGAGTAAGAATATTTGGAACTAGAAAAAGTGCCCCTCAGGGCACAGGTCTCCACCAGGCCAGGTCAGGTTGCGGCCTCCTGGTGGCGCTATAATAGGCCAATGTGAAAAGGGTGCCATTTGTTCTTACACCATTAATGGCAATTGGATGATTTGAGGCATTTTGTTCCAAAAATGTGTTTTGCAAAAATCCACCTGTTGGTGGCGCTATAACAGGCCAATGTGAAAAGGGTGGGATATATTCCTCAGCCTAGTAGGAAAGTCTGTGAGAGATTTCACGTGATTTCACATGATTTGAGGCGTTGTGTTTCAAAAGGGCCAATCCTGCAAACTTTGAAAGCCTATGTTAGCCAATTAGGATGGAATATGAAATATCGGACAGATCCATCTTGAACACATAGTGTGTAACGATTTGCGTGATTTTTGGACAGAATCTGGAGGAGTAATATCAAAAAATGTGTTTTTCAAAGGTCGGCCTCCTGGTGGTGCAATTTTTGGGGCAGAGGTTCAACGTTGGCATCCAGGGAGTGTGTGTGCAAAATTTGGCATCGACCGGGTTAACGGTGCCGGAGATTAGCTGTTCACAGACGGACACACGGACGGACGGACACACGGACGGAGTGCAAAACATACTCTCTCCCCATGCCTTCGGCCTGGTGGAGACAATAATCTTGAAACATTTTAGCAACACAACTTCCCTGGGCCATATGGCACAAAATCTTTCCACAATAAGGTCCGTGGCCATATACATGGGGTCCTTGACATGTTGACTATATCCCATGTTCGTCTTCATCACACGGCCTGTGGAGGATTAACCAGTGATAGTCAGTGGTGGAAAGTACAATTTTGAGGTGCGAAGTACAATGCGTCGCAACGCATGTTTGTGAGTTTGTAGATCTGCTATTTTCAATAGATTTTGTACACATTTTGAACATGTGAAATGGCACATTCTGCACAATGAGTACATTTTCAATTCCGTACTTTCACTTCTAAATTGCAGTGTTGGTACTTTTACTTAAGTAAAACAATTGAGTACTTTTTCCACCACTGGTGATATAGTGTTATAATTATCACCTACCAACGTTAACACGGTAGGTTCCTTAGCAACTGCATTGTCTCTGCCGCCACAATAATAGCAATATTTACCAGTTATGTTGCCAGTGGAATGTACAGTATGAAGTCAGCTAGGGTGGGATTTGATGGGAGGATCCATGTCTTTGATATCCCCAGCTCTGGTTATTCATTTCATGGCCAGTGGGGATATGTTTTATCCCTACTTCTGGTCAGACTGAATTAAATACATGCATTTCATTTCGGGGAAATGTTGACTGATATGTTTGATATTTATGTTTGATCATACAGTATATAATTAATTGAATACTTTGCTTTGGAACGCCCTGCCCTTGGCTCTTATGGTGCGGCCATTCACACGGGCAGATGAAACGATGCAATGACGCGTTAATTGTGAGTTGATTTGGAGCAGCTACATGCATCGTTCCGTCTTTGCAACGTCATGTCGCTGGCTTCCATTGGCAATGAATGGTAGACTGCGTCGTTGAATCTGCCCCGTGTGAATGCAACAGGCTAGCAGAGTCAGGGCCCTCTTTTAAACAGCTTTTAAAAACACATTTGTATGTCAAGTGTTTTTATTAATATTGTATTAATATTGTATTTTATTGTATTGTATTAATAAGTAAACTAGCTACTCATCATTTGGCCATGATGAACAGGGCCAAATTATCCATTGGGCCAGTGGGGCCGTGGCCCAGGGGCCCTTGGCTCTCAGGGGCCCTTCAATGAAACTGGATCATGCAGAACTGGGTTTGAGGCCCTGAAATTGGCCATTGATCTAGTTACATTTAGGTCAAAAAGATGATAAAAACACGAAAAAACACAAACATGTTGCATGCTCGCGCGCTATGGGGGCCCCAGAAACATTACCGGCCCAGGGGCCCTCGTGGGGGTTAATCCGTCCCTGATGATGAACATGAAGTCTATGTCACTTCTTGGTGAAGCGTGTGGGGGTGTGGCTTAAACCAGGCTCCATCTATGGACTTAAACTCTTTCTGTTTCGGTAGTGACATGAAAACATGGGACAGCATTTTTTATATAAATCTATTTCATTATTTCAACTTCCCTATAAAATAAATCAAATGGGGGTATTAAAAAATATATTTAGGAAAGGGACAAAAATCATTTAAGTACTTTTTTCATGAATTTAAATTTAGGGGTTAGAGGTTGGGACAGCCACCTTCCAATAGGAAGTAACATATAAAGGATGTTTTTTTATATATTTAATTTTACATTATCTTAATTAATGTATTGTGATTAATTAGACATTATGACATTAGACTATGACATTACTACGGTGAAAAGTCTGAACACTAAATTATTTTTTAATATGTGCTTTTCATTGTGGGACTGCAATTTTAACCAATTCGGTAGAATGGCCCATACAGGATCTCCTCACCGGTCAACAAAAATACCTTGAAGACCCTAGCAGGAGCCCTCGTACAGGGTTTATTTGACTATGCATGCACCTCTTGGTAGCACAGTTGTCAAGGTCTGGCTCTCCACAGACTGTGACAGCCCTGGCCACTCCCACATTCCTTTCCACTCTGCAGTCCCATTCACTCACCTGTCTCCAACTCCCTCATCAGCCCACCTGAACACTTCCTATATAACTGGACTCTTTACAAACACTCCCTGTCAGAAAATGTGTGAATTGTCCCTGAGCTGTACCCCAAAGTTCCTGGTTTTGTTTCTTCTTGAAAGGTTTGCATTTTTAACTTTATGATTTACTGCCTTGTACTCGGTAGAGTTTTCCTTTTTGTTTGGCTTTTTGGCTCTCCTGAGTTTCCTGAGCTTTAATACTATTCATTACGGCTACTCGTTTGTTTCCCTTTCTGCCTTGGACTTAAATCAATCTTTTGATTTTGAACATTACTGTTTGTGGCTCTGCATATTGGGTTCAGTCATCCTGCTATCTGACAACAGTACCTCAAAGGCCCTTAAAACAAGGTTCCAGACTACTGGGCCTCACCCCCTGAACCCACCTAACCCCTGCCCACTTTGACAGGCTGGACTGGCTTAGGGTTGACGACAGAGTACAGCATCTTGCAATGGGTCTGGTCCACAAGATTCGATACACCACCAAGATGCCTATGTAAATACTTCCTTAATGTCAATGAAGTCCACACCCACAACACCAGAGGGAGTTCAACAAACCATGTGCAATCCAGATTCGGCACAAACGAGGGACTAAATTCATTTCGCTCCTATGACACAAAAATGTGGAACGCCCTACCAAATGTCATTAAGACATGTGAATCCCTTGACCGCTCTCAAAGGGCACCTACGGACTAACCTGACTCCGCCAGATGGGGCAGCAGAGAGTACACTGGGTTCCCCCCCTCCTGCTCCCATCTGGGAACTCTCAGGCAGACTTGATGCTCCGGACACCAAACGGCCTGGCCAATCAGCGGCAGCTAGAGGCGGGATCAAGGCATGCCATACACAGTGCTGCCTTGATCCCGCCTCTAGCTTACCTACGGACGGCTTCAATTTGAAACTGGCCCCCGTAAAATCTGAATGTAAAAAATAGTAGCTCCACAACACATCATGTTGTGGATATTTTTGCTATTCGTCATAATGAAGTATGTAGGGGTCAAGTGTCCCAGAGCATGATCTCAGATCAGCACCACCACCTGCTGCTCTCAGCTCTCAGCACTCATGGCTGTCGCTCCCTGGCCTATTGGAAACTTGGCTTCAGATGCAGGGAAAGCAAAGCAGGTCGTTAAGAGCGCCATGCTGGCTGGGCTGACTAGCTAGATCAAACCCCACCAATCCTCCCAACAGAGTTGGGGCCTGCCTGGGTTATGTGTGACAGCATGGATGGTAGATAACCCCTAGCAGCAGGCGGAGGGATTCACTTCTTAGCCTTTGTTCAGGGAGCCTGTGGCTCAGATGGCATCCCTCTGGTGAATGGCAGAGTGAAACTGTTAGAAGGGCGATTCAGGGGATATTGTAATGAGGCAACTCATTGATTCTTTGATCCGGGAGTCTTCTAATCAGTAAATTTCCACTGGGAGAAGTCCACTCACCCCCTGTGGTGCACACTGACAGGTGATCAGACGTCACAGCTTTGAACATTTTCTCTGCCCATGTACGGGTGGGTGGCACTGGCAATCCGCTCCCCATTCTTTTTGTCTAGAACAGATAGATTTAAACGCTGTATATTCAACTAATGTGAAGGGGGGGGGGGGGGGGGGGGGAGAGAGAGAAAAGTAGCTTGCTTTTGTTGTATGACCAATGTAATTTACTGTTTGGAAATTGTGTTTGAACAGCTAAATTAAATCTTGCTGTTGTGGAGCTCAGTGTATGCCACTTTTCCAATCACAATATTTGTAATCATTATGTCCAATTGCCATCAGGACACACACACACACACACACACACACCATCAACCAATCTCCTCATTGCCAGAAACAGAATCTCTTTCCCACAGGATATTAGAAGAAGCGAAGCATGTTCTGTTTTTCCTTCCTTTTTTGTTTCTTTGTGTTTGGTGGGCTTATTTCCTGCTTATCTGAACATCACAGGGACTTGGCGAGCCCTCTGCAGTTACTCACTTCTGCTGACATTTAAAGAATTGCCTCACTCTGAAATAGATGCACATCTATAGTAAATCTCTGGTGGCAAGCTAGAAAACATATCTAGGTCCTGGTGTGTGTGTGTGTGTGTGTGTGTGTGTGTGTGTGTGTGTGTGTGTGTGTGTGTGTGTGTGTGTGTGTGTGTGTGTGTGTGTGTGTGTGTGTGTGTGTGTGTGTGTGTGTGTGTGTGTGTGTGTGTGTGTGTCAAGTAACCTTTTCGAATCAACCGAATAATTTACACATGGCATTAAAGATCTGACTTGACAGCAATCTGACAGACATAAGGAGGGATGTACCGTACTGTACACAATGGATATGTACGGTATGAGAAAGATAGACAGACGATGGGGATTATGTACAACTGATAATCACGTGCAGACCGATTGTTTCACGGCTCTAATAATATCACTGCATACATATGCCGGACTGCCCTATGTTTTTAGGGCATGCCTCCTGGCAAAGACTTGTGCTCTACTGAGCACACCATTCTAGTTTAATTTGCAATGGATTATGGGTGCTTATTTACAATTAATTAAGAATTTCTCAATTAGAAAATAGGATTCTCGCTTGAGAAGATGGAGATGCCCAAGGGAACATTTCAGAAAATTCGTTCAACAATAACATACAATAATTTTACGTTTCTGCTCTACAACAGCAATTAGGTGATTATCCAAGAAGTGAATTAACTAAGGACTGCTGTGCCTTTACACATAATACTGTTAATCTAATTAAAAAAGTAATTGAAACCAGTGATTCAAGTTTATTTGTCACTCACTCATACAGGTACAAGCAGCTAAATGTGGCATGCTCCACACTTTTATAATATCAAACGTACAGCAGATCTTCAAGCTCACACTTAATTGTTCAGAGCCATGGTAACTTGAGGACAAAAAAAGACTCCTTTCTGAGTCTCTCTGTGGTGGCTTATGGGTAAAGGCCTCAAAGCACCATGCAGTGGAGGGTTCTGGGTATCTGACCTGGACAGGACCGCACCACTAACCATATGTCTCTGTCAGATTATCTTTTATAACCTGCGGTCCACCTGTGAAACCCAGGGATGGAGGAAAGACAGAGGAATGAAGAAAGCCGAAGCGGAGGGACTAGTGGAGACTAATCACCGCTCCCAGTGGGGGATACGAACTGAGGTTGAAAAGCAATCATGTATGCATGCAGGGGGCCGGGCATCGACTTGTCACAGCAGCCAGTTAATTGGGGTCAATTTATTGTCTGGTATGTGGTGATTAACCACTTTCTATTTTGGACTTTGTCTATTTTCACCATTCGTTCTACAACAAAGTTCCTGTATATAGGACTTAACCACATGAATCATAGCGTCTCTATTCTGGGCGTGTCATCACAGGCCAACATTCAGCGAAAAGAGGCGGGCATTAACAGAAAATAGATCTGCTATTTTCGTTGATGAGATTTGGGCAACGACGTAAGTGGTTAGACGGTTACGTGAAAAGCCCCCACCGATATAGAAATAGAAGGGTTGCTAGATGTAAGCATGATTTCAATAGTGACGTCTCATATTCAAATGGTTTAAGTTGTACCTTTGATCTTTTTGAGTGGTGCAACCATTCCAAGGAACAGCAATGTCCGTCCGTCCTCACCTATGTGACTATGAGTAGCAGTAGGGGCAAAAGTGGCGCTGTTGTGCCAGAAACAGAGAGAGCGAGATAGTGTTGCACTGTTGCCTGCTAATAGAGCGTCGCAGTCCCGCCTCCTACCCTGGACCAGGAAATGAATTACAAAGAAGAAAAACAACAAAAAAAAGTGTTGTAACCTGCCGCTTTTTCTTCTTTCTAATTATTTGTTTGGTCCAAAATATTGTTTGTGTTGTCATGAGTTGTCACGACTCGAGTTGGCTTTGTCCGCGGCGTAACCGTCTTTAAATAAATACTTTAAGAAATGTCTATGAGAATAATGCATTGGGTTTCATTTCCTGGTCCAGGGTAGGAGGCAGGACTGCGACGCTCTATAGGCCTATCTCACAGCATTTCCCCGCCCCCTTTCCACTCCCCCTTTCGGAGCTAATGGTGTTATTTTTTCTGCAGTCCATAGGCTTCCATGTTAAAAGAGGTATTTTCACAAGCCACAAACTACTGTTTTGTAAAGGTAAGGTTTATTCTACTTATTTGAGTTGTAATACCATTGTGTTTTCTTCATATTATTAGCGGTCTTTGACATTTTAACATTAGGAAATGTACTTAGATTCTCCAGAGAAAAAAAGTGTAAATGCTAATGGTTAAATGACACCACTAGCTCCGGAAGGGGGCGTGGAAAGGGGGCTGTGAGATAGGCCTATTACACAGAGAGAGAGAGAGAGGCAGGGGGAGAGGGGAGAGGGGAGTTGCACCACTCGGTTCACAAGGGTGTGATTTTCCTTTTCATTCTCCTCAACTCTCCAGCCTGGGGTTATAACCCTGTCCTGTGTGTGCTTGGTGGCTGAGTGTGAGAGCCAGAAAAATACCTTGATCACCCTGCACCTTGGGAAATAACGTCCATTGTCTGGGGTTCAGCTGGAAGGATAGAGCGCAAATCCTATATAAAACTGCATAGATACAGCTGCTGCCTGATTCATTGTTCTTGCTTCCTACATCGACTCTCTCTCTCTCTCTCTCTCTGCTTGTCAATAAGATGTACTTACTGATAGAGCTGATCCAAGGGGTGTCTGCCACTCAAAGCATTGTTCGACTAATGTCAGACATAACATTACAGACAGCTGTTTTCTACAATATTGGCTATTTCACTGTTAAAAGCATGTGTAACACCCGGGATTCGAACCCAGGTCTCCTGCATGGAAAGCCAACATCTGTACCGCTAAATCAAAGGGAATTCCCTATGACTCAGGGGAGATATTAGACTTTTAGGCCATCAAGTTGAGGTTGTGAGCCACTGCTACACATGGATAGCATGGCAACGAGCACATGGGTCTGTGAAATTGGGAAATTGCACCTGCTTGATTGGTGCAGAGCAAGTGAACGGGCCATCCAATCGGTGTCTCCCAAAGTGAAACAAGTGAGACAGCGGGACAGAGAAGATCAGCCAGCATAGGGTTCCTAACTTCCTATTGGAATCTTCTCTGTATCATTCCAATTTCAGTTCCTATTGGATTCTTCCCTGTATCGTTCCAATGTCTCTGTTACAACTTACAAGTAAAGGTCTGTCATTCAAAATGTACTTGAGTAAAAGTAAAAGTTATTGGCATCAAATGCCCAATTTCACTGTCCTATTTAAAGGACATGATGTCTGAAATGTGTTTGATTTTGTTTATTACAGTATAGGTGCAAGAGGAAAAAAGTGTAAGTGTACTATATATTATATTGTCAAACAGCATGATGTTTCTGAGATTCTGACACAAATTGACCAAGGGACTTGCCAATAACAAGAGAAAGAGCGAGCAGCAAGGATCTTGCTCAGATTTCTCAATCATTTATAATAATATCCCAATAAGTTATTCCCATGCTAATAACCAGGAGTAATTTCACAGTAATTTCCTATGACTGAAAGAATGTAGCTGCAGGCCCGTTTCAAATGCTTTTATTTTCAGTGCAACCTTTGTCAGAGTGCACTTTTCTTTCACGGTCTCACTGAGGAAATCCCATTTAGTTGCTGATAGGGAAGCATATACGATTTTATCTTCTAAATTTGATTTGACCCCACTCACTGGGAGATGGTGATGAATCACTCCTCTCAAGGCTCTACTTGTGCTTTATGGGAGCAACCTGCACAGTATCAATGCATAGGCGCTCTCCATGACATATTGAACAATACTGTATTGTTTGGGGTTGGGCAATATATGGCATTATGTGAAATTATATAGCTTATATGAAAAATTGTAATATCAAGATATTGAAAATAGTCTTATTATGGTGTGGCTCTCTAGGAGGCTGTCTGTCAGCTTAAAACTATAAATACATAACAAATGTGGTCGTTCAAGTATATATTATATACTGCTTTACAGCGCAGCATTACAGTACTTCATGCAAATTATAGTAAAACAATAAAATATTGAACTGGTCTGAAATGATCTCCCTCTCTCTCATTATCAAATAAGTGCCCCATTCAGACAGGGAAATTGGACTCATTTCCTTTCATTAAGGACCATGACAAGAGGCTTGGTCATTTCTAATAGGATTTTAAGAGTACCATTTCTCTGCAGGGTCGGTGTGTGGCAGAACTCTTTGCCTTCAATGTACAAGCTATTTACTGTAAGAAGGTCAGGATGCTTTTGAAGGATCGGGGGCCGCAGGAAATAAAGGCTTATCTTCTGTCTACAAAGCAGCATTTTCAAGTTTGTGTTTTGTCAGCAAAAAGTGGCTTATTGACCCACGAATCACACAAACATGTTGAATAGAAACAATCAAAGATAACATAGAAGTTCACCAGAGGTGCATAAAGTGCTCAACCCCAGCACAGCAGCTACTTGCGTTAAAGTGTATATATATTCATATTCACTGAAAGGTTAGGTCCAGGTATACCGGCCACTGTGCTGTAACTTATGTTGTTGGAAGTGAATGCATCTCCAAAGGTTGGTCTATGTGCGGGCAATAATCTCATAAAATACATGTAATTAAAAGCACCTGGACCCTGAGGAAATGGGTTAGACCAATACCTTTTAAAAGCCATTTCTAAAAGCCACAGGCTACTGGGGCTGCAAAGGGCCTGTTTCTAATAGACTGGCAGTGGCTGGGGTTTCCTTGTCCCTGACAATCACTGTTTCTTTTGGGGTTTTGACAGCTGCTTGAAAAAGTTGTTCATATACCTCTAGTAGCGACCGTAACTTTTTTTGAGTGGTGCAAACCACTCCAACAACCAGCTTTGTCTGTATCTATGTTTGTGTCTATGTATGTGTGTACCTGTACGTGTGTGTACCTGTACGTGGGACCCAAAAAAATTAGCATGGTTACTATGGTCACTGACATTACGTCAGACCACAGCTGATCAGGCTATATAAGACCTTGCACCACTCAGTTCACACAGGTGTGTTTTTTTTTTTTTTAAATCTTTTGAAATAATATACAGTAGGCTTGATGTTTTTAATGGAAGACAATATTTACTCGCGACCCAATCATGGGTTCCGACTCTATATTTATGAAACAGTGACACCGGGCGATGCCAGCTGAAGTTGAAATACAATCATAGGATCGGGCATTGAGGTGTCACAGCAGACAGTTAATTGGGGTCAATTAAATGTCTGCTATGTGGTGATTAAGAGGAATAAATAAAATTTGGCCGTGATGAAGAAGTGGACATATTTTGAGGTTGCAGGCCTGTGCGTGTGATCTCAATATTCCTTGTTATCTGACAAAAATAATGAGCAAAATCCTTCAGATCCGCTTATACTCTCTCTGGCGGAACATTCTGTACAGTAGATTCATGTAAAGACGCTGTGACTTAAGGATAATTTATACTTGAGTCTTTTGAAAAAGTCAAGTGAAGTAGAACTTTATTTGTCTCTGCAGCAGTAAAAACAGCAATAACACAATATGACATTATATATGACACATTTTAGCTTCAGCTTTAGGTGTGGAGTGGGACATTTGGTATATAGTTTTTTGTTATTGGCCTAAAATATTGTCTACATACATTCATGAATTCACTTGCTGACCGGTTGTTGGTATTGAGCAATTTGTTGCGACCAAAGGTCACAGTTGACTATGGAATCGTGCATTTCCTGTCCGTCAGTGTATCACTCAAAATCCCCATACATGGGAAAGCCCATGGTGCCCAGGTCTCGTGACGTGACATCATCAGTGATGGAGATCCCTGATGTCATAGTAAATGCGACGTGCTGTCACAATTAAGCCCATGGAGATCCCTGATGACATCAATATTTACATTCTCAATAGGCCCGAACATTAAAACACAATCAGAGCCGGGATTTCTTTCAAAATAGAAGCTTGGGGTGCCGGGAAGATATGGCCGCTTTTACTCTGTAAAGCCCCCCCCCCCTTCCGTTCCGGAAGAAAACTGCAGACATATTTTTGCTTGCTTAATGCTTACCTTGCTCTCGTTACGATAAAAACAAGAGGCAGGTCAGAAGTCAGAAATTAAGAGCTTAGTATATCCATCTGATCAAAAACACGGATAGCTCCCTAGATTAGGAGATACGAGGGATTCTTTCTGCAGCGGTAAACAGGGAAGTGAACGGGACCGCGGATGTGCGAAGAGCAAGGAGTATGGTGGCCTTGGAGTCCAACTCAAAAAAGAAAGAATATTTTTCTCTCGCTTGATATCAATGAAAATGCGCTATTGACCTTATACCAATTTTGAAACATACTTTAGTTACATCATCAAGAACAGTGGTCCCTCATTGTCCGGTGGAATATACTGACATACATACCCAGCCGATCGCTGTTCTTGATGACGTAACTAAAGTATGTAATACTTGTATGTCGGTGTTGTCCACCGGCCAATGGGTTTGGCCGGTGGCCAACATGCATACATACCCATTGGCCGGTGGACAACACCGACATACATACATACCCACCAGCCGATCGCAGTACTTGTACGCTCTGCTTTAGTGCTTGCGCAAGTAATTAGAGGCTTTTGTGTTTTTTTTCCAGTACAGTATGTACAGTACAGATGTAAGTCAGGACTTGATCACCCCCAGGCGGGTCACCGGAGTGAGGGGTATGATGTTGCGAGACCCGAAACTCTGATGACCTTAGGATACATCACTGATGATACGTCCCAGGTGCATCCATGCGATGTATTTTTGTTTTAGTTGTTCTATTTATAGTGACTACGTGACAACCAGGAATAGTCTGGTGACCACCGGAGAGACGGGTGACAGCCGGAATGTAGACGGCACCCGGGAGCAGTTTGGGTTGGCGCCCCAGCCTGTGTCTTCCGTGAGGAGGAAGCCCAACAAACCCACGGTGAGGCCTTTAGGAGGCGGAGCCTGCAGCATCACTATGCAGAACCATTGCGGTTCGAGAATCCACCACTCCTGAATGACGTGCCTGGTGCTGGGAGACCTGGACCTGGTGAGAGCAGGAATGGACCTGGTGAGATGTAGGAGGGGCCCGGACAGGAGTCAACCCACAGAGCCTAGTCCGTCCACGCGCCAGTTCCTCTCACTCCCAGTTCCGGCAGAGTGAGTTCCGGAGCATGGGATTGTGTGGCCCTGGTCTTTCCCTAATGGGACTGATCAAGGGTAGCTACTGGGACGTAAGTCGGGACTTACTCACCCCCGGCTGGGTCACCTGAGTGAGGGGTATGATGTTGTGAGGTCCGTAGCATTATAGCAGTAATGCTCCAGCTTTGCCAGTTGTTACACTGCATTACATAAATCATATACCCTGCACTATATAACGGGGCACAAATGGTTAAAATCCTTTACAGAAAAGAGCTCAACTCTAATGTGACAGAAAATGTTTTGAGTGAACAGTAGCATCATCCAGGAGGACCAGCCGTCAAACCATGCATGGCTTGTAAAGTGAAACCAATTCACACTAAGGGGAATATTCTCACACATTTCCTGAAAGAACTGAGAGGATTTTCCGGTTTCCATAGTGATTGTCGACACTGTGTCACATGGTTACCTAGGAACTAGTCAGTAATGCTGTGCAATTTATTTGTTTATTTATGGCAAGCCTCCAAATGTCAACTAGAATTAAGCTGGAGCTTGATAGATTCTGACGACTGGAGAATTACCAGTTTTAATTCAAAATGTTGGAATGCCAACTAGAATACAGCTGGAGCTTAATAGATTCAGACAAATGGAGAATTACCTGTTTTAAAAAATAAAAACATGTTGGAATGCCTGGTGTCAAGTATGGTTTTAGTGGCTTGAAACGCTGGTGGTGTTGTGATTATCTGAGCACCATGACATTTGTATATATGGAAAATCTGAGTCATAGTAGCTCAATTGAATCAGACATGCAGTAGGCAACATCTGCCTTGGAAATCTAGCAATCAGACAGATCAGTCGAAATGTATAGTGGACGGGAGAGCCAACTGAACATAATTATGTAGGCTAAAAGATTATCTTAGTTAAAATAAATATGTGCCCTGTTCCAAGACCTACAGTATCAGCTCTTATGAAGCCCCACTTGTTTCAACCATTAGCAGACCATGCAGGTATGTTTTCTGCGTATGTCCCATGACGTGATGAAGATATGTACCAATGCCAGGGTATAATTGGTTTACGATGGTGACTTAAGTTTCAGTGTCGGGATTAAAAAAAGGGACATACGCATCAAACCACTTTACATTAAAGTAGCAACCATCCCGAGTTCTGACCATCTTTTGGCTGCCAAATGTCTGCCCTGTGATTGAAGTGCAGTTGAG
Organism: Electrona antarctica; assembly: GCF_951216825.1. Taxonomy (NCBI): domain Eukaryota; kingdom Metazoa; phylum Chordata; class Actinopteri; order Myctophiformes; family Myctophidae; genus Electrona; species Electrona antarctica. The sequence continues at coordinate 23,062,077 of NC_136810.1, forward strand.
CCATTAAGAACAGTGAAGTGCAATGACTTTTAAAAGTTCTGATTTTTAAAAGGCTAGAAACTGCCATCACAGATTTAGATGGAGCGAGATTCAGAATACATTACAGTATGAGTATCACATCATTCACAGTAACTACCTTGTATGATAAAAAAGAAAGCCTTGAAACCATCTCGCTGATAAAAAAAATGCTCTACTGATTATCATTACATTCCCCCTCGCCTGCGGTCTATCACAATCAGATCGCACTGCAATCAGGTATCCATCATCCCCACGTGATGGCAAAAATATGATGGATACAGGAGTGGGCATCAGAGAAGTCTGGTTGGCTATTTGGTTATAACCAGTTGTGATTTTTGAGTGGTGCAGCCACTCCATTGCAATGTGTGTCCCTGGGGCCATCCGTGGCTGGGTCCGTCCGAGCACAAAAATAGCGTTTGGTTGGTTTTCACCACCAAGTGTCACTGTTGCGCAGCCGCACGCACGCACGCACGCACGCACGCACACATATATAGCTGCATATATGATGATTTTGGGTGTGACAGTATACAGTACAGTGACAGTACAGTACAGTACAGTACGGTAGAGGGACCCTCTGGGGACCCCCACATGGTAACTCTGTCATTTCTCAACCGTTTCGGACGCGGGGTGGCTCGTAAGAACCGGCCCGGCCCCCTCGGCGCGTTCATGGGGGTCTGGATGTTCCAGGGACCCCCCGGGGACCCCCACACTGTAACTCTGTCATTTCTCGACCGTTCCGGACACGGGCCGCCTCGCGCATTCCTGTGGGTCTGGAAGTTCCGGAGACCCCCCGGGAACCCCCACACGGAGTTGCACCACTCAGTTCACACGGGTGTGATTTTCATGTAGGATTTTTTTTCCTACATGAGGCTGGAAACAACTGGATGAATACACTGACACTGTGACATCATTCATCAGCCTCGGCGAGGAGGTATGTGTCCCACTCCACTCCAGGAAGGTTTACAACAAGGATGGCTCGGCACTGGCACTGACATACACGCGCCACGCACGCACGCACAAGTTGCATTAAATTTGATTGATTGATTGATTGATTGATTTACATTTTTATTTCACAGTTTGCAGAATATACAAAAACTGTTACTTTGGACGACACCATGATAAAGCATTACACTTGTTTACTATATACTGTTTATTATATACTATGCTTTTTTATTAATTCATAATCATAACAAAGTCCATGCTCCTTTTGCTTCATCCGCCCTATATAATTTAACCATATCCTGGTTAACAGTGACCTCTGCTGTCCCTGCAGGGACATTGCTCCATGCATGGACACTACCGTGTTGTGTGCATTATAGATAGATGTTTTTTTTTTTTTTTTTTTAATATATATATATACATTATTATTTATTTATTTTATTGGTGTGAGACTTTCAAGACTTAGTCGCTGTCTATTGTTGTCCTTCGTGTACACCTGCTTTTTGTAATATTTGGTTATAAGATTTTGTTTCTGTGGGTATGTGCTTGTGTATTATATTTGTTGTACTGTGTGTCCATCATCCATGTCATGTATGTAAAATCATTGCTGTAAATGTTCTTGTTTGTATACAGGGCGCCATTGAAAAAGAGACCCTGGTCTCAATTGGATTCCCCTGAAATAAAGGTTTCAATCAATCAATATTACCTGATCTGTCTCCATGTAATTATTTTGTCATTTTGAACCCGAGCATCCATATTATGAACTGGCTATTTTTGGTGACGAGATGTAGAACGTGTAAAGGTGAATAAAGCTGTCAAAGTAACAGAACCGGCAAACTAGGTTATTATTAGGAATAATAGAAGATGTATAATGAAATATCAGTAAACAGTGAGGTTCTCAAACTTTTCAGACTGATACTCTAACTGGGGACACCCCACCCTGACAGGCACCTGGAGTTGTAGGAGCCAGACTGCCGACTACTAACATAGGCCTATGCCTATGTTTCCCAGTAAATTGAAGACACCTAGAGTAGACCGTAATGGAGTCTGACTCAATATTTTCTTTAACATCGTGATCAGTCTCCGTAGAGACCGTCAAAAATTGCCAAGGACGACTATATTTCAAGCAGTCCCGGGCGGGGTATTGGGTAAAGTTTTCAACTAGCAATAATCGCGCCTCGGATAAACCTCATCGGCTACGATACTGCCACTGCGCAAAGCTACCGGAACTACGGCTCTGGGACTGATCTGTGTCTGCTCCATGAACGTCACATTCGTGGTGTAAATACACTTTTATTTAAAAATGTTTTTATTTCGATTCGAACCAAGAAGCAAAAGCGCTATAGTATAGATAGTTGCCGCTGTTCAAGACGTGTTTCTTTTTAAATTATTTCACGTTTATAATATTTTATCAAATATTTCGCAATGCATTGTGGGATTGAACGATTGTGATCCATGTGATCTGAGGCTGTTTTTTCTTTTTTTTTAATCTGGATTACTTTTATAATATTTAAACCGTGTCCGTGGACTTTACATTGTATAAACTATGTTTGCGCCACATAATAACATGAAAACCATTGGTTAAGAATAATCTTATGATGGCCCAAATTGAAAAGCAGTTTCCTCCTCGCGAGTTTTAAAGTCTGAAAAAGATATCGGGTATGAACACTGTATGGATACAAGACGGAACACATCATTCATAGAAGGTCAATAATGATTACTCTTAATTTATGACCGACCGTCCGACACATTCCGTCCCGGTGTTCCTGTCCCAAGTAACATCTCGCCGCACACATGTGATGACGTTACTGCGTCTAACCGGCAGATGGCGATACAGACCACCACAGCCATCACAGTTTACACAGAATAGTGTCACTGTGTCAGCCAGACCAGAAATCTACAGTCAGTATAATGGTAATGGGTAATAATGTGTTGTCTTGTCTGTCAACAGTGAAACTATATGTGTCCATAACAGGCATCTCTGTATCTGTGTGCAAATGTGTCAAAAGAGTCAAGCAGGATCCAGGAGTCATTAATCCAACAGAACAGAACATACAGGCTTAATTGGTTGTGGTGCCTGATGATGGCTACGCAAAAGAACTGTCTGTATTTTTTTTTCTGGGTTTGCTAATGGTGTGATTGCTAATGGTGTATAGGCTATCACATGTTTTCAATATAGGCCTACAGTAACAGTAGGCCTATCCACCTCCCCCCGGTGGAAAATGTAGGCCTACAACATTCTTTACTTTAAGTAAAAGTATCAATAAGCTCACAACGCGTGTAGATCGGCTATTTTCAAACAGCCCAAGGGCTATATCTTATGCCACCCTTAACCCTTGTCCCTAAACTTATTTGCCGCCAAAGTTTAAATAGGGCTGAATGAATGTTTTGTAATAATAATTCAAATCTACAAAATAACTACTATGGGCACGGTCACACCACACTTTTATTCTGCATATGAGAGCAGATTCTGCCAATGCTTTTCAGTGGGAAAAGGTTGTTTATTTATTTTTATTTTATTTTAAATCTTTTGCAGAATTCCGCAAATGGCATCAAACCGCTCCATTCTCACTGAAATGCATTGGCAGAATCCACCCTCATATAATGGTAGGCTATGTAGTGGAGTAAAAAGTAGAGAGTACAGAGATTAGAAATACTCCAGTAAAGTAAAAGTAATATAGGCCTACCTCAAATTTGTACTTAAGTAGCCTACAGTAGCCTACTTGAGTAATGCTCACCCCAAAGCAAGCTCGCCCGGATATCCGGCGACCTTGGCCTATGCCTAAAACGGTGCTTGAACCTAACCTTAATCCTAACCTTAACCTCAGCAAAACTATATTTCTAACCTTATCCTCAGTAAAACAAATACAAGAATACTTGTAATAAGAATAACTGCTGGGGAGAATGTTTTGGGGAGATCGAGCCTTCTGGTTAGTTATATGCTCACAGATGGTTCTGTAAAAGGAAGAGAAACAGTTTGCAACACACCATTTGCAATGTGTTCAATGTAATTTGCTTGTTTACTTGTGGTTAAAGGACAACTTTCGTTTTTTTTCAACCAATGTTCATGTTTTAGGTTGTTATTAGAGAAAGTAAAAGATGAGTGTTAATTTTTGTCAGGTGAAACCTGACTAACAACAGCTCATGAAATGTAGAAGACCTAGTCATACATGAGTCATACTGGGGACCTAGTACTGATTGGCTGCATGCCACACACGCTGCTGTCATGTATTGGTTACTCAGGTCACATGACCAGGAAACAGGTAGCAGGTAACAGAAATCTTTAGAGACACCCAATGATATGTAACGTAATGTTATGATTGAGACTTATTGACCGGCCGCCGCCGGTTGAGAGGAGCGTTCGTTACTAAATAAAGAAACCAGTGCTTCTTTCACCTTAAAAATTGGTATATTACAGTAATACCTGAGTCTGGCAAATTAAAAAAATAATAATACAAAATTAAACTGATAATACATGTTCATGGTGCATAGCACCAACCTTGATTACACTGTCTATGTGGATATTTTAAATCTTTTTGTCTCACTTAAAAGTAGGCTTATAGTTTTATGGCATCAAAATGTTATGCCATGTAGCGCAGTTGCTGCTGTGTTTTGTTAATACCTTTTTTTTGCTTTGTAATTATTTGAAGACGGTTGTTTCTTTTTCTCTGAAGGTTCAGGAGCAAACACTGGTTCTTTTGGCTCTCAGCAGATAAGCAGTGTCTTGTCAGGTGTTAACGCTGCCTGCACTGACACATTACAGGGATTTGTCCCCGCTAGAATGTCAGGCCAATGAGGCTCAGAAAGGTAGGCTGGGATCAATGTCAGGGAGAGGTAAGTATGTAGATAAGGGGATTACTCCCATGTTTGCGGCATATAATCTCAAATGAATCCTGCCAGCCTCTGTTTCATCCTAACCTGGCAACGTACAAGTTTCACAATGCAGAGAATTATAATATGCAAACCAAGTTCAATTCTCAAGATGATTCTTTTGTCACATACCCTTAACCAGTTTTTGAGGACACGTCTGGGTTGGTCATTTTGACAGTAGCGGTAATAATCTCCTCTAATTCCCTTGGGGTACACTGGCTACATTTTTCATATTAGAAAATGTCCCCCTTGTCTCATCAGCACCATCCAGTTAAGAGATTTGTGGGGTTCTGTAATCACATGGGGCATTCCATAAATGAGGTTTGTTTCAGTAGTTCATTCCTGCAAGGCTTATAGACCTGACCTGTTGAACAAAGATGATTCAATTGTAAAGGGGTCTGCATTTTGGATGGAATGGTCTGATTCTGTGGGAGCGGTAGAAGTCCCCCTAGGCTGCGAATCTCTCCCCTGGTGTGAGGCAAAGAGATGAAAATAGTAATGTGGCAGATGGCTTCGCTGTGGCAGCGATTCAGCACAGGCTGCTGGGCGGCTCTACAAAGTACCATGCTATTCAAAAGGGGGCCGGTGGGTGGCCATGGTCTTCAACATGCTGAGAGTCATTTTGGCCACTGAACCATCAATCACATGGCTTTGCTTTACCACTTAAGCCCCATTTCATATTTTGTCGCATGACAGTGCCAAGCATACATTGGCCGAAAAATATATAGTTTGCTTATAATGATATGCCCAAACTAAGGATGCCAGGTTGAAAGTGGTTGGGTTGGGGAGGGGGGATAAATATCATCCATGGGTCGGCATCCAGTCTATGGATCAGCTTACTCCCTGTGGAGAAGCTCCTGGTGGGTCAAGTACAGTATGAATTTTGGTTGGGAGGAAATGCTTGCCAACAGAGCTCACAGGTTTCGGATGTGCCAAGTGGGCAGATACACAGCTTAGACCACACACACCACACACAGCCTTGCCTCTAATCACTAATTCACAGAGCATATTCTGAAGGATTCTTTGAATCACCAACCAAGGATTTGGGAGGAATGGGATGATGTGTATTTAACAACTTGAACCCTAGCAGCATCCCTATTCTGGGCTTGTCATAATAGGCAAACATTATGTGAACATTTGGCGAAAACAAACCTATTAAACTAACAGTGTGATGAGGGGTCCAGAGTAGACTAGATCCCTGGAACACCCCCGGTGTTAAAGTGGTTAATTTGTGCTTGTATAGTGTAATAATTAGTAAAAGAACGAGTATAACTGAATGTATTCACCTGTCTGCAGTGGGAGCTGCAGTGCATTCTATCAAGTTGGTTTTATAGACATTTATTGATGCTGAGAGCTCCCCTGTCGTCTCCTACATTGGGCCACCCGGAAGATTCAGACTGAGTGAGCTGAGCAAACTGTGATTAGATTCAGCTGGGAGCAGGGTGAAAGGTGCAATGACATTTTTCTTGGCTAAAGTGACAGCTCAGCCACCGCAAAGGGACATCTGATAAACGGGACACAAATGTCAGTCACTGTGTCTTTTGGTTTCATCCATCCAAGCATCTCCATTTTGCTCTCCATTTTGAATGTAATATGACTACACTCATATATTCATACATACCCTCAAACATGCAAAGGCTCTCTCTCTCACACACACAGGCACGCACGCACGCACGCACGCACGCACATACATACATACTGTACATACATTACATACATACATACATACATACATACACACACATTCACACACTGCTGCTGCTCTGTTATTCCTAGTTTGTGATTATTCCCAGGGTAAAGTCAGCCTATCTCTCCATTTCTCTTGCAACCTCATGTCTCTGTCACACACGCCTCCATGAGGAAGCTGTGCTCTGCACGCAGTATATAATTCACCAGCTCACACATGCAACCCCCCTCTCACTGTAATAAGTCACATTGACAGTCGGAAGCGGTGCTTAGCTGGGTCAGGCGAGCCATTCAAATCAAACTGCTCCTCGTACTTTAAATAACCTCCTTCTGCCTCCCTGGCGAGGCATTCTTCATGCCTTGCTCACTCACTACCATGACAGCTTCCTGTGTCTCAACTGTCTCCATCTGTTATCCCCATGTCTTCAGCTTTCAATCCCAGCACTATATCTGGCAACCTTCACCTGATGACAAAAAAGAGCAATAGTTGTCTTACAGTTTGTGACGATACGGTGGCATACCAAAGACAGGCTACAATGCAAATGCATAGTTATACTTTGAGAGGGAGTGCTCCGGCAATATGTGCAGGACTTTATGTTAATTCCATTTTGACCACTTTCACCTTGGCTTCACTATTTCTGGCGTGTTATTACAGGTGACATTTTTCCTTTCCCCCCCCCTACCAAAGGTTTTCAACAATGGCCAATCTATTAGCCTGCAACATGTCACATCAGAATGTATTTCAGCTTGTAGATCTGCTATTTGTCAATCATCACGCAACAAAGTAAAGTGGTAACACTTAAAGTGCACATAAACTAAATGTATTATAAGTAGTAATTATTTATTCTTTTTGTTCACTGGGTACTGGGTAGAACACCAACAGTGTGCCAATTAAGTCTGCTAGTATTGATTCTCACTGTGACCACCCATGCTAAATAATTTATGCAGCCTTGATACTGTGCTTTGCATAAAACCATCTACCAAAATGTTACTGTTAATGTTAACTGCCAATTGGCAGACGATTAAGATTGCTTCATCTGTGAATCATTTAAGCCTCCCATACATTAATTGATAAATACCATTTAACATTTCAACTTGTTTCGGCATAACAGAATGTTAACATTTTAGTTCCCGAATAAATCAGATAATAAATGAGCAATCATCTAAATACCAACCAATTTGAGTTACCTTTAATATGTACAATGGTCTTGGTTGATATATTCACTGAAAGAAAGATGAATGGTCAGATGTAAGTCTAAAGGCCTTGCAGCTGAAACTCATGTGAATAATTATTGTGTAGGCTACTCGTCTTATCCATAAATCCTCATCATCGACCAACAAGTTAAAAAGTGCAAGGTACATGACAAACCCTTATAGGCTACTCTTGGTTAAGATATTGTATCATGTTATTCATGCAGTGCAGCCAAATAAATAATGAAACCAAATAAATAATGAAGCAAGGATCCCTTGATGAATCAAGCTGTCAGATAAAATAGAATTCAGGTGTATTATGCCGTGACATAATGGCTAATGCTTTTACAAATAAAGCATTGAAGTGGTAGTTCCTTCCAGACTAGCTGATAATTATTCGTTAACCCATTTAAGATGGATTTTGGTGTTTTAAGCATTATGTTATAAGAAAAAGGTTGAGCACCGCTGACATAGAAACATAGGTTTTTCAGGATTTAGAAGCCATTTTTAATGAATCGTCCTCAGGTCTAAATGGGTTAAATGGCCGTTCCACAAACACATGCTATCCTTCTTACTCACAAGAAACTGTTTCTCTAAGTGTGATGGCTAAAAACAAACTCATAGAATCAATATCGTCAACAACATGCATAGAGGAGAGCCTCAGCCTAGGCCCTCTCCTCATTTATTTCAATTTGTGATAAAACATCCAACTGACAGTACAACACTCCCACCTGCCACCAGTAGAGGTCACACTATCCACATATCAAACAGATTCCCAACTCTAAACATAGCCTCTGGTGGAAACTTGCCTGGTGGTGACATGAGGCTTGTTTGATCATTGAAGAAGATGGAGACATCACATAATTAGCCTAACCTTTATGAATGTCAAAATATTAGTTGTGACACAACTACCATAATATTTTATATTTACTTTATATTACAGCCATTTGCATTGTATACAACTGGTTGTATACAATGCAAATGCATGGCTGTAATCTTGTTTCAAGGTTAATCTGAATCTAATAGGCTAGCTCAAATTGGAATTATTTTCCATTACAGTGAACTGAGACATCTTAGCTCGGTTGGCATTGGCAACACCCCCTGCTATTGAGGGGGATGAGAGATTCAGAGACCCCATTAGGCTACTAGACAAACACGTTTAGACACGTTGAACACAGGCACCGAAAACAACCTTACTCTAGTCTAGTCAGCTGCTTCCTCTCCTCTCCTCTCCTCTCCTCTCCTCTCCTCTCCTCTCCTCTCCTCTCCTCTCCTCTCCTCTCCTCTCCTCTCCTCTCCTCTCAGAGAGAGAGTCTCTCTCTCTCTCTCTCTCTCTCTACACCCCCCCTCTCCATCTCAGGGTGTCTGTTTGGCTGACAGTTGTCTGGCTTGCCCCAGTTTCTCCTTGATCTCATCAGTCAATGAGAGGACCTGTGAAGGCCATCTCTTCCCATCTTGCACTGTGAATCTCTCAGCTTGTGTCGTGTTGTGCCAACTTGTGCCTATGTCAGCACTTTAAGGCACTGACTGACTCGTCACACACGCCCACATGGTCCCCGAATGGCCCCCGAGGGTCTACAAGGCAAATTACACGTCTCCCAAAACAAGACAGCCTCATTTGCATGGCCATAAATCAACTCCCAGCCACAATAAGTGTGCCAAACTGAGATGTTAGGTGAGATCAGACCCTGAGGCAGGGATAAACAATTTATCAATAACATGGGTGATGACGATAAGTCTGGTGTGGTCTGTGGTGTATAGTCACAACTGTCAAAAAGTCCTAGACTATATAGCTTAAGTTCATAAAAAATGAAGTCAGCTCTTAAATGGAGTACAGTACAGTAAGATCCCAAGGCTGTAGCTACACACTCTAAGTTCAATGAACAAGGATTGTTGTGAATATGTGCTGAATGTGGAAATGTCACGTTAAAAAATATTGTAGGTATAGGGCTATTTATAGCCTAATAGAGTTATTACAAATAAACTACATCTACCGGCCAATAGTCGAACCTCAGATTCAGGAGGAGCAATGTGGATTCCGTTCTGGCCGTGGAACAACTGACCAGATCTATACTCTTGCAGGGATCCTGGAGAAGGCCTGGGAGTATGTATGCATTCTGATCTACATGTGTTTTGTGGATTTGGAGAAGGCATATGAGGGTCCTTCGGGAGGTTCTGTGGGAGGTGCTGCGGTAGTATGGGCGGGGGTAGGGGGACCTTGTTGAGGGCCATCCAATCATGTTGTCTCAGTAAGACAGCCCTCTCCCTCTCCACAAGGTGGGGTGAGTGCAGCAAAGCATTGCAGGAGAACATCGTCATTGTAGTAATCCAGCAGTGAGACCAGGCAGTGTCCATGACATCACAGACACTTTGAAATACTAAATTATCTAAAAACACAAATTACCCTCATAAAAACCCCAGGAAAGTGTTTCTTGTCTCCCAAACATCATTTAAATAAGAAATGGTTGCAAAAGGGGTGAAGTGGCCCTTTAATTAAGTAGCCTATCTCAGGTTCTTCACGAGTGAGGGGAGGACGGAGAAGGAGATCAGCTGGAGAATCGGAGCAATCTTCGTTCATACTCTCACCTATGGTCACGAAGTGTGGGTCATGACCGAAAGAATAAGGCTGCGAAATGCGATTACAAGATGCCGAAATGAGTTTTCTCCGACGGGTGGCTGGCATCTCCCTTAGAGATAGGGTCACGCGAGAGAGACTCGGAGTAGAGTCGCTGCTTCTTCGTCTGGTAAAGAGTGGTTCGGGCATTGGTTAGGATGCCTCTCTGGCGTCTCCCTAGGGAGGTCCTCAAGGCCTCCAGTTCTAGGAAACACAGAATGGGGGGACTTTTTATTATTTCCACACAACAGCTCTAAGGTATATTAATGACATATAGTAAAATGTTGAAAATGAGTGGTATTCCCCTTTAAGTACACTTTGATACTGATACTTTTGTACTTTTACTAAATTTTGAATTCAGGAATTCTACTTGTAACAGTTTGCAGTATTGACAATGATACTTTTACTTAAGTAAAACAAGTGAGTAGGCTACTTTTTACAACACTGTACTTAGCCTACTACATAATATTATGAAGCTAATAAAATCTCCCATGGAAAAGAAAAGGGATTCCATCTTGGACATAGCCTAACCTTAGAGGTCTTTCACGCGGGGATCTAGGCCTAATTAAGTTAGCTTCCCATAGAAGTTAGTGGATTGCAGCTTTAAAATAATGTAAATGTATGTACATTTTAAGAAACGGTTTGCAAAAAGTATTGCAAATCAGTAGCTACAACAATACACTTTAGAATAGATTTATGACACGACACACGTACAAGCCTATCAAGGAAAGATGGAAGATGTCTGAAGTATGAGCCATGGAACCATCTTCTATACCAGTGGTTCCCACTTTTTCATGTCAAGGACCCCTAAATTGACATTTATCAGCCCGCGGACCCCCATTTGAAAAGATATGCCAAGGACTCCCATAAGAGAAGATTTTATGGTTCTAGCAGTGATTCTCAACCTGTTTAATTTCAAGGACCCCCAGGTTTGACATGCATTGGTCTACAGACCCCCATTTAATGGCATTTCTATCTCTGGGATCCCAATTTATATTGTAAAATTGTTAATTTAACTCTGAGACTGAGTACACTCTCAGGCCCCTTTTCCACCGGCTGGGAACCGGTTCAGTTCTTTTTGGTTCTTAGTCCAAAATTGGAACGTTAATTATGAATTGAGTGTGCAAAACCATACCTATATTAAATTGAATTGACCATGTGAAACTTCCCCAGTTGATTACTTACACAAAGACAATGATTTATTCTTTTACAAATCTTAAAATGATAATATGCAAATTAGGCATTAGGATGTGCAAAAAAATATATATGGAAAAGCTACTACTGTGGAAGGGTTATCATATATTAATTTACTTATAAAATATTGATCCTATAAATCTATAATCAATTTAATATAGGTATGGTTTTGCCCACTCAATTCATAATTAACGTTCCAATTTTGGAGGTCTGGCTCATGAACTAAAAACTGGTTCTGAACTGAACCGGTTCCCAACCGGTGGAAAGGGTCCATTTGGTTCCTAACTATCATTTAGTTGCAGGGACCCCCAGGAACTCCCTCAACTCCCCGGACCCCACTTTGGGAACCACTGTGTCTATACAGTGTGCGGTGGTGGTGGTGCCATGGTGGCCTGGTGGGCACTGGGTGGATACTGGCCAGAGGGACACAACTTGCTCCCGTTCTCATTTTTTCCTTCATGTTTGTTGTCACCGCCAGCGCCAGCGACCACACGGCCGTTGGGTGGGCGGTCGTCCACCCACTGGAGTAGTGAGCCGGTGGGAGGAGAATCATTTCCATTCCATTCTGTTCTCCGTCGCGCCGCCGTTGCGCCTCCAGCGCGCATTGCCATTCCTTCCTCTTTTCCAGGCTGCTTCAAATGTCTATCGGGAGGCGAATGCGTTGATCGTACAGGTGTGTCGCTGCACGCACGGCGTTGGAAGACACACACACACACACGCGCGCGCACGCACACACGCGCGCACACACACACACACACACACACACACACGCACACACACACGCACACACCACGCACGCACACACACACACACACACACACACACACACACACACACACACACACACACACACACACATACCTGGAACCGTCATGTGACTCGCTACCTGGGCGTGGAGGACTCCGGAGGAGATTGGAGAAACAAAGTCCGAGATTTCCGACACTCTTTTGTTGAGTTGCTCCCCGTATGTATGTGTGTGTCTGACTGTCTCCGCTCGCTTCACCACCAGAGAGCCGCTTGCTTTCCACGGAATTAGTGCCTTCCCTGCCCGACCATCCGAGGACGCGAGGAGCGTAACATGTGAACTTGTTTATGGACTCATGCTCTATTTCATAACGGGACGACTCGGAAGCTGGGAGCGTTCGCGTCTGTACAACTACTGTTCACCTCTTTCCTCCAAGGTGAGTTACGTTACGGACCCGGGACCCGCCGGGGAGTGATCTCTCTCTCTCTCTCCCCTTAGGGAGGGAGGAGAGGAGACACTGACATCTGATTTGACATCTGTTTCGCGACAGCAGCAGCATGTATTCTAAAAACACATGTAAATCATGAAAGTTTCATTTTTGTCCGTGCTTAATGTGCAACCGCCCGCAGACCTTATTCAATTTGAGATAGAAGAACATATATACGCATACCATTCCCAGTCTATAGGCATACCATTCCAATTTCCAAGTGATTATAAAACACTCATGGCATGATGGCACGAGCATTGCTTTGTAAATTGTGATACGTATTAGGCTATGTCTGTCTCCTCTCGGAGCATTTAAACAATAGAGAGCTTGTGCGAAAAATGAAACTACCTTGTCCTAATCACGTAGGATAGGGTAGCTATAATTCCAGATGTATGTGACAATCATTAGGCGCAGACACTGTCTCAGAACAAAAATAATAAAACACTTGTGACTAAGAGTCTTACAGGCAGCTATTTGAAGGTGGTATCCATTCATACACATACTGTAACACATCATTCAATTAACAAGAACACCGTAAGCTCAATTCATCTTTGTAGTAATTTCCGGTGTGAGAAAGCCTGTTTCTAAACAGCTGTGTAGGCTACTGTACTATGTGTGGGGGAAAAGTCCCTTCACAACACAACAAGCATGCATAGTAGTAGCAGTTCTTCATTCAACTCACAATGAAAGAGGCATGGTCATGTTCTGCTTTCCTAACCTCCAATAGAGGCTTTTTACATAACATCTGAACGAAGTAGTAGTGAACACTGCTTCTCTCGTGTGTGTGTGTGTGTGTGTGTGTGTGTGTGTCACTGAGTGTGTCACTGTGTGTGTCTTTTTCATCTCCTTTGTGGGGAACAAGGAAACAGAAACTCCATTCATGTCCCGGGTTGAGTCTCCTGAGCCTTACTGTCAGTCAGTCTGTGTCTCTCTGTCCCTGGCGCAGCACTCAGGAGATAACTGTACTGCCTTGTTGTCCCTCTAAATCGCCCTTTTATTCGTGGCCTTGACATCTCCCGTCCTCCTACATGCAGCCCTGCAGGACATGGTGATGCTCCCGGTCTCCTGGGGATTATCCCCATTAAATAACATTATACAAACGTTCTCGTAGTGGAAATGGATTAGTGCGGGAGGCTGGGGGGTGGGGGCACGTGTGGGCATGCAGGGCGGATGGCTGGCGGCTGGGGTGGGGTAGTGGTGGTGGTGGCTGCTGGGTACAGGGTTAGAGTGAGGGTCAGCCGGCGGACTCTTGGCTGGGCTTCCAATGGAAGCCATCTGCTCGCAGGGACAGACGCAAGCAGTTGAAAGCCAAGCAGTTATCTGCTTCACTCACTCATTCCCCATGGTCTCTCTCTCTCTCTCTCTCTCTCTCTCCCCCCCCCCCTTCCTTGCCCCCACAATGCTTCATTCAGGGTTTATCTCCCACACTATGAATAAATAGAGACACCTTATCTGTGCAGAGGAGAGTGGTGATAAATGTTTTCTTCTGCGCCCCTGCAAGGGTGAAAAAGACAAGCATTCTGCACTTCTTCATCGTACCTGCTCTCTTGTCAGGACACGGAGAACAGGCATTTCCCATTCGGGTCACATGCCAGAGTTTCACAATCCTACAATGGTCCCAAAGGGTTTAATGCAAGCTCAAACTCTCTAATACGACAGGAACAGAGGCGATAAGAGATAACCATGTCAGGCATCTCACTCTAGGAGGGTCTTTTCTTCTCTCTTGGTAATAAGCAGTCAAGTCACGATCAAGTTCATGATGATGTCTATTGACTTATCACTGTCTGAGACCCTAACTGTTATGTTTTTACATATTTGCTAGCCGACCAGAGTTCATGCTGTCCATTACATTTTCATATAAAGCACTGCATTTCAGAGAGTGCTGCCAGCAATTTATTTTCGAGGTCACATGCATTTGAACCCATCCCCAGTCTCCTTTTGTTTACTTCCTACCAGATTACTGACTTCTGTCATTTCCATTTCAGGAGGTCTGACCATAATCCACAAGAAGCAATCCCCTCCCATAGCTTGCTGACAAAACACTGCAATATTTTTGTCCAAGTGCATTTTTTTAATGTAGCTTCTCTAATAAGAACAGGAATGTCTATCTGTCTTACAGAAATATTTATTGCAGAAACAGCGTTTCAGTCAAGTGACCTTCATCAGGTATCTGAGTCAACTGAATAGACAGACACACATTGGGAGCACAAAAGAGCAAGGCCCAATCAAGAAGCCACGCTAAACAGTAAGCTTCTGTAATAACCCATACATTATCATAATTATTCATGGTTAGAGTCGAGATAATTGGAGCCTGGAGGTTGAATTCTTAAGGTTTACATGGTCAAAACCCCTTTCGCATTAAAATTGTGCTCTAAAAAGGCACACAATGTGGTCTAAATATCATACTACGGTATTACTACTTACTATAATAACTGTAGTATAGTTGTTATACCATTTATATTTGTATGTGTGTATACGTGCGCGCGTGTATAGCCTATATTTGTTAGTTGTTATACCAGCCATGATACTCTTGTAAACATATTGGTCATAAATTGGGTGTGGCACTTTTGAGCTCAGATGCAGTTTGTACCTGGTACCTCCTGTCTAAAGTCCACATACTGTAGGCTTCAGGCCAGGGAAGTGTGAGCAGATGTGAGTGAAGGGCGTGTCAGCGTGCCATTAGTCATCTGAACCTGGGGAATAGAGATTTTCTTCAGATTGGAGATAGGCTCGTCTTTTTGTGCCAGGGGATTATCCCTTGATGAAGGGACGTCATGCCGAGTTGGGCTCCTGATTTTAGCTCCTCATGGGTTTTACAGCTGACACCCTCAGACACCCTGCATGAACTTCATGGCCTCGTCCCAAATCATTACCTCACCCGCCTTTCCCTGTTCCGCTGTCACACGGATCTCTACTAGTTTCCCTAACAGTGGGTCGGGATCCATTTGTGGGTCGCCGTTACATTTTTATGGGTCCCAATTTAATATCCCTTTTATTGTTTTTAATTATTTCAAAAGATTTACAATTCCCTCCCCCAAAATAAAAAAAATCTTCATTTAAAAATCATAAACAATTCCTAAAAATCTAAGAAATTCCATAAATTCGAAGATGCATGTTTAATAACTTCTTAAACATGCATCTTTGAATTTATGTGAGCTTGTACTATTTTCACTACTTATTAAGAAGTAGTGAAAATAGTACAAGCTCACATAAATTCGAAGATGCATGTAGTACGATGCAAAATGGTACAAGCTCACAACAGCGTTACTAGTTTGGGTCCCGGGCAAATGTCTAACTTCTATTTTGCGTCTCGACTCTCAAGATAAAAGTTTAGGAACCACTTATCTAGTGTACTGTGTGTAGGGTCCACCGGTCTAGTACGATCCCGATTTAGGATATTACTGATATTTTGGCTGATAATAAAGCAACATAATGGCCAATATATCGGCCAGAGACCAGTTTATCCATCTGACTCTAGTAATGTGTTGTCCACCATTCCACTCCACTTCACTCCACTCATGCTCTGTGTGTTACCTTCCCCCCCATGCACTTGAGCTCAGTTACAGCTGATAACAGAGCCCATGTGCTAATGACAGGCCTGCGAGGTGAGATCACATTCATTCTCACGCTTGCTCCACCAACAGCTGGCTATGTGCGTTTGCCCAGCATACCTCTATAACCACCATCCCACTGCTCGGCAGTACCCAGCGTAGAGTTCACCAGAAGTGCATCTATTATCCACATGAATGAACTGTAGCAGCATCCCTTTTCGTCATAATGGGCGAACATTCGGCTAAAAAAGCAGATCTGCAAGCTCACAGATACATAGTGAGCTTGAACAGTGGCTATTTTCGGCAAAGATATTTGGTGTAGAGGGAAAAAGGATGGTGCCGAGACCTCTTGGGGGACCACGGTACTACAGTATATGGTTTAGCTGATTAAACTGCTATATTGATCATATCATCCAATTTCCAGACTTCCATGTCTGGTTCTACAGCTTTGAATGGTTCTACAGCCAAAGACCAACACAGAGGGGTTAAATTTGCCCTTTAAATGACCTTGATGCATGGGCATTTGGGTGGTACACAGGTAAAGTTCCTGCCCACCGCTGAGATTCGATTCCTCCTCGGCTCGGTGCATTCGGCTTGGCTGGGCACTCCAACGAACACAATCTGCCATGCTTATTAGGTGGTTTGTGTTTTTTTTGTTGCTGCAAAAGCGACTCCTACAGGTCAGTGGGGGCGCCTGTTCAGCAGTAGCCTGGCGCAGCCACACTAAACCCGCCCCTATTGCATATGCATATGCCCCACGCAGCCCAGCGCAGTGGTATATTAGTATCGCAACGCAAGGCTAGTTCAGCAGGGAGAGCTAAAGTCACGTCCGGTGAAAAGAAGCAACTGGTACACTCACAGAGTTATAGTGGTCCTTCTTGAAATTAAAAAGTTTGAGAACTACTGGTATTGTACTTGTATAGCAGACGTGATCCACACATACCAGCTCTGACAATGTTATTAAACCGTTTTCGGGAAACTGCACTCGGACTAGACATGGTTGTCTCTTCAGATTAAACTGTACAGTTCGCCAGTAACAGGAAGAGACTAATATATGAGGGGAATAAAACATTGAAATACATAGATAACGCACATCCTCCAACTTCAGTGCTGAGCCAAACTGCAAAGGCAGCATATTTGAACAAGGGCTCACAACTCACTTTTAAATGCGCCAATCTTTCTTTCCAAAAGCAGCAGACAACAAAGTGAAGACAAAATATTACACACAAATTGTAAAAAAACAAAATAGATGATTTACAAGCTCGCTATACAGTACATCGTGCAATGCCACCTCAACTTTGATCTTTAGCACGCCACTCCTGCCATGCAGTGTCAAGTGTCGGGCATCACGTTTTAGCTCCATGTAGCTGGCTTCCTCTGAAAATGACTCGTAGCCTGTCGCTTTGTCACCGCTATTGTGAACGCAGTGTGACTCTTCCTCACATGCTCATTCTCAACGCCACGCACACGATTCGGAAGAACAGAGGACTTGATGTATTGTGAACGTGCATGCGCTCCTTGAAAGAGATAAATGATTTAGGTTGAGCTGGAGTGGGCTTAATTGCTTGGATGAGCGGTTGTAGGCAGGATGTTATGCGCGGGGACTGAGACATCCTAATATTTCAAACAGGCGATTAAGCCGGGAGGGAAGAGAATTGTAATGATACGAGGGGTCGATGATGTGGTGGAGTGAGGGTAAGGTGGAGGGGACTATTTAAGAAAGTCAGCCCAGAGGAAAACATGATCTTTATTGCTGCTTAAAAGATGGTATTATCAACGACGGCAGTGTTTGCTGTCAAGAAGAACCCTTAGGTGGTTCAGCTGGTGACTGGGTGCTTGTGATGAGATGCGTGCACAGTATAGTCATGACAGCCTCTCTCTCTCCCACATCCCTGTGGCAGCCAAACTGACAAGCTGACAGACACACAGCATTTGCAAAGGCCTTTTAATGCTGCTTGCTTCTGCTTGCTAGCTGCCTTTTTGTATGTCAGCCGACCCAGGATGCACCCAGGACACCAGAGAAATGACTAGTCTAGACTAAGTATAACAACTCTAAGAATGATTTACAGGCACCTTCATTCGAATATCTTGGTCAGATGGTTTGTTCTTGAGGCTCAATTTGGCCTCCACCAAAGAGTGAATGTGTTTTACGCATTGGTAATTGGGCCTCGTACATGATGCTAGTCAAAATGGTATTCGCTTCAAGTCATGAGAGAGAAAGAAGTACCATGCCACAATATTCCAATTCTTAAATGTATGCTCCATCGTACGATTGTATCACACTTAAAATGACAGATGCATAACCATGTGAGCTTGTAGATTGTGTCCTATTTGGGGGGGGGGAGGGTTGTGACACAGTCGTACGACGATGACGTATACGCTGTTTTGTCTCATTGCACATCTCTGCTCTGAACTAGGCTTTAGTACAGCTCTCTGATTTGCAATGAAAAGAGTGCCATGCGATATTTTAGACTTGAATATAGCCACTTCTCTCATTCTAATGAAGATGAGTTGATGCATCATCTCAGCGCAAATGGATGGTGCTTTTGTTGGAAATGACAGCTGGGTGATATATTGCTCTCTTTGAGATATTCAGGCTTTGAAAGCAGACCTTGACTTAGTTGAGGAATAATTGAAAACGTGCAGAGCCAATCTCTCCACCTGCAGTTTTTTGTTCTCAAATGAGTCGCTCCCACTTTGAGTGGCATTTAATCCTCGCTGAGGCACCAGTGTGGGTGCAATTCGTTTCTATCCATGTGAGTAATTTCGCAGTTAATCCTCATACTGACCAATTTACACCCACCAAGATCATTTTTAATTATCACCTCTGCTTTACAGCTAATATGAGATCCAGCTGTTTTATGTTACTGTGGTAGTGGCTGGTGAATATTGGA
Source organism: Electrona antarctica (assembly GCF_951216825.1). NCBI lineage: Eukaryota > Metazoa > Chordata > Actinopteri > Myctophiformes > Myctophidae > Electrona > Electrona antarctica. The sequence continues at coordinate 23,081,266 of NC_136810.1, forward strand.
CCTCTTCTGTTTTTCTTTTTTCTTTTTTTTTTTTTTTTTTTATGCTCACTGGGCGATTAATTATGAAGTAGCAAGCGTGGGCCACCGCCCACCGCCAGAGCTGGTGAGCGACAGATGGGTCAACTCACTACCAGCAGCTGGAGATCAAGGTCACACCAACCCGAGATGTAGGAGACAGACAGAGATAAAGTGCCAAGATAAGTTGGTGGGTGAAATGAACATTATTAGTACACTTGTGCGAGGTTGCTTTTGAAAACATTATTGTTTTCAGGGATATATTTTTGTGGCTCCAGTCCAGTACACGCATGTAATCGAAACATTTTATAAATGACATAGAACTGACGGAGAATGCATGACATGTCTGATCAGAGATCTCCACTTGCTGAAACTATCTAAATTCAATGTAGGCCTAGGGGGCAGGGGCTATAACTAGGTGCATTTCTTTTTTCCACAGATGTATCAGCAGGCGCATATCTCCAATTGTCTGGCTATGCAAAACTAGGACATGTGACACAGGTCAAACACTGGGTGAATTTGAAGACAGGATGTTGCAATTAAGTAGGACATGCACTATCTGGCCGAGCCACTAGGGCAGCCCTTGCAGGCATAATTACTAAACATTGACTGCTGCAATAGCCTGCAAATTACCAGAGGCTGTCTCTCTGCCAGACTGCCATTGCTTCTAATCAAGAATGGTTCTCTGGTTCGCCTAATGGAAAAGGTATTCATGTGCATGTGCATAGTCCCTGGACTACAACTTCAGTTATATTTCAGAGAAAATCTTTAACTTAATTTAAAGAGAGACAAACCCATACATTTTCTTCCCTTATACCCACATCTTTCTTTAAATATTTATGAGGAAATTATGAACATGAACAGGCTGTCATGCTATCATAATTCACATCACAATTGTTATAGTGGAATTGTTTTTGTCTTCGTTAATAGTACGCTGCAATACTTGTGTGTTCCCCTTTCATAAATGAGCTTGGGATCATGGCCTTTCTGTGGCCTGTGTTCCAAAGGGGACCTATTAAAACAACCCTTACAGGAATTCTTCAAGTGTCTGAGCCTCCAGTTAAATGTCACCACCGGATCAGCCGCCTCTCATGTGTAAACTGAAAGGCTGGCTTAGTGTTGCATTAGACTGTGATGCGGTGCACTAGTGGCTGTGGCTGTATGCGCTCTGAAGGAGGATTCTTCTCAGACTTCGGTATAATGCAGTCCAGGTAAAATGGCTCTGAGCTTCACATTTGCCAAGTTTGGTCAGCAGCGTCTGTGGTATATCTCTCTAGAAGGTGCAGTATAAACAGCACAACAGCGGCCAGGGTTTTACCTTGGCATTGGGTTTGTAATGTCTGGTCTGTCTGGAGGACCAGTTGCTTGTGGCGGAGCAGACCTACGGCCTGCTGTGCATTCCTCTGTGGAGTGGTAGCGGCGAACAGCCCAGAATCTTAGCTATGCCTATTAGGCAGCCAAGAGCAGTTAGCAGGCCTGAGTGACCGTTGTGCATGGAAACACCCACCGTCCATGTGTTTATCTATTTACAGTTTTGTGCTTAAACTATATGAATGACTCCCCACACACGTACTATTCAAATGCACTTCATTAGCATAGAATACTGCCTCTTTCTCCGCTTCCATTTCTCCATATCTCTCTTCCTCTTTCTCTCTTGACCTCTGTTTTCCTGCTCTGATAATTTTTCTTCCCCCCTCCTCTCTGGCTAGTTTACTTTTCTTTTCTTTCTTTCTTTGTCTTTTCTTGGCCGGCGTCCCTGTAGCCTGCTATGTGGATATTAATCCTGGTGTTTCAAACCTGCCTAGGGCTGAAATGTGGATCTGTGGAGGTGTCACCATAGCTGTGTATCTTGGGTGTCTGTGCGGTGCCCCCCAGCCTCACTCCTATTCACGGAGCTGCGATGACACGCATTTTTCCTCTCTGACTCATCTGGGCAGCAGCCTCCTCAAAGCCTCTCAGATTTTGGTTTTGCCTCTTAACTTAAAAAAGAAGAAGCTGTGATGTATTTAATGCCTGTCTGCATTTCACAGAGAGCAGGCATCTGCCAAGAAATATGCCTTTCGTCCCCGTCCCCCCGCCTGTGCATAGCTAGTCAAGACATGTGATGTTCATGCAGAAAACTTGCCCTTTTCACACAGTTTGTTTAATGTCCCCTGGACACAGTGTTTCCTAGTGTTCCCCAGTTCCCCCTTTCATAGAGCCGTGTTTATAGTTGCTCCACACAGGAATTTTCCAGTTTTTAACTAAACAAAATGACAGGCAGAGGAGAACCGACATCACAATCCCAACCACATGCTGCTGAAAGAATGCTTAAATATTTACAAGACCTCGCAACACATGCTTACCCAGCCACTCGGCACCCCCATTTGTTCCCTTCCTAGTTTTTAACTCGGCTGTGTGGTTGCCTCCTCCCGTACGAGTTGCGTCTATTCTACGTCCTGTCTGGGCTGATCCCACGTCATTGATCGCTCTGTGGCACTGGGCCCTTTAATTACAGTCATTAGCAGGAGTAAATCTGGTGCCGGGGTTGGAGAACCTTATTACCAAGACCTTGTTTCGTTCCCTCCGTGCAGGCTAATATTGTGTGTGTTGTGAGAAAAGGCTGCATGCCCCCGCTACAATGTTGACAGCAATCACACTGCCAAAGTGGAGCCCTATATCGCCAAATCTCTCCAGTAGATTTCTTTCTTTTCTTCTGTCGCCTCTCATCCTTTTTCAATTTGATGTGGAATGAGAAGTGTGTGTATAACAGTAACAGCTTATGGCAATGTAAGAGATTGGCAGCTTGGCACAGCCTTGCTATTGGTCGGCCTGTGCTGTGCTCGGTGGCAGAGTAACCAGGCCAGAGTAACCATGTATCTACCACTTCAGAGCACCATTAGGACGTCTCTGTTCTCTCTGTCTCTGTCTCTCTCTCTCTATCTACAGTAGATGTTTAACTTTAGCGCCATTGTTCTGTTTCACTCCCCTTTCCGTCTTTTGTCTGCAGTCAGGATGTCATTGCACTGATTCCTCAGAGTGCAAATGTTTAATTAGTCATATCTGGAGTTGGTTTCTTCTGTTGGGTAATGGAAAAAAATGAGAATGCATGTCTTTGTCCCACTGGGTCTTTCATAGTGTCTCTCCACCTTCCAACATGGAAAACAAAACCGTCTCCCCGCAGAGCAGAGTGATAAAGCAGAACATCTGTTCCACGCCTAAGATGTAAACAAAACCAGCTCTACTCACCAAACCCTCTGAGATGATCAAATATAGTGTTTTCATTCGATCATATCTGATATGGATGTGTGCAGCCAGCGGGTGATGTTATGTTGAGCTTTACTCGGCCTCACCACAACCCTCCTCCAGCACTTACCACACAGTGTCCAGGGAAATTACAATAAGCTTATTCTGGATTCTCTGCATGTGACTCACAGGCTATAACTGTACATTTGCTGTGTCAGTTAAGTGGTACTTGGGAGGCCGGTGGTGATGATGATGAGACCTCCTTATATTTAGCCCTGGCCTGGTGACGGCAGGGAACAGCCTGACCTGGCTCCGGACACAGGGATGCTGGTGAACTAGGTCATGCCTCGGAAAAAAACGATGCACCCGTGAAACCCATCCTGTCAGTGAGTCTGTCCAATCCGTCGTGCTGTGCATCACCGCTGAGGAAGTGTTGAGTGGGTTTGTGGGTTAGAGTAGTAGGCTCTGAGCTTCCGCAGCCAAATGAAAGAACACAGGCCTGTCTTTGTCTAGAGGCATTCACCTTAAAGGTCCTGGCCGCCCATGCTAATGGCGCTGACGGAAGCCGGACTAAGCTAGGCCTCCATATTTCAGGGTCGTGTAAGCAGCATCGGACCTCCCGCAGAGCTCATCTCAGGCAAACAAAGAAAATAAAATTAATTCCGTCGGTGGTATTAAGAGCCGGTGGTTTTTGCTGTGTGCCAATGAGAAAGCCACTCATTGTGCAAACAGTGAATGCACTCTCAACCCAGCGAGGTAGAGAGGGCCCTGCCTTCATGCACGCATCAACCCAGGCAGCCTGATCGATTCGCTGTTTGCCCTGTCTTGACTAAGTGCAAGCTCACACTCCCCACTCCGCCACCCAGGAAATAATCCAGAGTTCGAGCAGTGTTGCCTGCTTCCCCTTAGCCTCCCTACGCTACACTTGCACACGCACGCACACACTATATATATATATATATATATATATATATATATATATATATATGCAAGACAGTGAGTCCACATGCTCTCTGACTTACTGCCTAAGGGAGCTGGGCAGCGAGCCACGGATCCATGAATTCCTCATAACACAATCTGTCGGCTGATCAATAATTCAATTGTTATCTGTGAGGCAAGCATGGATCTCTGGGTCCACCCTCGCCTTCCTCTTAACAAGGTGGGCGCATAGTGTGTCCTTGAATCGGCTTATAGCCTGGCTATGGGTGTACAGGTGTACATGTGTGCGTGCTACAGCATGTGTCCTTGGCCTGCATGTGTCCATTAGACGGCATTAGCTTGTTGTTGTCAGACACTGTCAAGTGTAGAGGTGTTTGCATAGCGTTGGTTCCCCATGAGCACAAGGGAGCAGCTTTGGCCATTGTGGGGTAGAAAAGAAAGAGTACATTATTGTCTCTCTATCCAAAGAATGAGTGTCTCTGCACCGTTAAGCGTGCGTGCGTGCGTGCGTGCGTGCGTGCATGTGTGCGTGTGTGTGTGCACGGTCCGTGACTCCCTGCAGGCAGTCGGGGCGGGGGAATCAAAATTGGTGGATCTCATTAGAAGGTATGGAGCCTGTAGAGAGGGCAGCGGCTAAGTCCTCTGATTAGTGGGGCTCAGGCAGGCTGGCTGTGAGCGGGGGGGGGGAGGGGGATCGTCTCAGCCCTTTCCAGCCCACACCTGGGGGGGCCCATCAAGCCCAAAGCCCCTCCCTGCGTCCTCGCCATGGGCCCCTGGGCCGCAGCAGACAGTGTCACGGACAGCACACAAGGACACGGATATGTACCCAACCTCCCCCAGCACCACCACACCACCAACCACTCCCTCCTTCTATCTCCAATACTTCATATCAAGAGTCTAATGGGCTGTCTCTGTCTGCTACTTCCAGGTCTGCTTTTTATCCGTCTTTGAGTGGTTTATCAAAGGCCACATTCAGTCTTCCTCGCGGTCTCTCTCTCTCTCTCTCTCTCTCTCTCATATCACTCACTCACTGTGCCGTTAGTGACTCGTTCCAGGGCCCAGACTCCCATCAAAGCTGGCTGACCATGATCCATGGGTGACTTTCAGCCTGTGTGTGTGTGTGTGTGTGTGTGTGTGTGTGTGTGTGTGTGTGTGTGTGTGTGCGTGTGTGTGTGTGTGCGTGCACGTGCGCGGTGATATGGGATAGTTCTGAAGGTTGATTTGTCTGCCTGACTTTGGACACTTTGACGATTTCTTCTCCATGGCTCCTCTCTCGGTCGGTCTGCCTGTCTCTCTCTCTCTCCCTCTCTCTCGTCCTCTGTGCCTCTTGATTTAATGTCCTTCCAGATAAAACAATGCCAGTAACTTCTTTGTTTTTCTGTATCTGTCTCCCCCTCCGCCTCGTTCTCCCTCTCTCTCTCCTCCCCCCCTCTCCCTCTCTCCCTGATAACCGTGCTTGCTATCTAAAAGTAGGCTCTGGCAGCGGTCTCATTCTATTCATATTGCCCCCTCCTCTCGTCCCCCATCCTCCCAGTCCCCACTCTGCTCTCCTGTCCCGGAATGTGAGGGTGTATTGTGCGTAATCAGTAGATGGGTAGAGGTTAGGTTTTTTTTCTCCTTTTTTCTCCCTTATTCTTCCCCTCGTTCTTTTTCTTTTCTGTACGGTGGGGGGGAGGAGGAGGAGGAGGGAGTGATTATATGGATGAAGGGGGCCGGTGTGTATCTGCTGACTGTCAGTTCCATTAAGTGTTGCTGCGGCCCTCACCCCCACAGCCTTCCCCGGCCGATATGCCTGGTTCAGGCTGTATAAAAGCTCAAGGTCTCCTTTGTCCAATGCCCAACCTTTCGAATCCACAAAAAAAAGACTGACTCCAAAGATATGCTGTAATTACAAGACACTTTTGTCTGTAAACTTTTGTATTTTCTTTACCCCTTTCCGCACACAGTTTGTTTTTTAAGGCGCCTTTTTATCGCACGCAGCATTTTTTAAGTGGTGTTTGTTAGAGACTAGTCATGTTTACTTGTGCTGGTGTCATTGTTTGGCCTCGATTTTCCACAAGGGTTGGCGTCGTGGTGGGGGTGGCGTGGGTGTTGGAGGTTGAGAGATGAAATCACTGTGTGGTCCTCAAAACACTGCAAAAGTCTTAACCGTCGATTTAACTCTTGAGAATGTATAAAATCAGGAAGAGAAAATGCACACCAGAGCTTGCAGTTGCAACTCGGCCGTTTCATTCAGATAAAACGTTTCGATCCACCAAGGACATCCCTGAGGTGCATGAGGGTCTCTCAAAGTTAAATTAACGCTCAGGACTTTGCTGCGCACCATCTAGCGTGCCCTTGCTCACACTCTTCCCCCCCCCCCCCCCCCTCATCTCTGTGTATCTCGCTGTCTTTGTCTCTCCTCACACTGGGGTTCAATCAATTAATAAAGCCTGACATTTATTGGAGAACACACAAATGAAGCCAGCCAGGCTCTCTCGGTTCATTCTTGTATGTGTTTGTTTTACATAATTATCATTGGGCGTCCTGCTCCCTGGACAACGGCACGCCATCAGAAGACAAAGTGCCTCAAAGGAATTTGGTTGGCTGATGCTGAGCAAGCTGCTCTCCTAAAGGGCGGTGCGGTGGCCCTCGTTGTCCAAGTCTGTTTAGCAGAACGATCAGCGCCTTAATTAACAAAAGTCACTCCGGAATATCAATTATAGCCTCCCTTTATCTGCAGTCATGTCACACAGGGAAAAAAAACAATTATGACTGATTGTGGGTTGTTATTGTCTCTCACTGGTGATAATTAGTTACTTAGTTTATAAATCACACTACTACGCCTTTCCCCCTCATTAACCCCCCCCCCCCCCATACATTTGTCATTATTGCTTTTTATCATTGAGTGGTCTTGAGACCTCCCCTGATGAGTTTGGGTGTGTGTGTGTGTGTGTGTGTGTGTGTGTGTGTGTGTGTGTGTGTGTGTGTGTGTGTGTGTGTGTGTGTGTGTGTGTGTGTGTGTGTGTGTGTGTGTGTGTGTGTGCTTGTGCTTGTGCTTGTGCTTGTGCTTGTGCGTGTGTGTGTGGGCGGTTGTATTTTGCTGTGGGAGACACTTTCGGAGGCCTCCCTATCACTCTCCCCTGGTCTCCTGCCAGTCCAGACATGCTGCTGCTCTGGAATGACAAACATCTCTGAGGAGCCCACTCCACACCGGAGCTGTGCCTTGTTTGGCACACCATCTGCACGCGCGTGCACGCACAGGCACTACATTTAATACAAATTCACATTCTGTATTCCATTTTCTCTCTCTCCCTCTCACATGCACTTCATTCCATACATACATACATAATAAGGCACAGACTTAAACTCACACCTTAATTCACGTGCGTGCTCGGACTCTTTTTGTGCTCTGTGCTTTTGTGCCGGTGTGGCGCTGGAGTATCTATAGTATGTATCTATAGTATGTATCTATAGTATGTATCTATAGTATGTATCTATAGTATGTATCTATAGTATGTATAGTATGTATCTATAGTATCTTTTGTGCCGGTGTGGCGCTGCAGTATCTATAGTACTGTATGTATCTATAGTATGTATCTATAGTATCTTTTGTGCCGGTGTGGCGCTGCAGTATCTATATTATGTATCTATAGTATGTATCTATAGTATGTATCTATAGTATGTATCTATAGTATCTATAGTATGTATCTATAGTATGTATCTATAGTATGTATCTATAGTATCTATAGTATGTATCTATAGTATCTATAGTATGTATCTATAGTATGTATCTATAGTATCTATAGTATGTATCTATAGTATCTATAGTATGTATCTATAGTATCTTTTGTGCCGGTGTGGCGCTGCAGTATCTATATTATGTATCTATAGTATGTATCTATAGTATGTATCTATAGTATCTTTTGTGCCGGTGTGGCGCTGCAGTATCTATAGACTAAATCCACCTGGGCAGTAAATGCAGCTCGACACCTTGTTGCATTAAGCGCAGCTTGACACCGCAACATTGATTGCCTACACCTGGCCTACAGAGCACCGCTCCACGGATTCGTCCATATAGGCTTTTTTTTTACACTCTCATAAACACACGCATGCATCGCGTTTGTCATTCCAAAGAGAAGCTGCCTCAACTGCCTTCTGTTGGTCTCATGTACACCGGGCCGAGGTGTGGTGGTGGCCAGGGTAATGGCCAGTGTTGTTTTTGGCAGAAAAGTTTGATTTTAGTTTTAGTCATAGTCTCTTGAATAGTTTTAATTTAGTTTTAGTCACATTTTAGTCACCTGGAATGTTTTAGTGTTAGTGTCTAGTTTTAGTCGACTAAATATCATAAGATTTTAGTCGACTAAATCTACAGTTAATTTAGTCGAACAAAATGTGTTTAGGCGGGCCTTGATGCCGTCGTAATGGCTGTTTTTTTTCCCCAGATTGTAGATCCAATTGTAGATGCAACCAAGTGTAAAATGACTTATACTGGATCTCTTGTCCACTAGTCCCTTCCTAACATTTTAGTCTAGTTTTTATTTGTTGACGAAATTGTCAGTATATTTAGTCTCAGTTTTAGTCATCATAGCTTAGTTTTCATGTAGTTTCCATTTAGTTTTTGTCAGTGGAAAAAGGTAGTCGGCGAACATTTTTCGTCATAGTATTAGTCGACGAAAACAACTGGCCGCCAGTGGTGGTGGTGGCCAGGGTAATGACATTGTTGCCATGTCTGCTAATTTATTATAAGCGACTTCGGGCTTGTTTTTCTGCAAAGTTGCGTGTACATTTTAGCAGCCATGGGTTGCCGCGTAGTTGCTTATTTGGGCTTGCTGTCTAATATTTCAATCAGTGGTTCTCAAACATTTTTATCTCAAGACTCCCAAGTTAATATGTATTTGTTCGCGGGACCTTATCTGAAAATATTTTGTACCAGGAGGCAGGGACCACAAATAAGATTTGTGTAAAATGTTCCAAAATATTCCACTTTCTGTTTCTATTTGTGAAAATAGCAGATCTACAAGCTCACAATATGTCGCTTTATCACGCGTGGTGATGCATGGTGATCTTGTATAGATCAGCTATTTTTAAATAGCCAATGTCTCTAGGTTTAAAGTTCTCTGGGGCTTTTTTTCATAGACTCAGTTGCTTATTTCTCTTGAAACATCTGGCAACACTCTGTTGACCTGGGTGATGGAGAGAGAGTGCTATTGTCCTGGAGGTGTGCAATCAGCCCACAGACAGTGTGCTGTGCTCTCTCCTCTCCTCTCCTCTCCTCTCTGCTGAGCCCCCAGCACCAGGCCTTTCCAAATGAAAACAACCCAGAAAAAAAACGTGTGTCAAACTGTTACTTTCCAGGAAATGGGGGAAAAAAGATAGATGGATGGATGTTTTATTTGTCCTTGCAGAAATTCATTTTTGCGCCAAGCATCCATTAGGACACAAATGACAATACATAAACAGATCACACCCCTCATACAGAGACGAAAATGGAATATGCTCCCAATCATAGTTCGAGAGGCATCCCAAATCACATGAGAAAATATAAATATAGCCTACTAAAAATAAATAACCTGTGTTGCAGTGGGTCCAGTGTAGCTATAATTTTGTCACAAGCTCTTGTTAATATTGGTTAAATATTTATTAAACCCACAGACACACTTAACCACTTTCAATTTTAGCAGAGATGCAGCCAAAGAGTGAAGGTGTCGGAATAATATATTATATTATATGGGAATTGTCACATATTCACATACATTACATACACACATTTGGGTAGTATTTGATTATGTCTTAGTCACACGCATCCTTGTGTCCCAGATTAGAATAGACAGTTTTCAGCCACAAGATTTGGTCTAAAGGAAAAAAGGAAGGTTAGGTTTCATTGGTTACATTATTTGATGTGAGCACTGAGGCTGTTGTGAAATGGAGGCAGCATAGAATTCACCTACACTGCAAACTAAATCCCTTTTATGTCAGGCACGTCATCCTCGTCGCTTTGCTTTATCAATCTTTTATTGAGAGTCTTCATAGTTTTCTTTTATCTGCTGGTTTCATGGCCACACAGCATAAGACAGTAAGCTATAGCCTGAATACTAGCAGTGTTGAAATCTGTTCCAAGATCATTGGTGTGAAACAGAGACTTGAATTCTTTTTTTGCAAACAGCAAATCTTGTGGAAAGCAGCAAGTGTTTGTTTGGCTTCTTCTTGGACATGCTCTTGCAAGTTACATTTTCTGTTGCCATGAGGGCATTTTTAGTGTTACATTTTACTGTCTGTAAAACTAACCATCATTCTAAATCGGTGGTGCTCAACAGGCGGACCGCGGTCCATGACCGGACTGCGGCACACCTCTCTGCGGACCCTGCGAGTTTAATTCTCCGCAACGCAATTAACGCTCTGAATGTGGACCGACTGATTGTGTGTGTGCGCGTGTGTGCCTGTGTATTATGGGCCGGCATGTCATGATGAAAATGTTGCGCTAACTGGCTCACTAGCTGTTAATGGGGCACATTCACATAATGGGGGCACATCATGGGGACACATTCAGACATTCAGTTGAATGAACAAAATAGTTTTTTGGAGGTGAATAATGAATATTATATAAAAAATAAATATTTTCATACTCTGCACCCCAGTATTGGTTGGTTGGATGGGACCCGATTTGTATAAGCTTGGTTTGACTGTACTAAACAGGCATAGTTGTTTCTAGGGGTGTGGGGCGAGGGGGGAAGCCCCACCCCGTGGGGCCCACGTGGCCCGCGACCCACAATTTTATTTGCGCGCGCATGAGACTGGACCAATTCAAAAAATATTTGTGGACCTTCAGCATTTCTAGTTGAGGACCCCTGTTCTAAATCATTCACCCCCTCTTCAGTTCGACTTGATTCGACCTGGTTATGTGCAGAAGTGTGTTGGGGGGAATAAAACATGCAAGCAAAACCCAGATGGCAGTCAATCTTCATACACAATCAATTGCTGTTAAATGTTATGCATTTCCTGCATGTACTTGCGGTCCACAGTGTGCTCCGCAAACTGCCTGAAAGAAAAGTTGAGCTTCCCAAGACGCATAGAGTGGAGGCTGAGAAAGAACTCTTAAGGAATAAGGATGGTTATCCAATTTTAGTAATGGAAGTTCCCCTTCCTCCCTGGCTTTTTGATAGCAGTGTGTCATCATGTGCCCATGGTTAGTGGCTGTACGGTAAATGATATGGCTGGGACCATTAGCCAGATCTTTGTCTGTTGAGCCCACTGGCTCCTGCTGATAACACAGTCAAGGCACTGGAGCTGACTGAAGCATGTTCTGCACTTGAATATTAACCATTACTGTCATGTGGCCCATTCCTGGGACGCACATTAGTCTCAGAGCCGCACCAATTGCATTTGCATTCTTCAAACGGTGCATATTCGGACTGCAACAAGGCCTTAATCATCTAAGAGATGAATTAGGAAACGCGCAGGGCTCTTATTTTATTTTTTGCTTAGCTCAGTTGTCGGGAAGAGTGATTTGTATTCGTGTTGCCTGGCTGGCGGTCCCTTGCCCATGTTTGTTCTAGCCAATCTGAACGTAGAGGGTTGTTATCAGAGGGTTGTGAATGAAACAGCTGCCTGGCGCTCCTCGCCCTGGCCCTGTTCGAATCCTCCCACGCCTTTTGAGAATGTCATGTTCCGCCCGTCGTGTCAGACACACTAGGCACACTAATGGCTCCTGGCCTCCATCCAACCTTATCCCACATTCCGAACCTGGCCTCGGTTGCATCAGGTCCCTTCTCACAACAAGGACTTACCTGGATCACGCCAGCCAAGGAGCCCAGCTGCTGCCGAGGGGGGAAGAGCTTTCCACAATGGCTGAGGCATTCGAGGGATTAGGTCTATGTGGAAATAATGTTTTTTTTTGTTTGTTTTTTTCATATAGGGCTTGGCGAGCACCTGCCACCTTTAACACAGTAATACATTAACAAGGAGAGGTTTTTGCAGGAAAGTCCTGAGGGCAAGGCACACGTGGCTTTTCACTTTACAAACTATAGCCCAGTCACACGGAAATGGTTTTCCCCAGGGTTTTGGGCTGTGCCCTCTCCCTGCCCTTGACTCGGGGAACTGCTATTGAAATCAAGAACACGTACGAGGCTTGTCAGCCCCATGTAGCACCTATTGGAGCTAGGCTACAGTACATCACCCTTATCTGTGATGTCACTTGCTTCCTTCCCTGTACATGCTCGTCCAAGGCAGGTCACACAGCAACACACACACACACGCTACGCTACCCCTCCCTCTAGCCCTGTCATATGTTTGGCGGTACTGCAGCATAAGCCTTTTGTTGAGAAGGGCATTAGCCTATATCTGTTGGAAGGGGCGCTTTGTCATCCAGACCTGGGAATGGCTGGTCCAGATGGGTGATTAGTCACCAGTGCCACGATGTGTGTGTGTGTGTGTGTGTGTGTGTGTGTGTGCTCGTGTGTTAATAGCTACTGGTGTGTGCGTGCATACAGAGATCTCTGACTACAAGTGGATGAGACAGACAGCCTAAATGAAGACAAAGTGTGTGTGTGTGTGTGTGTGTGTGTGTGTGTGTGTGTGTGTGTGTGTGTGTGTGTGTGTGTGTGTGTGTGTGTGTGTGTGTGTGTGTGTGTGTGTGTGTGTGTGTGTGTGTGTGTGTGTGTGTGTGTGTGTGTGTGTGTGTGTGTGTGTGTGTGTGTGTGTGTGTGTGTGTGTGTGTGTGTGCGCGCGTGTCACGCGCGGGGGTCACATGATGTGTGTGTTTACCGATAACCTCACCCTTCCACCCTGCTCCTCCTATCACTGGACCGATCTCATTTCCTGTTTTTAAAGTCGCTCTGACTCGGCGAGCTTGGCTTCCATCAGGGTCTTGAGTGCGGCTGTCAGGCTCTCATGCCTGTGGGGCAGAGAGAGAGAGAGAGAGACTACACTGGCTCCCAAGAGAGACAGACTATGCACCCACTGCACACAAAACGAGGTAGAGACTGAGCTAAACTTCCTAACCGTCTGCCCACTGTACCAAGACATTAGAGACATATACTTTCCACAGATTACAATCACCCAAGGAGACAAACTCCCATATCTGTTGGGTGAAGTACAACAATGTGCAAACACAGCAGCGCGATTTGTGAGCTGCTGTGACAGGAGAAGGATTTAAAATGGAATACAAGCACCTTAAGGAATACAAACCATTGTGTGTACACTGCTTATAAATCTTTTTTATAGTTTCACAAGATAGTATTACCCAAAGTGCTAATGTAACACATCTCTGTTTACACCTTTTATTTAATTCCTATTTATATCCAATATTTATTTGTAAATACATTGTTTTATTTTGATTGTCTTGTTCCACTTCTGCTTTGGCAATGTAAACGTATGTTTTCTCATGCCAATAAAGCTCTTTTGAATTAGAGAGAGAGAGAGTTGTGAAGAGAGTTTTTACTCTTCTGCTGTTTGCTGAAGAGTAAAAAGGTGAGGATGAGGAAGAGGATGAATGGATCAGCAGCCCCTCCATTGTACAGCTGCAGTCTCATCCAATCTCCCTGAGCAGAGTGAACAAAAGCACAAACATGTGTGCCATGAAAGATTAATTGCTCGCTGTTTAGCTCCAGCACTCATCATCACCTGCAACAGAGAAGGCACGCGGGGAGTACAGAAAAGTGTTCAGTTTTGCCAGGATAACAAGGCACCGGGGGTTGTGCGGGTGGGGGGGGGTTCTTCTCGGCCCCTGGCGCTGGGAAATGTTCTCAAGTCAAACTACACTGTGTTGGAAAGTGATACGAAGTGGCTGTTGTTCTGCGTTTACAAAGCTAGTTAGGAGGACATTGATTTGTCAGCTGGCACTCACTGGATTTTGGATGTAGTTAGTTTGCATTTAGTTGCACGTGTGTGTATTGTGCGTGCATGCGTGCGTGTGTGTGCGCATGCGTGTGCTACTCTGTCCGTGGAGCAGACACATCTGCCGGGCTTTAATTAGTTTTGCCTGGCACGGGGACCGCGCCACTACTCTCTCTGGTGTTTAATAACACACAGACAATGGGCATTTATCAAGGTCTAACTGCAGCAGACGTTCATTTAGCCAAAACCAGTTAAACGCACAATTATAGGGATTTCTCTTTTGTTTTTGTGCTAAAACAGAGAAGATATACTTTGTGTCAGTTTTTTGTATTTTATTTATTTATTACATATTTTCTGTTTCTTCTTGACTCTCATTCATCACTCTGTCTAAATTTCCCCTCAAACTTCCCCTTCGTGTCAGTCAGTGTGTTATATGTGCCCACATGCTCTCTATAAATGCTTCATTTATGCTCCGTCCTTCGAAGCTCACAAGGCGTTGCATCCGTGACGCGTTGTAAGCTTGTAGATTGGCTGTTTCCGACACCTGACACCTGACACCTGACCCCTGACACCTGACACCTGACACCGCCGTGTGACACAATATGAAGCTCAGTCTCAGTTCATGCTTTGCGTGACGAGTGTCTCATGACATGCATCTCTGTGATGATAACATCGCTCCAGGTTTACGTGTACAACGTTTTATGAAGGCATCTGCGACTGCGTATGCATATATAGTACGCAAAACTCTCTGTGATGGTCCTCACTTTTGTCGTGCGACGTGCTGCTTGACACTTAAAGCATGAATTGACCGTAGACGGGTCAATGGACTAAAGTTTTGAATGCCGTGTCGCACTGTGTTCTGAGCTTTGAGCATTCATACTGTCTGACCACTTCCCCACAAAATGTAAACAAGGACGTGTATGTGGTATTGTGCATCTCTATGATAACCAATCGGAATGCACAACATTTTATGAAGGCAGTTGCGACGACCATTGACACACCATGTTGACATCACCGTCCTCGTGTGACCCATCGTTGGACACTTTGCACATGTCGCACAAAGTATATACTGAGTGACCATAGAGCAGGCTTAAGCATTTGATCTCTGTGCTGCTGCACTTGACGCCATTGTGTTCTTTTAGATCAGAAGCCATCGTGGTCCCAGAGAGAGAGAGAGAGGGAGGGAGGGGGGGTGAGAGAGGACTGGAGGCTGCTCTCTGTTGTCCCCTCAATCAGAGTCAGTGAGAGATGGGTGGGAGCAAACGGCTCTTCGATGAACAATGAATGCCTCCTCCATCAGAGTGGCTGTCTCTGCCTCTCCTAACCGCCATGGCTTCTAATTAGGGGCAGGCGCTTTGTGCTGATGAACCGATGTGAGGCGACAAGAGGCTGAAGCTCCCCCATCACCTGTTCTTTGCGTCTGTAGATGTTAGCCTATACCTGACAAAGCTTGTTTGTCACCGTGAGTGGGCAGCAAGATGGAGGAGAGAGGTCTGTGTTAAGGTGCGCGGCGTGCACTGCACGTAGACTCCCAACGCCTCATCCCGTCCGTCCTGGCCTCTTGATCACCTGTACCCCAAGCCCAAGAGACCTGGTATCTGCTGGGACACCCTCTCAACAAATCACCAACCCCCCCCCCCCCCACCCACGGCTCGGCTGCCGTTCCAGCTGTCGCACTTAATTAGCTTAACTTGTGCACTTCATGCTCTGTGGATGTTGTTTTTGTTATTTTAACTCTGACTTACTACAAGGACAATCTCCCCATGAGGGGATAATAAAGTTCCTCGCTACTATGTCTGTAATATATTGGCACGCCGCGGTGCCAGAAGCATCTAAAATGATGGGAGCGAGCTGTGCGTGTGTGGGTGCGTGCCTGCACACGTCATGCGTGCGTGTGAATCCAATAACGACGCCTAATGTTGCCTCCGAGCTTGTTGAGCTACAACAAAAATGAATTCAAATGCAAATCGTATCTGTGCGTTTTCTTCTAAACGCATCTCTCCATCCCCTTAACAAGACCTTGCACAATGCTGCCTATACACCGTGAGTGTTTAATTTACAATTTGAGAATGCAAATGAACACATTCTTCTGCACACCCGCCACCATCCCCCATCTCACAGTTTCTCTTCAGGTGAAACTTTTTTGGGCACGGCATTATAGGACATAGCAGTGGTGGCCATGTTGTGGTGCCACTGATAGAAAACCCCATTCATATTTCCCATAGAGATTTCCATCAATTATTGTAAGCCCATGGAACCAAGCCATCCAGGCTCCTGATTAACAGTTTAAGGGCCCCAGACGGAGGTCACCGTCAAGTTCAAGTTCACGGTCAGTTGCCCGAGACGGAGATTGATAAATAGGACGGAGATTAATGATATCAAAACGTTGTTCCCGTTGTTGTCGATCGACTCTAGAGTGGTGTGGCTATTGTTAGCTGCTACACAGACATTCACAACAACTTCCGGTCCCCCGGTAAAAGTGGTCCGGGCGCTATAAATGATGGGCACATTTTATTAATGGATTAATTAATGACCGTACAACATTTGTTTCTATGTCAAAACATATTTTAATATTTAATTATATTAAATACCCTTTCTTTAGCTGTTTTCAAATATTCGTTCATACCTGTTGTAGACGGGCTATTCTTGAAATAATTTAGAATATTCTTGTGTTTAAGTCTAGTGGTTAAGATGTTAAATAGCCTGGGGCCGGGCCGTGTTGCAGGGTGGCTTGCAGCCATCATGCCAGTTGTGTTCCTCATTGTCACCGGCTGCTCCTCTTCCGTGTTTTTCCCCCGCTCGCTCTTCCCTTCGCTTTGTTTGTCTCACGCTGCTGCTTGGTATCTGGCTGAAGATTGATAAGAGCCAATCCCTGACAACGCTTGGCGTTGCATGCGAGATTGGCGGTGATGGTGGTCACGCATTTGCTGTGTGTGTGTGTGTGTGTGTGTGTGTGTGTGTGTGTGTGTGTGCGTGTGTGTGTGCGTGTGTGTGTGCGTGTGCGTGTGTGCGGATTTAAGGAAATGGGATGTGGGCTCGCATCATTGTTTATCTACCTTTCTACTTCCAGATGGCGCTCAGCAGAAAGAATCCACTTCCTCACATACAACCACACTCACCTACACATACACACACACACTCTCTCTCCCCTCCCCTTGTCATCTTCTCTGTCGTCCTTCCATCGCTCCTGTGGTTCACTGTGGAGAGTATGGGCTGAGTGGAAAGGAAGGCCTGTTAGGTGGTGCTCTCTCTCTGTGGCTCTGTATGGCCGTGTGTTAACATTCAAGAACATACACGGCTCCCCGAGGCACACATCCACAGCACCTGTATGTATGTATGTATGTATGTGTGAGTGTGAGTTACGGTTTGTGTAGTCAAGACCAGTGGTTTTCAAACTTTCTGTGCCCCACAGGAGGCACACCGAAAGGCAAGTAAAAATCTCAAGGCACACATTCATCATATCCATGCAAAATAGCCTCCTATAACAAGTCTTGCGATCTGTTTACTGATGTCAAATAAAAGGTTTAACCTCTTAAGCCCTTCACAATCTAGCCGTTTGCCTCTGTCTTGTGCGCCGCACGCTAAAGAAAATAGCGGTGTGCTTCAATAGACTGTTTGGAACCACTGCGATGCACTCAGCCACGCCGTCTGTGTGTAGTCAAGACACGTGTGTGTTGTTCGTTAGCTGTGTGTAGGATACATATGTAGTCAAGACACGTGTGTGTGTGTGTGGCCTGGGCCGTGGCTCAGCAGTCCAGGCACCATGGCTGGTAATCCAGTCTGGCAGTGTGCCGTGGGTTCGACTCCCGATCCCGACGGCCTTTACTGCTGCATGTCACCCCCCCATCTCTCTCCCCATTTCCTGTCAGCCTACTGTCTATCCCTCTATAAAAAATATAAAATAAATAGGCGTGTGTGTGTGTGTGTGTGTGTGTGTGTGTGTGTGTGTGTGTGTGTGTGTGTGTGTGTGTGTGTGTGTGTGTGTGTGTGTGTGTGTGTGTGTGTGTGTGTGTGTGTGTGTGTGTGTGTGTGTGTGTGTGTGTGTGTGTGTGTGTGTGTGTGTGTGTGTGTGTGTCGTGTATCGGGCAAAGCAGCGACACACTTGGATCACAACATCTCGTCTCGGGCTACGATTGAGCCTGTTGGCTCAGTGCGGCGGGATTGATGGACGGTCAATTCCAGCAGCGAGAGATAATCACACACATGTCAGCCTCCACCGATCCAAGCTCTTATCTGTGTCTGCCCACTGCCAGTGTGCTGCAAATGACCGCAGGAACACGCCTTCCTTCTGTGTTGTTGTTGTTCCCCCCCCACCCCCCCACAAGCCCAGAGGGAGCAAATATGTTCTGTTATGGACGGAACACGGGCCATTAAGGCTGCTGCCACCGCAAGCCTCCATTCCTATGAATAATGTTTACCATGAAGTGCACCGTCCTTCGCACACAAAGGGCAGAGGAAATAAACGACCCTCATTTCTAGGGGTTTTAGTAATTTTCTTTTTAAGTCTCTTTATTTTAATTCAGTTATGTCTTGAGATGCGGCGGCGCGCCACGAGCTGCCTCGTGTGAGCTTCCATTTTTCACACGCCAGCGCTTTCAATTTTCCTTCAGAATGTCATCATTATCTCGGCTGGATTCCGCCACTGTCTCATAATACTTTTTCGATCTTGCGATCAATTGCGATGGCTGCAGCTCCCATCTGATGTCGAAGAGTGCATGCGACTAAAGTGTGGACCTTGGCGAGAGCTGTCTTGCTGGTTGACTCCACTCTACTTTCTGAATGGCCTTTTGAGGGGTTATTTTTCCCAGAGCGAGCGGGGGGGGGGGGGGGGGTTGGGGGTTGTGCTAATTGTGGCCTTAATGGCGAGCTGTTTCAGCACAGAGTGGTAAAAGGCAGCCGAGGCTCACTGGCTTTCCTGGTGCGGTGCCCGCGATTCTGCTTTCTAGAGCAGGCTCTAATGCACCCTCCACAGATACAAATGGAGGTGGTTAGTGCATCACTGAGTCAGTCAGCCTGTCAAAATCACCCTCACTCCATTGATATGAGAGAGAGGGAGAGAAATAAAGAGAGAGAATATATTCTCAAGTGGCAATTTCGCAGTGGGGATAGAAGCGTGGTGGAGCAATTATGATGTATAGCTTTCTGTTTCTAGTCTGTAATGGACCTTTTCTCCACAGGGCTATACATAGGCCTGTGTAAATGATCTAGGGGATGTATAGAGTGTATACTGTGTCACAGAGATGACCTCCTAGAGATTAATATAGAAAGTAGCAGATTTGCTCGTGCAAACTATAGTGGATTATCGATATCACGTCACTGTGGGAACAGGAATGATGGAAATTACACTTCAGGGGGATGCCGGGAAGGCCTTTCAGCCAGCAGTGTGGTTTTCCCAGGTATTTTCTTTTGCTCTCGTGCTGCGGTGCTGCGGTCAGTCAGTTCCTGTCACTGTGCGTGCGTGTGTGCGTGCGTGTGTGCGCGTGCATGCATCTGTGTAAATTCACACTGGCGTTATGAGGAGTTTATGTGGAGGGGGACATTTCCGTGTGGCCTGGCTCTTATCTGCAGTAATTCATCACCCAGTGGATTACAAGCCAATTCATGGCACGTCTCTTGTCTCGCAAAAAGGGGAACAAAACATTTCTTCAGCACAACTCGCCCTGTAGGTCACGCTCAGCAAAAGTTAGCATGAGCAGCAATGCCAAATACCCCGACGTGGAGACAGACACACACACACACACACACACACACACACACACACACACACACACACACACACACACACACACACACACACACACTACGGACTATGCATCCATCTGGTTAGATACTTAAGAGGCAGTGGGTGAGCCAACAGCTGAGCCAAGGCTGGAGAAAGACCGGGGTCAGGAACTGACGAACGCCTTCCTGACCGACTGATCTAAGAAGCAGACTGGTGGATTCATCTGGAATGTCAAGCTGTCTGTCGATGCAAAACATTGAGTTGAAACGGGGAACATTTTGCCTTGAACTGAAAGCATGTGGACATGCTGGAGTATGTGTACATGTCTGAATGTGCACACACACACGCGCGCACACGCACAGAGCTGGAATTCAACTCAAGCGTCTCCATATCCTGGAGTCTGGCTTTGTATCGGCTGTGTAGGAGAATTGTGTACTGCACAATTCTCCTAAACATACATCCAGTCTGGCCCAACATGCCACTCCCTGCAGTAAACACACGCAGGCGCACACACACACACACACACACACACACACACACACACACACACACACACACACACACACACACACACACACACACACACACACACACACACACACACACACACACACGCGCACACGCAACTTCCCTTGCAGCAATCAGTGAAAGGAAATGTCCCGCGGTGATTGCCGTACAGCCATGCCTGTCTCCACACTCAAAGCAGTGGCAGGCGGCTGACTGTTACCTCTGCCTGACGGCTTCATAAAGGGGCCTTCCCATGGCTCCCAGAGGGGCCCTCGTCAGTGGCACAAAGCACTGAAGTGGCGTTTGGACTCTGCCCTCAGTTCTCCTTCATGGGAGGGCAGTGGGTACGGACAGGGTAAAAGAAGAAAAAAAAAGGAAAAACCCAAGATGGCTGCCAAGCAACGGTGTGCTGTCGAGGACCTCGCATGATGGCACGGTTGTCGGGGGGGACGTAATGAGGCGAGGCGCCGTTGAAGGGCAGTAGCTGTCAGTCAAGCGGTGACATTGTTGGGGATATAATGAGCGTTCGTTTCCGACCTGTCTCCCCCCCGCCCCCCCCGAACCTGACCGGTTCAAACCCTGGTGAGGTTTGAACCTGAGTCACCTTTACCCTTCTTCTTGCCGGCACTTTTCCGCCGCTTTCCTTTCCCCCGCTCTTTCCTCGACACCCTGCAGGCGAGTAACACCATAACCCACGGTTCATTTCCCAACCATAATCCGACATCTGTCTCGCACACGTTGCTCTCACCCCCCCCCCCCCCCCCCCCCCACGCACACACACACCAACCCCCATGCCTCTCCATCCTCCGCCCTTCCTTCGTATAGTCGTCATGTGCCGCTGAACGATTTTCTCTCACAGGGAAGCCTTCCTCCGATTCGCTGCGCCGGTGTCAAGCGTGGCTCCTATTTAAGCTCATTAAATGTTTCCAAGAGAATAGGAAATCAATGGTGCATACCGGTGCGCGAGAACTTTTCTCTTAATTCAATTCCCCCTCCCCTGTATCTGTCTGCACATCTCTCTCTTTCTCCCTCCCTTACCCCGTCTCTCTCTCTGTCTCCCTCGCTCGCTCGCTCCCATCGCTCTGGCACTGACTCCTCTCTCGCCTGTCGAGACGGATTTACACATCGTCGTACCGCGGTGGCGTGCGTGGCGAAAATAGCAGATATACAACCTCACAACACCTAGCATTCGTGGCGCGTTGTGAGCTTGCAGATCTGCTATTTCTCAGCGCGCAGCGCCGTCTTACAAGGGAGCCACTTCAGCCGTCTTCGTCCTTTCTCTGTCTTTGTAAAGTGATGGGGTGGGTGTAGGGTGGAAACGCTTGCCTTCAGAAGCCATCGCAGTCTCTTGGGTTGTGACAGGCGCCGAGGCTGTCCAGACATTTTTTCCCCCCAGCATGGTTTAGCACTCGCCACACGGCCGCGCGATGCACTCGGATGTTTTGCACAGGCTGACCTCAGCCTTGAGCTGCTGTGCGTTTGTGTGTGTGTGCAAGTTTTGGATTTTAGAATAAAGGGTATAGGCTCTCTGTTCTCAAAATACCTCCCACCTCGCGATCTTTCTCTTTTTAGTTGTTCTTTCTTTATCTCCACCCGCCCCCTCCCTGCATCTGCCCTTTGGCCATCTCTGTCTCCCAGTCTGTCAGGGATTTGAGTTCGATGAATTCTGCTCTGCTGTGTTTGTGTGTGGGTGTGTGTGTGTGTGTGTGAGTGTCTGGCATTCGTTTCTACTATATTTGAAACCATGCCTGGGGGTTGGACCCACACCTTCTCCTGAGCTGCCGTAATTGCTCTTCTGGGGCCCATGTCGCTGGCTCCTGGTCCGTCTCCATCATTGTCTGTCTCGCCTCACTCTTTGGACCAACCCCCCCCCCCCCCCCCCCCCCCCCTCCCGCCACTTTACCCTCCCAGCTCTCTCTTCTTTTTTCACTCTCCCTGCATGGCTCATTATGGCTGATCCCCACCTGCCCAGTCGGGGAATTCTCTTCCCCTATGCTCACACACACACACACACACACACACACACACACACACACACACACACACACACACACACTCAGCACTTTTTTGTTTCTGAGCCGCCTGTCGCTTGGCTGGTTAACGTGCGCTATCTGCTATGAAACAGCTTTTGCTAATGCTGTTTGGCCAAGGACTGGAAACAATGGTCTCCGACTGGGTTTTTACAAGCGGTCCGGTTTCCCCCCATCTCTGTCCTGGCTGTCAAGAACATCATTATTCATAATGCTCCCGGACCCCCTTCAGCCCTGCTCGCTCTCCCGCCTCCTTTTCACAGGTTTGACCGCACGCCACCAACCCTAGCGTCCCTATCTGGGCATTCAACTATAATAGGCGAACATTCAGCTACAGTATAATGGGTTTACATTCTGCACACCATAATGGTTGTAGATCAGCCATTTTCACTGAATGGTCACTTATTACATTCAGTGAAAATGGCAGATCTACAAACGTTATGGTGTGAGCTTGTAAAACAGGTAGGCCTATATGTCAGTGGGGTGAAGCGTCAATATAGGATTTAGGTGGTTATCCACCGCTATACGTCTCCCAAGGGTCTATACTCGTTTCCCTTCTTTTGTCCCTCTAAGCAAAATGTCTTCGATCTACAAGCTCATAACATGTTGTCGTGAGCGTTCCGATTGTTATCCTATTTCAGCCAATGTTTTCCTACTATGACATGCCCAGCTAATTGGGACGCTACGGTTAATTATTATTATTATACTCTAGCCCCGAACCAAGGTTCTCCTCAACCTCGGTCACCAACGCCTTCGCATCACGGACGGCACCCCTTTTCCAAGCTGCATCTTCTCATCACACTAATCGTGTCGTTGCCTGTTGCCCCCACTCAGCCCCATGCAGCCTGGGGCGGGGGCTTGCATTGCATTGTGGGGATAATAATGGATGTGGCCGGCTGCAGCCGCTCGGCAGCGGCGGCATTATCAGAGGAGTTATCTAAGGGCCTGAGTGGCCCGTGATGAATGGCTGGGAGCTGCGTGTCTCCACCGATCAATAAGCCACTAGCACCCAGATGAGGTGGCTGGGGAGGGGGGATGGAGGGCCCCACCTCCCCCTCCACCCATAATATATCTCCGCTTCATAATCTCTCACTATATGTTTGTGAACTTTTCCACCGGCCGAATTGGACCATTGATCTTTTACCCTTGGCTTGTTTTAAATAAAAGTGCCGGCGTATCTTCTCTCCGCCCGAGCGTTGCAGGGTTTGTTTCGATGAGCGGAGATTGCTACACTATGGCAGCCACGCGGCCCACAGGCGCTACTTTAGCCTTGATCGAAGCCATGGCCGTAATTGGAGATGTAGTGCAGAAAGCGAGGGGGGAGGAGGGTTGGAGATGAAACCAACATTTCATACACACACATACATACAACCCCACCCCCCAGGCATGTCTGATGTAAGGCAAGGTCCCGTGTGGATATGCACAGTAGATGTGCAGGGATGCATTACATGTAAGCTTGGATAAACATACTCTAGTCAAGATACTCTTTAACCACTTAAGCCCTATCTTACCTCAAATGTTTTCAGAAATGGCAAGAAATGTATGACCTACAAGCTTGTAGATGTAAATTTTTGCCTCTGACATGCCGAAAATAGGAATGCCTGTCTGAAAGTGGTTAAAGAGAGACCCAAATGGACTCATTTAGGTACAGTATTACACCCTCGGAGTGATATGACACCATGGAGTTTACTGTGCTCTCTCGCTGTTGGGACCTCACTGAACACCCCCCCCCCCCCCCCCCCCCCCCAATTGATATGTAATATTTCCTACTCTTTCTAGTTCTCTTTTTATTTTTTGGTCCGTTTTGAAAACGCACACGCTATAGGAGGTCTCCCCAGACCACCGAAGCGAAAAGCCTTTGTATTCCTCTCGGTGGGTGGGCCGTTGTGCCATAGGTGCTGTACTTTTTTTCTCGTCTTCTTTTTGATCCGTTTCCTAGCCACGCACGCCGAGCTCAGTCAGCGAGGGATTTACGATGAAAAGAAAAGACATGGAAATCTCTCTCCCTCTCTCTCCTCCTGGAGGTATCTTTCTCTGCTCCTTCTCTCTCTTCTCCTCTTGCACCCCGCCCCCCCCCCCCCCACAGCTCTGATCTCTCTTCTGATCTCTCTTTGTCTGGTGTCAGGGAGAAGCATCGGCTCCGCCTGGTAATTGCGTGGCTGCCAGCCACCACACCTGTTGCTGTCAATCGAACTGCAAAGTGATGGAGTGTGTGTGTGTGTGTGTGTGTGTGTGTGTGTGTGTGTGTGTGTGTGTGTGTGTGTGTGTGTGTGTGTGTGTGTGTGTGTGTGTGTGTGTGTGTGTGTGTGTGTGTGTGTGTGTGTGTGTGTGTGTGTGTGTGTGTGTGTGTGTGTGTGTGTGTCGGACAAAGTGTGTAATAGGTGCATGAGACAACGTGTGCAATGTTTTCTATCCAGATGTATACTTGTGCATGTACCTGTGTGTGTGTACCTGTGTGTTTCTCTCTGTGTGTGCGTGAGTACCATACATCTGTCTGGCAATGACCTCTTTTCCCCCCTCGCCCTCTCTCTCCTGGTTCAGAGCGCGGGCCCTTTAATGACGCTGGGGGCCAGCGCCAGTGTGCGGCTAATTGGCCAAGTTTGCCCGCGGATCCGGCTGCCTGTGATTGAAGTGTCCGGCGAGGCCCCGCTGTGTTGCCGCCGCCGCGCCCATCTCGGTTCCACTCCAGCAGCCAAGACGCTCGCAACACTCCCGCCTGCCTCTCCCTAGTGAGTACCACCGTCTCTCTCTCTCTCTCTCTCTCTCTCTCATTTTGTTTTCGGTTTTCTGTTCTCTTGTTACTATTTCCACTTTATATAAAGAGCCGTATGCCTCACGATCCCGCAATTCAGAGCAGTATTTATTTTTCTTGCCTCACCAATTCGGCATGTCCTTTGGCATGTGTTTTCATACCGAGTCTTATCTTTTGTTTGTCTTTGCTCTCTCTCTCTCTCTCTCTCTCTCTCTCTCTCTCTCTCTATTTGTCCATTTCCTAGCCTGTCATTCTTTCACTTTTTTCTTTGGCTTGTGCCACCTTCCCTCTCACACTCCTCTCCTTCTCCTCTCTCGCCACGGTGTGATTTGAGCAATTTCCACGCTCCCCCGCTGGCTAGAGCCCAGGAAAATCCAAACCCCTATCACTCTTGCGGTGGGGCTGACAAGCTGTACCACACAGTTCTGGGTTAACAGGAGGGGAGGTGGAGAGACTGGGACCAGGGGCATCTTTAATTAGCTGTGCTCCTGTTTTCTGCTCGTTAAAAGCAGTACTGGCACCCATTGTTTGGCTGTCACTTCTAGAGGTAGCGAGTGGCAATGCTCAGGGGAAAGAAGAAGCTGCATGTGCTCCTACCTGGTAGATAGATGACCTGTCTCACCTGGGAGATACACAGGCGAGGTTCAACCCTTTCTATTTCCTCATGCCACACCAATAAGTACCCATTTTGTCATTGTGCTCAAAGCAATGAAACGGGGCTGGCCATTGAGCAGATAAGGTGGTTATGGCAGGAAACAATAGTCCAATTATAGGTCAACTCAAGTTGGCGTACACTCTAAGGGTAACATATTTTCTGTCAAAACTTTTATCCGTAGAAAGGTTCCTAGACTTGTAAAGCGTTATAAATTGTTAGATTTGCCACAAGCTCACAAAGTGAGCTATTCAGACAGCTGTTGTTGACTGCTGAAATTCATTACAGGTTACACTGTTGGGGGTGGAGGACTACAGTACTCATTATTCAGTATTTTGATTCTGTTTAATGAGGTATGTTGGCAAGGAAGACGTGTCAGTGTCCAGGTGCAGGACAACAGAACAGGTGCATCAACACAATGAGAATAATAAGGTATGCACACTGGTAATAGTCCAGTTAAGTCGCTTATTGCCGATTCACCGCTTGGGCAAGCTCGATCTCACTTTTCCTGTTCCTGAAGAATATCATCTTGACCGAAACGTTGAATTGGCAATAAACAAGTGGAGCACATTGTGCATCCCTCATTATTTTTGTTTGGATTTGGGCTCACTGTTCATCGCCTCCTCCTGATCTGTCAGTGTTTTCCGGCTGTCTTCTTTGAAAAGCCAAAGTCACCACAAAACAAACAAGTCTTGCGTGTTCTAGGGCTGGGTGCAATAACCGCCATACCGCGGTTGTGTAAGGCATACCGCGGTTTGAGTTCATAACAGCGATCATTATTATTATTCTATTTTTTATCCCACGATTTTGTATCCCATTTTTTTCCACCCGGTGCCAATTGCCTAAGCTGTAATCTGGGCACTACTCTCCCTCTGCCAACCTGGGAAGAGTCCCGACCTGAGCTCATGCTTCCTTCAATGCATGTGGAGTGACCGTGCCCCTTATATTATGATTATAACGATTATTATATATATATTTTGTATTTAATTTTTTTAGGTATTGCTCAATACCGCCATACCGTCAGTAAACAGTGATTTATTACTGCATTAACAAAAAATCCATACCGCCCCTGCCCTGCCGTGTTCGTTACCAAAATGCACCCGCTAAGGGCTTTTCCATCTTCTTGTTTTTTATAATCAGCTGCACACTTAGGTTGGATCGTGCTCTGTGTTCCACTTTGCAACACCTGCCCTCTCTCTGCTGGTGTAAAGCACCACAATGTAGGCAGAATGTAGGCTACCCCGGCAGGCTGTTCAAGCCTGCACCGAGGGCTGGAAAATGTGGGCGGATTGCAGGTTCAGATCCAAAACACAACGCATTAAAATTCATATGGCTTTTTTCCCCCACTCTCTCTCTCTCTCTCTCTCTTGCAACTTTATGTTTTGTGTATCTCTCTCTACGTGTTCCTTTTTTTTCTTTCTTTCTTCTTTTCATCTTCCTTTTTCTGCCTTGCGTCCCAGAAGACAGTGTAAATGTCATGGTAATGACATGCTTTTTTCCGGCTTCCACGAGGATTAGAAGGTGTCAGTCATCTCTCCTCATGAGGCTTTTCATTGGCAGAGCACCGGAGCAAATGGGTACTTTGGGGATAAATGAATTGGGACGCATGAGGGTGAACAAAGGGTCTTCTCTTTGGCAGGTGTTTGTTTTATGGTGGTTCATCGGATGTGATGTATGCCATCCTTCCTTCAGGTTAGGTGGAAGTGACATGCGCCCCCGCTTGCATCCATATTAAGGCATAATTGGCTTGTGGACCACTGGTTCAAGTAACAATAAGGAAGCAAGCCCAAATAAGCAACTACACAAAATCGCTTATAATAAGCAGACATCGCAAGACTCAAACTTTATTAATAGTTTGTAAAAAAACAGCACAGAGGTACAGTTCCGTACAAAAGGATGCTAAATTTACCAAATTATGACGGCTCCGTTCCACGGCAGTGTCGGTCCGTTCCACGGCCGCCGCTCCAAATGCCGCAACTGCCGTAATAGCGACGGGGCTGCCGGGGTGGGGGCCGGCATCTGCCGGGGAAGACTGCCGCTCCGTTTGGTGGCCGCCGCTCCACACACCGCCACTGCCGGTAACAGCCGCGGCGCTGCCGGGGAGAGGGGCGGCATCTGCCAGGAAAAGGTGCACTCCACTGCCGCTCGCTCCCGCGGCAATGCGTTGGTCCGACATACGTTGCGTCATGCTCGCAGTTATGGTTAGGGTTTGGGGTAGGGTGTCGGATTGATGCCGGCGAGAAACACTGCCGCCTGCCGCGGACAATCCGCGGCTGATGCCGCTGCCGGAAAATGCACTCGTGCTCCATCAAAATATGTACCGACGAAAATACAACCAGGTTTAGTTCTACCCTATTCTAAAGGGAAACTGGGTGTCAAATACTTTTTCAAGCAGCCTTCACGTTCGTTCAGAGCGTTGCTCAAGGCGTTGGCCTAAGTGTGACACTTTTGAAGTCGGTTCAGGTTCATCAAGTGGGGAGAAAGCTGTCCAACATCAAAGGTCTTCTTTATGACATCCAAAATGACTCAGAATTTAAGATTGCATCCAGTAAGATGAGAGTGAATAATTCACACTAAATCAAAGTGACGATCCCTGTGATCTGTGGAAACTAGTGTGAAAATGGCACAATGGTTCATCAAAGATGAGGAGAGGAGACAATGAGCCAATGGAATATGCCACCATTGTAATCTGAAGCAAACTGCAGGGCTATCATAAGCACAAGACATTGTATGTGTATTATTCACAACATCCTTTGCCTGTTTGTCCATTTATCTCATTTGGATTATAAACTGCAGACTATATATTTCCTCGCAGGCACTAAATGTATAATTCAGTTCCAAGCATCAAAAATTAATCAACACCAAAGCAAGGTTGAGCATTTGTAAGACTGTTAAGGCGAGGAAAAGCTGGATGTGCTTTCCCCCTCCAGCAGATCTAATGTACCTGCCGTGTGATTAGCTCAGTGGTTTTCAAAGTTTTGGTGCCCAAGGCTTCAGGCACACCACTGGGCATGACAACATCTCAAGGCACGCCTATATTCATAACGAAAATAGCCAGTGAGTCAACTTGTAGATCTGCTATTTGTGGCATGCTCGAAATAGGGACGGTGGTTGAAAATGGTTAAGATATATTTGTTACCGTGTGGAAAAAAATGGGTTACCAAAATTGTGGGATAAACATAAAAAAGGAAAAAATAAGATATTTGATATTCACATAGACAGACAACCAGAGATCTTTGCCTACCGATACCTCTGGTATCTAAATTCAATGAGGCTCAAATTGGGTGAAAACTTTTGGTAAATTATAACATGACAGCATTAGGCCTACATAAACAATGCAAATACTTGAGGGCAGTCCTTCATCATTCTGGGATAGTATAGCAGGATAGGATAGCAGTAGGCATACTGTAGGTTTGTTGGGTTTCAAGTAGGGGTTGATTCGTATTAGAATCGCGATTCCCGTTATGAACGATTCAAAATCGATTCATAATTTCCAAAAATAGAGATTTTTTTTCTGCTTACAGTTTTCACTACATGGTGTTTGTGATATGAAATGTAAGCTTAACCTAATCACAGTAAACATCATGTCTTCAATCATTTTCAAGTTACTGTAGTCACTTCAGATCAGCACAGCTGTATTGTATTGTAGTATTGAATCACTAATCATTTTGAATAGACAATCGTTTTGAATCTGAAAAAAAAGCTTTAGAATTAAAAAAAAAGTTTTTGGATTGAGAATCGAGTTGAATCTAATCGTGACCCCAAGAATCGGAATCGAATCGAATCGTGGGACACCCAAAGATTCACAGCCCTACTTTCAAGCCTATACATTTACACAGATGTATCGGTAGGCCGGAGATTTCTGGTAGTTTGGCTATGTGAGACTACTGTATTGGGATATGAGTGCGCACAAAATAATAATATAGTAAATTAATTAAGACCTACATATTCACACATTTTGCATATTTGTAGGCCTATATAATAGCCGCCCTACTGTATTTTGCGAAAATAATGTTTGGTTGCCAAACACCTGGATGTGTCTCAGGGATGTGCCACTATATTAGATCAATCAACGCAGTGCGATGTGGACTATGTAGTTTGTTTAGCATCCACGCTAAATGGATACATACACATTGTTATGTGCTTCTTTGTACAGACGTTTTTCATCACATGTATAAAAAGCCACATGAATCTGTTTTTCCATCATATGGCGTGGCAGATAATCAGCGTGGAATTATGTGCATGTGTGCCATTGTTTATACCTATCCTATCCTATACCTATATCTAAACATTAGTTGAGGAGGTACAGTAGCAAGCAAATGACAATGATATGGCAGCCAGAAGCGGCAAACTAAAGTGAAAAGAGTGGGAGTAATTGGCTCGTACTGTAAATATAGTTATGCTATAGCGTTGTTTCAGAGCAACACAGAACGAAGAAATAAATGGTGGTGGGACTTCAAAGGGAGGTCAAAGTGAATAAGTGCCCATAAGGCAGGTTTGACAGCCACTAGAGGAGAAGAGCGGGCTGATAAACACTATGTGTATCACTATAAGAATACGTGTATGGATTATGAGCGTTCTGCCTCTGGTTGTGTCATTGTTGTTGTTATGATTGCTGCTGCTGTCCATCTGGTCTCTCTCTCTCTCTCACACTCTCCCTCTCTCTCTGTCTCTCTCTCGCTGTCTCTCTGTCTCTCTGTCTGTCTCTCTGTGTCTCTCTCTCTCTCTCTCTCTCTCTCCCCTCTCTCTCTCTCTCTCTTTCTCTCTCTCTCTCTCTCTCTCTCTCTCTCTCTCTCTCTCTCTCTCTCTCTCTCGCTCTCTCTCTCTCTCTCGCTCTCTCTCTCTCTCCCCTCTCTCTCTCTCTCTCTCTCTCTCGCTCTCTCTCTCTCTCCCCTCTCGCTCTCTCTCTCTCTCTCTCTCTCTCTCTCCCTCTCTCAATTTCACCCAGACACGGTCAAAGCAGATGGCCGCCCACCCTAGAGAGGCTGGTTCTACTAGAAGTTTGTTCGTGGGAGTTGTTCCTTAATTGTCACTGTCGCCAAATGCTTGCTATGGAAATCGTATTAAATTCCTACTGCAGCGCTCTCCCCACTGGACCAGCGTGTGACTGGTACCCTGGTCCAAACAGTTAGCCGTCCGTATAGCACTGGACCAGCGTGTGACTGGTACCCTGGTCCAAACAGTTAGCCGTCCGTATAGCATCTTCAATGTCCAGGAAGCTGGAGATGCCTAAATGTTTCTGTGAGAAATGTATCGGCACATTCATTCATATTGATTTGCATTGTAGGGAAAAGATGCATTGAGTCGAAGAGAAATTTAAACTTCATATAAAAATTATGGGCAATACATTATTGAATTTGTATCTGATCATGAACAGAACACGGCCAATTTAAAATGCAGTCTTTCTAATGACACTGATCATCTTTTTAGATTCTTGCTCAACATTGAAAAAGCACTTTAAACGTCTGGCCATTGTGGTACCAGGTGCTGGGCTTACACTATGGCCAAAACCTTCTACAATTATAGAACATTATACATTGCATCACAATCTAGTAGTCTTACTGAACAGAAGTTGCACCCATTTCAGTAATGAGTTCTTGGGGATGTCATGTAATTTGACGGTCCAATTGTAGTCCATGGTAGTATCACAATAGCATTTTAAATTAAACACGCTGGCACGCACGCACGCACGCACGCACGCACGCACGCACGCACGCACGCACGCACGCACGCACGCACGCACGCACGCACATAATATTCAGCCCATCTCTCTCCTCACTTTGAAGTGTCAGATTTATTATTTTGTTATCAGTAAAAGATTAAAGCCACAAACCGCTTAGCAGCAGGCATACACACGTGTCACCTTTTTGGTAAAAAGATCTCCATTGTGAATCAGAAATGCATGCACAATAGGTGCACATCCGAGGAAAAGTGTTTTTGCAGGATGGGGCTATACTCAAAGCCAAAGACTGATGCAAGCGAAAGAGCAGTGCCCAGAGCAGTGGTTCTCAAAGTCGGGTCCGCCGGGGACCCCCAGGGCTCCTTCAGGGGGTTCCAGCGGGTCCCCAGCTAAGTTATTGATAGTTTAGGAACCAAATTGGGCTGGGCCGACTGCATCTCCTTTCACACTGTGTGAAATGGTGGCCATTTTATGGTGCCACAGATACAAAACCCATGAATTTTTTCCCATAGAGATTTCCGGAAATATTTATATAAATTAAATTTATTTTGAGCCTGCTTCTGTTTTTTGTGGCTTTCGCCTTTATTTTATATTTTTTATAGAGGGACAGACAGTAGGCTATATTTGCAGGTTTCTAATATTTGTGTTGTGTACCAGTAGGGCACTCTGAGGGCGAGAAGCGACCTCACCCTAAAGGGCGAGGTCATGTGCATGCATCCCCGCCTGGGTGACGGGAGACTGCTGGGCGAGCGATGATGCTTTGGCAACATATGGAAAAAACCCCATATGGAATGAATTATGTACTGGCCATAATGGAGCGTGTCTTGAGTGTACAGGGTGTGATAGGAGGAAAGAGTAGAAGAGAGATAGACAGGGTGGGCTCCGTGGAGGGGCCTGGTCCACGTCTGGTCCAGTTCGTGCTCTGTGAGGAGGCCGGGTCCACAGTCACACTTCTGATGGGCTTCATGAAGAGGCCTGGTCCACGGTCACACTTCTGATGGGCTTCATGAGGAGGCCGGGTCCACGGTCACACTTCTGATGGGCTCCATGAAGAGGCCTGGTCCATGGTCACACTTCTGATGGGCTTCATGAAGAGGCCTGGTCCACGGTCACACTTCTGATGGGCTTCATGAAGAGGCCTGGTCCACGGTCACACTTCTGATGGGCTCCATGAAGAGGCCTGGTCCACGGTCACACTTCTGATGGGCTTCATGAAGAGGCCTGGTCCATGGTCACACTTCTGATGGGCTTCATGAAGAGGCCTGGTCCACGGTCACACTTCTGATGGGCTTCATGAAGAGGCCTGGTCCACGGTCACACTTCTGATGGGCTTCATGAAGAGGCCGGGTCCACGGTCACACTTCTGATGGGCTTCATGAAGAGGCCGGGTCCACGGTCACACTTCTGATGGGCTTCATGAAGAGGCCGGGTCCACGGTCACACTTCTGATGGGCTCCATGAAGAGGCCTGGTCCACGGTCACACTTCTGATGGGCTTCATGAAGAGGCCTGGTCCACGGTCACACTTCTGATGGGCTCCATGAAGAGGCCTGGTCCACGGTCACACTTCTGATGGGCTTCATGAAGAGGCCGGGTCCACGGTCACACTTCTGATGGGCTTCATGAAGAGGCCGGGTCCACGGTCACACTTCTGATGGGCTTCATGAAGAGGCCTGGTCCACGGTCACACTTCTGGGCTTCATGAAGAGGCCGGGTCCACGGTCACACTTCTGATGGGCTTCATGAAGAGGCCGGGTCCACGGTCACACTTCTGATGGGCTTCATGAAGAGGCCGGGTCCACGGTCACACTTCTGATGGGCTTCATGAAGAGGCCGGGTCCACGGTCACACTTCTGATGGGCTTCATGAAGAGGCCTGGTCCACGGTCACACTTCTGATGGGCTTCATGAAGAGGCCGGGTCCACGGTCACACTTCTGATGGGCTTCATGAAGAGGCCGGGTCCACGGTCACACTTCTGATGGGCTTCATGAAGAGGCCGGGTCCACGGTCACACTTCTGATGGGCTTCATGAAGAGGCCTGGTCCACGGTCACACTTCTGATGGGCTTCATGAAGAGGCCGGGTCCACGGTCACACTTCTGATGGGCTTCATGAAGAGGCCTGGTCCACGGTCACACTTCTGATGGGCTCCATGAAGAGGCCTGGTCCACGGTCACACTTCTGATGGGCTTCATGAAGAGGCCTGGTCCACGGTCACACTTCTGATGGGCTTCATGAAGAGGCCTGGTCCACGGTCACACTTCTGATGGGCTTCATGAAGAGGCCTGGTCCACGGTCACACTTCTGATGGGCTTCATGAAGAGGCCTGGTCCACGGTCACACTTCTGATGGGCTTCATGAAGAGGCCTGGTCCACGGTCACACTTCTGATGGGCTTCATGAAGAGGCCTGGTCCATGGTCACACTTCTGATGGGCTTCATGAAGAGGCCTGGTCCATGGTCACACTTCTAATGGGCTTCATGAAGAGGCCTGGTCCACGGTCACACTTCTGATGGGCTTCATGAAGAGGCCTGGTCCATGGTCACACTTCTGATGGGCTTCATGAAGAGGCCTGGTCCACGGTCACACTTCTGATGGGCTTCATGAAGAGGCCTGGTCCACGGTCACACTTCTGATGGGCTTCATGAAGAGGCCTGGTCCATGGTCACACTTCTGATGGGCTCCATGAAGAGGCCTGGTCCACGGTCACACTTCTGATGGGCTTCATGAAGAGGCCTGGTCCACAGTCACACTTCTGATGGGCTTCATGAAGAGGCCTGGTCCACAGTCACACTTCTGATGGGCTTCATGAAGAGGCCTGGTCCACGGTCACACTCAGTCAGTTGGGGGTTCATATTAGAGGTCCACAGAACTGCGAAGTGGACGACGAAAAGATGTTGATTTAGTGGCAGGCCTATACAGTGTTTATTACAAGCACTGCTGGGAGACAAACCCACACAAATAATGTACGATTTTGGCATTTAGCAGACGCACAACACCGGTTGTATATGGAGATCTAAGGGTTTGAAGTTCGAGGTCAGATGTAGAGTTGCTGGCCAGCTCCATGCAGATCTAGGTGATCTTCTCGTATGGATATCCAGGGTTTGATGAGGTGAGTGTTGTGATCTTCATATATGGAGACGGCCATATATGGTGGCGTGATGTCACAAGGCATGACCATATATGGAGACGTGACCAACTGACAGGAAATGCAGGTTTTCATAGTAAACTGCGACCTATATGGTCGCAATAATAATTAAATATTCAAATATCTTTTGACACAGAATCAAATGTTTGGTCATGGATTGCTTCGTTCCAGGATTAACATAATGTATATAAATGTTGTTTGAAATCGCTACAGGAAAAATGAATGCAGGGTTTTCTATTTGTGGTACCACAAAATGGCTGCCAATATAAAATCTGGCCCGGACTTTGGACATGGATAACAAACATCCTGTGCCTATACTCAAAGCAAATGAGTGATGCTGTGCGTGTTTGGATGTGTGCTAAATCGGCTCTCAACAAAATCAGCTCCTCATGTTTACAATCATCAAAATGAGCAATTTAGCAGAGAATGTTGGATTGGTAGTGAGTGGAGCACGTGGATACAGGCAGGGATTAAGTGCAGCTGGAGCTGCTCATGGCTGAAATTGGAGCTTGAAATTGAGGTTAAACATTGTAAAACCGACATGCACGTGCAATGAAAGTCTATGATGTCATAATGACACAGTGTAGCTTAACCAGCAGCCTTCTACCTACAGAGACAGGATACTGTTCACTGTTGGGGATCCAGGGACTGGGGGCCCGGGGACAGCGCTGCCATATTGTAAATCTGCTATTTTCGAGAATATTTTTAAAATATAGATTTTTTTTTTTAACAAAACCTACCTTCACCCTGCTCATCGTTCTTCTCACCCTTATTAAACTGGTTTGCATGCCTGCCTTAAGCCCTATTTTATGCGTTGTCGCATCGAGTGTGGTGAAAATATCCGATTGTAGACTAAAACAATCTTGTGTAGTGTGACACGCCCCCAAAATAAGGGCACTAAATTGAAAGTGGATAAAGGCTCATACTTAGTCTGGATTTACGGTGGTTAGGTGACCACCAAACTACAACATGACGTCACGAGCCGCGATGAAGAGAAAACCACCGCCACTGCTCCAGCCCTTCTCTCTGTTTTTACTCACCACCGCTCAATGTTATTTCAGCTCCGGTGGTCAGCTCACCACCGGAGCGGTGGTCACCTCATCACCGAAAATCCAGACTATGAATAGGCCTTAAGCCGGTGGATGGACTGGTGGCTAATGCTGCCATCCCTGCAAAATCAACAAACGACAAACAAAAGTCAACTGCTCCGTTGTTGATCTGCTCCAGGGTCACTTGTGACTTATAGGAGTTTTTTTGTGTCTCAAATTTAGCTCAGTACATAAATTAAAATGTTTCGGCTTGAAAACTCTCTGGAGTCATCATCCCACTCTGTACAAAAAGTCCTGGCCACTGATTTGTGACACATCCCACCTAGTGCCTGGAGTATGTATAGCCTGACATGATTCCATCACGGTGGAAACGGTATAGCAAACTCTTTGCCGGTGGACAGATTTCTACCACCGTACGGTATATACAGTCATCCCAAATATGTTGTTCTTTACACTCCTCATTCTTCACTCCCCACCGCCGTCAACCTCAACATGATACTGCAGACCTCCAGTTTTCCATCACCCCCTGTGAATATCCAAGCTGTCGAGGCTGGCTGGGCTCCGTCTCTCTGTGCCAGGGCACTGTTGGAACAGATCCGGCCTCCGGGCCACGTACACCGCTCCCCTCCCACCCCGGCAAACAAGTCCTGCCCTGCGCAACTGTCATCTAAATGCTAAGCGTTTTGGATCGCCGCTGCCTATCTTTTGTACACACTATATATCTATTGAGAAGAGAACGCACTTTCCCTTGCAGTTACATGCTTTAACGCTCCCTGAGCATGTTTGCGCTGCTCTTGTATTTTGGTGAATGTGCAGTGAATGATCAACGTGAGAGAGAGACTTGGTGGATTCAACAAGACG
Source organism: Electrona antarctica (assembly GCF_951216825.1). Classification (NCBI taxonomy): domain Eukaryota; kingdom Metazoa; phylum Chordata; class Actinopteri; order Myctophiformes; family Myctophidae; genus Electrona; species Electrona antarctica. The sequence goes on from NC_136810.1 coordinate 23,117,658, forward strand.
CATGTTTACAGAGCTCGGCATAGGCGATACGCATCGGTTGAACCAACAATGTCGTACTTGATTTCCCTACGTGAGGATCATGCCTTTACTTTACTCTCTTGAGGCCTGTGAAATAACAGAGTTTAAATCATTGCAAGGGATCTTGAAAAATGCATACCATTTAAAATATCAGGGCAGAAAATCTCTGCACGCAACTTGATAGGCCCTGTGCGACGGTCTTTCCTTGTAAGGTGATGGCAGCGCCGGCTGTGTCATTATTTCTCCAAGGCAACACAAAGTGTTGTATTGGTTATCTTTCAGATGATTGTATAAGGCTTGGCTGCCGAGTTAATCGGCCATCTGCACCCCAGGGGCTGAGAAATGAGGCCGTCAGGCTTTATAGGAACATAAGCTAAGCGGCCGGGCCATCTTTTTAAGAGAAGTCTCGTTGAGAGACAGACTCCAGACTGGGGCTCTCAAACGGCTTCATGTCAGACCAGCAGACATACAAATCTCCACAACGATCTGCCAAGTTTCTGCAGGATTCACTGAAGTAGGAATGGTAGAACACCCCCCCCCCACCCCTCCCAAAAAAAAACAGCCTTCCCCCACCTCTTCTACTCCCCAGCCGTCGCTGGATGCCGCTTGGCAGCAATGGGTGATGGGAAACATCTGTGAGTGGGTGAGTAGACTCGCCAGATAGAAACAGAGGAATTGTTTGTTGGCTTTTTTCAGCAGCATATTTTACTTTGGCAGCAGAAGAATCAATTACTCTAAAACAGATCTCCGCAGCAAAAAATGTATGAAATATGAATGTAGATTTGACATGATGCAAAAAATGTTTTCCCCGGCAATTCTTGATTCTGCCTTGTAACAGATAACTGAACAGGAGAGGTAGGTTGGGAATAAGGGACCATAAAGCAACTTCCTGCACAACTAAATCACTTCCTGTATTGCCATGCAGGAAGTGAAGTTGGCCCCATGCCCCCATCTTTATGTTCCCTCCAGTGTTGCCAAGTCAGTTTTATTATAAGCTTATATTGCGGGGGGGTATGTCTGATCATGCAACCTAGTATTTTGAGTCAGTTTTCGTAGACCTAGTTGCTTCTTTTTCTCACAAAATCTGATCAACACGACATCTTATAAATTCCCTCCATTCTTCTTTTGCCGACACTATCAGTAGGCAACAATTTAACTGTGTGTGTGTGTGTGTGTGTGTGTGTGTGTGTGTGTGTGTGTGTGTGTGTGTGTGTGTGTGTGTGTGTGTGTGTGTGTGTGTGTGTGTGTGTGTGTGTGTGTGTGTGTGTGTGTGTGTGTGTGTGTGTGTGGCTGTCACGATTTATAAATAACGAAATGGAGCCAGTAATTGGTGGTTCTTGGTAATTAGGACCAAGCTGTCAGCTACTGAAGTCATCGGCTCAGTCTGATGCTGCTGCAAGCAAGGACAGTATAATTACTATTATCTGTGGGGGTTGTTGATACAACAATCCTAGTCTAGCAGGGTTTATGTTTACTGACCCTCATTTTAAGGAGGGATTTAGGATATTTTCAAAGACTCTTTAGAATATTTATGTTCATATTTATGTTGGTAATCCCCCGTGGAGCAGACATCCAGCTCCATGCTCTGTGCCAGTAGGAGGCCAACCGGTCCGGCTTACAAAGATCTGCTCGTGACTCTGAGAAGGGCTTGTCCATATTTTCATTAGTCAAACAGTTTGACTCTCCCCAGTACCTCCCCCTCCTCTCCATGCTAGCGGTGTGGCACCCAACCATAAACGGCATTATCAACCATCTCAGTGGGTTTTCTAATGCCCCCGTAATCTTGTCATTTCATTCATGGATAGTCCGGGGTTATTCCGGGCCTGTGGCGTATCTGCCCGCCTGTCTCTGCTCCTCTGTGTGAGAGATTGGATTCCCTGCCTCCCCTCGCTACTCCATCTTTACACACACACACACACACACACACACACGCACACGCACACTCAATTTCACAAGCAAGTGTTCAGTCTTCTCCTGTCAGATGCATGGGGTGTAAATGTGGATGGCTAGACCTGTGGATCCATATAGGGGTATAGGGATGGCCGCTTCATATTAACTGTATAGGGGATCATCCCAGGTAGGAGACGATAGCTTGCCCTTTTTTGAATTGAAAGTCTGATCAGCCGCCGGGAGTACAAGCTGAGCGCTTGCCCTCATGAGAACATCAGCGATGCAATGGGCACAGTGAGTGTACAGGTGCCTATAGCCACCCCCCTCCCCCCCCCCTCCCTACACACAAAGTATCGCTGTTGTGGGACATCTGTTAATGTTTGTATGTGCAGAATGGTAGTTTGAGGTTCATTGGGTGAATGCCGGTGGCGTGCGGCTAGATCTGACGACGGGGAGGCAAAGGTAAAGAGAAAACGGAAAACTATTTTGCCGTGCCCGGTGCGCAGCGTGTAAATTAAACATGTGGCACCTAGATGCTTCAGGCCTGATGGACATTCAAGCATATTGCAGTCTCACGAAAATGGCTTTTTAAGTAGGCTATTTATGGGGAAGATATTGTATTCATTTGATTATAATAAAACATCCATTACGCTCTGAGTGAACAGTGCAAGGAGGAGGAGGGGGAGAGCGCAAGGTAATAACGACCGAGCGCCTGGCCCCTTAATGAGCCAAGGAAAAGAATGGGTTCCTCTTAGATATCGGCTTTCCTTTCTGTCGGTGTGTGCAGATCGGGCGATACGGTTCGCGGGGACTAATAAAGAAATATATCTGTTTTTATTGTGCCCCGGCGCGGCAAGAGTTATGTTTTAGAGCGAGTATAAGGAGCTAGAACACGGGCGTAAAATGATATTATGGCCCATTAGGTGGGGGGCCCGGGCTAAGCGTCGCCAGCAGTAACCGAGGACCGCGGAGGTAATGGGGCCGCGGCGTATTGTCTGTGATCCGCTCTCCCGCTTCCCACTGATTGAATCGTCTACATCACTGGCACTCCATCTCCCGGGAACCAGCGTGGATGCCGTAGAAGGGGTGATTTTGGTTGAAGACATCACTCTGTCAAGCGAGACATGGAGAGAGAGGGAGAGAGAGAGAGAGAGAGAGAGAGACTTATTCTGAAATGAGAAACAGGGAATGATGTGCAGACATCACAGCTGGATTGGCGTGCATCAACTGTGCAAACAAAAGGTTGTGTTGCTGTTTTAAAGTCTGAATGGAAAGTGTCTCAGTCTACGGTATATGATCCTACGAGGCGCCACTCTGACAGAGAGAGAGAGAGAGAGAGAGAGAGGGAGAGAAAAACACAGAACATTGTGTGAGCTTCTTGTCTGGTTTTCCGACTCTGTGGAGCAGAGAAACGTTTTGTGTTCTCCTTCTGTAAAGTTTGATGTGGCGTGTGTGTGTGTGTGTGTGTGTGTGTGTGTGTGTGTGTGTGTGTGTGTGTGTGTGTGTGTGTGTGTGTGTGTGTGTGTGTGTGTGTGTGTGTGTGTGTGCGTGTGTGCGTGTGTGCGTGTGTGCGTGTGTGCGTGTGTGCGTGTGTGCGTGTGTGCATGCGTGCGTGCGTGCGTGCGTGCGTGCGTGCGTGTAGCCATGAGGGATGCCTCCAGACTTCAGGTTTGTGTTATCGGCTGACCTTGTATCTGCTCTCTCCGCTGTCCAGAGCTCCCGAGACCTGACCCCCCCCTGCACCCCTCCCTCCCCCCAACCTTCCTCCAGGGTTAACCCCTGTGGACATCATCAAGGAACGGGATGGGAAATCATACTGAAGGCCTTGCTCTGTCTAACAAAGCCTTTAAAATGGTTCTCTGGGGGGCACAATCCTGTCCGCTATGGGGGGAGGGAGGAGGGGGTGTAAGAGGTGGAGACAGTCACGGGGTGGTGCAAAACGTGGACATCATAAAGCTAGATGGGGAGCTCTGCTGCTTTAGCCCCCCACCAGCTCCACCCCGCCCATCCTCCAGTCATACTTCACCCCTCGAGTGTTGTTTTTGAATAGGCGAGGCTTTGTGTGCGCGACGGCACAGTTTGTCTGCTCTCCAGCATGGGGGCTCGGCAAGTAATATGAAACAAGCAGGCAAGGAATCCCAGGCATTCTGAATGGAACCAGATGTGAGCGTGTGTGTCTGTGCTCTGTTCAGTCTTGCTCATGTGCTCTTTCCATGGTATGCCTAGCGCGCGCACACGCACGCACCCATGCACGCACACCCACTGCATAGCCTGTGGGCAGCCTGACTTTCATGGCAGAATAGCAGAACCAAATGGTATCATAAGAAACCAGATGGAGCGTTTCACTGGAGCAGACCACTGCAGGGTTGTTTTCATGTTTTCATAGTGGCCAGTGTCTGAGATGAACTTTTGGGGGACTGGTAGATGAAAAAACATCCTGCGGCCAAGCATACATTTCTTAATGGGAAGAATATATGTAATTAACGGTAGCTACTAGCTAGTGGCAGCACACTGACAAACAAAGTGATAGTTTAGCGCAGAGCAGAGCTGTGATGTGTAGAGTAGCTGATGATCCATTGGTCACACTAGAGAGTGGACATCACACAGCACATTTTGATTTTAGTTTCAGTCATAGTCTCTTGAATAGTTTTCATTTAGTTTCAGTCACCTGGAATGTTTTTGTGTTTAGTCTAGTTTTAGTCGACTAAATATAAGATTTCAGTCGACTAAATCTACAGTTGATTTAGTTGACTAAAATGTATTTTGTCTGGACTTATAATAACTTTACACTCGCGCTGCGACGCGTTGTGAGCTTGTAGATCGGCTATGTTCAGCATGCAACCAAGTGTAAAATGACTAAAGGGCCGATTCATACTCCTATTTTACCGCTGTAGTGCCGAAATGATTTCGGCTCGTCAGAAACTTTCAGTAGCACCGACGAGCCGATGTTAGGACGGTACCCCCCCCCCCCCCCCCCTCAAATGACGTCAGAGTCGAACCGACTTTTATTCGGCTCTAAAATAGGAGTATGAATCGCGCCTTATACTGGATCTGTCGTCCACTAGTCCCTTCCTGACATTTTAGTCTAGTTTGTATTTGTTGACAAAATTGTCACTATATTTAGTCTTAGTTTTAGTCACCACAGCTTAGTTTCCATTTAGTTTTCGTCAGTGAAAGAAGGTAGTCGATGAACATTTTTTGTCATAGTTTTAGTCGACGAAAACATCACATGCTGTGGGGTAGTCTCAAGGTTCAAGGCTCAAGGTTCGCCTACATTTTCACACAGTGGGATTTTTTACTTATCGGTTAATAAAAGTATGTTACGTCCAGATATCCCGTCCAGGACAGGCTTCAGACGCGCGCCTCTCCAGGAGACATGGCTCCAATCCGAACCCATTTGATTTGGCGTTGGGAACCCGTTGCGACCGCATGCCCTTGTTGACATCAACCCCAGGCAGGGTTCGAACCCACAACCTTCCGCATGAAATGCTTTAACCACTAGGGTGCATGGCCCCTATACAAATTACAGAAGTATTGGCAAATTTGGCATCAAAATATACTTAACATTATGCAGAAAGGCCTACTTCACGGGTTTCAATTGTATAAAATTAAAAATCATTTGAAAATAGCAGATCTATGATCCAAGTCTACAAAGTTTAAAAAAATGTGGCCAAATTTGAGGGCTGCAAAAACACTAGTTTTGGAGATATGGCTTATAGAGTAATATCTTGCAGAAAACAGCGAGTTGAGAAAACAGGCTTGAAAGGATTACTTCTGTGGACTCTAACATTACACCTAGCTACATGTTTAAGCATTTATTTCATATTTACATGTCTATTTCAGCTCTGATATTTATTTCAGACATGCTCTAGTATGTGAAGAGTCTGCCTGTGCTATTAACTCATTTTGGATCAAATTTAAATACATTCAGTTTTTCTCCTCTGGTGAAAAGCTGGAGGTTGCACGATGGCAGGCTCTCAGTCAAATCTGGTCACAAATTGTACAAAATTGACTCTGAGATGTAGTGGAGTGAAAGTAAAACTATAAAGAATTAGACATACTCCAGTTAAGTACAAGTATAAAAAAAATGGTATTTAAGTACACCACTGGAAAAACATGGAAAATGACACACATGCCTATAACACTGACTCTACAGGGACAAACATGTCATGAGTCATTTCCTCCAAGCCATCATGCCAGATATTTTATTATATGACCATATCGTTTCGGACAATTACGTGCATTAAACATGTGGCGGTTGACTGCCTTCTGAGATTTACTCGCCAAACTGCAAATCTCCACCCTTTTGACTCTTGGTGAGTGTTAACGCTTGAGCCGCATTTATTGTTGTTAAATTGTTGTTTATTGTTGTGTTGCACGGTCAGTAAAGATAGCCGATCTATCACTTGTCACAATTTGAGCTTATAAACGGCTATATTTAAAAAAAACAATCCTTAGCCTGATCCTGTTTTTGAGGGGTGCTATGCCCTCCTGCGTCTGGGAATTGCGTCATATGACAGCCAAGCAAAGTAATGCCTCTGCATTAGCACTTCAAGATCAATGCTTGTACATGTTGCTGTATTGACCCCAACACCCGTGAGCAACACTAGACACTAGACGAGACTTGTTGTTGTGTCTGACATGCTTTCACCACCACCACCACCCCTGGGTGGTCCTTGCATTTTGTCACTTTTGGTGATAGGGATGGCAGCCTGTCTGTGAGTCTGTCTGCCCATCCATCCGTCCAACTCTATCGTTGCTGTTGCCCAGAAACCTCTTATCTCCATATTTTAATTTTTTTAATTTTTCTGAATAATTAACGCCCTACTTGAACATACTATAGTGTCACACAAAAGTATCAAAAATAGCAGATTTGCAGAGCTTGTAGATCTGCTACTCTTCTCTTGCCATTTTTTTTTATTTGAAGCCTGACATTTTTCACCCGACAGAGATGATATCTTGAAGATGACCGTCATGGAATTTTGCTGTGCACCTTCCCCAGGCGATTAATTAACCCTATTGATTTTAAAGTTCTCAAACTCTGCCCCGAACCCGACCTGGCCCGACCGGTACCGACCCGACGTTTTCGGGCCGGGCCCAAAAAATATGCTAATTAGTCGGGCCGGGCCGAGCCTCGGGCTCAGGGATTTTCCGTGATTTTTTCTTTTTTCTTTCTCTTTTTCTCCTTTTTTCTAAGAATGTTATTATAATAAAAATAGCAATTCTGTTATTTGTGTAATGTGTAGGCTATAGCCTACAAGTATGTATTTATTATGAAGAGGGCTGCGCTATCGATTCACTTAATTGTGACAGGAGGAAGACGGAGGAGTGGAGGCGGGGGGCTTGGCGCAGCGCTGGCATTTCAGACTCGGAGCGGCAGCACGCATACTGACTGCGCGCAGGCATGAGCAGAGAGAAGTGAACGGTGGGGTGGTTGTTTATACCGCTGGCTGGCCTCTGGTTTGTGGCGCAACAAATGAGCTTCAGTTCATATGCTAAATGTTTTATAAAATCAATCAGATTATCACACGATAGGTGAAGCGTCAGGTTTTCGTCATGTTGCAGTTGCACTGAGCTATCTCGTTAAACCCAGCTGGCTGCGATGAATAACCTAATCATTAGGCCTAATCAACATCATATAGTCACCAACCGATCCATATAAATGATATCATTCTGTAGTGTATGATGACCACGCAATGTTACAGTCCACTGCAGGTTACAGGCTATTTGATTTCCAAAATGATTAGTATTATAACCGCCGTCCCTCGGTGCAGCGGCGCGCCTCGTTATATGTGCCCAATTTAAAATAACAGATCTCTAAGCTGTCGAGACACGCCATGAGTGGAGCGTGGATGGTTTGTAAACTTTGTAGGCTATGTTCTTTTGGACACCGAACGGGGACGATACTTGGACATAGCTGCTTCATTTCAGAGGAAGCTAAGGGGAGCTACTCACCACCACTGGAAATGGAATCCATTAGAATGAAATGGAAATGGAACATTATTAACAGTCTAACGTGAGCTACATAAATCCTTTATTTCGGCGATAAGTCCATTGAACTCCGTTCTCACTCTCACACAGACAGACACTGAACCACGGCGTGCGCCGCTGCACTGGCCATTAAAGTGGCGTTCTTTTTTCTTTTCTTTTTTTGTCTGGCTTTATCGGGCTTCGGGCCTAACATTATGGTAATTCTTAGGGTCGGGCCGAGCTTCGGGCCGACCCAGTTAGGGCGGGCCGGGCCTTAATTTTTGGGCCTGTTGAGAACTTTATTGGCCTTTCCTCTCTAGCACCACCACCCATAGTAGGCTAAACACCACCCATAGTAGGCTAAACGTTCCACCTAAGATATTTCAAAAATCTAAAAGAACCTTTGGATCAGCACAACCTCTGGAGGCCTTGTTTTGTTTGTTTGTTTTTCCCATTAAACAATCCTAATAGAAAGACCAGGCACAACCGAAACATGTCAGCCAGCTAACTCTTCCATCAGGTTCGAGGCGTTGCAGCCCTGTTGCGTAAGTGGCGACCCTGGAGTCACAGATAAAACCGTTTTGGACGGCTCTGTCAACAACACATTAAAGCTATTCAAAATGTATTCCACCCCTAACTCGCTTCTTGTTGGCAGAGCTCTGCCATCAAAGGAAGTGGTGTTCATGGGCGAGCATTGTGGAAGGAATGTATGTGAGTATGTGTGTGTACGCCAAGTGCCTGCCTCTGTGTGTGTGTGTGTGTGTGTGTGTGTGTGTGTGTGTGTGTGTGTGTGTGTGTGTGTGTGTGTGTGTGTGTGTGTGTGTGTGTGTGTGTGTGTGTGTGTGTGTGTGTGTGTGTGTGTGTGTGTGTGTGTGTGTGTGTGTGTGTGTGTGTGTGTGTGTGTGTGTGTGTGTGTGTGTGTGTGTGTGTGTGTGTGTGTGTGTGTGTGTGTGTGTGTGTGTGTGTGTGCATGCCCGCCCGAACATGTACTTCTGTATCAGCCATCAGCACAGGAAATGAGCAGCCGTTTGCTTTGAAGTCCCGGCAGACTTTTACACTGCTCCCGATATCTCTGGAGACACGAGGCAACAGACACCCTCCCCCACGTTGCTGCTCTCTCCACCCAATTTACCCCCGACACCACACCCCCAAATCAGTGCCTTGCAGCCAGCTCCTTGTTAGGATGCAGAACAAGTGGCTATTAGCATAGGGTATGGGAGTGCCGGTTGCCACAGGGCACAAACTCTACCACCCTGCCTGTGCTACGCTCAGCCTGAATAGGCTGAGAGGGCACGTGTAATTGCATTTCCTTCTCCCTGTGTAGAAAGTACAATTTAATATATGGTGAATATATTGTAACACCCCTTCCGCCCCATCCCTCTCTACAGAATACACGCACGCACGCACATACTTATTACTGTACACGCATTCCTTTTCGCCTCTCCCTGTTTCAATTCAATTGAAATGAAACGACAATATTATTGTTATTGTCACGGGACATGTTTACATTGTCAAAGCAAGTTTGAAATAAAAACAAAAATGAAATGTGTATGTTACAAGATTACAGGCCTGCTCTTATATAGAAATGTGTAAACGGAGCAATCAAATATATTATAGGCAAAATTTACTTTAAAGTACAAACCGTTTTTTCCCCCCTTCTGCTGTTAAATATAAATAAGTAAAGGTAAGCACACAACTTAGTTTCTTTCTTTCTTTCTCAGTTTTTCCTTCCCCATGTCTCCTTGCCTTGCTGCTAACCTGCGTCCGTTTCCTTCCCCTCCCCTCCCTTCCCCTCCTCGCTTGTCTGAACATGTGGAGTGTGCTGACAAAATTAATTGGGTCACAGTTTACCAGCGTCCAGACTCCCATGGCTCTCCATCCATGCAGGAGGTGGTGGTGGAGGTGCAGGTTGGAGCAAGACGGACGACACCACCGGTGCACACCCGCCGTCACGCGCCTCGCTGCACGCAGGGCGCCGCCACTGCCATGCTATGGTTACACCATACTGGTGTTTCATGTTTCCAATGGAGTTCTTTTTTTGGTCACAAGCTCTTGTTAATCCATTCAGGGCGGGAACCCCATTATGTTATACTTATAGCTATTGAAAAATAGCAGATGTACAAGCTCTTAGCGCTGCACCGAGTGCTGCGCTAAGAGCTTGTGGATCTGCTTTTTTGGAAAAATCGTGAAAATGTGGCACAAATCTTTGAATATATTCTTTCAGTGCAAACGTTTTTAACTCAAATCTTTGCTTCTGGGGGGGGGGGGGGGCACTGGAACTACATATTTTCAGATGGGGTCCGCAGCCAAATTCAAATAATTCTGGGGGTCCTTGGCGTGACATAGTTTGAGAACCACTGACATCATTGGTTCAATGTTTCTGAAACCCACAGACACACTATATCAGGAGATTTATGCCCCAAGCCCCCGACAGACAGCAACGACTTCACATGTGCACACATGCATGCATTTCCTGCGTCTTGCACACAATATCTCGTTTCTTCAGTGATTCATGCATTTACATAAGTCAGAGTTGTGTAGCAGATGAGTTGAGTTGTTTGTGTGTGTGCGTGTGCGTGTGCATGTGTGCATGCCAAAGAAGCAGGCCTGGGCAGGGAGTGGTTTAAATCTGGGTTGCAAAATCCCTTGCCAGGCTTACAGCATGCAGTGATGCTAATAAGGCGTTTGCTCCAGTAATGGCGTGTTCACCAAATGGAACTTCTTCTTCAGAACTGCTGTCATGCTGGAGCGCCGCACAGTTTACTCTCAAATGACAAACTAGCCCTCTAGCCAACACACTCTCACTCCCCAAAATGCATATCGTGACTTCTTGGGACAATGTGACCAAATGCAGAGAGTTGCTTCAGCCGATTCAGCACCGTTCAGGTTAACGCCCGAGCTACACCAGGCTTTTCAGCTTGCGTTTACGCGTACTATACGCACACACAGGCACACGCACTTATAGGTCCAGTTCTATTTTAAGTGTGCGTATGCGGGGCTTGTGTGTGCACGAAAAGCCTGGTGTAGCTCGGCCGTCATGTGCCGATAGGGACAGCATCGTCACTCATATCCCCCCTATATTTGCGTAAATTACGTACATTTTCCCTTCATTGTCAATGCGTTTACAAAACAAACATTGAACTAAAGACAAAGATTAAACCTGTGTATAGGAGGGGCTGGCGCCGATCAAAACATTTGTTTTACAAACGTCGGTGGCGCTATAACAGGCCGTTCTGGAAAATTTGGGGCAGAGGTTCATCGTTGGCATCTAGGGAGTGGGTGTGCAAAGTTTGGCATCGACCAGGTTAACGGTGCCGGAGACGGACGGACGGAGTCGGTCGGACGGACACACACACGCACGCATGGCACGCACGCACGTGCACGGACGGACACACGCGCAGACGGACAGAGTGCAAAACGTACTCTCTCCCCATGCCTTCGGCCTGGTGGAGACAATAAAACAAACATTGGAGTACACAACGTCACTATACACAATGGACATGGTAAATGATAAATGTATGACAGTGTATTACACACACATACACACACACACACACACACACGCACACGCACACGCACACACACACAGTGACTCAGCTTGGGAATCACAAGGCTCCACTTTTGATTCCCGGTCCCCCCCTTGGTTCGTTAGTGTTCGTTAGTTTCCACCAGGGTTGAACCGGTTTGATTATTTTTCTCCTGCCTAATATTGAACCAGTTAAGAGAGTTTCCACTGAAAATGAATTGGTTCAGAAACCTAAAAGTTGGTTCGGAGCTGGTACCAAAAAAATACCGTCCGCCGGTTCCATGAAAGCACCAAAGCTTCCAAGAATCTAGAACAGAACCAGTTCTAGAACTAAAGTTCAAAGTGTCCTTGAGCAAGACACTGAACCCCCTATAACTGCTCCCGATGAGCAACTGTTACTTCCGCCATCGGCATATGCGAATGTGTGTGTGAATGAATGGGTGTAATGTAAAAATCACTGTATACATAAATGCACCGTTTACACCTCATCAAAAAGAGTGAAGCTTTCTGTATTCAAACACACGTCTTGTGCGTCTAGACTGGAGCTATAGGGCTCCATTTTCGTCACCGCTAAACTCCTTATCCCTAAACTTCTTTGCCTTTTTTTTTTACTATTTTGCAAAACATTTTTGAATAGTTAAAATGGCCAGTCTACAAGCTCACAACGTGTCAATGTACATTGGCTAGTTGAACTATTCAAAAATGTTTTTCAAAATAGTAAAAAAAAGACAAAGAAGTTTAGGTATAAGGGCGTTTAGCGGTGACAAAAATGGAGCCCATAGTCTCAAATGCTGCTGTTCGCAACGGTTGGTGTTTGACTCACAGGCTGTCTGCTCGGCGCTCTGGCTCCGTGGCTCTGTGACATGTCTCTCTGGCCTTCTCCCTCCGTCTCCCTCAGCCCCGTGCGGACATTCGCTCTGATTTATGACAGCTCGGGGGCTAATGGTACAGGACCAGGATTTGTGTCTGTGCTGTTTACGACTGTACCAGTGCCGGCTCATTGGGCTCTCTCTCTCTCCATCTCTCTCTCTCTCCCTCATGCCTATCTCTCTCTCTCTCTGTCTTTTTTTTCTGTTTGCCTCTCGCTCCGCCGTTCTCTCTACTTTCTTCTGGTCCTTGGGTGAGTGCATGGAGCAAAGGGTGCAGGTAAGCGACCGGACCGTTGCTCAGTGCTTGTCGCACCCCAAACTCATTTGTCTTCATCCCCAACGCTTTCTGCCAGACATACTGGGGCGCGCTAGGCTCACCTCCAGACAAGGCCACCAGACCTCGACTCACCAGCCCTTAATCCGTCAACAACACAGCCCAACACTTTCTCTGTATTTCCAATGTCTGCGTTCAGTCCACTTTCTCTCACTTTCATTCTCTCTTTTCTCTCTCTCTCTCTCTCTCTCTCTCTCTCTCTCTCTCTCTCTCTCTCTCTCTCCCCTGTGAGTCGATACCACTGACTAGGCCCAGGCCTCCAGATAGGCAGGGGGGCAGAACTGTGTTAATTAGCACCAGAGCCTGGAGACCCAAGGCATGTTATCGCCCACCACAATACTCTGTCTCTCTCTCTCTCTCCTCTTTTTCCTCGCTCTTACTCGCACTCCCTTCCTCCCTCTGCTCTCTTCTATCACTCGCTTACTTACTCTCTCTCTCTCTCTCTCTCTCTCTCTCTCTCTCTCTCTCTCTCTCTCTCTCTCTCTCTCTCTCCCTCTGTTCTCTGGAGGTTGCGTCCATGCGGCTCACATTGCCAGGTTTGTGAAGGATGCCATTGCCAGCTGTCTCTTTCATGGACGGCTGCCAACGGTTTGCCACATCTTCCACGCATTGTCATCGTCCCATTTATTCATTTAGGCCGGCGCCTCTGCTTTTCCCTTCTCTATGCGTAATATCGTGATATGGCATAATTGTTGTATTTTCCTGGCCGGCCTGTAGTAAAGTAATGTCATTTTCTGCCTTTTCCCACTTTGTTAATATAATATAGTTATTACCAATGATTATTTATCAATAATCTCATCTCCACCAGGGGCAAGGGCGTATTACGTTTTTTGTGAGACTATAGTTTTCACATCTTGTGAATTCATAATCTCAGATCCACTATCTGCAGATCTATAGTGCAAGTAGTTAGAGGGCATGCTTTTCTGGATGAGACGCGAGACCCATGGTATTGGTGGTGGTGGGTTTGTGGTAAAGGGGGCCTTGTGCTGACACACACTGGCACAGCGGTGCCAAGGTCGGGCATGCAGGGCGGGCAGCGTTGGCCCAGGTTGGCAGCCGGTCTGTGCCTATGCCTGGGAGTAAACGCGGTGCCAACTCAACAGTCTGCGAGCAGGTTGTGTTGAGCACACAAACTAGACAGTCAGTCCGTTCTCCTCCCGGTGGGGCGGCGCGGCGCAGCCTGGAAGGCACAGACACACACACAATGAGAGCTTCATACCCCCCCACACCACGCACACACACACACACACACACACACACCCTCCCGGTGGACAATGAGAATCCAGATCGATCAACAGGCTTCTTGCTCGACCTTGTTCTCTTCTCTTTCCTCCACCCTGTGTGCCAAAGCCGCATATTTTCTCTGTGGAAGCAGGGTTTTTGGCTGCACGGCACGCAAAAAAACCCCGCCCATGATTGAGTTCCTCGCAGTATGGGGGTATACAACCATGGCACATTCTGTGCGTGCGTGCGTGTGTGCGCTGATGTGACTGTGACAGCTGTGCGAGTATAGTATAGGTGAAAGAGCGAGGAGGCGTGCAGCTGCAAATGTGGACAGAAGAGACAAGAGAGAGAGAGATGAACGGTGAAAGTAAAGGTTGAGCAGGCAGCAATAGTAATAACTAGAACTGCACTCTATCGAGTGCCTACTTGCTTGTTGCACACTAGTAGGCCATAAATGGCCTACTAGTGCGCAAGCAGAGCGTGCAAGTACTGTAGACCGCTACAAACTTTCAAATCTCAGCCTCTCTGTGAAAGAACGTTTGCAATATTGAATTATTAGGTTTAGCTATTTGCTACGTACCTTGCTTTTGGAGGAGAAAAAGTAGTATTTTGAAGTATGGTAATGATTACTTATGGCAGTGGTGTCAGATTACATACATGTATACATAGGGGCATTACCTTTAGTCCACCCGACACTGAAACATGTCATCGTTATGTCACCATCGATAACCAATTATACCCTGGCATTGGTACATATATTCATCACGTCATATGCTCATATGTCTATATCTATATGTATGTATATGTAATTTCTGAGTTGATTAGTGGTATAATGTGGTTACTCGGGTGGTTTGATGCGTATGTCCCTTTTTTAATCCACCCGACACTGAAACATATCATCATTATGTCACCATCGTAAACCAATTATACCCTGGCATTGATACATATCTTCATCACATCATGGGACATACGCGGAAAACATACCTGCACGGTCTGCTTCCGTATGTCCTGTGCCAGCATATGACGTCATATCTTTTGCTGCTAAGGGACATTGGTACATATCTTCATCACGTCATGGGACATACGCTTCGTAGCATGACAGAAAACATACCTGCACGGTCTGTTTCGTGCCAGCATATGACGTCATATCATATGCTGCTAAGGGATATATACGCATCGTAGCACCTGACTGATAACATTACTTGCACGCTCTGCTTGCGCAAGTAATAAGTTGTATAGCACCTTTCATGACATGAAATGCAGCTCAAAGTGCTTTACAGAGCAATGGAGAAAGAAAAAGAAAAGAAAAGCAAGGCATAAAACATTAAAATAATAGCAGTAATGCAATACAGTGAGGACATGAATGAAAGGGAATTTAAAAGATCAATTAAAAGCAAGAGTGTATCTAAGTAGGTCTTGAGCTGTGCTTTAAAAATGTACAGCCTCTACAGAGGCTGCCTGGTGAGGAGATGGAATAATAAAAGTTGGCCTGATTTATACTTTGACATAAGACGTCCAGAAATAGCCGATCTACAATCCCACAAGGTGCCTCGTGAGCTTTTAGATCGTCTTTTTCCGGCTCGCGACACCGGAGTACAATAGATTCCAAATTATGCATATAAAGCAATGAGACAGACAGACAGACAGACAGACAGACAGACAGACACGTGCCTGTGAGCTGATGTGTTTACTTTGCATACATGGCTGATGTGACCTCAAGAGAGAGTGCAAGCCTGCACAAGACATGCTGGGGGGAGGAGTGCGGGAGTGGGAGGTCTTTCAATGTATGTATGTGACATGGTGTGTGTACGTGTGTGCGTGCGTGTCTGTGTGAGTGTGTGTGTGTGTGTGTGTGTGTGTGTGCTCCACTGTTGATTTCCTCCCCTGCGCGGGAAAGTGAATCCATTACGGCACACGCTGCGTGTGTGTGTGTGTGTGTGTGGTGTCTGTTAAATGCTGAGTGGTTCTGCCTCCCCTGCCGTGTGTGTGTGTGTGTGTGAGAGAGAGAGAGAGAGAGAGCGAGAGCTCTGCGCTGCACTCCATTTGACCCTGGGCCCCCTCATTTGGGGGGGGGGCATGTGTAGCGGCCGCTTGCCAAATAAAGTCATGAAATCCCTTCTGGAGATGACACACACACACACACACTCTCACACACACACACACACACACACACACACCACACACACTGTAAATTCACACACACGGTCGCACACACACATGCACGTGCAGTCGCGCGCGGTCAGACTCCCGTCTCCCCCACACACACACCAAATCAGCGACTCACTGTCATCTCCGTAGCACTCCAGCTTCATAAATTGAGCTCACTTGGCCTTTTGCTTGTATCAATTACTGTGCTCTTGCACGCAGGGGTTTATGAAGGACACACTGGGAGTAGGGCTGGCTGTGGCTTTAAACCAGTTCCATCGCAGAGCCATTTCCATATCATTAGCCACGCTGGTCCCTCATTTGGCCACTGATAACAGCACTGAGAACAGCCTGCTCTGTGTTCATCAGCCTATCACTCTGGTTTTATGCTCCTCCTCTGCTATCGTACTGTCGTACTGGACTCTCTCTCTCTCTCTCTCTCTCTCTCTCTCTCTCTCTCTCTCTCTCTCTCTCTCTCTCTCTCTCTCTCCATCTTTCTCTTGAATGTATTCTCTGCACGTTGACGGTGAAGGGCCTTGGTGGAGTGCTGTGTGCGTGTGTTTTTTTTATATCCTCACGGATACCTGACTCCGATACCCATGTTAGTGATGCGCTTTAAGGGGCGATTCACACTATGGTCCCGGGTGCGCACTCGGTACCACTTGGCAGATGTTGTAGTAGTGTGAATAATGCGCACCGTTCCCGGGAGCGGATCGCCCAGCCGTCCCCGGGACCGCATGGGGGGCTGTGTGTGTGCTGTGTGTGTGTGTGTGTGTGTGTGTGTGTGTGTGTGTGTGTGTGTGTGTGTGTGTGTGTGTGTGTGTGTGTGTGTGTGTGTGTGTGTGTGTGTGTGTGTGTGTGTGTGTGTGTGTGTGTGTGTGTGTGTGTGTGTGTGTGTGTGTGTTAGCAAAACACGATCGTTATTGTCGGGCAGGAACCTCTCATTTACAGAACTTGTGTTTTTTGTTAAATTACCGCCCTATTTGATCATGCGACAGCGGCACACGAAAGTAGTAAGTAGCCAATCCACAAGCTCGAAACGCGGCACAAATCGACATGTTTTGAGCTTGTAGATCTGCAACTTTAGCTGTTTTTTAATTCGAATCCTGAAAAGTAATAGTTTTGGCTGAAAATGTGTCACCTACCAGAAAATATGTTTATTAAAGAGTTGGAGAGACAGGGAGACTCCTGTTACACATAATGATTAGGCCTACTATCAGATTATAGTGCGTTAACCTTGTAAAAAATACTTTTTGTTTTAACCACAACATATCACTTATCCTGTGTGTGTCATGTGTCATGGTCGGAACACAATCGATAGATTGATAATTAAAATATTCCTCAGACATGTGACTCTGATACTCCATGTTGGTTAATGCACTGATTAAACTGGTCGGGGAATTAAGGCTTCTTCAGTGGCAGGGTAGGGAGGGATTTGAGGAGAGGGGGAGGGGGAGGGGGGGAGGGGGAGAGAGAGAGAGAGAGGAGGAAATGGTCCCTCTGATCTGCTGCTGCTCTCTGAACCATCTGTCTGGTTCTGGGCCTGACATTCAGTGCCGCTTAGCATTAGTGCTTGCAGGTATTTGAAACGTTTCTCACCCTGACGTGAGAACAGAGTGAGAATCTGGGAAGCGACCCGGGACCGATGTCTGCCTCGGGTTAGACACACACCCAAGGGGGGGTTGGTGGTGGGGTGGGCTTTACGATATATATATATATATATATATATATATATATATATATATATATATATATATATATATATATATAGAGAGAGAGAGATGGTTTAACAGCTAGGGCTAGGAGGCTGTATGTTGTGGACAATACAAAGATTGTAACAAGCTAATGGAATATATACTCCATCATTTCGATATGCCAGGAAATTTGCGTGAATGAATGCTGCTGACTGTAGAGTGTAGAGTTCCACAGCTAACATTCTAGCCATAATGAAAAGCCTACACCCACGCCCATTCAGAGAGTGATTAAACATTTCCTGTGTATTGCTCTAGCAACAGGTGTCTCTAGCAGCAACAGGGTTTTACATTTAACGTTTAGCATTATTTATCAATCCTACTAGCTCATGTAATGAAAACAGTGCTTCAAGTAAAATTAAAAAATATACCTTTTTGGTACACATGTATAGCACTCTAATTTGCATTTGGGAATTTGTTTTTCCTTGCACCCCACTGCCGATTCATTTCTGCTAGAAAAGATGGCTGTGGCTCAGTTTTGCTTTGGATGATTGTCTTTTTTGGAGGTTTGAGTGCATGGAGGAGCTACTATTCTGACGCTAATAACCTACATATAAGCACCATCGCTGTTAGTTGTCAGCACTAGCTAAGCCTCCTAGTCATGATTTGGCGTAAAGTCTGTCTGTTTCTCTCCTCTTTCGGGGACGATATCTTGGGGGTGAACATAGCTTTTATCCAAGGCTTCCATTTCTGCTTCAGAAGCTTGGTGACTGACTCGCTCTCAAACTCCCCCATCCTCTACACAGCTCCCCCGGTGATGTGAAATGAAATTGCTTATTCGTTCGTTAAAGATTGTTCTTGTCCTTGCTCTCGTGCTATACCCCGGGAGCGAGCGAGTTCACTTTGAAACAACTGAAAGTTCTCAAAACCCACTGGAGAATTGCGGGGCGCTGAGACACGATGGTGAAGGAAGGTGTGTGTGTGTACAGTACACGGGGAGTGATCTGTGAGAAAGAAAATTGCTTTTTATCAAGAAAAGAATTATGAATCAAAATGTATTGAGGGCTGAGGTGTTTTTTCTTACAGCATACAAATTAATTCCGGCAAGTTGTCCCTTTACATTAAAGCATGAAGGGGCCTGCTGGCGTAAGGGGAAAGCAATCCCTCTCTCAGTTGCCATGGAAGCAAGCACATTGGAGCGTTTAGCATCAGCACCAACACCGGTGCTGCCAAACCACTGCCCACACCTAATGTACTGTGCTGTGCTGTAGTATACCCACACCGCGCTGTGAACTTGTAGATCGTCTATATTCAAATAGAGGGTATGCGCATGACATCATCATCATACCCGGAAGTTATGCGGGAACGCCTACTGAGTGGCAAAAAACTACTTTCTGGCCATCACAGCCCAAACATCCAAACAGAAAAGTTAGTATTTGATTGCATTAAATTACTTTAAACATTAAGTTCACTTTGTCACTCACTTTGCCACTCGATTTGCCACTCGATCTGCCATCTGGCTGAAGTGGTTAATGTATGTTCTGTTATATAATCAAAATCTACAAAGTAACTAGTAACTAAAGTTTTCAAAAAATTGTAGTCTCTGAGATGTATAGTGGAGTAGAAGTAAAAGGATAGGAAATTAAAAAAAATACTCCAGTAAATTAAAGAAATACCTCGAAATTGTACCTCGAATACCTCGAATTGTCCATGTACTTAATTATACTTTCCACCACTGAATGTGAGCTTGCTCCCTCTCACTCCAAATCAGTAATAATCTGCACACTAAAAACACTCTTCTTAAAGGAAAATCTAATTAACACTCCTCAAAAGCTGTGTGCAGTGGAGGAGGGAAGCCTCATGTTTTCATGGACATCACTCGCCTAAGCACCGAAAATAGCTGATGGATCTTGTACAGTACATGTGTTTTTGGTGCGTGACACCAGAGCAAAGTTTAGCAAAGTAAACAAGAGTAGTTCACCCAAATAAATACTTATTTTCTATCAATTTCACATGCCAAGAAGAGTTTTTGTTGTTTTTGTGACATTCGTGAACCAATAATTTGATGACCAGCTCCAACTAAATGGAGAGACTCCACCGGTCATCAAATTATTGGCTCAGAAATGCGTGTGAACCAATAATTTGATGACCAGCTCCAACTAAATGGAGAGACTCCACCGGTCATCAAATTATTGGCTCAGAAATGCGTGTAGAAAATACGTCATTCTTTGGCTGAACCACTTTAATCTCCCTTCCTTTCTCCTCTCTGCTTCTCCGCACACCCCTCTCTCAAACTCTCATCATCATCATCTCCATCTGCCTCCAAACAACGTACAACTGTTCCACACGTCTCACCCGTGTGCGCCCCCATGCTCACATACGCTGCCGGCGTTGGCGAGGCTGCATGGCTCGGGGGTGCGTAGCGCCTATCTTAATCACATTGGGGCGAGAGCACCTGTGAAAACAGATGTCCACCGGGGCCGGCGTGCTGTTCCTTTTTCAGGGCGGAGTGTCTGTTGTGCACGTAGATGGCTGACTCTCTTCCCCCCCCCCTTCAGTCCCCTCTTCTCCTCCGAGGTTCCTCCAGTCCACAGCGGGCGGACACCGACCCCGCGGCACACACACACACACACACACACACACACAGGAAGAGCCCACAGTGAAGTCAGGCAGAGGACAGGAAGTGTCGGCCGAAAGGCTTCTCTCCCCTGCTGCTGTGTTTATTTTAATATCGGCCCTGGTTGGAGAGCGTAATGAAAAGATGCCGAGTGATGCCACAGAATAATTTGCACAACTATGACTCAGAATCTTAGATTTACACCCCCTCAGTAGAGCCTATAAAGGGGCCGTCCACACACCAAGCACTATAACTATAATTATAACGACATAATATTGTTTCACCACTGTCATCATTATGTGTTGTGGACCTGCGTAATCCACTTCAGTTACAACCATTTTAAAAGCTATATCTCTATAGTTATAGTGCTTGGTGTTAACGGGCCTCAAAGGTACCACAGCTAATACATGGACACGACTACAATCATTTGAACCCTTCATTTATAGTGTGGAACGTAAACATCCACAGATTAAATGTATGATACAATCCGCATGAATCCGCACATTAACTGACATAGTGAAGACCTCAATGCTACTCCAGGAGCAGGCTGGTGAGGTGGAGGGAGTGTGATCACTGACGAGCTGCTGCAGTAGTAGTGGTGACAGTGACCTTAGTGACCTATGCTGAGCGAGTGAGCGTGTTGCATGAAACCGTGAGTGGTGTTCTGCTTGAACCAGAGACATTGAGGGGGCATTTGTCACTGTAAAGCCTATACACTCCAATGCATTCCGTAAACTTCCAGTTCAGGCCTTTGTCACTATTCGCCAATAGAAGTCTATGTAGAAGAGCCGCCATTGGACTGGCCCCATGAAGTGAACGGAGTTGTCTTAACTCTGTCTTACTCTATGGCTCTGGATTGAACCATAGGAGTAGACGTATGTGGTTGGAGGGTGAATGAGTTTGGGACCAGCTTGACTTTCTGAGCCTGCCTGAACTACCCCCATAGTCCATACATCTGCCTTAATTGAACAAGACTTTGTTAGTTGATTAGTTGCTTTTCCACCCCTCGCACATCTCTTATAAACTTTAGATATAACCCTCCCATAACTTAAAAACTTAAAAACTCAAAAGCCAATAGCCATTCTGAAATCCACATTACAACGATCAGTTGTTAACCTCATCAACCTGAAAAAGCTGATCGCATGATTGTTTAAGTGTAACACAAATTTTCAGATTTGTAGATTAAATAAAGCAAGCAATTAGTCGACACATTCCTATGACTTTAATCGACTATGAATTTCTGTAGCTGAGGATAGTCCTTTAGCAACAAATATGTTGCTGACGTGATTTATGAATTGAAAACCCTTCCAGATTTCCATTTCAAGAACCATTAAAAAATGCATAAGACCAGACCATTGAAAATATCGTCCTTGGAACTCGGCTATAATAATGGGCT
The DNA here is from genome assembly GCF_951216825.1 of Electrona antarctica. NCBI lineage: Eukaryota > Metazoa > Chordata > Actinopteri > Myctophiformes > Myctophidae > Electrona > Electrona antarctica. Next base: position 23,139,338 of record NC_136810.1, read on the forward strand.
TACTATCCGAGAGTACAAGTCAAGACATCGATATGGGCTCACTAATAGTGATATGTGAATACAGTACATTCTTTATGGTTGGTAGTGGTACTACTCATCAATGTGGTGCATTTTGTATAATTATCTCCTTATCTGATGGAAGTAACCATCTTTTAAATTCAGCGTAACACAACATCGCTGTGTTCTTGCCCCAGGCCATGAGGAATAATGCATGTCATTAAATTGGTTTGCTTGATCACTATTGATGTTAATGAGCGTACCCGCCACAATGATCTGTATTAGTGGATCTAAAAGAGACATTAAACCCATTACTGGTCTTAAGTAGCGGAGGCATGTGTGCTTTTCCTCCAGCTGTGCTCTCCCATTTCACATGCAGCACTAGACCTCATCCATTGTACAGTATATCGCCAAAATCCCCCATGATCCCCACTGCCAGTGAAGTCTCCTTTCCTTCCATGACCACATCTGATCCATACCTCGCCCAAACTTGTCCAAGGAACCCCACCCTGCAAAAAAGGGGCAGCCAAAGCCCACCCTACAAAAAAAGGGCTGCCAAAGCCTGGTCTGGCTGGGTGAATTCGGCCACCCATGCTGACATGAGCTGATTCTTTAGGGATTTTTAGGGATTTCACATTGAAGACAAAAGGCAGACTCCCACCCCACGACCTAAACGGCACACAGCCCAAATGCTGCCATCCTTTTTTTCAACCCCCCTCCCCCCTGTCCAAGATTGATCCAGGCTCTTATCTCCTCTCTGATCCCTGTGTTATTTCGGGGGCGCAGGGATTGCCTAATGATCTATTGACCCCATCTATCGATCGTTACAGTCAACCACAGAGGTCCATCCACTAAAGGAGGAGTGCTGTGTGGCTGGCACTGCCTCTGTTCTCCCACTCTACTCCTGCCCTTCCGCCTCCCAACGAACCAATCCCTCACACTCCTTCCCCTCTTGCAGTAAACCCATAGAGATTAGGGCTTAATGTGCTTTTAGCATCTGGCTGTCAAGTGACGAATGTGTTTTTGCTACTACCCATTTCTACTCCAGGCGACGGCTACTGAAGACTGTGATCAGTTTATGTCTTGCGTATATGAGGGCATATGAACTGTTATGCCTTGAACCTAATTTATTTATTATGTAATCTAATTTCTGTAATATGTCACTTGGGGAGAAAAAAAAGTGTTATTTTCAACGGAGAGAAAGTGTCAATGTGACTCACCATCAACGCTTTTTTTTAAAAGAACATTTTCGACCAAAGCTTAAATTAGGGCCATACTGTATTCAGGCACTGATGACTCATGTAATCAACATTGCCTTTCAAACGATGATGCCTGTGACCTCGATCGGGGCAGAAACCAAATAAAAGACAGAGTACTGTAGGTTTAACTGCATTAAGGTGTGCTCTGCTGCTTGGCTTTTCTGACAGGCAGATTGATGGATGACACAATGGAGTCTCGAGGTAATCCCCCCTCAGCCGTCACAGGTTGAGGGGGATTATTTATGGTGGACAGACCTGTGTGCCTCGAATGCACGGAAACCACTTAGATGCCTCTGTCGGTGACACGTCTGATTGCATCTCAACTTCCAACAACACCTTGTTGTTGAAGTCGTCGCTCTTGTGCCTTCAATCAATCAATCAATCAACCAAACTGTATGAATGTAGCGCCTTCAGCCACACACTCATGGTCCCCCAGGCACACCACAAAGCCAAGATGCCCAGCCCGCACGGGCAAGACACTCACAAAATGTACATACACAATGATACACCATAAACAAAATACATAAACAGTTACTTATGGATACATCGTTCTCCAACGTAACTGCCTTCTCTATGTATTTTCCTAAAACAAAAGCTTCATTGCTGAACAACCAATTTAACATACCGGTAACAACATTCAGACATCCAAAATAAATCTGGGTTCTTATCCTGATTTTTTTCAAATAAAGAGTTTCTTAAACCATGGTATAGTGGACAGTGGAAAACAAAATGAACCTCTAAACTCCCAGGTCACAAAGAACACACAGTCGCTGCTCCTCAGGAATGCCAGTGTATCTGCCTACCTCAACTGACAGAGGTAAAGCACCAGATCTTAACTGGGCACAGAGGGACCTCTGTCCTCAAATTAATATAATTTCTTAATTTAGCTTTTTTCAAAATGTCCACCCTCCATTGCTCCTGATGTAACATTGACAGTTTATATTTGACTGTATTAATGTACAATGAAGGTTATTAAAAAGAAAATACGTTTGAATCAGAAACTGAGAAAATTGAGGACACCTCATCCCTGGATGATTACATCTTCTATTCTAATTAAATATAGTTTCCGTAAGGCTCTCTTCTGGCAGTTGGATAAGGCGATTCCATGTATTAATTACAGGTGTCATTAAATACAAATGTACTGTAAATAACACTTTCATACTAATATGTTGCACAATGGTGTCACGCAGCAAACCTACTGTACAAGCTCACAGCTCGTTGCGTATGTCACGCAGCAACAGAAAATAGCAGACCTGCAAGCTCACAGCACGCCACATCCGCAACGAGCTGTGAACTTTTAGATCTGCTACTTTCAGCACACGACACCGCAACCGAGCATAAATTAGGCTTTCATTTCTCTTGCTTGACTCTGACACACTTTCACATGGATTGCTTTAAACTACAGCAGTGGTTTTCAAACTTTTACATATCAAGGTCCATTCTCAATTCAGCATTTGAGCCACAGACCACCATTTGATGAGATTTAGTGTCTCAGACCCAAAACTAAAGAATATTTTGTTTTCGTTGGATAAGATTTTGACCCTACAGTAATTGTCTCCACCAGGCCGAAGGCATGGGGAGAGAGTATGTTTCGCACTGTGTGTGTGTGTGTGTGTGTGTGTGTGTGTGTGTGTGTGTGTGTGTGTGTGTGTGTGTGTGTGTGTGTGTGTGTGTGTGTGTGTGTGTGTGTGTGTGTGTGTGTGTGTGTGTGTGTGTGTGGCGCGGCTTGGCCTGTTGTAGCGCCACCATGAGGCTGATTTGAAAACTGTCAAGTGGCATTTCTTCCTCAGTCTAGTGGGAATATGCATGCACAGTTTCACCGCAATCGGACGCTGCGTTGAGTAGTTGTGGCAATTTGTACAAAACGGGTACAAAGCGGGCTACTCCTGAAAGGTTTAGAAGCCAATCGTAGGCAATGAAGGTGGATTATGAGAAATCAAACAAACGCGTCTTGATCACATGACTATGGAGAGCATGTGTACCGATTTGCGTGAAATTTGGCCCGTTTTGTCGCAAACATTTTTAAACTGTGCATGCATATTCCAACTAGGCTGAGGAAGAAATGCTTTTTCTAGTTTCATGCTGTGTTGATGTTGGTAGCATAACAGGCAAACGTTGATCAAAATAATTAATCGACATTCTCTAATTGTATAGACTCATTGTAAATGAGTTAAAGATCTATAAGGGTCCATTTGGTTACCAACTCCATCATTTAGCTGGGGACCACCTGAAATCCCCTGTTGGTCCCCGGAGCACTGGTTGAGAACCACTGCACTACAGAACCATGATAACTGTTCTCAAGTACACTACAACCCAATGCACTTAATAAAAAAGTAAAAATAAAAAAAGAAAGATATAGGGCTATTTTAAATATGTGTACATATATTCAGAAACCCATAAACGTTAGGCGAGGACCATAGCCTGCTGTAGGTGTTGTTGTGACAAGTTGTGCCTGTCATGGCTGAGAGCCTCATGAGATTTGCACCTCTGAAAGTCACTCAGCCATGATTCCACTGAGATGAACACATTTGATGTTTTGATCATGCTTTTTTTAAGGCATGGTTATGCAGGAGGATAGCCGTCTATAGGAGGATCAGTCAATGTGCGTGCGTGAGTGCGTGCGTGTGTGCAGGGACAAATTCTGTGAACTGTTGGCACTAATCCACACCAACTTTCTTCTGAACACTGCTAGCAATTCAAAGATGTACCTCCAATAGTTTTAGTCCAACTAGTGTTTTATGTGCATACTAGTAAAAATAATGTTTTTATGGCATCTAAGACTGACGTAACAGGCCGGCCACATGAAGATCCACATTGGAGACACACCATTTCCCATGTGCATCCCCAAATCCACATAATCAATGTTTTATGGTCTTTCATCGGCTCCTCTGTGTATTGGATTTAGCACGACATTAACTACAGTAGGTACTCGCTGCATCTCGCTGAGATATAAACTAAAGGCCATTGACACCCCCCCCCCCCCCCCTCCCCCAGCCATGAAGGATTGTTTCCATTGTAGTCCCATGTATTCAATTCATCAAGAACAGCATACTGCTGCTGCTGCTACACCTGAATTGTCCTCACAGGTATTATCTTATTATTTGAAAATCCTGCAAGTACAACCCAATGCGCTTCACAGAACGACAAAATATGTATTTTATTTAAAAAAATTGTATAAATATTCAGAAACCCATAGATGTTTTAGAGGCGATGACCATAGCCTGGTCTAGGTGTTGTTGTGATGACTTGTGCCTGTCATGGCTGAGAGCCTCAGAGATTTGCACCTCCTGCAAGTCACTCAGCCATGATTCCACTGCGATGAACACATTTGGTGTTTTGATCATGCTTTTTTCCGGCATGGTTCTGCAGGAAGCTAGCCGCCTATAGCAGGATCGGCCTCAGCGTGTGCATGCTTGTGTGTCTCCAGAGCAAATTACGCAGGCTGTTGGACTCCAACTCCACACCAACCTTCTTCTGAACACTGCTAGTAATCCAAAGAAGTACCTCCACTAGTTTGAGTCCAAATAGTGTTTTATAGGCATAGTAAAAAGAAGACTTTTTTATGGCATCTACTGCTGACGTCAGTCTGGCCACATGACACACCCCAAATCCACATAATCGATTTTTTTATGGTCTTTCATCTGTGTATTGAATTTAGCATGACATCAACTACAGTATACTCGCCACAACCATTTCTACCTTTGGGAATGAAGACAACAGGCCATTGAGCCCCCCTCTCCCCCCCAGCCTTGAAGATGAATGAACATGCAACTCTTAATTGACAGTCGAGGCGTACAGAACAGCTTGGCAAAGGGCAGTACTGGTGCTCAGCGCAAATCAGTCGCAACAAATTCCATCTAGCGATTACAAACAGTGACATACTGTATGTTGCATTACAGATTTAATGTGCCTCCGATCGATATCGGATTACTTTCAGGCAGCTCAATTTTACACTTTGCTGCGGGCAACAGATGGCACTTGCTGATGGTGTTGCTGAAGGGCTGTTCCGCTGCAGAGCATCCACAGAGAAGAGACCAGATACATAGCTACTACTCAGATCAGCCAACACAGGGAGGCTGGCAGAACCTTCACTAAAACAGCCGGGACAATGCTCGACACGCCCCAAACTCTCCCTTCTGGCTGTACAAATATAGAATGAACTTCCCATTGCAATTAGAACTGCAGATTCACTCTCAATCGTCCGCTGTAATATGAAAACTCGCATCTTCAGACTCCATCTTAGCCCGTAGCAATTGCCCTAAGTGACTTAACAGCCTTACAGGCGTATGCATAGGCTACACTTATGTAATTTAGATAGCATTTTATGTAGACATAGCACTCTATAGTGTATACTCATCGTTTCATTGTACAGATATTCTACTGTTAGGCGGATGTTAGGCTCTTATGATCCTTGATGACTATCTCTATGTATTTGATGTAGTATTACCATGTGTTGTTCTTGCTTACTGTAAAGAGTGTCTGCTAAATGCCTAAATTGTAAATTGACTACTGTGGAGCGCAGACGGAGAATGAAGGTTAATACTTAATTTATACACAAGTGCAAAAGTACATTTTCACAACGTGTTGTGAGCTTGTAGATCGACTATTGTCACCATTATTTGAAATAGGACTTAATTCATAATATATTCTTTTTAAAGTTTTTGTCCCAAGAGTGCCTTCCTAGAAATATTCTATTTTTCGAAATGTAGGTAAGTGAAAGTCATCAGCTTGCAAATTTGTGTTATTTTAATCCAAAAATGTATTTAAGTACAGTACTCAAGTCAATGTACTTAGTTACTGTCCACCAACGGCTCAGTGCTCGTCGTACGAAATTGGCAGATTATGAACTAAGTAAAAAGCCGTAAGGGCTCTGTATATTACTGCCATTCTTAACCCGCAGACACGGATGAATAATCCCCTAATCAGATTTCTCTAATGAATAGTTAATTGCACATGAGCTTCTAGTGTTTGTGTATTCAACGCACCCCCCCACCCACCCCCATCCACACACTATAACACTTAATACTGTAGTGCCTATAGTCAAATGCTCTTTTACTTTAAGGCTTCTATATAATTAATATTAAAGCCAGGCACAGCTGGGCCTGGGGGACATTCATTTGTGTTCATGCTGAGCTCAGGAGGGGGAAGAAAAAAAAAACATTCAAATGGTATTCAAATATTAAAATGCACCCATAGGCACCCTAGAGCGCACAAGCAAGTAGCCGTGTTTTTGCTGTTACCGTTCCCGGCTTTCTAAAGGCTGCAAGCGTACCAGTTGGAGTGATATCCGGGCACATGAACTCTCTCCGTCCGTGATTGATAGGCCTTTGCATCACATTGATGGGTTAGGGGAATCTACGGGAAAATAGGCCGCTATCTGCACCTCGTAAATCTCTCACTCATGTCAAGTTGAATCTCCTGAAAGTACAGGTCCTGGGGGCATCGGGTATAGGGAGGGAGAGAAAGGGATAGAGGCACCCCAGCATTGAAAGGCGTGTTATTGGAGCCTGTTCCTCTTCGAGGGATTCCTTTTGACGCTCTTTGATTACATTGCCTTCGCCAAGGTCTTGTTTGTGTGTGTGCACTTGTGTATTTCGGTCTGTTTTTGTCTGTCTTTCTGTCTGTGAGAATATATGTTCCACCGAGTTGTGTGGAAGGAAGCCCAATGCTACTTTAGAGCGCTGAGCAGGGCGAGAGAGAGAGAGAGAGAGAGAGAGATGGAGGGAGGGAGGGAGGGAGGGAGGGAGGGAGGGAGGGAGGGAGGGAGGGATCAGGGATCTTAAAACAAGTCAGGGCACATCTGGTTCTGATTGGACAGAGCCAAAAAAGAAAGAAATGGTCCCTGTGTTCTGGGAAACTGGCAGTGAAAGCACAGACCAGCCCAACCCAGTCGATCCCAGCCCAGGCCGGTACAGCAACACTGCCAGCCAACATGGAAAACAAAAATCAATACTACCACCAGAGCTGCATGCCCACCCCACCCTGGCACCCCCGCTCCTAACCCCAACCCTTCAACCATACTTATCCTGAGTCTTGGCCAGTTCTCATAATCCCATAGCAAAGCCCCTGGCAATCTTTTCATAAACAGTGTTCACTGTTCAGCTCTCTCTGTCTGTCTGTCTGTCTCTCTCTCTCTCTCTCTCTCTCTGCCCCTCCCATTTCAATATAAAGGGCAGAGCCTGCCATAAACCAGGTACTGTAGACTCAGAGCTCCAGTAGTTTTGGCTCCTGTGTCGGGGATAACGGTGCCCTTAGGGGTAGGCTCCGGCTGTGTATGCCTTAATGTTTCCTCATCTCGCCACCTTTGGTGGAAGTGAAATAATATGTATTCTGTGTTGTGGTGTTAGGTTGTGAAAGAAGCCAACGCCCATGCAAATGCACACCCCGACCCCATGCACCTCTCGTCCCTCGGCAGCTGGGGCGTAACGGAAAACAGGCTGCAATTAAAAGCGACGGCGGTCGTTATGCGTTGTCTGCCTCCAGTCCCTTCTTTACCCCGCTCACTGTCATTGTGCTCATCATTTGGGGCCGACGTTTGTACAGGTGGCACGTCAGTCTGGTGCTGCTGTTTCAGGAGATATAGCCTCTATACTCTCCGGTGACGCCTCACGCCTGCTGAAAACAGCCACTGTCACCTCAGTGGATTGTGCACTTAGCCTCCTGAACCCCGCCAGTCCTCCCCTCCCCTCCCCTCCCCTCCCACTGGACACGGAGACCTGAGGCTGTTTGAGTCAAGTTCTCGGTTCAGAGCGAATATCATGGCCCCTATTATTGTGGCCTGTGTGCTCCTGGGCTATATTTGCCGGCCTTATTATGCTGGCTGATGGCTGGACAAAAAGCCTGATGTGTGTCTGTGTGTGTGCCTGTGGTGGTATATTATCTGTATGTGACGATTTGCACTGCTGCCTGTTGTGTCCCGAGGTTCCCTTGGAAAGAGATTTTTAATCTCAGTGAGATTTTTCCACTCCTAGTGAAATAAAGGTCAGATCAAATGAGTGCTGTTTATTTTTGTGATGAAGCTCGGGCATCCCCTTGGGTATTTTCAAAGCACAATGCCCTATCGTGGTGTGTCTGTCCGTGTGGATGAACGGACAGGCAGGCCGACGAGGGTTTTTCCACACATGCCACAGAGTCAGTGACCCGCACTGGCATAATGACTGCGCGGTTAATTCCCCGGGAGTCGCCCAGCACTCAGCAGTGAGAGATCATGAGGAGAGGAACTGTTTAGATTTAGAGGAGGAGTATAGGGGAGAGGAGAGAGGAGAGAGAAGGGAAGGAAGAAAGGAGAGACGAGGAGAGGACCGTATACTGCGAGTCCTATACATTGCATGCAACACAGAGTGATCTCTTTCTACCCAAATCCTTTATGGGGGGATTTCACAAGCCACCAATAATCCACTGGCATTGCAAGTAGCGTTTCTCAACCCCCTCCCGCCCACCTACGCACCCACTCTGTCGCTCCATTTCTTCTCTTTCTCATGAATTCCTTATTCCTAAAAATACTTTAACCACAGACTGGGAGAAGGCGGAGGGTGGGGTCTTTTTTTTATCCATAAATCATGCTTGAAATGTTTGAGGGAGGATTTTTTTTTTGCTGGCACTAAGCACGTTGCAGAATTAGACAGTTCACAGTTTCTCTCTCTCTCTCTCTCTCCATCTCTGTTGGCACTGTTAAGATGAGGCAGAAAGGGCTGTGTTACCACTGAATGAGATACGATATAGCATTATGCACTGCAAGTTGGGGTTTTGGAAGATTTCTACGACTACAGCTTTGGTATTTACACTGGAAAATGGCAAAACGACATCAAAAGACACAAAGCTTACCATCCTGGAGGCACTTGATAAGATCACTAGCACCAGTGTTGTGATAGTAGAGGACTCAGTGGATGGCTCAGAGGACGAGGTGCGCTCTGAAGAGAATTCTATTTGGAAGGCCTAGATCCAGTCTATGAGTAAGAGAACAAACTAACAGTTTATGGATAATATATATACTTTGAGGGGCGCTAGCCCCTCCTATGACCAGCTTTGTGTGTCTGTGTGTACCCCATAGCGATGATTTGATTGGCTGAGGGCTTCAAAAGTGAGGATGTATGGTTATAAGAGTGCCCCTCACTTCACACAAGTGTGATTTTTTTCTAATGGTTCACAGTCAGGAGGATGAGGTGGGGGGAGCAACCAGTCTGTGCTCTGTTCCAACTCTGCCAGGAATCCTTCCAGGATGCCTCAGTACTCCCCTCAAGGACTTTTGTACTGATTTGTAAATTTGAAATATATTTTTTATAACAAAAAAAAACCCCAAAAAGTGCCAAGGTGTCATTTCCCACCCCAGCCATTGTAGCGGGATTTGCACGCATAATGTTTTCAAATGACATGGCAATTACCATTGCACACGTAAACGTCCCCCACACAACACTAGCCTAGTTTGTTTTTCTTTTTCGTCTTTACTTTGGCAGTTACAAATCATGATTGCTGTGTGACTGTGTGCACTGTGCACACTTTGCCCATTAATATTCTAGTGTATTGTAATGAAATGTGAAAGTGGGAATGGAAGGGGGGTACAAAACAACCCTCTGTTAGCTCTTTGATTTTCAGCAGTGCTCTCCAAAGCACTACTCCTACCCACTGAGGCTGTGGTTTTGCACGCGTGTGCTTGTGTTGTGAATTGATGGCCTGCCAGGTTGACTGTTATCTGAAGACTGTGTGTGTGTGTGTGTGTGTGTGTGTGTGTGTGTGTGTGTGTGTGTGTGTGTGTGTGTGTGTGTGTGTGTGTGTGTGTGTGTGTGTGTGTGTGTGTGTGTGTGTGTGTGTGTGTGTGTGTGTGTGTGTGTGTGTGTGTGTGTGTGTGTGTGTGTGTGTGTGTGTGTGTGTGTGTGTGCTCCTCCCATGGTTACATAAGATATTGAGTGTGTCACCTGGCACCACTTTATCTCGACCTGCGCAGATTGCATTCTGCAATCTAATGAGACAGATATTCTTTAATGAAACTCCTGGAGGGGGTTGGGATTGCCATGATAAAAACTTAAGGTCACACTGCGTTATCCATTCCCCACTTACACCAATGTTGTATTATTAGTGGGTTGATGCACAGTGTAATCACACATCTCATCAGATTATTGCATTGCTTATTAAACAAGCTGAAAGTGGTGGTGCTGGCAATTTAGTGCCTGTAGGGTGACAACAAATATTCCATCAGAAAGTAATTACAAACAGCCACCAATGAATAGAGCTGAACATTACCATATGAAAAAACAGGATCCCCAAATGAGGTGTAGCCTGTAGGCCTATCATTTTGAGCTGTATCTGTGGCGTGGATTGTGATTCAAGTCTGAGACTTATTGACACGATCAAATATCACTGTATTTTGGAAAGAATATCTCAATATCAATATGTGACGATAGTGTGGGTGCTTTTAGAAGTTATTTGCTCACAAGAAAGGAGGAAAAAAGGTAGTATTTGTGAAGAGTGCATGAACATGAATGTCCTCATGTAAGGTCTTGCTATACTTCAGCAGTTGCTAGTGCTGCCTGAAGATTGATGGCCTTGTCACTGCCACAGGCAGGTCTTGGCACTTCTGGCCTATTGCCATTGTCGACGGCTGCATTTAGTAGCACCCTATGAGGTTTTCCACTCTCACCAAGTTGAAAGACTAAGTAAATATTTACTCCAAAATCTGTGTCTGCCAGTAATTCTACACTAGATTCAGGGTTGACTACATTCTGTGGCATTTGTGGCCGCACTATCCCTCTATTTAGTTTTCACATATTATATTTCATTTGTTTTTTTTTAGAAGAATTGAGCATCTCTGCTACGCTGTGATATTTTTTTTGCGGAGGGGTTTTTTGGCGACTGAATGAAAGCGTCTCTCGGCAGCTGGGGCAAACATGGCTGAGGATCAGAGGCAAACAAGTCGTAAGTAAAAGTAAATGTCAGAGCCAACGGCACCCGCAGTCCCGAACAAATGGCTCCGAGGCAACGATGATGACACAACATGGAGACACAGCGTGGGGAGACAAACAACAACAAACCCATCGCGATGCCACACAAAGTGAAACATCTTAATTGACAATATACAATATATAGTATATATTCAGCGGGCCTTAATTATTCCTGCATAAAAATAGACGGCAGTGAACAGCATGAGAGAGAGAAAGAGAGAGAGAGAGGGAGGAAGACAGAAGCCATGACTGCAGAGGGAGAATCACCATGGAGATTTGACTTGCATTCCTTTTGGCGCCCTAACCATTGAAGGAGCTGTTTTTGGTTTCTGCTCCGTGTGGTTAGCTTTTTAAGGGGAGGGGCGGTGGGGGCTTGGCTGGGCGGGTGGGGGGAGTTTTGGCGCCAGAACTGCATGTCAAACGACACATACTGTAGATGCTGCATGGCACTCCCTCTGCTTGCTGGAAGAGTTGCATGCACAATACCAGAGAGGACAACAGCGCTGCTATAGATGTGCTGCCCGGCTAGCAGTGTTTTAGTGTTAGCCCGGGGGCTAGCCCCGCTGTTCGGACCACTGGCCCTGACGAAGAGCCACGAGGGCTTATTTTGGCAACACTGACATGGGCCTCCTCTCTCCAGACATCCATCCCCGCCCCTCCACCTAAACCCCCCCCCCCCCCCCCCCCCTCCCCTTGTACCATCACCTCACCAGCAGCGCGCTCCTTTGAGAGGGGGGCGGGGGGAGCTGCCAGGAGGGGGAATTCATCATGGCTTTGGCCCCGGGCACTAGGTTAGCGGTATAGCACTGAAATGGAAAAACGTGTGCAGCACGACAAGTTGTGTGTGTGTGTGTGTGTGTGTGTGTGCGTGTGTGCGTGTGTGTGCGTGCGTGCGTGTGTGTGTGCGCGCGCGCGCGTGCGTGCGTGCGTCGACACAGACCCTTACCTCCGCCCTCCACTGAAAAAGCAGTGGAGTATTGTGCCCACCCTTTCCACCTGGGCATCTATCACCCCGGGGGCTGGTGGAGAAATCATTTACTCTATGAGAGTTTGATTGACGATATAAAAACCAAGACTCATTAGTCTTCCTCTTTCTTTTTTCTCTCTTTGTGTCTCTCTCTCTCTCTCTCTCTCTCTCTCTTTCTTTGTCTCTCTGCCCATTTCACAATCACACTCCGACCTGGCACCGTGACTCAGAGAGCAAAAGCGCTCACAAACACAGTCCCGAACACAATCTCCCAATTGGTTTTAGCGACGTGACACTTACAGTTCAAACACGGCTGGGAGGGGGGGGTTCAATAGTCAACACCTCTGGGGAAATGGGGAACCTTTTTTGTCTGGTTCAGTCATAGAAACCCAAAGCCTGACAGTCATGCCTGTCTGTCATCTGTCTCTGTCTCTGTCTCTGTCTCTCTCTCTCTGTCTCTGTCTCTCTCTCTCTCTCTCTCTCTCTCTCTCTCTCTCTCTCTCTCTCCCGGTCTCCCCAACATGGTCAATGTTGCCCCTGTTGTCAAATGTTTGGGAAATGTTTGGGAAATGCTGCTGTGGAACGGGTATTTTGAGACAACTTGTTGTGATTTGGTAATGTAATAAAATGGAGTGGAATTGATTAGAGCAGTGTTCCGTAACGAAAATATCTGATCTACAAGCTCACAACGCTTCCCATCATGACACATTGTAAGCATGTACATCTGCTATCAACAGCGTTGGAACACTGTTGTACGACGGAGAATAAATTCAGGCATAACATTCTGACGTGGTGGGAAAGGTGACCTACTGGGCTTAAGGAGGAGGCATCCATCACATGAAATAGAATTAGTCTAATCCAAATGACATATGAATAGATTTTTAGGTGAAAGTGAAGGATATGCGAACCTGGAGATAATTTCGATCAATACTGTGGTCTAATTTTGGTGCAAAGAAATGGAATTACCCCAAAGCCTAATAAAGACGTATGAATCGATAAAGTTAATTTTGGACCGACTTGAGCATAGCCCTACATCCAGAAACTAGAAGGAATCTTTTGAATTAATTGTTGTGCTCTCATCCAGTAATTCTCAACTCTGCAACTCGTGTGAGAGGATCATGCATTGAAGCATCCTGGAAGTTTGCCCGGTTCCATCCCCCAGACCGCCAGGGAAGTGAATAAACAACCTCTCTATAGGCCAACCAAGTGCCCTTCTTGGTCAAGGCATTTAAACCCAAACTGCTCCAAAGGAGCTGCTTAGTAGTACAGTAAGACTGTTGTTGTACTACACAGCTCTCAGGTGGGAAGCAGAGCTGTGCAGGGAACCTACCCTGGACAAATAAAGGTTAAAAGAAAAAGTAACTCCTGGGGATCCAGTGTGAGTGATGCTGGTTTCCATTCTAGCTGTCTAATTAGCAGCTTATCAGACATCAGTCAAATGCAATTAACTACAGGTGAAATTTGCACTATTAACTCTGAGAGTGTAAAAGGTCCGTTTTCTACACTCTCTGAGTGAAATGGATTTGGATGGAAACCAGGTTTTACTGTGTGCAGTGGTCTATGTCCAAAGGAACTGCAGTTTCAGAACCGCTGTTCTAATCTGACCTTGGAAGTGCTCTTGGATTTGCTCCGACGTGGACTATCCGATTTTGAAAGCGTCACAGGGATTTAGGGGAGCCTTCCAGAGAATCTCCTCTTAAGCCACTGTTGCTGCTGATCAAAGGGAGCCAGATAGCTTTGAGGTGAGCACGGTTTCCTTCCCCGCACTCTCTCGTTTCCCAGAACCGTACTGACTGTAGATCTTTTTTCTTCTTCTGCTTCCAAATGAGCTATTCTCCCCCAGCCTTGTCTGATACTTTACCCACATCGTTCTAAGAGGAGAGAAGAAAGCGGGGGTAAGATGGGGTGAGGGAAAATAGATTGAGAGAATTAAATTTTTGTGAGCCGGAGCTTTTCTGCTGCGATTTCCTGCCAGCATAATTGGTTGAAATGTTGAATGAAAAGCACCCGGGGTCAGTCATGAGGCTACGTTAGAAGAGCACCGGTCAATTGACTTCAACACTGTCCGTATCCATCCCCTTACACGTCAGAAATATGAAGGTTCCCTAAATTGCCCAGAGCTAATCTTTCCCTCTGCTCCGCCAATGCATGGACCGAGTTGTGCTAGAGTAATTGGTGATCCTTGACAGTTTCCTTTCCTGTGCCTCTCCTCGAGATTAGAGTGGATGTCGAGGTAGGTTTTGGTCAAGATGTCACGTGGCTATGTCCTCTGAGTGATCCAGATACAATTATCAACGTATCGGGGGGAGCTTTATGCGAGCGGAACAGGAATCCCTCATACTGAACGGCACACATGCTTTCCAGAAAAAAAGACATGTCGCTGCAGTAGCCTACTATATGGCTGGAGGCATTGGAAAGAAGAGGGAACAAAGGGAAAAAAATAATCTTGGAAATAAAAATGTTTCATTCTTTTTTTCTTTTTTCAAAAAGCTACGTAACAGTGCCAGAAGGCGTTTTGAGAACGAGCAAATGTGTTGTGAATTGATAGTTGACACCTGCAGGGCAATAAGAGTTTCTTAACAGAAGTTAACAGTTGGATGTGTGTCGGCACATTGTTATTTTCCTGGGAACTGATGCTTGAAAGGCAGCCGTAGAAAACACAGTGGAAATTACATTCATACATCTATCTCTTTCGCCTCAGTTCTCTTCCGCTGCCCGTGAATGGTTCTCAATGCATATTTGATGATACAGAGGTAGTTGCCCTTAAAACACTACGCCCCTTTACCAGTCGCAGCAGGAGCCGAGGAGTAATTGATATGCATTTTAATTTCCCAGCCCTGGCCCTTTAACATGCATTAGACGTGCTGTAGTGGAATGGTGTTGGCTGTCATTGCCCTTTTCACAGACGACGGTGTGCTCTGGTTCGCCGGACAATTTATTTGCCCAAATAGAGAGAATTTCCTATACGCTATCTGCACTCGCAGGTCAGCTTGAGCCTCCTGCCATATTAAAAGATATAGGGGAGAGGAGTATCGGCAAATAAGCGTTGGGTTTCGTTTAAGAGTCTGGCGTAGTTCATTTGACAGGAAAGCCAGGGTGATGTGTATCCGCTCATCTGTAAAAACCTCAGAACAATTTAGTCCTTCTTGAGCTGTTTACCAAAAGTGAGGTTATTAAATTAGTTTCCAATCAGACCATAACCTTCCGGTCTCTGACCTACAATTTCACTTGTTAGACTTTGCTCCACAGACTTGTACAGAGCCCCTGTGGAGACCGAAAACAGAGCACCTGTGGCGACCTAAAACCACAGAGCAAAATAACCATATGTCTCTGTGATTATTGCATAGATTGCCCATTGTGTCTCCACACACTAACAGTCATTTCAAACCAACGGTCCCCCCTCACCATACTGAGAGCAATTTAACAAACCTATAACTTGCATTTGTTTTCTAGCCTGAGGAACTAAGCAAACTTGTCTGTCTTGTGTTATCTCTGCCATTATTTCCATCATGTCCGGCTCTCCGAGGCAGCCACGACAGGATATTGACAGGGCCTCTTCTCTGAGAGCGACCCCAAACTCCCAACCCCATCCCTTTCTCCTCACCCATCCTCCTTCTGCCCATTCCTTCCCTGTCCTATTTCAGCCTGCACATCCATCGCCTCGACGGGGCAAAGAGTTCAAACTCCTAGTGGAGTGGAGCTGTCTGGCTCTCTGTCAGCCACTCTGCCCTCCAGAGACCGCTGAGTTCAGATGTCAGAGGGGGTGATTGAAAATCAACCTAGTCTCAAAACGAAGGGGAGTGTGCTCTTGCGTCTGCGCTCTGTTAACATAACTGAGTGGCTGTCACCCATTTTGTTGGCATCAACACTTTTCTTTGGGCAGCCCTGCAGAGAGGGATTGCTCCTCGCGGGGATGTTTGGGGGGCCGTGCTCTGCCCCGAGGATGGAGGCTGGCATCCTTGTGCATGCCTGCTTCATTTATAAAAGATGATGGAGCGGGAGGGCACTGGAACAGGCTCGTTCTGACAGATCTGAATAACCCCCCCCCCCAAGTTAACGAAAGAATTTGACTTTTTATCAACGCTTCAGGGTAGACAGCTGTGCCTCCAAAGTCACAGAGAACCCTGGGGGGGAAGCACAGTTTACGGGTGAGGCGGGGAGACGGAAGCAAAGCGTGGTCCATCTCGGAGACGATGCCAGGTCTTGATAACAAGTGCACCTCGGTGTGACTCAATACCTTAGTGAGAGACAGGAAATCTTTCCCCTAATCCTCTAATGTGATGAGAGAACCGAGGGCCTCTTTTGGAGCAGAGCATCAAACATGCACACACTTCATGTCACGCTCTCATCCACAAGTCTCTCTCGCCATGTTCTATTACATCCTGGGAGCTTCTCATCTTCTCTAGGAAGGTTTCTCCCCTACACACACTTCACATTTCCTTTCATCTACAGTTCCTCTTGCCACCAAATCATGCCTTCATTGCCTCACTTCCATGTCTCTCCTCCCTGTCTTTATCAGGCCGCGTCATGCTGCCTGAGCTCTGTCCATTTCCACTGCACTGACCTCATAAAGATGAAAGTAAAGAGGATTCCACCCCCTCCGCAGCATCTAACAAAATCACACTGGATACGCCATTTATGGGATAAAGAGCTTAGATATTAAACATAATATAGCCGTACGAATTTTTCATGCAGTGTTACCCTGACGCCATATGATGATTCATCCTCCACTTCAGCATCTGTTATGCTTACTTATAGTTACACGCTGAAAATAGCAGATCTACAAGCTCACACGTTGTGTTGTAGCGCTGCACGCTGTGAGCTTGTAGATATGGCTGGAGAAGACACGACCTGACACGACGCCTGTCAGTCGCCATAGGAGCCGCAAGGCGTTTCATTCATATAAAGCTGTGGAATAATACACATACAGTACAGATGCCTGTATACGTACTGTATAAGTATAGGTTGTACATGTACTTGCTTTTCTATGTGTGGCAGATGGATCTTTTCTGCTAAGGGGGTGGGTGTGTTTTCTTTTCAGATGTTGTAGTCAAATGAAAAACTACCCAAGCCAGCAGCCGTAATCCCTGACGACAGCCATGCAATCACTGATTCGTGAACTTGAGCATGTGTTGAATAGTAAACAAGCCCAAACAGCATAGCCAGGGCAGCTGATAGGATGATCTGTTGAGGTCATTGGTCCTCCACATCCCCAGAATGTCTCTATTCAGAACCAGGTGCCATATCAGTAGTAATTTAGATAGGTTGTGAATTTTGAAAAAAAGATGATTGCTATATCATAAGGGGTTATAGGGTGCGCAGGATATAGTACGTGATAATTACTGTTTTTTCAGGCAGACATGCGGAACCTGGAACAGATTGAAAATTGGATTGTAGGTTTAGCGAAATCACTCCCCTGGCCCTCATCTATACCGATCGTGACTCTGGAGTGTCTGAAGCGAACATTTTGTGACATTTTCAGTATGCGATTTAGGTTGAAAACAACGTTGTAATGTCAGCCTGCGTGACCCCCGGGTGAACTCCATCAGCCTCCTCCATCTAATAGGACAAGGATTGTATCTCGGCCACGGCACATATACGATTTTGGTTCTATCTGATTTGTTTTGTTTTGTTTATGTGTTCATCTCAGTCACGGTAATGTGAGCCACCCCCCCCCCCCTCCTCCCTCCCTCTTTCTGTCATTGTGTGTTAGAGAGAAACACAGTTTGTGTCCCTTCAGAGTGTGTGAGTGTATGACTCGCATAATCTGATACTAGCTCCAACATCCAGCCTACCACACACACACACACACACAAACACACACACACACACACACACACACACACACACACACACACACACACACACACACACACACACACACACACACACACACGCCATTCACACTAGCCCACACACTTCCTTAGACTCCCTAACAAATTCAGCTCTTGTCTTGTTCAGTTCCAGCCTTCTAGTTCTCGGCTATCCAATCTGCACTTTTAATTCCAAACTTACATTTAACCACATTAACCCTGGTAGCCTATTATCCCTTTTTGGGCATGTCATTATAGGCAGAAATAAAACATAATTTGTTAACCATTTTACCAAAAATAGTAATCTACAAGCGCACAACGCATTGTGAATAGTGACAGGTTTTGAGCTTTTAGATCAGCTATTTTTAACAATTCGGAACATCCAGGGAAAGAGAACTCGGGCTTCAGTGGTGTTCTCCTCATGAAATTTCAAAGTGCGAGTTGATCAGCGGCGATGATATTCAAGGCTTTTCCTTAACCAGTCTGCCATTGATTTGATCTAGGTTGCCTTGTTGCATAACGCATGGCCTGCCCTACGTTGATAATACATAACTTATAGAATGGGAGGCAAGAAAGGGGAGGTTGATGCGTCCTTGTAGTATTATATGTTTGGCCTTCACGAATCACGACGTTCTCGTTTCCTCCCCACTTCATGTTAGATGCACTTTCATTGTGCTGTAGGGTTTGTGTATACTAGAGAACCCAGTGACAGAACATTGTCACTCATGAGGAAGCCGTTGGGAGGATTTCACTGCCAGGCGGAGGCTTAAGCTAGATGAGTTTCCAACGTAGGATGGGAATGCGCGAGCGCACGCACACACACACACACACACACACACACACACACACACACACACACTACCAGAGCCTCTGTCCAACAGTGATTATAGGCAACTGGGTGTATTATCCATGTGTGGCCTGCGCTCACACAGCTAGCTCATGGAGGAACCACACGCCATCTGATCGCACGTGCTGATCCATTGACTCCCATTGCCATGGCAACTATCACTAGCTACCCCCCCCCCCCCGTCCCCCCTTCCTCCATCCCTTAGCCCAGGGGTTCTCAACATTTGTGGCTGGGGACCCCCGGGAATGCTTTGGCCATGTCTCGCGACCCCCGCCCCACCCCCAATACAAACGGACTTAAAAAATATATCATAAATGAATACTGAAACCAGATATACTCATTTAGGAAAGTTTATGCATGTACTATGTAAACTCTTTTTTCATTTTCATTTTCCAGCCATTCAGTTGCAAAAAAATAAATAAATAACTATTTATTTATTTTTAATTTGGGGACCCCTCAAAATGATTTGGCGACCCCCCCCCCCCCACCTGCCTTAGCCCACTCTCCCCACACACATGCCCGCCTCTCACCCACTTATCTCCCCCCTCCCCCCCAACTGTTAAGTTGTGAAGATGTGCGTTGCCGTCTCAGCGTGTGTTCTTCAAAGGCAGAAGAGCACCAGTCACGATGATGGACCAGCTGTACCGCATGTTGTACACCCTCTACATAATGTACTGCTTGCACATTATGTACAAGAATACCTTAGCTGTGTTGCCTTTAGTAAACCCACACAGACTGGTTGCTTCGTCTCTGTGTTCACCTCTACCTATTGTATTTATCCTGACCCTAAATGAACCGTCCAAGAGAAGTTGCGCTCGCGATTTGCTTTGTTTTGAAAGCTTCTCCTCCTGCATTTTTCATTATAACGTTTTTAAATGGATGGTGGTAAAAACAACACACACACAAAGTGAAAAACCTGGCCAGCTGCGTTTTGAATGTTCCCACAGGGGCTGCAGGGCGGCGTCTCTCTGTGGGACTGTAAGTGGTTGCAGGGGGAGAAACAAAAGGAAAATTTAGCGGCGAAGTCTGTTTTGCAGCAGCCAGCGAGATTCAGCCTGGTGGTTGTTCTCAAACCTTTTTATGGCAAGGACCCCAAAATGTACAGTATGTACATACATTTTCGCTGTAGACTCTGAACATATTTTGACACCCCCCCGTACAGGGACATGAACTTGGCCCCCTCCTTTTCTCCCTACACTAAATCTCTTGGCTCTGTAATCTCTGCTCATAAGCACTCATATCACTGTTATGCCAATGACACTCAACCCCCCCCCCCCCCCCCCCCCTCTCTCTCTGTCACTCAGGTGGTAGAGTGCATCGCCACATGTCTGGCTGACATCTCACATTGGATGTCCTCTCACCACCTCAAGCTGAACCCAGGCAAGACCGAGCTTCTCTTCTTCCCAGGTAAGTCCTGCCGTGTGTAGGATCTCAGCAGGTTGTTTAGACAGATACTAGGTTTATTGTTTACTTGGTATCCTATATAGTTTTGAATGTACAGATTATAATTTCTATAGTAGGCCTATACTGTATATTGTTTAGACTGATCCTAGGTTCTTGGTTTACTCGTGATCGTACAGTTCACTGAGTCATTACACTGTCTCTCTGCATTGTGTTTACCTTGCTTATTGTAAGTCTACTAAACGCCTAAATTGCAAACTGCAAGCATATTTCAAAATTAGCCATTATTTTCAACACGTCATGACACGTTTTACCTTGTAATTTGGCTGTTTTCAAATAGCCAATGTGTATAGGTTTAAAGTGGTTGAACAGATTATTTTATGCTACTGTATATTCACAAATTTAGCTGGGGACCCCCTGGAACCCCTTCAAGGACCCCTGGGGGTTCTCCGGACCCCACCTTTGAGAACCACGGTTGTAGTTAACTTGTATTGTTGTGGCAGCTAACAGGGGAACATGCTGAGAAGAAATACCACTGCACTTTGCTCTGAAATGCTCCTTTTCTCCCGACACCACCACAACGCTGCCCCAGGAGACGGTTACATAGCGTCTGAAAAGCCTTTCAAAGCGTACAAGGGAGTAGACATGCGTGAACTTGAACATCAGAGGTTTTATGTGAGAGCCCCAGATGGATATCGTTGCTGTCGGGTGGAAACCTTGTATGTCCAAAACAGTTTTGATATATGACTTTGTCCACAATTCCATGCTGTATAGATGGTACCATAGGAGAGATAACAGACAAACAGTTCTTCTACATTCTGTAATTGTGTAGACCTTTTTGTAAATTAACCAAATTCGCATCTACTCGCATGGTAGAACAGTCTAAATGTGAATCGGACATGCATGTGCACGCACGCTTCTTTTTCTGCTCAAAATGAGACAAAATCCGATGTTTGGAAGGTTATTATTCCCTGTTCTTACATCGCACGGACGAAAATAACTCCTCCGCTGCCTACAGTGAAGCACACTGTAGTATGCTGGGGGGGCTGCACCATAGAGTACTAAAAGGATATTAGAGACCGAACCGGAGCAATAGCCCCGCCACCCCTCTTTTCATTTCGATGGAAGTGGCGTTTTGAAGCACCCGGAAGACTGCCGGAAGTACAATTATAACTCAATGGTTCGAGTGAGCGGAAGTTAAGCCCGGGCCACAAATGTGAGGTCCTGGGATGACGCACGTTACACACGACGTCATGAACGTCCGTCCACCTCCATGAATGTGCAGTTCCACTTTTCGCCAGTAGGTAGTGGCAGCTTCAACGTTGGATAGCCTTACGGTATCGAGTCGGTCGGACCCACAGTTCTCCAGAACCACCACAAAAGGCTCTGGTCAGGCTCTGCCAGTGGGCAGTGATCAGTCTATATAAGACCTTACACCACTCAGTTCACACGGGTGTGATTTCATTACGTCAGACATTACGTCAGACCACAGCTGATCAGTCTATATAAGACCTTACACCACTCAGTTCACACGGGTGTGATTTTTTCTTTTTTAATTCACATTATTTATAGGAATTTCTTTTGCGTTTTAGGGCCACGGTAGGGCGTAAAATGAAAAACGTGGATGGCCAGGATTCATGGCCATGGCCATACAGTATATTGCGTGTCTTGATCAGTGTAGAGGGTTTGATGATGTCAGACTGACAAATGATGGACTGACGGCCTGGGCCATGGCTCAGTGGTCCAGGCACCTTGGCTGGCAATCCAGCCTGGCAGTGTGCCGCGGGTTCGACTCCCGATCCCGACGGCCTTTACTAATGTCTTCCCCCCATCTCTCTCCCCATTTCCATTTTACTTTTCATAGTAAAACAGAGGCATGAGTAATACTTAAATTTGTGCTCTCACACACACATTTACAAATCTGACTTGAATTGCATTTCAAAACACCTATAGGAATGTGGTTCCAATCTGATTAGCAAAAATCAGTTTCCAATTGCTAGTAATAGGATTAATTACTTACTGACCAAAATGCATCTTAGCATCTTAAAAAGCACAAGCTCCACATCTGCAGAAGGTTTTGATTGATTGCATCTCTCTCTCCTCTCAGCCTACTGTCTGTCCCTCCATGAAAAAAACCGAAAGCCACAAAAAAAAAATTATGGACTGACAACCATATATGGAGATCTAAGTGTCTCCATGATGTCACGAGATGTCACGAGGCGCGATACCATATATGGTACCATTTCATAGTAAACGCGACCTTCGGTCGCAATAAGTTAAGGAATCTTTAATTCTGTTGCCGTTCTTGGATCTGTCGGGAGTTCTTTATTTATTTATTTTTAACATGTTTTAGCCAATGTCATATGAGGAAAGCTCAACACAAAGTATTGTCTTTTGATGTCATAATTTATTATGAAAAAATTGTGTTGCTGTCCTTTCCTCGCCAGCCAACGCAAAACAGTGAATATCTGCATTCAAATCCATAGTGCAGAGAGAGAAAGATCTGTCTGTTCATGAATATTACTACGATATATGTTTCTCAGATATGATCTGAGAACTACCTGACCGACTGACTGTCCACGCTGTTATTTGCAAGTGATCTGATTTGTGTAGGCTATTCATACCTCTGCATTGGTTGCTGTGGTAACAGGTAACATAACAACAGAGGCATGAGTAATACTTAAATCTGTGCTCTCTTGTAAAATAGCCGCTCTACAAGCTTGCAGCGTGTCACAAAAAATTGCATTGAGCTGCTTCTTCCAGCAAGTGTCCAGTCTAAGACACCCATTTACAAATCTGACTTGAATTGCATTTCAAAACACCTATAGGAATGTGGTTCCACTCTGATTAGCAAAAATCAGTTTCCAATTGCTAGTAATAGGATTAATTACTTACTGACCAAATGTATGGATGCTTTTGTGTGACACGGTACTATGATCAAGTAGGACATTAATTTACGAAAAAAATTAAAATGTGGAGCTACTGTAGGAGGTTTCTGTCCGTCAAGAGCAATATATTGTATGTCAGTCTGATATTTGGGGGCGGCAGTGTCTCAGGAGTCAGAGCGTCCGCTTGGGAGGTTCGCTCCCAGGCTCCCCCTGTATTACTGTCAAAGTGTCCTTGAGCAAGACACTGAACCCCTAACTAAAAACAGGTCTAAAAAAATATGTATATAAATACCTGACCACAGCATGAGTTCCTGTTGCCTCAACTTGCAACACCTTCTTGTCGTTGTGAAACTGCAGTTGGGTCTACAGTACCTCATCAAGTTCTGGCCATTCGTTTTGGCACAAGCTGCGGTGCTACTGGTACCATTCTCCACAGCTGGCTGGATGTAATGTGGAGGACGCTACAGTGCCCAGTCCACTGGCAGCTCCACTGCCATCTGCCTGCTATTTTTCACAAGCACAACATTTACCTAAGTTCGCTGCATGACTGATTGCAGGCAGGTGTTCATTAACAGAATTTGCTGTTACATGTGTATTACTTAATAAGAGCGCAAACAAAATCTTCTACGGAAAATGATACAAAAATCAATCATGTTTCTCCCGATGCCCTCACTTGTCTCTCTGAGTTAAATTCCCTTCCGCATGCAAGTCTTTTCTGGGGTGTCGGCAAGTAAATCTGTCATCCGGCCAGTTTTCTTTTTCTGAGCCATTAGATGGCGGGCCAGAACATAATCAAAGGCTAATTTAAGAAATGAATTGATAAACCATTTTGCTGAGATTAGTAGTCCGTCCTCCTGGGATGTGTGATTGAACTACAAGCTCACAAAGCGCTGCAGAACGGCTATTTCTGGTGTGTGACATCCGTGTGCAACTAATTATTACTCGTGTTTGACACGGTATTTTTGGGAGCGGGACTCGCACCTGCGATGTGCTGTCAGGTTATTTTGGAGCCTATAGGTGCCCGGACCACTACGTCAGTAGTCTTGGCGTATGACATGCTTTTAACAAGGATCAAAGACAGACAGTATATGCTTTCTTCAGGTGGAGCATTATAGCCTATAAATAGGATTTTTTTTAGAAAGTAGTTATTTGTTTATTTCATATTATTATAAAGGCCCGGGCCTGCGCGCCAGCCTAGTGGTCCGGGCA
Organism: Electrona antarctica; assembly: GCF_951216825.1. NCBI lineage: Eukaryota > Metazoa > Chordata > Actinopteri > Myctophiformes > Myctophidae > Electrona > Electrona antarctica. The sequence continues at coordinate 23,163,654 of NC_136810.1, forward strand.
AAGTAGGCTGTAATCCCGATCCCGACGACCTTTGCTGTGTGTCACTCCCCATATCTCTCCCCCCATTTCCTGTCATCTTACTGTACACTATGAAATTACAGGCAGAAAAATTCCCAAAAATATCTTTAAAAAAAAATAATAAATAAAAATCTAAGATCAGATATTCTTTCTGGTGGGCCAGTTCTGGCTGTAGAATAAGATCAGATATTCTTTCTGGTGGGCCAGTTCTGGCTGTAGAATAAGATCAGATCTTCTTTCTGGTGGGCCAGTTCTGGCTGTAGAATAAGATCAGATATTCTTTCTGGTGGGCCAGTTCTGGCTGTAGAATAAGATCAGATATTCTTTCTGGTGGGCCAGTTCTGGCTGTAGAATAAGATCAGATATTCTTTCTGGTGGGCCAGTAGATCAGATATTCTTTCTGGTGGGCCAGTAGATCAGATATTCTTTCTGGTGGGCCAGTAGATCAGATCTTCTTTCTGGTGGGCCAGTTCTGGCTGTAGAATAAGATCAGATATTCTTTCTGGTGGGCCAGTTCTGGCTGTAGAATAAGATCAGATATTCTTTCTGGTGGGCCAGTTCTGGCTGTAGAATAAGATCAGATATTCTTTCTGGTGGGCCAGTTCTGGCTGTAGAATAAGATCAGATATTCTTTCTGGTGGGCCAGTTCTGGCTGTAGATCAGATATTCTTTCTGGTGGGCCAGTTCTGGCTGTAGATCAGATATTCTTTCTGGTGGGCCAGTTCTGGCTGTAGAATAGATCAGATATTCTTTCTGGTGGGCCAGTTCTGGCTGTAGAATAGATCAGATATTCTTTCTGGTGGGCCAGTTCTGGCTGTAGAATAGATCAGATATTCTTTCTGGTGGGCCAGTTCTGGCTGTAGAATAAGATCAGATAGATCTTTCTGGTGGGCCAGTTCTGGCTGTAGAATTGACCACAATGCCTTTTTTCCCTCTTCCTTTTCCCCCCTCAGCCTATTTCCTGTTGATGATTGTTTACTCTGTCCCTGTCTATTCTATATCCCTTTATCTTGCCGTTTCTTTCAAGCCCTGATCTTCCCTTATCTCCATCTCTGCTCTTCCCCATATCCTCCCACGGGCACACATCAATCCATGTTGCATGATTGTTATTACTGGGGTGAACTACTTCGTGCTAATGATATACTCTCGATAAAACTCAATAAATATACCCACACTCCCACTCTCGAGCATACTTGCAGTGATTTGAAAAAGCCATCATGCAGCCACTGACTACAGGATGGAACTCTCTCATCACTGATTTCTTTTGGGGGATCAGGCAGGCAGGCAGCCGGATGAACTCAATTTGTGACACAGGGTGTGCATGTCGTCGCTGTCGGGTGGAAACCTTGTGTAACCAAAACTATTACTTTTCAGTAAATGGAAAAGATGTTCCATTGGATCGACAGTAGTAATTATTTTAGTCACATAAGATCTTGTTAATTCTTTTCATTGATTCAATATATTTTTAAAAAAACCAGAAAGACACTTTCAGTTTAAATGTGCTACTTTGCTGCTTTTGTGTGACACAGTATCATGCTGAAACGGTGGTACTTTTACTACTACACCTCAAAGGCAAATATTGTACGTTTAACTCCACTACAATAATTATTAAACTCAACATTTTGATTATCATTATGACAAAACATATATTACCCACTTTAAGCCTATGTACATTTAGATCCACTGTGAGCTTGTAGATCTGCTATTTTCAAATGTTTAAATGTGTGAAATTGGACATTCTGCATAATTCTACTTTTGGTACTTTAAAGTACATTTTGATACCAATACTTTTACTCAAGTACATTTTTAATTACAAACCTTTACTTGCAGCATTGATACTTCTACTTTTATTTGAGTAATTCCACCACTGCAGACTGTTCTGGGGAAGCCATCTCATAGTGGAATTTGACAATTATTAAGGATTTGATCCATAATAATCTAAATCAATGAAAATGTATGCAAAAAAGCATGCTTACTCTGAGTTGATCACAATGATAATGTATTGTTTATCATCACCTGCCTCTTAACCTTACACCACGCAGATGCACGGTGTAGGCTAACAGATGGCATAGTTAAACGTTTGTTCACACATTGCTCCAGGGTTGTAAAAGACACCAGCTATGTGACTACTGACTATACAGACTGTACCACGTCTAAATAAAACAAGGCACTGTCTAATAAGCTACTATAAAATAAATCTGAGATTTTATTATAATGGTGTGGCTTCCCTGTGTAATTGAATGTTATCCATCATAGTTATCTGTCTAACTGGCTTGAAGCCCCCTACATATTATATTATATTATATTATATTATATTATATTATATTATAATAACCTGCATCTTAAAATACAAATACAAATGTGATGAGGTCATCACATTTGGGCACATTTGGCTATGGCCGAATTTAGCCCAATGAGTGTTTTTCTTGCAAAACGAATGATTGGAATGGGTTCAGAATCATGAAAACCCCCTAGTTTGACATGTCACACTTACTTAAAGCATAATGACAATTCGACGTTTGCCTTTTAATGGTACCGCAACATTCAACCCCTGAATTTACCATGATCCACAATTTTTCTATACAACTATTTTTAAGTGGTGCAACCACTCTCTCTGGCTGCCTGGCTGGCTGTGTCCCTGGCTGGCTGGCTGGGTCTGAACACGAAAATAGCGTTTGGATGGTTTTCACAACCAAGTGTCACTGTTGCGTAGCCTAAGACACACACACATACACACACACACATATTAACTGATGATTTCGGGTGTGACAGTACAGTACAGTACAGTACAGTACAGTACAGTACAGTACAGTACAGTACAGTACAGTACAGTACAGTACAGTACAGTACCAGTGGCGTGCACAGATAGACACTAGGGGGTGCTAGAGCACCCCCTGCCCTTTTGGCAATGTGCCCTTTTGAAAAAAAAAAAAAATAGCAGACCTACAAGCTCGTAGCGCGCCACTCGGTGGCGCGCTATGAGCTTGTAGATCTGCTATTTTTCAATAGCTAAAGCATAACATGATGCTAACACCAAAAGGGGTTCCCGCCCAAAATAGATTAAGGCAACCGGCCGGTTCCACGCGCTGCACAAGGTGCCCTTTTTTAACTTGAGCACCTGCCCCTCTAAATGTCTGTGCACGCCACTGTACAGTACAGTACAGTACAGTACAGTACAGTACAGTACAGTACAGTACAGTGCAGTGCAGTACAGTACAGTACAGTAGAGGGACCCCCACACGGTAACTCTGTCATTTCTCAACCGTTTCGGATCATAAAAAACCTTGAACGATTACTATTGCAATTTATTTTGGGTCACACCCCTTTTTAGCTAGATTGTCACACGTTACGTCCAACCAGGGAAACTCTCAGTCCGTTGCTCTCCCCAGGTTAGCAGAGTGAGTGTAGAGCCCAGGATTACATTAGATAATATAGAGGGTATGCGCGTGACATCATCATCAAACCAGGAAGTTATGCAGGAACGCCTACTGAGTGGCAAAAAACTACTTTCTGGCCTTGACAGCCCATACATCCACACAGAAAAGTCATATCTGATTGCATTAAACAACATTAAACGATGTTAAACTCACTTTGCCTGTTGCTTTGCCACTCGATTTGCCACTCGATGTGCCATTCACTTTAAGCATGCGCATACTCTCTATTGGCACTGGGTGAAAAATGGGGTTACAAAAATGTAATAAAAAAAATAGCCGATGCCCATACCCTAGGTGGGGTTGGCAAAAGGGCCTTTTGTGTAGAGTTCCCATGTTCTCCCCGTGTCCCCTGGGGTAAGTACCCTCACATGTTCTCCCCGTGTCCCCTGGGGTAGGTATACCCTCACATGTTCTCCCCGTGTCCCCTGGGGTAGGTACCCTCACATGTTCTCCCTGTGTCCCCTTGGGGTAGGTATCCTCACATGTTCTCCCCATGTCCCCTGGGGTAGGTACCCTCACATGTTCTCCCCGTGTCCCCTGGGGTAGGTACCCTCACATGTTCTCCCTGTGTCCCCTGGGGTAGGTACCCTCACATGTTCTCCCCGTGTCCCCTGGGGTAGGTACCCTCACAAAAAACATGTAGTAATCCTGGTCTCCATATACTACCTCCCCCTAGGGTTATGATGTCACAGAAATGGTGTATTTTCAATTGGGCCTTTTGACTCAAAGGCTTTCATCTTTCAGGAAGAAACCAAAAATACACAGGGAAGACATTCTAATCGCACATGGGTGTCTATTAGAGTAACGTTAACTCCATAGACACATACAACACAGAAATAGCCAATGGTAAAATCGAAAATTACACTGATGCTTTCCCAGTTTTATGGGTTAAAGGTTAATTTGGTTCCATCTGTATACATTCTCAGGCTTATTATGGGAGTCCTTGAAATTAAACTCACTCTCAGAACCACTGGTACACACAGCATGTCCTGGAGGGAGAGAAGCTCACCTCCCACAATGCACTGGGCCTTTTGCATGACCCTCGCTGTCGAGGGCGGTGTGGCTCCCGTGCGTGGCAGTGACGGATCTCGTCAGGAATGCTTTCCTTCATTTTGAGATGATGAGATGATGAGATGAGATATACTTTATTAATCCCCGAGGGGAAATTGAAGCGTTACAACAGCACAATGTGACACATAGAAAGCTAGAACTACTGGACAGACAGGAACACAAAACAGACACAAATGGACATAAACCACACAAGACCAGCACCACCAAGGACCATATGCCATTCGGGCGGGGGGGGGGAGGAAGTTCTTATGCATTGTATAGTCTGATAGCAGTTGGCATAAAAGAGAGTCTGTATCGTTCCGTGTGCATCCTCGGGGGGAGTGTGAGCCTATGGCTGAAAGTGCTCACCCTATCCTGCAGCACACCATAGAAGGGGTATTTTGCGATACTTTATACTGCTACTCCACTATGCCCAGGAATCTTTTTTTTTATTATGTTTTTTTTTTTGTGGCATTTGCCTTTATTTTGACAAATCATGACAACAAACACAATTTTTTGGGCCGAACAAATAATTAGAAAGAAGAAGACGGCAGGTTACAACACTTTTTTTGTTGTTTTTCTTCTTTGTAATTATTAGTTTGGTCCAAAATATCTTTTTTTGTCATGATTTGTCACAACTCGAGTTGACGCTTAAAATGTCTTTAAATAAATACTTTTTGAAATGTCTATGGGAAAAATGCATTGGGAATTATTTCCTGGGCCTGGCGTCGTCATGGAAGGGGGTGGGACTGCGACGCTCTATATCTCATAGGCAAATATTGTTTTGATTACTTACTTTTTTATTTTATACTTTGTCTATTCAAAGTTAATCTCTCAAGACATATGCAAAGCTCCGCTGCTGAATCTGTCGGCAACTCCCATTACGAGTCGTAAATTACGACGTGTAGGGTTGTTGTTATTGGCAATGAAAACAACAAAGGAGCACCATCGGAAGAGGAGAGCTGAAGGAGATTAAATGGGATTTGTTTCCCCCCTTTTTTTCTGCTGGGTTCCCAGATTGATTCAAAGTAGATGAAGTAGTCAGAGCATGCACGTAAGCAAGCTCATTTATTTCAGCAGCACTTGCGCAGGAGAACCAAGTTCAAATCCGTGGTAGAGCAGGAAAGAAACCTACTTCCACCACTGCTGCTTTACGAAGCTTGGCCTTGACAGTACAGCGACTGTGTACTTGTTTTGTAGGGACACAGATACAGTACATTGCACAGATCAAGGCAGACAGAGATACAGACAAAACCCTTGGCCCTGTTGGCGCCACGCCGTAAAAATGGATTTGTGAGGTTACACATGATCATACAAAGTAATTGCCAACAGCAATAGCATTAATGCCAGCCTGCTGTCCAAATGACCCTGGCTCAGGAAGACAGGATGCTGATAAATGTGGCTAATCTGTACTCGTACATACTCTGTATGCATGAATGTATCATTATCAAAATCCATAAGAGCACAGTTTACTCACACACCACCGTCAAGGGTAATTATTGTGATGTTCAGGCTGTAATGGTAATCAGCCGTCGACCTGTACATATACTAGATAACCTTGGCTCCTATACAGTATGTTGTATGCTCCATGATTCCTTTTCATTTTTTCCCCTGCAGTATCACTTCTCACTTGTGCTATTTACTAAGTGCCAAAAGGTTAATTTACCACATTTGTGTCAGGGGAATTCAATTAACAAGAAATTCTATGAAAAGAAAAATGTACTCTGGTCGAGATGAGGGCCTTTCTGCCAGATGCAGTCACATTTAACATGGAACAGTGGTGTTCAAAGTGGGACCCGCGGCCCCCAGGGGGGCCCAGTGTGACCCGGATATATTTCTACTTGCAAAAAAGAGATTTCAACCTTACTAATACTTTGTACTACTAGGACTTTTCAGAGGAAATTATGATTAAAAAAAGTTTAATAAAAAGTTTTATGCAAATTTGATGCACATCTTATCTTATTATAAAAGGACCGGAGGACTGGTTGCTGTCTGGTCGCTGTCTATCTGTATACTTCCTTAGCATAGAGCAAGACAGCTGCTCGCTTCAAGCGCCTCCTCACAACGCCACGACGCACGGACAGCCTCTGTGGGGGGTATATAATGATGAAGTTTAGGTGAAAAAAATAATAATAAAATAATAATGTTGCAGAAGTAGGCTACAACTTTGGGTCTTGCAGGGAGAGGGAAAAAATTGCAAAAATTCCCTATCTAGGCGTTTTTAGTTTTTTCTTTTAAACCCATTAAGCAATAGGGGGGGGCCGCAGCCGCACTATCGCACATGCTACGTCCATTTTGGGGTCCGTGGCATGCAAAGGTTTGGGACGCCCAAATCAATGTTGCAACACTTAAAATATAGAATATGATATCATAATATTGTATATTGTATCGATATCACAATATTTGGCATAAACCTCGAGATATAAAATTTTGTCCCTATCGTGCAGCCCTAATATCTTCATTTAATCGGTCTTTGCTAATTATAATATGATCATTTTTTTGTCTACTTTGTCTGTGTCCCAGAGAAGGGCTGTGGACAGTTCAGAAACACACCTAACAGTGACATCAGCGATGGGGAGTCCACGCTACTAGAAGTAGAACCAGCAGGTTTTCCATTCCTGGGAAGATAGAAGAATGCTATAACGGAAGCCATTGTTATCGTGTGTTAAAATAAACCTGCTACTGAAAATGCCCACTCATCTGGCCACGTGTTAAGTGGTCAGATATGGGAGGGCCGCGAAGGCTTTTGAGATTTTCAAGTGGGCACTGATCCAGAAAAGGTTACTTACACAACATTGCATTGATTGTTCCAGTGGGGGGACCTAGCCGTCTGTCACCGGCTCTGACCTTTTGAGCACATAGTTAGTCAGCATTAATGCACACGCTGTTACACCAGGCCACTCAATGCCACAATATTATTGAGCCCTACTGGTTACACTTTAATTAGTGTGATTAGAGCACCAATGATTTTTCCACTCATTACCCCCTGTGCCATCAGGGAGGCGACTTTAGCAACTTTAGTGGAATAATGGCTGCACAGAATGAAACGACACTTTTTCAGTAAAAGTGTACAGTGGTACCTGACTTATACTACACATTTCAACGCTCACGATAAAAGGTCAAACTACTTAATTGGTCGTAACTTCATTAAAATAGTCCAATTTTATTCGACAAGCTTAGACAAAATTGTTCTTTCTTTTTCCAGGCTACAGTGTTTGTAACACTTTCCACTGAAGTTTGGTATGGGTCAATTGTTTTGTTTTGATCTACAAATCGATCGAAGTGTCACCCTCTTGCACCTTAAACCTCATGTACATACTGTACCTGCTGCTGGTTTAGGCTGTGTAAACAATAAACATGTAGATATCTTAGATTTTGTTGCCTCTCCTTGACATGTTTTTCCCGTGTTGTGAGCTTGTGGATTGGCTACTTCCACATTGGTCGTGTGAATAGTGCTTAAACACGTGATGAAATGAAAAATGTTTTTCATTGTTTAATTTGAATTACTTCCTGTAAACGGAAGCATACTGCATGATGATAGATGTACCTTTATGAATATGAATAATTTTGATTTTCATAGCTCACATTCTTCCACTCGCACATGATTTTAATTTCAGGGCTACTCCTTCTTTAATCTCATTCAATGTGACATCCAGACGGTGTATTACGCATTTAGCACACAAAAATATGTGTCTGAAAACATTTTAGGTTAGTAGACTTGAGTTACAAATGTATTCGGACCTCTGTTTTTTTTCCCATCAACACCACATTTTTTCACCAAAAATAACCAATCTACAAGCTCTTGCAGTGTGTTTTGATGTTGTAAATCTGCTGTCTTTGGCAAATGTTCCCCCGGAATAGGCATGCTGGGGTTCTAGTGGTTAAGTGGTGAGGGACAGGTTGTTGTGCCTGACGCACTACTGAGCTGAGAGACGGAGATATAGACACTACTTGAGTCAGACGCACGCACACGCGCACGTGCACACACGTCACACACACACACACACACACACACACACACACACACACACACACACACACACACACACACACACACACACACACACACCGCTGCATTCAATCTGAGAGGAGGCATAAACTTCGGGGGGTGGCGATGATGATGATGATTAACAGCTCGGGAAGAAAGACATTCTGTGACCACTCTGCTTTCCTTCATCCTCAGATGAGCTCCATTTGAGAAGCCAGTGTTTTTTTTTTTCCCTCTTCCACTGTCTCGCTGCGGCAGCCTTTGATATGAGCCTAATTGGGTGCAAGTTAGCCTCTGGTACAACAGATACAACTAATTAGACTCTTGTGCGCATAATTAAAACCGTGTACTGCCACGGCCCGAGTTTCAAGTCGGCATGTGTGTTTACCGGAAGGCAATTAAGATTTCCAAGTATCACCTGGAAAGATCCTTTATATCCCATTTATATTTGAGCGTCGCCTGGTACGTCACTGTTTGTTTTCACGACGAGTCAACAGGAAGTGTCTCCCCATGTCGGCTCGTCGACGTCACCTCCTCAGAAGGAACCATGGAGAATTGGGATTGATCCTTGAAGGCGGCAGTTTATCAGGAGTGAGCGCGATATGGGGGCTCGGTATCCTCTTCTGAGGGTTCAACTTCTCTCTCTCTCTCTCACACACGGCTTGTGCTGCTGTGTGACTGTGTCGCACGATGGTCCAGGTGATAATTCCTCTGGATATGGCCGTGGGCTGTCAGCTCGGAGAGAGAGAGCGACACACACACACACACACACACATACACACACACATACACACACACACACATCAGTGAACTCCTGCTAATAAGAATACTTTTAGAGTAAATCCTCCGTACTCCCCATACCAAGGCAGATTAGTCTTCTCACCCTCGGCTAAGAGAACAATCGTTCAAGAGTAGCAAAACAAAGGCCTGCTTTGTTGGTGTTGTGCTGTTTTGCTTCCTCCAGCGCTCTCTCTCCCATGGCCGCGGGAATGTGCGTGCATGCGCCTCGTGCACGCGCATTTTCACGTGGAAAAGTGGCTTTTACTTTCCCACTCCACATGCATGAGCAAACTGACACAGGCAATTAACCACGATAAGGCGCCGATACTGTGATACAGCATATGTATTAGGCCTAGTAACAGAAATCTGGTTGGATTAAAATTATTATTATTCCCCCCCTCTCCCGCTGTCTCTGTCCTCCCCTCTCTCTCTCTCGTCCTCTGAGTTATGCAGACCATTACTCACCCTTTCTGTCTCCCCCCCCCCCCCCCCTCTCTCTCTCTCTCATGTGCGCTCGCTCTGCCTGAAGCCCTCTCGCCCCTCGTCAGTGAGTCAACAAATATTGCATCTGTACAGTGCATATGCCCCCGCTGACTGCTTATGGATTTGTTTTCGCCCCATGAATTACAAGCACCGACTTAGGCGGTCCCTCAGAGGGACTTCAATCTAACAACTTCTGACACCTTTATCGGTCCAGCTGAACTAAGCGCAAGTTTTCCAAGGGAAGACCATCTACCCTGTCACTTTGCTAATGCACTCTCAGAGAACCAATGCGAGAAAGCAACACGGTTCATGAATGATAAACGGAGTTGGCACCGGCATTTCTCCCCTCTTTTCTTTTCACTCACTCCATCACAGGCAGAAATGAGCCAGCGCCACACTGGCCCCACCGGAGTCTTCTAGCAATTAGGCAAGTGGCAGAAAAACACATTAATCTAGCTATTATATCTACCCTCGTTAATTTATAGTTGGGTTGAAGAAGCTCACTCATTAATTGGCCGTGTTAGATGACACACAGTGAAATTACATTTGCATAGATCATTTTTAAATTGCCACACGGCAGCCAGCTGGGAGCGACGCTGGGTATAAACCTTTTGAATTGGAAGTAGTGTTTGGTTGTTTGACGAGTTCCACCGATGACTGTAAGAGCGTGCAGGGTGACATGCAAGATGCTGCAGAGAGGGAGAGTAGAGACTACGGTTGGGATCTGCAACTGGAGCAACCGGATCCAACATTGTGGAACCGGAATTGGTTCCATCACATTGTGGAATCGTTTTCGGAACCGGTTTATCGCACTGTCAGAGCTGGTATGTGGACTTCACGTCTGCTACCTGTATTCAATTACACCAATGGTTCTCAAACTCTTTAATTTCAGGTACCACCATAACTCTGAAAATAAACCAAATGGACCCCATTTGGTTCCATTTGGAGTTACAGATCCGTATAGGCCCATTTGAAAAAAGAGTTGGCAAAGCAGGGGTTGGCAAGTAGGCTAAGTTTGGCCTCGGGACAGTTTTTTTCCTATGCCATTATGTTGGGCCAGAACACAATCAATGGCTAATGTAGGATGTAGGATCTGGAACTTGCACAGAACCACCTACAGATGTGACATTCCCAAGTTTCAGAGACCCTGCCATTGGCACTTCAGGGAAACATCAGTGAATTGCCCAAGCATTGTCATGGACAAAGGGGGGGAATTTGCAATGTGTCAATTGGTGCCAGGTGCGAATTGGCGTCTTTATACTAGGCAAATCAGGCACAACAATGGAAGAAAAAAAGTGAGAGTATCAAAAGGTTGGCTGTCGATCTATATTGTTATAAAAGTTGATAAATAAAGATGTGTGTTCTATAACAATTCATAGAAGCGTACAGGCATTTTTGTGTAATCATTTTGTGCAGGCCTCAGCCTTGAATGTGGAACTTTGAGGGTATTTAGTTCATCAGAAAGTTTCAAAAGAACATTTTATCTGGAGACCGAGAGTCATACTCCTTTTCGAACAAGAGCTCTTTCATGGTTCAAGGTCTCTTTGAACGGAGAGAAACAATGTATAATTTAAACACAGTGAAGGTCTCGGAAGAGGAAGGTTGACAGTGAAATGAAAACACAACATTCAAGGAATGGAAAATGGAACTATATGTTCATCCTACCCGGTTTCATGAAAGCAAAGCTATTGCTGTCCATATCCTTTCAGTCAGCTATTGTAAATGATTTACAAAACAATTTTCCAGGCCAGATATTATCGCTGGAGGGCCAGTTCAGGCCCACAGGCTTCCTATTGCCTATACCACTGTACTAATGATCCAGGATCCCAACCACTGTTGCCAAGTCTGCTTAATATAAGTGACTTTGGGTTTGTGTTTCTGTAAAGTTGCTTTTAAATATTGGTAGTTGTGGGTTGCTGTTTTTTTGGGCTTGTTTCTGATGTGTAGTTGCTTATTTGGGCTTGCTTCCTAATGTTTACTCCAGCGGTTCTCAAACATTTTCATGTCAAGGACCCACAAATTAATATGTATTTGTCTGCCGACCCCCATCTGGAAAGAAAATGGTGCCAGGGATCTCCCTACAAGATTGATGTTGTTAAAAATGTATACATTTCTTTCAAGATTATATTTGAAAGTAGCAGATCTACAAGTTCACAACGCGTCACATCACAATGTGTTGTGAGCTTGTAGATCGGCTACATTTTAAATAGCTGATGTACAGTAGTAGGGCTCAAGGTCTAAAACTGGTCGCTTCTTTTTGGCTCGTTTTCATAGTGTTTTACATTGGCCACCTCGCCCACGTCTCTCCATACGAATGGAGAAATTGCCTCTATTCTCAGCACACCAGGACGGAGATGGCGAGCGGTGGCAAGCAGCCAGGGCGCCCGGGGGCCCGGGCAGACGAGGTGGGGGGTTGTGGGGGTTGTAGTCAATTCCAAAAGGACTCTTGAGTTTCATTCCAAAAAAAATTGAATCGTCAATTTCTATTCAGTCAGCCACTCTGTGGGATTGGAATGAGTGTTGAGGTGCTGCTGCCCGCGTTGTCCAGGAAATAGAAGTGGTTAGCCCAGAAGTAAAACGGTGTGGCACGGGTGGGCGGTGAGGTGAGGGGAGAGGGGGGTAATTGGACCGGAAATCAAAAGTGAAATTGAACACGGCTTGTGCTGCTGTGTGACTGTGTCGCACGATGGTCCAGGTGATAATTCCTCTGGCTATGGCCGTGGGCTGTCAGCTCGGAGAGAGAGAGAGAGCGAGACACACACACACACACACACACACACACACACACACACACACACACACACACACACACACAGAGACAGGGAGGGAAACTGTAATTATCAACAGAAGGCTACATAGATAAAAGGCTGGAATGTGGGTCCCATTGGTAGACATTGTTGCTATCTATCTCACACTCCCAACTTGTCACGACTTGTGGTTTGTGTGTAGTATGAGCACCTTTTTTCTCCCGGCAGAGAATTGAGGTGTTTGTGGTCTGTGTGTGGGTGTGCTACACAGTATGCATGTGTGTTACGCCTAGTATAAAAAAAAAGGTTTTGGCCAGCAGCTCATCCTCCTCATCTACAGGCTATGGCTGTGACAGAATGTCGGTGCACTCAACCTGACATTAATGACACACAGCGGGGACCTGTTTGGAGACGAGGTGGCGGATCGCTTATCTGCAACGCGCCACAGCTGCTCGCAGCTGATCAGCTCATCTCTGACTGAAGATTGATTAAAGCAGGTTATTTTTAGGATGCAAAGAGAGAAGAAAAATTAACTCTGACCTTTTTGTAAGTCTGCTTTTTTAATTGGAAGTCTTATGGCTGTACAGTAATAAGATGGATTTTTACCCCCACTGCAATATCTCATCAACTGTCTCACAAATTAAAGAAATGTTATAGATATGACTAGGGATGTCCCGATCGCGTTTTTCTTTGCTCCCCATCCGATTCCGATCATTTGATTTTGAGACATACCGATACCGTTCTTTCCCGGTCTGATCTTTATATTTTTTATATAACACTTGCCATATCACAATAGCAAATATCCTAATGTATGTCACTCTAGTGCAGGGGTTCTCAACCCGTGGGTTTTTTTTTTTTTAATTCACGATTTTTCAAAAATAGCAGACCTATATTTTTAAATAGCTAAATTATAACAATGCTTAAAACACCAAAAGGGGTTCCCGCCCAAAATGGTTTAAGGTTATTGTAGCAGTCAATTTATATTGGGGGTCGGGAGGGGGCGGGGCGGGGGTCCCGAGACGTTGCCAAAGCATTTTCGGGGGTCCCCGGCCAAAAACGTTGAGAACCCCTGCTCTAGTGTATAGTCTGTTGTGTTGCCTTTCAATTATTGAAAGGCAAAATGTGACTATGCGTTTCATTGTGTTTTTTTTTTCTTTCTATGAAAGCATGGAATCATAGCAAAATGATGTATTGGTCAGGGCTTGACATTAACACAATCAGTGCCGGGATTCCTTCAAAATAGAAGCTCTGGGGTCATGGCCGCTTTTACTCTACTACACTACTCAGTCTCAGTGCGTCGTGTCACACCACGTCATGAAAGGGACCGGTTCTGACATTCCATATGTTGATCTGACCCCCCTAATCACAAATTTGATCCCCCACTGTTCATATTCACAACAGGCACTCTCATCAAGACAAGATGCCTGCTGTCCATCGTTGTATATGCTGATGTATAAACTAGGTTTAAATTGTTTAAACCGATTTCACAAAGTCACACGTTGGAGTGGCTAGCGCCGCTCAAGGAAAATACTATAATTTGATTAAAAGAAAAGCTAAGAAAATGATTGATTGTGATTGCAGTCATAAAGCATAGAACAGGTATGATTAGTATGCATGTGTAAGCCTATACCTGAGTCAATCAATCAATCAATCAATCAATCCACTTTTATTTAATTCTCAGAAAAAACACAAAGGGTTGGGACTCTTTTCCAGTGGTGCTCAGATAAACGGAGTGTGCTGGTGCTGTATGACAGGGCCACTCCCTTGTTAAGTGTCACTAATACCCACAGTGAGTCCATGAGCAGGCTTCGTGCTGCCACATGCCGCTCGTAACAATAGACAGACATCCATCAACAATCACAGTGAGCCCCAGATCCTCGCGGAAGCCTCCCGGGGGAACAGAGCAATCATAGCCGGGATCGGGCTGTGGTCTGGATGGGATTTGGAGACTCTTTTCTTTTTTTTCATGGCCGACAGCGCAAGACTCACACTGTGTGCGTGTGCGCGTGCGTGCGTCCGTCTGTTTGTCTTTTTATACAAACCCATGCAGAGTCAATTTCAGCCAAACGCATACACTCGCAGATGCAGACGTGTGCGCACACACACACACACACACACACACACACACACACACACACACACACACACACACACACACACACACACACACACACACACACACACACACACAGGTGACTCAGCTGTGTAACTCTCCCAATTATTCAGTTTTCTTTCTCTTTCTTTCCCCCAATTTAGTTTTGCCAATTCAGTATTCACGGCCACTGCTGACCCCTGCTCTCTGTAGGTCGTCCTCAGACGTCGTCGCTGCTTCCGGTCATCTCGCATTATCTTTCTCAAGTTCGTCCACGTACGTTGATGTGGGACGGCCTCGTGACCACCGATGCCTGTGTATCGGTTCGGTTCCCACAGCACCTAGTTGGCAGCTCCTGGTGTCTTTGGCTGTATCCCTGCTGTAGTCTCATTCTATACTGGCTGCTATTTTCTATAGCTCACCCGATTCACCCGACACAGATTCTCGTTGGTGACATGTTCTTCTCAGTCTTGCTGACGTTAACCCAGTCTGGGCGGGAACCCCTTTTGGTGTTTTAACCCATTTACCGCTACCATTATTTAATCCCTCCGTCGCGTCCTGCCAGGGTTTTATCGCGCGTGACACTTACTTTGAAGAGCCAAATATCCGTAATCGCATTTTACTATGAAACCATTCCGTGTGTGTTGACGAAGCTGGTGCTTGTTCTCTCGGTCGGTGGTGGAAAAAGTGGACCGCGAGTATCACAGCGCCTGCTACAGGCCGTTGAAAACGCTTGTCTGGGACAAAGCGACCCCTGCAATGTCGCTTCTGTGAGATAAAGCCGTCTGAAAACAGAGCAGGCAATGTAAGTGGATGCGCGCGCATCTTCAAAATGGCCGCGGCCATTGGCTCAGAAGCATAACAAAGCTAACGAGCGGTAGATTTCGATACGATCGTATTAAAACATGCATTAATGAATACATCGCTGTTAAAACGGCTTTTCCGGGTGTGGCAGGCTACAAGATTCTACGTGTCTATATTCCTATGTTCCTGGCGGGCCTCGTGTTAAGCATTGTGTTATACTCTAGCTATTGAAAAATAGCAGATCTACAAGCTCATAGCGCGGCACTCGGTGCCGCGCTATGAGCTTGTAGGTCTGCTATTTTTGAAAAATCGTGAAAATGTGGCGCACATCTTTGAATATATTCTTTCAGAGCGTTTTTAACTCAAATCTTTTCTTCTGGGTGCATGGTCACTGGAACCACATATTTTCAGATGGGGGTCGGCGGCCAATTACATATATTCTTGGGGGTCCTCAACATGAAAATGTTTGAGAACGACGTTCAGAAAACTGTCGTGATTTAGAAGACATTTTGTAGAATCGTCCTCAGGTCTAAATGGGTTAAGTACTAGGGTCCAGCGTTCACGGCCATATAGGAGAACAGACTCTATACCGTTGGTCTTGGGAGGGTGTGTGTAGACCACTGGTTCTCCACGGTTGGGTCTGGGGCCCCACCAGGGGTCCAAAGTGGTTCCTTACGGGTCGGTAACTCCAGTAAGGGGAGACGTACTCTGACAGTGTACAAATTGAACCAAATGGACTCTTGTATGGGTCAGAGTTAAATAAGCACAGAGGGTTTCACATTGTAGATTATAGGCTTCCAGTGAGTCATTTCCAACCTTTATAATTTCATGGAGCCCCCCCCTCCCTCATTCACCTGTAAGGGTGCATTTAGACCCCTGGAGGTCCAGACGTTGAGAAACACGTCGTCTCAGATGAGAATCAGAATCATATTTTAATGCCACATCACAGCTTTACACATGATGGTGAAATTTGCATTTTTTTTGTGCAAGCTCCGTCATTGTCGATGATACACATCATCAGTCATGCTTCTTTTCGCCACATTAGCGATGCGTTGTGAGCTTACTTATATGATTTAGATGGGGCTATTTTCAGCATGTGACAAAGTATAAATGTGGGCTTTAACACTTAAACACGCTGGTACCTGTGACACAGATGCTCTACAGCAGTCAGTGCTTCTAAAAACATTTTCATGTCAAGGACCCCTATATTGATATTTATTTGCAATTTGTCAAAAAATATTGAATGTTTGAACGTTTACATGAATCTTCTCTTCTGGGGTCCTTGGCTGGCACAAACCGCCTACAGCCTGACAGGCAGCAGAAGCACTGATCATCTCCACAATTTCAAAGTTAATTAACCTGGGCGTGCGTCATCTGGCCCATCAGCGTTGAGAGAGAGAGAGAGACGGCTCACTATCGCCTCACTATCTCCACTGAGATCTGTGCCAATGACGAGAGAGAGAGAGCTATAGAGACACACGCACACGCACACGCACACGCACACACACACTGTTGGGTTATTTGGCGATGTTATGCCTGGGCTCCGACCAGCCCTGAGAGCAAGCAGATTAAAGAGACTAATACGCACAGTTGTGAACTAAATGTTCCAATAATAGCTTATATTTGATGAACTCAAACGTGCATTTTATAGGGTTTTTATTAATTCATATTAATCAAACACATACAACAATCATACACGGGTTCTGCTTCATGTGTCACGTTGGATGGTATTTATGAATCTGCCTAATACCAATCCATACAGAATACTTAATGCAGGCCCTCTGACTGAAGTCACACCTCCATGCTAACACTTACAGCCAATCAGAAGCCACTGAGCTTCCTGCCTGCCTTTCTCTCTGAGAGGACAGTTTGGAGATCTGACTTTAGGTTAGATTAAACTGTCAGACTATTATAGGTATTATTATTTAGGCTTCTTACCAACCCAATATATAATAGGATATTAGAACACATTTAAACAATTGAAGAGGAATTAAAGATTGGTTACTTCATCCTAACATTTGCATGTCCTAGCTGAGTTGAGTCTCTCCTTTGAGAAGGAGTCATAAATGGCCTCCCTTGCAACAAGAAGAGGTCGTAAAACCTCCATCTCAAAGGTCTGTATGTAGAATGGAATGTGGGGACCTGTAGCTCTCCCTCTCTAGAGAGCTACATTTTGACCAATTAATCTGCCCAATATATATATTTCTCCCATTATGAGTACAAATCTCGCACACCCATAAATAACACGACACACACACACACAGAGCTATAGAGACAGAATTACACTTCTTAACACAATGTAAAAACTACACAAATATAAGAGAGGAGTTCTTACCAAAATTTGAAACAAATCTCCCAGAATTCCAAAGTATGACAGAAATGGAGAAATTACCACTCCTTCTGGGGGAACAGAAAGAATGTGCAGTTTTGGCTGCAAAATATGTCAATTCCTGTCATAAGAAAAGGGACAACCAGTCGGATACACATACCATGCCATGTTTTATTTTCTGCTCCACCTGCTTTATTTTATTTGTATTTATTTTTTCATATCATTGATATTATGTTATGTTGTTTGTCATATTTGTGATTGAGAGAGAGAGAGAGAGAGAGAGAGAGGACTTTTGACTTTTTATAAAACCTTTTTATTTACAAACTAAAAAAGAACAGCAAACGCTTTACTTGTTTTCAGTCAAACATTCATGTCATTCATGAACCAATGGCATTTTGCATAAAACTCGAAACAAAACAAAACATCATTATTCATATTCCAAAACCATTGCTGCAACAAACCAATGCAGAGGGTTCAGCCAGTGACATGCTGCTGCTGCCCCTGAACCCCCCCTATACACTGAGTCCTCCTCCACACCCAGCCTGTCTCTGGACACAACACAACAGTACAGTACAAGTCCCTTTTCCTCTCCCCTCCTGTGATTCTCATGTTCAGTATCTTTCATAGACAGTTTTTCGATGCACAGTTCTGGGAAACAACCCACACGGCAAGGTGATATCAGCCCCAACAGATCAGCTATTGCTCTTGCATCCACCAAGCTTTGACCAGCTACATCCAACAGTTCCACCATGACCACTGTCACACAGGCTGTGAGTGAGCCTCGATGTTGGACTGTGATGAAGGTCCATCCTGGCCCTTCCAACGAGAGGTCCGTCTGAGAATCAGAGTCTACACGTAGCACTCGTAGCGGGCTCCAGCCGCTCCACCATTGTCCAGTCAACCAAAGCCAACCCAGCTCACAAGTGGCCGGCTGTATCATTGTCCAGTTAATCTTCATGTCCATTAAAGACAAAACCAAATGCAAAAGAGGACCAGCGCACAGAAGGAACCCAGCGGCACCACCACCATCACCATTCCAATTCCGCATCAACCCTCTGCACCAGTTTCTTCACTCTGAAAATCTCTTGCCTGGTAAAGCATACTCCTTCTGTTAACTTCATGTTTTGCCTGGCAGCCTTCACAAAACCCTTACTATCTGGGAAGTACTTTTCAACTTCGATCAGTTTCTTGTTTTTTGTTTTCTAGATGACACCCCATAGACATTTTTGTTTTTTACACATGTTTCATCATCGCTCACCCAACCACAATCGTCTGAAATGAGTTCTCTTTTCCCCTCTGTCACTTTTTGCTTTTGTCCCATTTGAACCTTTTGCCTTTCTTTCTGCCCCACCACCTTTACCCCTTCCTCCTCAGCCCCCATCTCCATGTCAGCTACTTTAGCCCCTCCCACCTCCACTTGACTGACAGGAGGACTGTCTACTGTCCTCTTGGGAACTCATGTCAGCCATAGGTTCAGCATTTACCTCTTCTCCTTCACCTCCACTGTTTTCCTGCTGGTTATTTTCTTTTTCCCCTTCATCTTCACCTGTTTGCTCAGTGCCCCCCCCCCCCCCCCCCCCCATCTTTATTGACATTCTCTGCCAACAACTCGGTTCAGCATTTACTCCTTCATCTTCACCCACCTGCCCACTCCCCGTACCATCCCCATTAACGTTTCCCATCTCCTTTTCAACATTTTT